>NC_080858.1:17323835-18578669 GCF_030435755.1 Ochotona princeps | reverse complement strand
ACAGCCCAGGCCTGACATTTGGGAACACTGGGGAAGAGAACCAGCCCATGCACTAGATGGCACAATTCTCCCTATATATCCCTATCTTCCTACTGTACTCTCCGACAAATCAAATTTAACTCAGAAGATTACAATGATCAAATCAGGTCACATGCTACTATGAAACAATAACAACATGACAACGTTTCTTGAAAGGCAAACATGCTTCAAACTCATCAAAGACACTCAAGATGAGAAAACAGCTAGAGAAATGCAATGACATTAGTCACGGGACGACATCAGAGAAATAAACAAAGGACCATGTTCTTCAGGCACACTCTAAAGAGAAATTCTCCATGCACAAGTGACAGGGCAGAAAAGGAATGTCTAGGGCAGCAAGCATAGAAGATAGCTCCGTCCCATCCAGGCAGGCCACAGGCCACCACCGCTCCTGCACATTCTTCCCATCAAGACCAAACAACATCTGGTCATGTTCACATAGTCAGGAGGCGTCAGGGTCACCAGACACCGCAGATTCCATGAAGGGGAACTGGAACTCCACACTGAGTTCATATTTATGCCTCACCCTGGGGAGCAGACAGCGTTCTGAGAAGCTACTTTGCTCCATCAAGGGAAGCCACATTGCCTTCCTCCCCTATCTCTACATGAGCACAGCAGACACACTTGGTTGTGGTGCATCACTGAGGAATTCAGTTCTCATCAGGGGTACAACAGGACATTGGCAGGGTCCACAAGAGACCACTGCTCCTACTGACTGTGTGAGTTCAGGACAGAGAGTCCAGTGATAAGAAAATTTCACACACTAACAGGTCCTGTACACCCTCACAGTGGAACTTCAGATTTTCTCAGCTCCCAGAACACTGGGGACTAATCCGAATGTGGCAGTGTGGGGCCAACTACAGAATGTGTCACTGCTGTCAAGGCACACACACTTGGTCATGAAGTGTCCCGGTGCCATAAGCTCCCTCTATCCGTGAATCAACAAGGTCACCCTAACGCACAGAAAATCCTGAACTGCCAATGAGTCACGGAGCTCTCATATCTGCTCAGCCACAGCTGCAGGCAGATGTCCTTAGTGTGCCCAACTGGGGCATCCCTCTAGACTCCTGCCACACCCACCCACCTATGTTGCATTGACCATCGGACAAACTTTGATTATTCAACATTTTTGCAGAAGAATTTTCCAGTCAATTTCTTTCTAAATGAAATTTAAACCTGCACCACCTGGTCACTGCAAAGTAACTAAAAAGTGCATCATCGGAGTCAATGTCCTTTTTTGACTTTTAAAAAACACCTGTGCTTATGACGCTGAGATAGAGCACCAGAGCAGGGAGTTTATAAAAGTAAAATCAGACAGGAGGTAGGGATGGTGACAAGAGGAACATAGCAAAAGTACTTTGAATCAAGATCCCAAGAACAAATTTTGAAGGCACTTCCGTATATTCATGCTAAGCCCCAATTTAATTTGTGATATATTCTGCTGCAAAACTATTTCACATCCATTGCACATTTTTCCATAGCATGGACTTTTATCAATTCATGTGTATGTGTATGCGTATGCATGAATTTCAAAAGCTTTTCAAAAAGTGTTTCAACTCCAATTTTCAATGAATTTGTACAGGAAATCACATATACAGTCACATATACAGCCACATATGACTTCACAACATATATATATATGTATATATATATATATATATCACATGAGAAATGTGTGATTAGGCAATTCTGCCATCATTCAAACATTATAGAATGAATTCACATGCCTTACGCTGTTCGGTCAAGCTGATCACTCTCAGACTACAAAACTTCAGCCTAGTGATCATACTCCATATGGGGAAGCTACTGTAACTCAACAATGAGAACGTGTGCACCAAGCCTATCTAAACATGAAAGCTTACAGTAAAGCTTCAAAGCAAAAGAGTTAAAACTATTCCATGTCTGCAGGGAAGTAGCATGACTGAAGTGTGCACGCGCTCACCATCCCCTAACTATGGCCCACAGTGACAGCTGACCGGCTGTGGAGTTTTGGCAATCAGGAAAACTACTACAAACCACAGCTATGGGACACCAAATTTATTTGGTCAAGTCTTTCTTCAATCATAAATTAACCTTTGCACTACAGGTTTTACTGTTTAAAAACCAAATAACACTTTCGACTTTCTCTGCAATACCGCTTAAAACACAAACACATCATATATAAAATAATTCATAACATCTCTGTAAGATTCTCATAATAAAAATTCATGTCATACATACAAACTAAGGCTTAATAATTCCTAGTGAACAAAACAATTCATTTCTTAATATCTCCACAAGATTCAGTCAATTTAAGATTCTTGCACTTTTTAATTTGTTCAATTTCTCCTTCCACTCCCCCACAACCCTCCCCACAGCTTGCTACAGATTATTACAATAGCACAAGCCTTCAACAACACGCACAAGTTCAACTCAAGTGTCTGCTACTCAAGTGTATCATGGCTTTGTTGCACAGGCAATGGTACAAAGTCAACTATCCTACTGTCAGCACGTATTTAACAGCTTCTTTGGGAGTAGAAACACATACTGCAACGGATCTTCACTTCCAGCTATGCTGGTCTCCATTCTAAAGTACATCTCTGTGGACGTACATACACATGCTTACCGAGATAGCTATTTGTTTTCTAATTTGCACAGAGGATGCCTTATCTCACAGAAAACATATGATATATGTCCTTCTGGGAGTGGCTTATTTCACTGAGCCTAATGGCCTCTAGTTGGAACCACTGTGCTGCCAACGGGAGGCTTTCATTCTTTTCCATGGCTGAGTGGTATTCCAAGGAGCAGATGGACCACTGTGTCATATGCATCCCTCTCTCAACAAGCATCTGGTGATGGCCACGTCTTCCTCACCATAGATTGTGCTGCTATAAACATAGGGTTTATAGCAGGTCACTCTCTCACAGGCAGATCTGAATATATTCGCAGGAGTGGGATAGCTGCAGCATACAGCAGACCCATTTTCAGTTGTCTTAGTACAACCTGTGGCAAGCTAATCAAGGCTTAGCACAGCTCACACAGGCTTTCACAACGAGATACAATGCTGAGAAACGCACTCAAGTGTGCATAAGAAGTAATCATGCATGACCTGCACTGCTTGTGTCTTTGTCATTGCAAAACTTCAAAAAACTAATTTTTATCATTGTGTTTACACAACAGAGCAATCAAAAAAACAACAGAAACCTGTGAACAGGTGCTGAAGGTGATAAGCATTTTGCTCACAAAGATAATTTTTTGTCTAATGGAATAGGACCTAATGGAGATCTAATGGAAAGGGTGAAACTGAAACATCTCCTAGTATAATTATGTTTGTTTGTTTGTTCTTTGTTTTTAGTGGAGCTCATTTTTCCCCACACGCAAAGACACAGAGAGATGACAGAAAGATATATGATATATCAATACACGGCATAGATAGGTAGACAGATGAGTTTTTGTATGAAACAATTTGAAAAGGTGACAGAAAGTTTCAAAGCTAAATCCATTGGATCATATCGATACTTACATACCACTGACCTTCAAATATATAGATCAATATTACAGAATGTCCAAACAGCACAGACATTTAACCCAGTTTTAATCCTCAGTGATAAATTTATATTGGTTATTTATATCTACAAGAGGTTTGTTTGGTTGACTCATCAAGAAAAACACTGCAACAACACTTACAACTCACTCCTGATCAGAACGGTCCGACACACTCACTTCCACTTCATGTACAGTCCCTCTGACGCTCCTCTCTCGCTTGTGTGCAACTCTGTCTTTCCAATAGGTAAATAAATCTTTACGAAGGAAAATAAACAGAATAGCAAGTGTTATGGCACGATTTACCCTTCAGCTACCTCCAGTCCCACAAAGAAACAAGCAAATCACAGGCTGGAACCTTCTGCTCTGGTGACTGACAATCTGACACTCCTGTACCAGAAGCTTTGGAAAGGAGATGGCTTGGGAACTGGTGAAGTGGATGAAACCACTACCTGTCATGAAGGTATCCTACAAAGGCACTAGTTTCAGTCCTGGCTGTTCCAGCTCTGCTCCAGTTACTTCCTAATGCACCTGGAAGAGCATCAGAACATGCCCCAAGTAACAGATGCCGCCATGTGTTGGAGTCCCAGAAGAAGCTCCTGGTTCATCTTCCTCTCTACCTCTGTTGCTCAAAAAAGTAAGTAAATATGAAAACTAAAATTTAAGGAGGATGTGAATAAGGTTAAATGGGCTGTAACAATTTAATGCAGTCTGATCCCTGTGGACACACAGAAAACCCAAGTGCCCATACAAAACAAAGTATCCGACGGGAAGCCAATGCAGAAGCCCTCAGCTGAAATTCAATAGGTTCTGCCAGGCATGGAAACATAACCGACAAAGTCTACCATGTGGGAAGAACATCCAATATGGGTGATGCTTCAAGTCACAGGGTCCACTTCTGACCCACATCCCTGCTCATAGTGAGAAAAGCAGAAAAGTACAACAAAGGCACTAAGACACTGCAACAATGTGGGAGACCTTGGAGAATTTCCGATTTCTCAGCTGTTCAATAGCTAGGCAACAATGGATTGAAGAGCATTTCTCTCGTGCGCTCTCTCTCTCTCTCTCTCTCGCTCTCTCTCTCGCTCGCTCTCTCTCTCTCTCTCTCTCTCCCTCTCTCTCTGTCGCACGTGTCCCATGACTTTGGGGAAAATTCAATACTTCTTTTAAGTAAAATGGTGTTTTATGACAAAGAAATACAATCTCTGATACCTAATGAAAAGCGCCAAAGCATGGTCTTTACAATTGGAAATCACATGAATTTCTAGCCCCCAGAAGTGCATGTAAACAAACTGTTCTGTTACCAACTGATGATCTGCTGTTCTATTATGGCACCCAGGGAACAACAACAAGGAAGAGAACTGATTTTCAGATGGACAAATCAAGACTCCCTTGGGATTCACCAGCTTTAACATCCTACCCGAAGGCAACTAAGGCTTTGAAATCACCTGAGCTTCCAAACAGGTAGACTACAGATGCACTCGTACTTCAACAACACCATCCCCACCTGACACTCTTTCCTATCAACATCCCACAGTCTCTGTTTTGCCTCTGTCTGTCTGGTGCGTTCAGAGCTGATATTTATTCTTCCGACATGCACTAATCTTTTCACTTATTGCTGACACAGGAGAAGGTTAGGGAAAGGGCTTGAGCTCAGTGGCATTTCAAGGATCACCTGGTCTCCTCCACCATACACCACACGAAGGTCAAGGTTGCCTTCTAGCATGACAGCCCTCTCAGCAGCTGCTCACACCACGTGACCAGCTTTGCCTGCATCTTGACTCTGTTGCTTTCTCTGACCTCACTTTTCCACATGAGGGTCTACCACAAGCCACCTCTTCAGTTCCATTCAGCTCAACACATCTCCAGCTTGCATTCCCACATTTCTGTATGGAAAAATAACAACAACAACAACAAAAAGAACTTCATGGGAACCTCTAGACCAAATCAGTAACTCTCAACCTCTCAGGAGGAACAGTAGCAATGCTAGCACTGTTTTAATGAATGGAGTTCTGCTTCATTCCCCAAGTGCTACTGACTAACTTTGGAGAGGATGAAACAAGAAGACCAGGTGTCGCAACACCTCCAACAAGATAAGGGATGATACATGCAATGCTGGGAACCTGTTGAGAAGCAGCTTAAGGAAAGGAGGTAAAGAGCCCCTCACCCACCATGCACGCTGTCTACAGTGTGTCCTAGCTGGTGTTTTCGCACTTCCCTTGATAAAGGCCAAGCATCTGTGCTCTGACTTATCAGCTATCCAAGGGCAGACAGTAGCTTTATCTAGTCCCCATTTCAATAATGCTCTTTGACCAAGGCACCGAGTTAGCTTTCCTTGAACTCCCTGCTTACAGGCATGACCAAAGTCTGAGTAGTCCTTGAACTATTGTTTTGTTGAGTGTATCTAACCTGGAACCCTGGAAATAAACATCGCCAGTTGCCCAAAAGACCACTGCTCCCCTATTTCTTTTTGGTTGCTCTCCTCCCCAGGAATCCACAAGGTAAACATGCAGCAGGTCTCCAACGTAAGTGGCAGCGCAGCCAGTCCTTGAGCCATCACTTACTGGCCACCATGGTGTGCACTAGCAAAAAGCTGGAAATTACTGTGGAGGTAGCCTCTAACACCAACAACTCCTTGAAAAGGACATAGGCATCACACATTATGAAATAAATGCAAGACCAAACAACTGCACCAAAAAATTAAAGCGTTAACTCATTTCCGCTGTGTTCTTTCCACGAGTTCATCTCAGTTGCAAGGTGGGAAACAAATACACAATTTTGGTACATATACACAATACAACATAATAAGACATAAAATACAAAACAGTACGTTTCAGAAGGAGAATGGGAATGGAGGAACAAGAGGATCTTACAGAGAACATGGCATTGAAGCACATCTTGGCTAGCAGGACAGGATACAAAACCGCTTCTTTTTTTTTTTTTTTAAGATTTATTCATTTTATTACAGCCAGATATACACAGAGGAGAGACAGAGAGGAAGATCTTCCGTCCGATGATTCACTCCCCAAGTGAGCCGCAACGGGCCGATCCGCGCCGATCCGAAGCCGGGAACCTGGAACCTCTTCCGGGTATCCCACGCGGGTGCAGGATCCCAATGCATTGGGCCGTCCTCAACTGCTTTCCCAGGCCACAAGCAGGGAGCTGGATGGGAAGTGGAGCTGCCGGGATTAGAACCGGCGCCCATATGGGATCCCGGGGCTTTCAAGGCGAAGACTTTAGCCGCTAGGCCACGCCGCCGGGCCCACAAAACCGCTTCTTGCAAGAAAGCCAAGGTGTTGAAAGCAAAGCCAGACTCACTTCAGGAGTGGGGATAAGTACAATGATTTTCTGGTGGAAATAATGCCTAACCTGAGTCTTACTGAACACCTGAGTCAAGAAGAGGACCTCGGGAGAGTCCTACACAGACACAAAATGCCTTGAACCATTCCAGCAAGAAGGCTACATTCATGTGGCTGTTGAGAAAATGACTACGTGATGTCAGCCACTTGGGCCTTAACACCACAACATATACCAAAAGACAGAAAGTTCTTGCTTGCTCATGTACCCCAGAACCACACTTCCTGGATGAATGCCAGATCCAGAGACTTCACAGCACCAAGAAAACTGCATCAGCATCTTACACCAACATATGCGAACAACAGGAGCTCTGTTACCCAAACCGAAAGGGAAAGGCACACCATTTCTATTGGTGAAATGTAAGGAAATAAACTTCATTCAGGTACACACCATCCATGATGGTGGTCCAGGCTGCTTGTCTACCCTAAGAGCCAAACATATGGAAGAATTTCTTTGCTGGCTACAGGACCACTGCCAATGCAGAGGCACACACGCAAAAACCAGGGCAAAGGAAGCAGAGGGTGAGAAACAGACACACAAAACAGACTCAAGAGCCAACAGCACTGAACCTGAACATAAATATTACAGAGAAGACTGCACAGTGTTCCTTCAGGGGCTTGGCCAAAGTCACAGGTGGTACATTTGGGAAATGAGACACTCACTTCCTCCACTGCCCTCCATCCTGCTGGGCTCTGGTCCCAAACAGAAGGAAAGGATGCAGTTGACATGATGTCAGCAGCACAGGGGCACCCAGTATGCAGCTCAAAGCTGCCCTTGTTCTGCCACTCTGTATAAAGCAAGCTGCCCTGACTCTCCCAACACACACTCGGGAGCAACTCCAGAGTCTCCTGCAACATGCTGCTGATCCTGCTCTCCGTGGCCCTGCTGGCCCTGAGCTCCGTTCAGAGCGCACCTAGAGGTAGGCAAAAACGGGTGGCAAGTAGCACCTACGACTCTCCCCAGGGTTAGAGGAAAACATTTCAGCTTGGGTGGAGGAGGAAAGACTGATTTAAAAAATAATAATAAAGACAGGATTATGCAGCTCTCAACTGGGAATCTGCAACACATTTTGCACTTCGCATCTTTGAGACAGGCCAAGGCTTTTGTGTACTTGATGTGAAAGTAAACTGGAACACAATGCAGCATTCAGACACTAAAGGAGGTTAATAGAAGCAAAGTGCTGACACAGAAAAAGAGAGCAAAACACAACACAAGAATGGACCCAGAGCTCTGATCTCCAGCAGGAAGGTCTCAGGGATCTGAGAAAGGACAGAGGCTTTCCACACGTTGACTTCGGGGGTGGAACTCAGTAGCACAGCAGCCCTGAAACGCTCTCTTCCCTTTCAAGAAAGCTCCAGAGAGAGGCTAATACAGGACCTTACAGGCTTCAGATTGTGGTGGGAGCTTCTTTTCCCATAGACAAGAAGAGTGCTAACTCACATTCTCACTCATGCCATTTTTTCTTCTTCACCTAGATGTCAAGCACCATGGCTATGCCTCACTGATACCAGGTAAAGCTCCATCCTTCTCAACCAGTCTCCTCATCCTTTTTCTCCTCAGCAATATTTCCCTTCTCTAGGGAGTCTCTCTGCTCATCACTTGGAGGTGGGGATTTATGCATGGGAAAAGCCTCAAAAATACAGGCCAACCTTCTCCAAACTGCATGTCTGCAGTTTTCTCCTCCCCTGAGACAGACAGCAATTCTGAGACGTGAACCACGGAGGCGGGTCCCTGCATGCGTGGCCCTCCTTTGAACAGACAAATACTCGGGGACATGGTTTTCCCAACTCTCCTCTCTCTATTTCCATGGGTTCTGAGGTGATCTGTGAGACATTTGTGCTTGGACCCTCTTTATGATTCTGAGCGCTGCTGTGTCCCTGAAGATGAACAAAAGTCCCGCTCCCTGGAGGACGCTACAAGACCTGCTTTGTTGAGTTTCACTTCTCTCTGTCAGCATGTCTCCAAGTGAGGATTGGGCCCCAAACAAGTAGACTTGGGCCCCAAACAAACAGACCATTGACTTGGGGTTTGGAAGCCCAAACATGCAGGACATCCACCACGAGCTCTCACAGGAGCTCTCCAATCTGACAACTCAGGGACGCCTGCTTTCTGCTGTCCTTGCACTCAAACCTGCAATTCTCCTGTTTGAGAGCATTCCTATTTCTGAAGCAAGAAACCATACATGACCCAAAAGACAGAACTCAGTGTCTCCATCGCAGATGGATATGAATTCAGAGAAGTCAGGAATCAGGCCCTATGTGCATGAGAGAGCTTGAAACTGAAGAAGCAGGGACTTGGAAAGAAAGAATGTGTAGTAAAGTGAGATGCAAAATAGGAGAGGACCCACTATAATTAATGTCAGCTCTTACTGTGCTATCAGGAGCAGCCGAAAAAGGAGGCCCACGAGGAGCAGCCCAACAGGGAGGCCCTCAAGGAGCAGCCCAAGAGCAAGGACCACAAGGAGCAGCCCAACAGGGAGCACCTCAGGGAGCAGCACAACAAGGTGGACCTCAGGGAGCAGCACAACAGGGAGGACCTCAAGGAGCATCCAAGCAGGGAGGACCTCAAAGAGCATCCCAGCAGGGAGGACCTCAAGGAGCATCCCAGCAGGGAGGACCTCAAGGAGCAGCACAACAAGGTGGACCTCAGGGAGCAGCACAAAAAGGTGGACGCCAAAAGAGAAGCCCACAAGGTCCATCTCAACGAAGAGGACCCCAAGGAGCAGCACAACAAGGAGGACCTCAAGGAGCAGCACAACAAGGAGCACCACAGGGAGCAGCACAACAAAGAGCACCACAGGGAGCAGCACAACAAGGTGAACATCAACAGGGAGCACCTCAAGGAGCATCCCAGCAGGGAGGACCTCAGGGAGCATCCCAGCAGGGAGGACCTCAGGGAGCATCCCAGCACGGAGGACCTCAAGGAGCATCCCAGCAGGGAGGACCTCAGGGAGCAGCACAACAAGGTGGACGCCAAAAGAGAAGCCCACAAGGCCCATCTCAACGAGGAGGACCCCAAGGAGCAGCACAACAAGGAAGACCTCAAGGAGCAACACAACAAGGAGGACCTCAAGGAGCAGCACAACAAGGAGGACCCCAAGGAGCAGCACAACAAGGAGGACCCCAAGGAGTAGCACAACAGGGAGCAGCACAACAAGAAGCTGGATCACAGGGACCAGCACAACAAGGTGAACGTCAACAGGGAGGACCTCAAGGAGCATCCCAGCAGGGAGGACCTCAGGGAGCAGCACAACAGGGAGGACCTCAAGGAGCAGCACAACAAGGTGGACCACAGGGAGGAAGTCAACAGGGAGGACCTCAAGGAGCATCCCAGCAGGGAGGACCTCAGGGAGCAGGACCACAGGGAGGACCTCAAGGAGCAGCACAACAAGGTGGACCACAGGGAGGAAGTCAACAGGGAGGAACTCAAGGAGCATCCCAGCAGGGAGGACCTCAAGGAGCATCCCAGCAGGGAGGACCTCAGGGAGCAGCACAACAAGGTGGACGCCAAAAGAGAAGCCCACAAGGTCCATCTCAACGAGGAGGACCCCAAGGAGCAGCACAACAAGGAGGACCTCAAGGAGCAGCACAACAAGGAGCACCACAGGGAGCAGCACAACAAGGTAAACGTCAACAGGGAGCACCTCAAGGAGCATCCCAGCAGGGAGGACCACAGGGAGGATCCCAGCAGGGAGGACCTCAGGGAGCATCCCAGCAGGGAGGACCTCAAGGAGCATCCCAGCAGGGAGGACCTCAGGGAGCAGGACAACAAGGCGGACCACAGGGAGGAAGTCAACAGGGAGGACCTCAAGGAGCATCCCAGCAGGGAGGACCTCAGGGAGCAGCACAACAAGGTGGACGCCAAAAGAGAAGCCCACAAGGCCCATCTCAACAAGGAGGACCCCAAGGAGCAGCACAACAAGGAGGACCTCAAGGAGCAGCACAACAGGGAGGACCACAAGGAGCACAACAACATGGTGGTCCACAAGGAGCAGCACAACAGGGAGGACCACAAGGAGCAGCACAACAAGGAGGACCTCAAGGAGCAGCACAACAAGGTGGACCACAAGGAGCAGCACAACAGGGAGGACCACAAGGAGCACAACAACATGGTCGTCCACAAGGAGCAGCACAACAGGGAGGACCACGAGGAGCACAACAACATGGTGGTCCACAAGGAGCAGCACAACAGGGAGGAGCACAGGCAGAATCCCAAGAAGATGAAGCACAAGTAGAGCAACAGCAGGAACAATCCCAAGAACAAACCCAGGCACAACAACAGGCAGAATCCCAACAAGCAGAACAGCAGGGAGAATCCCCACAACAAGCACCCCAACAGCAAGCACACCAGGGAGCAGCCCAACAAGGAGGACCACAAGGAGCACTACAACATGGTGGTCCACAAGGAGCAGCCCAACAAGGAGGACCCCAAGGAGCAGCCCAACAAGGTGGATCACAGGGACCAGCACAACAAGGAGGACCCCAAGGAGCAGCACAACAAGGAGGACCCCAGGGAGCAGCACAACAAGGAGGACCCCAGGGAGCACAGCAACAGGCAGGCCAACAAGGAGACTCCCAACACGGAAGACCCCAAGGAGGAGCCCAACAAGGAGCACAACAACAGGCAAGCCCACAAGGAGGACAACAACAGGAAGAGCAACAACAGGAGACCCAACAAGAAGCTTCCCAGGAAGAAGCTTCCCAGTAACCTGCAAGCAAACCACAGGTAGGACTCACATGCTTTCTCCAACACATTCTCCGCTTCCTATGATTCTCAGACTAGAGGGAGCCAGAAAACACTTAGAAACACACAGTCCTAGCCCGAGACACAAACGCTAATCCTTCTTTACACTTACTGCGTGCTAAAATGCCTACAACTTTTCTTCTCAACAAGCCCTCCAAAATAACTCTGACATTCAGACTCTGACTTCTCCCAAATACACCTTTCCACAAGGATCACCTTCCTCATGGATTGTGTGGGGACTTTGGAAGGAGTGCTATCTCAACTCTTTCACCTTGGGCATCCAGGGCTCACACTCAACGACATGCCACTGCAAATTTCCACCTGAACACCTTTTGCTACGTCCCATTTCCCATCAAGCCTGAAGGCTCAAGGTCCCTCACAGTGGACACTTTCATGATATGCTGTAAATGACACCTTAGGATCCCCACTGCACTCACTCACAGACAACCACCTGCTGTCGCTGTTTACTTGTCCCTTGGGATGTTTGCATCCCATAGCAAACTAGCTGACATACAGCCTCAGCCCGACTTCATTCCTGGTTCCTGCTCCCGCACAGCCCAGGAGTGGTGACTATCGGGTTAAGTCCCTACCTCCCACATGCAAGACCTGGACTCAGCTCTCAGCTGCTTCCTTTGGGCTGCTCCAGCACTAGACACTGTGGGTATTTGCAAAGTGAACCAACAGATGGCAAGACCCTTGTCTGCCTTTGTCTCTACTTCTGTTTCTTGCCAGATCCAAATCAACAATTGCAAAGATAGCAACATTTTCTCATGGAAAATATTCTCACTTTGCAGTCTGAGATGGAGGGCAAAAGCTAACAATAAAAGCAATTCTCAGCCTCTACCCTCCCTTTTTAACACAATCGTCACTAATAACCCATTGCACATCTTTAAATATTAGAAACACGCATATACGCATATATATATTTATATATATAATCACAGGCATCCCTTTCTTCACAAGTGATCCCATAACCAATAGGAGCATCTGTATTTGCTCATTTGCAAAATACTCCAAGGCAACTTCAAATCAGTTCCAGGAAATTAATCATCTTCAGTGATTAGATGCTCCTGTTCAATTTGTAAATGATTCCTTATGTGAAAACAAAGGGAACAGACTGATGGGGGAGGACACAAAAAACCATCAACTCCCAACAAATCCATCACTTCTCAAATGGCTACAATGGCCACTCTAGGTGAAGTTGTGACCAGGTCTAGAATTTCATCTAGGTCTCCCATGTGCTTGGCTTGGGACCAAGCAGTATGATCACCTCTTGCTGGCTGCCCAGGTACATGAGTAGGCTCTCATTGAAAGTGAAGTAGATGAGAGTTAAGCTGGACTCATATGCAATGCCAGTGTTGCAGACCACAGTTTGACACATGGAAACACCACATCATTCCCACTTGGGAGCACTGGTTACATATGCAGGTTACTACAGCATGGGACCATATGATGAAATCTTAACAACACACTGACACTGAACATTTAGTCTGGGACCATTACTTCACTCCTAACAAATATGTTGCAGTAAACCTTGCTATAAATACTTCCTAAGACATCTTCCGTGTCAACACAACAGAAGCACACCAGGACTACTTTCTTTCCAGCTGCAAACAACATTCAGAGGATGTGATCTGCTAGGTGAGTGTCAACGGTCAACAAGGACACATTGATGAAGAAAGGGAGGAAGGGGAGTGGAAGAGAGAGGGATGGTGGAGTCTTTAGGTACTTCACTGAAACCAACAAGGACCCAAACGTTCCTGTCACCTACAGTCTGCCTGTGAACATCCCTGTTTCCTTGCTTGTCTCTTTCAGAAAGTGAGTAGGAAGACACTAAGAAGACTTCCTTCCTTCAGAAGTTAGCAACAATGTGGACATAGCCCTGTCTTCCAAGCATCAATAAAATAATATGCATGCAATTTCTGCTTTCCTCTGTCTTTGTTCTGGGTGTTTGGGTAACTGGTTTGGGGGCATACAGAGCCATCTCAATAGAGCCAGGACTGCTTCGCACTGATTGGTCGGGCAGCTTTTCCCCATCAACATCCACAAGTTAACTTCTGGATGAAAAGAATTTCATTCTTCCTCAGAGTCTCTGAGTTCAACACACAAATGCAAGGCTACATCACACACACACACACACACACACACACACACACACACACACATACACACACACAGAGGCAAGCACAAGCGCATGTGCTCTTGAAAACACTCACATGCACACATATGAGAAGTGCTTTCACAACTCTGCTTCGTTCAACAAACGCCACACGGACAGGGATGGGGAAGCTGTACACAGGAAACAGCCCAGACAAAGCAGATCACCCACCTGGCTTGAGGGGCTCCAATACTTCACCCATTTCTATACTTACCACTCAGTGCATTAACACAAATCTGGGAAAGAGCAGTGCAAACTAGATGTAAACCAGAGCTCTCCAATAAGGAACACAGGGAGAACAGATAGAGGTTAAACTGTGGGACACAATCAATACCCACCATAATGGTGTAAACAACTTCAACATCATTTCCTCCTCCTCGTGCAAGTGATGATCACCCCCACACCAAAAGAAAGCTGAAGCAGTATTATAAAACTTCTTTCAAGACGATGGAGAAGAAATGTTTGGGGGATGTTGTAATTCTAGCATTCTATCAACACACACCTTAAGTGTCCTCCACACGAATAGGGAACCTCCATACTATCCCAGCTTCTGCTTTCAGGACAGCCCAGGCCTGACATTTGGGAACACTGGGGAAGAGAACCAGCCCATGCACTAGATGGCACAATTCTCCCTATATATCCCTATCTTCCTACTGTACTCTCCGACAAATCAAATTTAACTCAGAAGATTACAATGATCAAATCAGGTCACATGCTACTATGAAACAATAACAACATGACAACGTTTCTTGAAAGGCAAACATGCTTCAAACTCATCAAAGACACTCAAGATGAGAAAACAGCTAGAGAAATGCAATGACATTAGTCACGGGACGACATCAGAGAAATAAACAAAGGACCATGTTCTTCAGGCACACTCTAAAGAGAAATTCTCCATGCACAAGTGACAGGGCAGAAAAGGAATGTCTAGGGCAGCAAGCATAGAAGATAGCTCCGTCCCATCCAGGCAGGCCACAGGCCACCACCGCTCCTGCACATTCTTCCCATCAAGACCAAACAACATCTGGTCATGTTCACATAGTCAGGAGGCGTCAGGGTCACCAGACACGCAGATTCCATGAAGGGGAACTGGAACTCCACACTGAGTTCATATTTATCCTCACCCTGGGGAGCAGACAGCGTTCTGAGAAGCTACTTTGCTCCATCAAGGGAAGCCACATTGCCTTCCTCCCCTATCTCTACATGAGCACAGCAGACACACTTGGTTGTGGTGCATCACTGAGGAATTCAGTTCTCATCAGGGGTACAACAGGACATTGGCAGGGTCCACAAGAGACCACTGCTCCTACTGACTGTGTGAGTTCAGGACAGAGAGTCCAGTGATAAGAAAATTTCACACACTAACAGGTCCTGTACACCCTCACAGTGGAACTTCAGATTTTCTCAGCTCCCAGAACACTGGGGACTAATCCGAATGTGGCAGTGTGGGGCCAACTACAGAATGTGTCACTGCTGTCAAGGCACACACACTTGGTCATGAAGTGTCCCGGTGCCATAAGCTCCCTCTATCCGTGAATCAACAAGGTCACCCTAACGCACAGAAAATCCTGAACTGCCAATGAGTCACGGAGCTCTCATATCTGCTCAGCCACAGCTGCAGGCAGATGTCCTTAGTGTGCCCAACTGGGGCATCCCTCTAGACTCCTGCCACACCCACCCACCTATGTTGCATTGACCATCGGACAAACTTTGATTATTCAACATTTTTGCAGAAGAATTTTCCAGTCAATTTCTTTCTAAATGAAATTTAAACCTGCACCACCTGGTCACTGCAAAGTAACTAAAAAGTGCATCATCGGAGTCAATGTCCTTTTTTGACTTTTAAAAAACACCTGTGCTTATGACGCTGAGATAGAGCACCAGAGCAGGGAGTTTATAAAAGTAAAATCAGACAGGAGGTAGGGATGGTGACAAGAGGAACATAGCAAAAGTACTTTGAATCAAGATCCCAAGAACAAATTTTGAAGGCACTTCCGTATATTCATGCTAAGCCCCAATTTAATTTGTGATATATTCTGCTGCAAAACTATTTCACATCCATTGCACATTTTTCCATAGCATGGACTTTTATCAATTCATGTGTATGTGTATGCGTATGCATGAATTTCAAAAGCTTTTCAAAAAGTGTTTCAACTCCAATTTTCAATGAATTTGTACAGGAAATCACATATACAGTCACATATACAGCCACATATGACTTCACAACATATATATATATGTATATATATATATATATATCACATGAGAAATGTGTGATTAGGCAATTCTGCCATCATTCAAACATTATAGAATGAATTCACATGCCTTACGCTGTTCGGTCAAGCTGATCACTCTCAGACTACAAAACTTCAGCCTAGTGATCATACTCCATATGGGGAAGCTACTGTAACTCAACAATGAGAACGTGTGCACCAAGCCTATCTAAACATGAAAGCTTACAGTAAAGCTTCAAAGCAAAAGAGTTAAAACTATTCCATGTCTGCAGGGAAGTAGCATGACTGAAGTGTGCACGCGCTCACCATCCCCTAACTATGGCCCACAGTGACAGCTGACCGGCTGTGGAGTTTTGGCAATCAGGAAAACTACTACAAACCACAGCTATGGGACACCAAATTTATTTGGTCAAGTCTTTCTTCAATCATAAATTAACCTTTGCACTACAGGTTTTACTGTTTAAAAACCAAATAACACTTTCGACTTTCTCTGCAATACCGCTTAAAACACAAACACATCATATATAAAATAATTCATAACATCTCTGTAAGATTCTCATAATAAAAATTCATGTCATACATACAAACTAAGGCTTAATAATTCCTAGTGAACAAAACAATTCATTTCTTAATATCTCCACAAGATTCAGTCAATTTAAGATTCTTGCACTTTTTAATTTGTTCAATTTCTCCTTCCACTCCCCCACAACCCTCCCCACAGCTTGCTACAGATTATTACAATAGCACAAGCCTTCAACAACACGCACAAGTTCAACTCAAGTGTCTGCTACTCAAGTGTATCATGGCTTTGTTGCACAGGCAATGGTACAAAGTCAACTATCCTACTGTCAGCACGTATTTAACAGCTTCTTTGGGAGTAGAAACACATACTGCAACGGATCTTCACTTCCAGCTATGCTGGTCTCCATTCTAAAGTACATCTCTGTGGACGTACATACACATGCTTACCGAGATAGCTATTTGTTTTCTAATTTGCACAGAGGATGCCTTATCTCACAGAAAACATATGATATATGTCCTTCTGGGAGTGGCTTATTTCACTGAGCCTAATGGCCTCTAGTTGGAACCACTGTGCTGCCAACGGGAGGCTTTCATTCTTTTCCATGGCTGAGTGGTATTCCAAGGAGCAGATGGACCACTGTGTCATATGCATCCCTCTCTCAACAAGCATCTGGTGATGGCCACGTCTTCCTCACCATAGATTGTGCTGCTATAAACATAGGGTTTATAGCAGGTCACTCTCTCACAGGCAGATCTGAATATATTCGCAGGAGTGGGATAGCTGCAGCATACAGCAGACCCATTTTCAGTTGTCTTAGTACAACCTGTGGCAAGCTAATCAAGGCTTAGCACAGCTCACACAGGCTTTCACAACGAGATACAATGCTGAGAAACGCACTCAAGTGTGCATAAGAAGTAATCATGCATGACCTGCACTGCTTGTGTCTTTGTCATTGCAAAACTTCAAAAAACTAATTTTTATCATTGTGTTTACACAACAGAGCAATCAAAAAAACAACAGAAACCTGTGAACAGGTGCTGAAGGTGATAAGCATTTTGCTCACAAAGATAATTTTTTGTCTAATGGAATAGGACCTAATGGAGATCTAATGGAAAGGGTGAAACTGAAACATCTCCTAGTATAATTATGTTTGTTTGTTTGTTCTTTGTTTTTAGTGGAGCTCATTTTTCCCCACACGCAAAGACACAGAGAGATGACAGAAAGATATATGATATATCAATACACGGCATAGATAGGTAGACAGATGAGTTTTTGTATGAAACAATTTGAAAAGGTGACAGAAAGTTTCAAAGCTAAATCCATTGGATCATATCGATACTTACATACCACTGACCTTCAAATATATAGATCAATATTACAGAATGTCCAAACAGCACAGACATTTAACCCAGTTTTAATCCTCAGTGATAAATTTATATTGGTTATTTATATCTACAAGAGGTTTGTTTGGTTGACTCATCAAGAAAAACACTGCAACAACACTTACAACTCACTCCTGATCAGAACGGTCCGACACACTCACTTCCACTTCATGTACAGTCCCTCTGACGCTCCTCTCTCGCTTGTGTGCAACTCTGTCTTTCCAATAGGTAAATAAATCTTTACGAAGGAAAATAAACAGAATAGCAAGTGTTATGGCACGATTTACCCTTCAGCTACCTCCAGTCCCACAAACAAAGAAACAAGCAAATCACAGGCTGGAACCTTCTGCTCTGGTGACTGACAATCTGACACTCCTGTACCAGAAGCTTTGGAAAGGAGATGGCTTGGGAACTGGTGAAGTGGATGAAACCACTACCTGTCATGAAGGTATCCTACAAAGGCACTAGTTTCAGTCCTGGCTGTTCCAGCTCTGCTCCAGTTACTTCCTAATGCACCTGGAAGAGCATCAGAACATGCCCCAAGTAACAGATGCCGCCATGTGTTGGAGTCCCAGAAGAAGCTCCTGGTTCATCTTCCTCTCTACCTCTGTTGCTCAAAAAAGTAAGTAAATATGAAAACTAAAATTTAAGGAGGATGTGAATAAGGTTAAATGGGCTGTAACAATTTAATGCAGTCTGATCCCTGTGGACACACAGAAAACCCAAGTGCCCATACAAAACAAAGTATCCGACGGGAAGCCAATGCAGAAGCCCTCAGCTGAAATTCAATAGGTTCTGCCAGGCATGGAAACATAACCGACAAAGTCTACCATGTGGGAAGAACATCCAATATGGGTGATGCTTCAAGTCACAGGGTCCACTTCTGACCCACATCCCTGCTCATAGTGAGAAAAGCAGAAAAGTACAACAAAGGCACTAAGACACTGCAACAATGTGGGAGACCTTGGAGAATTTCCGATTTCTCAGCTGTTCAATAGCTAGGCAACAATGGATTGAAGAGCATTTCTCTCGTGCGCTCTCTCTCTCTCTCTCTCTCGCTCTCTCTCTCGCTCGCTCTCTCTCTCTCTCTCTCTCTCCCTCTCTCTCTGTCGCACGTGTCCCATGACTTTGGGGAAAATTCAATACTTCTTTTAAGTAAAATGGTGTTTTATGACAAAGAAATACAATCTCTGATACCTAATGAAAAGCGCCAAAGCATGGTCTTTACAATTGGAAATCACATGAATTTCTAGCCCCCAGAAGTGCATGTAAACAAACTGTTCTGTTACCAACTGATGATCTGCTGTTCTATTATGGCACCCAGGGAACAACAACAAGGAAGAGAACTGATTTTCAGATGGACAAATCAAGACTCCCTTGGGATTCACCAGCTTTAACATCCTACCCGAAGGCAACTAAGGCTTTGAAATCACCTGAGCTTCCAAACAGGTAGACTACAGATGCACTCGTACTTCAACAACACCATCCCCACCTGACACTCTTTCCTATCAACATCCCACAGTCTCTGTTTTGCCTCTGTCTGTCTGGTGCGTTCAGAGCTGATATTTATTCTTCCGACATGCACTAATCTTTTCACTTATTGCTGACACAGGAGAAGGTTAGGGAAAGGGCTTGAGCTCAGTGGCATTTCAAGGATCACCTGGTCTCCTCCACCATACACCACACGAAGGTCAAGGTTGCCTTCTAGCATGACAGCCCTCTCAGCAGCTGCTCACACCACGTGACCAGCTTTGCCTGCATCTTGACTCTGTTGCTTTCTCTGACCTCACTTTTCCACATGAGGGTCTACCACAAGCCACCTCTTCAGTTCCATTCAGCTCAACACATCTCCAGCTTGCATTCCCACATTTCTGTATGGAAAAATAACAACAACAACAACAAAAAGAACTTCATGGGAACCTCTAGACCAAATCAGTAACTCTCAACCTCTCAGGAGGAACAGTAGCAATGCTAGCACTGTTTTAATGAATGGAGTTCTGCTTCATTCCCCAAGTGCTACTGACTAACTTTGGAGAGGATGAAACAAGAAGACCAGGTGTCGCAACACCTCCAACAAGATAAGGGATGATACATGCAATGCTGGGAACCTGTTGAGAAGCAGCTTAAGGAAAGGAGGTAAAGAGCCCCTCACCCACCATGCACGCTGTCTACAGTGTGTCCTAGCTGGTGTTTTCGCACTTCCCTTGATAAAGGCCAAGCATCTGTGCTCTGACTTATCAGCTATCCAAGGGCAGACAGTAGCTTTATCTAGTCCCCATTTCAATAATGCTCTTTGACCAAGGCACCGAGTTAGCTTTCCTTGAACTCCCTGCTTACAGGCATGACCAAAGTCTGAGTAGTCCTTGAACTATTGTTTTGTTGAGTGTATCTAACCTGGAACCCTGGAAATAAACATCGCCAGTTGCCCAAAAGACCACTGCTCCCCTATTTCTTTTTGGTTGCTCTCCTCCCCAGGAATCCACAAGGTAAACATGCAGCAGGTCTCCAACGTAAGTGGCAGCGCAGCCAGTCCTTGAGCCATCACTTACTGGCCACCATGGTGTGCACTAGCAAAAAGCTGGAAATTACTGTGGAGGTAGCCTCTAACACCAACAACTCCTTGAAAAGGACATAGGCATCACACATTATGAAATAAATGCAAGACCAAACAACTGCACCAAAAAATTAAAGCGTTAACTCATTTCCGCTGTGTTCTTTCCACGAGTTCATCTCAGTTGCAAGGTGGGAAACAAATACACAATTTTGGTACATATACACAATACAACATAATAAGACATAAAATACAAAACAGTACGTTTCAGAAGGAGAATGGGAATGGAGGAACAAGAGGATCTTACAGAGAACATGGCATTGAAGCACATCTTGGCTAGCAGGACAGGATACAAAACCGCTTCTTTTTTTTTTTTTTTAAGATTTATTCATTTTATTACAGCCAGATATACACAGAGGAGAGACAGAGAGGAAGATCTTCCGTCCGATGATTCACTCCCCAAGTGAGCCGCAACGGGCCGATCCGCGCCGATCCGAAGCCGGGAACCTGGAACCTCTTCCGGGTATCCCACGCGGGTGCAGGATCCCAATGCATTGGGCCGTCCTCAACTGCTTTCCCAGGCCACAAGCAGGGAGCTGGATGGGAAGTGGAGCTGCCGGGATTAGAACCGGCGCCCATATGGGATCCCGGGGCTTTCAAGGCGAAGACTTTAGCCGCTAGGCCACGCCGCCGGGCCCACAAAACCGCTTCTTGCAAGAAAGCCAAGGTGTTGAAAGCAAAGCCAGACTCACTTCAGGAGTGGGGATAAGTACAATGATTTTCTGGTGGAAATAATGCCTAACCTGAGTCTTACTGAACACCTGAGTCAAGAAGAGGACCTCGGGAGAGTCCTACACAGACACAAAATGCCTTGAACCATTCCAGCAAGAAGGCTACATTCATGTGGCTGTTGAGAAAATGACTACGTGATGTCAGCCACTTGGGCCTTAACACCACAACATATACCAAAAGACAGAAAGTTCTTGCTTGCTCATGTACCCCAGAACCACACTTCCTGGATGAATGCCAGATCCAGAGACTTCACAGCACCAAGAAAACTGCATCAGCATCTTACACCAACATATGCGAACAACAGGAGCTCTGTTACCCAAACCGAAAGGGAAAGGCACACCATTTCTATTGGTGAAATGTAAGGAAATAAACTTCATTCAGGTACACACCATCCATGATGGTGGTCCAGGCTGCTTGTCTACCCTAAGAGCCAAACATATGGAAGAATTTCTTTGCTGGCTACAGGACCACTGCCAATGCAGAGGCACACACGCAAAAACCAGGGCAAAGGAAGCAGAGGGTGAGAAACAGACACACAAAACAGACTCAAGAGCCAACAGCACTGAACCTGAACATAAATATTACAGAGAAGACTGCACAGTGTTCCTTCAGGGGCTTGGCCAAAGTCACAGGTGGTACATTTGGGAAATGAGACACTCACTTCCTCCACTGCCCTCCATCCTGCTGGGCTCTGGTCCCAAACAGAAGGAAAGGATGCAGTTGACATGATGTCAGCAGCACAGGGGCACCCAGTATGCAGCTCAAAGCTGCCCTTGTTCTGCCACTCTGTATAAAGCAAGCTGCCCTGACTCTCCCAACACACACTCGGGAGCAACTCCAGAGTCTCCTGCAACATGCTGCTGATCCTGCTCTCCGTGGCCCTGCTGGCCCTGAGCTCCGTTCAGAGCGCACCTAGAGGTAGGCAAAAACGGGTGGCAAGTAGCACCTACGACTCTCCCCAGGGTTAGAGGAAAACATTTCAGCTTGGGTGGAGGAGGAAAGACTGATTTAAAAAATAATAATAAAGACAGGATTATGCAGCTCTCAACTGGGAACCTGCAACACATTTTGCACTTCGCATCTTTGAGACAGGCCAAGGCTTTTGTGTACTTGATGTGAAAGTAAACTGGAACACAATGCAGCATTCAGACACTAAAGGAGGTTAATAGAAGCAAAGTGCTGACACAGAAAAAGAGAGCAAAACACAACACAAGAATGGACCCAGAGCTCTGATCTCCAGCAGGAAGGTCTCAGGGATCTGAGAAAGGACAGAGGCTTTCCACACGTTGACTTCGGGGGTGGAACTCAGTAGCACAGCAGCCCTGAAACGCTCTCTTCCCTTTCAAGAAAGCTCCAGAGAGAGGCTAATACAGGACCTTACAGGCTTCAGATTGTGGTGGGAGCTTCTTTTCCCATAGACAAGAAGAGTGCTAACTCACATTCTCACTCATGCCATTTTTTCTTCTTCACCTAGATGTCAAGCACCATGGCTATGCCTCACTGATACCAGGTAAAGCTCCATCCTTCTCAACCAGTCTCCTCATCCTTTTTCTCCTCAGCAATATTTCCCTTCTCTAGGGAGTCTCTCTGCTCATCACTTGGAGGTGGGGATTTATGCATGGGAAAAGCCTCAAAAATACAGGCCAACCTTCTCCAAACTGCATGTCTGCAGTTTTCTCCTCCCCTGAGACAGACAGCAATTCTGAGACGTGAACCACGGAGGCGGGTCCCTGCATGCGTGGCCCTCCTTTGAACAGACAAATACTCGGGGACATGGTTTTCCCAACTCTCCTCTCTCTATTTCCATGGGTTCTGAGGTGATCTGTGAGACATTTGTGCTTGGACCCTCTTTATGATTCTGAGCGCTGCTGTGTCCCTGAAGATGAACAAAAGTCCCGCTCCCTGGAGGACGCTACAAGACCTGCTTTGTTGAGTTTCACTTCTCTCTGTCAGCATGTCTCCAAGTGAGGATTGGGCCCCAAACAAGTAGACTTGGGCCCCAAACAAACAGACCATTGACTTGGGGTTTGGAAGCCCAAACATGCAGGACATCCACCACGAGCTCTCACAGGAGCTCTCCAATCTGACAACTCAGGGACGCCTGCTTTCTGCTGTCCTTGCACTCAAACCTGCAATTCTCCTGTTTGAGAGCATTCCTATTTCTGAAGCAAGAAACCATACATGACCCAAAAGACAGAACTCAGTGTCTCCATCGCAGATGGATATGAATTCAGAGAAGTCAGGAATCAGGCCCTATGTGCATGAGAGAGCTTGAAACTGAAGAAGCAGGGACTTGGAAAGAAAGAATGTGTAGTAAAGTGAGATGCAAAATAGGAGAGGACCCACTATAATTAATGTCAGCTCTTACTGTGCTATCAGGAGCAGCCGAAAAAGGAGGCCCACGAGGAGCAGCCCAACAGGGAGGCCCTCAAGGAGCAGCCCAAGAGCAAGGACCACAAGGAGCAGCCCAACAGGGAGCACCTCAGGGAGCAGCACAACAAGGTGGACCTCAGGGAGCAGCACAACAGGGAGGACCTCAAGGAGCATCCAAGCAGGGAGGACCTCAAAGAGCATCCCAGCAGGGAGGACCTCAAGGAGCATCCCAGCAGGGAGGACCTCAAGGAGCAGCACAACAAGGTGGACCTCAGGGAGCAGCACAAAAAGGTGGACGCCAAAAGAGAAGCCCACAAGGTCCATCTCAACGAAGAGGACCCCAAGGAGCAGCACAACAAGGAGGACCTCAAGGAGCAGCACAACAAGGAGCACCACAGGGAGCAGCACAACAAAGAGCACCACAGGGAGCAGCACAACAAGGTGAACATCAACAGGGAGCACCTCAAGGAGCATCCCAGCAGGGAGGACCTCAGGGAGCATCCCAGCAGGGAGGACCTCAGGGAGCATCCCAGCACGGAGGACCTCAAGGAGCATCCCAGCAGGGAGGACCTCAGGGAGCAGCACAACAAGGTGGACGCCAAAAGAGAAGCCCACAAGGCCCATCTCAACGAGGAGGACCCCAAGGAGCAGCACAACAAGGAAGACCTCAAGGAGCAACACAACAAGGAGGACCTCAAGGAGCAGCACAACAAGGAGGACCCCAAGGAGCAGCACAACAAGGAGGACCCCAAGGAGTAGCACAACAGGGAGCAGCACAACAAGAAGCTGGATCACAGGGACCAGCACAACAAGGTGAACGTCAACAGGGAGGACCTCAAGGAGCATCCCAGCAGGGAGGACCTCAGGGAGCAGCACAACAGGGAGGACCTCAAGGAGCAGCACAACAAGGTGGACCACAGGGAGGAAGTCAACAGGGAGGACCTCAAGGAGCATCCCAGCAGGGAGGACCTCAGGGAGCAGGACCACAGGGAGGACCTCAAGGAGCAGCACAACAAGGTGGACCACAGGGAGGAAGTCAACAGGGAGGAACTCAAGGAGCATCCCAGCAGGGAGGACCTCAAGGAGCATCCCAGCAGGGAGGACCTCAGGGAGCAGCACAACAAGGTGGACGCCAAAAGAGAAGCCCACAAGGTCCATCTCAACGAGGAGGACCCCAAGGAGCAGCACAACAAGGAGGACCTCAAGGAGCAGCACAACAAGGAGCACCACAGGGAGCAGCACAACAAGGTAAACGTCAACAGGGAGCACCTCAAGGAGCATCCCAGCAGGGAGGACCACAGGGAGGATCCCAGCAGGGAGGACCTCAGGGAGCATCCCAGCAGGGAGGACCTCAAGGAGCATCCCAGCAGGGAGGACCTCAGGGAGCAGGACAACAAGGCGGACCACAGGGAGGAAGTCAACAGGGAGGACCTCAAGGAGCATCCCAGCAGGGAGGACCTCAGGGAGCAGCACAACAAGGTGGACGCCAAAAGAGAAGCCCACAAGGCCCATCTCAACAAGGAGGACCCCAAGGAGCAGCACAACAAGGAGGACCTCAAGGAGCAGCACAACAGGGAGGACCACAAGGAGCACAACAACATGGTGGTCCACAAGGAGCAGCACAACAGGGAGGACCACAAGGAGCAGCACAACAAGGAGGACCTCAAGGAGCAGCACAACAAGGTGGACCACAAGGAGCAGCACAACAGGGAGGACCACAAGGAGCACAACAACATGGTCGTCCACAAGGAGCAGCACAACAGGGAGGACCACGAGGAGCACAACAACATGGTGGTCCACAAGGAGCAGCACAACAGGGAGGAGCACAGGCAGAATCCCAAGAAGATGAAGCACAAGTAGAGCAACAGCAGGAACAATCCCAAGAACAAACCCAGGCACAACAACAGGCAGAATCCCAACAAGCAGAACAGCAGGGAGAATCCCCACAACAAGCACCCCAACAGCAAGCACACCAGGGAGCAGCCCAACAAGGAGGACCACAAGGAGCACTACAACATGGTGGTCCACAAGGAGCAGCCCAACAAGGAGGACCCCAAGGAGCAGCCCAACAAGGTGGATCACAGGGACCAGCACAACAAGGAGGACCCCAAGGAGCAGCACAACAAGGAGGACCCCAGGGAGCAGCACAACAAGGAGGACCCCAGGGAGCACAGCAACAGGCAGGCCAACAAGGAGACTCCCAACACGGAAGACCCCAAGGAGGAGCCCAACAAGGAGCACAACAACAGGCAAGCCCACAAGGAGGACAACAACAGGAAGAGCAACAACAGGAGACCCAACAAGAAGCTTCCCAGGAAGAAGCTTCCCAGTAACCTGCAAGCAAACCACAGGTAGGACTCACATGCTTTCTCCAACACATTCTCCGCTTCCTATGATTCTCAGACTAGAGGGAGCCAGAAAACACTTAGAAACACACAGTCCTAGCCCGAGACACAAACGCTAATCCTTCTTTACACTTACTGCGTGCTAAAATGCCTACAACTTTTCTTCTCAACAAGCCCTCCAAAATAACTCTGACATTCAGACTCTGACTTCTCCCAAATACACCTTTCCACAAGGATCACCTTCCTCATGGATTGTGTGGGGACTTTGGAAGGAGTGCTATCTCAACTCTTTCACCTTGGGCATCCAGGGCTCACACTCAACGACATGCCACTGCAAATTTCCACCTGAACACCTTTTGCTACGTCCCATTTCCCATCAAGCCTGAAGGCTCAAGGTCCCTCACAGTGGACACTTTCATGATATGCTGTAAATGACACCTTAGGATCCCCACTGCACTCACTCACAGACAACCACCTGCTGTCGCTGTTTACTTGTCCCTTGGGATGTTTGCATCCCATAGCAAACTAGCTGACATACAGCCTCAGCCCGACTTCATTCCTGGTTCCTGCTCCCGCACAGCCCAGGAGTGGTGACTATCGGGTTAAGTCCCTACCTCCCACATGCAAGACCTGGACTCAGCTCTCAGCTGCTTCCTTTGGGCTGCTCCAGCACTAGACACTGTGGGTATTTGCAAAGTGAACCAACAGATGGCAAGACCCTTGTCTGCCTTTGTCTCTACTTCTGTTTCTTGCCAGATCCAAATCAACAATTGCAAAGATAGCAACATTTTCTCATGGAAAATATTCTCACTTTGCAGTCTGAGATGGAGGGCAAAAGCTAACAATAAAAGCAATTCTCAGCCTCTACCCTCCCTTTTTAACACAATCGTCACTAATAACCCATTGCACATCTTTAAATATTAGAAACACGCATATACGCATATATATATTTATATATATAATCACAGGCATCCCTTTCTTCACAAGTGATCCCATAACCAATAGGAGCATCTGTATTTGCTCATTTGCAAAATACTCCAAGGCAACTTCAAATCAGTTCCAGGAAATTAATCATCTTCAGTGATTAGATGCTCCTGTTCAATTTGTAAATGATTCCTTATGTGAAAACAAAGGGAACAGACTGATGGGGGAGGACACAAAAAACCATCAACTCCCAACAAATCCATCACTTCTCAAATGGCTACAATGGCCACTCTAGGTGAAGTTGTGACCAGGTCTAGAATTTCATCTAGGTCTCCCATGTGCTTGGCTTGGGACCAAGCAGTATGATCACCTCTTGCTGGCTGCCCAGGTACATGAGTAGGCTCTCATTGAAAGTGAAGTAGATGAGAGTTAAGCTGGACTCATATGCAATGCCAGTGTTGCAGACCACAGTTTGACACATGGAAACACCACATCATTCCCACTTGGGAGCACTGGTTACATATGCAGGTTACTACAGCATGGGACCATATGATGAAATCTTAACAACACACTGACACTGAACATTTAGTCTGGGACCATTACTTCACTCCTAACAAATATGTTGCAGTAAACCTTGCTATAAATACTTCCTAAGACATCTTCCGTGTCAACACAACAGAAGCACACCAGGACTACTTTCTTTCCAGCTGCAAACAACATTCAGAGGATGTGATCTGCTAGGTGAGTGTCAACGGTCAACAAGGACACATTGATGAAGAAAGGGAGGAAGGGGAGTGGAAGAGAGAGGGATGGTGGAGTCTTTAGGTACTTCACTGAAACCAACAAGGACCCAAACGTTCCTGTCACCTACAGTCTGCCTGTGAACATCCCTGTTTCCTTGCTTGTCTCTTTCAGAAAGTGAGTAGGAAGACACTAAGAAGACTTCCTTCCTTCAGAAGTTAGCAACAATGTGGACATAGCCCTGTCTTCCAAGCATCAATAAAATAATATGCATGCAATTTCTGCTTTCCTCTGTCTTTGTTCTGGGTGTTTGGGTAACTGGTTTGGGGGCATACAGAGCCATCTCAATAGAGCCAGGACTGCTTCGCACTGATTGGTCGGGCAGCTTTTCCCCATCAACATCCACAAGTTAACTTCTGGATGAAAAGAATTTCATTCTTCCTCAGAGTCTCTGAGTTCAACACACAAATGCAAGGCTACATCACACACACACACACACACACACACACACACACACACACACATACACACACACAGAGGCAAGCACAAGCGCATGTGCTCTTGAAAACACTCACATGCACACATATGAGAAGTGCTTTCACAACTCTGCTTCGTTCAACAAACGCCACACGGACAGGGATGGGGAAGCTGTACACAGGAAACAGCCCAGACAAAGCAGATCACCCACCTGGCTTGAGGGGCTCCAATACTTCACCCATTTCTATACTTACCACTCAGTGCATTAACACAAATCTGGGAAAGAGCAGTGCAAACTAGATGTAAACCAGAGCTCTCCAATAAGGAACACAGGGAGAACAGATAGAGGTTAAACTGTGGGACACAATCAATACCCACCATAATGGTGTAAACAACTTCAACATCATTTCCTCCTCCTCGTGCAAGTGATGATCACCCCCACACCAAAAGAAAGCTGAAGCAGTATTATAAAACTTCTTTCAAGACGATGGAGAAGAAATGTTTGGGGGATGTTGTAATTCTAGCATTCTATCAACACACACCTTAAGTGTCCTCCACACGAATAGGGAACCTCCATACTATCCCAGCTTCTGCTTTCAGGACAGCCCAGGCCTGACATTTGGGAACACTGGGGAAGAGAACCAGCCCATGCACTAGATGGCACAATTCTCCCTATATATCCCTATCTTCCTACTGTACTCTCCGACAAATCAAATTTAACTCAGAAGATTACAATGATCAAATCAGGTCACATGCTACTATGAAACAATAACAACATGACAACGTTTCTTGAAAGGCAAACATGCTTCAAACTCATCAAAGACACTCAAGATGAGAAAACAGCTAGAGAAATGCAATGACATTAGTCACGGGACGACATCAGAGAAATAAACAAAGGACCATGTTCTTCAGGCACACTCTAAAGAGAAATTCTCCATGCACAAGTGACAGGGCAGAAAAGGAATGTCTAGGGCAGCAAGCATAGAAGATAGCTCCG
Organism: Ochotona princeps; assembly: GCF_030435755.1. Classification (NCBI taxonomy): domain Eukaryota; kingdom Metazoa; phylum Chordata; class Mammalia; order Lagomorpha; family Ochotonidae; genus Ochotona; species Ochotona princeps. The sequence continues at coordinate 18,549,511 of NC_080858.1, read as the reverse complement.
TCCCATCCAGGCAGGCCACAGGCCACCACCGCTCCTGCACATTCTTCCCATCAAGACCAAACAACATCTGGTCATGTTCACATAGTCAGGAGGCGTCAGGGTCACCAGACACGCAGATTCCATGAAGGGGAACTGGAACTCCACACTGAGTTCATATTTATCCTCACCCTGGGGAGCAGACAGCGTTCTGAGAAGCTACTTTGCTCCATCAAGGGAAGCCACATTGCCTTCCTCCCCTATCTCTACATGAGCACAGCAGACACACTTGGTTGTGGTGCATCACTGAGGAATTCAGTTCTCATCAGGGGTACAACAGGACATTGGCAGGGTCCACAAGAGACCACTGCTCCTACTGACTGTGTGAGTTCAGGACAGAGAGTCCAGTGATAAGAAAATTTCACACACTAACAGGTCCTGTACACCCTCACAGTGGAACTTCAGATTTTCTCAGCTCCCAGAACACTGGGGACTAATCCGAATGTGGCAGTGTGGGGCCAACTACAGAATGTGTCACTGCTGTCAAGGCACACACACTTGGTCATGAAGTGTCCCGGTGCCATAAGCTCCCTCTATCCGTGAATCAACAAGGTCACCCTAACGCACAGAAAATCCTGAACTGCCAATGAGTCACGGAGCTCTCATATCTGCTCAGCCACAGCTGCAGGCAGATGTCCTTAGTGTGCCCAACTGGGGCATCCCTCTAGACTCCTGCCACACCCACCCACCTATGTTGCATTGACCATCGGACAAACTTTGATTATTCAACATTTTTGCAGAAGAATTTTCCAGTCAATTTCTTTCTAAATGAAATTTAAACCTGCACCACCTGGTCACTGCAAAGTAACTAAAAAGTGCATCATCGGAGTCAATGTCCTTTTTTGACTTTTAAAAAACACCTGTGCTTATGACGCTGAGATAGAGCACCAGAGCAGGGAGTTTATAAAAGTAAAATCAGACAGGAGGTAGGGATGGTGACAAGAGGAACATAGCAAAAGTACTTTGAATCAAGATCCCAAGAACAAATTTTGAAGGCACTTCCGTATATTCATGCTAAGCCCCAATTTAATTTGTGATATATTCTGCTGCAAAACTATTTCACATCCATTGCACATTTTTCCATAGCATGGACTTTTATCAATTCATGTGTATGTGTATGCGTATGCATGAATTTCAAAAGCTTTTCAAAAAGTGTTTCAACTCCAATTTTCAATGAATTTGTACAGGAAATCACATATACAGTCACATATACAGCCACATATGACTTCACAACATATATATATATGTATATATATATATATATATCACATGAGAAATGTGTGATTAGGCAATTCTGCCATCATTCAAACATTATAGAATGAATTCACATGCCTTACGCTGTTCGGTCAAGCTGATCACTCTCAGACTACAAAACTTCAGCCTAGTGATCATACTCCATATGGGGAAGCTACTGTAACTCAACAATGAGAACGTGTGCACCAAGCCTATCTAAACATGAAAGCTTACAGTAAAGCTTCAAAGCAAAAGAGTTAAAACTATTCCATGTCTGCAGGGAAGTAGCATGACTGAAGTGTGCACGCGCTCACCATCCCCTAACTATGGCCCACAGTGACAGCTGACCGGCTGTGGAGTTTTGGCAATCAGGAAAACTACTACAAACCACAGCTATGGGACACCAAATTTATTTGGTCAAGTCTTTCTTCAATCATAAATTAACCTTTGCACTACAGGTTTTACTGTTTAAAAACCAAATAACACTTTCGACTTTCTCTGCAATACCGCTTAAAACACAAACACATCATATATAAAATAATTCATAACATCTCTGTAAGATTCTCATAATAAAAATTCATGTCATACATACAAACTAAGGCTTAATAATTCCTAGTGAACAAAACAATTCATTTCTTAATATCTCCACAAGATTCAGTCAATTTAAGATTCTTGCACTTTTTAATTTGTTCAATTTCTCCTTCCACTCCCCCACAACCCTCCCCACAGCTTGCTACAGATTATTACAATAGCACAAGCCTTCAACAACACGCACAAGTTCAACTCAAGTGTCTGCTACTCAAGTGTATCATGGCTTTGTTGCACAGGCAATGGTACAAAGTCAACTATCCTACTGTCAGCACGTATTTAACAGCTTCTTTGGGAGTAGAAACACATACTGCAACGGATCTTCACTTCCAGCTATGCTGGTCTCCATTCTAAAGTACATCTCTGTGGACGTACATACACATGCTTACCGAGATAGCTATTTGTTTTCTAATTTGCACAGAGGATGCCTTATCTCACAGAAAACATATGATATATGTCCTTCTGGGAGTGGCTTATTTCACTGAGCCTAATGGCCTCTAGTTGGAACCACTGTGCTGCCAACGGGAGGCTTTCATTCTTTTCCATGGCTGAGTGGTATTCCAAGGAGCAGATGGACCACTGTGTCATATGCATCCCTCTCTCAACAAGCATCTGGTGATGGCCACGTCTTCCTCACCATAGATTGTGCTGCTATAAACATAGGGTTTATAGCAGGTCACTCTCTCACAGGCAGATCTGAATATATTCGCAGGAGTGGGATAGCTGCAGCATACAGCAGACCCATTTTCAGTTGTCTTAGTACAACCTGTGGCAAGCTAATCAAGGCTTAGCACAGCTCACACAGGCTTTCACAACGAGATACAATGCTGAGAAACGCACTCAAGTGTGCATAAGAAGTAATCATGCATGACCTGCACTGCTTGTGTCTTTGTCATTGCAAAACTTCAAAAAACTAATTTTTATCATTGTGTTTACACAACAGAGCAATCAAAAAAACAACAGAAACCTGTGAACAGGTGCTGAAGGTGATAAGCATTTTGCTCACAAAGATAATTTTTTGTCTAATGGAATAGGACCTAATGGAGATCTAATGGAAAGGGTGAAACTGAAACATCTCCTAGTATAATTATGTTTGTTTGTTTGTTCTTTGTTTTTAGTGGAGCTCATTTTTCCCCACACGCAAAGACACAGAGAGATGACAGAAAGATATATGATATATCAATACACGGCATAGATAGGTAGACAGATGAGTTTTTGTATGAAACAATTTGAAAAGGTGACAGAAAGTTTCAAAGCTAAATCCATTGGATCATATCGATACTTACATACCACTGACCTTCAAATATATAGATCAATATTACAGAATGTCCAAACAGCACAGACATTTAACCCAGTTTTAATCCTCAGTGATAAATTTATATTGGTTATTTATATCTACAAGAGGTTTGTTTGGTTGACTCATCAAGAAAAACACTGCAACAACACTTACAACTCACTCCTGATCAGAACGGTCCGACACACTCACTTCCACTTCATGTACAGTCCCTCTGACGCTCCTCTCTCGCTTGTGTGCAACTCTGTCTTTCCAATAGGTAAATAAATCTTTACGAAGGAAAATAAACAGAATAGCAAGTGTTATGGCACGATTTACCCTTCAGCTACCTCCAGTCCCACAAACAAAGAAACAAGCAAATCACAGGCTGGAACCTTCTGCTCTGGTGACTGACAATCTGACACTCCTGTACCAGAAGCTTTGGAAAGGAGATGGCTTGGGAACTGGTGAAGTGGATGAAACCACTACCTGTCATGAAGGTATCCTACAAAGGCACTAGTTTCAGTCCTGGCTGTTCCAGCTCTGCTCCAGTTACTTCCTAATGCACCTGGAAGAGCATCAGAACATGCCCCAAGTAACAGATGCCGCCATGTGTTGGAGTCCCAGAAGAAGCTCCTGGTTCATCTTCCTCTCTACCTCTGTTGCTCAAAAAAGTAAGTAAATATGAAAACTAAAATTTAAGGAGGATGTGAATAAGGTTAAATGGGCTGTAACAATTTAATGCAGTCTGATCCCTGTGGACACACAGAAAACCCAAGTGCCCATACAAAACAAAGTATCCGACGGGAAGCCAATGCAGAAGCCCTCAGCTGAAATTCAATAGGTTCTGCCAGGCATGGAAACATAACCGACAAAGTCTACCATGTGGGAAGAACATCCAATATGGGTGATGCTTCAAGTCACAGGGTCCACTTCTGACCCACATCCCTGCTCATAGTGAGAAAAGCAGAAAAGTACAACAAAGGCACTAAGACACTGCAACAATGTGGGAGACCTTGGAGAATTTCCGATTTCTCAGCTGTTCAATAGCTAGGCAACAATGGATTGAAGAGCATTTCTCTCGTGCGCTCTCTCTCTCTCTCTCTCTCGCTCTCTCTCTCGCTCGCTCTCTCTCTCTCTCTCTCTCTCCCTCTCTCTCTGTCGCACGTGTCCCATGACTTTGGGGAAAATTCAATACTTCTTTTAAGTAAAATGGTGTTTTATGACAAAGAAATACAATCTCTGATACCTAATGAAAAGCGCCAAAGCATGGTCTTTACAATTGGAAATCACATGAATTTCTAGCCCCCAGAAGTGCATGTAAACAAACTGTTCTGTTACCAACTGATGATCTGCTGTTCTATTATGGCACCCAGGGAACAACAACAAGGAAGAGAACTGATTTTCAGATGGACAAATCAAGACTCCCTTGGGATTCACCAGCTTTAACATCCTACCCGAAGGCAACTAAGGCTTTGAAATCACCTGAGCTTCCAAACAGGTAGACTACAGATGCACTCGTACTTCAACAACACCATCCCCACCTGACACTCTTTCCTATCAACATCCCACAGTCTCTGTTTTGCCTCTGTCTGTCTGGTGCGTTCAGAGCTGATATTTATTCTTCCGACATGCACTAATCTTTTCACTTATTGCTGACACAGGAGAAGGTTAGGGAAAGGGCTTGAGCTCAGTGGCATTTCAAGGATCACCTGGTCTCCTCCACCATACACCACACGAAGGTCAAGGTTGCCTTCTAGCATGACAGCCCTCTCAGCAGCTGCTCACACCACGTGACCAGCTTTGCCTGCATCTTGACTCTGTTGCTTTCTCTGACCTCACTTTTCCACATGAGGGTCTACCACAAGCCACCTCTTCAGTTCCATTCAGCTCAACACATCTCCAGCTTGCATTCCCACATTTCTGTATGGAAAAATAACAACAACAACAACAAAAAGAACTTCATGGGAACCTCTAGACCAAATCAGTAACTCTCAACCTCTCAGGAGGAACAGTAGCAATGCTAGCACTGTTTTAATGAATGGAGTTCTGCTTCATTCCCCAAGTGCTACTGACTAACTTTGGAGAGGATGAAACAAGAAGACCAGGTGTCGCAACACCTCCAACAAGATAAGGGATGATACATGCAATGCTGGGAACCTGTTGAGAAGCAGCTTAAGGAAAGGAGGTAAAGAGCCCCTCACCCACCATGCACGCTGTCTACAGTGTGTCCTAGCTGGTGTTTTCGCACTTCCCTTGATAAAGGCCAAGCATCTGTGCTCTGACTTATCAGCTATCCAAGGGCAGACAGTAGCTTTATCTAGTCCCCATTTCAATAATGCTCTTTGACCAAGGCACCGAGTTAGCTTTCCTTGAACTCCCTGCTTACAGGCATGACCAAAGTCTGAGTAGTCCTTGAACTATTGTTTTGTTGAGTGTATCTAACCTGGAACCCTGGAAATAAACATCGCCAGTTGCCCAAAAGACCACTGCTCCCCTATTTCTTTTTGGTTGCTCTCCTCCCCAGGAATCCACAAGGTAAACATGCAGCAGGTCTCCAACGTAAGTGGCAGCGCAGCCAGTCCTTGAGCCATCACTTACTGGCCACCATGGTGTGCACTAGCAAAAAGCTGGAAATTACTGTGGAGGTAGCCTCTAACACCAACAACTCCTTGAAAAGGACATAGGCATCACACATTATGAAATAAATGCAAGACCAAACAACTGCACCAAAAAATTAAAGCGTTAACTCATTTCCGCTGTGTTCTTTCCACGAGTTCATCTCAGTTGCAAGGTGGGAAACAAATACACAATTTTGGTACATATACACAATACAACATAATAAGACATAAAATACAAAACAGTACGTTTCAGAAGGAGAATGGGAATGGAGGAACAAGAGGATCTTACAGAGAACATGGCATTGAAGCACATCTTGGCTAGCAGGACAGGATACAAAACCGCTTCTTTTTTTTTTTTTTTTAAGATTTATTCATTTTATTACAGCCAGATATACACAGAGGAGAGACAGAGAGGAAGATCTTCCGTCCGATGATTCACTCCCCAAGTGAGCCGCAACGGGCCGATCCGCGCCGATCCGAAGCCGGGAACCTGGAACCTCTTCCGGGTATCCCACGCGGGTGCAGGATCCCAATGCATTGGGCCGTCCTCAACTGCTTTCCCAGGCCACAAGCAGGGAGCTGGATGGGAAGTGGAGCTGCCGGGATTAGAACCGGCGCCCATATGGGATCCCGGGGCTTTCAAGGCGAGGACTTTAGCCGCTAGGCCACGCCGCCGGGCCCACAAAACCGCTTCTTGCAAGAAAGCCAAGGTGTTGAAAGCAAAGCCAGACTCACTTCAGGAGTGGGGATAAGTACAATGATTTTCTGGTGGAAATAATGCCTAACCTGAGTCTTACTGAACACCTGAGTCAAGAAGAGGACCTCGGGAGAGTCCTACACAGACACAAAATGCCTTGAACCATTCCAGCAAGAAGGCTACATTCATGTGGCTGTTGAGAAAATGACTACGTGATGTCAGCCACTTGGGCCTTAACACCACAACATATACCAAAAGACAGAAAGTTCTTGCTTGCTCATGTACCCCAGAACCACACTTCCTGGATGAATGCCAGATCCAGAGACTTCACAGCACCAAGAAAACTGCATCAGCATCTTACACCAACATATGCGAACAACAGGAGCTCTGTTACCCAAACCGAAAGGGAAAGGCACACCATTTCTATTGGTGAAATGTAAGGAAATAAACTTCATTCAGGTACACACCATCCATGATGGTGGTCCAGGCTGCTTGTCTACCCTAAGAGCCAAACATATGGAAGAATTTCTTTGCTGGCTACAGGACCACTGCCAATGCAGAGGCACACACGCAAAAACCAGGGCAAAGGAAGCAGAGGGTGAGAAACAGACACACAAAACAGACTCAAGAGCCAACAGCACTGAACCTGAACATAAATATTACAGAGAAGACTGCACAGTGTTCCTTCAGGGGCTTGGCCAAAGTCACAGGTGGTACATTTGGGAAATGAGACACTCACTTCCTCCACTGCCCTCCATCCTGCTGGGCTCTGGTCCCAAACAGAAGGAAAGGATGCAGTTGACATGATGTCAGCAGCACAGGGGCACCCAGTATGCAGCTCAAAGCTGCCCTTGTTCTGCCGCTCTGTATAAAGCAAGCTGCCCTGACTCTCCCAACACACACTCGGGAGCAACTCCAGAGTCTCCTGCAACATGCTGCTGATCCTGCTCTCCGTGGCCCTGCTGGCCCTGAGCTCCGTTCAGAGCGCACCTAGAGGTAGGCAAAAACGGGTGGCAAGTAGCACCTACGACTCTCCCCAGGGTTAGAGGAAAACATTTCAGCTTGGGTGGAGGAGGAAAGACTGATTTAAAAAATAATAATAAAGACAGGATTATGCAGCTCTCAACTGGGAACCTGCAACACATTTTGCACTTCGCATCTTTGAGACAGGCCAAGGCTTTTGTGTACTTGATGTGAAAGTAAACTGGAACACAATGCAGCATTCAGACACTAAAGGAGGTTAATAGAAGCAAAGTGCTGACACAGAAAAAGAGAGCAAAACACAACACAAGAATGGACCCAGAGCTCTGATCTCCAGCAGGAAGGTCTCAGGGATCTGAGAAAGGACAGAGGCTTTCCACACGTTGACTTCGGGGGTGGAACTCAGTAGCACAGCAGCCCTGAAACGCTCTCTTCCCTTTCAAGAAAGCTCCAGAGAGAGGCTAATACAGGACCTTACAGGCTTCAGATTGTGGTGGGAGCTTCTTTTCCCATAGACAAGAAGAGTGCTAACTCACATTCTCACTCATGCCATTTTTTCTTCTTCACCTAGATGTCAAGCACCATGGCTATGCCTCACTGATACCAGGTAAAGCTCCATCCTTCTCAACCAGTCTCCTCATCCTTTTTCTCCTCAGCAATATTTCCCTTCTCTAGGGAGTCTCTCTGCTCATCACTTGGAGGTGGGGATTTATGCATGGGAAAAGCCTCAAAAATACAGGCCAACCTTCTCCAAACTGCATGTCTGCAGTTTTCTCCTCCCCTGAGACAGACAGCAATTCTGAGACGTGAACCACGGAGGCGGGTCCCTGCATGCGTGGCCCTCCTTTGAACAGACAAATACTCGGGGACATGGTTTTCCCAACTCTCCTCTCTCTATTTCCATGGGTTCTGAGGTGATCTGTGAGACATTTGTGCTTGGACCCTCTTTATGATTCTGAGCGCTGCTGTGTCCCTGAAGATGAACAAAAGTCCCGCTCCCTGGAGGACGCTACAAGACCTGCTTTGTTGAGTTTCACTTCTCTCTGTCAGCATGTCTCCAAGTGAGGATTGGGCCCCAAACAAGTAGACTTGGGCCCCAAACAAACAGACCATTGACTTGGGGTTTGGAAGCCCAAACATGCAGGACATCCACCACGAGCTCTCACAGGAGCTCTCCAATCTGACAACTCAGGGACGCCTGCTTTCTGCTGTCCTTGCACTCAAACCTGCAATTCTCCTGTTTGAGAGCATTCCTATTTCTGAAGCAAGAAACCATACATGACCCAAAAGACAGAACTCAGTGTCTCCATCGCAGATGGATATGAATTCAGAGAAGTCAGGAATCAGGCCCTATGTGCATGAGAGAGCTTGAAACTGAAGAAGCAGGGACTTGGAAAGAAAGAATGTGTAGTAAAGTGAGATGCAAAATAGGAGAGGACCCACTATAATTAATGTCAGCTCTTACTGTGCTATCAGGAGCAGCCGAAAAAGGAGGCCCACGAGGAGCAGCCCAACAGGGAGGCCCTCAAGGAGCAGCCCAAGAGCAAGGACCACAAGGAGCAGCCCAACAGGGAGCACCTCAGGGAGCAGCACAACAAGGTGGACCTCAGGGAGCAGCACAACAGGGAGGACCTCAAGGAGCATCCAAGCAGGGAGGACCTCAAAGAGCATCCCAGCAGGGAGGACCTCAAGGAGCAGCACAACAAGGTGGACCTCAGGGAGCATCCCAGCAGGGAGGACCTCAAGGAGCATCCAAGCAGGGAGGACCTCAAGGAGCATCCCAGCAGGGAGGACCTCAGGGAGCAGGACCACAGGGAGGACCTCAAGGAGCAGCACAACAAGGTGGACCACAGGGAGGAAGTCAACAGGGAAGACCTCAAGGAGCATCCCAGCAGGGAGGACCTCAGGGAGCAGCACAACAAGGTGGACGCCAAAAGAGAAGCCCACAAGGTCCATCTCAACGAGGAGGACCCCAAAGAGCAGCACAACAAGGAGGACCTCAAGGAGCAGCACAACAAGGAGCACCACAGGGAGCAGCACAACAAGGTGAACGTCAACAGGGAGCACCTCAAGGAGCATCCCAGCAGAGAGGACCACAGGGAGCATCCCAGCAGGGAGGACCTCAAGGAGCATCCCAGCAGGGAGGACCTCAGGGAGCAGGACAAGGTGGACCACAGGGAGGAAGTCAACAGGGAGGACCTCAAGGAGCATCCCAGCAGGGAGGACCTCAGGGAGCAGCACAACAAGGTGGACGCCAAAAGAGAAGCCCACAAGGCCCATCTCAACAAGGAGGACCCCAAGGAGCAGCACAACAAGGAGGACCTCAAGGAGCAGCACAACAAGGAGGACCTCAAGGAGCATCCCAGCAGGGAGGACCACAAGGAGCAGCACAACAGGGAGGACCACAAGGAGCAGCACAACAAGGAGGACCTCAAGGAGCAGCACAACAAGGAGGACCTCAAGGAGCAGCACAACAAGGAGGACCTCAAGGAGCACAACAACATGGTGGTCCACAAGGAGCAGCACAACAGGGAGGACCACAAGGAGCACAACAACATGGTGGTCCACAAGGAGCAGCACAACAGGGAGGACCACAAGGAGCACAACAACATGGTGGTCCACAAGGAGCAGCACAACAGGGAGGAGCACAGGCAGAATCCCAAGAAGATGAAGCACAAGTAGAGCAACAGCAGGAACAATCCCAAGAACAAACCCAGGCACAACAACAGGCAGAATCCCAACAAGCAGAACAGCAGGGAGAATCCCCACAACAAGCACCCCAACAGCAAGCACACCAGGGAGCAGCCCAACAAGGAGGACCACAAGGAGCACTACAACATGGTGGTCCACAAGGAGCAGCCCAACAAGGAGGACCCCAAGGAGCAGCCCAACAAGGTGGATCACAGGGACCAGCACAACAAGGAGGACCCCAAGGAGCAGCACAACAAGGAGGACCCCAGGGAGCAGCACAACAAGGAGGACCCCAGGGAGCACAGCAACAGGCAGGCCAACAAGGAGACTCCCAACACGGAAGACCCCAAGGAGGAGCCCAACAAGGAGCACAACAACAGGCAAGCCCACAAGGAGGACAACAACAGGAAGAGCAACAACAGGAGACCCAACAAGAAGCTTCCCAGGAAGAAGCTTCCCAGTAACCTGCAAGCAAACCACAGGTAGGACTCACATGCTTTCTCCAACACATTCTCCGCTTCCTATGATTCTCAGACTAGAGGGAGCCAGAAAACACTTAGAAACACACAGTCCTAGCCCGAGACACAAACGCTAATCCTTCTTTACACTTACTGCGTGCTAAAATGCCTACAACTTTTCTTCTCAACAAGCCCTCCAAAATAACTCTGACATTCAGACTCTGACTTCTCCCAAATACACCTTTCCACAAGGATCACCTTCCTCATGGATTGTGTGGGGACTTTGGAAGGAGTACTATCTCAACTCTTTCACCTTGGGCATCCAGGGCTCACACTCAACGACATGCCACTGCAAATTTCCACCTGAACACCTTTTGCTACGTCCCATTTCCCATCAAGCCTGAAGGCTCAAGGTCCCTCACAGTGGACACTTTCATGATATGCTGTAAATGACACCTTAGGATCCCCACTGCACTCACTCACAGACAACCACCTGCTGTCGCTGTTTACTTGTCCCTTGGGATGTTTGCATCCCATAGCAAACTAGCTGACATACAGCCTCAGCCCGACTTCATTCCTGGTTCCTGCTCCCGCACAGCCCAGGAGTGGTGACTATCGGGTTAAGTCCCTACCTCCCACATGCAAGACCTGGACTCAGCTCTCAGCTGCTTCCTTTGGGCTGCTCCAGCACTAGACACTGTGGGTATTTGCAAAGTGAACCAACAGATGGCAAGACCCTTGTCTGCCTTTGTCTCTACTTCTGTTTCTTGCCAGATCCAAATCAACAATTGCAAAGATAGCAACATTTTCTCATGGAAAATATTCTCACTTTGCAGTCTGAGATGGAGGGCAAAAGCTAACAATAAAAGCAATTCTCAGCCTCTACCCTCCCTTTTTAACACAATCGTCACTAATAACCCATTGCACATCTTTAAATATTAGAAACACGCATATACGCATATATATATTTATATATATAATCACAGGCATCCCTTTCTTCACAAGTGATCCCATAACCAATAGGAGCATCTGTATTTGCTCATTTGCAAAATACTCCAAGGCAACTTCAAATCAGTTCCAGGAAATTAATCATCTTCAGTGATTAGATGCTCCTGTTCAATTTGTAAATGATTCCTTATGTGAAAACAAAGGGAACAGACTGATGGGGGAGGACACAAAAAACCATCAACTCCCAACAAATCCATCACTTCTCAAATGGCTACAATGGCCACTCTAGGTGAAGTTGTGACCAGGTCTAGAATTTCATCTAGGTCTCCCATGTGCTTGGCTTGGGACCAAGCAGTATGATCACCTCTTGCTGGCTGCCCAGGTACATGAGTAGGCTCTCATTGAAAGTGAAGTAGATGAGAGTTAAGCTGGACTCATATGCAATGCCAGTGTTGCAGACCACAGTTTGACACATGGAAACACCACATCATTCCCACTTGGGAGCACTGGTTACATATGCAGGTTACTACAGCATGGGACCATATGATGAAATCTTAACAACACACTGACACTGAACATTTAGTCTGGGACCATTACTTCACTCCTAACAAATATGTTGCAGTAAACCTTGCTATAAATACTTCCTAAGACATCTTCCGTGTCAACACAACAGAAGCACACCAGGACTACTTTCTTTCCAGCTGCAAACAACATTCAGAGGATGTGATCTGCTAGGTGAGTGTCAACGGTCAACAAGGACACATTGATGAAGAAAGGGAGGAAGGGGAGTGGAAGAGAGAGGGATGGTGGAGTCTTTAGGTACTTCACTGAAACCAACAAGGACCCAAACGTTCCTGTCACCTACAGTCTGCCTGTGAACATCCCTGTTTCCTTGCTTGTCTCTTTCAGAAAGTGAGTAGGAAGACACTAAGAAGACTTCCTTCCTTCAGAAGTTAGCAACAATGTGGACATAGCCCTGTCTTCCAAGCATCAATAAAATAATATGCATGCAATTTCTGCTTTCCTCTGTCTTTGTTCTGGGTGTTTGGGTAACTGGTTTGGGGGCATACAGCGCCATCTCAATAGAGCCAGGACTGCTTCGCACTGATTGGTCGGGCAGCTTTTCTCCGTCAACATTCACAAGTTAAGCTCATGACTTATGATTGATGAGTTTAAGCAATTCACTCAGGATTAATATGAATGGGTGGTAATTTGGTCCAGTCATTTTTGCAATGGGTTGTTCATTGACTTAGTCTTGTGTTGTTATTTTACTGGAATGTTCTTCACATTTGCCTTTTGTTTTGGTGGATACTATTCCTTTCCTTGTGAAGACAACATCCTTAAGTATCATTTATAGGCTGGGTTTGAAAAAAGCATATTCTTTTAACTTTTCTTTACTGTGGAAGAATTTTATTTCATTTTCAAAGATGAAAGAAAGCTTTGCTGGGTACATTATCCTGGGTTGACAATTTTTTCTTTTAGTATCTGGAATATATCACTCTATTCTCTTTTGGCCTATAGTTTCCTGTGAGAGGTCTTCTGTGAGTTTAATTGGCATTCCTTTGTTAGTTGATTTTTTTTCACGTGCACTTTTAAGGATCTTTACCTTATGTTCGATTGAAGAGAGCTTAATTATCATGTGTCATGGTGAAGATCTCTTTTGTTCAACAACGCTGTTGGGAGTTCTGTGCCCCTCCTGGATGTTGTTTTCCAATTCTTTCTCTAAATTAGGGAAATTTTTCTTTATTAATTCATTAAATATATTTTTAAACCCAGCTTCTCTTTCTGTACCTTTTGGAACTCTCATAACGCTTATATTTGGCCTTTTGATAGTGTCTTTCAACTCTTGAATACTTTTTTTTTCCTAATCCAGCTCTGCTTTCAGCTTTTTGTTTGCTTCCCCCTGGTGACAGAAAATATCTTCTAATTTTGAGATCCTTCTTTCTGCCTCCTTCATTCTATTTTGGACTCTACAGTGTATTTTTAATTTGCTTCACACTGTATTCTACATTTCTGACATATAAGCTTTCGTTTTATTCATTTCCAGTGTGACATATTCCTTGAATTCCTTGAATGCTTGCTTTACGTGCTTCTCATTGTTGATAGAAGTTTTATAACAAGTGTTTTGAATTTTGTATCCCCCATTTTCTCGATGTCTTCCCCAGAGAACTCCGAAATCGGCCAAGTTTTTTGCTCCTTCAGTAATATTCATTGTGCCTTTGTCTCTTCTTTTGCTCTTATTCATTGTACTTCTGATTAACAGATTCTTCTCCTTGGAGCAGGTTTCTAAGCTGTGTCACCCACAGGTCTATAGTTCAATTTTACTTATTGCAGTTGGTATACGGCTCTTTGTTTGCAGTCAACTGTGTTACTCCCTCCAGTGAGTTCCAGGTCTGGGTTCTTATGTTAGTTTTCCACCATGGTCTCCGCAGCCCCAGCTCTTGGCTCACCAATCTCCACCTCCTGTGATACTGTGCTGAATTTGAAAGGTTGTCTGTACAACCTTTCTCCCACTTCTGGTTGGAGCAGATCCCAGGATTAGGGAGATACCAGGTGTCCTATATAGCTAGGTCGTTGGTGGTGTTGATCTTGCCATAACCTGTTAGTCGTTAGGTCTGAGGACCACACAGACCTATTCTGACCCATACGATGTTGCAGTCAGTATTATTTTCCCGTGGGACCAGTGCATATGCAGCTCACTGTTGTTCCCTGCAGTCTTAAATTCTTTGCCACACCGTGTGAAATGGCACCAGATGTGCCACTACTTATTTCTTGATCTGCTGGCCATCAGGTCTGAGGCTACCTGGACCTATCTTGCATGGAACCTGTAGGATGCCACGTTGTTGCAGTTCACTGAGCCAGCAATGAGTTCACTTCCAGCTCAGTGCATGCACAGTAATATCCATAACCCTTGCCTCCTTGAACAAAATGACAACCATTATGGTTCTAGGGACCAATTGGAATGTGAAATCAACCCTGTTCCCACACTGTTTGTCTGGGACCTGCTGCTCTGTCTCTGCTCCTATTCAAATCAAACAGACCAGCAGGACAGGCAGTTCTTTTTCTGGGTTCACCACCTGAGCTACCGGTAGATGTCCATTCCCACCTGTTTGCTGATGAAGTTCCAGCTGCCGGTGGAATTCAGATCGCCATTTGCCAAATGCCGCTGGGGTATCAGTCACTGCAACACCACACCATTGTGTCTGCTGCTTTCCTGTGTCTATCAGTCTCCAGGTACTCCTTTATTGTTGTTCTGTCCTCTCCTATATCCTGGAATGTGCCCTCTCTGCTTCACACTGGCTAATATTTCTGTCTGTTTAAACATGTCCTTACCCTATTCCGCCATCTTGATTCTCTCCATTTTTTTTCTTTACTTTTAAAAAACACCTGTGCTTATGATGCTGAGATAGAGCACCAGAGCAGGGAGTTTACAAAAATGAAATGAGACAGGAGGTAGGGATGGCGACATGAGAAACAGAAAAGGCAGTGTGAATCAAGATCCCAAGAACAAGATTTGAAGGGACTTCCATATATTCATTCTGAAACCTGATGTAAAAGGGGATTTATTCTGCTGCATTACAATCTGAGATCCATTGCACATTTTTCCATAGCATGGATTTTTATCAACTCATGTGTATGCGTATGCATGAATTTCAAATGCTTTTTTAAAAAAAATTTTGAACTCCAACTTTCAATGAATGTATACAGATGCTCACACATATAGCCACATATCATTTAATGACATACATGTCACACGAGAAATGTGTGATTAGGCAATTCTGCCATCATTCAAACATTATAGAATGAATTCACATGCCTTAGGCTGTTCGGTCAAGCTGATCACTCTCAGACTACAAAACTTCAGCCTAGTGATTATGCTCCATATGGGGAAGCTACTGTAACTCAACAATGAGAACATGTGCACCAAGCCTATCTAAACATGAAAGCTTACAGTAAAGCTTCAAAGCAAAGATTTTAAAGTATTCCATGTCTGCAGAGAAGTAGCATGACTGAAGTGTGCACACACTCACAGTCCCCTAACAATGGCCCTCACTGACTGCTGACCGGCTGTGGAGTTTAGGCAATCAGGAAAACTACTACAAACTACAGCTATTTAAATTTATTTAGCAAAGTCTTTCTTCAATCATAAATTAACCTTTGCACTACAGGTTTTATTACTTAACAACCAAATTACATTTTTGACTGTCTCTGCAATAACACTTAAAACACAAACACATTATATATAAAATAACTCATAACATCTCTAAGATTGTCATAATAATTCACAACATATGTACAGTGTATGTACAAAATAAGGCATAATAGTTTGTTATCAGTTCATCTCAAAAGTGACTTATCTCCTTTGCCACTATACTTTTTTGTCAGAAAGACCAATCCTGATACCATGCAGTGGGAAACACACAAGCATGGAAACAGAAGGATAGATAGCGGATTACTAAAGAATGCTCATCTCACAGGGATAGTGTCTTAAAATTTCATCGCACCATCAAATAATAGTTATTTCAAACACACACACAACCGAGAATGATGGAGAGCCTCACAGCTGACTTACACCATTTGATAGCTGTGTATTTCTTAAATCCATTTCATTCACATGAAACAATGTTTTGGAGAACAGTTGTTCACAGCACTCTCTTTGAAACTTGGCTATTTCTGTAGAATTGGCAGCAAGACCACAACTTTTATTTGTGATTTTAGAAATTAGAACCTTCTCTCCATTGTCAAGCTATCAGTTATGTTTATGTATTCACTGAATCAATCTTTGGTTTCACTTATTTTTATTAGTAGTAGTAGTAGTAGTAGTAGCACTGGAAAGGCAGATATACAGAGAGAAGCATAGAAAATTCCATCCACTGGTTCACTCCCCAAGTTGCCACAATGGCTGGAGCTGAGCCAGTCCAAAGCCTGGAGCCAGAAGCTTCTTCTTAGTCTCCCAGACAAGTGCAGGGTCCCAAAACCTTGGGCAATCCTCCACTGCTTTCCCAGGCCACAGGCATGGAACTGGATGGGAGGTGGAGCAGCTGGGTTATGACCTGGAGCCCATATGGCATCCCGGCATGTGCAAAGCGAGGACTTTGACCACTATACAATGGCGCCAAGCCCTTCACTTACTTTTGTCTAGTTTTTGTTGTTTTGACTCATCATTCCTATCCTTCTGCTGACTTTAGGTTTACATTGTTCTTCCACTTCTGGGTCCTTCCACTGTGAAGTCGCTTGTTGTTTGAATTCTTCATTGTTTTTAGTTCAAGTATTTTTAAGTTTTCCCCCACAGCATGTTTTGGACAGCATCTAGTAATTTATTCATATTTTTGTTTGTATTTCTAATCACTTTTAATTGTGTTCCTGACATCTTATTTGAGTCATGTTTCTTTTTTTTTTAATATTTAATCACTACAAATTTGTGAATTCTCTGGCTCATGTCAGTATAAGACCTGATCACTTCACCTTTAATCCAGCTCCCTGCTTGTGGCCTGGGAAAGCAGAGGATGATAGTCCAATGCCTGACACCTGAACCACATGAGAATCCTGGCAATAGCTCACAATCCCAATTTCAGCCTGGTCCAGTACTGGCCACTGTGGCTGTGTGGGGAGTGAAGCAGGCATTGGAAGAGCTCTGGCTTCTCCCCCTCTCTGTAACTCTGCCTTTAAATGCATCTTTATAAAAAAAAATTAAAAAAAAAAAAAAACCAAGCCTGGCACCATAGCTCTAGTGGCAAAATCCTTGCCTTGCAAGCACAGGGATCCCACAGGGGTGCCGGCTCTAATCTCGGCAGCCCTGTTTCCCATCCAGCTCCCTGCTTGTGGCCTGGGAAAGCATTTGAGGATGACCCGAGGCCTTGGGACCTTGCACCCACATGGGAGACCCAGAAGAAGCTCCGGGCTCCTGGCTTCAGATTGGCTCAACTCCAGACATCGTGGCCAATTGGGGAGTGACTACTAGATGGAAGATCTTCCTCTCTGTCTCTCCTCCTCTCTGTATATCTGCCTTTCCAATAAAAAATAAATCAATAAAATCTTTAAAAATAAAAAAATTTTAAAAATCACTAGTTTGTTAAGTCTCTTGTTGTCTTTCTGTGATTCCTAAGTTTTATTTTGTTTTCACTACTTTGTGACTTTACACAGCCTCTGGGATTTCCCTTACACACTTCCTAGATAGCTTCCCCTTCACACACTGATTTTTCCCTCTATCATAACAACAGTTTAGTTCCTCAGAAACAGTCAGAAGTCTATCATTCTGGTATTAAATGCATCCTAACATTGCCAGCACTGACAATGGCAAAGAGTCCAGCATCCTATTGTCAAGGTAGATTTCATAGTTTCATTGGAATTTCATTTTGATCTGGAAGTAGAGATGCATGCTGCATTGTATTCTCACATCTGGATTTGATAGTCTCTGTTACATAGGTACCATATATCCCCTTAAATTAAAAATCAACATCAAGAAGAAAAATAGAAATTCACAACACCATGAAGTTACATAACATGCTACTGAATGACTAATGTGTCACTAAAGATATGAAAAAGAGAATCAAGAATCTTCCTGAAGAAAATGATAATACAATATGATCTGTGAGTCAGTGATTTAATATGAGGGAAAAAACTCTTTTGAAGGAATGAAATAAAACAAAAATAACTAAATCCATAAGACATAGTTTCTGCTGATCTTAATTGGTGAGATGTATCTCCTGCAGGCAAAAGATAGATGGGCTTTGTTTTTTCATCCCCTCCATTACTTTATGATGTTCGATGAGTTTAAGCCACTTACATTCAGGCTTAATATGAATAGGTGGTAATTTGGTCCTGCCATTTTGGCAATGGGGTTGTTCATTGTTCCATTGAGTCTCCTGTTGTGATTTTATTGGGATGTTCTCCACATTTGCCTTGGGTTTTGGTTGGTGCCATTCTGTTTCTCTGTCAAGAGAACATCTTTACGCATCATTTGTAGGGCAATCTGGAAGAGGCATATTCTTTGGGCTTTTCTATCTTGTGGGAGAATTTTACTTCATTTTCAAAGACAAAGGAAAGCTTTGCTGGGAACATTATTCTAGGATGATGTTTTTTTCCCCTGTTAGAATCTTTGATATGTTGCTCCATTCTTTCCTGGCCTGTAGTTTCCGTTAAGAGATCAGCTATGAGTCTGATTGAGGTTCCTCTATATGTCAATTTAAATTTGTTTTATGACACAGTTTGATAGGCACTGAAGTTTCTCTGCCCTATCCCCAATTTCCCTCTCTTCCCCGATGATTTCCCCTCCAATTTTTACAATGGGTGTCTGTCATGAACTTTCACTAGTCCATCATGCTGCCACTGAGGTGTCTCCCAACAATTCAGGCATGAACTGAGAGTCTGAGAGTCCAACAGCCAGCTGTCAGGACATTATCATCCATTTCACTCCTCCAGTGAGTTTTTAGGCTGGGCTCTTGTATTAAGCTTCCAACACGGTCTCCATAGACCCAGCTCCTGGCTTACCACTCTCCACGTCCTGTGATGCTGTGCTGTGGCTGGCTGCACTGCTGCCTGTACAACCTTTCTCCCACTTTTGGTTCAAGCAGTTTTTAAGATTAGGGAGTCACCAGGTGTCTGAAATAACTGGATTATGGGTGTTGCTGTTCTTGCTGGGACCTGTTGGTTGTTAGATCTGAGAGTCACCCAGATTTTGGGTGAGACCCACAGAATGTCAAAGTTGATACTATTTTCCCTATGGGACCAGTGCAATGCACTGAGCTGTGAGTGAGTTTTCTCCCAGCTTAGCACATGCACAGCTCACTTTTGTCCCTCTAGCCACACAGCCTTTGTCACAGTGCACATCGTGGCACCTAATGTGGCACTGATAGAGTTCTGGATCTGCTGGCTGTTAGGTCTGTGGTCTGGGGAATCCCTGGACATATTTTGACTGGAACCTGTAAGATGCCACATCAGTACCATATTCGTCATGGGACCAGTACAATGCCAGAAATGAGTTTGCTCCCAGCTTAGCACATGCACAGCCTGCTCTTATCCTTCCAGTTCCACAGCCTTTGCCATGCTACACAAAATGGCGCCTGATGGCCACCAGTGTGGATCTGAGCTGTGAAATCAACCCTATTCCTGCACCACCTGCTTGTGGTCTGCATTGCTATTTTCAATAGCAACCAAAAGAAAACCTAGGAAATGTTTTCTTCTCCTTCTCTCACAAACAATCCTCTAGAACACAGGAGCTACAAGGTGCAAAGGAAAATGAACACAGAGCCCTTTAGAAGGAAATGGGGTCAGGAGAACCAGAAAGAGGAGACGTGACTGCGTCTCACTTACCATACTCCAGGAAAATTGGAACGGAGCTTCATCCTTTTGCCATTTCAAGTTCTCTCAACAAACTGCCTTTGTTTTTTGTTTTTTTGTTTTTCAGAAACTGTCTCTCAAACATCCATAACACAAGAACAAGGATGCCATAACCCTATCTTCCATATATCAATAAAAAATTAGCATGCAATGTCTGAATGTCCTTGTCTCTGATTTGGTCTTTATGTCTCTTGTTTTTTATGGGATGTGAATACAACTAACAAGCATTCAGGACCCCTTCTTATTGATGCTTCAAGCTGTTTCCATTCCTGCCTGGAACCAAACCCACTACCAAGTGAAAGAGGTGCTTTGTTAATACCTTTCCACAGTTCCACTGCACAAATGAAAATTGCTTCATCATTGTCAGGTCCTAGGACTTTTAGGGAAACAGAACATAATGGAAATGAGGGAGATGCAAAGAATGAGGAAATCCCTAACAGTCCAAAATAAAAAATTACGGTTCCTAGAAAACTGAATCTGTTTCAAAACCTCAGCGCCATCCTGTCCCAGTTCTCCCTTACTGCTCTCTCTATCCTCACATTTCCTGTGGACTTACCTTTTTTTTTTTTAACAAAACCTGGTTGGTTTTCACTAAGTATACAGTAAGAGATGGTTTAAGGGACAAGGATTTTGAAGTCCTTCATGTTTCTTTTGAACTCTTACTCATACTAATTCCAGACATATCACAAGCTACTTAAAACTCTCCAAGTTTCCGTTTCAGTGGACTGTCTGATAAAACAAGCCCCAAAGGAAAAGACAGCTAACAGGTAAATATTGTTATGCAGCAAGTTACACCTCAATCTGCAGGGCAGGCATCTCGCGTGGAGTGCAGCTGCACTGCTGGCTGTGACACCTCTGACCCAGCCCCTGGTAACGTGACTAAGAAGAAGGCAGAAGAGGATACAAATACTTGAGTTCATACCACCCACGTGGGACACCTAGATGCAGCTTCTGGCTCATGCGCTTGGGCTGCCCATCTGGGAAAACTGAGGAATGATTCAGATGATAGATGACCTCTGTTTCTAACTCTTCTTCTCTCACATTTTCCTCTCTCTGTCTGTCTGTCTCTTTCTCTCTATCTCTTACTCTCTCACTTTCTCTCTATCTCTTACTTTCTCTCTCCCTTTCAAATAAATAACAACTCTTTTAAAAATATAAAGATTACTTTATGGATGAAGTCGAAAGTACATACATTAATGATCATCCTATAATTTCTTGAAAATTTTCTTATTTATTTATTGGAAAGGCAGATTTACAGAGACAGAGAGACAGATCATACACCCTTGAGTCACTCCCCTAAGTGGACACAGCAGTCATAGTTCTGTGAAGGTAAAGTCAGGAGCTTTGAACTCCATCAGGGTCTCCCACGAATGTGGTAAGGGTCATCCTCTTCTGTTTTCCAAGCACATCATCAGGCACCTAGATCCAAAGCAGTGTAGATGAAAACTTCACTTGTGCCAGCTTAACTCATTGTGTGGAAATACTGCCCTCCCCACCACCACTTCCTACTACTTAGGAAAGGAGAGGTGACCAAGTGAAAGGCATTTAGGGATGTCCCGTTAAAAATCTCTTTGTGGCTTTGTCAAGATCTCTAAGTACAATAATCTCATCTCCAATGATGTTTCTTTCAGAAATTAAAAGAACACTACTTTTAATATTTTTAAAGTGTTACCTCTTACGAATCTGTTTTTAAAAGACTCAATGCGGGCCCGGCGGCGTGGCCTAGCGGCTAAAGTCCTCGCCTTGAAAGCCCCGGGATCCCATATGGGCGCCGGTTCTGGTCCCGGCAGCTCCACTTCCCATCCAGCTCCCTGCTTGTGGCCTGGGAAAGCAGTTGAGGACGGCCCAATGCATTGGGACACTGCACCCGCGTGGGAGACCCGGAAGAGGTTCCAGGTTCCCGGCTTCGGATTGGCGCAGCATCGGCCCGTTGCGGCTCACTTGGGGAGTGAATCATCGGATGGAAGATCTTCCTCTCTGTCTCTCCTCTGTATATATCTGGCTGTAATAAAATGAATAAATCTTTAAAAAAAAAAAAAAAGACTCAATGCTCCACCAGGCCTGAGTCCTTGGGCTCACCTGCATGATGGGTGCTGGGTTCATGAGCCCCGGGGATGGGGAGCCTGGCTCTCCTGACCTGGGTCCCTGGACTCTCTTGTGTGGTGGGTGCCCCATCCGTGAGTCCCCAGAGGGCACTGGGTCCAGTAATTCCCAGTCACCTGGCCTGGGAACTAGGACCCACTTGAGCAGTTGGTGCCTAGGCCCTGTGCCCCAGGGACAGGGTTCTGGCAGGGATCGGGTCTCCTCAACTGGGTCCTTGGGCCTACCTGTGCTGTGGGTGTCAGTTATGTGAGTCTCAGGTGTATGGGGTGAGGCGGAGCCCAGGTCTCCTAGTCCAAATCCTTGAGCCCACCTGTACAATGCATGTTAGATTTATGAGCTCTCAAGGCAGGGAATTCAGTAGGCCTCAGATCCCCTGGCCCAGGTCCTTGAGCCCACTTGTATGGTGGGTACTGGATCCGTGAGCCACATGGAGGGGTGTCTACAGGACCTGAGTCTCCTGGCCTGGGTCCTTGGGCCAGCCTGCACTGTGGGTGCCAGGTCCATGAGCCCCAGGGGTGGGAGGTATGGCAGGGTCTGAGTCACCGGGCCTGGACCTTTGGCCCACTTGTGAGAACTGGTCCTCCTCAGCGGAAAAGACAAAGCAGTGGAGGGCAGGCCATGATGAACATGGAGGATGTGGCAGCCCATCGGTGCCTGAAGAGGACATCTAGTACCACACAGAGGAAGGAGAACAGAACAGACTGGACAACTACCCCAGCCAGATGATGACAGCAAATATCTGGACGGATGGAAATTGTAAGGTAAATAGTATCGGCCAATAGATATTAGAAGGGTTTCCTCAACCTTGGATCAGCAAGATTGACAGCATTTCAGAATCATCAAAACCACCTAGGCAGAATCCTCAGAGTGTCACCACATTGGGACCCTTGCTTGATATTGGGTGGCCATTCCCCAGCCCTGAGTAGTGGGACAGTTGGGAGGCTGGGTATGGCTTCTCCCTTTATCTCCTTCCTTTCCCCAGAAACAGGAAGAAGAAATAGAAAATTTGGGAACAATGATCACACTCATTTTTCCCTGGCCCTTAATCCTTCCCATCCTGATTAACTATGTAATCATCAACAAAAATAACAAATCTTTTTAAAAGACTCAATGTTGTTTCACTAAAAGAGATCACCTACTTATCTGTTGTTTATCCTGCCGCACATTTAATACAGAATCTTTGCTCCTGACAGCTGGCTTTCTTACAGTCAAATCTTCATCAAGGTCTTCCAGTTCAGGATGTGTTGACAGAGTGAAGTGTTATCTACAGGAGTAAACTATGTCTAAACTTCAGGGTGTCATTTAACGACTACAGAAGAAGGAATCTTCTCTTTCTCTTCCCTTCTAAATGGATTCTCTTGTGATATTAAAGCAGGGAGATTCCAAAATAATGAATTGGAAAGGATGTCCCCTAGACAGAGCTGTCTGAAAAGACACAGAGAAGTATATAATGCATGCTTTATCATCACTGAACCTGGAATTGACAAATTAGCAAGTCTACCACATGCCGTTGGTCACACAAACTAATCCTGATGTAAAGTAGTAGGGAACACACAAAGGTGTGAATAGTAAGGATTGGGAATCTTTCATGGTGGTCATCCCATAGAGATAACCATGCTGATATAGAGACCAGGGATATACAACATTACCAAGCTGGGAAATCCATGACAAAATCAAAAAGCAAAAAGTAGGATGAAGGTGGTTAAAGAAGAAACTGTTGAGTTGGAATATACATGCACTAAGAAGGTGAGAGAAAAGAATAAAAGAATAAAAAGAAAAGTAATACCTCTGAAATGTTAAGGGACACAGGGTCAGGACAAAGACATTACCATCTATTCAGCCAGAGTTCCAGCAGGAAACAAACCCAGGGAAGAAAGAAGAGTAACTGATCTGCAGAAATCTCACAGATGGAACAAAAATAAAATAACAATACATTTTTTTAAAAAACACTTCCATTTGAAAAGATGTGCAAATTTCTACTTTAATCAAACGAGGAACAATCACTCCAAGACAAACTATGGAAAACTTTTAAAGTATCAAAATAAAACTTCCTGGAAAAAGAGCACACCATCTGCCAAGAAGCAATCAGACTGACTTGAATTTCTCAACATCAGAATTAATTTCAATTTATATCAAAGTTATTTCTTAAAAGCACTGAAGAGACAGGAATTTAGAATAGTATTAACAGAAGAAATACTCTTAGAGAGAGAAATATGTTAGCATGTAAGTGAGCTCACAACTTGATGAAATGTATAATACGCTGCTTTGAGGGTATGAAGAAACAGGGAAACCATTTTTCAACAAAAACAAATAGAAGCAAGATGGTTGCAATGATCAGTCTGTAAAGGGCAGGCCTAAATGCTGTTTTAATGTTTCATCACACTGTCAAGAACTCACTGCTGCTTGGAATTCCTAACTTACTTACTGCCACACTGTACTACTTAATGAATGTTAATAAAATATTATCTGTAAATGTTTGGGAAAGATGCAGTTCCTGTGTGAACTTTTCTGACCTGGTGATCAACGAACTTCCACTTCCCAGAACCAAAGACTGACCACACTTCATATGTAAGAGAGTCAAGAATTACAGAAGGTCCCGGGAAGAAGTCAGGGTTGAAATGCATTTCTGTTTGCAAAACTCACACAGAAACTCGAGGCAACAGCAGGAACAGAGGCACAGCCTACAGCAGAGGACCACCATGGGCTGCTCACAGCTCTCTCCCAGGCCAACAGGAGAACAGACCCTCACACAAAGGAATCTTCAAAGGCCTGGGTCACAAGGGGCCGTCCTCTGGTACTCAGAGAAATACACATCTAGTTTTTAACACTTACCCGGGGTATTTATTCTTTCAGTAACACCTGGATTAAGATATTGTGGTATTGCAATTATTGAGGGAGCAACGCAAAAACACCCTTCACACTGTGCACCATTAATAGTTCAACAAGGCAAACTCATTCAGTCCCTTATTCCTAGAGCTTGGTTTGGGGGATTCCTTCCCACGAAAATAGGCACGACATGGCTGATGTAAGAAGCAGCTGCTCTGGCCAGTACTGACATTTTCTCAAAAGCAGCAGAAAGGTCATCTGGGAGGGGTGTGGATACCTGAATGTGTCACTGCACGTGGTCAGGTGCCTCGGCAACAACAGTGGCACCCTGATCTCCTTCCTCCTTTCTGGGCCAGTGACTCTGCAGCTTGACCTGTAACAATCAGCCTCTTACACCAACAGCACAGACATCTGCAGATCTGAATCCTCAAAAGCTTCTATCTGCTTTGAAAAGCAATGAGGGGGAGCCCAACTCTCCAGAAAAAGAAAGCTTCTAAAGGCCAAATTGCCTACTATTTCTTACACTTAAGGCACATCAAAATGCAGTTCCAGAAATACATACTATACACAATTGGCTTTGTAACACCCACCAAGTAGCATTACAACTCAGGACACTGATTACGCAACAAGCATGAGGACTTTCCGAAAGCTGGTGAGGGTGAGGCAGATGTGACAGGGACCCCAACACGGTGTTGGGTTGTTGGTTTCCTTTTTGGGACCACCAGTTGGAGATGTGTGACTGAAGAGGCCAACAACACATAAAATGTCATGGACAAAAGAGCGATTTCCCCACAACCATTATTATTTCTAAGCAAAGAATCACGGCTCAGATAACCTGGCAAGTCTGAAAGCACACAAAGATCATATGAATATTCCTGGAAGTAAATACCCAGGGAAAATCTGATGGCCCTAACAGGCCCAAGGTCTCCTCACCTGCCTAGATACAACAAGGCGACCACAGCTTCCAGAGCTGCAAGCTGAGGAAGCCAGAACTTCAACTCCCATCCCTACCTGATAGCAATGAGCCCCTTGGGGCTCCCAGTCCCAAGGTGTCAGCGCATTCCAGGTGGCAGGGCACCTCCCCTCCCCCATCCACAGGAACTTGGGTAGAGACACTGGAGGAGGAAAACTATGCCCAGAGCACATATTGCTAATAACTAATGCCTCCCAAACATTAAAAACACACAAAAAAAAAAGAAAGAAAGAAAGAAAGAAAAACCAGAATGTGAAACACCAATGAAGGCAGACACTCGCATCTATTAAGCCCACGGAGGAAGATGCGAGGAACCTCACAGACTTAAAAATCTCCCTGCTTCCAATCACTTTAAACAATGTAAACATAAATGTTTATGTTAAATAAGTGTAAAGGATTTAATGTAGGTAAAATGACTGCAAGTATGGGAACTCCTGTATTAAAGAAACATGAAAATCTCTATAATGCGTATAATAGTTCACATTAATTTCTATCAAATACCTTATTTTTCTAACATTCCACAATCTCCTTTACTACAATGGCATACATAATACACGTAACTTGGATATAAATTGATTAGTATTCCACAAGGAATAATGGTAAACACTTGTACACTTTCGGCAATGACCGAAGCAAAGTCCTGAGCACAAGGCCAGCACCATGGCGTCCTAGGTTGTCTCTGCCAGTGGTGCCATCATACCATGTGGGCACCGACGCCAGCCCTGAGGGCTCCACTTCCAGCCCAGCTGCCAGGTCAGTCCTGCTCCCGAGGCCCAACTCCCACACCAACTGGCGGGTGCTGGGGTCTGGTGAACACACCACTAAGAACCCATACCCTAAGCCCCGACTCCGGTTTTCGCTGGAGTGGGCTTGTGCTGGGGCCCGGCCCCTTGGGGCCTTCCCCCAGCCAGGCGCTGTCAGCCCCAGCCCAGACGCTCACCAGCCAGCGCTGTGACCTAGCCGGCCGTGGTCCCGCCCAGCCGCTGAGGCTTAGACCCCAAAGAACCCCTTACCAGACCTGCCCGCACTCGCGGCTTTCAGCGCCTGCAGCTGCAGCGGCCTCGCCTGGCCGCTCTGCCTCAGCCAGGGCTCCTGGACACACAGGCGGGCGCTTCAGGCTGACCCAGGCAGGCCCTCCGGATTCCCCCGCTCTGATCCAAGTCCATCTCAGCTCCCACAGTTACTTCCGGGTGCGAGGCCTGGGCCTTGAAGCCTGGAAACTGTGGCATACTCCTCAAACAGGTCCTCGGTGGGCTCTATTCGGACTCGACCTCAGACAGCTTGCCAGGACAGTGATGGGGCGCCTCCTCAAATGGCGCACCCCAGTGGCGAGGAGTGGCGTTACATGACAGGGCGTGGTGCAACATGGCGTGACGTGGCGTGACGTGGCGTGGCGTGGCGTGACGTGGCGTGGCGTGGCGTGACGTGAGGCAGCAGCCACTCAAGCACCTGCCCATCCAGGCCTCGCGGGCACCGTGCAGCACACTGTGGGACACATTTTTGTTTTCAAATTGCCTCTCTGGAGCACAACGCCATAGCTTAACTGGCTAATCCTGCCCCACACTTTGCCGGGATCCCACACAAATGCCGCTTCTATGCCTGGCTGTCCAAATTCCCATCCAGCTCCCTGCTTGTGGCCTGGGAAAGTAGTCCAGGACAGCTCGAAGCCTTGGGAACCTGTACCCACGTTGGAGACCCAGAAGAGGCTCGTGGCTTCCTAGATTGGATCGGCTCAGCTACGGCCGTTGTGGCCCTTTGGGGAATGAACCAGCAGATGGAAGATCTCCCTGTCTCTCCTCTCTCTTAGTCTGCTTTTCCAATAGACAGTGGATAGACCTCAGAAAATGATCTATGAGGGTCCCAGCACCGTGTAGACACAACTGGATAGGCTATTGCACATCGTGGATAGGGTGTGTGTGTGTAGCGACTCTGAAATTTAAAATTAGGTGTACCAAATATTATGTTGAAAACAGATGTGTGCAAAAATGAATTATGAACTGCCAGGGGCTGGCGTCAGGGCTCAGTGGGTTGAGCTACAAATTAGAAGAATAAACTCCCTTCGGGACTAGGGAGAGGAGCTTTCTCTGGTCCTTACTTAGTTGCAACTTAGTCCCACCCTCTCCTGCAATGACCATCAGGGTCGCTCTGGAGCCTCCCCCCTAAAAACAAAACAAAACAAACAACAACAAAAAAATAGAATAGATAGAGAACAAGGAAAGCTTAGAACCAGACAGGAAACAGCAGGGACTCACAGATACCTTACTAGGTAGGACACGAAAATACCTCACTGGGGTATTGAAGATTTCTCTGCACACCCCTCCTAAAACTGTTCTGTGGCTCAACTATTGACATATGCCTTGTTAAAGTTATAAGCCAGTTTGGACTATCCTAAAATCTGCCAAGTTCAGCAAAAATTATGCTTCAATACAATAAACTGCTAAATACAAAACTGAAAATAGACACGAGGCAGCTGAATAGTATCCTATAGCCACTTTAAGGTGGATAGAAGCCAGTTGTATATAAACTAAAATTGAAATGTCAATGAAGTAGTCACAGGATGTGGTTAAGAACTTGCATTTTCTAGGTCAATCAGTGGATTCTTCAACAACCTCATCATGCTTGGAGTGGCGAGATTGGCAGCAAGACCCTCGGAGTATGCCCCACATCAGGGACCTGAGGCAGGTGGGAGACTTGGTGGGGCTTCTCCCTTAAAATCCCCTTTTACCTCAGATATATGAAGGAAACAATATGGAAAAAAATAAAATTAAAAAAATAGTAAAAAAAAAAGAGAACTTGCATTTTCTAACATATCAGTCACTCAATATCATGTCAATTAACTGCATAATGTTATAAACTGTTGTTGATGTTATGTTATGGCTTTTAATTGGTCAGAACGATATTCTACCAGCTCTGCTTTTAGACCAGAGATGGCCTCCCCAAGAAACTGTGAAATTGATCTGGACAATATGATGCTGGACTTGATGCATGGTACATGCTTGCAATGAAAGAAGAATGACTGGATTTGAACTATAATACTGCAATAAGGTGGAGTAATCCACCATGGGAGGAGGGTACGGGTAGGGGTTGGGGGCACCTCAGAGCCTATGAAACAATGTCATAAAATGAAATGCAGTAAAAAAAAGAAAACTATCTCCTATCACAGTCCCATTTGGAGTCCCTGAAGCTCTGCATTGAACACAGCCCCCTGCTAACTCTCCTGGGAAGTAGCAGATCTTGTGTCAAATGCTTAAGTCCCTGCATCGAGCTGGTAGAGTCATACAGAGTGCCTGGCTCCTGACTTCAACCTGTCCCAGCATGGTTGGTGGAGGCATTCCGGGAGTGAGGGAACAGACAGGAGATTCGTTCTTTCTTTCTTGTCCTACTTCAGTTGACTAATTATTTGGATACAGAATGCTTAGAGGTGATTAGGTTAAAACACAGCCATTGGGTAGATCCTGAACCAACCTAAAAAGCCAACAAGAGAAAACAGGGTCACACACTACCAACATGGGGTACATTCGACAGACAGGTGCCCATCTGGAAGCCAAAGAGAAAGGATTCAGGAATAAGTTATTCTTCTGACACTTTGCTTCATATGTCAACCTTCAGTGAGCTTTACAAAAAAGGTTTGTTGCATATGTAAGTTAACTC
This sequence comes from Ochotona princeps, assembly GCF_030435755.1. Taxonomy (NCBI): domain Eukaryota; kingdom Metazoa; phylum Chordata; class Mammalia; order Lagomorpha; family Ochotonidae; genus Ochotona; species Ochotona princeps. The sequence goes on along the minus strand of NC_080858.1, from coordinate 18,520,092 downwards.
TGGCACATGATTTATCTAGGGTATATAGAGTAAAGTTTTCTGGAACACAGTAAGGTTTTGATGCAGAAAACAGGATTTCAGGTCAACACAAAGCCATTGACCACACTAGTGAAAAATCTAGACAATCAGTTAGGCCTTCCATTCACCGGAATACACCTGCCGTGCCTGAGAAAGGCCTGTTCCCTGCTCCCACCCAGACATGCTTGGCGACATCGTCCCTTTCAGCACTTTCACAGCACCATCTTCATTAGGTTTGCTCAGTTCATGGCTGGTATTTACTCTTCCACTTCATGCAAACATTCGTCATGCATTACGAAGTTGGAGAAGGACGGGGAAGGGATATTGGAGCAATTAAGTGCCAGTGGCCACAGTTAAGGCCAAGCTTATCCTTGACCACCTATCCTTTTAACCCAGGTGCCCATATGGTAGAAGCCAGGCTGTGCAGCTCTGCCCTCCATTCCAGCTTCTCAACTCCATTTTGACATGAAGAGCTACAATCAGCCATTCATTTGATTAGGTCAGTTTCACTACTTCCTTCACAATTAATGACATTTTTTTTAAAGGTGCTAGTCATTGGAACCAAAAAGCAGAACTGCCAAGTCAGTGAAACCACTCTCCTCTGCGCATAAATCTATTCAGCCGAGAACTGTATTGACTTCCAATTCTCAGAAAATCCTGAACAATGCCAGGGAAAATACCACTTTTCTGGTCACATTCCAGATCTCAAGTTGTCCACAGACAGCCACACTGTATCTGGAAGCCATTCTGTAATATGCTCTTCCCTCATTTAGAATCACACAGACCACACTGTACTGTGTGATCTCAGCAACCCTACTGATCAAGGGACTTACTTCTGGGATTTCCTATCTCATGATTGTACTTCCACGCTTAGAAAAATAAAAATAACCATCACACTTGCACTTTATCTGCACAAAAACTTCACAAGGACACAACTACACAAGTTCAAAATGCTTAGAAACAGCCTGTGATGTTGACTCCTATAGATACATTATGACCGGCATAAACACCTAATATCACAGGATAATTAGCAGATGACAGGGGAGCAAACAAGGATAACACACACACACACACACACACACACTTGCTGGAAACCACAACACCGCATAACAAATGGTTTTAAAAGGAAAAATGACAGAGTGCTATTCAAGAGGCAGTTTCTAATTCAAAGAACAACATGAGGGAATTACACCAAAATGCAAAAAGATAAAAGCCCAGAAATAACCAGGAAAATATAAAACTAGGGAGTATTTCTGTGAACAGAACACAACAATTAGTAAGTTTCAGATGGACCATGGGGAATAACAAGCACCAGTGAGTGGCAGAGCACACGGTCTGGATTCAGTACTGACCAAGAGAAGGAAGACAGTAAGGTAAGTGTGTGTAATACAACTAAGGATATGGAGAACACAGAACTAGGAGACTGTCAATGGGAAAGAAATCTATGTCATCTCTTACACAAGAGTCCACAACAGGGCGAGAAATCGAACATATACAACAAACACGAACAAACACGCAGCTTCAAGAGAGCAAGTCTGCATTCATTCCAGGCTGCTAAAGCCATGCTAACATGTGTTGTGCCCCTTTTCTGTTCACAAACCAGAAGTCCATTAATCAGGGCAAAAGTGTTAGGTCTCCTGATCTCCAAAATATCTTACAAAATCTCTTTTCACACGAGCAGCAGGAGCATCAAGCCTTCTTATTGTGTGAACCCAACAACCTTGTCTTCAGATATTCAGAGTAAAACAGAAAAAGCTTGAAAAGTTATCTGAAGAGGACACACATGAACACACACTTCTGCAGTGATACAACCTTGATTACCAGCCAAATTTATTCATGACCTAACTTCGAGTTAGAAAATTACTGCCAACACATACACAGCAGACGCCTGTCATATAACAGAGGCACATAAACCATACAAGGAAATGAAATGTCACCATCACATAAAACTAAACATTATATGATGACCAAAGTCCAATTCCAATATGTATGCTGAGTACACGGACACTACAAGTGAAACCCCTTGCCCAAATCATATTTTGTTGAACTTTATAAAAGTGACACACTCCATCCTGCTGGGCTCTGGTCCCAAAGAGAAGTAAAGGATGCGACTGATGTGATGTGAGCAAAGTCAGCCTAGTGTGTCAAGAGGGGAGGTACACCCTGCATGGAGCTCAAAGCTTCTCTTGTTCTGTTCCTCTTTATAAGCAGAGCTGCCTTGAGTCTCCCAGCACAGACTTGGGAGCACTGCTACAGCCTCCTCAAGATGCTGCTGATCCTGCTCTCCGTGGCCCTGCTGGCCCTGAGCTCAATCCAGAGCGTAAATGGAGGTATGCAAAAAAAAAATGCTTAATGGGGCATTGGGAAGTTGTGACTTTCCTTGATGCTTTATAGACTAGTGCAGACTAGAAGAGGAAGGGCTATGTGATGGAAAAGACCGGTGGGGTTGCACATTGTTATGATGGTGTAAGTCCTGTATCCTGTGAAATCATAACATGCTAAAGAATTTCAGCTAGACGACTGACAATTCATGAGGATATTCTATCAATCCACAAAAAAACAGAGAGTGACAGCACACGTGCTGTAAACTGGATGCCTTTCATATGAATGAACTAAGCACTCATTAGAGCTATTTGCAAAGATGGAGCTAATTTCTTTGTTGGAAAGGCAGAGTTACAAACAGATGAAAAGAGAGGTCTGACAGGTCTCCTATCCACTGGTTCATTCCCCAACTGGCCACAATGGTTGAAGCTGTGACAGGCCAAGCCAGTATTCCGGGGCGTTTTCTAGATCTCCTTAATAGGTTCAGGGATCCAAGGACTTGGGCCACCTTCTGCTGCTTTCCCTGGTGCATTAACAGGAAGCTAGAGCAGAAGTGACCTGCCAGGTTCACACACAGTAAACGTATGGGATGCTGGTTTCACAGATGGCAACTTAACCCACCATGCCACAATGACAGCCCCTTCAAGAAGGTAGCACTTAAGGAAGCAGTGTGGGTGAAGGCATGTAGCACAACTTGAGAGTGACATGTGAACAGGTCAGGGATATAACAATAAACACAGTGTCCAGTCACTAACTCTTCCGCTCCTTTGATGACCTATGCAGATTATGCAAAACTAGACCACAAGACAAGTGATGACAGCCAAAAGACCCCAGACCGCAAACCACCACATCCAGGAGGCCATCACAACCACACACATCCACCTCCACCACCTCCACCTGAAAGCGAAGAAGAACCTCCAGAGGGAGACCAAGAACCTGGCACTCCCCCACCTCCCCCAGAAGACCAGAAGCCAGAGGGCACCAAAAGCCCACCTCCCGAAGGCCAGCAGCCAGAGGGCACCAAACCCCCTCGTCCACACAATAAACCCCAGAAGACAGACCTCCTGTCCGAGGATAGCTCAGAAAGCTCAGCGGAGCAACAGGGATCCCTACAGGGTCCACCCAACCCGGGACCCCGGCAGGGAGGCCCCCAGGGACCACCTTCTCCAGGAAACAAACCATAGAAATCTTCTCAAGGACAAGAAGAACAGTAAGCAATCACAGGTAAGATCAAGATCATTCTCCACCAAGCACGAATGTCTCTGCTTTTCTACCTGATGTGTGCCATGCACCAATGTCAAACAGGAAGAAATGACTTATGCCTGGGCTCCAGTTTTACAAATTTCTACTCTAGATATTCTAAGAAAGAATGGCAAGATGCTGTCATTTTAACACGTTCTGCAAAGTAATTCTGGATTTGTTCTGGATTTGAGAATGCTTGCCACAAAACTTTCTTGACATTGTGTGTGTGTGTGTGTGTGTGTGACATTGTTTTGGCACTGTGGACACTGAGCAGAATTCTTCCTTTGGTCTTCATCTTCCTGAACTCAGACTCGGTAACTTCTCATCGAGTGTCTGCCAGTGTATGCTCTCTCCTGTTCCATAGGAGAACTGCCAGGTGCAATATTACAGATAAACAAAGTCTTCTTTTAAAAAATATCTGATTTTTAAATATTATTTTAAAAACAATCTATAGGCTAGTCTTAAAATTCACCTAAAATCTAAAAAAAACAGAAGGCACAAAATTACATCTGAAATGCATAAATTATTCTACCTTCATGTATCTAAAACCTAAGGTCACAACAATTACTCTTTGGGGGTGAACTTTGACCAATATTTGGGTCTTCCTATTTAATACCATAGCTAATACGCAAACCTCTGACTTTCTCACATATATCCAGTGATACATTTATTACACAACCGCGATATCATTTCATTGATGTAGAGAGATCTTGCCAGTGTTGTGATGTGGTTGTTCTGCTCTGGCTTTTTGCTGGTGTGTTTTACAAGAGCATATTTCCCCCTTGTGTGCTGTGCTAGCACACAATGTCATGTAGATGTCCTGAGCTGGTTTCAACCTTCCATGATGACAGAATATGTTACTGTGAACCATATCTAGAGCTTCACAACTATTTCCCAAGCACACTAAAATGAAGCAGAACATTTCCTTATCTTCCAAATCATAATTCAGAACACATGAGTGCATGGTGCACACAGTGTATGCAGAGAACTCTGACAGAATGACCGGAACAACTTGGAAACAGAGAAAGCAGGGCTTACCTACCTCATTTCAGTACAGCCAGGAATGCATCATAATCTTCTTGCCGTTTCAAATCCTCCCAACACGCTCCTTTCTTTGTTTCTTTGTTTCAGTGAATCAGAAGATAATGTCCTTCAGAAGTCCATGACATTGGAACTATCCTGTACAACCCTGCTCTCCAAAGACCAATAAAATAATCAGCATGCAATTTCCTTGTGCCTTCCTCTCTGATCTGGGGTGTATGTGAACCTATCACTTATGGGACATGTCTTCACTAGAGGAGCAATGAGGGTCCCCTCCCAGTGATGTGTCCAACAAGGCGACCTGCTCCGACCTGCTCCTTTGTGAAGACGAATTAAGTTAAACAGCTCCATTGTTCCTCCCTGGCTCTGCACTCCACAGTTTACATGAGAATTCTATCAGCATTTTGGCATGCTAGTAATTGTAAGAAGCAAAAAGAATATAGTGGTAGTGTGGAAGATGCCAAACTTAGGAAATCCTTGTAACAGTGGATCCTGAGTCCTGCACCATGAGTGTGGGGCTAGGTCTCATTATCCCAGGATCCATCTTGCCCGTTTCTTTTTTTTTTAAAGATTTATTTATTTTTATTACAAAGCCAGATATACAGAGAGGAGGAGAGACAGAGAGGAAGATCTTCTGTCTGCTGATTCACTCCCCAAGTGACCGCAACGGCCGGTGCTGCGCCAATCCAAAGCCAGGAACCTGGAACCTCTTCCGGGTCTCCACACGGGTGCAGGGTCCCAAAGCTTTGGGCCGTCCTCGACTGCTTTCCCAGGCCAGGGAAGCTGAATGGGAAGTGGAGCTGAATGGGAAGTGGAGCTGCCGGGATTAGAACCGGTGCCCATATGGGATCCTGGGCGCGTTCAAGGCGAGGACTTTTAGCCGCTAGGCCATGCCGCCGGGTCCCTTGCCCGTTTCTTTATCGTCCTTCTCCCTCTCTCTCTTTCTCTTCCTTTCTCTGTTTCTCTCTCTCTGTGTCTCTCTTGCTCTGCCATCACCCTCTCTCATTCTCCACACCCCACCATATTTTTTTTCACTCCTGGGAGAGCTTTTATTAAGGAGACAGCAGGTTGCATTTTAAAAGAGAATGATTTTGGAATTGGTCATGTTTCTGGTTAACTCTTATTAACTCTGGACACTCCATAAGCTATTTAAAACTCTGATCAAATGAAACGGAGGACAAACATTACCATGGGGACAGAGGCATGTGGCACAGTAGGTAAGCGCCTTTCTTGGGCAGACAGAACTCCATCTCAGACTGAGTTCCACTCCAGGATGATCAACTTCCAATCCAACTTCCTGTCAATATGCATGGGAGAAGGCACTATATATGTTCCCCTAGCCCAAACACCTGGCCATCTGACACACTGTAGCTAAAGGATGGAGTTTCCAGCTCCCAGCCTTCTCCTCAAACCTACAGGGCTATTTAAGCCACTTGAAAAGAGAAGTAGCAGTTGAAAATCTATGTCTCCTTTCTCTTTCATTCATTCTGTGTTTTCAATAAATAAATGTCAAAAAGAAAAACAGAGGACTTAATGGATGATAGAGAAATCGTACATTACAATATTACCCAATCCCCAAGTATTTTGAACCTTGCAAACCATGCGGGAGAATGGGGCGAAGCTCCTGGTTTCAGCCCGACCCAGCCCTGGCCATTGTAGCAGGCTGGGGTGTATATCAGTGCATGTACTATCTCTCTCTCTCTCTCTCTCTCTCTCTCTCTCTCTCCTCCCCTCCCTCATTGTAACTCTGATGCCAGTTAAATAAATCCCTTAAGAAAATGAAACCAATTTGAAATTTCAGAATGTGGCTTCTCCCCTGAACTCCCCCCAGTATGGGGAAAAGGAAATGGAAAACTTGGCACCAATAATCACATCCACTTTCCCCTGACCCTCAATCTTTCCCATCCTGATGCCCTGATCAATTATGTAATCACCATCTATAATTAAAATTGAAAAAAACATAAACACCACTCTCAAACTCAAATCAACATTTATTGAACCCACATTAGATGGAACACAACTACAAAACACTCCTTCCCCATGCCCGCAGAATTCCCACCGCTCCCTCAGGATCAGTGTTTTGCTGCTTCCTCTCAACTGGACACACCTCAGAGTTCCCAGAATCCCACACTTGTGCCATCTCCGCTCTGTCGCTGCCAGGCTTGTTCTACAGTTCAGAATCATCTTAGAAAGTGCTGCTGAGCAGAGCGAGGTTGGCAGCTCACAAAGCCATCAATTCATTTTCTAAACAAAAAGAAAAAGCAGAAGCATTACCGAGAGAAACAAGAAAAGCACAGGCTCGAAAGATCAGCCCCATCTTTTCTCAGTTACAGTTGTGACGCTGGCAAAACATTGCTTTGGGTGTTGATTGTTAAGCCAGCTTCCCTTCCTCAGTGAGAAATTTTACACACTGCAGGCTCTCCCAAGGAAGCTAAAGGAAAGTCTTAAAACTCACCCTCCTCATTCAGAGCCCCCAAGCTTTGGAACTTTTAACTAAATTGTGGGTTCACAGCATCAGAAATCTGAGAGATTCTTTTCAGACTCTTGGTTAAGATTCTTTGGACTGAACTGAGATCCACATTCAAGAAGGAAAGAAAGAAAGGAATCTTGGAAAACTCAAGGGGGAGGCTTTGCTCATCTTATGCCTTTTGGGTTATGGAAAATTCAGTCAGTTAGGCTGGGAAGAGAAAACCCGCAAGGAGCTTTGTCTAACCTCCTCACTAGATCCATGGGTGCCAGCAGCACCTGGAAAGTGTTAAGTGTGGGATCCATTTGCAGTGAGTCTAAACCAGCATCAGTAATGATAAAAAAAAAAAAAAAAAAAGTCTCGAGTAAGTCACCAGGGGCAAGAGAGAAGAAACCTACCTGCATGATTCCATTCAGAAGAACTCGCCTTCCCCAGAGCTGTAATTCTGACCTGCAGAGAAGAAACAGTTACGTTCGTTGCGAAATGAACAATTCTCACAACCTGTCAGGCATTCTGTTACAGAGCCTCAAGCAGGGTTCCTACATATAGAACTCCATGAAACCTGTGGGACCAAAGCACTGCTTGTCTTAACCAGCCAGGCTCTCTGACAGCGCTGGCATTTAACCTTGGACATAGAATGACACATACTCCATGAACAAAATCTGATTAAAGATTTCATTTTTACTCCCACTCACACGTTCCCAGGAGCAGCATTCAAACCAAACAGGGCTTCCTATGCTGTCACCATTCTCTCTTTTCCTGAGAGAGGATTCAACTAAGCCGTCACCTGCTGCTTCACTGAGTCATCAGAATTAAGGGAGTAAGTTTTTGAACTTAAAAAGCTAAAACTTCCTGGATTTTCTCTTGCTACTTATAATGGAAATTTCTTATTTTGTTGATAATGGTCATAGTTAGAAGTTCTGGAAAGCAGTTAGCTATTAGTTGTAGAAATAACCAGAATGCTTATAATTTAGCTTCTAAACTTATAATTTTATAATGTAGTTTATAAATTTATAATTTAGTTTATAATGCTTATAATTTAGTTTAGGTTTAATGTTTAATTGCAGTAAAAAAAAAATTCACAGCACCTGTCCAACTATTGCTTACGGGGATAAAAGTCTTCGAAATCCTAGGCCCCCTTCGCTAAGTGGCAGAAAGGAAAGTGAAAGCCATATCAAGGTTTTGCGGGGGGAGCTGGTAGAGATAGGGCGCCTATTTGATTCCTGCAGCTTTTAAATCCTTCTCTCCTGCTCAGTCGAAAGTCAAACATCGACACTTACCATATTCTTCAGTCACAAAGCTCCCCGTCTGAAAGGTGTAATAATCTGGAAAAGAACAGGAAGTCACCTGCCCTGTTCTTGTCACCAAGTCCCTCAGTCCCCCAGTGGAGACACCAATGAGCTCCTTCCGTTTCAGCGCAGCCCAGGAGCCGCTTCCAGGGATCCAGCCTGGCACACCCACATCCGTTTCCCACAGAGCCTTCTGGTGACAGCACTCTGGGAGAATGCTTAAAGTCTCTCCAAATTTCAAAGAACTTTTGGAAAAGGCTCCTCCACCTGAGAGAACAGAGCAGCAAAACCATCCCCAAACCACAGGGCATGCCCCCGCCAGGAGACAGGAGCAAGCAGAGGCAGGGTGCGCTGCTTTACCTGCCGCCTTAGTGGCCGCTTCCGCACTGCTGGCGGTGCCCGACCCCTCCAGAGCAGCAGCAGCGGATCCTGGGAAACCAACATGGAAGATGGGATTGGTCACAGCAAGCATGGGGTTCCAATACAGTTGGGGTTGGGAGGAGGGGAGCAGGCTTTCCGTGAGAATGGAAAAGATGGGGGGCCCAGCAACACCTGACACGCCTCCTCCAAGGTCAGACCCCTACTCACCAGGAGTCTGTGCGCTCTCAGGATACTCAGCTGTGGCTGATCCTGTGTCTGCCATCAGGTCCATCACACCAGTGGAAGATTCGTCTGTGACCACCTCCACATTTGAGGTTAATTCAAGATCTGTGGTCAACTCCAGACCAGAGGACCAGTCTGGCATGTCGGTGACAAATTCTAGAGGAACCAAAAAGAGAGGAACAGCTCAAGCACTTTCCAGGGAGACTGCTTCTTTCATTTCCACACCCTGCCCATCCCAGCCGCATCTTCCTCTGGGGAAAAAAACAGAACAAATGGGAGATAATCCAATGTACTCTCCCAGCAGGTGTCTTCTGCTCACTGCTGGAAAGCCGTGGGGCCAGCGGTTACCCAAGGATGTGCTCAAAGGAGACCCCCACCCCACCACATGAAAGCTTTAGATTGTTGTGTCTCCATAGGAGCACTGGCCAGACTGGAGCAGGAGAACAATCCCCAGCCAGGCCTTGAGCATCCTCCCGGGGCTCCTGGAAGCCTAGAGCAGAACCCAGGAAGAGTCCAGGTGCAGGCACACAGCCATTTCCAAGAAGTAGATGCAAGGATGGAGGCAGCTGGGATGTGCGCTGCTCCCACCGCTGTCTCTAACGGCTCATGCCTGGAACTGCAGCTCGCAGGAGCTCACAGAGCTCAGCGTCCAGCCTTCTGGAACCCTGTCTGTGGAAGTCAGCTGAGCCGACACATCTCCTCTGGCCACTGTGAATGCAGATCTGCAGTCACTGCAGCCGCCCCGGGGCGGAGCCCTTGGGCTCTCTGAAGTAGTCACTGTGCGTATCAGAAAGAATCTGAAAGCCCGCAGAGCAGAAACCGAGAGCTACCAGGGCAAGAGCTGGGAAGATCCCAGCAGGGAAAGCAGCAATTATGAGGCAAGCTAGTAAGCAACCACCCCACTGAAAATCCAGCTAGACTTCCGGAAGAACTGGCAAAGAAATTTGGGGGGTGGGGCAGAGGGGAAGTGCTGGGAAAGACTCCTGGCTCTCTGGCTCTGAGGACCCTAACTTCGTTCCTTTCTCAACACCACTTGCCCTTGAAGTAGAATGTGTTCAGACTTCCTCTCCTGAATGAACTACAAGCAGCCAATCCTGAACACGACCCACAGCAAAGCCTCAGTCATTCTTTCCCTACCTTCTCCCATCTGCCCAGCCTCTGAGGTTGATTCAAACCCCACAACCCAAATCTCAGCTCAGCTAGTCAATTACCCAAGGTCTCAAAACTCAACACACACCTTCACATTAACACCAAGTCATCCCAACTTTGCTCAGGCTCGTTTTATGTCTTCGATAAAGGTGTCTCCATCTCGCTGTTACTCTCTTGCTCTGTCTTCTCCTCCCTCCGCCTCCCCCATCTCCTCGCACACACGGTCACGCACACAGACACACCATGGGAAGATGATTGCTCGGCAGACCTCTCACCTGAGGTCAGAGCTGGGAAAGTCACAGCCAGGCCACACAGGGCAGCGAGGATCAGGGTGGCCCGGATCATGGTGCCAGCGGTGGGAAGGCTCAGAGGCTGCTGCAGGCAGAGCAGGGAGGCAAACACAGCAGGGGCAGCTTGGCTGCGCTTTTATACAGCTCTCAGCTTCTAGTCCCTGAATTCTCACAGGCTGTGAAAAAAAAAAAGGGGCCTCGCCCACCCAAGAGAATGCCCCTGGAGGGAAAATACAAAAATGGTACTGAAGTTTGGGTGTAGCCAAAACTCTGATAAGATCCTGGAGAAGGGAGGTTTCATTGCTCCATTGCTGCTAGGGTAGCTGCCTCGCTGAGGGGCAGGGGAGAAATTCCTGTCCTACCTAATGACGCAGGCAACTCCCCTGCAGGCAAAGAGACTTGGCTGCTGAGCCTAACAACCAGCACATACCATAATCACGGAAGTATGGAAAATCTTGTGATGCCATTCGCTCTATCAGCTCATTTCTTTCTTACCAAGAGGGCACATGAGAAACATCATTGTTTCATTGTTCTGCCAGGCACCTTGTGACTGAGCGGTTGACTGAGTTCCTGCTCATTCTGCAGGGATGAGATTGTGGGCTCTGCCCCTGGGGGCCCTGGCTCCTGCTACTGGCTGTCCCAGTCATCTGAGAGTAAGCGGGCCTGTGTTTCCTGCTGCAGCGCCCCCTGCCGTAGGACCTTCTGGTCTCCCACAGGAGAGATGGAAAAGGACAGAAGAAAAGGCAAGACTGAAGTCAGTCTTTAGCAGATACGCAGGGCTCCCACCCCAGAGTCCAGCTGCCACTGAAGTTTGCTCTACATCTCACTTTTCTTTACCTAGAAGATGACATTTTATAACCATTTCCCAGAAACCACAAGATGGGAAATATTATGGAAAGAAACCTGGCAGGGTCTGACGCTATAACACAGTGGCCTAAGCTTTCACCTATGGCACAGGCATCTCATATGGGCATCAGTCCATTCCCAGGTTCCCCACCTCTTTTCCAGCTCTCTGCTTATGGCCTGGGAGAGCAGTTAAAGAGGCCCCAACGCTCTGGGGCCCTGCACCCCCCCGGGAGATCTGGAGGGGGCTCTTGGCTCCTGGCTTCAGATCAGCTCAGCTCCAGCCATTGCGGCTGCTTGGGGAGTGAGTGGGCAAACAGAAGATCTTCCTCTCTGTCTCTCCTCCTCTCTGTATATCTGACTTTCCAATGAAAAATAAATAAATCTTTTTTAAAAAAAAAAAAAGGTACATATTTTTTATCCCTGGAAATCCATGCATGCAAGAGATCTTCAAAAGTTCACAGAAAATATGTATGATGAAAAGCATCATGCACGGAATTTTTTAGGTGCACCAAAATAAACCTATGTTTGAATTTTATTTTCCATGAACTTCCTCAAGCACCCTCTTTTTTTGTCTTTCCTAGCCCAGTTATTTTTACTGGCTTTATCCTCATAAAGCAGGGCATTCACCGTACAAAGCTTCACACCAATGAAGACAAAGTACATACGTCCTGGGCAGCATTGTCTTGTTTCTTTGGCAATCCCGGTGCAATGAAGCACAGCCCAAACACAATAGCCAAGAACGTGGAGAGCAAGTAACACAGGAAGAACTTGTGGACAAACAAGGCAAGTAATGCCAGCTTACAATGGGTGCTCATACACAATAATGCAATAAGTCACAGCCAGTGGAAGAAGGGGAAATTTTACCTGCATTCTGTCTGATAAGGAAATATTTCCTGCCACAGGGAAACACAACATGAACTTTGAATGTGCTAAGGAATGCAAGAGGCAATGAAGAGGCCAGGAGAGCAATATATTCTGGAAGTTTTAACATGTATTTCTTTTTATTTATTTGAAAGGTGGCATGACACACACAGAGAGAGAGAGAGAGAGAGAGAGAGAGAGAGAGAGACAAGACCTCACGAACATTAAGTTCACTCCCTAAATGTCCACAACACCTGGGACTGATCAAGACCAAGAGCCAGGAACTCTATCTGGGTCACCTCCATGGATGGTACTCGAGTACTCGAGCTTTCATCGGCTGCTTCCCAGGAACTTTTGCAGGAAGCACAGTTAGAAGCAAAGCAGCCAAGACTCAACCAGAATTGCAGCATGGGATGTGAATCACAAGAGGCAGCTTGACCCACTGCACTACAGAATCCATGCACCTCTGGGAACTTTGGCTTTCTCCCAATTACCTAAAAGCAGGGACACTACATGAGACATCCTTGCAAAGGTCTTGGTGCCGTATTTACAAGCCTTAGTTCCCAGTAGAGTCTAGAAGAGCATTGGCCTCCTGCTGAGTCCAATATGGAAAGTTGGGAGCCATTGCATTTCCATCCTAGAGACAGAGAGCTATTCTTTCACACCACCAGATGTCAGCAGGTCCACAAAGGACCCAGGCCTTGGCCACCAGGAGACCTAATGAAATTGTAAAGCTATCACTGCAGATTTCTTATTAAGAGGAATTATAGTTCTGGTCTCACATTAATACAATCCTTTGACTTTTCTGAGTTATATTAGATTGAGAGACCCAAGAATTGTGAATATTTATGAGATGTCATGTTCAAAAGATAAATAACATGCAATGTTCAAATCAGAGTGAGCTTGTTTGTTTCCTCAAGGATATATTATTTCTCTGTGATAAAAGCATTCACTGTTCTTCTGTTTGGAAATATTCACTACTTGGCCATTTTATATTTTGTCACCCTGCTAGGTGACAGAACACTAGAAGTTACTTTTCCTAACAATGACTATTAACCAAACTTTCCCAACTCTTTGCTGCCAGCCTGTTGCAACTACTCTTCTACTCTACTTCTATGATGTCAATATTTTTAGAATCCAAATGAGGATGCAATATTTTTCTCTCTGTGCCTGACCTATTTCACTTATATAATGTCTTCCACTTTCATATGGACTCTTGCAAATGCCACAGAATTTCACTTTTTGAATGGCTCTATAGTATTTCATCACGCATTTAGATCACTTTCTTTAGCCACCAGTTGGATGATGATCAGTTAGTTTAGTTCTATTTTACATATCTACTCTTACTGGGCTTTTTTATATCTGTTACCAAAAATTATAGAATCATGTAATCTCCCTATTTGAAAACATCCTAAATCATAAGTTCAATCAGAGATCCAAAGCTTCTTTGTTAATTAGAGGGCATCTTTCCTTCAGGCAGCACACCTATCAGGCTTCTAGCTTCTCCAGTGATGGAAAACTCAGAACCTTGAGATGAATAGTTCACCTCAGGATGAGCATTTTTTTCCAATCTCTGAAATATATGCTTTTCTTCTCACTTTAATTTATCTGTCCCAGTTCTATTTTTAGGAGCAATACATATCAAATTAGGTTCTGCTTCCATCTCCAGATGTCAAAGGCAGCTGTCACTTTATTTTTTAATCTCTTCACAAAGTTATTAGCAAATCAAATCAGATGTTTCTGGGCCACTGATCTGTGATCTCATTTTGTTTATTGTCTTAAAAAAAAAAAAAAAAAAAAAACAAAGCGCTAGAGGGACCTACATTGCAGTAAGGTAATATCCCATATCAGAGGGCTGCTTCGTGTCCCAGCCAGTCCACTCCAATTCTGTACCTAGTAACCTTGAAGAAACAGCAGGGGGTAACCCAAGCGCTTGGGTCCTTGCACCCATCTGGGAGGTCTGTATGGGGTTTCTGCTGTTGCAGTCATTTGGGGAGGGGACTGGAGCATGGAAGATCTCTCATGTGTTCTGAGTTTAATTGTTTTACATTGATTTCCGCAGGTCTGGCAGAGTCTAGGGAAGGTTTCCTGACAGCTACAAAGTGGCTCAAAAGCCTGCTCACCTGCTTCCTCCACAAACAGCAAACAACTCATCTTTCTTCATTTAGCTATGAAGTCCTACTGCAACCATCAAGTTTGAGTCTTGCCTTGTTTAAGGGCACAGGACAATGTTTGACATTTGACTCATAACCATGGCCTTTGAGAACACCACCGGGGCTGGCAGGGGATACATGGTGCTGCGCTGCAGCAGGTAAGGCTACCGCCCGCGGCACCATTATCCCATACGGACACCTATTAGAGTCCTGGATGCTCCAATTCCAGAGCAGCTTCAAATCCTTGCACCCCAGCACCCATGTGGAGACAGGGAAAAGGCTCCCAGCTCCTGGCTTCAGATCAGCCCAGCAGTGGCCATTGCAGCCATTTAGAGAGTAAATCAGAGGATAGAAAATTTCATTGTTCCTCTCCTTCCCTGTAGCTCTCCTCTTTAAAATAAATACATCATAAAAAAAAAAACAGCAGCAAGAATCTGCTGATTGCATAATTATGGCAGTATCCTGGAGAGAGCAAAGCAGGTTGTTTTAGGACTTTTGTTTTTATTTTTGTTTTTGTTGTGTCTTTTGCCTTGTAACTGATTGAGATGCCTCTCCTGGTGCCTTTTGCACAAGCAGAAGACTCCCAGGCAATGAAAAGAATGACAAAAAAAAAAAACTTTGAGTGTTATCCCACCAACTCCCAACACAGTTGGGAACCCAAACCCCAGTGTGCCGAGGGCAATTGAAAACTTCCAACTGGTCTCCAGAACCTCTCAGTCATCCACATCCAGGCTCACTTCTCCCATCTGTGAGAACTTCCTGGATCTCAGGACTGTGAGGGCTGCTCACAGCCCCGCTTCCACCATCCAGCGCCCGGCACTGTGTCCATTTTTTAAAGATTCATTTATTTTATTAGCAAGGCAGATTTCCATAGAGAAAAGCAGAGCCAAAGAGAAAGATCTTCCATCCTGGTGTTGTATTTACTGTAGAACAGACTGTAGGCCTGCTCTCGGTTCCTCCTGTCTCATCCTCGCCAGACACTGATTGCACATCTTCATCCAGCATCCTGGTAACCCCAGGGCTTTCGCTGAAGGTGACTTCGTAATTGTTCTCTTCTCTTCCTGGTATAGGGGTGGAGCTGAGGGGGATGAGTGATAGTCCCTCTGCCTCGGGAGGAATAAGACCCACTCCCACCCATAGCTGCTCACCCACGGGGCTGTGGCCTCTCCCAGGAGGCCCTTGAGGGAGTGAAGGGCAGCAGTGGAGACAAGAAGCCACTGTCTTGTAGGATAGGGACCTCACCAAGGAAGGGTAATCCCCCCAAATCACATTCTTCAAGTAACAGGCATTCAATGAAACAAATGCTGCATTATAAAATCAACGGAAGAAATGAGTGATGAGGATGGGAACAAAAAGTCTGGAAGTGAGCATAATTCTAAGCCACAACGTTAGCAGCATTTCCGATGAAACCAGGAGAAATGTTGTGCTGCCCACATTTTCCATTTTAAACCAGTGAAATACATGGAAGGGGAAACGTTGGAGCACGAGATGCCTGGGGACTCAGTGGGCTGACATCCTCCTGGAGGGTGGTTTGTACAGGTGGCTGTGTCTGGCTCCTGGAAAGAGTGAGAACAAAGCTGAGGGACCTAATCACCACAAGCACTGAGCCGAGGAGAGCAAAGGCCCTTGCAGGCTTCCTGCAGGCAATTTGCACAGTCATCCAACAGGAAACTAGTCTCTCCCATTTCTTCCTAGTGAATCAATTCTCAGACAATGTGAAGAATTCCTTGTCTAGACTCAGAATGAAACAAGTTACAGAATAATTTCCAAGCATGATCTTACTTGGACTTCACAATAGCTCTGGGGGAATGGGGTAATCAGTACCCGACTTTAGTCCAATATCTTTAATGCCTGAAACTCAGTCTTCAAGATGAGAAAAATGGGCTGATTAAGGCTCCTGGTAAGCAGATAGCGACCCTCCTGTACAAACTGATGCCCCTTTCAACTTCAGAATAGAAACCCAAGAAAGAAAAGCTAGAAAGAAAAGTTTCTTACTACAAGTTTAACTTTCTGATATTTAAACGTATCATGTCATGATAAAAATAGGCAAAGGTATAAAGGGAAGAAAAGGCATGAGTCCCTAAACCTACAAAACTATCATGGGAAATAATGAATATATGTATATAAACCTTAAACAAATAAAAATAAAAACATTTTTGACAAGTTTGCCTTTCAGAGGTGGAAGAAGGTAACTTTCATTTTTCACTTTATACACAAAAAATAAAGGAAGAAAAATGAAAAAAACGAATCTTAAAAAAGAAGAAGAGAATTTTCCAGAGTCATGATGCCATCAGTTTTCCAGGGTCCCTAGCCTCACTACCTGGAAGCAAAACACCCTACATTGTCACGGTGGAGTCCTCCTTCTGAAATAGTAGACTCAGAGTGTTAGCACAAAAGTAAGCATGAAGATCATTAACTTAAATAAACTTAAAGATTATTGCAACAGAAATAAAACTTAATTTCGATGAGAAAAATTAAGTTTCAAAAGATTAGATACCATTGCATTTTTTTTTCTTTTACAATTTATTTCCAGGGCAGGGGTGGGGAGGCCAGTACAATGGCTCGACTGGCTAATTCTCCCCCTCAAAGCGCCAGCACCCCGTGGGCACAGTTCGTGTCCATCCCAACTGCTGTATTTCCCATCCAGCTCCCTGCTTGTGGTCTGGAAAAGCAGTGGAAGATGGCTCAAACCCCGGGCCCTGCACTCATGTGAAAAACCTGGAAGCGGCTCCTGGCTTCAGATTGGCTCAGCTCTGGCTATTGTGGCCATTTGGGGACTGAACCAGCAGAGGGAAGATCTTTCTATCTCTCCTTTTCTCTGTCAATATGACTTTCCAATAAAAATAAATCTTAAAATAATTTTTTAAGATTTATTTATTTGTTTGAGAGGCAGGGTCACAATAGAGGGAGAGACTCACAGATTTTCCATCAGCTCATTCGCTTCTCAAATGGCCATCACAGTCAGGGCTAGGCAGCCCAAAGCCAGGAACCCAGAGCTTCTTCCAGTTCTCCCCCTTGGGCACAGGGGACCAAACACCTGGGCCACCATCTGCTGCCTTCCCAGAGCAGGATCAGAAGTAGCACAGTCAGAACCTGGACCAGTACCCATGAATTACCAGCATTACACTGGGCAGCTTAACCCCCTATGTTATAATACTAGTTTCTGGGGCCCAGCGCAGTAGCTCAGTGGCTAAAGTCCTCACCTCACACGTGCCAGAATCCCATATGGACACTGGTTCTAATCCTGGCAGCCCCACTTCCCATCCAGCTCCCTACCTGTGGCCTGGGAAAGCAGTCAAGGACAGCCCAAAGCTTTGGGACCCTGCACCCATGTGGGAGACTCAAAAGAAGCTCCAGGCTCCTGACTTTGGATGGGGTCAGCTCTAGCAATCGCGGCTGCTTGGGGAGTGAATTAATGGACGGAAGATCTTCCTCTCTGTCTCTGTCTCTCTGTCTCTCTGTCTCTCTATATATATAATCACATACATATGTGATTTTGCAACAAAAATAAATCAATCTTGAAAAAGCACATGATGTTCAACCAAATTTGAATTCATATGAAAAATCATTAACAGTATACATGCATGAAGACCCCCAACGAATGAAGAGTGACCTGGGAGAACAAAATCAGATTCCGGGGTCTGAAGATGACGTATGTCCCTTGAGAAGCCCCAATCGTTTGCCTGGTGCTGACCTTAGAGCCCTTCCCCAGACCCTGGGAGGGCAGAGAAAGCACGAAGAAGATCCATTCTGCAGCTGCCCCATAATCAGGCAGAGCCTTGATCAGCAGGCTTGGAGCCCCAAGGGCACTTGAAGATGTTGTAATCCCACTAAAAGCCATAAAGGAAGAATTAAGGGGGAAAAAAACTCACCGAAAGTACAGAATCCCAGACTTCTAAGATAGTAATCAAAAAAGGAATTTCTTTGCAAGCTCTCTCCTTACTGATTGAGTTCCTAGGCAGGGAGCTCCAGGTCCACCTCTGGTAAGTCAGGATGACCTGCCCAACCAGAGTCCTCACCGGGCTCACCATTTTCTCCTGTTATCTTCCGTTTGGCTCCCATAATGGGTTCTTTTCTGGGGGTTTCCTCAAATTGTTCAATTGAAATCTCAATGGATCCAATTGAAATCATGTTCCAAAATTTCCCTGGATCCTCCACTGCTGTCAGCTAGCCTGTGAACATTCATTCACATAGAGGACACAGAGGAAATACAAGCAAAGACACTTGAGATCTCAGCTGCCAACACCTGAGAGCGAGGGGTACACCCACAGTCCCTGGCCATTTCTACAGGTTGCAGCATGTCCAACACTGTGGCCCCCAGTATCTATCAGGGATAGCAGTGAGGTTTTTTGTGTTTTTGTTTTGTTTCTTACTGAACAAAGCCTCTTTTCTTGATATCAAAGACACTGTTCTCTGTGAAAATGCCTTCCAAGTGTGAACGACCCTTGAAAAAATTTTTTAAGTTATTTGAAGAACAGAGTTACAAAGAGGAGAGACAAAGGGAGAGATCTTCCACTTGCTGGTTCACGTTCCCAAATAGCTGTATTAGCCAGAGCTGCGCTAGGCCAAATTCAGGAGCTAGGAGTCTCCTCTGGCTCTCCCACACAGATACAGGAAGCCACGACTTCGGCCATCTTCCTCTGTTTTCCCAGGAGCATTAGAAGGGAGCTGGATTGGAAGTGGAGTAGCAGGGATCAAACCAGTGCCTATATGCTTCCCTTCTAGCTCCCTGCTTGTGGCCTGGGAAAACAGTCAAGGACAGTCCAAAGCCTTGGGACCCTGCACCCACGTGGGAGACCTGGAAGAGGCTCCATGCTCCTAGTTTTGGATTGGCGCAGCTCTGGCCATTGCGGCCACTTGGGGAGTGAATCAGCAGATGGAAGATCTTCTTCTCTGTCTCTCCTCCTCTGTGTATTTGACTGTCCAATAGAAATTAATTAAGAAAAGAGCAGTAGACAGCTCAGTGCAGTATCCAGGTAAGCTGGGGAATGTATATTAGGATCCATTTTCGCTTTATGATTTGTGAATCCTTAGTCTGTCCCACAACAGCTGTATTTCTCTTTACAGGCTGTCTCTGCCCCTCTCAGACTTCTGCCTTTCCAGGGGCAGAGGTCAGAGATGCTCACCAGCTGAGCATTCAAGACTTGGACTCCATGCCTGGTTTACCAGGTACTGTATCCTTAAGCTAGATTCCTGGAAGACTCTAGAAGAATTTAGAGTCTTCCAGAAGAATCACTATGCTAACCTGCGGAGGATAAGATGCAAATGTGTTATTGGTGGTGTTACTGTTAACCCTCAATGTCCCAGCTAGCTTGAGTTTACAGTTCTTGGAAGGCAAATCAAATACTCGTCACTTCCTCCAGCATCAGGCAAGTGACAAAGGCAGCAAACAGCAAACAGGACTGACTCCATGGGTTCCAATACACCTAATTCAAATACCATGGCAAAAACCAGCAAGTATCATCAAAAGGCCTAAGCTCTCATAATAAAGTGGACTGGTAGGGACCGTGGGAAGGACAGGAAGGCAGAATTCACAGAGCTCAGAAAGCAGCTGCATCTCCTTGGATTGGCATAAGGCCCCCTTGAGGCAGAAGACAAGGACAGTAATAGGCTACCTTCCGGGTACTGGGCAGCCTTCTGTTTAAACCAGACGTGGACTTAGAAGTCCACAGAAGTCTATGGTTCTCAGGGAAGGCAAAACCCAGGTCCCAGTCCTTTCCTGCTTTCTAACCTCCTTATGATGGGAGGAGAACTGAGAGTTGACCCACTGAATTCTCCTGGGATTGTCACCTGGATTGGTAGGGCTAACCGCACATTAGAGTGCATGCCATAGATTCCAAAACAAGTTAAATATAAAGAAAGGTAAGAAGAGGAGCACAATAAATTGAAAGTCACAGAATCACACTAAATGTGGCCATTGTGATTTTGTTTAAAGTGGATTGAGCACCTTCTGGGAATTGAGCAGAGATCACCAGTGCATCAATTCCAGAAAGTACATGACATCAGAAACCAGCTCAAGATCACTGTGACCAGGACCTTTAACTGAAATACCGAGAAGGCATCCAAAAGAACAATGGAGCTTGAAAAGAAAACAAATCCAAATACGGACTGCATTCTGTAGCAGCAAATTACACCTTGGAAACGAGTGGGTACTGCTCAAATCCAGTTAGGCTAGTAGGTGAGGCTTTAAAGCTTGCTTTGCTGGATTGAGGGAATGGTTGGGGGGGAGGGTTATGGTAGGGGGAGGATGAAAATGAGGGAAAGATCTGAAAGCTGGCTGTATAAAGAAGCACTAGAAGGAAAGGAAAAAGGTAAAGGAGAAAATTCCATCATAAACCAGGTCTCCCGTGAAAGAAGATAGAACGAGAAGAAACAAGCTTGAAGGAACTCGAGAATCTTGGCCACAACTCAGCCAGGACAAGAAAGATTATTCAAACAGGGATGCTGTCACCTGTGCCAGAACAGAGCTGGCTAATGGCATATTTAAGGGCTATGAAACATCAGTAACTCCAACTCATGGTTTCACTGAAAGCTCATTCTAGGCTTATAAACGAGAACTGAGCCCAGCTCGCCATCTTCCAACAAATTTTCATTCCCTCACTCCAAACTCTTCCAACCAGTAATAAAGGATCTGACAATTAACTTCAATACAGAAAGAGAAAACAAATAAACAAGCATACGATCCTGGTGATACGAAGCAAGATGGTGTCCTTGGCCCTTCTCTATTCTGTTTTGACAAACACAGAGGAATGAGTAGGAGCTGGGAAAATGCATGGTTGTAGAGGAAAAAGACAGTTGCCATGTGTCTTAAGAACATTGCCTCTCGCCTATAATAAGGCCAGCAACAGAGGTCAGAGCTAAATATTGCGGTGTTATTCACTGCTGAAAGTGAGCAGACAAAATACAAAATGCAAGCGTAGAATTGGAAAAAAAATGGAAGAGAATTAGGGGAATTCAAGAATAAGAGAATTTCAAGATCAGAAGACCATCAGGCATTTCTCTGAAACCACTGTGACAACAGGGGCAGGCATTTGGTACAGCAAGTAAGATTCTCCTTCAAATGCTCACATTCTGGGCTCAAGTCCTCACTCCACTTCAGATCGAGTATCCTGCTCACGCACCCTGGGTGTGACGGTACAGCAGGTGGCGGCCCATCTGCTGAAGACTCTGCCGCCTACACGGGAGACCTGGATTGCGTTTTGGGGTTCCTGGCTTCAGCCTGGCCCAGGTGAGGAATGTACCAATAAATACAAGATTGCTCTGTGTCTCTCTATCATCCCTCTACTTTTTAAACAAAAAGAAAATCAATAGATTTTAAATGCACATCAAATGCATGTGACCTACAATCTGAAAGCCCACTGAAATAGCAAGAGACACTAGATACTGAGTCAGCCGTAAGCAGGTCTGGGGGGCAAACAGAAAGTGCAGGAGACCAACACATCCCCTGCTTCTCAAATTACACTATAATTACGTGACTACTATGCCTTGTGCCTCCTGGTAAGATCACATGATGGTTTCCACCACCCATGTCTTTCCAGACACTTCTACTCCTGGACCTCTGCAGGGACAGGGTGATAAGACTCCACAGGGCTCTGGGAGGAGCTTGCCATCCTAACGCTGGGCGTCAGCCCTTCTGAAGAGCACCCTGCCACTGGTTCACAGAATCAGGCTGTCATAGTGACCATGGTGTACCATCGCAACAGCCTCACCTACTTCCTCAACGCACTCCTCATCTGGTGTCACCCTAAACTGACGGCTTCCCAGGGGAATTCTCAAAGCACTCCTGGAAGGAACTTGTGCCCTGGTTGCTTGCCCAATGTCTAATGGGCTCACAGCTGGCACCAGAACCCAGGCTGCCTCTGCAGTGGTGCAGCTCTGCTCTGGACGCTGGGACACAGGCCACACCTTGACCCCATCCACTCACCCTAACATTTGCCTGCTTCCTGTATAGAGTACTGGGCCCCTGCTACCCTTGTGGGAGACTCGGTTAAAGTTCTTGACTCCTCACTGCTAACTTCAGCCAGCCTCTGCAGCCTGACAGAGAAATTAGTAATGGAAGATCTCTCTCTCTCTCTTTCTTCTCCTCTCTCTCTCGTTTCTAAAAATGTATTTGTTTTAATTTGAAAGATAGATTTACAGGGAGAAGAAGAGGCAGAGAGATCTTGCATCCAATGGTTCAATCCCCAAATAGCCACAATGAGCGGAGTTGAGCCGATTCAAAGCCAGCAGCCAAGAGCTTCTTCTGGGTCTCCCACATGGGTGCAGGGACCCAAGGACTTGAGCCATCCTCCCCTGCTCTCCCAGGCCAAAACCAGGGAGCTGGATCAGAAGTGGAGCAGCAGAGGCTAGAACCAGCACCCATAGAAGATCCTGGCATTGCTGGCAGTGAATTAACCTACTGAGTCACTGTGCCAGGCTCCGGACTATCTCCCTCTCTATTTCTCTCTAACTCTGACCTTCAAATAAAAATTTTTTAAAAATCTTTATTTTAAAAAAAGAGTAAATATTTTCCCATGTTTGTACCATTTAATCTTCACTGTTTCCCAAAATGTTTCATATCTCTTTCACCCAAAGCATCAACAGCTAAAACATTCATAATGCATAAAAGCATCCTACTGTAAAAAGAAGAGGGTTTTAGTTTGGATCAGTAACAAGGTAATATGATAACAGCAGCGTTGATGTTTTTAGATCAAACCAGCGAATTCCAGATGAATGCACCCAACTACATAATCAACCATTGGCTCTTCTACAAGAGCTTCAAATCGAGCAAGTTGAAAACAAGACTCGCCTTCCTCCTCCAAAGCCTGTGCCCCAGCACCTGGTCCCCTATCGAGTCAGCTCCACTACTCCCTGCTGATCTCTGCCCCCTAACTTGGCCCCAGGTGACTCTGTCTCCTTTGTGTCTCTTATTCCATGCACATCATCAACAAAATCCTTGCCTTCCCTCCATTCCCTTGAAACACTATCCTGCTTTCCGGGACTAAACCCTTCACTGGGTCTCACCCCTTCCAGTTTGGGAGCTCAGTCTCAGAAGGTGAGTGACAAAGTCTTTTTTCTTTCTTTCTTAAGAACGAAGCCTTTTATGCTTCGCTGTCCCACTTCAAACCGTGCAGCGGCTCCTCCGTTGCCCTCAGGACAAGCCCCGACTTCTACCACGCAGTCCCTGGACACCTTCCCAGGCTCCTTGCGAGCTCTCTCCAGCCCTCCCCAGCCAGCATCACTTCCCTGAATCCTGCAAACACACCGTCTGAGCTGCCATCACACTGAGGCATTTGCCACTTGCCCACACACCACGGTCTCCTGACCTTCCTGGCTTTACCACAATCCACTCTGTTTAGATGACATTTTTTTTCCAAGAAGTTCTCTTCAGTCCAACAAGAAAGAGCACATAGCCTCCTGTTTGTTTTTTTTTTGGGGGGGGGGGCGATTCATTTATTTTTTTTTTTAAGGATTTATTTTATTTTTATTGGAAAGTCAGATATACAGAGAGGAGGAAAGACAAAGAGGAAGATCTTCTATCTGATTCACCCCCAAAGCGGCCGCTACAGCTGGAGCTGCACTGATCCATATCAGGAGCCCAGAGCCTCTTTGGTGTCTCCCACGGGGGTGCAGGGTCCCGAGGCTTTGGGCCATCCTCGACTGCCTTCCTAGGCCACAAGCAGGGAGCTGGAAGGGAAGCAGACCTGCCGGAATTAGAACCGGTGCTCATATGGGATCCTGCTGCGTGCAAGGTGAGGACTTTAGCCACTGGGCTACTGCAATGGGCCCAATTTCAATTTACTTATAAATTCTTTCCTTTCTCATGATTTTGTCCCCAGTGCTCAGTATGCTACTAACATGTGTTGAGTAACTGAAATACATGGTGCATAACAATAAGATTAGAGTGGCCCTGAGAGTGAGCCTTATTTGTATCTCCAATGTATGCTTAGGGAATGATTAGACAGGCTTTTCCCATCAACACAGACCTTGCGCAAGGCGTCCTCCTCCAACCACCCTCATTGTCTCTATTCAACACTGAAATGTGACTCCAGCTCATCTCTTTCTTTTCACTGTTATTTTTAAGACTCACAAAAAAATGTGATTTGCTTTTCAAATATCCTTTCTAAATGCTGAAGCAATATCTTAGAGACATCAGTGAGATAGTTCCTCCAATTTTCTTCGTTTAAAACACGATGAGAAACACAGCAGGATGCAGTCCAACAGTGTTAAACCTCTTCACAAAACTGTGCAACAGAAACTTAACTTCAACTTGAAAACCCAAAACTGCACATCCATTACATACCTTCTCCTTGTCCCCTAGCGTTTGAAGACATCTCTCATCCATAGGTATGTGTTTAAACATTCACATACATTATCTTTTCTCTGGTCTTAAAGTTTGCACTTTTCTCTAAAGTTTTCACTATCTTTCTTTCATTTTAAAATATTTTTAGAAATATATTTATTTGTTCAAAAAACAGAGTTACGCAGAGGTCTTCCATTCACTGACTCACTCCACACATGGCCATGGCAGTCAGGCATGGGGCAGGCCAATGCCAGGTTCCAGAAACTCCAACCAGGTCTCCCAGGTGGCAGGGACCCAGGCATGTGGCCAGCTTCCTTATCTACTTGAAAAGCAGAGACGAAGATCTCCCAGCCCCCTCCCCAAATGCCCACAGGAGACCAAGGAACCTGAAATTCAATTCAAATCTCCCCTGTGGATGGCAGGGACCAAACCATTACGCTATCTCTGCATGACGGGAAGTTGGAAATGCAAATGGGTCTGCCATGCAGATATGAGAGGCAGGTGTACCAAGGGCAACTTTTTTAAAGATTATTTTAATTTACTTTAAGGCAGAGTTATGGGAAGCAGAGACAGGGAGAAAGAGAAAGAGAGAAAATCTGCCATCTGCTGACTCACCCTCCAAATGCCCACAACGGTCAGGGCTGCCCCAGGCCAAACTCAAGAGCCAGCAACTTCTTCCAGATCTCTCACATAGGCGCAGAATCTGAGAAATTGGACCAGCCTGCATTTCTCGGACTCATCAACAGGAACCTGGATCTGGTAATGGAATCGATTTGGGCCCAATGCAATAGCCTAGTGACTAAATATGCATCTTGCATCTGCCAGAATCTTATATGGGCCAGTTCCTATCCTGGCTGCTCCACTTCCCTTCCAGCTCTGTGGGGAGCGGGGTGCTGAAGCCGCTCCGGGATTGATAGGGGCCGCTGTAAGATGGCGGCTGGCTCAGGGCCAGGAGGCGGGGCTGGTCTCGCCAGCAGGTAAACAGGAGGTCGCAGGGATAGGCTAGTGCCCACCCCCGTGATTACTGGCCTATCACATAGCGCCAAGTGGACCCACGGGGAAAGGTGATTGGTGGAGAACAATATAAAAGTAGCCGGTAAAAGCTGACGGACGGACGAAGATGGAGGACAGGGGACGACTGGGACGGACTGAACAGACGACGAAGAAAGACTGGGGGGCGGCGAGGAGACTGGGGGGCGGCGAGGAGACTGGGGAATGAAGCAGAGAGTACGGGAAAAAATGTGGGAAGAAGGGTGGCGGAAAATGGGAGGAAGGGTGGCGGAAGAAGCGGGTAGGAAAGCTTAGACCAATGGGGACAGGCGCAGCGGAGAGGTTTTAAACGCAGCCGCTTTTGGCAGTGAAGGGTCCAGTTGCCAGTTTTTCCAGGACCCTCAAGAGTTTGCCACGCCATTTTAGTGTCGCCGCTGCTGGGTGGCGGCGACACAGCTCCCTGCTTGTGGCCTGGGAAAGCAGTCGAAGACGGCCCAAAGCCTTGGGACCCTGCACACGCGTGGGAGACGTGGAGGAAGTTCCTTTTCAAAGTTTGGAATATTTGTGCAAAGGTGCTTCAAAAACTTCTTCTAAAGTGAAATTAAGGGGCTGATACCATGGCCTAGTAGGCTAATCCTCAGCCTGTGGAAACCAGTTCGTGTCTCAGCTGCTCCAGTCCAATCCACCCACCCCCTATTAATGGCCTGGGAAAGCAGTGGAGGATGGCCAAAGTCCTTGGGTCCCTGCACCTATGTGGGAGACCCAGAAAAAGCTCCTGGCTCCTGGCTTCAGATCGGCTCAGCTATGTCTATTAGAACCATTTGTGGAGTGAACCAGCAGATGGAAAACCTGTTTGTCCCTTTCTCCGTAACTCCACTTTTTAAATAAATAAAACAAACAGAACTAAAGTTTAATCCATAGATTGCTACATTTTAAAATTTATAAACATTTTGAAGATCCACTGTATGGGTAGGTTTAAAAACATTTTTGTGCCAATGTAAACATTTTTAATTCCATTTTCATGAACTTTGTGATTTACTCTGGCATAATTATAATGAGAAGTCTGGGAAATGTGACTGTTCCTAATGCAAAAGTCACCTCTGTTTCAAACACAGTTTATATACATGCCGGAAAGTTAATTTATGCAATATTTTTAGTGCACCTGCATTTTGACTGCAACTCAATACATCAGGTCAAATATGGAATTTTCCACTTGTGACATAAACCTAACAGTCAATTTTTTTTTTAATTTTGGAACGTTTCGGAATTAAAATCTTCATAACAGAACGTACAATTCTGCCATAATGTATCATGATAGACCAGAAAGCGCCATTTGCTGGCTCCTGTGGGTTAGAGAGCGAGAGTGAGAGAGAGCGCGCCAGAGAGAAACGCAAGCGGCAGAGATAGGTTTTAACTAAAAGACTTTGCTGCCACCTATTGATAGATTGTGAAACTGTTCAACTGTTTCACTGAAGAATCGTCTTTAATCCGTGCTTGGCAAGCACCATACATATATTCAATGAGAAACCCCAGAAACATAACGCAGAATGGGAGAGGCCGACGTGAAATCCTGGTGAGATGGCAGAAGCAGGGGTTAAGATAAAAGTACACGGTACAGCTCAAAACAAAGCTGCCAGCCAAGGGTTAACTGGCACCAGGTGGAGGGGAGAAAGGCAGGTAGGAAAGCATTTTGGAGGCCAGGGACCCCAAGGTGTCTGTTGTGACAAGCAGATGTGAAACAGAAGGGTTAGAAATTAGAAGGGAGATGAAGTAGAAATGTTGTGCCTGCAGACATAGAATGGCTGAACTAAGGGGTCGGCTCATGAACGCTGCCCCCTGCCGTACCATCGAGGCACTGGGAGCCTCTGGCAAGTCTTAAAGAGGATCAGATCTCTGTCTATAAACGTGCAAAATGGAGAGTAGTTTCGAAGAACGTACAGTAAGAATTCAGTGCACTTCAAGCGGGTTTTTTGTTCAGGCCTCTATCAGACTGTTATAACAATGACCCAAATCAGCAAGGCTGAAGACGACATCTTCATGCGACGACCCAGATGCATCTGGCAGGTTCCGTCTGTACAGGCACTGCTGGCCCACCTCCCTCTGTTATCACTGCACAGTACTTCACGCACAGCTTCCATGTCACAATCAGGACGGTGGTTCCAATCGTGTCAACTTCTCTTTCTAGCTAGCAGGGAGTCAGGGGGTACCAAACGGCATGCTCCTTTTTCATAACATACCCTGGAAGTTGCAAATCTGCACCGTCACCCAGGATGTGATGACATAGCGACATCAATCTGCTGGAAAATGACCAAATGCGGTCAGAATTCCGAATGGCCACGTGCTCTAGTAAAATCCCACGTCTGCGCAAGAAAAGTCAACCTGAAGGAAGCCACATCAGCCAAATACAAGGGTGAGGAGTTAGATTCTGCAAAACCTAAACTCAAAAGTCAACCATCCGCTACAGGCAGGAACATTCCAGAGAACATTTTAACCGTCTAAGTAAGAGATGAGATCGGCATGCTTGGGGCATGGCATAATTCATACAGAGCTGCCTGTGATGCTGGCATCCCACATGAAGACTTGTTCCAGTACCACTTGCTACACGTCCAGTCCAGCTCCCTGCTAATGTGCCTAGGAAAGCAGTGGAAGATGGCCCCAAGCACTCAGGCCCCTGCAACCCCTGTGGGAGACTGAAACTCCTGGCTCCTGGCTTCTGGCTTCTGCTTGACTCAGTCCTGTTGCTGCCATGCGGGGAGTAAGCAAGCTGACTGAAGACGTATCTCTCTTCGTAGCTCTGCCTTCCAAACACACAAATGAATCTCCAGAAAGAGAGGGAAAGCGAGTAGTGGGGATTAGAACCAGTGCCCATATGGGATCCTGGCAGGTGCAAGTCGAGGACTTTAGTCACCAGGCTATCGTACCAGGTCCCTAGGCATTCCATATATGCTGCCTGCAGTGAGTGCAACAGCAGAATAGATGGTCACGGACAGGGTGCAGCTTGAGGGGGACACTAAGGATAATTTTTACATTTTAAGGATGCTCTCAAAGCATACATAAACCACACAGACTAATGCGACTTGCAAAGTCCTAAACACATACTCTTTGGCCTTTTAATTGAAAGTGTGTGTGGATTGCTACTTTATCATTCATTTTGCTTTGCTAAATAGCAAAGAAATGTTTAGGACATTGAATTTAACTCCTGAAGACAAAACGTATGCCAATGAATCCAACTGCAATAATAATACATAAAGAAGGCTAATTTTGTGAGTATAGTATGTAGAAAAGTGTATATTTTGAAAACTCAGGAAAATGGAAAATTCTGTACGAGCTTATTCAGTGAAAGTTCATAGGGAAGATGAATTTGTAAGATCTTGCAAGTTTGCAGAAGATAAGCTTACTGAAAGAACTGAAGCCATCTTGATTGTTCTGAAATAACGAGTATACTTTCAAATCTTCAAAAGTAAAATCTTTGGATTGTGGGGAGCGACTGACCCCACACGGATGAGGGGCTTCAAGATGGCGGCTGGCCAAGTGCCAGGAGGCGGGACTTGTCCCGCCAGTGGGCAGGCAGGAAGTCACAAGGATAGGCTAATTCTCCCTCGCTGCGATTGCTGGCCTATCAGATAGCGCCCCGTGGACCACGTGCAGAAGTGATTGGTGGAAGAACTAGATATAAGCAGTCCGTTTTCGGCAATAAAGCCCTTTTGGTTCGGTCTCTCTTTTGGCTCATGACATTCTGGTGGGGGGAATGGGGAACTACAGAAACGGGAAGAATTGGGAAGAAGGGTGGTGGAAGAAGCGGGTAGGAAAGCTTAGACAAACGGTGCAGGCGCAGCGGAGAGAAGGTTTTAAGCGCAGCCACTTTTGCCAGTTTTTCCTGGACCTCCAAGAGTATGACTCGGCGTTTTTAGTGTTGTCGCGGCCAGAGCGGCGGCGACATTGGATGATAAATCCTATTTCTTAAACACTGCCCCATTGCTCGTAGTGTCTCAGTTTCACCTTGACTTGCCTTCCTGGTAATAAGGAAAACACTCTCTAACCGATTATTAGTTGTAGCACAAGGGTTCAATAATAACTCCACCATGTCAAGCCACCTCCCACTATTTTTCTTTGAATTGCATTCATTCAAAAGTCAGGACTCTTTCCATGTGAAAAATAAGATCGCATTGCTTCGTCACGGACCCTCACCACTGCTGATACTGTGCCATGTTCTAACACCTTTAACAAGAACTAAGGTTTGGATGTGTTTGCAGTGGGCAATTCTCCCAATCCTGTCAAATTTTCTTAAGAGGCAAGCTTACAGAAATTGCCATGTAAATGAACTTGCAAGTTGGTAATGTTAAGCTTGTTGCCGAAGACCCTGTGTTTTTAATAGAACAGCAGCTGGGTTGAGCTGTTTCCATACAGGTGGTTCCAGACAAAAACGTGGCATCAGGGCAGAGTGAGTGAGGAACCAGGGGGCAGAGTGGAGACCTGGCCCTGCCCACTCCTTTTGTTTTCATGGAGACTTCCACCACGAAGCATTTCCTCGCCCCTCCCATCTGGTTTTGAAGTGATAGCTGACGTTGGTCCTGCCCACCACACCTGCTTTGAATGCCTGTCGGTGCGTCTCTAGAGCATCTCGAGACAATTGCTGATCTACTTGCCTGCATCTATGCGCTTCACTCAAGACGTTCAGAGAAAGACCTACTGTGACCTTCCATTTCATCTGGTCCTCTTGTGCTTCACAAGCCTCCTATGGAGCAGGTGCACATGTATGAAGAGCAGACGCTTGAATGGGTTGGTCCCTGTGGTCCCTGGGAGCACAGCCTCCTCCCGCCCTTCCCCAGAGGGTCCCCAAGTATCCCTTTCCCAACCCATGGAAGAAGGGGGAAGAAATTAATCCCCATCACCACCATCCAGCCTACAGAAGACAGACAAGGCATGCTCAGGGCGAGACAGATGCGCTCTGCTCGGAGATCAAAAAACAAACACGTGGAGTGTAAATGGTATTGCTAAAAGACAGGGACATGGCACAAAGTTGAGCAGACATTTCAGCAATTCCTAAAAATACCTGTATTTACTGTGTTAATGCACATATATTTGAGGAAACATAAAAACCTACTGCAAAGATAGACACATAGATGATGCAGACAGAACTAGCCTGCCACACCCATGTGTACCCCATCTGCCAGATCCATGAAACAAGGATTTTAAATATGCTGAAAAGAAAAATAATGTCTGTGTTGAACAGGCATGGGTTTTTTCTTATCATGGTTTCCTAAACAATATAACCATGCATACAACATTCTCATGTATTAGGTATCATGAGTAAAGCAGGGATGAGTGAAGTATACAAGAATATACGGCCAAGTTACATGCGTGCAGTGTTTCTTTTACACAAGGCACTAAGCGACCAGAGCAGCTGCAGGGTTGGTGTCCTTGAGGGTCCTGGAACCAACCCCCTGTGGAAACAGAGAGCCAACTCTATACATATATAGGGATACATAGCTAAGAATTCATACTGATGTTTTGGATGCTAATGCAATACCAAAGTCTTCTTCCAGTGGTCTCATTTTCCTATCCAGCATGAAAGTTCTGCCCCCACTGTTTACCACTGACGTATTCACCAATTACTCACTGTTCATGGAAAGCAGTTTCAGAACCATGAACTCAAACTTCCATGAGAAACGTATCAACTGGAGTTCATTTTTTTTAATACCCCTTTTACCTTGTTCTTAAACTGTGTTACATACATCTTTTTATTGATTCGGAAGGCAGAGAGAGACAGAGAAAGGCACATAGAGAGCTCCTATCTGCTGAATCCCTTTCCAAATGCCTGCCATTTCAAGGCTGGGCCAGGCTGAAGCTAGAAGCCAAGAACTCGATCCTGCTCTCCCGTGTGGGTAGCGAGAATCCCAGGTGCTTGAGCCAGCACCTGCTGGACACCAGGATGCGCATCAACAGGAAGCTGGAATCGGAAGCGAAGCCAGGATTCAAAGCCCAATACAGGACACTGGCATCCCAAGCAATGTCAAGCACAGTCCCCAAAATAATCACACTCTAAAAGTTTATATAAGATTATTTCATCATAGTAAGATAGCAAAGGGTATTTGTTATAATATTTGATCCGCACTAAAAAAAAATACACGATCCATCCACATTATCATTTCCAATAGCCATCAAGCTGTTTCCAGTGGAGGAAAGCAAAGAACATGAAAAAAATGTGTAAAAACTTCATAAGAAATAACTCACACAGCAGGATTCCTCCATAAAATACAACACAATAGGAGCCCGGCATGAGAGCCTAGTGGCTAAAGTCCTCGCCTTGCATGTGCTGGGATCCCATATGGGCACCAATTTTAGTCCCGGTGGGCCTGCTCCCTTCCAGCTCCCTGCTTGTGGCCTGGAAAGGCAGTTGAGGACAGCCCAAAGCCTTGGGACCCTGTACCCATGTGGGAGACCTAGAAAGAGGCTCTAGGTTCCTGGCTTCGGATCAGCTCAGCTCTGTTGCAGCCACTTGGGGAATAAATCAGCAGACAGAAGATCTTCCTCTCTGTCTCTCCTCCTCTCTGTATATCTGACTTTTCAATAAAAATAAATAAATCTTTAAAAAATACAACATAATAAAGAGATGCAAAATCAGTTTCTGAGTCATTCATTTGTTACCCAAGCAAAGAAAGCTATTTATTCATAGTGAGTTAATTAAAAAGCATGTGTCTGTAAGCAAACAAACATGCCAAAGAAGTAAGCATCATTGGCAGCATGAGCCTTTCAGGGGTGATAGTCATTGCGAGCTGAGGACGCTGGGAGTGATATTAAATCAGTCAGGAACAAACCCCAGGCTGGGACAGGTATGTGACCCAGCAGGTAAGATACCAGCTTACTTTGTGGTCACAGCTTCTCACGCTGGAGTGCCTGGGTTCAAACCCTGGGCATGGTTCCCAATTCCAGTTCTCTGCTAATGAGACCATGGGAGGAAGCCATGACGGCTTCTCCTACCTAGGTAGGAGACTCGGGCTGAAGCGCTGGTTCCTGCTTCAGCCTTGCCCAGGCCCAATGGTACAGACGTTTAGAGACTGAACCAGTGTGTGGAGATGTTTGCCTGTTCCTCTCTGTCAAATGAATGAATGAATGAATGAATGAATGAATGAATGAATGAAAAACTTTAAAAGCCGGAACAAATGATATGAGTGGCTTCCCTGGGCTCTTGATGACTCAAGGATGTTACTAAGTTGTTTTAAGGCAGTAACTGCTCAAAGTTGAAGAATTAGTCTCTAGCAATAGGCTGCAAACAACTCATAGCCAATGTCCAACAATCAGTACCTGTTAAACTCTAACGTGCACCCGAATCTGCGTGACGCACTTGCTAAACCGTAGATCTGTATTCAGCAGGACTGGGGAGAGAGACATGTTAGAGCTCTTCTGCTGGGTTTGATGGTAACTGCGTGTTACTGGTCTGCAGCTACCTGTGCAGCTTACAGCTGCCACCTGCAGGCAAAGCTGAGAAATGCACTCAACGGCGACCAAAAAAATTGTTCTAAATGATTCAGCAGTATTAACAACACAAAGTCCATTTCACTCAGATGCAGGTGGATTGGCAAAACATGGCCTTTTCCTGTCAGAATTTTTAAAAATTAATATGTACTAGTATGGTGATCAAAAGATCACGTTTAATACTGAGAAGGCTATTTAGATAAGAAGGTGGCTTAACACAGGCCAAGTGAACTTGGCTTGCAAATTGTGTTCTGAATTATAAAATGGTGGATGAATTGTCTAAAATAACAACTCAAGAGGCAAAGCCTAGAAGTGGAGATTCAGCTTGCGACAGCCACCACAGCAATCAGGTGACCCTGAAGACCTTAGGGCGTAAACAAAGCCAGGCATGCATCCCAGGCAGACCTCGCAATCAGCCCTTATCTAAGGTCTGGAATGCTAATATTCCTTGAGAAAGCCCAGGAGCCTCTGGGTTAGCCATGGGCCACTTTGGTCTAGCTTACCACACAAACCCCTTATTACTACAGAGGCTGCTGAGATCCATCCTGGATGCCCGAAAGAACATTCCTGCCCATAAGTCCACCAAAAAAAAAAAAAAAAAAAAAAAACCATCCTTCGTGTTCTCCTGAGCTCACACTGGCTCTCTCTCACTCTCTCTCTCTTCAGTATCACTAATCCTTCTGCTTGGTTCTCATGTATCATATTTTCCCAAAACCATGGTCCCAGGTCTTCCATCTTCTAGTTCACTCCCAAATAGCCACAATGGCCAGAGCTGGGCTGGCCAGAGCTGGGCCACAATGGCCAGAGTTGGGCCGGCCAGAGCTGGGCCGGTCAGAGTTGGGCCGACCAGAGTTGGGCTGGCCAGAGCTGGGCCGGCAAGAGCTGGGCCGGCCAGAGTTGGGCTGGCCAGAGCTGGGCTGGCCAGAGCTGGGCCGGTCAAAAGCCAGGACCCAGGAACTTCTCCCAGATCTCCCATGTGGATACAGGAGCCCTAGGATTTGAGCCATGCTCAGCTGACTTCCCAGGCCGTAAGCAGGAATGTGGATAAGAAGTGGAGCGGCCACAGCTTCAGCTGGTACCCATGTGGATATCAGGATCACGGGCAGAGACTTAGTCGGCTAGGCCAAAATGCCAACCCCATAAACAGTTCTTATCCATTACCTCCAGCTTTAAAATCCTGTGATTCTGTGCTTGGCTTTCCCTGGTTACCTACGATAAGGTAGAGCTCCTGCCTTAATGATATTTATAAATTTGTAAAAGTCATTGACAAACCATTTAGTTTAAACTAAAGCATTGTAGGATTTATGATCAACATTAATAGAAAACCAACTCAGCTCTCTAAAATGGAATGTTTGCTTTCCTAAATGGGAGAATGCAAGCTATGTGATTTAGAATTCCACTGTGGTAGTATATTCAAAAGGAGTTTGAATCAAGTCAACCACAATCACCCCTTTGCCCGGCTGCACACTGACTAGGCAGTTCAGTTCTAACAGCATGCAGCTGCCTTTTGGTTTTTGTTTTGGGGCAGAGATGCTTCATCACGACAATTAATATGTGTTTACAAATCTAATTTATCTGTATTGATTCTTCAATTACTCTCTCTTATTTGTAAATATAGACGGTGCTTATCGGGTGTGATTTTCATATAAAGATTGGGGATGCATTCTTAGAATGTCACTGAAGTTTCAGAAATTAACCTTATACTTGCTGCTGTCTGGCCGTCCTAGGAGGGCTCTTGGAGTGTACATCAACTCTGCAGCTTTCCGTTCCACTTCGATCCACTGATTGGTTTTGGTGAAAATCAGCTAAAGAGATCAATTTCATGCAATTAACAAGGATGAGGTCTTCCTGTCTGATGACTTCTCTTGGAGAAGTGGAGCAACCGGAACTCAGACCAACAACCGTGTGGCTTGTGCTGTGGCACAGCTTTCTGCACGCAGTGCAGGCCAGCCTTTTTCCCTTTGCTTTTTAGCCTTCTAACATCATGTCCTCCTATCTGAGAACCCAGGCGTCTTCCACCAAATGCAATCCACTAAAAAATCATCAATGTATTTTTTAAATACTTTTTAATGTTTTTATCTATTTGAAAGACAGAGATTTTTTTCCACGCCCTGGTTCACTCCCCATATGGTCACAAAGACCAGGGCTGGGCCAGGACAAAACCCAGAGCTTCCTCCAGCTCTTCCACTTCAGAGTAGAAGCCCAAGTGTGTGGGCCATCCTCCATTGATTTCCAAGGCACATTAGCAGGTGACCAGGCTGTTAGTGGTTCTCTGTTCTTCCCCATTCTTCACTTCCGCCCCGCCAACTCCACCCACACCACTCCCTGCCTCCTCCAGGCTCCCGCTACCCTCCCTGACTTCCCCAGATCTTCTTGTCTTCACTCTCATTGTCCCCCACCTTCCAGCTGCCCTGACCCATTGTCCTGGCTCAACCCCTTCCTGCACCCTCAAGGCCACACGGGGCGTCAGGACTGTACTGCGAGCAGGATTACTCTGCGGGCGGAGGACACAGCACACGGAGGACGCTCCTCACCTGCCTTGTCCTTTTCATTTTTTCCACTTCTCAGGAGAAAGTGATTATCGTAGACAACTCCCGGCAGAATTTAGCGTGGATTCCAGTTCCATTTCTGGGTGCTGGTCCTTCCCGCAAGCAAAGAACACTGAGACAGAGCCTGGGAGGGCCAGAGCGGGCAGAGGGCAGAAAGGTTTGCTGCGATGACTGCCAACGACTTACAAAGCATAAAAGAAGAAAGAAAGAGAAGCAAAAACATTGCAGTGGCAGAGAAGAACTGCGCCGATGGGTTTCTGTAACACAGGCCGCCCTGCCTGTGTTTCTGGGCTTAGTGTACATGCTGCAAAGCAAGCACCATGCCTGTACTTAATGGGGTTCAATGCACACCACCAAGTTCTGGGGGCACCCCTAAAGCATCTCCAGTATAAAGAGGGGTCCGGGGCTCCTGAAGCCAAGCTCTGGCAGGGTCTTCCCAACAGACAGAAACAATTTGATGTACTGCAGTGCATTTCTCACTACAGAATTTGATTTAGGATTAAAAATAAGCACTGAGCTTTTGAATTTTATTGATTTATTTATTTTCATTTTATTTGAAAGGCACAGAGAGAGAGAGAAAGCATAGCCACTGATTCACTTCTCAAATATAAAGAATATAAAGAGCATCCAGGGTTGGACCACGCCAAAGCCAGGAGCCAGAAACTTCATCCGGGTCTCCCACGTGGGTGGCAATAGCCTAAGCATTTGGTTAACCTTTTATACCTCAAACATTGGCCATTCATAGAAAGCCTTTGACTTCGAGCAGGAATGCATCTGATTCGGCCGCGAACTCAGCATGGTCAGGATTCTGTGTATTGATTAACCCATCCCAGAATGGACTTGACTCACTTCAACAACGAGGATGCAAAGTACGTGACCTCGTGAATGCTTCCTCCCCTGGGTCCCAACTTCTGTGATGCATTTTGAAGTAGCCCAGAGATCCTGAACCAAGACCACCTATTAGGAAGTAGCAAAATCCCCTCTACCCAACAACAATTTTCCCTTTCACAGAAGTGAGAGCAAGTTCAATCTGGGTGGAAGTGTTTGCTGCAAAGGCCTCTGGCCTCTTACCGCCTGCGTTGAGCAATTCAGACGCACACCTCTGCCATACACTGGCAAGAAATTGTAACTCCCACGAGGACAGGATGAAGGTCGGAAAACCCAAACAGTTCACACGCCGAAACTCAATAGCCAGACCCTGTGGACGGGAGAGAAAGGAGACAATCGTCCTGGGCGAGTGACTCAGAAAGGAAGGAGCCTGTGAGGCTGGGGAAGAAGAAAATCTCCAGAAAAAGGCACCGTCCAGCCATGTGCAGGCCTGAAGCTAAACTCTGCAAACAAGAATATAGCCAGCAGGGGGCAGCAGCAGATAAATGGAGTGAATCAAGGCCAAAAAGCAACGCACGAGTTCAGATAACATACTCCGCAGGCCAACTTTCTTTGGTGGGATTCCGTTTAGCTTTTAGTGACTATCTCATAAGAAGGAAGGACGGCACGGCGCGTTAATCTGCCTGCAATGCTGACTGTCAGGTTTGAGCCCCCGCTAATTTGCCTGGGAAAGCAGCAATCATGGCCCAAGTTCTTGAGTCCCTGGTGCCCACAACAGGAGATCCAGGTCCCACTCAGGCACTGGTTCTTCTGCAGCTGCTCCACTTCAGATCGGTTCCCTGCTAATGGCCTAGGAGAGTGGCAGAGGATACCCCAAGTCCTTGAGCCTCTGAACCCACGTAGAAAAGTCAAAAGACACTCCTGACTCCTGGCTTCAGACTGGGTTAGCTCTGGCTATGGTGGCCATTTGAGGGAGTGAACCACTGAGTGTAAGATTCTCTCTCCCTCTCTCCTCTCTCTGTAATTCTGACTTTCAAGTAAAAATAAATAAATCTTTAAAAACTATATGGAAGGAGTATCCAGTTTATTTATTTTTTTATTCCTAGCACCTTGTAAAAATTGCTGGTACCACCAAGGGCATGCATTAGCAGGGTGCAGGACTCCCAGGCCGACCTGAGACTGTAATAGATGCCCTGATACCCGATGTGGGCACCCCAGGCAGTGTATTAACTGCTGCATCAAATGCCCAACTCGTTCGCCTGCAATTTCGATTTGCCTGGTTAATTCCAAATCCGTGCAAACAGCAAATTACTGTGTTCCCAAGCTTTGATACAGCATCATCTGAACATCCTCCAGTTGCTGTTGAGTTGGAATGTGTCCCCATCCTCTCCAGTCACCTTTAGTGACTTCCTGAGGCTCACAGGCTACACCCCTAAATCATCACACACCCTAAGAGCTGACACTCTTTGGGCCAGGCGGAGTGGCCTAGCGGCTAAGATCCTTGCCTTGAACACACCAGGATCCCATATGGGCGCTGGTTCTAATCCCGGCAGCTCCACTTCCCATCCAGCTCCCTGCTTGTGGCCTGGGAAAGCAGTCGAGGACGGCCCAAGGCTTTGGGACCCTGCACCCACGTGGGAGACCTGGAGGAAGTTCCTGGCTCCTGGCTTTGGATCGGCGCAGCACCGGCCGCTTGGGGAGTGAATCAATGGATGGAAGATCTTCTTCTCTGTCTCTCCTCCTCTCAGTATATCTGACTTTGCAATAAAAATAAATAAATCTTTAAAAAAATAAAACCAGATCTGACTCTTTCTCACTTAGCTCTCCCATCAGCCAAACAGAAACTTCCTATTTGATTTTCTTTCCACGTGTCAGAACACACATTTAACCATCGACTTGCTCATAAAATAGAAACTTCTCCAACAGGATCAAGCTACATATTCCTTCCAATGCAGTCTGAAATCTACGGCATGATTTTCATGCCTCTTTTCCTGCTACCTGGAAAGTGCCCTGAGGGCATGTAGGAAGTTTATTTCTTCTGCCATCACTTCAAGTTTTAGTTTGGAGCTCAAATGAACACTTGTTACGAATTCTGCCGCATTATTATGGAGGTCTAGATAG
Source organism: Ochotona princeps (assembly GCF_030435755.1). Taxonomy (NCBI): domain Eukaryota; kingdom Metazoa; phylum Chordata; class Mammalia; order Lagomorpha; family Ochotonidae; genus Ochotona; species Ochotona princeps. The sequence continues at coordinate 18,481,565 of NC_080858.1, read as the reverse complement.
CTATTTCATTGCCCATTTTTATCATTCCCACAGGATTTTCTCTTCTGTAAAGTGTGTCCACATTAAAATTAATTCTGTAAGGAGTGGAGAGTCGTGCGGTGCAGGGGTGAAGCCCGGTGCCTGAGGCGTCCCCGCAGGGGTGAAGCCCGGTGCCCACCCAGCGCCAGTGTCAGCCCCGGCCACTCACTCCCAATACTGCATTGTACTAAGGTGCCCAGGAAGCAACAGACGACGGCTCAGGTACTTGGCTTCCTGCCGCCCATCTAGAAATTTCAAATGGAGAGCCTGCCTGCTTGTTTTAGCCTGGCCCAGCCCCAGCTCCAGTGGCCGTTTGGAGAGTGAGCCAGTGGCTGGGCGCCCTCTTTCTCTACCTCTTTGTCACTCTGCTTTTCAAATAAACAAATAAATAAATATTTCTAAAAAGTCAGTTCTGCAAGGAAGTCGAAGGTCTGAATCTCCCTAAGTCAGGGAAAAAAATCCTTCCTGTTTCTCTCCTTCCTTTCCGCTCTTCTCTATTTCCCTGCCTTCTTCCTGCCACTTCTCTCTCTGTCTCTCTCTCTCTTCTCCCTCTCTCTCTCTCTCTCGCTCCTCTCTCCTCTCCCTCTCGCTCCTCTCTCCTCTTTCCCCTTTCTCTCTCTCTCTCTCTCTCTCTCTCTCATCTTTCTCCTCTTTATTTCTTCCCTTCTAAGTGACAATCAAAATTTCCAGCTGGAGCATGGGTGTAATTACAGCTGCCAAACTGCACTCAGCTTTTATTTGCAAGCCACTGCCGAGTCAGCAGCCACTCTCCTCTCTGATGCAGGCAAGCTACACCTGAGTGAGCTTGAGTCACGTTCTTTGTATACCACTAAAATAGGGCAACTGATAACATCTGCTCCTTTTCTCAGGGTCACGTCACGAATGGAGTTCTCCCTTCCCTTAGTCACTGGCTCTTGAATATTTACAAACTGTAACAGTACAAAGAAATGGATTTTGAACTCTGAGCACTCTGTGGTTGATGTAGGAGGACATTGTGACCGTAGGTCAGCCACCATAGTCAGCGAGCACAGGATTACAGTTGATGGGACAATATTTGTATGATAAACAACTGAATGGATGTCTTGTGTGTGACTGATTGGATATCCTTTGCATGAGAACAACTGTATGGCTACCTTTTGTATACCTGATGAGATATCATTTGTATAAGAACAGTTGAGTGGGAAGTAATATACAAGGCAAAAGGACTTCCAAACTAAGGCGTAGAAACAGTTGATGGTTCTGTTGATGAACTAAGTATCTCTACCCTAATCCTGTATGACCCTCAGCATATAAAGTCTGTTGCCCCTAATAAATTTTGGCTATTGATCCTCAGTCAGTAGTCCAAGCGTGTTATCGGCTCCGTGCACCACGTCCATCGCTACGGGACAGCGACAGTTGAACTGGAGAACACCACCAGGGAAGAAAATACTAGGTGGTTCCCTACCAATAATGAGTTTTCTGTGAGTGGGAGCGAGTCGCAAAAGATGGGACAGAAAAATGAGGATGAATGCCAAAGAGTAATGCATTAACAAAGAAACTCAGAAAGCTAAACATTTACTTACAGATGATTCTAACAGGTTTTTCTCTCTTACTATGGTGGGCGTCAATAAGAAAAGCTATTCCTTTGGAAATGGCCATGGAAGTCTTAAGCTAAGGAATGATTAGGTTAGTTGAGTGGCTTGACCAGAACTTAGCGAAGTCTCTATCTGCATGCAATTCTATACAAACTGAACCTTAGAAAGTCTTGAATACTAGGCAGATACAGCCTGAATCTGGGTAGAAACTTTTGCAGGTGAGCTACTCTGAGAACACCCAGCTTTAGACGACCTAAACCTAGCTTTTCAATCAGGCCAAGCCATTCAACCTGCCTCAGTTTCGCCAGGTGAGCACAGTTAAGAAGCAGCAAACCTGATCAACTGGATGATGAGTCTTCAGTCCGGTTGGCCAAGGGCAGTAGATAGATGTTACTGATACACAGTCAAAGAGTGTTCAGGCAACTGATGCAATACAGAATCAACGGGTTGGGATATTAGAATGGAAATTGCAACAGGTCTATGATCAGAATAACCTGAGCTTGCATCTTGGCTCTGTTGTGTCGATTTAAAGCAAATTACTCAATTACTCTTTAATACCATTTCCTCCAACCTTGACCAAAACACTATTTCTTTGGGAAATTTCTCTCTTTCTCTCTCTCTCTCTCTTCCTCCTTCTCCTCCTCCTCTTTTCAACTCTTTCTCTCTTCTATCACTATCTCTTCATTGCTGTGCCTCTCAAATAATTTTTAAAAAATAAGTGTAGAGCACTCTTGAATTGTCAAGTAAAGAAATAAGAGGCACTGATGAGCGCTATGACAAGGAGGAAATAAAGTGGTTGATCTGGCTCCCTCAGTTGCTTTCCAGCCCTGGGAGGCCTTGAAGTGTGGAGAGCTTTATCCTAAAGCCAAAGGAACAGGAAGAAAGCAAAAGGAAGACCTCCTCGGGACATTCAAAAGATGAAAAGTAGAGAATCTGGCACTTTGTGTGACAAACAGAATTTAAAGTAGGCTTTTGAAACTGGGTATTTATAAATGGGACACAAAAAATCCAGAAATCCAAAGTAACGTTCCATAAAACCAAGTCTCTGTATGTGCATGTACAATAGTTTCTAGCATATTCGAGAAAGATCCCTTAGCCTTCACATAGTGAGAAAACAGAAACTGCCGCACCACACAGATGACTTAGACGCGTTCCCTCCGTTTTCAGGTGAGGAAACAGTGGCCCGAACTTGCTGTGAGACCTGAGAAAATCCAAACGAAACAAATTGATGACTCAGGTGTCTTGATTCCTGTCCCAGAGTTCTTTGATGTACCACAACGCTTGCCTGAAGCTAAGTCACAAAATCCCAATGAAAGGGCAGGCTCTGTGGGGCAGTGGATTAAGCACCCAGGATGGAGCCCCATTCTGCTTCCAATCCAGCTCCGCGTCAGCGCGCCTAGGAGGCAGTGGATGGCGACTCACACAGCTGGGCTGCTGTTACCCAGGCAGGACTGTCTGGCTTCAGCCCCCCCAGCCTGCGCACAGATGGGCACTAAGGGAGTCACTCAGAGAATGGAAGATGAATCACTCTCTCTGGATCTTCATCATTCTTTCAAATAAATCAACAAACATATTTTTAAAAATACTAAATCAAGACAAATGAACTTCAGAAAAAAGAAGAGAACATTCAAGCTACTTACAAAAGTGAATGCAATGAGAACCTGCAGCCAGATGAACCTCAAAAAATGTCCGTGGAACAACTCCCCTGGCTTCCCGCGAAAAAATCCTCCACGCATTTGGAAGTTTTATTTTTCAAAATGATTCAGGAATAAGAAAGAAAGAGTCCAAATGGTCTTCTACTCATTTCAAGACAAAAAAAAAATTGGTTACTTTTATTCATAATAACATGAAAATATATCAAAATTATCCATAAAAAGAATAAAAAGAGTGGCAGGCGCTTGGGACAGTGGGAGTCCCACATTCCACATTGGAGTGTCTAGCGTTAGGTCCTGGAGCTTCTTCTGATACAAACTTCCTGCTAACGCTCACATGGGGTGGCAGTAGCTGATGGCCAAGGCCCTAACACCCGCAGGGGAACCCAGAAGAGTTCCTTGCCCTTCTTGGCTCTGACCCTGCCCAGCGCTGGCAGTTACGGACATCTGGGAATGAAGCAACGGATGCCAACACCTCTCTCTGGTATCTCTTTGCTTCTTCGTTCCTCTGCCTTTCAACTAAATAACTAATATTACTTGGAAAGAAAAAGAGGAAAACGCCACATGGTAAGACTTATTACAATGACTAAGATAACCATGTGGTAAGAATTTGACTCTTTCCCAATGTGCATTTAGGGATGAGTTGAGTAATTGAAATCCACAATCCCCAGGCCTCGAGTTAGGCAATTAAGCAACTGTCGTGAAAAGAACTCTGTGATGTTACAATACTTAAAGTTGAATATTTGCCATTAATGTCTAGAAATGGACAAATTCATTTTTCTAGTTCTCAGTTTCTTCTGTCTTCCTAACAGAAAATACTGATATCTTGGGCAGCTTTTCAAACATTTTCACTGTTTTAATATTTTGAGTATCATCCATAAGAAGGCATGTTTTACATTATATTTATATATATATATAGTCTATCACAAAAAAGTTTCTCATAGTGATATTGACATTCAGTACACTCTTGCTATTTATATTATGTGAGATTTTGTCCTTTTTTAAAAAGATTTATTTTTATTGGAAAAGCAGATTACAGAGAGAGGAGAGACAGAGAGAAGGCCTTCCATCCACTGGCTCACTTCCCAAATGGCTGCAATTGACAGCAATGAGCTGATTCTATGTCAGGAGCAAGGAGCCTCTTCTGGGTCTCCCACATGTGTGCAGGACCCCAAAGACTTAGGCCATCTGCTGCTGCTGTCCCAGGCCACAAGCACAGAGCTGAAGTGCAAATGGAGCAGCCGGACACACATTGGCACCTCTGTGGATGTCAATACCACAGACAGAGGGTTAGCTCGCTGCACCACTACACTGGTCCAGTCATGTCCCATTTTCTAAATGTGTGTCATGTCCCATTAAGGTGATTTTTTTCCTTTTAATTATTACTTATTTTTACTTTTGATGATATTTACATAGTTAATTAGGTTGATAAGGATCAAGGGCTATAGGAAGGTGGGTGAGATTACCATTTCCACATTCTCTCTCTCTCTCTTTTTTTCCTGTATCTGGGGGAAGAGGGGGAGACGAGCAGAGAAGCCACACCCAGCCTCCCAAACGCCTCTGCACCCTGGGATGGAGGACAGCCACCGGACACCACCCCAGGGTCCCCGATGGATTACAACCTTTAATTTAAAACATGTGAAAAACACTAAGATAACTTGCAGCTTTCATATTCTGCTAATAAACTCTTTGTCAGAATCACAAATCGACAGCACAATCCATTTCCATTTTCCACCTCCCTATGCTGACAGTGATAACGGACAGAAACGAAGAATTACAGGTAGGCAAAGGGCAAATAAAAGCTTTGAGCATCTAGGAGAGGAGATCTTGCCAGCACTTAAGCATTAACCCTGAAAAAGTTAGCTGATTTGAGAAAGTTTTTAGTGACTTTTTAAAAATCCGTCTTTGGCCTGTTGAAAGTTTCAGAGCTTGCCAAGCCGAATGAGAGAAGGAGGCAACCGGGAGGCTAGAAAGAGAAGGAAGAGAGAGAAAAAGAGACGAACATTCACGTGTTCCTTCAGCTGCCACTCTGCGCACCGAGTGAACAACCTGCTAAGCCACACGAGCATCCTGCACTGCTAGAGCACTGCTCCACATCACAGAGCTGCCCGTTCCCTCCCATGGCTGCTCTGCAAACTCCAGCACCTCCCCTGCTCCGCCAGGGACGCCCACCACCCCAACTGCACACGCTCCAGCTCCACTCACTGGGCGTTCGAGCTTTCCAAACATCTCTCCTCCTCTGGGATGTTGCTTCCACGCGTTTTCCTTCTAGCGTGGCCTCTGCTTTGCCTAGCCCTTCTAGTCCTTCAACGCTCATCCCACATTTCCTGGTCCTGCCACATCCACCTCGAAATGCTGTCCTTACCCCAACGGCGGATGCTAATGCAGATTGCAACTCGTCATATCTGTTCATGTTCCCCACTAGACCACGAGTTCCCTGAGAAGGAGCACAGCATCCTAGTCGAATGGACGATTTCTACGACATATAGCAGGAAGCCTATATGGATGTATTAATCCAATGAGCATCCCACCTGCCGTCATTGGTGAGGGCTATGTGGAGCTCTGAACTTCAGATATGAGGCTTAACAACTAAGTGTTAATTGGAGTACAAAGATAACTCTCAGTCTCCCAAGAAAACTTCAGCGAAATCTTCCTTAAAAGTGAAATATAAACCTAGGTTAATCCAAAACAAATTTTTAAAGATGATTATTACACAAAATAGGCAGATAGAATACCATTCTCCAAAAGAAGTTTGGAATATATAGAGAGAAAACTCAGAAAACAGAATATAACAGTGGCAGCCTAAGACATTTTACTATTTTGACTACTTCTCTTTATTAATGGAAACTAGAGATAAGTACAGCTGACCATTACAAACCCCATGTGTGAAAGGAAAGGAAGCTCCTTTGAAACTCGGCACTATTTTGCTACTTTGACAATTAAAACAGTCTAATTTTACATAAAACAATCAACTTTCAGTGCGAGAAACAAGTAGCATGACATAAAATACCTTCGTTTTTTAAACATGATAAATAAAACATCAGAAGGCCAATTACATCTACAAGAGGAATCAGATATCATGAATGTTAGCCCTGAAGGGGAAAAGAACAAAATATCACAGTTGAGACAACAGCCAGAGTGAGGCCGGGAAAAATCCAAAACATCCAGAGAGTCCAACAAAAGTGTGACTCTGGAGCAAGCAAGCAGACCCGGGCGGGCCGGAAGGCGTTGCAGATTTGATGTCTACAGGAAACATCAGCGGAACATGAGAGTCAAGAACATGTTACCACTAGTCTGATGAAAATACACATGCATACATACATACATACATGCATACATAAGTAGAACTAATGCCAGAATGCCGATAACTAGGGACATGGCATGAATTCCTGGTCTCTGACAGAATAATCTGCCTCCCTCAGACAGTGATTTCTTTCCATTGTCTAAAGACTCAACTTTGAATGTATTTGCTATTTCACAGAAAGGGTACGAAAGTCTAATTCCAAAATATTTCCCCACAATTCAAATGCTGGTCCTCGGCGAACAATCTGCCACAAATGAGAATGTATGTAGAAAGGCAAGTAATGAAAATAAACAAACTTTTTTTTTAAGATTTATTTTTATTGGAAAGTCGGATATACAGAGAGGAGGGGAGGCAGAGAGGAAGATCTTCCATCTGATGATTCACTCCCCAAGTGAATGCAACGGCTGGAGCTGAGCCAATCTGAAGCCAGGAGCCCAGAGCCTCTTCTGGGTCTCCCACACAGGTGCAGGGTCCCAATGCTTTTGGCCGTCCTCAACTGCTTTCCCAGGCCACAAGCAGGGAGCTGGATGGGAAGTGGAGCGTCTAGCATGTGAACTGGTGCCCATATGCAATCCCCCAGCATATGCAAGGTGAGGACTTTAGCCACTAGGCTAACACACCTGACTCATATATGAACTCTTAAGGACAAATCAGGTAATGCTGTGATTACACTTTTGTCGTTGTTGAGATATTTCTTCTAAAAATTACTGATGATCATCAATGGGTGAAAATCCTGTGATTTTTACAGTGTTTTAGGTATTATATGATTCAAAGTTTCTGCAATAAATATTATTACCAAACTGAACGTAGTATTACTAAAATGAACAAACTACCACCCCTCTCTCTCAAAAACATTCAGAGCAGAGAAACTTACAAAACTGTCATTTATGTAATGTATTGTGACAGAGATGTGCAACGCTGACCAGGACCAACAATGAGATGCAGCAAGTTGAGGCATCTGTCCCATCACCGGCATCCCACACCAGCATGCCAGCTACACTCCCAGCTGTACCACTTCCCGTTCAACTTCCTGCTAATGTGCACGGGAGTAACAGAGCGGCAGATGATGGCTGCAGAGCGAGGGCCCCCAACACCCTCCTGAGACACCTGCATGAAGCTCTCATCCTGGCCTTGGCTTCTCCCGGCCCTGGTTGTTACAGTCATCTGGGGAGTGAACCGGGAGATGAAAAGTTTTTTCTCTCTCTCTTCCTTTCTTTGTCACTCTGACGTTTAAATGAACAAGTAACTAAATCTTGAAGATAAACAAGAAAAAAGTCTTAAAAAGAAAAAGTTGATCCCATCATCCTATTCAGAAGATCATTAAATCTGTCTCAAAAATGCATTCATTCATTGTTTGAAAGGCAGAGAGATAGAGACAGAAAATGGATCCTCATTCATTTTTTTACTGTCCAAATGCCTGCAACAGCCAGGGCTGGACCAGATCAAAGCCCAACTCTTCCATTCGGGTGTCAGGGGCTCAAGTACTTAGACAGTCACTACTGCCCAATTCCCACCCACAGCATTCCTCAAGCAGGAAGCTGGATCTGATGTGGAGCTGAGACTCAAATCCAGGAGCTACAATTTGGGATCCAAACATTCTAATTAACAATCCAGGAACTGTAATATAGGATCCAGCATCTTAATAACCACTCTGCCCAATACTCAGCCCAAATCCAGAGTATTTTTTTTCTACATTTATTTATTTATTTATTTGAAAGGCAGAATTATATAGAGAGGGAAACAGATCTTCCATCCTCTGGTTCACTACCCATATGACTACAAGGCCTAGAGCTAGACCAGTCCAAAGCCAAGAGCCAGGACTTCTTCCAAGTCTGCCACATGAGGACTGCGGCCAAGGACTTGGGCCAGCCTCTGCTGCCTTCCCAGGCACATGAGCAGGAAGCTGGATGGGAGGTGGAGCAATTGAAACTTGAATCGGTACCCATCGGGGATGCTGCTACCACAGGCAGCAGGTGTTGCCCTTACAACGCCAGGTCCCCACATCCAGACTTTTGTGAGTGAAAAATGAAGGATACAGTCAAAGGAGTAGCAAGGATTTTCATAACCCTTGTCCCCGGGGCAGAGGTGGCTTCCTGTTGCTGCTTCTATTCACAGGAAACGCACCAGCACAGTAAGGAGACTTTTCTAATGGACTCTGTTAGTGTCTACGTTGTGATGAAGTCCTTGACTGCAAGGAACACAAACCAACTCAGCCATCTCAGACTTTGAAAGCAGGTTTATTTTTAAATACTCCAGAGCTCATGAACAGGCTTTTCAGTCCCGCCTCCTGGGAGCTGAGGATGGAAACTGGGAAGCTGCCAGACTGGGGGACATGTCACGTAAGTGCTGGGAGCCATGCTGTCTCCTTTGCCCTGTCCTATCTCTCCAGATGCGGTCCTGCGCCTGCTCAGAATTTCTGCTCCTCTGTGAGTTGGGCCTGCTCGTGGATTTTTCTAGGCCATAAAACTGATTCTAGACATGATGTGACATGACAGACAGGCTCCCTGCAGGTTATACAAACTGAGGGAGTCCATCCCTGGTAGGTGACAAAGGAAGAAGCCGACTGTGTCAGCCTGGCTTGGATGCTCACCCCTGCTCAGCTCTGGCTTGGGGGAAGGTCTGGAATAACTTACAACAGTGGCCATCTTGGCTCAGTCTTTATCAGGGACTTACTAGGAGATATTTCCAAACAAGGGGACTTTGTGCCAACAAGTAATCAGAATATATTTGGAACTTACAAAAAAAAAAAAAAAGTTTTGGTTATTTTATTTGAAAGGCAGAGAAGAGAAACAGTTACAGACCGACAGATAGGAGACCCCCCACTCAGAGGTTCACTCTTGGAGCTGGGCCAGACCAAAGCCAGGAGCCAGGAATCCAACCCAGGTCTCTTAGACAGGTGTTTGAAATCCGACTACTTGCAGCATCATCTACCGCTTCCCAAGGCATACATTAGCAGGATGCTGGAACTGGGAACAAAGCAAGGACTAAAACCCAGACACTCCAACAGGGCATGCAGGCATGCCAAGTAGCATCCTAACCATGGTGCCAAATACTCATTTATTTCCTTGGTGGAAAGAAGATGGCAATGAGGTCTAAGAGGTGGAATGGTCCCAAGGAAAAATCTACCAAATGGATAGAACCATCCCCAAGCGAGGAACACCCAACCTCATCTATGAAGTGAGCTACAAAGAAACTTTCTTTTGGATAAGACCTATAGTTTCAGCACTTATTTTATTTGTTACCACAGTTAGGATTGTAATAATTGACATTCTTTCTTCTCTGGGCTATTGTAAGAAAAGTATGGAGCAGTTATACCTGTCTTCAACCCTGGTCCAAAGTGACACACCTCAAGTCCACTCATACTTACTTTTGGAACCAAAAAGTGAGTTTGAATAATGCTGTCTACTCTCTGGCGTGCCACATAAATCTTGCTCCTCTCACCCTGCCATCACCATCCTCCAGCCTCGACAGATGCTGGCCCAAAGCGGCAAGCTGATCTTGGTCCGTGAACCTCCAAAATCAACTACTTGATGAATAGTCCATGTCTGGCATTTACTTATAGTGATGAAACACAACTTCCAACTGGTCTTTAGGAAAATCGGTGCTTTTCACCAAAATAAATTTGTATACTTTTTAGCAGTCTTAACATCTGTCTCTCTTTTTTAAATTGTAAAGTCAGATATACAGAGAGGAGGGGAGGCAAAGAGGAAGATCTTCCATCTGATGATTCACTCCCCAAGTGGGTGCAGCTGCCAAAGCTGAGCTGATCCGAAACCAGGAACCAGGAGCTTCTTCCCAGTCTCCCAGGTGAGTACAGGATCCCAAGGCTTTGGGCCATCCTCTACTGCTTCCCAGGCCACAGGTAGGGAGCTGGATGGGAAGTGGGGATGCCAGGACATGAACTGACATGCACATGAATCCCAGAGCATGCAAGGCAAGGACTTTAGCCACTAGACTACCACGCCGGGCCCGTAACAACTCTTTAATTCAACATACTCTCTAATTTGGTTGGAAGAATTTTTTTCTTTCTTAGGGGTACACAAAATTTGGTTTATAATACGAAATCAGGAGCAGAAATGTGGGCCATGTGTTGTTCTTTTCATATGCTGCTTTCTTCATTCTAAAGACATGCGCATATTTGATGCAATGCAAGCAAACAGCTCAAAGGCCACCCTGTGTGGGTGAAGTTTCTTCATTCGTGTCTCATCTTTGATATATAAATATAGTAAACATGTCCTTCCCGTATATAGCGATAAAACGCGGACCAAAAACCCATGACAAAACTTCCTAGTAAGAAAGTGGAGAATTGAGAACACATGTCTGTCATCGAGCCAATGTAGAAATGGATTCTGCCTCTGCAGTTACCATCAGCATGATTTGCTAAGTTCTTTGCCAACACACAGCAGGGCTCTCCATGCCCAACACCTGCTTCTCTGCCATCAGCTACCCAAGAGATGAGGTTCAAGGAGACAAGCAGAGGAGTGCGGCTTGTGCACTGACTAGGGCTAAGCAAAGGGTAAGGAGCGGGACTTCCCTGAAGCAATGGCAAGTTATGGGAAAGGGAGGGAGGAGAGGTACAGTAAATATGGGTGTGGTGTTTGCAAATACAGGCCTGGCGGTGAATATTTCTCGCCTCCTCTCCCGATGGAAATTTCCTTTATAAATTTAATTTCCTTTTCAAAAGGGACAATTATACACTACTTTTGGGCTGTTACAGGGCAGGAAACAGTTGGAGGATTTTTTTTTTTTTTTTGCAATTGCCCATAGCTCAAAATAACCTATGTACCAGAAAGATGTATTTTTGAGGTTCAATTTATGATATCCTCCACCATAACACTAGCTAGTTTGCCTACTTAAAATTCACAGATATCTAAGGTTTATGGAGTAAACACATATGAAATACTGAATTAAAAGTTGGGCCCGGCGGCGTGGCCTAGCGGCTAAAAGTCCTCGCCTTGAATGCACCGGGATCCCATATGGGCGCTGGTTCTAATCCCGGCAGCTCCACTTCCCATTTGGCTCCCTGCTTGTGGCCTGGGAAAGCAGTCGAGGACGGCCCAATGCATTGGGACCCTGCACCCGCGTGGGAGACCCGGAGGAGGGTCCTGGTTCCCGGCTTCAGATCGGCGCGCGCCGGCCCATTGCGGCTCACTTGGGGAGTGAATCATCGGACGGAAGATCTTCCTCTCTGTCTCTCCTCCTCTCTGTATATCTGACTTTGTAATAAAATAAAATAAATCTTTAAAAAAAAAGTTAATGATACAGGATAGTCACGGCTGGCACAATGGCATAGCACATTAATCCTTGGTCTGCAGCTCTGGCATCCCACATAGATGCAAATTTTTGTCCTGGCTGCTCCAGTTCTAACCTAGTTCTCTGCTTATGGCCTGGGAAAATAGCAGAGGATGGCTCAAGTCCTTTGGCCTCTGCACTTATGTGGGAGACCCAGGAGAAGCTCCTGGCTCCTGGCTTTGGACCAGTTCAGCTCTGTTGTGGTCATTGGGTTGAGAACCAACAGATGGAAGACTGTCTCTCTGTAAAATTGGAGTTTCAAATAAAAATAAATAAATACTTTTAAAATGTTAATGATAATATTTAAGATGATCGGTTGGTAACAATATAATCAGAAATACAAATAAAAATGATTTGCCTCAATTCATTCAATTACCTCAATTCAACTGCATGTCAAATCTTGGTTCAAAGTTTGTAAATGAGTAAATATAAAAAAAAAATTTGCAAGTGATTCAGTTCTAACCATTTTGCTGCAAATTATAGATTGCACTCTTTACTATAGCTGAATAATATTCCATTGTATATATATAGATATACTGCATTTCATTTATTCGTTCATCTGATGATTGATGTTTTGATTGATTCCATATTTTGGCAATTATGAGCAGTGTTGCTATCAACATAGGGATGCAGTCTCTTTGAAACAATGTGTTTCTTTTTTAAGAGTTATTTTTATTTTTATTGGAAAGGCTATTTACAGGAAGGAGAAGCAGAAAGAAAAATTTTTCATCCATTGGTTTACTCCCCAAATAGCTGCAACAACTGGAGCTAAGCCGATCTAAAGCCAGGAGCTTCCTCTGGGTCTTCCACATGGGTTGCAGGGGCCCAAGGGCTTAGGCCATCCTCTGCTGCTTTTGCAGGCACCTTAGCAGGGAGATGGCTGGGAAGTGAAGCAGTTGGGACATGAACTGGTGTCCAAATGGGATACCAGTGCTTGAAGGTGGAGGATTAGTCAGTTGAGCCATCATACCAGTCCCCTGAAACAATGTTTCATTTCTTTTTGTATCTTTTTTTTAATGTTTCATATCTTTAGGGTGTACATCCAGCAGAGGCAATGCTGGGTCACAGGACAAGCTGGTTGAACTCTTTATTTGATGGAGCCAATAAAGCTTTGATTATAATGTACATTTTTAAATGTTCATTTAAAAATATTCTTTAATAAAGAACCTGAAAAGAAAAAACACACTGAACAAAGACAAAAGGGTGTAAGTGGTTCAGAGCGTGCTTTTTAAAACCATGTGTTAGGAAATCATCAAAATGGAGACAGTTAAGGATTCTGGAACTTCGGGAAGTATTCCCCGGTTCCAGAGAGGGCAGACTCCGATCTTTATTAGTGAGCCTTTCTCCCAGAGGCTCGAGCCCTAAGGGGAGTTTTCTCCTCCCTCATACTATTCTTGGCTCTTAAGCTTTATTTGCTTTCTAATTCTAAGAGTCAGAAACCCACCCAGAGCTGCTAAGAAACATTGGAAGGGGAGGATCCCTAAGGTTCAATTAAAGAGGAAACCAAGGGTGCTGCATGAGAGATCACCGGCAACAGAGAGAAAAACACCAGGTGGTCAGTTTAACCAGAAGAAATGCGATAGTTCTCGGAGGCTAGACAGAGAGGAACTGAGACGAAGACTCCTGGTCCAGCGAGGGCAGGCCTGCAGGGATGGTCAGGGGACTTGTTAGAAGGAAATTCCTAAGGAAGTGATCATGAAAGGGGACAGGACTGAACTGGATGACGCCATCATCGTAAGGGGCTTCCAGCAATTCTTACTGTTTAGTATCCACTCCTATCTCCACATTTCTAAACCTCAAGTCTTTGACTGTTGAGCAATCTCTCACTAGACTAGTTTGTAAATTAACGTTATACAGAGTGAGCAGATTCACAACGTGCTTCCTGCCTTCTCTTCTGCAGTGCTACCTCCGGGGGTGGAAACCTCCTACTCCACATCATGGCCTCTTTCAGACCCCTGGTGAAGTCCATCATCAGCAGGATCAAGAAATGCATCCAGGACCAGCCTGATCAAACACATCAAGCTGCAGTGTAGCTGCGGAAACTCACAGGTGTGGCGAAGATTCCAGAGCCAGATCCTGACTCCCAGCATTGATTAAGGGAAGCTAACTAGTGGCTTTCAGAATTCCTAGTCCACAATGACAAGGAGCTGGATGTGGTGCTGATAAGCAACCAATCTTACTATGCAGACAGCTCACAGTGTATCCTCCAAGAACTACACAGGCATCGTGGGCAGAGCAGCCCAGCCAGGCAACAGAGTCACCAGCCTCTGTGACAGGCTGCACGGTGAAGAAAATGAATTGTCAGCTCACATGCACATTATGTGTTCAAATAAAACCTTGAAAAAAAAGTCTCATGGGTTGAGGACCCGGGTTCATTAACCCATTCCAGTTCTTGACCCTAGTTTCCAGCTAATGCGTAACCAGCAGGACTGGCTCCAGTGGCTTCCAGCTTTGGTTTGTCCCCAGGCCTGACTACTGTGGGCATTGAGGGAGCAAACTGACAGGTGCTCTCTTGGCAATGTCTCTCTTTTGTCCAAATACAAATAACTGCGTTCAAGGAAAGACCTAGAATGGCAGGCTGCACACTGCAAAGAGGTTGCCTGTGAGGAGTGATTCGAACTTCCCATCTTGGACCCTGCGCCACTTTCCCACAGCTCGCAAAATTCGCGCCCTCTGGGTTATCCACCAATCAGATGTAACCTGGCGCCTTACCTGAGAATCCCACTCCCAGTCTCTCTGGCCCCTCTCCTAGTCTCCATCCACTTATCTGTGGCTCAGATGGTTTCAGTCCCCAGACCCCAGTCCCTGGGGCCGGCACACAGCCCACACAGCCCACACAGCCTCTCCCTTCTCCTTCCCCCTCTCTCTCTTCCCTTCCCTTCTCCTGGCTCTCCCCCGGCCCCTCCGTCCTGACCCTTGCCCTGCCGTGGCAGCCCCTCATCCTGTTCCCCACCCCTCCATCCCCGCTCCCGGTCCTACCTTGTTGGATTAAAAAGACTTCTTATCTCATCGCGTCTGGTGTTTCGGCTCGCGGTATACTAATCTAAAAAGAGGACTTGGCTGCGGAAATTAGCTGCTGTAACAACGTAAGAACCGCAAGAACTTTACGTGCATTTAAAACCTAACACTGTCTATTCCAGAACCCATTTTCCCAAACGAGTCAGCCATGCTGAGCTGCGCATGCTCAGCAGATATTGGCGCGAAGAATCTGGGAGCAAGGCATTCAATGGCTGCCGATGAACGGCAGGGGGAAGATGTTAGAACAAACTGCAAGGGCTCATTTAGGAGACTGATGGCCAGATAAACAAACGATGAAGAAACAACTTAGGGAAGGCTTGAACTGAAAACTAGCTAGGCTTAAAGTTATTGAAGAAGAATCATGAAGTTTTAAACTTGTAAGAAACTAAGACCTGTGTCATCTACAGATTACAAATGGAAAAAGAGGGTCAAATAGAGCCCACAGATGTGATTGCTTTGTTTGGTTTATACTTTGAATCGGATATCCACATTTAAGTAAAAAGAATCTGTATTTTCCTAAGCTGAGATTCCTGCTTGCTATGGATAAGTGGGGTTGCCTGTTGACCCTGAACGGCCAGCATTTGACCATGGCAGTAAGAAGCACTGTTCTGTGGTTATATATTTGGACATTGCTCTGGGTTTTCTGTTTCCCTGCAGTCCCTTTCTGGCCTGCCTGGATGCTAGGCAGCCTTTTCATCTTGGTAGGTCAACCTGTTCATTTTTTTCAGATGAGGAAAATGGGTCCAGAACAACCAAGGGCCCTACCCATCCACTCGTTCTAATATCACCCACACACTGGCTCTTTCCCTTAAATGGTGAGATTTATTTAGCAAAGGAAAAGACACTTGGAACACACGCGTACAATCTGAGGAAATGATGTTGGAAGTGGGAAAAGACAAAGGTGATGTTAACAAGAGGATAATTTAGAGGTTCCCTCCAGGGACTTCAATAGGAAATTATTAATGAGAGGAAGTAGACGGAAGAGAGAGATTACATGTGCAATAAGAACAAACGAGAGAACCATATGTGAGGAGCTAAGGTCAGGCGAGGAAAAGAGTTAAAGAGGCTCCAAGTTGATTTGTTCTTACAGTGAAAACACAAATCAATAGCTAAGGGAAAGAAAGAAACTGACACAAAATAAACGTCACAATAAAAAGTACTCAGGAAAATCATTGGATGTCATAGGAGATTGCATTTCATTTATTTATTTGGAAAAAGAATGCAGGCGGAAACGATGAGTCTTCATGGGGTTGCCCTGGGGTCAGGCCATATGAGCAGAGGGAATCTAGAGACCTCAGAATGATTCTCCCGGAAACTGAAGCCGAACTGAACGTGGCACCCCACATCCCGCACCCCGCCCTGACAAAAATGCCTCTTGGCACATGGATCATTTTGAGCTAAAGATAATGGTGGAAAAAAAATCTGCAATGTCCTAAATTTAGTGACAAGGACATGAGGAAAAGAGAAGGGAGTTAACCAACTAACAGTTATAAGGGCTGGCACCATCAAAATGCCATTTCGCATTCCTGCTTCTGCCGGAGAACCTTCCCTCAAAGCCCCCCACCCAAGGCGTTGCCGCATCCTACGCTCAGTCCAATCAATCCAGCAAGAGCAGGGACTTTTTCTTCTGGACTATCCTACAACTTTCCCCATTGACATTTTCTATCCATATCCAGTATATGATCCACGTAAATGACTTGTGCTGAATTGCCTTCGATTTTTATGATTAAAATATTCCTAGCTCTAGGTCTGAAGGACCATGTTTCCCAACTACCATTCACTCTTTGCTGCTGAAACTTGAGAGAACTCACCCCAGGGGCTGGTCCTTTTTCTGGCTTGCAAATGAAATGGTTCAAAAAGCCCTGGGTTTCAGGAGCTTTGAGTGAACCCACCAGACACAGAGGCAGCTGTTTACCTAAAAATTACGTAGAAAGGTTCCCCTTTTGTAAAGAAAATTTCCATTTATAAGGGAAATTTCCATTTGTAAAGGAGGACAGCTATTGCAGGGGAAAAACTTGAGCACCTGAGCCACTCCTTTGCACACAGCTGAACACTGTTGACTGCACGTTTCCTCCCTCTGCCTGCCAGCACTGGCTTCGCTCCGCCAGGAGCCCCCAGCTCCTTAGCTCTGCTTAGTGTGAGATGGTGTACAAGCCTCCAGCAGCAGGCTGCTCCCCAGAGTCTCATTTCTTTGTGTAGAGATGCACAACCAAGCTGTTTTTCTCTTGTCGGGTTGTCTTTTGTAAGTGCAGTTTCCAGTGTTCAGCTGAAGAACTCAAGAGGGGAAGAAAATCTCACCTAGACTTTTAGCAAGTACACAGAAATGGTTGGGAGAGTTAAATATTACTATTTTTTAAGATATACAGAGAGCAGGAGAGACAGAGAGGAAGATCTTCATCTGTTGATTCACTCCCCAAGCAGCTGCAACAACCTGAACTGCGCCGATCAAAAGCCAGAAGTCAGGAGGCTTTTCTGGGTCTCCAATGCGGGTGCAGGGTCCCAAAGCTTTGGGCCGTCCTCGACTGCTTTCCCAGGCCACAACAGGGAGCTGGATGGGAAGCAGGGACACTGGGACTAGAACCAGTGCCTATATGGGATCCTGGTGTGTGTGTGTGTGTGTGTGTGTGTGTGTGTGTGTGTGTGTAAGGCGAGGACTTCAGCTACTAGGCTACTACTCCAGGCCCTCAAATCAGAAGTTTTTTTAAAAGATTTATTTATTTTTATTACAAAGTCAGATACAGAGAGGAGAGAGAGGAAGATCTTCCATCCGATGATTCACTCCCCAAGTGAGCCGCAACGGCCGGTGCTGCGCTGATCCGAAGCCGGGAACCAGGAACCTCTTCCAGGTCTCCCCACACGGGTGCAGGGTTTCAATGCCTTGGGCTGTCCTCAACTGCTTTCCCAGGCCACAAGCAGGGAGCTGGATGGGAAGTGGAGCTGCCGGGATTAGAACCGGCGCCCATATGGGATCCTGGAGCGTTCAAGGCGAGGACTTTTAGCCACTAGGCCACGCCGCCGGGCCCCAAATCAGAATTTTAATGTAGGATGCTGGTGTGGCATGGGGCAGCTTAACTGTGGTACCACATCAGTCCCAGATTCCTTAACGTTAAGCAATCTTTTAAGTTATACTGCAAGTTGGTAAAGTCTACCTTTGTGAGCAAAGATGAAATGTTTACTTTTTCTCCCTGCCCGATCCCTTCAGAATTCAGAAATCCTCTCTGACTATTCTTATTTTTATGGTAATGCATTTATTTGCATAAATTCAATAATAATCTCTTCTCCTGGTAACAGGACACAATTGGAAACATCGCTTGCAGTACCAAGGTTTTTGCTAAAATGTCTATATGAGGACAATATGCATACAATCAGAGAACAGATAGTTTTAAGGAAGTAAGGTTGGCTTCCTGGAGCCAGTGCTTACAGGCTGTGTGGAATGTTGGCCTGATGGCTGGCACACAAGGTTTCCAGCCTCACAGAGGACTTACCACGTCCTGGTAGGTCCAGCAATATTTTGGGTATCTCAGATAAATAGACAAGAATTCACTCATACCTTTGGTATCATTTGTTAAGTCCAATGATGAGTTCTTGGATTGCCTTCCTAGCCTTGACAGGCTTTCAAAGGTCCAAGCTGAGCTGTCTCATCAAAAGTTTCAACCAAGCAGATTTGAAAGAGCATCTGGGGTGCTGGTGTGTGACACAGGACAGCCCACATCAGTGTCAGCTCAAGCCCAGCTGTTTCAGTTACCATCCAGCTCCCTACCAAGGCATCTGGCAAGTCAGAGGAAGATGTCTCAAGGACTGGGACACTCGTCTCCCATGTGGGAAACCTGGCTGAAATTCCTGGCTCCAGGCTCCTCCCTGACCCAGTCCCAGCCATGGCAGCCATTTGGGGAATGAACCAGTAGATGAAGATCTCTCTGTATCTTCCCCTCTCTATATATAAATCTGCCTTTTAAATAAATAATATCATCTAAAAATAACAAAAAAGAGTTTATAGGAGTTAATATTGTGGCACAGTAAATAAAGTTACTGCTGTGACACAGGCTTGCCATATTGGAGTGCCAGTTCAAGTTCCGGCTACTCTGTTTCCAATCCAGTTTCCCACTAATATACCTCAAGTTCTTGGGTTCCTGCTCCCCACGTGGAAAGCTAGGTTAGAATTCCTGGCTCCTGATTGGTTCGGCCCAGACGTAGCTGTTGTAACCATACAGAGAGTGACCAGAGGAAAGATCTCAATCTCTCTTTCTCTCCCTTCTTTCTTTGTCACTATGCCTTTCAAATAAATAATCTGTAAAAACAAAATCCCCAGAAATTTCTATTATCTATCATTGCCTGCTCTATTTATGTAAAATAATCAGGTTAAGTTTAATATTAACATGGCAAGCAAAATTAGTCTGATTATCTTGGATAGAAATAGGAGTTATTAGAGGGAGAAATACTCTATGTTCCAGTGAGAAACAGTAGCCTACCCAGGTGGGTCAGCAAACTCTAGCTTTCACTGTTGTCAGCTTCTTGGGCCCTGTACCCACATGCGTGACCCGGAGGAAGCTGATGGCTCCTGGCTTCGGATCAGCTCAGCTCTGACCACTGCAGCCATTTGGGGAGTCAGCCACCAGATGGAGGAGCTTTCTATATCTCCTTCTCCATAAAGCTGATCTGGCTTTCCAATAAAAATAAAGAATTTTTTTTTTTTTGAAAAAGAACCTCTTTGTGAGCTAACGTATGCCATTCTTTTGCATTTTGTCAGTAATTGGAATTTCCAGTTCTTTACTCAGTCTCCTGAGATGTTGGCGACTGCCCAGATCCGTGTTGGCACTCCCTAAAGAAAACCCTGCAGGCTGAAGCTGGACGTTTCTGAGCTGAGCTCATACAAGTGTCCATGCTTGGGACACTGCCTATGCCACCACCAGAGACATTCAAACCACAAATCAGGAAGTTTGTCAGCTTGCCACTGACCGCCCTCATTCCACTGTCTACAGGTGCTTGGAGGCCAGCGTATGGAAAACTTGGCTGACTGCTCTCTGGGTTCAAACTCTGGGTTTACAAGCTGTTCTAACCATTTCACTTGGTAATTTCTTTGGCTTCCAGAGGGCTGACCCTTGTTCAATGCCTGATTGTTAGCACCATATAAAGACCTAACACAGGGTACTCTGCTGTCACCTGCAGTATCATCACCTGACCTGAGACGCACCGGGAAGGTAGACTGACCTGTTCCCAGCACCCAATGGCTAATTCAATGAGAGGAAACAAAGTGATCCAATGTGTCCTTTTTGCCTTATTTCCCCTTTTTTGATCTATATTTAATCCTTCTTTGAGGATTCCTTATTTTGTAACACCCAGCCCAAAACTCTCTTAATAGATAACAACTTGACTTTCAACACAGAAAATTTTCTGGAAATGTAGAAAGTTTGAAACGGTGAGATGAAGTGTTTCAGAATATGCCATCCCCAAATACAGCACTTTGGTCTAAGGGTTGATTTGAGCTGAAAAGCAACACAGAACAAGCAGTTCCAGATAATTCTTTATTTACTCCCTCATGCCTAAAAGAAGGGTATGAATGCATCCCGTTGAAAAGGGAAATTTTACTTGTGAAGGGCTGGAAGAACAGCAACTCCTGAGCAAACATTATTACCCGTTACTGCTGTCTGTACACTCAGAAACCCTTTGTTTATCAAAGTCTTCCTGCCCTTCCTCTCCCGTGGCTTGTCTTCCCATCTACCAGCCCACACTTCCTTTCCTTTGCTCAGCTTAAGATGCCGTATTGGGGTGTGTGTCTGGCATAGCAGTTAAGATGCCACTGGGGATCCCAGCACCCACATCAGTGTCCCTGGATTCAAGTTCCAGACCCGCTTCTGATTCCAGCTTCCTGCTAATGTGCACCCCGGAAGGGAGCAGGCACGCTCAAGTCCATATGCCTGGGGATCCAGCCTGGCCCAGCCCTGGCTGTTGTGGATATATGGGAAGGGTGTGGAACGGGTTTGCAAACCAACGGGTAAAAGATTCTTTTTCTCTGCCTTTTAAATGAGTAAAAATATGTTTTCTTTCTTTTTTTTTAGATATTTGTTTATTTTTATTACAAAGTCAGATATACAGAGAGGAAGATCTTCCGTCCAATGACTCACTCCCCAAGTGAGCCGCAACAGGCCGATGCTGCGCCGATCCGATGCCGGGAACCAGAAACCTCTTCCAGGTCTCCCACGCAGGTGCAGGGTCCCAAAGCCCTGGGCCGTCCTCGACTGCTTTCCCAGGCCACAAGCAGGGAGCTGGATGGGAAGTGGAGCTGCCGGGATTAGAACCGGCGCCCATATGGGATCCCGGGGCGTTCAAGGCGAGGACTTTAGCCACTAGGCCACGCCACCGGGCCCTAAATGAGTAAAAATAGGTAAAAAGTTAAGATCTCTTTCAAAAAGAAATCAGATGGGTTACAAGCCTCCATCATTTGGCTGCCTCCTTAAGACACTTTCCTTTGTGAACTCCCCACACATTCATACATAGTCCAAGCATTTTTCTTTTCTGCATGTTGTCTGTTTATTCTCCAGGGCCCCAACTGGAGAGCCCCTGAAGCCGAGGGAGAGGGATGTAGCTCTCTTCTTCCCCTATAAAAGCACCAAAGCATGCGCTGCAGCACGTCATGAAGGAGCTGCTGTTCAAGGTTCAGCAAGAAGTTTTTCTAGAAAGAAAAGTGCAGACAGACTGTGCCAAGGACTCTTTCTTCAGGAGAAGGAAATGGGCCTGACAGTGGAGGATTCCTGCCAAAAAATATTGTGTAAATTCGCCATAAAGACTAGCAGAGGGAAGTAGCAGGATGATATTTGAGCAACGCAGACAGCTGGTAAACTTGAAAAAGAAACAATGGGACGTGTGTGTAATTAGCACATGAAAGTCAGCAGACCCGGGTGCTTGTCTTGGCTCCACTTGTCCCCGCTTGGTCACGGTAGGGCACGCAGTCGTCCAAGGTTCCGTGTCCTTCACTACAAGGTGAGGGGCTTGGGCTGATACTCAGAGGAAGCTGTCCAGACCAGGGGTGCCTGCATCACCAGAGAACTTAGTAGAAAAGCCGTTCTGAGCCCCTTCACCCACTCATGGAATCAGAGAATCAGTTTACGTTTATTGAGGTCTCTGGGTGGAAACAAAGTTTGAGGCCACTGGGCCAGCCATGGACTGTACGACCTCTACTGTCTTTGTAGCTGTGATCATCCTAATTCCAAGCTAAAGGAGACACACAGCTATTTCCTTTCCTTGCGGAGAGACAGAGCTTCCATTCACTCCTTCCCACTATGGCCAACACGAGCCAAGACTGAAGCGGGAGCTGGGAAGCCCATGAGGCTCTCCACTTGGCCTGGGGGGTGGTGAGTGGGTGAGGATCAAGTGCTACAGATCTGCACTATGAGGAAGCTAGAATCAGGAGCCAGAGCTGGGATTCAGACTCAGACCTTCAGAAACCAAACTCAGGAAATCCAGACTTGGGGGGGTCACTGCCGCCAGGCCAAACATTCATCCCAGGTTTAAAATGTTTTAAATGTACTTCAACCTGACACTGTTTTGAATGCTGCAATATGCTTGGTAAGCCATTCAGTTTTATCTATGGCAGAACCCCGCGCACCTAGGCAAGGAGCGTCAGTAATGAAAGGAGTTGACACACAGTTGAAGACCTCAGCAGGTGAGGCAAGGACGTTCAAAGAGATTGTACTTTGCATACAAGGATATGCACAGATCAGGTGTGGGCCAGTGTGCAGACAGCAAAGTGAGCAGAAGTCCCTTTTTTCAGTCTTAGAAGTTTTATAGTGATTCTTTAATGCAGGCATTGCTCAATCAACAAATTACCAATTAGCTACTTTGCCGCAACATGGTTAATGTTTAGAAAATAGAAAACTTCCAAGGTTCATAGAAAGTTATAATGGTGTGATTGGGTTCAAAGGCCAAACTAAATATATCGCAAAGCAAAGCAAAATGATAGAAAACCCACATGCGAAGAGGCAAGATAAACAAGAAAGCGCAGCTTGAAAAATCAACTTGGCTTTGTCCAGGCGTGGTTGAAGATAAATACTGCATGAGGGAGAGATGTCAGTTTAGGCGCTTTCCGCTTCACTTTCGGGCACCTGCTGTTTGGTCTCTCGTCTTTGTCAGTCTTGAGTGATTGCCAGTCCAGGGGCGGTTAGCATGGAGATTGAATGACCTTCGCCATGCGCTATTTAATCAGTTCTCGAACAAGGGCGCTGTCACCTGCGAAAGCAGTTCCGGGTATCACCGAGCACAGAGCAATGTTTTTGAAACCAGCAGAAAAGCTGCACGGGCCAGTTAGGAGAACAGCCTTAAAGATCTTGCTGATGTGATTGGGATAAGGGAAGTGAGATAGAAGACGAGGTGGCCAGAAACCCAGGCTGAAACGAGTCAAGACTGCGCCCGCCTCTTAGTTAAAGATCTCTCTCCCCAGGAAGGAGAGGCTCGCAGCTGGGCAAGGCGGGATTATCTGTATTAACTGACAGAAAATCTGGACACACAGACACCTAGAAGTCCTGACTTTCTTCCAGGTCAGTTCCCTCCTCCCTCCAACTCCTCTGCACATCTTTTTTTTGCATGAGAACACATCAGAGTTGCACTCCCTTCCCTTGAAGTTCAGCTGTGTGCTCTCCCAGGAGCCTGAGCTTCCGTGTTGGTTGTGCAGGTTGTGTTTCACACAAACCTGCAGAGTGGGGAATGGAGCTCAGATTTTCCTCACCAAACTCTGTCCTTTTTTCCACGCATACACATCCTATGCACTAGCTACAACCATGCCAGGAGCCATGGTGCTGTGTTTCCAAAAAGCTTTATTAAAAAAAAAAATCATTAGAGGGAGAACACACCTATACTCTGATCTGTTCCTCCAATGGCCATAATGGTTGAGGTCAGGCCAGGGTCACAGCCAAGAGCCAGGAGCACAATCCATGTCTTTCACGTAGGTGGCAGGAACCCAATTCCATGAGCCATCACCACTGCCTTCCATGGTCTGCGTGAACAGGAAACTGGAGTCAGGAGCCAGAACTGGTCACCAAACCCAAGTGCTTGGGACGTGGGTACCCTAACTGCCAGGTTACATGCCTGCTGCCCTGGATTGTGTTTGGGGGGGACATCTGATACCACCATGCTTCTCCTACAGAAACTGCTCTTAGCTGGTACTGCCTATGCTTGCCATGCTCTGAACAGGATGCACCGACAGGCTCCTGGCACACACCATGTTGGCCCCTGGCGGGCTCCTCATTCAGATGCTAGTCACCTCCACTCCTCCAGTTATATCCCACAAATGCCAGGCACCCCGTGGTTCCCGGACTGGTATGTACCAGTTGCAGTCATTCTTTTTAATTGTCCAATTAATTACTCAATAAACTTCTGAAATGGTATATTTAAAGGAAAGAGTTATAGCTTCTTGGAAAACCAAGTTCCACAGTTTGCTTAGATTGGAGAAGGGTGAGTATGAGAGGTAGCTGTTGCTTTAGCTGTGGGAAGGCAGCTAGAAAAGGTTGGCAAGAGAAAAAAATGTAAAAATCTTCTGAGCTCGGATAGCTTTCAATGTGTTTTGAAGTCCTTGATTTTCTGTAAAGAAACTCAAGCTAGAAATCATAGTTTGTGAATTCTGGGTAGAGTTAATGAGAGAAAGATGTGTCACTCTAATTGACAGGCCAAGGCTAAAAACACAATGTTTAAGATCTCTGTATGTGTGCTATTTTAATCAGTTTTTCCAATTAACCAGCCGTCAACCAATACCCGGAGGAGGTCACGTCATAGCAGGCTTCTAGGGTATTGTGTTTAGGGATGGAGATCTGTGAATAGCAGTGCCTCACCTTTTTGTATCATTTCAAAAACCCTATACTGTGTTGTATTGCATACAACTGAACTGCAAGGTAGCACATGAGAAAAGATTTATTCTCTATCCCACTGCTTCACCTATCAGATACTCACAATGGGCAGGGCCAAGGCCAAAGCTGGCAGCCAGGAATATAATCCGAGTCTCCTGTTGTGTGGGTGGACAGGGACCCAGTTACTTGGCTTAGCCTTGCTGCCTCCCAGGACCTGCACTGGCAGGAAGCTGCAGTCAGGATTTGTAGTGGGGAATTGATTTCAGGCGCTCTGATGTGGGACCTGGATGTCTCCATTGCTGTCCTAAACACACTCTTCTCCAATTTGACCGTACGAGATATGACAGATGAGCACGGAGCACACGCTCTGTCTGGCAACTGCCAAATCAATATTTGGCAGCTCAGCTGTGAATTTTTGTAAGCATTGCCTTCCGAAGTCAAACCAAATGGCCAGTAGTATGTTCACTTCTTAAAAGACTGGGCATAGTAGACTCAGAGCTTTTGTTAGGGACATTGGTTTAAGGGGAGATTTGGAAAGAAAGGAAGAATATTGGACAAGAAGATTTGTTTTATTGCTTTCCAACCAGGCAGAATCGAAGCACTGTGCAAGCTCGGACTGGGGAGAAGCTTACTCGTCATCAACCTAGACCCTCATCCGTGGTAGAAATTCTTTCTCAGACCAAAGGGCCTTCATTCTCTTTTGTTGTCACCCAAAACCAAGATGTTCCTATTCTAAAAAGACATTGATTTCATTAATGAATGCTTCAATTTAGAATATCCTTTCTTAGAATGTAGTCTGTCACTTTTGAATATTAGCTTTGAAATTTGCAGATTTCAACAACCCTCCCCTTGTATATTCTGAGAGAACTGTGCACATGGAACCGGAAGAAAAAGAGAAATCTATGTCCTCGGTGAATCGATGGTGAGCACAAAATAAGCAGCTCAGTTAACGAAAAAACTCAGTTTGTAACTCAGAAACGTGAAGGCTTGCCTTAAAAGCAATCGATTCAAGTATTCTAGAAGAGAGTAGGGATTACGCACTGGGATTGTGCTGGGATGGGACCCTTACAATGAATATAAGATTGGAATAAGAGGTCTCTAATGATGCTTGTAAAATTCTTTCTAAAATTCTTTATTCATGAGACAGAATTTCCATCCACTGGTTCTTTTCTCTAAAATGTCTTCAGCAAATCCAGGAGCTGTGACCTCCATGCAGACCTCATACACGGTGTCAGGGAACCAACCCAGGAGGCATCAGCTACTGCTTCCCAGGGTCTGCACTCAGAACAACAACTGGGAATTGAGCCCAACTCCGTTGTGATGTTCAGATCACCTAACCAGTGTCTTAACTGCCTAGTCAAACACTTGCCCGTAAAATTCCAAAAGTCTATAACGTATTTGATGTCACTCATGACTTTTTATTTTATTAATACATTTGGCTTGTTCCATGTTCTTCATGGGCTGTAGCTTCCAAAGCTTTTTATTATTCTAGTACTACACCTGCTATGAAAACATGCTGATGTAATAACATTTTTGTATTCACAATTAAATTTTATACACAGTAAACATGATTCTGAGATGAAGTCATGAGGAAATGACTTCCATTTGGTGAACATAATACTGCTAGTAAAAACAGGTATAAAGGCACAGGCGTTTGGCCTGGTGGTTGTCACCAACTTGGGACACCCACATTCCACGTCAGAACATATGGTTCATGTTGTGGCTCCACAGCTTCTGATCCAGCTTCTGGACCGTGCAATGGCTCAGTTGGCTGATCTTTCCCACTTCAAGCACTGGGATCCCACATGGGCACTGGTTTGTGTCCCGGCTGCTCCATTTCCCATCCAGCTTCCTGCTTGTGGCCTGGGAAAGCAGTCGAGGATGGCCCAAAGTCTTGGGACCATACACCCACAGGATTGGCTCAGCTCTGACCACTGCAGCCATTTGGGGAATGAATCATCAGACAGCAGATCTTCCTTTCTGTCTCTCCTCCTCTCTCTATATCCAACTTTGCAACAAAAATAAATACATCTTTTTAAAAATTATTTTTTGCATGAAAATGAATTGATCTACTAATCTCACTTTCCATGAACTTTTTGAAGTCTCTTAGTAACATTACAAAATATTAGTACTTGAAAGATGGCCAAAGATGGCCAACTTGAACATGGACAAAGACACTGATTGTTGTGCATTAAGAAAGATGAAGTATGTTCAAACATCCATGAGTTTTGGTAGTTGGTGGGAGAAAGTTAGTTGGTCACCTTGGGAACAGGAGAGGAAACTATTCAAAAATGAGGCATTTACCTTGTCTTTCCTCCATGGATGATAGCACCGACCACTCCATCTCCAATCAGCTAGAAACACTGGCACATGGCAGACATGTTGAGGCTTGTAAGAAAACCCAGAAATTAATTATATTCATCTGCCCAAGAAGCCAGAAAATGAGAATCTTGGAGAGGTCTGTGGGATGCTGTTGTCTTTGTGGGCTAAACACAGAACTGAAGGAGGTTGAGGACACACTTGGAAGCAACTGGGACCACTGGACCTCCCCAGCAACAGCCGTGCCTGCAGCAGACTCCGGAAAGCCACTGCTTTATTTCTGCCTTCCAGAATTCTTGCAGGCCTCTCTTTTGGCTACTTGTAATTCAGAGCCATACGGGAGCAGGAGTTCTGGAAAACAGAACAAATCAGTGCAGTCCTGCTTTTTTTCCATTTGGCAACAATACTTATACAACTCCTTTTAACCACTACTGAATAAAGATAATAGCCAAAATTATCCTTCCACTCAACAAGATGTCAGTATCTCTCAAGATGCTGATCCACTTCCCCAAAAGATGCGCAAATGAGATGCATCTTGACAAGGCATCTATGTTTTCCTTTGTCTGAAGTTTGCTACCCTTTGCCATCCTGTAACTTAAATACTAATAAAGTTAATCACTTACATTAGCTAGCAGAAGGATGGGAGAGGGGAGAAATACAGTTAGATGATGTGTGAATATACACACATAATTATTTAAGCTATCATGCTCAGAATTCTTTTTTCAGACCCAAAGATTCTTCAGTTAAAACTATGCATTTCTTTTTTTTTTTTTTTTAAAGATTTTTATTGTTATTGGAAAGCCGGATATACAGAGAGGAGGAGAGACAGAGAGGAAGATCTTCCATCCGATGTTTCACTCCCCAAGTGAGCCTCAACGGGCCGATGCTGCGCCGATCCGATGCCGGGAACCAGGAACCTCTTACGGGTCTCCCACGAGGGTGCAGGGTCCCAAAGCCTTGGGCCGTCCTCGACTGCTTTCCCAGGCCACAAGCAGGGAGCTGGATGGGAAGTGGAGCTGCCGGGATTAGAACCGGCGCCCATATGGGATCCCGGGGCGTTCAAGGCGAGGACTTTAGCTGCTAGGCCACTCCGCCAGGCCCTATGCATTTATTTCCATCCTAAGGCTATCAGAATCAATTAGTCAATAAATAAAATCAGGCCATTCTAATGATCACTTCAGTTGTTCTATCTGAATAACCGTGCTCCCTTAGTTTCTAGTAGGTAAGACAGCTGAATAATATCACTTGATGACTGTCATTCTAATATCTCACTGTCCCAAAAAACTGGAAAGAAAATGCAGTGACCTCATTAACAGCTCACAGAAAATGGCTACTACAAAATTCTGCAAAGATGCTGCTATTTGCTAAATAATACATTTCTTACCTTAACGAAAGGACATCTGAACTTTCCTAGGGCATAATTAGTGAGTGACTGGATAGTTTTGACATAATGATTTCTTATTCCTTATATTGTTAAGAAAGGTTTATCTGACAGGCAGAATTACACAGAAAGAAAGCAAGAGAGAGAGAATGAATCTATTACCTGTTGGTTCACCCCTCAAATGACTGCAGCAGCCAAGTGTGAGCCTAGAGCCAGGAACCAAGAGCTTGTTATTCCATCTATGTCTCCCACGTGGGTACAGGAGCCCAAGTTCCTGGGCCATAATCCAGGCACACTGGCAGGAAGCTGAGACAGAACTCTGATAAGAGATGCTGGTATCACAAGTGGTGGTTCCATCTGTTAAGCCACAATAATGGACCTTGATTCCTCATCTTTTAATATCTATTTATAGTCATGGGAGTTGGAATTATGGAAAGAAGTGATTTTCAGATGCTACACCGATGTGGGTACTTTCATAACTAGCGTGTGTGGAACAGATGAGACAAGGCCAAAGAAAGAGCAATGGAACTCATGCAGGGGTTGTGACAGGTGATGTTGTACGCCAACATGCCCAGGTAACTGGAAAAATGTTCTTCCTGGGTGTGTCTGTGAGGACATGAGCATTTGAATCAGTGGACTGAGTAAAGGTCAACACAATGAGTGTCCTTCCCTCCATGGAGGCAGCGGACAGAGCAAGCAGGCAGGGGAAGACAATTCCTTATCTCTGTTGCAGTTGAGAAGTCATGTTCTGTCCCTGGACATCAGACCTCCTGGCGCTGCAGCTTCCAGATAACATGTGTGGGTCTTCTGGGCTTTTCTGATCATAAGCCAATTTCTAAAAGATTTCCTCTTTTCTCTCTCTCTCTCTGTAACTTTGCTTTTCAAATAAATACATAAATGTTTGAAAAACAGAGGAGGAACTAGGAAGTCATATAGAAAATAATAATTTGAAGATTATGTAGAAAAAGATGCAATGAAAGTCCATGAAAAGTTTTAAAAAATAACAAAGAATGGAATGATGGAAAGGTGACTTGTACGTGTACTGACTTTAAATGTTCATTGACTTGAGGAGTATGTATAAATGCTTGCATATGCAGAATATGAGAGAGAGAGAGAGAGTTTCCACTTACTTCCCAGATGCCCACAGTGTGCTCAGGCCAGAGGCTGGGTGCCAGGAACTCAATCTAGGACTGCCACGCATGTGGCAAGACTCAACTGCTTGAGCCACCAGCTGCTGCCTCCCAGGGCACACATTAACAGGCATTCAGAACTAGGCGTGGAGCCAGGACAGAAAGTCAGGCACTACACTATGGAAAGGGGGTGTCTTAGCCACTGAGCCAAATGTTTAGTCCTGCACCTTTTCTCATAGGTTCGTTCCTCTTCTTTCTTACCCCTCCCTCCCTCCCTCTCTCTCTCTTTTGAGGAATAGAGATCAAACGCACAGGTCTCTCTTCCGTTTTGGACATTGAAAGTCAAAAAAAGATCATAATTCACTCCCTAACACCCAAAACAAACCAAGTAATCTACATAATTACAGTTTTTGAGAAACCATCACAGAGATGAGAGCACAAAGAAATGCGAGTGGACCAAACTTCAGAAAGTGACAACTTTTTATCTAAGAGGAAAGCTAGCTGGCAACCAGCCTTGAAGGGGAGTGCGTGGCCAGTCTCACGGGTTAGAATGCAGAGGAGCTGTAAGATGGAGTGAAATCACTCCCTCTCAGTTCTTTCCTTCTGATACTCAGGAACTACCACAGTAGGGCCACAGCAACAGGGTCATGGAGAACCGAGACTCTCAGAGATACACTGCACCTTTTGCTAAGAAGGATACACGGAGGCAGGAAGGTTGAGAGACAGCTGCTGGCACTCTAGGCTGGCAGGGAAGGAAGACCGGGGAAGAGGGTGGGAGCTGGAGAGAGGAGACATGCTCCCGCAGGGATGACGCCATCAGCTACCAGCAACGATCAGAGAATTCTCACAAAATGGGAGCTTTCAGCTAATACTGGTTTATAGGAAAACCCTGACCTTGCTTTCAAGTCAGTGGAAAACGGAACCAAACTAAAGCTGTGATGAAGGTCCAACCTCAGCACAACTACAGATCACACTGTCTCGGCTCAACTCTAGTGGAACTAACAGGAGGAAATGTACAGCCTCATGGAGGAAAATGTCATGTAATTCATTATCGATTGTACTTCTATACAATCGATATGTCCATCCCACAGCAAAACAAACAAACAAACAAACAAAAAACAAACCCATAACACAGCAGCATGTGCCTCCTGGCCTGGCATTATCATGTGATTATGCGAGCAC
This sequence comes from Ochotona princeps, assembly GCF_030435755.1. NCBI lineage: Eukaryota > Metazoa > Chordata > Mammalia > Lagomorpha > Ochotonidae > Ochotona > Ochotona princeps. Next base: position 18,450,862 of record NC_080858.1, on the reverse strand, counting down.
TTAGAGGATTGGAGGGAAACGGTGGGAACATACAGGAAGAGCCGGGTTATTTCAGAGAAGCCATGGGAAGTATTGTTACAAATGAAAATACTGAAAACAAAATATACATAAAGGTGCCAAAATATGAACTACAAAGGCATTTCTATTGGAATTACAGGCACAGGAGGAATGGTTTGTTCGAAGTGGTAACAGGAAAATGGTCTGTCAATACAGGGACAATGCCCTTCAGAGTGAACATGAGAAAAAGACAACTTCAGAAACAAAAGTGAAGACTTCAGTCTCTAACAAATGGCACTACAAGAACCATTGGAAATTCTTAAAAAAATTTTTTTTTGAAAGGCAGAGAGAGAGAGAGAGAACTAGAAGGAATGAGATTGTCTATCCACTGATTCGTTCTCCAGCTGTTGGCAACAGCCAGGCCTGGGCAAGGCTAAAACCCGGAAGCAGGAAGCTGGTTGCCCAAGAGTGTGGTGGGAAGCCAAGTGTATGAACCATCCTCTGCTGTTTTCCCAGGCCCAGGACCTGGATTGGAAATCGAGCAGCCCGTCTTGACCCAGTACTTCAATATGCGATGCTGGTGGTCTAAGTAAGTGGAACAGTTGGAAAACCAGATCTGTAAGAAGGAATAGGAAAGTATTCGAAAGGATGCATTTCTGAGAACACCAAGAGGAAGCAGATAGCTTACTACATGCCAATATTTACACATTTCTAAGTAAATAAAAAAATATAATGTATTATGGACTCGATAACCTGTGGAAGTACGACACTTGATCTTAGCCAAAAGACCAAGAAGCGATGACCTCTGGAAGTAGAATGGAAGACCTCAGTGTCCCAGGGTACGGAAAAGGATCAGTGCAATTTACTCTGTTAAAAGCTGCTTTACATACTACCATTATCATCACCTGCAGCTTCACACCAGGCTCATGCACACTGACAGCCTATAAGCTGACCCCCAGTGGCTACGAGTGGGGCCGCCAGAACACAGACAAGGGCAACAACCCCAAGGGTTACCTCCCCTAGCACTACGAGAGCGTCCAGATGCTGCTGTCAGACCGCTTCCTCGGCTTCTTCATGGTCCCTGCTCAGTCCTCGTGGAACTACAACTTCATGGGTGTTCGGCATGACCCCAACATGAAGTATGAGTGGCAGCTGGCAAACCCCAAGGAGTTCTACCACGAGGTGCACAGACCCTCTCACTTCCTCAACTTTGCCCTCCTGCAGGAGGGTGAGGTCTACTCGGCCGACCGCGAGGACGTGTTCGCCTGAGTGGGTCCTGGCTCCTGGCCCTGGACCCTGCCGAGCCCTGGACAAGCTGGTGATATTCAGCAGCTTGGCCACCTTGCTCTGTGTTTTGTGCTTGTTGTGTTGTTGGCCTCCTGATAGCTTGTAACTCTGAACAAAACGATAATAATAAATTTTGTATAAATAGGCAAAAAAAAAAAACAAGAAGCAAGGTCTCCATTCCAACCCCAAATTGCAGCACTTATTCTTTTGTCAACTCAAACTATAATGACCCAAGGGGCTAGGGTCCCTGCCATCCATATAGGAGACGCTGGTGAAGCTCCACGCTCATGCCTGGCCATGCCCGGTTGTTACCACCATTTTGGGACTGAGCCTTGCATGGAGGATCTGTCTCTCTCTCAAGTTCTTTCAGATAAATATGCAAGTCTTTATAAAAAAAAAAGTTATTTTGGCATGATAGCCTAGTGGCTAAATCCTCACCTTGCCTGTGCCGGGATCCCATATGTGTGCTGGTTCGTGTCCTAGCTGCTCTACTTCCCTTCCGGCTCCCTGCTCTGGCCTGGGAAAGAAGTGAAGGATGACCCCAAACCTTTGGACCCCGCATTTGCCTAGGAGACCCAGAGGAAACTCTCGGCTAGTGGCTTCCGATGGGCTCAGCTCAGGCCATTGTGGCCACTTGGGAAGTGAACTAGCAGACAGAAGATCTTTCTAGCTCCTCTCTGCAAATATACCTTTCCAGCAAAAATAAATGCATCTTTTTTTTTTTTAAAAAAGTTATTTCTCTCAAAGAGTTCCTTCAATTCCTCTCATTATTAAACCTGCATTAAATTTGCTATTATTTTTCTTTGTATTTTGTCAATACATTTGTGGATATTTTTTCTCTTGGCACTTAAGTATCCACAAAGAGTTCCCGCTTTCTGGCTCTTGACTTGCACAGGCTGAAGCCTTTGCTGCTGGCCCTTTGCAGCTCCTGGTCTCCATGCAGGTTTTACTGGAGCTGCGTTGTGTATTTATTTTTTAAAAATAATTTTTTTGAGGGCCCGGCGGCATGGCCTAGCGGCTAAAGTCCTCGCCTTGAACGCACCGGGATCCCATATGGGCGCCGGTTCTAATCCCGGCAGCTCCACTTCCCATCCAGCTCCCTGCTTGTGGCCTGGGAAAGCAGTCGAGGACGGCCCAATGCATTGGGACCCTGCACCCGTGTGGGAGACCCGGAGGAGGTTCCAGATTCCTGCATCGGATCGGCGCGCATTGGCCCGTTGAGGCTCACTTGGGGAGTGAATCATCGGATGGAAGATCTTCCTCTCTGTCTCTCCTCCTCTCTGTATATCTGACTTTGTAATAAACTGAATAAATCTTTAAAAAAAAAAAAAGACTAGGGAGGAAGTAATGGGGTTGGGGGGGACCTTGGGGAAGGGCACCGGCAACCCCAGAGCCTATGGAACTATATCATAAAACAAAATAAAGTGTTAAAAACTTTATTTATTTGAAAGACAGAGTGCTGGAGACGGGGGTGGGAGGAGAAGGACAGAGAGCTTCCATCTGCTGGTTTTTTTTCCAAATGGCTACAATAGCTAGGTCTGGGCTAGGCCAAAATCAGGAGCCAGGAACTTGGTCCGAGTCTCCCATGTGGGTGGTGTGGGCCACCCTCTGCTGCCTTTCCAGCCGCATTCAGAAAAAGCTGGATGAGAAGCTGAGGAAGCGGGACAGACACCTGAGCTCCCATCTGGGATACCAACTCCCCAAGCTGAGGCTTAATATGCCATACCACCACATGTACCCCAAGGAGGCACTTTACAATGTAAGATCAATCATGATCTTAACAGATTACATGGAAAGTTCCAGAAATAAACGTGTTGTAAGTTTTGAATGACTTTATTGCCGTATACACCTATAATTGTTCCATTTCATTGACTGTGATTGTTCATCTCTTACAGTGCCAAACTTAGAAGCATTTGGATAGGGCAACTCAGTACACACTGGGCTGGGAGCTGCTGGTTTCCGGCATCCCTGGAGGTGCCGGCAGGTATTCCCCATGCATGCCTGGGTGGTGGCAGTTGTTAATGCTTTCTGTTTAAATAGTTACATGACATAGACATGTCCCTTCACCATTTCTTAAAAAAATTATTTTTGTTATTGGAAAAGCAGATATACAGAGAGGAGGAGAGACAGAGAGAAAGATCTTCTGTCTGATGATTCACCCACCAAGCGGCTGTACGGCTGGGAGCGGAGCTGATCCAAAGCCAGGAGTCAGGAGCCTCTGTCTGGGTCTCCCAGGCAAGTATAGGGTCCCAAGGCTTTGGGCCATCCGCGACTGCTTTCCCAGGATACAAGCAGGGAGCTGGATGGGAAGTGGGGCCGATGGGATTAGAACTGGCGCCCATATGGGATCCCGGAGCGTGCAAGGAGAGGATTTTAGCCACTAGGCTACTGCGCCAGGTCCCTCCCCTCTCCATACTAGAAAGGTTTAGAGATCAATTTGATAAGCAAGTGCCTAGAGGCTTAACGGAGCTTCACCCAGCCTTGGGACACCGCAGTTGTGTTAGCAAACACCGGGGGGGGGGGGGGGGGGACAAAACCTTGTTTTGGTGGGGGAGAGGCAGGTGGTGAGGTGTGGTCAAAATTCAGACCTCTGTAGACATGGGACTTCCAGGTCACAGAGCTCGCTGTTTCCTGGAGGCCCACCAACCCCTGCTGCCCCCTTTTCTGGCAATAGGTCTCTTCCCTACCCCCAGCCCTCTAAGAAATCCTAGTTCAGCACGTTTTCATCAGCGCATAAGCTCCAGTACTATTCTATGCACATTCTATACATGGTGTCAAGGATGCAGCAAAGTGGATAGGAAATTCATCCTCGTGCCGGTGCAGGGAACATATGGGAACGTACGCACATACACACATCTTTATACTATTTATTTACATATTCGAAACATGCTACGGGGAAGAGACGGAATTACAATGTGTCGTTTTGCATCTTTCCGCATCTACACCTGGTATCAGACTCGAACGTAAACACCGTCACCGCGGAGTTCCTGGCCCTCTCTGCAGCCCAGCAAACGCCGGGGAGAACCACATCCCGCGCAGGAGCATGCTCGCGCTCGAACCCGCGCCCCGCCGGCTTCACCCGGCTCTCCAGCACCCCCTGGCCCCTGCAGGACCGCGACCGTTCCCGGGGCGCTCTGGACAGCGCCGACCCGGGGAGGCGCGGCACCCGCTGCAGCGCGTCCCGCCAACTTAGCAGTCGCGTCGCCTAGGTCGGTTGGTGGTAGCCGCTATTTCTTTAAACGGCCGGTGGATTTCGACACCGGGAAGGAGAGGGGTCAGGAAGGGAAAGGCGGCCGCCTCTGCTCGCCGCCGGGAGCCCGCCCTCTGCCGGCACGCGTGCCGGGCCGGGGGAAGCGCCGGCTTCCTCCTCTCCTTTTGCGGGGAGCGGGGAGCAGCGGGTGCGGCGGCGGGGAGGGGGCTCCCCGGCCTAGCCCCGCGCCCTGGGCCGCGGCCGCCTCCGGGCTTTGTGTGCAGCGTCGCGCCGAGGCGCTCGGCGCTCCGACCCGGGCGCAGCTGTAACCCGAGCTCCCATTTCCTGGTGGCTTCTCTTAAAGCGGCCGCGGTGGAGAAGCAGAACAAAGGCTATTGTTTTATTTCCTCCTTCGGATTCCGCGTCCTGACCGGAATGTCCCTTTCACGGATAGTTACGCTTCTGTGGTCTCTGCGTTGGGGGAAACGCTTTCCTTTTTTTGTTTCTTTTAGGAAAACAATCCTGGTGCATCTATTTTTCCCCCGCGCCTACAGGACGGAGCCAGGGGAGATGGGCGCAGGGGAATAAAAGCCCACCGGGGGCGCCTGCGGCCCCCTTGTCTCACGTTTCCAAGCGCGTCTTCTTGGGGCCCGGCCGTGGCTGCGCCGAGCGGGAGGCGGCGGGTCGGGTGGTGCCGGGGGCTGCCCGGAGCGGCCCCGGCTTGGGGTGGGGAAGGACGGGGTGCACAGCGCCGCGCGCCCCCAGTTTTCCCTCCGCTCCGCTCGCGCCCCTCCCCCGCAGGCCGCTCCGTGGCGCGACGCGGGGCTGTAACCCGAGCCCGTATTTCCTGGTGGCTCCTTTAAGAGGCAGAGCTCTGTGCTGGGAATTCACGTCAGTTTCTGCCCTGAAACTCTCAAGATCAATGAGCAAAGCGCTTTCTCAGTTCTGCCTTTCAGTTTCTCTCTTCCAGGAAGGAAAACATTCGAGGGAGCGAGGAGGTGGAGAGGGGGGTGGAGGGTGAGAGGCGGGGGGCGGGAGCGCCGGGCGCGGGTGGGAGGAGAGAAGCCAGGCCGGCCGGCTCGCTGCGCCCCGGGTCGCCGCGCCGCACCGCGCCCTGCAGACCCCGCGGCCGCGCTCGGCCCGGCTCCCACGCCCCCCGCGCGCCCCGCACCGCGCGCCCTGCGCCGCGCCGCTCTCCGCCGGCGCCCGCCCCGCCGCGCCTGCCTCCACGCGCGCGCTCCCAGACCCCCGGGGCTGCTGCCCGGGGGAGGGGGTGGTGGCAGAGATGCTGGAAGAAACTTCTTAAATGACCGCGTCCGGCTGGCTGTGGAGCCGTTCGGGGTTGGGGCGAGGAAAGGAAAGTGGAAAAAAAACTGAGAACTTCCTGATCTCTCCCGCTGTGAGACATGTCTGAGACTCCTGCTCAGTGTAGCATTAAGGTAAAAGCCCCGCACCCCTCCCTCTCCGGGTCGGGAACCTCGCGCGGCACTGGCCGGGGCAGGCGGGCCGGGCTCCCTGGAGGGGGAGCGCAGGGAAGGGGATGCGGCTGGCGGTGGCTGCGGCGGCGGCGGCAGTACCCTTAGCTTAACCTTGCTGCCTGCCTCCTGCTGCCGAGCCCCTGACGGCCCCCCTGTCCCCGGCCCCTGGCCCCCCGACCCCCTGCTCACCCCTTTTCTTTCTGACAAGAAACTGCCCGTCAAGATTGGTCAGGTGGAACCGGGTTGCCTTCCAGAACTGGAAAACACCCCCTGTAATTAGAGCGCTTAAAAAAAGAAAAAGAAAAACCTGTTCCCTATTCCTACTCCTCACATGTGATTGTAATGAGATGGAACTTTTCTTCCCGCGGGGTGGTCTCCTTAGGGGAAGAAAAAAAAAAAAAGGTCTCCGGCCCCCCACTGCAGATAAATTTTCTTTTTTAAAAGGAGTCCCTGCGTCTGTTGGATCTTAGGGAATTATTTTTCCCCTCCGCTGATTGTAGTTGCAAGCGCAGTGGGAAAAGACAGCCCTGGTGTCAGCTTTTCCTGGGCGTTGCACAATGGATTTTTTTTTTAAAACCAAGGTGAATAAAGGTGCTGAATAGTTATTTTACTCCAGTGCACATGAGAACTGAGCAATGTCAAAGCAGAAAACTCCTGTTATGCCGGGAGAGGCAAAAGTAGGTGGCCAGAGTGACCTCTGACAGTGGAGCGGCTGGAAGCTTCCAGAAGCCATCCCTGGGACACTCTGCAGGATAGTGGTCCTTGGCAGACATGGTGCTTGGTGTCCCAGGAATTGTGTGTTTGGTGTCGCATTTGTCAAGGCTGTAGCACCGCAGTGTGTTGCTTCTAGAAAGTTGTTGTAAAGTTTGCCACCGTTGGGAGGCAGGGTGGTTTGTGCTCTCCCCGCGGCTGCCTGACGTGCGCTGAACTCTGCTGTGGCATTGGCGTCCAGGTCGGAGGCTGGCTGCTGCAGGGAGGTGCTGGGGCTGCTCGGGTTTGGGTCTGGCTCGGCCTAGGGAGTGGGTCTGGTTCGGCCTAGGGAGTGGGTGTTTGTGGGATGGACCCTGCAGAAATGGTGCGCTGAGTCTGGTTTCTTCTGCTCCCGGAGGAGTTGGAAAAGTCTGTCCCCGTGTCTGTTTTTGATGTGTGCGTGTGTGTGTGTGTGTGTGTGTGTTTTTTAACTGGGATCTGTGTTGGGGGAAGACTGTATTTTATTGTTCCTGCTTACCCGCTTTTCATACTCAGATTTTAGTGTTGTCTTATCAGGATGGGTTTCCAAAATAGAGCTAATATGAACTCAGAAGGTGGGTTGGGTCTCTTGGGTTTTGCTTCACAAAACGTGTCCAGTCCGAGTTGCTGTGCTTGCGTGTGCCTGGGCTTGGCGAGCCAGTCCGTGGGTGTGGAGGGGTGCCACACGAAAGAACTTAGGGTTCTTTGATAGTTCAAAACCAATTGCTTTTGTGGTCTAAATTAGATTCTCCCGGGAGTTCAGGAAAATCCTGTGGTATAGATCATCTAATTTATTTGACACTTTATAACAAAAACAGAGGTCAGTAAATAATAGGGTATTAGATCAGCAAATTGCATTTAGCTTGATGGCAATAAATCTGACACCAGGAAAATGTGAAACCCACTTCTGGACAGTGACTTTGAAAACACAGACAAGGCTCTGCTCTGTAACTTTTCTTGCCGCCTCTTCCGAAGGGACTGTAATCCTCTCTTCACCGAATGGTTTGTTTCATTGTATCCTAGTAGACAAGGAGAACACATTCCCTCCCTGGACCCACACATACAGAACCAGACCAAACAAAGCGCTTTCTTCAAAATGACATGAAAGTTGTGACTATAATTTGCATGAGGTAATTTTTCCCCCTTCTGGCTTACACTCTCAGTTCATTTTTGGGTGTCCCTCTTCATCCCCGTGTACTTCTGTGTACTGAAACCAGGTGGAGTGTTCTTCATGAAAGTACCGCTCTTTGGATTGTGCTTGATGGATCCAGGGTGTGGATGTTTGCGTAGACTCCGTAATGTGTGTAACAATACATCTAGAAGTGTTGGTCTCTCCATGGTGATGGTTTCATGATAAAGCACTGCAGGTCAAGAGCCAGGTCTGTTCCAGAACTTCTGGAAAGGTTGTGGACGGATGTGTGCCGTGTGTTTCTTGTGATTCTTGGGATGTGGTCTGTGAATGCGTCATAAAACATCCTGGGATGCACAAGCGAGTTGCTGGCTTCTGGAAGGGGTAATTCATTCTCAGGTGTAGTCCACCAGACTTCTCGGCAGGGTGGAGGACGGAGGTCAGGGCTTTGGGAATGGGCTGATGCGTCTGCGGGCTGAAGACCAGCCACGTGGAAGTCTCCCTGGGCACGTGCAGAGGGTCCTCACCTCTTTGCTCTCCCTAAACCTCCCTCCCTGTCTTCCCCTGCCTTACCAGCAGCTGGTCACCAGTGGGCAGTGAATTCCTCAGCCCTGGGAGGTGGAACTCTGAGGGGCCTGACCAGAGGCAGCTGCAGAGGGAAGTACCTTGTTTACGGCCGTGTCTGCCCGTTCTGCTGCAAAGGAGTAGGGTCTGTTGGGGTGAAGTTGCCAAGACCAGACTTTCTGAATCGGTCAGTGGGTGATGCTTTGGTAAAGCTCGCGCCTGTGACAGTGAGTGACAGGGAGGGAGTGCCCGAGCAGGCCTTTCATACTTCGTTTTCCTTACCTAGGAAGGAGTGTCAAACACACTTTTTTTTTCCTGGCAGGAGAAGGCAGGTTGAAGAGCACAGGATCTCTCCGACCGGGGGAGTTTACAAGTACTGTGTACTTGTAAGTTTTGGCCTACCCATCAGGAGAGGTTAGATGCTTGAAATCCTGTCGGTTTGGGGTTGCTGGACTATCAGGACAGGATGGACCGAGTGGAAGGTCGAGTGTGTGCCTCAGGACAGCGTGGGTGCCTGTGCTGATCCCAGGCAGAGGAGGAGGAGGCTGTCTGTTCCATCATCGGCCTTCACCTTCAAGTCACCTGTTTGGTTTTAAATTGAGCCAAGTTGCAGCGGAAAGTGGTTACGGCCCAGCAGACACGGTCTTTTGTAAGGCTTGGCACAGCACTATAGTGGGCCAGGGCTGCCCAGAATACAAAAGCAAGTCACGTGATGTCCTTGGTCCCCTCTGTCCCTACCCTCCTTGTTGGCTGGCTTTTATGGCGGGATGCAATCTCTTCTCTGTTTCTCCCCCTCTCTGTGTTCTGTTGCTAACCGGAGACTCTAAGAGCGCTCCTGCTGGACTCCGAGCTGCTTGGGTTCAGTGATGCTTGTCTCGCTGTCCCAGTATGTAGCTCGGCAGCTGGCACCCAAGTGCTTCTCTGTAATGTTTGCTGATTGACAAGGGACGTGTGGGAGGAGTCGAGAGCTCTTTCCTCTCTGCCCATGTGTCATCTCAGAGTGACAACAACTTTCCCCCAATGGCTTGCAGGAAGCATTTCCTAGGGTCACCCTGCCCCCTCCCGGGGACAGATCTTTACGTGCATGTTAGTTCAAAAATTGCTATCTAAAAAATCATGAATTGGTTTTCATTTTTTTGAAAGGCAGAGGGGGACATAGGCGGATCTTCCAGTCGCAATTTATTGTCTACATGTCTACCACGGCCGGGGCTGGTCCAGGTTGACACCAGGAGCTGGGAACCTAACCTGGCTCTCCCAGGTGGGTGTCATGGACCCAACTCTGCTTGAGTTTTCGCTGTTGCCTTCCAGGGTCTGTATCATGAGGCTGGAATCCTACCCAGACACTCTGATAAGAGATTTAAATGTCCCAGGGACTTAGCTGCTCTGGCCAAGCACCCACCTCCGTTCAAAAGTGAATCGTAGAGTGCTTTATTGTATGGACAGAATTGTCAAAGCATGCGCTTGTATCTAAATAAACAAAAAGGAATTGTTCAAAGGATATACCAGGGACTCACTTTGAGAAGGTTCAGGTGAGCAGGCTTTGAAAGGTCAATCAGCTTCTCTGACAATATAGTCTAGGCATTTGGGGCCATTTGGAGTTGGAAGACCATAAGGATCACCTGGGTCAAACTCCTGCCTTTGCAAAAGGAGTGTCCTGAGAACTAAATGGATGGCCCCAATCCGTGGGTGTCTGAGCCAGGCTTGGAAGAGCGCAGGCATACTCAGGCGGGCCACCACATTCTGTAGCTTCATCATGGGCCCCTAGTACAAGCTAAGGAAATTCGATATGATAAACTTGGCCCTGTCTGGCACTTCCTTAGTTGGTCCATTTTAATCATAAGCCACTTGGTTTGAGGGCAGAGAGACAAGTGCCAGGGAAGATGGGATGTGTGGGAGCACTGGAGTGTGATGGTCAGGTGTGAGAAGGGGAAGTGGGGGGGCAGGGGAGCGGGGGAAGAGGGGCCTCGTGGACTTGCCAGAGGACACTTTGAAAAGTTCATGCAAAGTGGAATGAAAGGCGCAGTTCATTTGGGTGCAAAAACAGTTTCAAAGTCTGTGTGTTCTTGTATGGGTGCCACACTTTGCAGCTCTGTGGTTCTGCTTGGGACAGATGGTGCGGGTGGCTGTTCTTAGGCCCTCTCTGAACAGTCCTTGAGTGAGATGTAGGCTCTCACTCAGGGTCAGCCAAACCTATTCCCACGTTCACTTACGTGTGATGACCTCCCTGTGTTGGATGCCGAAGGCTGCCAATATGTGAGCAGTTCATGGGAAGTACCTCAAGTCTCAGAGGGAGAACACATCTGTAATTCTGAGTGGAGATACATTTTCTGCCACCAAGGAAAGAAAGATTATTGAAGATTATTGTCATTTTAATAGGATTTATTTATTTTTAAAGTGAGCATTCCTTTTTACTCCCCTAATGCCTGCTGGGGCTGGACTAGGGCTGAAGCTGAGAGTCATGAGCTCAGTCCCAGTCTCCCACATGGTTGGGCAAGGGCTGAATTGCTTGGAGCCATCAGTACTCCTTCCCAAGGCTTTGCAGTGCTAGGGAGCTGGGACTCGAACCTGGGCCCCCTGATGTCAGATGTGTGCATTTTAACCACTGGACTGAATGCCTGCTGCTTAGAACTGAGTCTTACAAGTTGCCATTTGCTGTGGATGACCTGGCTGAGTGAGCCAGTGTCAGTAGGAGCTGTGTGTGTGACTTCAGAGAAAGCACCAGAAGTGGTGCCTAGGCAGAGTCCAGCTCTGCTGTGTTTGTGATGGTGTGTGTGTGTGTGTGTGTAACAATGCTGCAGGTGTATTTGTTGAACAGAACGAGTTCTGTTTGCTAAAGGGTTCCTCTGTCACAAGGGACCCAGTCTCCAGACTGCTCGCTGGGGAGGGAGAGACTAGATGAGATTAGTGAGAAGTTAGAATTGCAGCATATTAAAGTACGCATTTTGATTGATTTCTTTCTGGATGTACTGGAGGCAGTGTAACCAAGTGGTGCTGGCTGGGCCCTCCGAGGATGAACGCTGATACAGAGGCAGAATCAACTCGTGCGCCCTGCCATCCACTGGGAGGGAGCAAGTGATGCCAGGTGCTGAAACTGGCCAAGAGCGTTGACACTGCCACAAATAAATGACTGCCGTGCTAATTTGCTCATCACCTTTTTCTTGTAGAGACAGTGCTCAGTGTAGCCTGGCCTGAACTGGATTCTTGGCGCGTGGATGAGTGTGACCTGGTGGGGGGTCTCATCCTGAGAGTGGGTCCCCACGCATCCCTGCTGGTTCACCTATCCCGTGGGCTGTACTAACAGAAATTGTGGGCCTTGTGCCTTGGGGCATTTTCTACTTTATGTGTAATTAAAAGGGTCTGCTGTTTCAGTGGTCATTGCTGCTATAACCACCAGGACAGCTCTTTTGTTTTGCTTCTAAAGATCTGTTTTATTTATTTGAAAGGTAGAGTGGCAGAGAGAGAGAGGCGGGGGTGGAGGGAGGGAGAGAAACAGAGAAATCTCCCATCTTGTGGTTCACTCCCCAAAAGGCCCTAGTAGGATCTGGGCCTGCCTGAAGCCAGGGGCCAGGAACTGCATCTGGGTCTCCCACGGAGGTGGCAGGGGTCCAAGTACTTGAGCCATCTTACGGTGTTTTCCCAGGTGTGTTGACAGCAAGCTGGATGGGAAGTGGGGCACCCAGGATGTGAACAGTTGCTTCCATGTAGGATCTGGCATTGTGGGCACTGGCCTAACCTGCTGTGTGACTACACTGGCCTAAACCAGTGCCATGATTTATTCTTTACTAAGCCTATTCCTCTCTTGCTTTCCCTCCTCCTCCTCATTTCTGCCATCTATCTGTTTTCAGAGAGGGAGAGAGAGATCATTCATCCATAGGTTGATTCCCCAGAAGGCACAGTGGCCGGTTAGGCCTGGGCGGGGGCCAAGGCCGGGAGCTGTGAACTCAGTCAGGGTCTCCATGTGGGCTGCAGAGCTTCAGCACTTGAACCGGCACCACTGCTGTCTGCACATCAGCAGGATGTTGGAGTCCGAAACTGGATCTGGGCATTGAATGAGCTCAGGTGCTGTGTTGTGGGACGCAGGCATCTTAACCAGTAGGCTAAATGTCTGTTCTAGAATCTTACATTTTTCATATTCATCCTTAAGTTTCTCTCACTAGGGATATTGTATCTTTTGGTAGGTTTCACTTTGGGTCCTTCCTAGGAGAGCCCTTTTTTCCTTCTTGGCTTTCTTCTTTCTCTCCACGCCTAATTACGCCTTCATTAAGTGGTTGAATGTCTTGGAGGATGTGTCCTCTCCAGTCGCCCAGCCTCAGGCTAGACGCCTTCCATGCCTGCATCAACCCTGCTCTCTCTCTTCTTGCCCAACTTCTTTCCTCTTTTTAAAGTGTTCAGTCTGTGAGCATAATGGTTTTCCTCTCTCTCAAGACAGCTCCATGTACGTCTTTAGTACTGGTGATTTCTGGGAATCTGTTTGAAGTCTTTTCTTGTGCTGCCTGATCCCCTCCCAGCTCATCAAAGGAATCTTTTTTTTTTCTTTCCTTTTCTTGTAATAGCCTGACCATAACTGGTCTTTTTCTAATTTATTTTCATAAGGAGAGAATTTTGACGATCTGACTAAATAAATGTCTGAATGTGAACACCGTTCATGAAGAGACTTTTGAGAGCAGATGTAGTAGGGAAGGAAGCAGGGAGAGGGAGGGAAGGAAAGAGAGAGGGTGGGAAGGGGCCTGGCAGGGAATAGAAGGCGGGTTAGGAAACAGACAGGGAAACTGAGTCCTGTAGTATGCAAATGACTTGCCTGAGGTCACAGTGCTGGCTGCAGTCACACAGAGAGTGGTACTCGGTGCCCTGTGCTAGGTCCATGTTCTTCTGAGCTCTCAGGAGAGAATGGATGCTGAAAGCAACCACACTGGGGCTCAGCGTCCTCACTGGGGCTCCCGTTGGGTCGCTCTGTGTAGCCCTGCATGGTACGTATGGATGTACCAGGGCTCATAATTAGGCTCCCAAGTTAAAAAACCAACTATGAATTAGGAATATGGAGAAGAATTTAACATAAGTATTTATTTCTTTGAAAGTTGGAGTTACAAAGAGAGGAAGAGCGAAGGAGATCTCCCATGCACTGGCTTACTGCTCAGATAGTCACAACAGCCAGAATTGAGCCGGGCTTCAAACCACAGCCAAGAAGTTCATCTGGGTCTTCCACTTCAAAGGCAGGGGCCCAGTCACTTGGGCCATCTGCTGCTTTACCTGGGCCATTAGCAGCAAAATTGAGGCAGCTGGGACATGAATCGGTGCCTATGTTGGATGCTGGCAGCGTTGCAAGTGGAGGTTTTTACCCACACACCACCACATCAGTCCCAATGTTAAGCTTCAGGAGGGTAAGGCATGGTAATAGGCATGGATGACTTATGAAAAATGCTTTTAAAAGTTTACTTACTTGAAAGATAGATTTGAAGAGAGATCTTCCACCCTCTGGTTCACTATTCAAGTGCCTGTGGCTGGCCAGGCTCAAGCCAGTGGCCAGGAGCTCCTCCCTGGTCTTGCATGTGGGCATCAGGGTCCCAGGTATTATGGCTATCATTTGCTGCCTTCCTTAGTGCATTAGGAGGGAGCTGGGTCAGAAATGGAACAACTGGCACTTGAATCTTTACTTTATATGGGATGCTGGCAGCATAAGCTGCTGGCTTAACCCATTGGGCTGCTGTCCCCAGATTGCTATACTCCCTGGTGCAGACATGAAACACTTAGCCAGGACGTGTGTACATGCCTGCGTCCTGCTCCCCTCCTCCAAGTATGTTGCCATTGTTGTATTCAAAACACAACCTCATTTCCTGAAGGACCCGCAAGGGTGCACTGTCCTGCTGGTGTGAATGTCTGCTGTGTGTCAGTGACGTAGGTGGCACCCCGGTGTATTTCCAGTCACCACTTCTTCAGACTTTGACTTGAGTTTGATCTCCTTAGGTTGTTCTTTGGGTCTTACCTGTGAAGTCAACTTCTCTTGTGGGGATTGTAGGTTTCTGAGAGGGGGCATCCATCCATATTGTGTGGTGCCCCTTGGGGAAGAGCCAGATGAATCTTGGTACTTGAACTTGTTCAGCTGACTTAATCATGAGCCTGTGAGTTCATCAGAAGTGGTCATAAAAACTCATCCCTCAGAGTAATGGGGATATGTAAACTGCCTATTCGCATGCCTTATGGTTGGCGGGGGACCGTCCTTCCGTCCTTTTGTGTGTCCTCCACAGCAGGTGGATCCAGAAGGAGCTAGATATTTTCCAGTCCTGTGCCAGCTTTGGGGAGGGGGGGAAACACTGCAAAGCATTTTTCAAATTGTGTACAACAGGTCTTCAGAAAGTTCATGGAAAATGCATAGGGTGGAAAAACTGTGTGTGGTTTTAAAAATTTCCTTGCACCAAAATAAACCTGCCTTTTCATTTCATGTTTCCACACGCACTTTGGAGCCCCCTTGTAGCAGTGAGGGTATGAAGGCCGGAGACACAGAGGTCTGACTGCAGCTTCGCAGCGGCTCCAGGAGGGGCAGTGGGCAGCTACGACCCAGGCCTGCCGTGTGCAGCCCCTCCCTGCACAGGGCTCTAATCTCGATCCCACTGAGTTTTTCACAGGCCTGGGGGCACTCCCTCCGTGCCCAGAGTTGCTCTTATTTTAATTTTAATCGAGGACTAGTCCCAACACCAGAAGAAATGTGCGAAACTGAAGTTTCACGATCCCCACAAGTGCGTTTTGCAGCTCACTGCACGGTGCTGAAGGAAATAGCTGGTTTGGTTCTGAAGAAGCTTCCAGAGATGAAAGGAAGGGGGGACAGAAACCCGAGTGTGGGAGCTCCGTGCAGCGACTCACTCACGTTCTTACTCAGCACTCAGCTAGCCGAACGTATTCGGGGATCTGCTTGTTGATACGGTCGCTTATTATTTGCCACTGGGGTGAGGACTTGAAAGGGAACATCAGTTGTTCAGTCGGCTTTTGTCTGTCTGACCGCAGCATAGACGCTGTTGGCTGTGCAGTGGTGAATTTCCCATTTCAAGAGCAGGGAGTCGATGGCCCTTCGTGGAAGTTTAATTATACAGAAGAGCAGGGGGAGAATGAGAAGCCAGATTTGTTACTTTAGGGCATGTGGGAATCTTCCAGAATTTTTCGTAGCTGCCAAGTAGAGGAAGGATCTGTTGACTGCATCCATGCTCGTGCTTTGCTGGAGACTTAACATGCCATCCTGAATCTTCTTTTGTGTGCGGGTATGTCATAAAGTTTGTGGAAGAGAGTTCTTAAAAGGTAAGTTGTTTTTGGTGCAGATGTTACTTTGAGATCCATGATGATTTCTTGGTCATATGCATTTGCCATGAACTGTTTTAAAGACCTCATGTCCATAAATGTTAAATGGGATGAAGTGCAGACTGGAAAGTGACCCTTCTTGACAAAGAATGGAGAGAGAATGTTCTTCCTGAAACAGGTGTGGCAGCTTCACTTTGTTGAGCAGAGAGCTGAGGTCAGCGGCAGGTGTTTGGCGTGGCAGTTTAGACGCCGCTTGGGACACCTGCACCCCGTTTTAGAGTGCCCGAGTTCGTCTCAGTTCTGTTCCTTATTCATCGCTTCTGCTCACACCCTTGGAGGCAGCGGATGCTGGCTCAAGTGCTTGGGTCCCTACTGCCCCCTGTGGGAGGCTCGGCTTGATCTCTGGGCTCCTGGCTGGTGCCTATCCCAGCCCTGACCGTTCCAGGCATCTGCAGAGGGAACCACTGAAGATCTCCCACCTTTCGTCCCATCTCTCTTTGAAATAAAATGAAATAAATACAGAAAGTTAAAAAATAAATCGAGAGAGCCAAGGAGACCAGCTGTTTACTCTGCACTTCTGGAAACCGCAAGTGAGAGCTCATGGTGTGTTTCTCAGCCGCCTTGCACACTCTCTCTAGGCCGTGTTAACTTCATCTTCCTGTGCCTGTCTTGAGTAATCAGGTTAGTAATCCCTGCTTCACTCATTGTCCCCTCGGTGTGAGGCAGCGGGAACTCAAGATGGGATGCTGGCTCTCAAGTGTTTCCCGGAAGAAATTAGCTGCAGAGAGGACGTCTGCCCCCAGAGAACAGCCTGTTGGTCTCCGAAGCTGCCTGTTTCCCAGATACTTCCTCTTGTTCCCTAGTGAAAGTGTGACTCGTGGGGTGGCGGCTGAAGGTCTGGCCTGACTGGAGGGCAGGAGTAGAGAGGCCAGCTGGTGGTAGTGGGGTGCCTACCTTGCTGCAGGTGTGGTCCCAGAGGGGTCGGGGTCGCTAAGGAAGAACCCAGCCCAGGAGACCATGGAGAACTAGCGTGCTGTCCCGTCTGGTGACTGATACTGGAGAAGTAGATTTGCTCTGTCCTGGCTAGAGGAAGTACAAATGACTTCTGAGAAATGGGACAGGAGTCCTGTAAGCTGTTTTCTTAAATGCTCTGAGGGAAACATCTTTGCACATCGGTTCCTTATGTGCTTTTCTAGACTTTGTGTCTTGACTCTTGCCAGAGCAAAACATGCTGTTGCATCTTGTGGCTCACCGGCAGAGCCCAGCTCATTGTGCTCCAGTATTGAGCAACCCGGTGGAAAGATGTGTGCTGGGTCTCTCTGTATCTCCCTGGGGTCTGCTGGTCACATCTCTGGCGTGGATCAGCTGTGCTCCTTCGTGCAGTTTTCTGCTGGTGTGCATCCAGGGAGGCAGTGGGTGATGGCCTTGGGGGCGGGGTGCCTAGAACCCACCTGGGAGACCCGGGTTGAGCTCCTGGCTCCAGGCTTTGATCTCAGCTAGTGTTTGGAGGGTGAACTGATGGATGATTGTGCTCTTATTCTCTCTCTCTCTCACTATTTCTAATAAGCATTTTTATGTATTTTAAAGTGAGTTTTCTCTGTAGGCAGCGTTGTGCATTGGTGCCTGAGCCCCTCCCATAGGGTTGGCACAGATGGCATTGAAAGAGTGGAAGACCTGAAGGATTGGACCCCTGGTGCTTTTGGTAGCTGCTGTGTCTTCCCTTTGACTAACAGTTTGGAAGATTTAAGCCCTGATCTTTATTGGCATTCCGGGAGATGAACTTGCTGGGAGAGTGGTCACTGGGGGGGGGGCAGCAATCAGATTGGAGTAGCAGATTCTTCAGTGTGGGTGTATCACCTCTGCTCCCCGACTTGGAGACCTGAGCGACTGGGTTTGGTTGAGATATCTCTCCAGTCCCCTGAAGGCTGCTGGCTCCTTGTTTGGTGCTGTTTGGTCCCTCTTGGAGTCTGCTGATTTGGGTACTTTTGAGGTGAAGTGAAAGGAGTGAGCGCACCAGTTGGAAAGCTGAGAGTGTTTTCCTGCAGAAGCAGAGGCACCTGTTGCGAGTGCTGGGGTCAGCTTGCTCGTGTCTCCCAGGCTCGGTGCTGTTGGCAGGACCGTGAGGTGGGAGTTGAGGGTGCACCTCTCTGCTGGCAGAAGTCAGCTGTAGGTCAGACGCTGCTTTGCAAGGCGATGGCCTCGGGGGGCATGTTGATGAGCACAGCACCGCTGGAGTGATGATCCCGTCTTTTCGGCATGCTGTAAGGTGTCTTCAGCTTTCATCCAGAGGCACCGGGAAAAACGGACAAGGAGACTTGGGGGTTAGGCTGCGTCCCAAGGAGGGCAGCCATTCGTACTTCCATCCTGCGTGCTCTCTTCCTAACACTTTGACTTCTCTGAGACACCTGTCCTTAGAAAGTGACAGTGATACTAACAGCAGTATATTTGTTTATCATCTTCCAGATGCATGGCACCGTGCCCTGCTGGGAGGTATGTGGGACAAGGCCTCAGATGGGGCGGGGGGAAGCCTTGAAAGCACTAGAAGGAAAGGTGGGCATTTGGTTCACAGGTTAAAACACTGCTTGGGATGCGGGCATTGCAAGTCAGTGTGCCAGAGTTCAAGTTCTAACCCTGTGACCCTTTTCAGATTCCTGCTCCCTGGGAGGCAGCAGGTGATGGCTCAAGTGCTTGGGTTCCTGCCACCCACATGGGAGCACTGGGTTGATTCCAGGCTTCTGTCTGGGTTTGGCATGGTCCAGCCCTGACTGTGGTGGGCACTTAGGAAGTAAACCAGCAGATGGAAAAATCTGTGTGTCTCTGTCTTTCAAATAAATGAAGATAAATTATGAAGACAACATTTCTAAATTGCAAAGAGGAAGAGAGTTTGAGAGCCAGGTGGACTCCATCCAAGGCTTTGTTGCTGCAGCGTGAAGGAGGAAGAGAATGAGCCGATGGCACAGGTCACTGTCAACACCAGCCAACTCTTCTGAGAATCGGTTCATCACAAAACTTGGTAAAGTGGCCCAAAGAGGCCTCTGGCGAGTTAGGGGGAATGCCTGTGTGTACTCTTGTGCTTGGCCATGGTGTTGAGCAGATTGGATGAAGGGACAGGTGGCCTGGGCACATATAACTGTGGTCTTCAAGGGTTTACAGTGGAAATGACCACCGTCTTGCTGGCTCCTGGCTAGGTTGGGGATGAATGTGAGTTCACAGCTAAGCCTGTTTGTTATTTGCGTGCCTTTTAGGATGATCTGGGGAGCCTGGTGTGGACAAAAAACAGTTACCTTTTCTTGATGTACATGCTGCTCTTTGGCAAGGTCAAGTGTCATGGGGATTGTTGAATTCACAGGCCTTGTTCCCAGGTGTGTATTTGAGTCTTTTAAGGGTCTCATTTTCTTTGGGTTTTCTCTCTCTGTGTCTTGGGGACTTCTTGTTGACAAGATGATGCTTCTCCGGGGACACTCAGGCTGTGCTCTGTGTGGATGAGGCAGGTGACAGTCCAGCAGGTTGTGTGTCTGGGGGCTCCCTGTACCTGGTGCTCCAGGGGTTTCTGTGAGGCCATTATCCAGCAGGGACCCCTAACTCAGTGATCCCATGTATTCCCAGGGCATAACTGCTAGCTAGCTTTTGGGGCGGAAGTCACCATGTCAAGTTCATGACTTGAAAGATTTGTCTACACGTCAACACCTAGAAAGTAGTTTCTTTGAGTCAGAGAAAGGTTCCTAGGGAGGAGTCGCAGAAGGCTGAAATTTAAGAACCAGCAACTGCAGGTTGGGAGTAGCATGTTCTGGGGAGAACCAAGGGGGGTAGCTGACACAGGACCTTCATGTGCTATTTTTAGCTGCAGTCCTGTCAATATGGTGTGACTCTTACTTTCTTAGACACCATTCTGCTTTCCTTCCAAGAGTTTTTTTTTTTCAGTGAATGCCTACTGTATACACACATGTATTGTATGTCCACGGGATCATAAATTACAGAAATTATGGCATAATCTTTTCCCTAGCACGTGGAGGAAAGGACTGCACAGAACGCGGCCTGGTTGTTGCAAGAAAACCTTTATATGCAGATGTGAAATATACCTCCTTGGAGGACTGGCTTTGTGATGGGCTATAAACAGATTATTAAACAGCAATGTGAGGGGCTGGTAACAAGCCAGTTCTGAGAGCATCTCCTTGCTCTGGCCTGAAGAGGTAATGTGGACATATTGCCACTATGAACGAGTTTGCCTGAGGTATTGATGTGCTGTGGTGTGTGTGTGTGTGTGCGCGCGCTGGAGAATGAACTGAGGAGATCATTGAGAATGTTGTTTATTTGCTCCTCTGTTAGTGTCTGCATTCTAAACTGGGCTATGTTTTGCTTTATTTATTTGTTTATTTTTAGCTGGTTTAAATGGACAGGCATTTGGGCAGCCGCAGGGTGTAAATCAGCCAAACTTCAGAAGGCCCCAGTGTGGGTATGATAATAGCCGCTTTTAGGGTTTATGCTGCGGAGTGCCCGCCTGAAGAGAGAATCCGCGTCCTTGCTGGCAGACTCGCATTTGGGTTCCCCAGTTGAGCCAAGCAGGGTTCCGATGACATGTCTCATCTTGTTGGAACTTCTTTTCACATTCGGGTGGAGCTGAGCATCCACTCCTGCTGCTTTCTGCTCCTCTGGGTGTTCATGTACGAGAACTCTGCCTTGTTCCTAGGGTGCTGAGCTTCTCCTGGGTTAGCAGCGGCTGTGCTGTGAAACAGGTGTCTCTTGTAATCCTCTGACGGGATCAGTTTGCTGG
This sequence comes from Ochotona princeps, assembly GCF_030435755.1. Lineage (NCBI taxonomy): Eukaryota > Metazoa > Chordata > Mammalia > Lagomorpha > Ochotonidae > Ochotona > Ochotona princeps. Next base: position 18,430,433 of record NC_080858.1, on the reverse strand, counting down.
CCTGGCAAAGCCTTATTATCATTATTTTGTTTGTGTCTTTTGTCCCACATAAAGTGAGGCTGCCAGGAAGGTTGGTGGGTAGGATTCGTGTGAAATGAGATGGCAGGTTCCTGTTACCAGAGTCATGTAAAGATAGGACCAAGTCAGACTTCAGGATACGGATGCCGGGGAGGGACCATCGTAGTCAGGATCGTAAAGGGAGAGCTCTACCAGGGCAGCTCCCTGTCATGGTCAAAGTTCACCTGAAGGCCTAGGGCACCAGAGAAGCCACCCAAGGCCGAGGGTTGGGAATGAGGACCCGCTTTCATCCATGGCGTGCCAACAGATGCACCTTCTAATGCATTTTGTAAAAACTTTTTGTTTGAAAGACAGACACACACATACAGAGGGAGAAATCTGCCGACTGCCAGTTCACTCCCCATTCCCACACTAGCCAGAGCTGGGCCAGGCCACAGCCAGGAGCCTGGAAGTCATTCCAGTTCTCTCATGAAGGTGGCAGGAGTCCAGGTACTTGAACCATCATCTGCTGCCTCCCAGGGTGTGTGTCAGCAAGAAGTGGATTGGAGCAGAGTGGCCAGCACTTCACCCAGGTACTCTGAACAGGATGCCGTTGTCCAAGTGGTGGCCTAATTACTGTCCGAAAACCTGCCACACTATTTCTTTTTTCTTTATGTTGTTGTTTTGAAAGGCACATTTATAAAGAAAGAAGGGGAAACAGGTAGAGATCTTCCATCTGCTGGTTTTCTCCCCAAATGGCCACAACGGCCAGAGCTGGGCTGGTCCAAAGCCAGCAGCTTCTCCTGGGTCTCCCATGTGGATGCAAGGGCCCAAGGAGTTGGGTCTTCTGCTGCTGCTTTTCCAGGCTCACTAGCAGGAGTTGGAGGTGGAGCAGCCGGGACTTGAACCGGCACCCAAATGAGGTGCCATCCCTATAGATGGAGACTTAACCTACAATGCTGTGATGCTGGTTCCGACCCACTGTTGTTTCTTAACATTGCTGGATTGAGTTCATGTTGCTTCTTTGCTGTCTTGAGCCTGCAGGCAGTCTGTGCGTGCCGACCTGCCTTTCCACCCTCTGACTGTCCTTCCCTTCGATCCTAGACACTGTGGTCGTTTCTAGATTTAAGGTCTTTCTACTTCTACTGTATGTTCTTCAGTTTGGAATGGTTATTTGCCAAATAAAATGAGTCTTTGGGAGTAGAAATCTTGGTGCAGTGGGTGAAGCCAGCATGCCATATGGGTGCTAATTCGTGTCCCAGCCACTTGGGCCCCTGCACCCACATGGGAGACCTGTATGAAGCTCTTGACTTCTGGCTCAGCCTGACTTAGTTCTGACTGTTGTGGCCATTTGGGGAGTGAACTAGCAGATGGAACATCTCTCTGTAATTGCCTTTACAATAAAATAAGTGTATCTTTAAAAGCAGGGGGGAAAAAAGATTCTTTGCAACTAAAAATTTGATGTCACTGCAATCCTCATCATGATTTCTAAGGCTTTTTTTCTGGTGTAGTCCCCATAGCCCTGGCCATAGTATAATCCAACCAGTAAGTACTTGGTCTTTTCCCAGACCACATACTGAACTTTAGTGCCTGGAATCTTCCCCTGAGCCTTTGCCTGTGTGGCAGCCAACTTGTCATGGGATGCCCATCTCCTAAGCCTTCCTCGTGGCTGCCAAGCATGCTGTGCCTGCCACATGCACGCCGTGGTTACTGGCCGTGATCCCATCACAGTGCCATTTTGGGCCGCCCTCTCTGGAGTGGAAGCCCACTGAAGACAGGAATTCGTATGACCTCTGCCCAGCACGATGCCTGGTGCAGTGTGTCCTCATGCAGTGGATTTTTAAAAATCAGCAAGTCCTTGGTAAGCTCCTGTGCGTTGGGGCTCAGTGGGTGCCCCACTGTGTGACAGGTGTTGCAGATTCTGGGCAGGTATGCCTGGGAGGTAGAGGCAGAAAGAAGGGTAGGGACTAAAGTTGTGCCAGGAGTGCATGGCAGGGCCAGTGCTGACCTTCCCAGCACTGGCAGGGCGCTTGCGAGGCTCACATGTTGAGTGCATTTGTACCAAAGGCGTCCACTCATCATCCCTCTGGATGTCCACTGTTCAGAGACAAGTGGTGAAAAAGCTTGGCATTGCTGGGAGCAGCTGGGACAGCCCTGTGTGAATAAACGTACTCGTGTATCAGCTACTGACATGACAGAGGGTGTCTGGGGTCTGGGGACAGTGCTGGTGGGTGTTTCCTATAACTACGTGCTCATAGTTGGTTCCTAGCTGGCTGTGACCCTCTAGGGCTGTCACCAATGGAGCTTCGTTGGTGCCTGTGGCTGCCTTTCTAGGCAAAGGGAGGAGGCTGGCCCTGTGCTGGGGTCATCTCTCGGCTGTCTCCTCCAGGCCCTGTGCTCTCGCCTGCCCAGCTCTGAGAGGAATTCTCTCCTGCAGCTCTGCTTGTCCTGATAACTGTGTTACTTGGGGGACCATGCCATCTGACCAGAGCCACAGCTCAGGGTTACAGCCCATGGCTGCGCACCAGTCTCAGCCTTGACAGAGGACCACCCAGTGTGTGAGGTTGTGACTTTGAGAAGCATGGTCTGACATGTGTGAAGTGGATTCTTGTTGCCCTTGACGTGTGGCTTTCTGGCCATGAAGACATGCAGAAAGATCCACCTGCTGAGCTCAAGCTGACCCCAGCAGCAGGGGTCCTTTTACAGTTCCCCCAATAGTGTTACATGCTTTCCTGACTGCTTGCCAGGGGCTTTCTTGTCTAGACCCAATTGCAGCTGTTCTCCAGCTTTGCTGCCCTTGACCTGCCCCAGACTGCAGGTGGGTGGCTGCTTCTCTTGACCTCTCTGTCCTTGAAGGAGCCTGAGGGCTTGCCTCTTCTCTGTGACTGGCTCTTGGAGTGTCTTTGGGTTTGGGCAGAAATGCCAAGGTAGGCAGAAAAGCCCTGGTCCTTGTATCTGTGTGCAAAATTCACAGTTCTGAAGCTGCCCCAAAGGGGAGTGGTCAGTGAGATTGTGCCCTCTTAGGAACACTCAGTTTGCGCATTTCAGACGTGGACAACTTGTTGTTCAGTTTGCTACCTATTACCGCCAGGGCTGTCGTTCCGGGCCAAGGCCATGGGTACACACATGAACTTCTTCCCGTCCATCTTTCTTCCTTCGTGTTTGTTGCCAGTGACTGGGAACTCTGGAGCTGAGTGCTCACATGACTTAGGTGTCTTACTCATTAAGCATCAAAACCTAATCTTGAGGTCACACCCCCATTTTTTCTGAGGTCTGAGTTCCAGCCACCAATACACTTGGGACCTGCCGCAGCAGCTGGGGGGCTGTCAGTGGTTTTCACCTGGGCTGGCCTCCACATTGACCTGCCTTGGAGGAGATTTGTGGCCCCTTTGCTTTGTGAGCCATGGAAATGCAGATGTGATCAGTGGTCTAGCAGCTGTGCCCTGGGCCACCCGCCTCCCCCTCCTGCCCTTCCAGCAAAAGTTAGCATGTTTTTAAACCCTGCGAAAGGGTATGCTTTTCTGTTTCCTTAGATTCTGCTTATCAGAAATAGTCACAAGAGACGAGAGCTGAGCAGGGACAGCCCTGCTGCCAACCTGTCATCTTTGGCGGTGATGCGCGCAGTTACCAAAAGCGCCACCCACACCCAGGGTCTTTTGTGAACTTTCCCCTGTGTTTATGATCCCTGGCTGGTATTGAGACAAGCCGCGCTGGGCTGTTTGTCTTTGTTCTGCTTGAAAATCGCAAGGACACTTAAGCCTTAAGCTTCAGGGCAGAATCTGATCACAGGCTGAGAGGAGGAAGAAATTTTCCCCCTGTGGTGTCGGATTGCACAATTGCCCAGCCAGGTGTGTTACCTCTGTTAAACAAACACACACACACACACACACACACACACACACACACACACACACGCCTCCCTACTGGCCAGCTTGAGAGCAGGAGGTGGGGCATTGTGGGCCAGTGGCTGGATTCAGATGGCAGGTGTACTGCTCTGGGGCAGAAGGCAGCTGCCCTGTTTGCGTCTCACTTGGCTGTGCACTAGGGGCCCTGTGCTGAGCTCCGGGGCCATGTTTTCAGATGCCTGCATCTCTTTGCAATGCTTCCTTTGTGGAAGATTGAAAATTGGGCCCAAGTCTAGACACACCCACACGCACAGGCACACGGCATCTTTTAAAAATTTTTCCGTAAACTTGCTTCCTCTTTCTTGGGCTTGGCTGTAGTGCCTGCAGCACATCAAACTTGTGTGCGTTCCCAGAAAATTAAACTCTGGTTCCCAGATAGTGGAATTCTTTCACCATCAGGCCTGCAGTTGCTGATCTTGGGTTTGTGTTATAAGTGGCTTTGGGGATTGAATCAAAAGAAATTGGAGGTGGGGGAGACAAGGAAGGACTTCTCGTTTTCTTCTTTCTCTGCAAGGCTTGGCCGTGGTGCCTCTGACGCAGTGGGATAATTCTGAGCCGTTCCGGGCCTCCCGTGCCCACCCGCCTCGCTTCCTTTGCTTGCCTATCTCCTGTGTGGCAGCACTTCCTTCTGTCTCTATTCTTAGCCTACATTTGGTGGTTCCCCCTGTTGGGCCTAGGCCCTCTTTGGCTCCTGCAGCTCTTCTGCTCTCTTTGGCTATCTGAAGGGATTTTGGGGGCCACCTTTCACAAGCAAATGTTCTTCTTTATTACTGTAATTTGTGTGTTCGTTCATTCACACATTCATGTTCTGTAGAGAGAAGCGGTACCCTCTGTCATGTGTTGTCTGCAGTGTAAATCCTGAAAACAGGATGCGTTCCAGCGAGGTCTCCAGAAGCAGCTGCACCTGCCTTGGGATCCTTGCCCTTCAGCTGCCGTGCCCTCCCCTGGCCATTACCTTGTGCCCCTTGTTGGTACCACTGCCGAAGAGCTCTTCCCAGCGCTCCTCTGATGGTAGTCAGTTACTCACCTTGCGGTTCACGGTTTCTTTTTTCCCCATTCAGTTTTCCTTGGTGTTTAGTGTGCACTGATAGTCCTGCTCATAGAAATGACCAGTTTTTTTTTTGTAGTTCCCGAATTTGCTAAATGGACATGAAAATAACTGGTATCAAGCATATTGTTCAGGAACAGGGAGAAGACAAATTGGTTTTTGCAAGCAGTCACTGTCATTCAAAATTTAAGATAATGAGAAATAATTTGTGTGAGTCTTAAGTAAAGGTTGTCCAAGCTACTCTACAGTTGATGTGGCTCTCAGCCAGTTTGGGTTAGAAACCCCCAATTTAAGGGTACTTGTTTTTTCAAATACTGGCCTCTGAAACGAATTACTGCTTTAGTTTAATTAACTAACCAGTGCTTTCTGGATGGTAAGAGTCTTGATGTTATGAAACATTAAATGGTGTGGAGGTGGCCCATTGGGAATTTGAATTTTCTCGCTTCATAGTAGAAATCTGTAATGTGTACAATGTTGTATTTCAGTAGTGAAACTGTATTTCTTTAAATAGACTTTCCTATTCAAATTTTGACAAAGGTAGCCGCATTCTTTGACCCTTTATTAGTATAATCTCTTGTAAGGTTATAACGATGCTGTCATCCTGTTTACAATACGTCCTGTTCTGGGAAAACATGGAAGGGCTGGAGTAATACTGTTTGAGTCATACCCTACCATCATGTAGCATCATTCTAATCATGAAAGCAAAGAGGTTCACACTCTTCTAAAAATAATCAGACGATTTAGGGAGGTAGCTTATAGGATCAGTTTTAAGACCAAGACGGACAGACCGTCTAATTCTCCCTTTTGTACATGAGAAGTAGCCTTTAGTAGTTTTAATAAGTGTAGATAAGTGGATGAAATATTATGCCAGTGAACGCATGGTATCTCTGTAAGGAATAAACTTTGAAACTTGCCTTGCAGGGTTTTAGCAAGAGTCTTGTCCAGATTCTAGTCATTTATAATAAACAATCACTAGCGTTTTGTTGAAACCATGAGCGTATCATTTTGGAGAGGGACAGGTGGATGAGCAGGGATTGTGGATTTCTGGTTTTGCCTCTGTCTAGCTCCTGAGAAGGAATGAGAATAACCCAAGCCTTAGAGAGTAGAGTCGATTTCTTTTTGCCAGGAAAGAGATTCCCATCCAAACGCATACACCAGTGGGTCCTGAAGATACGGACAGTGAAGACGAGGAAGCAGTGGAGTTTCCTTACAACTCATTTGTATTCTCAGCAGTTCCCAAGCAATGAGGACTCATCAGTTCTGGCATGGAATCCACTGGGGTTTTATTTGTTGGGATGAGAAGTTGGGGTTCCAGCTCAAGTCTTCCTGGAGTGCCTAGGTCTGGGAGCTTTTTCCCTTGGGTTCACTGTGGCAGCCTGATTTCTTGCGCCTCTTTGAGTGCACCTTGGGGCTTGAGTCCTCTGTTTCAACTGTAAAGGACTCTCACGACACATCTGTCCAACTAGTTCTGGCTGCTCTGCACCTGCAATTCAGAAAACAGTGATTAAAACAATGGAATAGTTTACACATTCCTGGCTGTTGCTTTGAGGAGTTTTCAATCAAGGCCTAAAACAACTCAGTTATGTCACCCGCCTGTGGTCCCATGGCCACGGTTTCCATGGTAGACAGGGACTCGGGTCTTCCGCAGGTTCCGAGGTTATTAATTTTTGACACAGCAATTAGCTTCATTTCCAGCTGTATTTTCAAAGTGACATCATGTAAGTCCAATCATTCTTGTTAGTGAACTGTGTGTTTGAGTCTACTTTTCTACTGGTTGAGCTTTGGTGATGTAAAAAAACCCCACATCGGAAGATCTGATGAGCTTCAAGCTGGAGTCTGAGCAGTTTTTTCCAAATGAATGAAGGACAACATCACGGAGTGTTTCAGGGCTCATTTTAGGGAGAGAGGTGAGTTCCAACCCTGTGACCACGCTGTGCCTTCTACGAAGACTGTGATCGTGTTTTTATCCTGCAATGAATCCTGCCTGGAAAGGAACTCATTCCCAACCCCAACCAAATTGCTTCTGAGATCCCATTAAAGAGAAAATGCCCTGAACACAGATCTATGAAAATGCTTTTCTAGGATGAGCTCAAAGCAGTTCATCCTCCAAATAAAATGTATCTGCTTGCACTTAGATCGTTCAAAGGCAGATGGTAGGCAATTGAAACAGAGAGGCAAGCTGGCAAAAGGAAAAATAAAACCACAGATATCTGTACGTGAAGGTGATCTAGACTTTTGCCTGCCACCCTCCCAACTTTGTTAGCACAACTGCATAGCAATTAAGTAACAGGGGAACTCAGCCTCATATGGGCAATACAGTTGTCCTCTGTTAATGGGGTGAAACAAAGCTTGCCTATAATATACGTTGCTATTCACCAAAAGGCACTGCTAACAGAGGCTTTCAGAGGTAATCAGAAGTCTAGCCCATAAACCATGCTACCCATTGCAGGCAGCCACCTCATTGAAATCTGTGCCATCTCCACCCCTTGCTAACAGTGGGGTCACTAGTGTGAAATGTTTGCTGTTACCAAGTGTTAAAAGAGAGCAGCACTCAGCACTATTGAGCTTGGATTGGAAGTAACATGTCCTTGGGCTGAGGGAAGGAAGGTGGTGAACGACTCCCTGAGAATAGTGCAAGATTCCAGAGGAATCTTTGTAGGAAACCCTGCTGTAGCCAGGAGTGAAAGTTAACAGCTGCCTTCCTGCTCTGGAACGGCTGTATAGCGTGGTAGAGAAAACCTCTGCATCCTTCTGTCCTTTCCCCAACTGGAGGACTTTCTGGCACTTCTTTCTAACCTTGAACTTGAGCATTCAGTGACAGAAGGGAAAGGGGAGGGTGCTCTCAGCTGCTGGAGTTGGGTGTTGGTGGCGCTGCTGCTCTCACGGCAGACCATTTGTAGCTCCTCTGGTGTGCCAAGCTGGGCGTTGGCCCAGGCTGCGGAAGGGGTGGCGCTCGGATCAGGTGGGAGTGGTGAGTGAGGAGGGGGTTTGGTGGGGCAGGATGTGAGAGGAGCTTGCTCTGCTGGGAAACAATGTGGGGATGTCCATGAGGAAGAACATGGGACATCTAGATGCCTCTTTTGGGCTGATGCAGGAGCGAGGGACTTAGGCTGTGCATTGGCAGGAAAGGGAACTCTGGGAGGTGGTCCCCCTGCCCAGGTAGCTGAGAGGCAGTATCTTTGGGACTAAACATTGAACTTTTGGGGGACGCACAGTTCAATTACAGAGTGTCTGAGAAGCAGTGATGAGAGGAAAAGAGTGAGAGGTTTTCAGAAAACTCATGGAAAGTATGTACTATAAAAAAAAATCAAAACAGCACTATGCATGGATTTGAAAGTTTTTTTCCCCTCCAAGATCCACTTAACCTTTTAAAAAATAAAATCACTGATTTATTTGAGGGACAAAAGTCCCCCATCTGCTGTTTCCCTTGCCAGATACCGACAACAGCCAGGGCTGGGACAGACCAGAGCCATGACTCTGCAACCTAGGCCTCCCGTATGGGTAACAGGGACCCTGGAATGTGCAGGGTGTGCATTAGCAAGAAGCTGCAGTCAGGAGCAGCGCCCGCACCTGAACCCAGGCACTTGGCTACGAGGTGTAGGCATCGCACGTGTGGCAGCTTTGCTGCCGTGCCAAATGCCTCCTCCTAAACTTAATTTTATCTTCCCACAGACTTTTTGTAGTACCCTTATGTATTGGATGAATGAATGCGTTCCTTCAGAAATCAATCTCTTTTCCTCCCAGGCCCTCCAGATTTTATAGTTGTGGTTGTCGGGGGATACAGCGTCTCTTGTGTAACAGATTTCATCTCATTTGTGGCTGAATTCTATTTCCTTTGCTTTCTTGCTCAGTGGCCCTGCAGTTGATCTGGGCCAGGTATTGCCATTGACCTTTGTTCAAATGATTCTTGTTCCCTTCCCAACCAAAAACTAAGCTTGTGGTTTCCAGATTGTGATTTGGCCACGATTCAGGGCTGTTGTGTGTTAGCATCCCGCAGTCAGACTCAGCAGTGGAGCAGTTATGTTGCGGAATTTCCACGAAACAGGTGCAACTTTTATCCTGTGGTCAATGCGGATCCCAAGGAATGTTTCTCTACCCAGGAAAGATTGCCTCTGTGCTCCCTGTTTCTAAACTGTAAAAACATTTAGACACACTTGCTGCAGCAGTTGGCCTGCACTACGGGGACCGGCAGACCAACCCAGCTAATACAATGCACGGAATCCAGCGAACAATACAAGGCCATGTATGCGCGTGGCTAGGTCATTAACTTCCTTCCTTTTTTGCCTTGGCTTTTGGGAAGTCCTCCCTTGCCCATTGCCAGGCCACAGGATACAGCTATATACACCATTGAGATGTTCAGATGGGTGTGTGGGGGAACAGGGGAAAGCAAGAATTCTGGGCCTGGGATTAGCTGGCGGACTGGTGACCTAAGAAGAAAAGCTCAGGAATTTACAATTAAACAGGGCAACTCTAGGTGTGGTTTCCATCAAGAGGCACCGGAGCTCCATGTTGGGGAATTCCAACAGTGGGTATCACGTGCCTGCCCCAGGTTTACTGTCCAAAAAGGAGGTTTTTTTTTTTTTTTTTTTTTTGCCTCAAATTATTTGAGGCAGAGAGGAGGAAGAGGGAGAGAGATGCCATCCTTTGGTTTATTCCTCAGATGCCCACAATGGGCAGCTCAATCCAGCTCTCCCACATGGGTGGCTGGAACCCATCCACTTGAGTTGTCACTGCTGTCTCCCACATTTTACATCAGCAGAAAGCTGGACTCAAAAGAGTGGACCTGGGTGTTCAACCCAGGCATTCTCGGGGGTTCACAGTGGCTTAAACACCCAGCCAACATTTGCTCCGAGGTGATGTTTTGAATGTAGAGAAGATTGTGGACAGCAGCCAGACAGGGAATGGACAGGTCTGCGTCTTCAGTGGCCCTGACGAACCATGCAGAGTGGCTCGCGGCCAAGGGAGTTTTTGTAGATCTGTGGTTGGTTATTCTTCCCTGTGATGCCACAGTTGTTTGGTCCAGCATCCGAGAATCAGCTGCTTCTGGCTCATTTCCACCAGGTGCTTGTGAGCGCACATCTCCCTTAGAGGTCACAGGGAGAGTGGGGTGGGCAGGGCATAGCTCTGGCTAAGATTGTGTGCTGTAGGAGGCCGCTGGTTGTGTTCAGATCAGCCTGATTCCTTGAGGGTGAGAGGAAGGGCCTGGTGGTAATGATGAGAGCCACTACCCTCCCGAGCCCCTCAGTGAACATTGCTTTGCAACATGAAATGGGTTGTATGCCTACAATGAGGCCACATCTGCTACCTTCTGCCCCTGGTCCTTCTGCAGACATAGGTTTGTTCGTAGTGGTAGATCTGGCAGGAGCCATAGGTAGGAAACTTGTTCTCCATCCTTGAAAGTTTATTTCCACGAGAGGCTGCTTTTGTAGCTGCCAGGAGTTATGACATCTACCTCAGAACACATTCTTTGAGGACCTTGTAGAGGACACCATTTGTACTTCTGCTAGAAAGGGCAAAAATAAGGCCAACCAAAATGTCCTTCGTGGTTCTTCGGTCACGAGAGCGAGCATCCATATGTGCGTGTGTGTATTTATTCATTTAAATAGTAGAGAGAAATGAAGACAGAACTCCCATGTGCTGGTCCATTCCCCGGGGCACTGGGAACTCAATGCAGGTCTCCCACATAGGTGGCAGAAACCCAAGCCCTTACATCATCGCCACTGCTTCCTAGGGTCTCCATTAGTGGGAAGTTGGACTCAGGAGCTGGAGCTGAGCATTCAGCCATGAGTCTCTTGATGTCAGATGCAGGTGTCTTAACGGCATCTTTCCCACTAGGCCAAAGACCTGTCCCATAGGGTAAGATGTGTGTGTTTTTTTTTTTAAAGGTTTATTCATTTTATTACAAAGTCAGATATACAGAGAGGAGAAGAGACAGAGAGGATTCACTCATGATTCACTCCCCAAGTGAGCCGCAACGGGCCGATGCACGTCGATCCAAAGCCGGGAACCAGGAACCTCCTCCGGGTCTCCCACGCAGGTGCAGGGTCCCAATGCATTGGGCCGTCCTCTCCTGCTTTCCCAGGCCACAAGCAGGGAGCTGGATGGGAAGTGGAGCTGCCGGGATTAGAACCGGCGCCCATATGGGATCCCGGTGCGTTCAAGGTGAGGACTTTAGCCGCTAGGCCACGCCGCCAGGCCCAGTAAGATGTGTTTTTGAAGTATGGTATATCTTGGAGTAGAGATATCTGCCCATGTTGATTCTCTTAAACATACTCCCTCCAATGTCCCGATGGAGCCCTCTGAAGCTAGTGTGCTTAAAGGAGTTGCTGAAGAAAGGCATGGGGTTCTTTCCCCTTAGAGAAGAGCAGTTGGGGAGTTGCTGCGAGTCCCTAGAAGTGGTGGATTGAAGTAATAGTGTCCAGCAGTCATGGAAGGCAAAGCCAAGATCTCATTGTCACTCCTAGCCTTGTGTTTCTCACCGGTGTCTGGCCACTTGTTACTTGTTTGTGTCTGTTTCGACCCAGCCTGGTGATGGACTGTGAATAACAGCCAGCAGGCTTGAGGCACCAGGAGCTGCTGAGTGAAGCCATGTGTTGAGTTAATTGAGCTTTGTGCCTGTTTGTTTCTTAGTCTATTCTGAGAAATTCAGGCGTCCTTGTGGCATAGCTCTGTCTCCCTGTGCCTCCCCCAGTGCTCTGTCACCATGCTTTCCCAAACTGTTACTTTTGGGAATTCCATCCTTCCTGCCCAAGGATTAAGCTTTGAACCCTGGCAAGGCAAAGAAGCCCTGCTGAGCCCTCTGGTCCTGTTTCTGGTCTTTCCTAGGACCACCCTTCCCCACACCAGCACCTCAGCGCTCTGAGGTTCAGCCCCTTTCCTTCTGGTTTTTGCAGGTCCATTCCCTAAAACACTCAGGTTGCTGTTCCCCCAACCAATTTGCAGTCTGGCTGAGCAGTCTGCTTTGCATTCCCCAATCATGCTGTTTTTGAAATTTCTCTCACATTATCTTGTAATTACTTGTATCCATCACTTGACAGTAAGCTCATTAAGTCCAGGCCCTCCCTTGGTTTTGTGCTTATCGCCGTGGTGTTGCGCATGGAGTTGGTGCTCTGTAGATGCCTGGGCAATGAAGGACTGCATGGGAACAGAATGTGGTCACCGATGACTTGTATGGCTCAGTATCTGCCGCCCTGCGGAGCCTTTTTATCAGCCCCCGAGACTGCGCCACACTCTCAGCGGAGGATACTGTAGTATGTAGGACATGGTCATGTTGTGGGAAGTTTGATTATGCACAAGGAATAACATAGTTTATAATTTTTTAAAGTTGTAGTGTCAGAATCTTGAGTTATACACAAACAGCAGTGAATTAGTTTGTAAGTTGAGTTTCTGCTTGGTAAATCCCAACATAGTCAGCTAAAGGAATGACCGTCATGAGGATGCTGTGGCTTTCTGGATGTTTCTGTAAGACAAGAAGCGTGATTGGGTACTGATTATAGTTGCCTCTGAAAAAAGTAAGGGTCTGGGCTTTTGATGAGCCTGTCCTGCTTCTCTCTCCATAAGCTTATCCCCGCTTGCCTGCCAGTAATTACACATCTGACTGGGAAACCCGAGTTCTTTCCAAGCCCTGAATAACAGAACATGGATAGCACATGCTTCCAGATTGTTTGAATATGTGCACACACACTTGCCCACACATTGAGAGCACTTCAGAGATTTTGTAGAGGGCTGGAGTTGTGGTGCAGGTCAGATTGCTACCCACAATGATGGCAGCCGGCTCAACTTTCGGCTGCTCTACTTCAAATCCAGCTCTTGCTTATGTCCCTGGGAAAGAAACAGAAGATGATCCAAGTGTTGGGTCATTGCCAGATCACTTGGGAGACCCAAAAAGGCTCCTGGTTTTGGTCTGGCCTAGTCTGGCTAGTGCAACCATTTGTGGAGTAAATCCGCGAATGGAAGATTTCATTCTCTTTGTCTCTCTTTCTGTAACTGCCCTTTCAAATAAACAAACCAATAAATAAAATTAGTTTGTGGATATGGGACTTAAGAGATGAGTTTTTTTTTTTTTGCGATGCAAAAATTTGAAATTCCAGCATAGTGTTTTCACTCGTCGTACTCTGTGTACAGTGACAGCCAAGCAGGAAGAGTTGTATTTTTGTAGCCTAAGCAGGTGGGTAGTTATGTTTACCAGAACCTTTCTGGGTTAGTTGACTTGGATGGACCTACAAGAACAGGGCTCGTACTGTCGTGACTTCATTGGCCAGATGCTTGCTGAGAACGATATGAGATTTGTTTGGAATTGCCAAGGTGAAGGAGACAAAGTCTCTGACGCAAGTGTAGTGGGGTCAACTTAGTGCCGTTTATGCTGCCACTCTGGGGGACAAATCAATCTTTGAGTTCCTTTATGCGTCCCTGTTGTTAGCTGAAAAGTGACCATGGCAGCACCCACCCAGAGTTGCTGTGAGATGTAATACCTGCTGTTTAGGGGTGCTCGGAGCATCTGCCATAACCCAACCTGACAAGCTCCTCTTCATCTCTGACATCTCTCAGTGCCATGGCCTCCCATGGCACAGGTAGGTATTCCTCCTCATGGGGTCTTTGTGGTGGCATGTCCCTCCTTGCAATAAGCATCCTTTGTGTTTTGGTCCCTGCACCTGTGCCAGAATCTTTGGGGTGAGGAGATTTATTGTGCCTGTTTCTGGAATCCCTGTGCTCAGCACTTGACCTGGGTTTGCTGCTCAATCAGAACCAGGACTATGAATGCCAAATAGTGTGCATATCACATCATTATTATAAGGACTTTGGGCAAGAAAAGAGAACAAGAAAGGAAGAGTGCTGTGAGGTCCCGGGGATCAAAGGGGATCCTGGCAGTGTTGTTGCTTTTGATCAGGGATGTTCATGAACTGTCCGAGGTAAAGGAAGGTCTTGGGGCCAGGAAGGGAGTCTGTGTGTGTAAACTACAAGCCTGCGCATGGTTCATCAGTCACCACAACTGACAGATATCTCTGTAGGCGACAAGGGGTCCATTACGATAGCTTTATGCTGTGTTCTCTACGCTTGCATAGAGGTTTTCTTTTTTATTCCTTCCTGGTTTCTTTTTGAAGAAGGGGAAGCATTTTTGTTCTGCCTGGAATCACTTTTCTGCTCCAATTGCACCTTTTTTTATCCCCCATTCTGTCCATACAGAGAATTAAGAGGAGTTTCTGTATTGGTCAGATACCCCAGAGAAACAGAACTAGTTGAAAAGATTTGCTTTCTTTGTTAGGAGGAATTGGTTCCATGAGTGTGGAGGCTGAAAATTTCTAGAAACTTCTGTTTATAAACTGGAGACAGAGGAGACAATGGGTCATGCGGTTTAAAGTTTGAAGGCTTGGAAATCAAGGGAGCCAGCAGTGCAAGTCCCAGACTGGAAGTTGGGAAGCCACGAGGCAGGTGGACTGGTAGCCTTGTCCTATGCGCCGTGCCCTTTGAGGCTCTCAGGGGGGCTGGATGGTGCCCACCCATGCAGGGGAGGGCCGTCTGCTCTGCCGAGTCCACTGTTCCAATGCTCAGCTCACCCAGAAATATAGGCATATTCAGGAATAAAGTTTAATCCGAATATGATATGATTGGTATATAAAGTCAACCATTGTAGATATGAGTGATGATTGGGTTGAAAGGAGATGGTTCTTGCCTACTCTCTCTGTGTGTGTGTGTGTGTGTGTGTGTGTGTGTGTGTAATCTTTCACACAGTGTGAATGCATGAGAAGTAATGGCTAATCTTTTAGGGAGGGTGTCATGTTTTGAAGGATTTTTTTTTTCTCTTCAGCCTTCTTGATGCCAAACCTTGAAATCAAATAGCAAATGCTTGGGAAAGAACAGTCTTACCAGTCAGGTACTGTGTTAGGTAGAGTGAGTTTGTAGTGCTTGCTGGATGAGTGAGTGAATGGATGGTTGCATTTTTGAGACAGAACATGGCTTCTGATGTAAAACTTGCTAGCCCATCTTCCTGCAAGTTCTCTTTTCAGCCCTTCCCTGGTTTCTGCTGCCTGGGAGGGTAGGATGGTACTTTCCTGTCTTTTTGCTGGGCTTAACATGAAGTTCACTTATAGTATGTTAAACACTCTTGATGTCTCTCCAATCTGTAAATATTTTTTAAAGGTGTATTATTTGTAAGGCAGAATTAGAGAAGGGATCTTCTGTTCACTAATTTGCTCCCCCAATTGGCCACAATGGCTGGGGCTTGCCCAGGCCAAAGGTAGGAGTCAGGAGCTTCATCTGAGTCTACTGTGTGGGTGCTGGGGCCTGATCAGTTGGGCCATATTCTGTGGCTTTCCCAGGGACATTAGCAGGGGACTAGATAGCAAGTGGAACAACTGGGAGTTGAACCGTCAAGCATATGGGATGCCAGTATTGCAGATGGCATCTTAACCTGGCATGCGACGATGCTGGCCCCAATAAGTACTTTTTTATGGAGGCGTCTTATGGGATCTAATGTACTCTTGTCACTCTTATCTCCCCACTTGCCAATGGGAAAGGACACAGTTAGGAAGAGTCGGTAACATTTGACAGTTGGTGTCTTTCCCAGACCCTGTGTCAGAGCTGGAGATGTGGTTTCTTACTTTCAAACATGACATCTCGGGGAGAGGACACGTTTCCCTTGGCATCTGCCATTGTGACATCCTCTGAGTCTCTCACACCTTCTCATTATATTACTCTTCTCAAGTTTGCAAATCCCTCTTCATCGGCTTCATTTAGTCTGGCATCTTGGTGGAGTGAGACTAGCACTCGGCTGAGGATTAGGGCTAGCTGTGTCCTTGGGTAAGATGCCGTACCTAGGCTGAGGTTTTTCTCTGGGAATGCTGAGACATTTAGCCAGACAGTTCTTTGGCTGTCGGGCCAGTGGACGGACCTCTGGATGCTGGAAGGTTGTAGGTGGGTTTCAGTCTTTCCAGGAGTGTCTTGGTCTTAGAAAGCAAGGTCCTGTATTCCCATGACAAGTGAAGGGAACCGTGCTGGCCTCTTCAGTTAGAAGGTACCAGCAATAAAAATCTCAGCAGTTGTTTGGAGGAACAAATTATTTGTGTCTACTGATAATCTAGAAACCAAATTGCGAAGTGGACCCCTGCGTGGGATCTAATGTTACTCACATTTTTGACATTTCTGAACTGTTTCTGATGGTAGAGTCCTTGCTTCTGCAGGGTTTAGTTGAGACTCCCTCTCCCCCTTCGTGGTGGCACTGTGTCTGTTTTCCTCATGTTACATGGACAGGTAGGGCAGGGGATGCATCAGGGCAGGTATTAACGCGTAGGATTTGGCTCAGCCCTCACGCGTTGATTTCCAAACAGCCAGGGATTAACTCCTTCCATTGGTGACTCTGGAGGGGGAACAACAGATAGCAGACACTTTTACAAATGATGGAATGTCCCCATTTCAGCTTCTGGAAGCAAAGTGATCTGCTTGGAAACTAATTAGAGCATTTTCCCGATGGTGTTACTGATCCACTTCTCCTGGCTGTGTTTCTAACACAGTTCAAAGTTTTGCTTCTGGACCCCAGGAAGGGCAAGGAAAGTGTGTGCCATCTTTGGTATTGCACGTGGGTAGTTAGGAGGCTTTAAGGCTCTCAGTCCGGTGGCACAGGAAGCCTGCTAGGCCATACTTAACTCTGCACATCTCTGAGTCTAGATGTGGTTTCTTTCCGCCATGGCCACCTGCCATTTGCACAGAGGATGTGGCTGGCTGTTTTAGCCGTGGCCAGTTGCCCAGTGCAGCCAACTGTTTTATCATTGTAGATGGAGAGGCAGGTGCAAGCATCTGCATCTGGGTTCCACAGCAGCTGAGTACCATCGAGTCCTTTCCATGTCTTGAATTCTCAGCATAATTTCTGATCAGCTCCTACATTTTGTTTGTTAGCTTCTTCCTTCATTCATTCTTTTTCTTTCTTGATTTTTTTTAAAAGATTTACTTATTTTTATTGGAAAGGCAGATTTACAAAGAAAAGGAGAGACAGATAGATCTGTCCACTGGTTCACTTCCTAAGTGGCCGCAACAAGCTGGAGCTGAGCTGAACCTGATCCAGGAGCTTCTTCTGGTGCAGGGTCCCAAGGCTTTGGGCCGTCCTCTACTGCTCTCCTAGGCCACAAGCAGGGAGCTGGAAGGGACATGGAACAACTGGGACAAGAATGGTGCTGCCGAATGGGATCCCAGCACACTCAAGGCGAGGGCCCCTAGCCGCTAGGCCACGCCGCCGGGCCCAAAACTCAGCTCTTTAGCACATTAGGAAAGAAAAAAGTCAGAGGGCCTGGCACAATGGCTCAGTCACTAAATCCTCACCTTGTGTGTGCTGGGATCCCATATGGGCGCTGGTTCTGGTCCCGGCAGCTCCACTTCCCATCCAGCTCCCTGCTTGTGGCCTGGGAAAGCAGGAGAGGACGGCCCAATGCATTGGGACCCTGCACCTGCGTGGGAGACCCGGAGGAGGTTCCTGGTTCCCAGCATCGGATCGGCGCAGCATCGGCTGTTGTGCTCACTTGGGGAGTGAATCATCGGACAGAGGATCTTCCTCTCTGTCTCTCCTCTCTGTATATCTGACTTTGTAATAACAAAAAAGAAAAAGCTGAGTTGTGTGACCCTAGACATCCATTTACATAAACAACTCTTTAGAGGGGCTGAATCTGGGGCTACAGTGTCTAAGTCACTGCTTGGGATGCTCACATCCCATAGCCAAGTGCCTGGGTTTGAGCCCGGCCCCATTCTGAATTCCAGTTTCCTCCTAATGCATATGGCGGGGGGTGGGGAGGGAGGATATATTCAGGCTCCTGCAGCCCACATGGAAAACCCTGATTGAGTTCTGGGCTCCTTCTCAGCCTACTCTGGTCCCAACTTGTGTGGGTATTTTGGAGTAAATCAGCAGATGAGAGGGTGTGTGTGTGTGTGTGTGTGTAGGGGAGGGGGTCAGTGTCCCTTTCTCTCTCTTCTAAATAAATAAATGTAGACATTTTCAAGTTAGCCGTTTATACTTTCTGGCAAGTTTCATGCCACTTTCTGCGGGGCTCCTGGAGTTTCTGGATTCCATCTAGCATGAACCATGAAAATCCAGTGACTTCCACGGGGTGAAGCAGAAAATCAGGACATCCAATGGAAGTTAACGATGAATGTTCTTGACTATAATTAGATACTTATTTCCACCACTGGTTAAGTAAAAGCTTCAGACCACAATTCAATGAGTAAATCTATATGGCTATTTTTGTTTGCACTTTCATGGTCAAGGTTGATTGTTTGATTAGACTCGGTGATTCAAGGTAGACATGCATACTGAACGTTTTATATTTTTTAAAGACAGATTTAGTTTTATATTTCTTAGGAAACATAACCTTAGCCACTTTTTTATAACAATACCTGTGTCCTGTAAGCTGTCCAGATTTCTGTGCAACAAAGGTGATATACAAAATGAAAAAATAAGTTGAATAGATGAGTCTGTTTGTTCTCTGTTTCATGGTCCCTTGATCAGTTTTTGTTCATGTCACACACACCACTGAGATGGGTTACTTTCTCATACATAGGCAGGGACTTGAAGTTCATGGACAAGTGGGATTAAAAGATAAGTTTCTTTTGATGCCAAAACAATTGAAATCCATGCTTAGTTTTTTCCTGAGGAAGGAGGAGTAGTCTTCAGTTTCCATGAACTTGAGAGGAATCTTTATTTGTAGGCACAGAGTTCCAGGACTGGAAAGGGAGAGGGGTGTTGACGTCTCAGTACTACTTTGTACATATGGCTGTCGCTTTCTGTACTCTGTATCACAAAGAATGAACAGTGAACTTTGAGCCCGGGTTTAAGGTGTGTTGTCCTCTAACTGTCAACAGACTATAAACTCAGAAACAGATTACTCTAAGAAAAAGGCCCTGAAGGGCTTTATCACTTCTTTGCCTTCAACTGCCTTTCCTTTTTGGTTGGCACTTTTGAAAGTCATCTCGCAAAATTTCTACCACACTCTTTTGGAAGAGGCCATTCTTTAGTTGCTGCACGAAGTTTTGTGCAAAATTGGAAGACTGGTCTTCTAAACCCTGCATCGTAAAACTGGTTGATAATTATTTCAGCAGCTGTGTACTCCCACGCGCATGGGAAGAAGGAGGGAGGTCATTGGTCACAGACACTGGGGGCCAAGCCAAAGTGTTCAAGGGAGTGGGTCTTGCCTGTAAGAAGCTTTACGAACATTGTAGCTAATTACTTTTATTTACTTTTCTTTTTCTTAAAAAATTATTGCGCAAGTTTTTTTTTCCCCCTGGGGTGGGAGGACAGAGGCGGAGAAAGGAGAGGAGGGTGCTCCTTTGTGTACCATCTATTGGTTCACTGCAGGTGCTTGCTGAGGCTGGGCTGGACAAGGGCTGAGGCTGACTGCAGGTTCAATACAGTCTCCTGAACTGGAGCAGAAACTGCATGATGTGAGCCAATACCTGCCGCACAACAGGGTCTGTTAGCAACTTATCTCATTTTCTATGTAAGTTTGAAGATTTCATTAGAAAAGTGTTCACACAAATTCGCCAGAATGTTGGACAATTGAATCAGCTGTGTTTGCTCATTGTTCAACTTTGACAATATTAACACATGACTGATCTTGTGTCTAATCCGACACTTCTCACCCCTCCCCGAGCCTGTTATTTTGAAATATAAATCCCTCATCATTTCATCTATAAATAAATACTTAGGCATCTTTAAAGGACCTAAACTTGGCAAAATGTCATTATCACACCTAATAAAGCTAAAGTAATTCCTTCATATCATCTAATTAATACCTGGAGTTCCACATAATGCCTAGTTCCGGCACCAAGGATACAACCTATAAAAGCCAGGCCTCGGGTTTCAATACCCATGAGCCCACGAGTGAGGGAAGAGTCGAAAAAGAGGTAAAAGGAAAAACAAGATAATTTCTGCTCCTGACTTTGAGAGACATGCAGTGGATGACATGAGAGTGGCCTGGGATACGGGTGTGGCTGTTCCAAGGACAGGTGGAGGAAGGAGGAGATGGATAAATCCGGAAGTGTCAGGGAGCAGAGGCCAGGTGACATGCAGGAAGGAGCTGGCACTTGGGGGGACAGCTGGGCAGGTGAATGGATTTGCTAGGGCATGGAAACTGGGGTGGACTCGTCAAGTGTTTTCTCACCAAGTAAACTTATTTGTAACATATAACTTTCCATCCTGTAGCTTTTTTTTTTTTTTAAAGGTTGGTTTATTTTAATTGGAAAGGTAGATTTTACATAGAGAAGCAAAGGCCAAGATCTTCCATCTGCTGGTTTACTCCCCAAATGGTAACAACTGCTGGAGCTGAGCTGATTCAAAGCCAGGAGTCAGGAGCCTCCTCTGGGTCTCCCGCATGGGTGCAGGGTCCCAAGGCCTTGTGCCATCCTCCACTGTGCTCCCAGGCCACAAGCAGGATGGGAAATGGAGATGCCAGGTCACGAACTGGTGCCCATATGGGATGCTGGCACTTACAGGCAGAGTATCAGCCAGTTGAACCATCATGCCAGCCCCTATCTTCTAGCTTTTCAATAGGACATATAGCAGGGTATATTGATATTGTGCTCCGTGATCATTTTTTGATTGGCTTCATAATTGGTTATACTTAATTGCCTCTGACATTTCAGAAACAGACAGAACTTAAAATCCAGACCACTTTGAAATATAGAAGGGCACAAGCTCTACTAGAACCTTCAGGGCAAAGAGCCTTACCTGTCTGTGATATGATACAGCTCTGAATACTACCAGGTCGGCTCCAGCTTGACATTGGAGGTACTTCCTTTTTCTTCCTGTGTAAAGTAAGGGTGACAATTTGTTTATTTTCCTTCTGACTTTTTAATACTTCTTTAAACCCGGAAGTGGGAAATGGATATATTTAAAGCCAACAATACACAGACACGCACACATGTAGCATCATGTGTGTTGAAAGTCTGTCTGGGATAGTAGGAAGGAAAGGCAGGATGCGCAGAGAAGTCTTTCAGCTTGGATTGTGGTGCGACAGCAAGTCAGGAGCTGGCTGCTCTAATCCCTTCTGCCATAAAGATAAAATGAACTGAACGGAGGGGGCGATTCCAGCTTCTTCTCAGCTGCTACAAGAAATGGTCGCTGATAATACACACAGAAAGTGCGTCAGCCTTTCTTCCAACATAGCCAGCCACAGTCAGACTAAACATTTGTAGATGTCAGGCTGGTCTTCAGTAGAGGTATTTGTTGATTCATTCATTTATTATTTTTTTTGCAAGGAAATCTTGGTTACAATTCACCGACTTGAACCCGAAGTGAAGCTATTGTATTCAAAGACTGTTGACAATGATTTCATCTAGAAAATTCTGTTTTGTGCCACTATTTTAAGCTTAACCATCCGCTGTGTTAAAGGTTATAGATAGTTTGCCTATGAATTTTTACTCTTGCTTATTTATTTTCTTTTTCTAAGGATTTATTTTTATTTGAAAGGAAGATATTTTACAGAGAGAAGGAGAGAGAGAGAGAAGTCTTCCATTCAATGGTTCATTCCCTAAGTGACTGCCATGGCTAGAGCTGAGCTGATTGGAAGCCAGGAGCTTCTTTTGGGTCTTCCATTCAGTTGCAGGGTCCCAAGGCTTTGGGCCATCCTCTGCTGCTTTCCTAGACCATAAACAGAGACCTGGATGGGAAGTGGGGCAGCTGGGGATGCGAACTGGCTCCCATGTGGGATGCTTGCAGTTGGAGGATTAACATGCTATGCTACAGCACCTGCCTCCCATTTGTTTTCAGATCTACCAAACAGCAGTGCTTGTGTGTTCACCCGAGAGGACTGGCGTTTTTTTTTCTCAGTAGGGGACTAGAGAGCTTGTGCTAGATTCAGTTTGTCTTTATTTACTCAGCCGCTCTTCCAGGGCCCGGAGCTGTCAGAGGCGAAGCAGGAAATGACTGTTTACATCTGTCAGGAATTCATGGTTCTGCCTTTCATGGGCTTTCATGCCCTTCAGAGACTGTTTTCCACAGTGTGCTTGTTGGAGGGTCTGGAATATCACCCGAGTGGTGCAAAGATTGCTTATCAAAGCTCAGTCCTCTGTGACATGTGGCTTTCCGTAGCAGATCATTTTCATAAAAGTTTAATTTATCAATTACTATTTATTTAACTTACTGGAAAGGGGAAGAAGTTGATGTGGGTTTTCCATCTGCTGGTTCACTCTGCAAATGCCTAAAATAACCAGAACAAGACCAAGTGGAAGCCAGGAGCTCAGAGCTTACTGCGGAGTTCCCATGTGGGTGCAGGGTCCCAGCCGCTTGAGCCACCCCTGCTGCCTTCCAGGGTGCACAGCCCAGGAAGGTGGAATTGAGGATGAAGCCGGAACTGGATTCCAAGTTGTCCAGTATGGGATGTGTGTGTCTTGTGATGTCTTCATCACCGTGCCAGATGCCCTACCCAATTTTTTGATTTAGTAAGAAGATAGACATATTCCTGAGTGTTCACCATTTATTTAGTCAGAGCGCCCTCATGGGAGGCCTGGATCGAATTCCTGGCTCTGACTTCAGCCTGACCCAGCTCTGGCTGTGGCAAAGCGTGTGTAAAATGAGCTAATAGATAAGGCGTTCCTTTTTCTCCTTCAAAAAAAAGAAAATTACTAATGTGAGAAAGAAGTGAAGTGCGTGTTATGGACTTAGCACAGTTGTAACCAAAGTGTAGTTTGGCAAACATCATTGTGATATTAAAAAGTAAGCATTTGATGTGGTCCTGAGTGTAACATACTTTAAATCATTGTAGGGAAGAAAAAGCAAACAAATGTTGTGCTTTACCTTGAAGGAGCTTGTAGCTTGGCTGAAATGTTAAGACATGAAAAGGAAGATAAGTAATAGCACCAAGCAATATGTGATCAATGTCAAATGCAAATGCTTGCTAAAGGGGTTTAAAAGGAGACAGTTCATTGTGCACTAAAATAGTATAATGACAGTGACTGCTACCAGCATGTATTGAGTGCTTGCCATGTACTAAGTACTCATCAAGGATTTTACAGGCATTCACTCATTTAATCCTCATCTCAGCTCTGCGAGATAAGTATTTATCTGATTATCCCTGTGTTATGGTTCAGGGATACTTGGAAGAGGCCATTTAAGGAACCCAGAGTCACGTGCAAAGGAGGTGGCGGGGCCTCTGTTAGATTCTTGGCTCCAGCACTGCTGCCTTCGCCATACCTCGGCGGCCTGGGAAAACTTGGTTGAAGGGGAGACTGAGGAAAACGGACCACCTCAGGAACAAGGCTGGAGTGAATGCAGAAAGCGGCTTGGTCAAGTTGCAAGGGTGTGGTTTTAAGGGCTGCTCAGAGGCCCTTGGACTTGATCCCGATAAGCAGTTAGAAACCTAGGGAGTGGACTCAGCAAGACGACGACAGGACCACCTTGAGAGGTGGATGTCGCAGAGGGACGTTGGGTGTGTTGCATAAGCCGGTCGCCAGACTGGAGCCTCTGGGCCTTCTCGTTTGTCTCTACTGAAGTTTGGTGGTTATCTAGTGGTGGGTTGGGGTTTTCCATTAGCTGGGTCTCTGTTGACCTTGAAGGGATCAATAACTAAAATATCAGTCACTGAGCAGCAGGAGGCTCACAGTGACCCTGGTGGTAAGCGAATCGTGCAGAGCCTGGGTCCTGTCATGGAAGCAGCCTTCCCATCACCCCCACCTCCTGGGTTCCCTACACTTGTTTGATTTTGGGTAGAAGGGTAACTGTGGAAACGCAGGAGGAGAGTGATGGCACCCCCTACCCCTGTTCCTCAAGGCCTGGCTCAGGGTCCCAAGAGGATGACCAGAAAGATCCTTTGGGATTACCTGGTCAAGATCACATATATTTAGAGAAGAAGTTGGGGGAATAATGATCATTTTCCACTCCCCTGACGATTAATCTTGGGTTTAAATGCAGGTTCCAAAATAAAGCATAAGTGGCAGTAGCTCAGAGAAGCAAACCAAGCTTAACATTAAGTGACATGGGGCTTCTGAGGATGTGGGTTGGACTGGGAGCAGAGGTTTCTTACTGCATCTCGAACGCTCTTTTCGACGAGGGAAATATGTGATTAAGAAATGTTTTTGGCAAGATCTCTCCACGATTGTTGACTGGGAAAGAGGCCCAGGACTCAGCCAGGCAGGGAAAATGTGGGGTGTTTGCTAGGGTTGTGGGAGAGGAGCATTTTGAAATATTGGAAGGAGAGTGAATCCCAGGGCCTGGGGCAGAGAGGCCAGGGGCGGAGGTGGAGAGAAGTAGCATAATTCGGTTTCATCCTGATAAGAGGGTCCCTGCAAGGAAGAGTTAAGTAGAGGAGGGGTCTGCTTAAAGTTAAAGACAGAGAGGGATAGAGCTGAAACCTGAACACTCCTTTCTAGAATGTTTATTGCATACTTAAAGACATTGCATGGGACACGAGCTTTTTATGGAAAACCAAGGCTACCTCTTTTACAGGAAGATGAGCTGATTGATTGCTGGCCTGCTGGCATGACAGCGTCCCCAGTTATGCTAACAGGCAAGCTTAGCTGAGCTGATGAAATATCCTACTCTGGTTGCAACCTTGGATGCACTTGCTTTTTGTAAAACACAGGATAAATGGGCATCAGTGGAAATTTCAGAAACTTCAAGTGTCCATGCTTGGTTCACAGGTGTTTGGAGAAGTGAAACTTGACTGCGAACTCACTGGTGGATGTTGCGTGAAGTTCATCTTTGTGGCTGCCCTTGCTGCCCACAGCGTGGGCTCTGTCCAGAATCACTTGTGTTCTCCTGGAGGGCTCACTCATCTCTTTTTGTCTTTTGACATCTGCCACACACACACTCTCCCAGCGCATGCAGTCCAAACTCGTTTGCTTAGCATCACTTCTGGAAGGAGATAGGTCTGATTGATTTTCGTGCACCAACACAGACTCGCAGTGGTGTTCTCGCTGGGAGCTCTGCGTACTCCCTGTCACCCACGTGGATTTATGATGCAATCGGAAAGGGGTCAGAGTATTCAGAGAGCAGATTAATGCTGGGCTCGGAGTGCTCTGTGATGCTGAGGGAGCCGAAGTGCATCTGGAGCTGTGCAGTGCGTCGGCTCCTCCTGCAGATTCACGAAGAAAGAGGGAGCCTTGTGTGCTGAGAAGGGGGTGGGGATGAGCATTTCTTGCCTCCCTGTTTTATTTGTTATTATTTGAATGTTTTTGGTGATGCAGGTGGAGAGAGAGAGAGACAGACAGACAAATACATGCAAACAGGAGAGGCAGACAGTAAGCATTGTCATGAACTGACCTGCTCCCCAAACGCCCACAACAACAAGGACTGGCTTAGGCAGCAGCTAAGAGCTGCAACTCGGTCCAAGCATCCAGTTACTTGAGCCATTACCACCAGCTCCCATGGTACACATTAGCAGAGAGCTGTAGTTCGGAGCCATGGCTAGGCACTCCAACACCAGACAGGGGCATTCAACTGCTGGTCAAATGCCCACCCCTTCTTACCTCCTTTCTATGGATTATGTAGACACCGATCAGCCAGTATGAGTCAGCCTGCAGTAGAAAGTGATGTGGAGCATTCCCTTTCCCCTTCCCTCCTTTTCTTAGGGGATCCCTTTTCATTTTGCATAGGTTCAGGCTTGGTACTAAATTATTCTTGTAACTTCATTTTCTGTTTCAATATTGGACTTCCTGTGTCAACAGTTGGACTGGTCATAATCTTGACTTCATGACCCATTTTGTCCATTTTTTCCTGATTTAAAACAGTATCGTAAAAATCTTTTTCATCACAAAACCATAAACTAGGCCTAACAGGGCCATCCATTTCTCTTTGTTCCAGCAGGACCCCTGGACCCTTTGCAGGTTGTAGGATGCCTACTTCTAGCTGTGTCTTCACGGAGATGGGTGCAGGAGCTCTCTGAGGTCTGTTTATATGAGGCCACTGTTCCTACTCAGGAGACCTCTACCTTCATGACCGAGTCAACTGCAGAGGCGGCTTGGCTCCTAACGCCATCCTGTTGTGCAGTTAGGATCCCAGCAGATATAGTCCTGTGCCTCCAAGCGGCGGCATCCCACATGGGCACTGGTTTGTGTCCCAGCCTCTCGACTCCCCATCCAGCTCCCTGCTTGTGGCCTGGGAAGGCAGTCGAGGACAGCCCAAGTCCTTGTGTCCCTGCACCCATGTTACAGACCAGGAAGAAGCTCCTGGCTTCAGATCGGCTTAGCTCTGGCCATTGCGGGCATTTGAAGAGTGAACCAGTGGTTGGAAGATCTTTCTCTCTGTTCTCTCTCTGTTCTCTAAATCTGCCTTTCTAATAACATAAAACAAGTAAATTAAAAAATAAAAAGATTTACCAAATGAAATGGGTGTAGCAGGGATTGTTAACCCATCCCCAAATATCTGACCACGTTCGAGTCCTCACTCATTTCCTACCTGCTTCCCTCTCTTTCTCAAGTTAGCCATTGGTGCAGTTCTGTTTCCATCTTCTCTTCCCCTCCTCTTCCTTTTCCTTGCCTTGTTCTCCACCCTACATTTAGCGCTGACTGTATTGCATAAAAGCATGAAACATACACATCAGAAATCTAATTCTGCACAGACATGTGCTTAACTTGAGCTGTGTTTTAACTTTTTAAAAAATATCAGAAGGTATTCATTATTAAAGTTTTTTTA
This sequence comes from Ochotona princeps, assembly GCF_030435755.1. Lineage (NCBI taxonomy): Eukaryota > Metazoa > Chordata > Mammalia > Lagomorpha > Ochotonidae > Ochotona > Ochotona princeps. The sequence continues at coordinate 18,403,879 of NC_080858.1, read as the reverse complement.
AGGACTTATTTATTTATTTGAAGGGAAAGTAGCAGAGCGAGGGAGGGACTGAGAGGCAAAGATCTCCCATCTGGGTTCACTCTCTGCACTGGTCAGGACTGGGACATCCCACGGTCAGGATAACTGGGTCTCTCATGTGGGCAGCAGGAGCTCAAGTACTTGGGTCACTCCTCCCAGTCCCTTGCCAGGCAGATTAGCAGGGGACTAGATGGCAAGTGGAGTAGCCGGGGCTTGAACAGGAACTTATTTGGGATGGCAGCATGACAGGCTGTGCCTTAATTTGCCTCAACACCAGCCTCTACTTAAAATTTTTAATGTGAGCCATTATCTCTATTGCTATGTATCACCATTATTTCCTCTGTTGTATAATATTCTGTGGTGTGTGAGAATTGGTTTATTTATTTGGTGTCTCTCTTTTAGCATTCATTTATTCATTTGAAAGGCAGAGTGATAGATACAGCAGTTTTCCATCCACAGGATCACTTTTCGGGGGCTCACCAGAGCTGGGGCTGGGCCAGGCTGAAGGCAGGAGCTCTGAACCCCATCCAGGTCTCCCAGGTGGGTGGTAAGAACCCAAGAACAGGGGCCGTCATCTGCTGTCTTGCACAGGGTGCATTAGCAGGAAGCTGAATTGGAAGCAGAGAGTAGGCAGGACCCCAGCTGAGCACTGTGATACAGGCATCCTAATTGGTGGCTTAACACACTGTGCTACAATATCTGCCTCTGGTTTTTCAATGATTGACATTCAAGTGGGTATTGGCATTTTGGCTATTACAGACAGGCTTACCCTGAATACATTCACTTGGACAGGGAAATTCCTTTACACAGTTCTTTTTTGGAAGCCAGCAGGGGAGCTCCTGTTCTGGGGCATTTATGGGAAGCACAATGAGGATAAATGCTCAGCCCTTTTTGCTTCTGTTTGATGTGCTGAAGTGGAGGGAATCATGGCAGGGGATAAGACACCATTCTTTGAACTGTATTCCTGCTTGCAGTTTCTCAGTCCTACTCATGTTTGGAACAACGCAGGCCACACAGCAGTTGCTTTATGTAAAAAAAACTTGTTGGTTTTGTCTTTTGTTCAGTTCTCAGGTGTTAAGCCAAGTCCTCTGTGCGACTCATCTTTTTTGTTGCTGTTGTTGCTGCGTGTGTGCAGTATCAAGCCAGCTGTTTGTACGTGTTTGTTTAACATCTGCCCTGAGTTAGGCAGCCCGCATCTTTTCAATGCTTGACGGCTGCTCTGCAGGAACTTGCTGTCGGGTGGGGAGAGAACGGAGGCAGGCGTGTGTTCCAGTGCTTAGGCCATAGAGAAAGCATACTAAATTCTGCGTGAGTGAGCAGCGTTCTGGGGCTTGGGAGGCATGTTGGGTTTGGTATTTGAGGAGTGAGTGCGAGTTCACTGGGTTTGTTGAGGTGGATGGTGTAGGCTGTGACAGGTTTGGGAGAACACACACACTTGGGCCGTGACATCTGCTAGGCTGTGACTGGTTAAACCGAGATAGGTAAATCAGATCAAAATGTCAGTTCATGTTTATGAAAACCTCATCGATGTGGGGCTTGGTGGACAGACCAAGTCACTTTCACTACTGCTAACCTCTGCCCCACAACTCATCCTCTGGGCCTGAGCTGCTTAGTGGCATCCTCTGCCTGGGTGACACATCCCAGTTGGCAGGTATGACCGTGTACCCAGAGTTGAGGAATGAACCCCATGATCTGTGGTCCTTGTTAACCCATTTGCTTGGACAGTTGGAGTCCTCCCACACTGGGATTCCGACAGCATTTCTGCTCACAGAGCAGTTTTCCTCTGTGGAGACTGGATCAAGATAATTCTGCTGCAGGGTTAACAACTGCATACCCAGGGGAAGTTCTGCTCCTACTTCCGGGGTCCTCCAGCCCTGTTGCTGTTGCTTTCTCCTATCTCTGTCCCCAGCTGCTTCCTTCAACTGCTCCGTAGTGACTCAGGGGGAAGCTGCAGGGATGGTTGCTCGGCCACCTCCATCCCTGAACATCTGTCAGAATCTGCAGCACTGGCAGAGGGAGTGAGGAATTCAGGGAAGAGTACGGAGAGCACGGGTAGATGCCAGAGTCCCCCTTCTTGGAGAACACAGCCAGTCCTCTGTGCCCAGTACTCCTTAACTGGAGAGATCATTTAGCTCTGAGCATATGGAAATACATGCCTGGGAAGATAAGATGGGAGTTGAGTCAAGTGAAATTGTCATTGTACTGGAAAATGGTAGAGCAACATGATACAGGAAGCAGGCGCCACTTGGGGCACCCGTATCCATGTCAGAGTGCCAGGGTTCGAGTCCCAGCTGTGCTGTTCTTCATTTGTACTAAAGTGCCCCGTGGGAGACAGCACATCATGCCACCAGCCTATTGTTCTCTGCCATCCACATAGGAGTTCTGGGTTAGGGCCACGTTCCTGGCTTTGGCCTCACCCAGTCCTAACTCCTAACTGTTGCAGACATTGGGGAGTGAGCCACCCGACAGAAGAGCAATCACTCTCTCTCTCTCTTCATTACCCTCTTGAATATGTTACAAAGAAATATTGTGCCATGATGTAATAGAGTGTTAGATTTTGCTTAAGTGTTGGGAAGAGTTTGATTAATTTCCTTGTGTTCTTTAAAAAAAATAAATTTTCCCAGAGGCAAAAAGATTGCGAGCGAAAGAGCTAGGGAGACAGAGACAAAGAGGGTGTTGTCGTTTGCTGGTTCGCCTCACAGATGCCTGCAACTCTCAGGGCTGGGCCAGCAGAGAATTCAGTTCTGGTTTCCTGCATGTGTGGTGGGAGGCCACTCGCTCGGACCATCACCTGCTACCCCCAGGGTCTGCCTTAGCAGGAAGCTGGTGCCAGAAGCTGGGGCCAGGCATGGGAGCCAGGTGCTCTAATGTGTGCTATGGATGTCTTAAGGATGTGCAGGGCCACTCCAGCTTTCTTTGCTTGTTCCTACCCAGCGCTGTGGTTGAGAATAAAGACCCCATAACTGAATAAAACCGAGTTTGAACCCTGCCTCCACTGCTTGTTAGATATGTGACTTTTGGCACATTATTCTGAGTTCCGAGTCTGTTTCCCCAGCTGAACAATGGGCTGCTACAGCCTAGCTCTCACAGTGGGTTATTATGAGGAACATGTAAGATGCAGTATTTTGGAGTAGCTGTTAGTGGATTTCTCGAAGTTGGGGCCCCTGGTTGGTCTAAGTTCACCCTTTATGAAGAGTCGGTCCCATGGCCGGATTCATGCCCAGTGGGCTGGCTTCTCCCATGCTCAGCAGACCTTGATGTCACAGAGAATGCAGAGAGGAAAAATTGGAAGAAGAAGGTATACGGACAGCATGGGGTCCTCTGCCCAGGGCTAGCACTCTGTGTCACTCTTTGAAAAAAAATTTGTTTTTATTCTGTTAATTATTGGAAAGTCAGCTTTACAGAGAGAAGGAGATGCAGAGAGAAGGATTTTCTGTCTGCTGGTTTACTCCCCAAGTGGCTGCAGTGGTTGGAGCTGAGCTGATCCGGAGCCAGGAGCTAGGAGCTTCTTCTGGGTCTCCCACGCAGATGCAGGGTCCCAAGGCTTTGGGCTGTTTTTGACTGCTTTCCCAGGCCACAAGCAGAGAGCTGGATGGGAAGTGGGGTAGCTGGGGCACAAACCAATGCCCATATGAGATCCTGGTGCACGTAAGGCGAGGACTTTAGTCGTTAGGCTACTGTGCGGGGCTGTCTGTGCCACTCTTGAAACGGTCCCTGAAAACGTCTCCTACACCACTACCTTCCCAGTGGAATCTTGAGCCACCTGAGTCCGCTCTGCTGCAGCCTTCCCTCTGCCTCTGTGTATTTCATCTTGGAAAGGCAGAATCCTGGATCCCATGTGCTTTTCTTTGTATGTCTCTTTCTCAGCCATAATGCTACCCCCAAGTGGAATAAGGTGTCTCTTTCCTTCTCCATGAAATCACGAGTTCCTTTTCTCCTTAAATTAAGGAGCAAAGATTCTATCATTCTGTGTCATTCCGTATTCATTCTGTATCCAATTATCACTGGGCGGCTCTTCCCTTGGAGTGACATGTGGTTAAAGATCGCAAAGGTGATAGTGACAGAACTGTGATTGTCATGTAAAGGTGGCTTGTGTCCCTAAGTGTATGCCATCTCTGAATGCTGCTAAAATCTGTCCAGGGGTACTGAAGAGAGGCCAGGGTGAAACTTTTAATTTTCTGGCATTTTCATGGATGTCAAAGTGATCTGTCATGAATGGAAGACATGTTGTCCATCCTTAACAAGGATGTTATTCCAACCAGCCCACATTAATAGGATTTCTTGGAAAATTGGTGCAATAGGAGGAGTTTCTATTAAATTAGAGATTTTTGCAGTTTATGTAATTAGCATTTTGGGTGGGCAGGGATAGAACAATATGTAGAGAGTTTGAGAGAAGAAACTTGAAGCAGCTGGTACGGTGGAGTGGATGAAGTTGCCACCTGTGACATTAGAATCCCATAGGAGTGCCAGTTCAAGGTGCCGCCTCTGTTTCTGATCCAGCTCCCTGCTAATGTGCCTGGGAAAGCAACAGAGGATGGTTCAAGCACATGGGCCCTGCACCCATATGGGAGTCTAGGAGAGGCCTCTGGTTTCCTACTGGTCTAGCTCTGACCTTTGCAGCCATTTGGGGAGTGAGCAAATAGATGGAAGATCTCTGTCTCTCCCTCTCACTGTAACTCTTGTCTTTCAAATAAATACATATATTTTTAAAGAAATCATGAGAGGGAAGAAATAAAGACCGTTTAAAATTTTTTTATGTATTTTCTTACTTGAAAGTGCAACAGAGAGAGGTAGGGTCCGAGAACTTGAAGACATCTTTCATCCATTGCCTCACTCCTCAAATGACCCTCAGTAGGTGGGTTTGGGCTAGATCAAAGCCAGAAGATCTCCATCTAAGTATTACAAATGGATGGAAGTGGCCCAAATGCTTGGGTCATCTGCTGCTGCCTTTCCAGGCACATTAGCAGGGAGCTGGATCAGAAGTGGGGTAGCTAGGACTTGAACCAGTGCTGATATGGGATACTAGTGTCCCAAAGTGGGAGCTGATCCACTGTACCACAGTACTGCCCCACAACCACTGCCTTGAAGGAATTGGAATTTTTCCTGCTGGCTGCTGAGTTTGTCTAGCTTCTTTTCTTTCACTGAAGCCTGAGTGGTTTAGGATTGAAGTAATTGAATAGTAACCCACCTATCTACAGTGTATATGTTCTAAGACCCCTAGTGAATGCCTGAAGCCATAGATAGTACCAGCCTCTACATACACTGTGTTATGTTTTGTTTTTTTCCTGTGTGTGCATGCCAGTGATTAAGTGTCACCTAAATTAGGCACAATAAGCAATTAACAACAGCAACAAAGTAGAACAATTATTACAATATAGCACAGCAGAAGTTATATGAATATGGTCTTTCTAAATATCTTACTATAGTGAAATTTCAGTAGGCTTGATAAGATTCCCCCCCATCTTTTTTTTTGTAAGCCAAGTACTTTCACCTTTTTACTTAAAGGAAGCCCTTTGATGCATCAAAATCGCCAGTGTCACTATTCTTGCATCTGGGGTCATTATGGAGCCAATGCACCGCAGTACTGTGTGAGCCCTGGGACATCGAGACACCTGATCTGATGGGTGACTAACAGGTGAGCCGTATCTACTGTGTGGATACCCTGCACAAAGGAAGGATTTGCACTCTGGGTTTTTGGAAAAGCATGGTGTGAGGTTTCATCATGCTCTTCAGAGCAGTGTGTGATTTAAAACCTGAAGATTGTTTCTGGCATTTCACTTACTGGTGCTCGACCATGGTTGATCATAGGTAACCAATACCATTGAGAAGGGCGGTGACCATTAGATGACAGTTCCTGGCCTGTTTTACTCTCCAACGGGGTGAAATGAATAGGCACAAGCAAGTGAGAAGTACTGGTTCAGTCAATGTGAATCAAAAGCTGCCAATGCTATCATCTTCTCAACTGTATTTCCCCTGATAGGTCCCAGGACATGGAGAGTCCCGTGTTAAGGAGCGTCTGGTTCTCCTATATCTAGTAGCCAGGAGACCGTATCTAGGAGGCATAGTGAGTGTCATGACACCTCCATAGTTGCCAGACACTTGGAGGTAAGGACCTCGCCTGGCCCTCCTTATCCTCTAACCCAGCTAGTGTGAGTTCAGGAACTCCACAGCCTCAGGTTCAGCAGCTCTGAGCGTGTTCTGCTGGCTTTTGTATGTTACCAGCGCTGTTTCTTCTTAATCATTGACTCCTGGAACAAATGATTCAGAAGGACCTCTGTAGGTCCAAGTCTCTCATGGACGGTATGAGGACCTGCAGAGAGAGGAAGGAGGATAAAGCAGTCCTGTTCCTGCTGCCCATGTGGCTCTTCCGCTGGGGCCTTGACAGACTAACGAGAAGCACATCAGTAAGAGAAAAGTCAGCATTTTATCAGCTCACACAGCACCCATGGTGTGGGCTACTGCGGATAACTGAAAGGCTCCTAGGGTTTTCTGTAGCACTTGTCACCATCTCAGATTGATTTTAGCTGTTGTGGTTTGTTTTTATCTCCTTCCACCGGTGTGTAACTTGCATGGGCACAGTGCTTTTTGCACTTGTCTTCTGATGTGTCTTTAGTACTAGGCACTATGTCTACAACACTCAGCAAGTGTTTGTTGAAGCAATGAATGTGTGAACCTAGGGCAGTTAGCCTTTCTGTGCGAGCACCTGGGAAAGCCTGCACATAGCAAATGCCCCGTGAAGCCTTCCTTGCTATCGTAATGCTGGCATACTTGATTTTCTTAGTCTTGAAATTCCTTGAAGGCAGAAGCTGTGTTTTCATGCGTCATCTTTGGATTTCTAGTGGCACTTTGGCTCACCCACGATTGCTATTCAGTGTTAGTTAAGTAATAGATGACTAAATTACGGACATTCACAGCAATACTGTAAATCTTTTCTACCTTTAAAACAATGAGTTTTCTTTCTGTCTTTCCCCCTCAGCAAGCCAGCGTGGAACAGTGTGATTTATGGAGTGCATTAGGTCATCCTGTACGCAGTGGGTGTAGTCATTTTTTTATTTATTTTTAGACCTTATTTATTTGAAAAAGTTACAGAGAGATGGAGCGAGAGGTTTTCCACACCCAGGTTCACTGCCCCAGATGGCTGCACCAGCCAAGGCAGAGCCATGAGCTAGGGGCTTGCAGTCTTCCAAGTGGGAAACGGGGGGCTCAGGCACCTGGGCTGTCTGCTGCTGCTTTTCCCAAGCCATTAGCAGGGAGCTGGATCAGAAGTGGAGCAATCAGGACACAAATTGGTTTATTTTTATTGTTGTGACTTGGCCAAAATTTCTTCATAATTGACGGCAAGGCAAGGCGAGAAGCTTGGTGCATTCTGAAGATTCCCCCCAGCCTGTTAGGAACACCTGCCATCATAGTTTACAGAAATCGTTCCCCACAAGGGGCTTCTCAGCGGAGACTGCAATGTCTGGACAGAGAAGTGCAGGTCCTCATGAAAGTGAAAGAGACATGCTCCTCATCCCTGTTCTCAGTGGACAGTCAAGGTGATGTAGAAAGGTTCTGCCTTCAAGATAGAATCAGCCATTTGACTTTCATGGCCCTCACAATCTCCAGTTCCGTTAAGAGTGTGGATTAGATTATGACCAAAGAACTGTCGTACACTTCAGTTCCTGCCTTGAGTGTCTAAGAAAGCCCAGACCTATGGAGGATGGAAGGTACAGGTTTAAGTGGAGACCCTGAGGAAGCGCAAGGGATTAGGCAAGAGGCTGAATGGCATGTACTATTGGTCTGTGATGGGAATGGAAAATGACAGTGATTAAACGGAAGATGAACTCTTCACAAAAGGCTGTGTGGCCTGCTGGTTTGGATGAGTGTATGTAATGCAAACTAGGTTGCATGTTGGCCATCCAGTCTGGACGTCTGATTTGTAGACCCTTCACGTAAGTAAGGCCCGAGAAGCTCCCAATCCTGCCCGTAAAGTATTGCGATTTGGCAAGAGGATTTAGACTGTTGCCCAATTTGGTTTCCAGAAAGCCCAACTTGCCTAACATGACAATAAATTGAAAGGAAAAAAATTAAAAGCAAAACCTCTAGTTTGATGACATGCCACAGAAAACTATAATTTGTTTTCCTTACCACATTACAGTGCGGAATAGCTGCCATTGGCTCCTAAAGACCTGGCCGTGGTGTCCTGCTCTTCTTGGCCACAGCATTCCCATAAAGCTAAGTCACCACATGGATGCTGCGAAATCATGCAAGCCCGTGTGTGTGTGTGTGTGTGTGTGTGTGTGTGTGTGTGTGTGTGTATGTGCGCGCGTACCTTTGTGTGCTATGCATCTGCCTGTCTTGCTACCATGTACCTCAGTGTAGTTTTCTATGGCTGTAAATCAAATTGCGTGCTAAACACTCAAAATCTAAAAATCCCAAATATCATATCCTCCAAAATTGAAAGCTTTCTGGGTACTCACATGAGATTGTAAGTGGAAAAATTTACATCTGACCTCATGTGAAGTGGAGCAGTCAATATGTAAGGTGCACTGGAAATGCCAAATAGATGGATCTTCAGGCTGTGCACATGAGGTGTTTGGAAACTGAATTTCATAGTTCAGTTTGGGTCCACTTCGCTGTCATATGGTGTAAATGCAAATATACCAAAATCCCCAAAAGTTCCAGATCAGAAACTCTTCTGGCCTCAAGTGTTTCGGCTGAAGGACAGTCACCTGGTTTGCAGCGACGTACCCTCTTGGTCTCTGCTTCTGGTAGTTAGGGTTTGGACACAGCTTCTCTGCCTCATCCACTGTCTCAGTGAGGGCTGTGGTCTCATCTTTGGTCTGAGTGGGGAAAAACCTGCCTGATGAGACTAGGTTAGGAGATCTCTGTTTCTTACTCGCTCTTGGCTGCAGGTAGCTAGCTGCCAGCGCCTCACCGGGTGGACCATCCGCATGGACATCCCTGTCCCTGGCATCTCCCTCCTCCTGGTGTGTGCCTGCTTGTCCTGCTGAGCAGTCGGGGATAGACCACTGGAAGACCTCTTGGGTGGCAGATCCAGTTAGATCTGCGGTATCTCCTGGGTGTTGAATGGATTAAAATGGGAGATGGGGACATGGAATCAGTGTGTAGAAGGGAGGAGGAGGCAGGGTGGCTGTGTTTTAGGCCAGAGATGAGGGAAAGACTAAAGTGGGACTGACACAGCAAAGACAGCTCATGGCCAGTCACATGGGGGATTATTGACAAAAGGGTCCGTTGGGCTGCCCCCACCTGTCCTGTGCACTCATGTTGTGGAATTCTTGTCAGCTCCAGTGCATGTTCCTGTTGTTGGAAAATTTCTATTAGATGTTTCCTTATTGTACCCCAGGGTGATAAGAATGAACTGTCTTATAAAAGACATCTTGACAGGGTCCTGCCTTCTGGCTTTCCACTCATACAAGAGGTTTCCAAAATGTTCCTTGTAGGTATGTATAATGGAATAACTAGAAATGGATTTAAGAACTCGTGAGATTGATTTATTTCAAAGGAAAAATTACAGGGAGGGAGGAAGAGAGGAAAAGAGGCCAAAGCTAGGAGCCAGGAGCATCATCTGGCTCTCCCACCTGAGTAGCAGTGGCCTGTGTACGTTGGTCATCTTCCACTTCTTTCCCAGGCGCAGTAGCAGGAAGATTTGAAGTGGAGCAGCTGTATGTGAATTGGTGCTCATATGGGATGCTGACATCATGGGCATAGGCTTATCTTGTTATACTACAATGCTGGCTGCAGAATTTCAAAAAAAAATTTTTTTGGTACAAAAATGACCTAACCATTTAGTTCCAGTTCTCCTGCAATTCTCTGAAGTCCGCTGGTGTACTTGTCAGGATAGTTTCCGAAAGTCATCTGTGGCGTGAGTGATACAGCATCTAACGTGGAAAAGCCAAGGAGTGTAGTTGTTAAGGTTGTATGCCGAGGAGAATAACTGGGGTGTGAATCAAGCAGATCAGCCAGGCTGCCTGGGAAATGCCTCCTCATCTTGCAGCACAGTCCCATTGTAACAAAAGAACACAAACTTAGACTTGGGAGAAAAGCTAGGTTGCCTTCAGAAATTCCAAAAGACCTTAAGCTCTCTCCATGAGGTGCCTCAGTTGGAAGCTTAAGTGGAAAATGCATCTGCAGTTGACATCCAAGCTCCCAAAACATTGAGTAATTGCTCTGGAAAGTTAGGGTGAGGGGATTGAATTCAGTCAGGATCCTTGAAAAAGAAGGCCCATGCATACATAAAGAGAAAGGAAAAATAATATTGATGCGAGTCTTGAAAAATGGTACCCAGAAGTCATCATTGGCTCCTATCCTGGAGGCGAAAGTGGTGAAATATAGAAGAGCCCTGAGTGTCAAGGAAAACAGTCCTGTTGATCAGTTTCTTACAAGGCTTTTTTTTTTTTTCCTATTTTAGTCATTACTTCAAAAGAATGTGCTTATACATGGGAAAGCAAGGGATGTACGATACTTTGTAATGTATTTTGAAAGAAGAGGCTAGGGAGCTTTGGGGACGATCATCTTTGGTGTAAACTATGGACAAACCAATGCACATGGTAACCAGGAAGTTGAAAATACACATTGTCCCTGATTGGGGTTTCCGTATAACGGCCAGGTTATCGTGCAGTTGTTCACCCCTCAAGAGCTCCAGGGGAAAGTCAGTTCATGTGAGCCTCTTGCTGGCCAGCTGGCCTGAGCTGGACAACTCCAAGGTCAGGAGTTGTCCTCTTTGAATTTTAAGATGTGATGAAAACTTGAGGGAGAGGTGGGTTATTGACTGTCCCCTGACTATCAGACTCAGCATTTGGGGGAGAGGGAAGGCTTTTGTGGTCCAGTGGGAGAAGTCACTTCCTGGAACACCTGCAGCCCATCTCAGAGTGGCTGGCATCTAGTCCTCTCAGTTTCTGATTCTGCTTCCTGTTAAGCCGCACCCTGACGGCGGGGGAGGGCAGCAGATGAGAAGTGTTCTGGTGCCTGCTGCCCTGCGGCAGGTGGGGATGGAGTCCTGGCTCCTGGCTCAGTCCTGGCCCAGTCCTGGCCCAGCTCCACCTGTTGCACATATTTGGGAAGTGAACCAGCCAGAAGCAAGAACTCACCCTCTCTCTATGGCTCCTCCTTTCAAATTAAAAAGAAAAAGCAAAACAAAAAGAACTTTAAAAAGACCTAAAATAAAGATATAATTCTAACATTTTAAAAAAGATTTATTTATTTTTATTTGAAGGGCAGTTTTTACAGAGAGAGAAGGAACTAGAGAGAGAGGTTTTTGCTTCTCTGGTTCACTCCCCAAATAGTTGAAACAAGCAGAGTTGAGTTGATCCAAAGTCAAGAGCCAGGAGCTTCTTCCTGGTCTTCCACATGGACATAGGGCCCAAGGGCTTGAGCCATCCTCTGCTGCTTTGCCAGGTTGTAAGCAGGGAGCTGGATTGGGAAGTGGAGCAGCCAGGACACAAACTGGTGCCCATATGCATACTGTCACTAGCAGGTAGAGGATTAGTATTCTTAGGATTGTAAAATTTTTAAAGAAAGGCAGAAAGGCAAGGAGAGAAGGGAAGCAGAAAGGAAGTGAGGTGGATTGGAAGGAAAGCGATCCTGTTATTGTTACAAAGTTTCATTCATTTGTAATTTTTATCTTAGGTTCTAGTTTGTTCCTTTCCTAGAAGTTATTACAATTTACACATATTTTGTCTAGTTCATTATTTTGTCTCCCATTACAAGGTACGCAGTGTGAAAACAGGGACGGGGCCTGGTGAATTCTGTATTTTCTGCCAGCAAGTAGGGCATTGGCACCTGTTAGATACTCAAGAAATAGCCAGAGAAGGCACAAATGAGGGTGGAAGAATGCTACCAAGACCGGTCGGTGGTAATGACTCCTTAGAAGGGACCCTATAGCTGGAGAAAGAGGAAGAAGGGAAACCAGGAAGTGGAAGGAACAGTGAGAAGGAGGAAGGGGAGTGAATTCACAGGCCTGTTCCCTTCTGTAGTTGCTGTTTCAATAGGTAAGAAAGAACCAAGAAGACACAAAGAATGCCAACCAGAAATGAGAGAGAAGATGGGCTGGCCTCACTGGACTAGCTGTGGAGTTGGAAGTGGGGAGTGGGGCACTGGATCAAGTGTGTTCATTTTTTGAAGGCCTAAGGCTGTCTGGAATGTAAGTTCCCATCCTTTCTAAGTCATCTGAGAGTCTGGGGGTGTGGGAGTGTGCTGCCAGCCTGTGACTCCTGTATTTATATCCTTTGTGCTGGCCTTCAGCTGTTTTTTTTGAGCAGCTTTAGGTTATCTGTGCTGGGGCTACAGAAACAAGGTTGTGGCCAGCTGCCTCCATGCTTTGGTGGCTCAGTACTTCTCAGCCCGCGCAGCTGAAAAGATAGCTGGGTTTGGTCTGATGAACTGATGTTGACTTAAGCCCAAGAACACTTCATTGAAAACACTAACATTCTAACCAGAGTAAAACAGAAAAGAGGGAGGAAAAAAAAAAGACACACCTTTTCCAAAACAAACAAGTAGCTCTGGTCGAACAGTTCTGCTTTTGCCACTGTCCTGGCTGAGGGTGTTTTTCAGCAAAATAGTTTCCTTGAGCCACAGGGTCCATGAATATTCCAGAAAGATTAGAGGACAATCGAGGTAGTTGTAAGCATTAGTGAGCCCACTCAAACTCTGTCCTCACCTCCTGAAAGTGGGCGGGAGTCAATGGCCGGGGTGCAGTGCAAGCACAGACATGCAGACTTTTCCAGAATCCTCTAGAAAGACAAATTGCAATGGTGGCTCCGCTTTGCTGCCTTCCTGCTTGCAGTGGCAGCAGGGGAAGAGGGATTTATGTAGGAGTTGGCCGTCCAATCCAGGTCTCCCCCAGATGGCAGTGACCCTGTTACTTGAACCATCACCACCATCTCCATTAGCAGGAAGTGGGAGTCAGGAGCCTGTGCCGGGAATCGAACTCAGGTGCCCTGCTACCTAGTGTGGACATCTTAGCTGCTGGGCCAGACACCCAGGGTGATGTATGTTGGCTTTGTGTTCTAGTTCTTGATGCCCTCAGGCCCAGCTTCCACACTGGTGAAAGGAGTGAAAGTCACAGTGCCTTCATTTGTGAAGCAGCTTTTGCTGTCTCCCTGTGTCCTGGTTATAGCTGTGGGAAAAGAAGGGTGGCGTGGTTACTGTCCTTGTGCCCATGCAGAGAAACTGATGCAGAGTTACCCGGTTCAGTCAAGGGCAGCCCCGGGACTGGACTCTGTGCCTTTTTGCTGAGAAAACCTGACTGTATTGCACAAGATTGTTTTTTCCTAAACAGTACCGGATTAAAAAAAAAAGGTTATTTCAATACAAAATAATTAATTTTGAGATCCATGCATAGAAGGCATCTTCAAAAGATGCATAAAAAGTTGCTTTATGAAGAAACTGTACATGGATCTCAAAATTGGTTTTGTACCCAAATGACTTTCGCTAATGGTATTTTTTTTTTCATGGGTATTTCGACGCACTCCCTCTCTTGTCTCTCCCCGGTAAAATAGTGAGTCCTGGTTCTCTGGGTGTCTGTGGTGGGTAGGCCTCCACTACGGGGTATGACTTGGGTACTGAGTTCTGTGGCTGCAAGTACAGATGGCCAGCAGACAGGTAGGGGGGTGGCCACTGGTTTTTCGTGGGAGAGCAGGGCAGGCTGGAGAGGCCCAATGTGAACTGAGAGACACAGGGGTCTTGCGTTGGCAGCTGGTGGGGTGAGAGAATGGCTCTGTGGCTGACTTTGCATGGTCCAGTGGCGTTGCTGGGCTGGCCCCAGAGAGAGTGCACATCTGTAGGACGATTGCATTCACAGTCACCTCTATGGGCTGTCCGAGGGGACCTGTGATTTAACATGCTGAGTTCTGGAAGTAAAACTGGAGAGGAGCGCTTGACTCCATCGAACCTGTATGGTGCAGGTTGGTTTTGCTTGTTTGGGAGCTTTGTACTTTGTGGTGAAGAGCTGTGCAGTCCTCTGTGCCAGAGGACTCACTCTTGGGCATTGGGAAAAGAAGACAAACCTGTATTTTGTAGAAAGAGCCTATTGTTCCCAGGGAGCCATCGGCGCCAACTTTTTGGATTCCTTTGGCTAGCTCTGAAGAAAAGCTTGAAGTCAGTATGCCAATCATTGGGGCAGGTGTTAGGCCTGGTGGTTAAGTGAGACACTATCCCACAATGGATGACCTGGGTCTGACAGTTGGCTCTAGTATCACACTTAGGCACTTGAGGAGTAAACCCACCAGTGGAAGCTCTCAGCCTGGCTCTTAAAGAAATACAGAGAAGTGAGGGAACGCCCAGTAGTGACGTGCACAGCCAGCCACAGCCAAACCCTGGCGAGCTCCTGGGAAAGTGACCCCAGCTGCATGGTTTCAGATTCTTGGAAAATAAGTGCAGAAGAGGCTGCAGTTTGGAAAAAAAAATGCTTCTCATTTCCCACATGTAGCGATGTGCCACTTGGTCTCACTTATCCCTGCTGGGTCAGGCACAGGAGAAGCTTGGTGTTGGAACCCACATGGAGGCCCTACTGGTTCCAGCCTGCACTAGCCGTGGCTTGGTCCCACTTTCCCTTCTCGTCACCCACTGTAACGAGGGAATTGTTCTTTCCTCAGTTTCTGCCCTCCAACCTGTCCTGATGTGGACCTCTCTTTGATTCAGTGCCAGCTACCCCAGCTTGAAATCCCATATGTGGCAGGTGGCTAGAATGTTCTGTCCTAGGGTACAGCATGGCAGATAGGGCACTGGGCACAGAGTGAGGACCCTGCTAGGGACCCACCATGTCCCCCCTAACACAGTCGGTCAGACTTGCCTGTGTCTGGATGAGACGGGACCAGAACCTGACTCTGATACTCGGAAATGTGGCATTCTCTTCTCTGCGATAGTGCAGGCTTGGGCCTTTTTCTAGGACTGATGAGTAAGTCGTTTGAAGTCTTTCCACTCATCCCCTGGCCATTATGTATATGATTCTCTCAGCTTGATTCTAACACCAGTGAATAGAGAAAGGATTCCCATCAATATTCTGTTATTCTCATGTCGGTTGTGAGCACACATCAAAAGCTATCCTCTTCTCCCAGGCTGATATGTGTTTCTAGTGGAATAGAGCTCTCATGACTTCACAGGGCCTTCATCTCTTTAACACCAGCTGGAATAAGAGAAAAATTAGCAGGTGCGCAGCCTGTGGGATCCGAAGGCAGAACATGAAGTCCCTGCTGTGCTGGGGTTGCCTTTCTAGCCTGATAGGGTTAATGGTCAAGGTCAGCGTAATCCTGGAACTCTGGAAAGCGTGCAGAACTTTCCCTCTTTCACAGAAGGCTCCATTTCTGACAGTGCTTCTCCCGAAGCCTCCGAGTCTGACGGCAGTGTCTGTGTGGCCGATGAAACGAGTGAACATAAAGTCCATATTTTTACAGGAATGTGTTTCTCCTTGCTGCTGTGTTTTCTGAGAGCTCTTAGTACCTTTTCCCATACCTTCTAACCCAACATACCTTTAGCAGGAGGGTTATACCAATAACAGTGTTTAATAATTAAAGAAAACAAAGCATTATATTGACTGTTTTTTTACCCTGACTCCAGTTCCCTGTAGCAAACCCTGGAGAAATTCTACCTACTGTTCCCGGACTGAACTAGAATTTCCCATATTTAAATGAAGTGCCAAAAGTTCCCTTACCTTAAGTGTTCTGATTTCCTTTTGGTTTCACTGTCACCGGAGCCTCATATGTTGGGCGCCAGTTGTTGGGGTTCAGAGAAATCAAGTAAGACTCCAAGGCGCATGAAATGAATTTAATTTCCAGCCCGGGGGCAACTTCTTGCCATGAACAAGAAGCACCTTAAACAAAATAAGCGTGGGGTTTTGATAGCAAGTATCTATGGGACAATCAATAGCTACATGATATTGGGTAAATACATGAGGAGTTATTTTGTGACATGGAGCAGGTAAAAAATTTACAATGTCTAAGATTCTGTTTCTAAAGATTCTGATTCTATTTATAAAGCAAAAGCTCAGGATTCTAATCCTGTCACTTCAATGTAGACAGTTAAACTGCATGCCTCGAAGGTAACTGTCCTTCCTGGGAATTCTAAGAACTCCCAAGATCATTCCTATCTCCCGTTTGCTTCCTGGTGAATGTGGGGATTTTCTGTTTCCAGGAATACATTCACCTTGACAGTTAACCCTACCACTAGCCTTTGGCTGGACCGGCTGAGGATCCTGCTGAGAAGTGCGATGTGTCCCTGGGGTCATTGCTAGAAGTGCCCCGGTGCCTTAGCTGTGTTTTCTTGGGAGATTTGGGGCTGAGATGTCACAGCCTTGGGAGTTGCTTTCTATGGGCTGCGTGTCGTCTGGGTTGCACAGGTGTAGCCGCTTCCAGCTGAGTTTCTCCAGGAGCCATTCATAGGACCCGACTCCATGGGGTGGGCATTGTCTCAGTCACATGATCTTCCCTGACCTCTGACCTGTGAAGTTGTTGTTGTTGTTTATGCAGCTCAAACCCAGTGTTACTGGAGCCACCTTGTTTTTACCTTGGAGATATTCTTGTTCTCTCCTCCATCTTTATTGGGTTTTTTTTTGTACTCAGTGAATATTTGGTCACTCCCCAGGTGACCACAACAGCTGTTGCTGAGCCAATCTGAAGCCAGGAACCAGCAGATTCTGGGTCTCCCACACAGGTACAGGGTCCTAAGTCCTTGGGCCATCCTCTGCTGCTTTCCCAAGGCCACAAGCAGGGAACTGGTTGGGAAGTGGAGCAGCCGAGACACGAACTTGTGCCCATATGGGATTCCAGCATGTACAAGGGAGGATTTAGCTTCTGAGCTATTGTGCCAGGCCTTCCACCTGTTATCTTTTATCTGTAATAGTTGATTTGGAGATAAGAAGCAGTGTATGTGAATTACAAAACATCCTGGTAGAATGAACACCTGTGAACTCACCAGGCCACCTAAGAGCTAGAGTATTCCCTGCATGTCTGCCTGCCCACCTGCTGTGCTCCTGGTTGTCCGATTCAGCTCCCTGCCACTGCGGGCTTTTGTGGGGTGTGTTTTCTTTGTGTTCTTCAGAAATCTCTGTAGCTCTCATACTTTTCTGTAATACTGAATCTTTGAAAGCAAATGCCCAGGGCGTATGAAATGGCTCATTTTGTGTTGACTTGGCTGGGTCACAGTGTCCAGATATTTGGCCAGGCGTAATTTAGGATATTTATGTATGAGAGTAACATTTAAACTGGGTAACTTTAAGGAAAATTTGTTTGAGAAGCGGAGAGAAAGAGAGGAGGAGAGAGAGTGAGAGAATGAAGAAATTAGCTTTAATCTGCTGGTTTATTCCCCAAATGTCACCATGGCCCTAGGCCAGGCTGACATCTGGGAACTCCATCCAGGTTTCTCACCCAAAGGGGCAAGAAACTGGTTGCTTAAGCCATCATTATTGCCTCCCAGGGTCTGCATTAACAGGAAGCTGAACTGAGGAGCTAGAGCTGGATCTTAAACTTCGTGCTCTGATGTGACGTATGGATGTCTTTTTGAAAGTATTTGTTGATTCTTTTTCCGTTGAAAGGCAAAGAAATGGACAGGGGGAGAAGGAAAGAGACGGTGAGACAGGCAGTGAGATGGTCACTCCTTAAATGGTCCACAGCATCGGGGCTGGACCAGGTCAAGGCCAGGAACCAGGAGTCCCACCTAGGTCTCCCACATGAGTGGCCAGGATGCAGGCACTGTTGCTTCCTGGAAGTGTTAGCAAGAAAGTGGCTCAGTAGCAGAGGCAAGACCTAATCTGCCTCTGGTATGATGTCCAGGCACCCCAGGTGACAGCTTAACTTGCTGGACTGTATCATTTACCTCTGGAACATGGAGATCATAACCAGCATCTTCATTACAAGACCAGACACCTGCTCCCACATCAGTGCAGTTTGCACAAAACAGATTGTCCTCCACAATGTGACCTTGCCCAGTTAGTTGAAGGTCCGTAAGCACAGAAGCCAAGTGCTTGGGTCCCTGCATCCGTGTGGGAGACTGGGAACAAACTCCTGGCTTTGGACCTGACCATTTGGGGAGTGAACCAGTGAGTGGAAGATCTGTTTTTTTTTTTTCCCCTCTCTCTCCTTCCCTTCTCCCTTCTCTTCCTTCCTGTCTCGCCCTCCTCTGTCGGTGGCTCTCATTCTATTGGTCTTGCTTCTCTGGAGAGCCCCACTGAGGCAGCCTGTCACGCCTGCCTGCATGCCACATCAGCAGCATCACAGGATCCACTTGCAGAGTATTGTTACGTCAGCAGGTGCCTGGACATTAGTCACCTACCAGGAAGGCATCAGGAAGCTATGGCCTAGGTCACAGACGCGAAAACCTTGACTTGTTGTGAAAGCAGCCGGCCTCTCCTCTCTCATTTTGGGTTACTCACACTGCTTTGGCATGTTTGGTCGCTTCCCAGAGCTCCGTGGCTCCCTCCAAGCAGCCACTCAGGGACCACTCTCCCCAACACACCGTCATTCACGGATCTGACACACACATACACTTCACACCGTCACAGACACACTCGTACATACCTCACACTCACACATATGCACTCATACATGGGCACACACCTCACACACGCTCATACGGATACACACCTCACACCCTTACAGACATACACTCATACACACAGGCACACATCTCAAAGCTTCACAGACACACACATATTCAGACATATGGACACATACTTCACACCCTCATACACACACTCATATGGACACACTCAACACACTCATTCATACAGACACACAACGCACACTTAATACCACACTCATATGGACACACGCCTCACACCCTCCTAAACAGACACACCCCTCGCACACACACTTATTCACAGATATACATCTCACACTCTCACAGATACATTCACAGAGACACATACGTCTTACACTCATACACACCTTGCACACCCACACACTCCTCACACACTCATACACACCTCACACACACCTCACACACTCACTCATGCACACCTCACACACACCTCACACACTCATGCACACCTCACACACTCATATACACCTCACACACTCACACTCATGCACACCTCACACATTCATATACACCTCACACACTCACACTCATATACACCTCACACACTCACACTCATGCACACCTCACACACTCATATAGACCTCACACACTCATGCACACCTCACACACTCATATACACCTCACACACTCACACTCATGCACACCTCACACATTCATATACACCTCACACACTCACACTCATATACACCTCACACACTCACACTCATGCACACCTCACACACTCATATAGACCTCACACACTCATGCACACCTCACACACTCATATACACCTCACACACTCACACTCATGCACACCTCACACACACCTCACACACTCACTCATGCACACCTCACACACATACATTCACAGACATGAACACTTCCTTCACAGCCTCACATGGACACACACCTCACACACTCAGCACACATACTCACACAGACATACACATCACACCCTCACACACACACCTCACGTGCATGCATACACACTGAAACACACTTCACAAACACCTCGCACATATACACATATTTCACATCTTTACACATACACTCTTATGCACTGACAAAACCTCACACACACACTTACAAGTACCCAAGCAGACAAGCAAATGCACACATACCTCACACACTCACATGTACACAAGCATACACACTCAAGCATGCACATCCATACACACTGACACATCTCTCACACACAACCACACAGACACGCCTCAATGCATTATAAGGCCTATGTCTGTGCTTTTCCACAGTTCTGAGCTTCCCTGTCTCCCCATGGGCCGCAGAGCTGGGGGAGTCATCAGGCCTGATGTGTTGTGTGTCACTGTACATCAGAGCTTGAGCTCAGTGCTTTATGTGCCCCGCCCCCACAGGCCCAGGGTTAGGGGTCACCACGAACACACTGACGCTCCATGAGGACCCGGCAAGGGCGCTGCTGTGGAAGGGGGGTCTGACTCCAGGCAGTGCGACCTCAGTGCCCCCAAGCCTCGGGGTTTTCCACCATTGGGAATTGGACAAGACTGCCACTCTCCCTGAACGTGCTGCTGACCTTGGGGCCCCGTGCTCGGCGCGTGCTGGGGGTGGATTTAGAGCTGATGCAGCTGCCTGAGGTCAGGGTAGACATGCTCCTCTTCCCGGAACACGTGGGTTTTTGAGCAAGTGTTTGAATCACAGCTCCAAAAGGGGCCTTGGGGACAGGATGGTTAGTCAACAGGTGGGGGGTTCACACTTCTTCCCTAAAGTCACGCCAAGAAAGCTCTCCCAGGCCCGGCGGCGTGGCCTAGCGGCTAAAGTCCTCGCCTTGAAAGCCCCAGGATCCCATATGGGCGCCGGTTCTAATCCCGGCAGCTCCACTTCCCATCCAGCTCCCTGCTTGTGGCCTGGGAAAGCAGTCGAGGACGGCCCAAACCTTTGGGACCCTGCACCCGCGTGGGAGACCCGGAAGAGGTTCCTGGTTCCCGGCTTCGGATCGGCGCGTACCGGCCCGTTGCGGCTCACTTGGGGAGTGAATCATCGGATGGAAGATCTTCCTCTCTGTCTCTCCTCCTCTCTGTATATCCGGCTTTCCAATAATAATAATAAAAAAAAAAAAAAAGAAAGCTCTCCCCCAAACTACCTTGGATTGAATCAAGTTCTAGAGGCTGCTGTGTAGCTTGTGGAGATGAGCCAGCAGCCCCTGTGGGCTTGGAGCCTCACAGGCCTGAAATGGCACCTCAGCAGGTGCAGTTGCTGCCGATTGGCTGAGCAACCAGCAGGAAAGGTCT
Organism: Ochotona princeps; assembly: GCF_030435755.1. Taxonomy (NCBI): domain Eukaryota; kingdom Metazoa; phylum Chordata; class Mammalia; order Lagomorpha; family Ochotonidae; genus Ochotona; species Ochotona princeps. The sequence continues at coordinate 18,383,087 of NC_080858.1, read as the reverse complement.
TGGCCCCTCTTTGGGTAGAAGTGGGTGTCCCCTGAGACCAGAGCCTAGGGTTACAGCTCACCTCTCCTTTTTCTCTTTTTTTTTTTTCCCCAACCATATTTCTTTATGTTTTCCATATGGTTTCAGCCTATTATTTCCTGTTTTTACTCTTGTCATGGACAGGCAAAACAACACCAGACCAGTTCCGTTTCCCAGGAGGACTCTCAGGGAATGAGCTCTGTCTGTGGAGTTCTAGACTTTTCCTAAGTGCCTGGGGAGGGCCACCCTTCATGGAGACTTCTTGAAGTTTCATTGTGAGGTCAGTTTTGTCAACCCCGATTAGAGAGAGTGAGCAGAATTTGCTCCATTTAAGCAAGTAAACTTTAAAGAACACATCTCTTCCCTTTTCCTTCCTGTGTCCTGGTTCCTTCTCGCCTTCCCTCCCTCTTTAGGCAAAGCAGATAGAGTCCTTGTTTCTGATCACGAATTGCTTTTTGCATGGCAGGAGCTCGTGTTTTCTGTAGGAGATTCTTGCAGCCCGCCCCTGGCTTTCCAAACCTTGCTCCTGAAAGCATTTTCAAATATTAGTCCAACAAGAAAACAATAGTCCCCGGGTCCTGTGACTTGGAAAATGAATAATGTATAGAGGATTACTTGTCTGAAGTCGTGATGCCTACGTCATTTCCGTGCTTTCTTCAGTCTCATTATTTTTGAACCCAAAAGTATTTTGATGAACATTTTTGAGGAAGAATTGTATGGTATTTCCCAACCTTCCTCCGTGGGTGGAATTGCATCACTGAATCACTTTTCTCTATTTTTTTCCACTTTCTGTCTCCTGTTTTGACAAGACTTCATCAGACTCCAGCCTTTTTTTCTTTATTAGTCTCTGAATTTTTTGTCTTTATCCTGGCATCGGTAGTTGTGTTCATTTCCCGTTGCTGTTTGCCGATCTAATGAGGAAGCCTCCTTAAGAACAAGGCCTTTGGCCCAATCTGCAGGTGGAGGTTGGAAGCCTGGGGAAGCTGGGCCCTCCTGTCTATCTCTTTAGCAGTCCTGGAGTTTGAGAGGATGGCACGTTCTTCCACTGTAGATAAAGCCAAGTTTATTTCCTCTTACTTGCCTTTGCTGTTTCCTCCACCTAATCTGCTTTTAAGGGACATGATATGTAAAGCCATGTGTGGTGGCCTGATTGCTTAACCTGGCCTGAGACTCTAGCTGAAGTGGTAGCTCTGAGATAGGCCTATACAGAGAAGACTTGGGGGATGCCAGTCTCAGCCCAGTCCATCCTCAGAAATATGACTTTGGCAGCAGGAGGGGGACAGATGGACCGCTGTCGTGGCACTGCCGGGGATTCCCACATTCCATTTTGGAGTGCCAGTTCTTTCGGATCCATCTTCCTGCTCGTGTACCCTAGCAGATATTGGAGGGTGGGTTGCCTAAATGGGAGATCCAGATGGAGAGTACTGGGCTCCTTGCTCCGACCTATTGCTACTCTGGCTGCAGTGGGCATTTGCAGAGTGAACCAGTGGGTAGACTGCCTTTCAACTTGATAAAAATAAATAAGCAACTAAAAATTGTGCTCTTGAAAAGCTGCACTCCCATCTCCTCATCCCAGAAGGGGCCTATGTCACTGATTGTGCCCGCCCACATTAGGCTGCTCCTGGGCACCAGAGCCAAGAGTGGACCACTAGTGATCACAGTGTCCGCAGACAGGTGTGCGTGTGCATGGAGACAGAGCCACAGAGGCTGGCTGGGATGCATTAGCTCGTGTCTTTGGAGCTGGCTCGCCGGAGTCTCAGGAAAAAGGTGCCGGTGCCTTCTCAAGTCCCTGGGCTGGCGGGAGGCGGAAGGCCTTGCAGGACCTCGGGTCTTGTCTCCCAGACCTTTGAAAGAGGTGGTGCAGCTCACCCACGCGGCAGCAGATAAGCTGCGGTGCTGAAAGTTGATCAATTCCATGTGAACCCAGTCTCAGAACTGCCTCACCTGTGGGTTGGCGTTTAACCCAAATTAGCCAAGCTGACAGACGCAATTAACCAGCCACCATCTCACCTCTCAGGCCTTTAGGGGCGTACCTGTGGTGGGAGGAGGAGGCAGCTGCTCTGGGCACTTGTGCCCTCTTCTCATCAGCTCACCCCTCACCATCATGCTTTCACACCCACGGCCTTAGATGTGATACAGGTGCCAATTTAGAAGAAAGGAAAGCGATGGACCCAGGGGTGCGCAGGTGGAAGTTGTGAGATCACACACTGGGTAGAGAAGCAATCCTGAAGCGAGTCAGGCTCAACTCAGGCAAGCCCTGGTGTGGTCACAGCTGAGTGGATCTGCCTCAGGAGCCATGTCCCTTTTGTGGCTCATGATCCCTAGTGGTTACAGTTCTCACGGCTTAACTTGGATGTATGCATATCTCTCACATGTTGGTCATGGTTTGTCCCAGGGTAGTTTTTGAAAAGATTTCAGCATTAATCATAAGGAACTCCTTGACTTGTGTGTGTATCTAGACTCACAAGGAAGATGAGCTTGGTTACTTGACTCTCATTTGCAAACTGTTGTTTCCATGAAGTTTCCTAGCAGTGTTCATGCCTGTTACTCTCCACGCTGCTTATTAAATATACTCCTGCTGCAGGGCCTCACTTAGGCTGCTTCTACCTCTTGAAGCTCAGGGAACTACATGGCTAGTTCCTGAACCTTTTTCAGGCATTGGCTCAGGTGTCACCCTTTACCTGTTGGCCCTCCCCAAAGGGCTTTCTCTGACTCTGTTAAATAAGGCAATGTAAGGCATGAGCTCACTGCTGAATTTACCTGGTTTTGTTTTTCTTCCTAGTGCTTATCTAGAGTGTGTGTGTGCTTTCTGTCTGCCTTCCCTCAGCGGGACAGTGCTGAGCCGCCTTGGGTGTTCCTTAGGCTCCCACTAGGACCTCTGAAAATCCTAATGCCGCACTGCACTCCAGACCAGGTCAGTCAGAAACTTTGGGCAAGGGGGGGCGGGGAAGAGAAGCAGGCATGGGAACTTTAGAACATTTCCAGGTGATTCATCTGTACAGCCATGTGTGAGGACCAGGAGTCTGGCCTAGGTGTTCCAGTGCCCATGTCCCACATTGGAGTAATGCAGTTGGATTGCCACTTCCACTCCTGATTCAGGTTTCCTGCTCCTGCAGACCATGGGAGGCAGCAACGGTGGCATGAGGGCTTCCCGACATCCTCCTTGGGCGCTTTGGGTATTTGGTGGGTGAGCCAGTGGGTGGGAGCTCTTTTTATTTCTCTCTGCCTCTCAAAGAATGAACAGTTTTTAAAAAAGTTTTGAGAACTAGTGCTATAGTTTAAAATCTTCAGAAGAGAATGTGGACTTGTAGTATTGGCGTCATCTAGGAGCTTATTTGAAATGCAGGTTCTTGGCCCCAACCCAGACTTACTGAGCTACTCTCTGGCAATAATTAGTTTGATGCCATTGTTTGAGGATGCACTGCATTTGAACACACACTGGGGTTTCACTTTGATTATCCTTTTTCAATAAATGTTTGAAAAGGTGTTGCTTACTTATTTTGAAAGGCAGAGTTACAGGGCGGATGGAGGAGGAAGGATGGGAGAGATCTTCCACCAAAATACCTGCAGTGGCTGGGCCTGGGCGGGGCCAAAGCCAGAGGCTAGGAGCTTCATCCAGGTTGCCCATGTTGGTTTAGGGCCCCAAGAGTTTGGACCATCTCTGTTGGCTTTCTCAGGTGCAGTAGCAGGGGGCTGGATCCGAAATGGAACAGCTGGGACTCAGACTGGCACGCATATGAGAAGCTGGCATTGTAAGCAGCTGCCAACCCGATACCCCACATTGGCCCATGTTGCTGCATTCGTAGTTTCAGAATAGAACCAAGCACATAGGAAGCACTCACCAAGCCTTTACTGAATGATGAATGAATGATTGAATGAATGAATGAATGAGTATGAGGTGAGAGGAAGGGGCAGGGATAGCAGAGAGCTGGGCCTTGCTCTTGTCCCTGAGGCACAGGTATAACCAGTGCTGCTCTTCCCTGCATCCTGCTCCCAATCAAAACAGCCAGCATCGCGTCCAGCATCTCATGGGCTTGTCTCCAGCTCTCTCTGCTTTCCAAAGCGATAGCTGACTAATCAAAGATACTGTGATAATGAATTGCCTAACTACCCAGCCCTGCTTCTTTTCTTCAAGCACATATTTGATTAGGGGCCTGCTGAAACCAATTAACCCATTAAGTAGATAATTCAGAAAGACTATGGACTACCTGCTCGCTGCATGGCTTCACACAGGCTCGAGAGGCTAAGACTCAAAAGTGGAACAAACACAGCTTACATTTCAGCTGTGGAGACAGACAGTTTTTAGGTAAGTGATGGTGAGTTGAGGCCCTCCAAAAACAGGCAGAGCAGGGGTCATTGCTGTAAGCCACTGGTGGGCGTGTTGGTAGGTTGCTGAGTCAGTGTTTGTTTCAGATTGGGGAATCTCTTTTGGCTTGTGTATGCGAGTGGCTGTAATACAGAGAAGTGAGCCATGCTCATGAGTTTTGCCGATGACAAGTGCCTTTAGATTGCAATAAGGAATATTGAGGACAGTCAGTTCCGTATTGTGAGAAGTTAACTGAAGGCTGTGGGTGTTGGGTTGGACCTAGTTTGGAGATGACTGAAGATAATATCTAGGTCAGATGATAAGGCCCTGATGATGGGCAATGACAGTAGAGTATGAAGTGGGTAGTTTTGAGAGGTTTATCTGGTGTGGAAGATTGCATCTTTTTTTTTTTTTTTAATCTAACCCTAAAACATAGGAATTTGTGGGACTGTAACGTTTGATAATTTTAAGAGTGTATCCACTGATCCTTGATAATTTGGTGAGCATATACATTGAGAATTCTGCAGTATTACATTGTTAGCCATTCCTTTATGACAGAGGAGCGAGGCTAGTAGAGACTGGAGCACTTTTTGTCTTACTGCTGTGAGTCAAGATGGCCCCAGTGATATTGGTGACTGTTGTAGTTTGGAGATGAATAGAAGGACACCAAGATGTAACTGGATCGAAAGGGCCAGAAAAGGAGCTCCCAGCAACCACTTTGGGCATTTGAGGGTACTTCTATAAAGATTGCCGTGAAGAGAGAGTAAGAGAGAAGTTTGTTTTGATGCAGAAATAAGTTTGGAATCCATGCAGTTGATGGGGGATGGAGGTGTATTCCTGTAGTTCAAGGAAATTGTTTTTGGGGGAAAAAAAAAGAAACTGCCTGGATTTCAAAGTTTAGCATTAAGCTTTTTATATTGAATGCCAGGTGGCTTGCATTTGCAATATTTCCTTCAGTCCTTAGGATGAGCCAATGAAGTGGAGAAGATGTCATGTTTTTTTTAAATAAAGGGTATGAAAAGACCAAACTGAGGGAGGTTAAGTCATTCACCCTGGGAGAGGCGTTCCTGGAATTCAGACCCACGGCTGTCCCCACAAGCTCTGCTCACTGCTCCCGTGCCCTACTGCCTGTGTCAGCACTTGCTTCTGCCACTGGTGATGAGTCAGCCTTCTGTGCAGAGGGTCAGACGTCATCTTTTCCCCCCGATTTTTGGCCAGATTTTTGTTTTCTCTGATCATTACAACTAGACGATTTATGACAGCTGATATCTCCCTGTCGCTTTGAACATAGTTTCATCACCTGACCTTTGCAAGTGATGAGTTCATGTTCCTTAAAACATCTACATTAGAAAGGGGGCCTAGAAGAAAATGAATCCAGATGGGAGAAGTTGAACCGGGCTTCTCTGCATCAGATGACTTACAGTAATCAGGAAGAATGCGGCCGTTCTTCCGTCATGTAAGTGGAAGTGGCCCGATTCTATCAGCTGTGCTCTCTGAGTCAGAGGAAACTTGCTGAGCGTTCTGGACCCAATACTGAAAAGTGGAAGCAGCAGCGCTTTGCTTATCCCCTTTGGAACCAAACATAGTCTGGTGAACAGGGACTCACGGAGACCACCTAGTTACTTGGTCGGCCTCGACCCCGGGGGTCTGTCCATCCACGCCGCTTCAGGTCTCTTCATGGGTTCCACGCCACTTCAGGTCTCTTCATGGGTGCGTCCACGTGTTTGCTGGAAGTTGGCCTACTTTGGGGCTGAAGTTGTTGGATGTAGGCAAGCAGAACTGGTTCTTCTGTTTCATCCTGTGTTCTGGGAAAGCTTTGGAAGACTCATTATTCAGAGTGGCAGGTGGACTACCTTGGGCGTCTGCATTTCTCTGTGAAATAGGGAGCTCTTTTCCCATCCAGCACTCGCCTGCTCTGACTTTTCTTGCACGTGCGAAGTGACAGAGCTTGCTGAGTTGCTGTTAGAAACTGGCTGCTGATGGCACAGCTCTGTGTGGTTTTTTCAGCTGCCTGTTCATGTCGTCTGGTACTAAAAACACCTTCGTGGCCTTAAGGCAGTTGTACACAGCCCATAAACTGCTCAGCTACTTCACCCGGTCTTATGAGTATGCACAGATTCCTTATCTCTTAGATCAAAAGTAATTAGGTGGATTTTGATTCCAGGGGCCAGAGGGCCAGGTGTGGTAAACATCAGGCTCTCGCCTGAGCAGGGCGTTTCAGAAGGTGATGCTCGGCGCCTTGGCCTGCACTACACATGGATCCGTGCTTTGCTTTACGTGTCTTGCTTGTCCATTGCTCCACCTGCGCATGTGCGTTCGTGTCCCCCCTTCACCCCTCCTACAGTCGTGCCTGCTCAGCTGCGTTTTTTTCCTTCTGCCCAAGAGTGGGCAGACCTGGAGTCACATTGTCAACTATGGAGGCAGTGGTTTTGGCTCCCTTGTTTCATCACCGGTCAGGCTGTGCAGGTGGTGCTAAGTGACAGCTAACCCATCGAATGGATCATGTCTTCATGCTTTGGGGCGTGCATGTGAGTGTGCATATGCAAACAGCACATCCACCCGTCTGTAGCTGTTTGAGAACAGTAATGAAAGGCTTGGCCTCATGTGCCTACAGGTGACTACAAGACGGTTATTGAAGCGTTCAAAGAAACTGCAGGAAGCTTTGCCAAGGCCTCTTGTTGGCAAATGTGCTTTGGGCAGTTCTCGTCCTAGAGTTCAGAACTCATCACCAAGATGTTTGTGCCCAACAGGCCTGCACGTGTGTGGGTGACCGCTGGTCTTGTCTACCTCCCATCCTGATTGTCCGGCTGAGTGCTGTCTGACCTTGAACTCCTGGTTGCAGGAGTGATCGAGCTCAGACTTGGAACAGTAGAGTTTTCTCAGTCCCAACATCTCGATAGACCTTTGGCACAGGTCAGTTGCTTTCAAACTGAGAAGAAAAGAATAAGCGAGTGTCCCCTTTAAATCAAATCCTAATAGAACATGAGGGGAAAGTCAGATTTTGTAGAAATTAGAGAAAATAAGGCCCATGCATAGAAGGAGAGAATTTCCAAACTGGTGCCACAAAGTGAGCAGTAGCTTTTGTGCGTCCTCAAGAGTCCCCTTGGGACTGCGTGGTCAGTCCATTGCAGGCACCCTGGGCTCCTCTCCCAGGGGATCAGCTCCCACCCCCCACTCTGCTCATATCCCCACATCTTGCTTGGCCACATCCTGCCTCTTCCAGCCCAACTTTCCAGACCTACTAGGTATTGGGAAATGACTGAGCACCAATGTCATTGGCAAGGCACCAGGCAACACCCATGCAGGGCTCCTGGCTCAGAAGTGGTGAAGTGTTTCAAGGTAGCCAGAGCAGAGCATTGGAACAAGCATGGCCACGGGTCACACGCTCGGGAAGCTGCCGTGGTGCCCTGCTGTATGCTGGATTAAGTGGGAGGCACTTTAAGGGCTGCTACGCTTGCAGACCCCGCCACTGCGAAGGCCTCTGGCGGTTCGCTGGTCTGTGACTCAGAATCATCCAGACAGGAATTGCCCAGGGTCTGGGTTTCTTGGTTTTCTGGAGTTGCATGACCCTGCTCAGGGTTTCATGCAGTTTGCTAAGGCAGTCATTGTGGTTTTTTCCAGTACCCAGAATTGGCAGAGGTACAGATTCGATCGAATATGGGGCACGCAGGGGAAATGTTTTGGTGCTCTGGACTAAAGTTGCGGCCTGTGACACCAGCATGTCATGTAAACACCAGTTTACATCTCTGCTGCTTTACTTCTAACCTTACTGTGCCTGGAAAAGCAGTGGGTGCTGGGCCGAGCATCTGGGCCCCACTTCCGTTTTGAGACACCAGGTTGTAGCTCTGGCTTCTGGCTTCGACTTGGCCCATATTTGGAGAATGAACCGGCATGTGGAAGATCTATTTCTCTGTCTATCTTTGTATTTTTTCTCGTCACTCTGCCTTCTGAAAAGTAAGCCTTTTAAAATATTTAGTTAGTTGACAGTGACACAAACACACAAGACACACATGTACACACACCTCTACCACACATGAGGGAGGTATCTTCCACTGCCTGGCTCATTTCTCAAATGGCTACAATGGCTGTAGCTGGGCCAGTCCAAAGCCAGGAGCTCAGAGCTCCATCTTGGCTGGCAGGACTCCGAAGATATTGGCCGTTTTCTGCTGCTTCTCCTGGGATACTCCCAGGGACTGGATTGGAAGTAGAGCAGCTGGGACAGAAACCAGAACCGAGGTGAAATGTTAGCACCACAGGCAGCAACTTCACTCACTATTCTACAATACTGGTCCTATATGTTAATATTAAAAATAATTTTTTTAATGATCGTGAAGTTCCCCAAAGACAGAACATGATTCCATCCCATTACTGGTCCCCTGGAAAGAGGGAACTTGAAGCTTGGGCCACTAGAGCCTGGAATTTGCCCTGGGAAGAAGCCTGGGATCTAACATGACATTGATTTTTTTTTTTTTTTTAGTCAAGAGGAGTAGGGTCTCTGCTCCAAATTATTTTGCAATCTCTTTGCACAATGTGTTGCGTATTAAACTTTATTGCATGCTGCAGCAAACTTAATTTAGAATTTTGACTTTTTTTTAAAGATTTAATTTGAAAAGCAGATCTTTTCTCTGCTGGTTCCTTCCTCAAATGTCCACAGCAGTGTGGGGTGAGCCAGGCTCAAAATTGTAGCCTAAGTCTCCCATATGGATGACGGGGACCCAAATGCTTCATCCATCAGCTGCTGCCCCTTCAGAGTGTGTAACAGCAGAAAGCTAGAACCAGCAGCGAATGCAGGATTTGAACCCAGGCACCCTGTTGGGGGCTGCAGGCATCCCAAGCAGTGTCTCAACTGCTGTACCCAAAGCCTGCTGCTCCCCAAAAAACTTCAAACAGGGAGACCTGTGAAAGAGAATGATCTTCAAGGATTGGCCTTTGGCCTGTGTTCCTCTTTGCACTGACCCCTTTCCCTCCCCAGGGATGCTGAACAAGGGCCACCTGCCAGGCTGTGTGTTAGGAAGCTAAGCTCTAGTTCAATACAGCTGCATCTCTGGCCAGAGGCTGTCACGGTGAGAACCTCATGAGTTGCGGTGGCTTTCAGGGGTGCTAGGGTGGGGTCATGGAGCAGCCAGGCTTGATAGGGCAGAGGCGAATCTAGATGGCAGAATTCAGCACAGGGCAAGGCGTGGGAGTACGTGAAGGGGAAAGGGGACTGCGACCAAACCCCGCCTCTGCCCGTTCTTCCTCTTCCTTATCGTGGACTGCTCAGCCACTTCCCTGCCTGAAATAGGAAGTGGTGTTGTGGTGAGAGCGAGAGCCGGGCCGCTGCCTGAGCTACTGCAAGCCTGCTGCCTCTGAGTCATCGGGGAAGTGAGGGCGTGGGTTAGTGCCTCCTCTGCAGCGTGGCCTCAGGCTTCCCCCAGCAGCCAGCGCCCAACCTCCAACCCGTGAAGGCACAGGAGCAGGGGTAGGGGTTGTTGGGCTTGGTAGTCAATGGCTGAAGATACAGTGGGGATGTTATCAGCATCTCCAGGATCAGTGTTAGTTTTTAACAATCATCAGGAGCCAAAGGCCCAGCTTGCCTCCCCTCAACCTTTAGGCAGTTCTGGGTGCCCATGTGGGATGGAATTAAAATAAACGCAGGGACTGGCATTATAGTGTGTTGGGTAAAGCCATTGCCCCAGACCCTGGTATACAGTTTGTGTCCTGGCTACTCTGCTTTCAATCCAGCTCCCTACTAGTGGCTAAGGAAAAGCAGCAGCAGATGGCACAAGTGGTTGGGAACCAGCCACCCATGAGGGAGGCCTGGAAGAAGCTCCTGGCTCCTGACTTCAGCCTGGCCCAGTCTTGGCAGATATGACCATCTGGGTAGTGAACCAGTGGTTGGAAGATCTCTCTGTCCCGCTCTCTCTGTGATTGATTTTCAAATCAATAAATACTTCTAAATATGTTAGGGCAGGCTTTTGCCCTAGTGGTTCAGATGCCAAATGGAACATCTGCATCCCATTTTGTAGTGCCCAGGTTTGATGCTTGGTGCTGATGCAAACCCTGGTTGGCAGTAATACTGGGTTCCTGCCATCCATGTGGGACACATGGACTACGTTCTTGATGCCTGGCTTTGCACCTGGCCTGGCCCGTCATTCTCTCATTCATTTATTTTTTCTCTCTCTCTTCCTCTCTCCCACCTCCTGCGGCCACCTGCCTCCTCTTTTCCCTGCATCGCTCTTAAAAAGAGGAAATGCACATTTTCTGTGAACTTTTCGAAGCGTATGTATGTTGTGTGTGTTTCTCTGCCTTTCAAGTAGATGATTTTTTTAAAATGAGATCTGTAGAGATGGGATCCCTTTCAGGAGTCTTGTTGCCTGTGGTCAGAAGGCCACGATCTGGCATTTTTCTTTAATGTGTGAGAGGCAGAGAAATGAGAAAGGGTGGGGGAGACTCAGCGAGACAGGAAGCTCATCCTCTGGCTTCCTCCCCAAGTGCCTGCAAGTGGCTGGAGCTAGAGCCAGAACCAGGACCCTGGAACACATAGGTCAGGCCTGTGCTATGGGTAGAGCCCAACTCTGAGCAAACCCTGCTGCCTCCCAGTGTCTGCATTAGCAGACAGCTGGAGTTAGGAGCTAGAGCTGGGCGTCACACCCAGACATTCCCAAGTAGAATGTGGGTATCATAACCAATGAGCCAGTCAGTGCCTGCTGCCCCTGACCGTGGTACTTCTGGGCGCTGTCATTTACAAAACATGATACCCATAGTCTGCCTGAGTGGAAATTCTGGAATTTCAACATTATGCTTTTGTTCGCTTGTAGACTGGGCTGTCATTGTCAAATAAGGCTGGCCTGACTATGTGGGGTCATAAAGGGCAATGGGAAGCCTGGGCAACTGAAACCCGCCTATACACTCCTGTCTCCTAGCCAATCACTGAAACCCACTGATACATACTTGTCTCCTTCTAGCCAATCACTGAAGCCCACTGATATGCACTTGTCTCCTTTTAGCCAATCACAGCTCTGCCCCCACCCACCCTTTACCAGAACTGTTAACAAGGAAAAAAAATACCGATTTGAGTTTCCCTACCTTTCCCCCAGTGCTACTTATTCTCAGTAGAGGTGCTGGTGAAATGACCAAAAGGTGAGCAGCTCCTGGAAGGAGAAGCAAGAGATTGGCTAATTGAATTAATGTTTCCAGAAAGAACAGAGAAGTTCACCTGTTCACGCACGTTGGATGCTAAGATGACACAAGAGAAATAAAGCTTTCCTTTTTCAATTTCAGTTTCTGTCTAGGGGTAGTTATTTTGGGAAGCTGCAGTGCATTAAATCGCCTGGCTGACATGCAGCTATTGAAAAGGTCTTAAGCCATTCTCAGAACTTCTGACCTCCTTTTTACCTCTTGAGGTCAAAGTTCAAATAAAGTCAGAGAAGCTCAACTGATTCCTCCCCTCCCAACTGCCAAAAAAAAAAAAAAAAAGAGAGAGAGAATTGAGATTCTTCTCCCAGACCAAGTCTGGGCTCCTCCTATACAGAGAAAAATGTTGACCCTTTGCTCATGGTCAGAAGATGAGGCCAGTTCGGTTGAGGGAGTGGTGTTTTACTTCCTGTCTTGGCCATTCAATAGAGACACTCTATTGTATCATGTTGAGGTGCTCAGAGCAGGTGTTCATCAAAGTCATCCCAAAGGCCCTTGAAAATTGTGGGCCACGCCCTTTTCTTAGAGTTTCTGGTTTATTAGACCTGGGTGGGGTAGGACCAAGAAGTTGTGAATCTGACATGTCCCTAAAGTTATGGGCATCACATTTTGAGAAGACAGGTGCGATGCTAAGCAGAGGAGCTCTGAAACTGGGTTACCTGGGTTTGACTCTGACCTCTCATTTGGTAGTTGTGTTTCTGGGCAATTTATAGCTTACATAACAGGACCCTGGTAAGTTTAGCCTCTGTTCTTTTCTTCTTCCAACCACGGGAACTCACACACACCCAGACAAGGGGGCATCAATGCCACCAGAGAAGCCTTGAGTTTGCTGTCTGGTACCTGGGACACCCATCAAGGACTTTCGATCAGGTGTCCCTGGTCCAGAGCCAGATGTCTTCCTTCATGAAGAGTATAGTTCCCCTGGTTGGACAAGGGAGAACCCATACATCTGGGATTACTGGATGCAGGCAGACCCTTCCCGGCAACCCTGTGTTCTCTGACCCAGTGGCATGGTGGGGCGTGGTCTGCAGCAGTTCCCTCCACTCCCTAGCACTCACCCAAGAGGTGCCACCTGTCTTAACATTTGGTTGGACAGGGGAGCTGGTTAGCAGGTATTGCCCTGTTACAGTTGGTTTAGACTTCCAACTGAAGTCTCACCACCTCCAGAGCCTAAGCAGGTCAGCTGCCCAAGTCTCCGGTTACTCCTGCTGCTCTGGTTTCCCTGGGACAGGCCCTGAAAGTGGCCCTTTTTTTTGGGGGGGGGTGCAGTTGGTGTGGCCAGGCCATGCAGTCTTCCTGGCACACAGCTCCTGCAGAAGGCATATGCACTCAGGGCTTGAAGGACACTGCAAGCAGGTTTGTGGGTCTTCAGCATCCAGAGCCGGGGCTGGCCCCATCAGCTCCAGGACAGCTCCTACTCAGGGAATGTGTGAGTTCTTTGTCCCGTGGCTGAGTATGAAACAGATGTGCATTGAGGATCTGCTCTGTACCAGTTGTTCTGCTAGGTGAGGCAGAAATTGGGAGTTAGGATGTCAAGGCTTGGTTCCCATCTGTGTGTCACTAAAGGGTAGAATCGATGGCAAAAACATGGAGTTGGGAGCAAGAGAACTGAAAGGCAATAATAAACCTTGGAGAAGCACGAGTCACTCATAACTTGGAAAACTGCCTAGTCAGTTCCCGAACGTGCTCGTCTGGCTGGGTGGTCCGTGCCTGAGACGTTGGCAGATTTCCCCAAGTGCTTTTGACCTGGGGACGTCAAAAAGGTTGTGAAAAAATGGCATTGAAAACTAAGCGTATTTGGGTTGGTGACGATTTTGAAATCCATGTATAGTTTTCTTTGTTTGTAGTACTTATTTTCCATGAATTCTTTGAAGACCCTTGGCGTTAGTTTGAAGAATCTCTATAATAGGTATGGCAGTTTGGGGCAGAAGTTACTGTGGAGTCTGTCCACACACGTGTTACCTTTCTCCACGTGAGAAGAGTGGAGTGTAGAACTGTGTAGACAGTACTTGTGAACTGGCAGTCTCCAGCTTCTCTGTTCATGTTCCCGATCGGGTTCACCTCCAGCCTTGGCACATCTTTTCTCGAGGACTGATTCCCTGGAATCCGCAGGGAGCGATTAAGGCTGATCTTCCTTTTTTCCCCTCTCCACTCAGCATCTAGTCCAGTGCTAAGCACTTGCATGCCGGGCTGTGAGTATGTGTGTGAATGGGTTGGTCAGAATTCCAAATTTGAATTGCAAGAAGATTCTTCCGTTTTGCATTGCACAGTTGAAGAAATGAGAAAGGACACCCACAAGGACTTGGCAGTGGAGAAATTATTTTTGGCATGACATTAGCTTTAATCAGTTTTGACCTATTTTGTAACCGACCTGGATGAAGAAATGTATTACCTGTATTTCAACCAAGTTCAGTGCATTGAAGGTGTATCTCAAAGGCAAGTTGTATTTTTTAGATCTCAGAGTTATGTCCTCAGGCACAGCTGTGGTTTCCTCTCTGTCCTGTGTGCCTTACATGTCCACTGTACTTGTGCATGTATTACACTTGTGTTATTTCAGTGTTAACTCCCATCTGAGTCCCTCTAGTTGCCTTAAGGGTAGACAGGAATCATACCTTACCCATTGCTGTGGCTGACTATGAATTTGCAGTGCCTCTTGTGCTTGGGATATGTTTATGCACTCTAGCAGTGATCAAAGGAATGGATAGCTTGGCTCATGGGAGTTCTTAAGGGCATTCCAAATGGATGAAGGGGCAAAGCTGAGGGGGAGGAAGGAAGATCAGGCTTATCCAGAATCCACAGTCGTTTCCTTAGGAAACATTACCTGATATTAGTGGATGTGGGGGAAATGATAGTAGATTTTATGTACATACTATGTGTATAACACAGTGGGTAGGAAAAATCAGACAGAATGACATCATTTCTTCATAGTGTCGGCAGTGAGACAGCAGAAAAACACAAATAATTAGGAAGCGCAGTCAGTTCAGGATTAAGCACATGAATACTTAGATTCAAGAAAGGCACACCTTTCATGACATCATACAGCCCAGGCGCACATGAGAGGGAAGCCTCAATGTGCAGTGAGCCTGCTTTGGCTGGGAGGAGGTGGCCTGGCCCGCTGCTCCTGGGATGAACAGCCAGCTCTTGAATGGGGCATTTGTCCGACTCTCCCGGCAGAGAGAGGCTGCAACACAGACGCCTTGCATCCCGTAGGCTGTAACATGCTTGAAGCCACGCACAAGCTGGTGCACACCTCACAGACCCAGCTCCAGTTAGGTAGACATGCAGTGTAAACACCATCTTTTTAGGACTTCTGCCAGCCAGTGGCACCGCCTGTTTTCTGTGTGCCGTGTCTTCCAAGTGTTTCAAGCTGCTTTGTTCTTCATCTTCCTCCTTTGTGGCATTCATGAAGTCACTTGAGAAGACTACTTTTCCCAGAGAAAGACTCGGGAAAGGAGAAAGAAGAAGTAAAAAGGTAAAGCTTTGAGGAGCCTTGCAGTTGGTTTGCCAGTTAAGGCATATGGTTGGAATGAGGAGGAGGAGGAGAGAGAGGAGTCCACAATGTATATATTATATTATAGTATAGTATAGTATAGTATAGTATAGTAAAGTAAAGTAAAAAATGAAAGCATGACAGCACCTGTTTGGTTGAGGAAGAAGCCAGTATGTGGTCCATGGTGGACCATGCCCATGAAGGCTCCATGGCAGGAGGTAGGCCTGGAGCATGAAGGAGGCTCCTCGTCCTGTCGTGAGCCTGGGTGGGCTGTCCTTCATCATACAGGCTTAAGTGAGGGCTTCTGTTCCAGTAAGCTGAATACTCATGTAGCACAGAGGATGCAACCAGGGCCAGCTTACACAGGCTCAAGCATTTATCTGTCTCACACGGGCTGAGTCTGCATGGCAGCGATTGCACCCATCGCAGAGAAGGTAGGGCTGGCCCGGAGGGTATCTGGAGAGCCCCCGGCAGTTAAGATTTATGGCATTAGCTTTAGAGTTGAATTGGAGCATACACATTTATAATGAAAGGAGACCTGCTAGGCTTACTGTTTATTAAGTGTTTCAAGGATTTGAAAGTTTTTATTTTTTTAAAAATTGAGCCTTTTTACATCGTAACCAGCTACTAACATCTTCCAATCTCCCGCTCATGTAGTTGCTCATAGTTCTTAATGTTTGCGATTTAATGGTCTACTTTTCATGCAATTTAATATAAAAATGTAATATCAGTGATTGGGCATCGTCATTCCCCCAACCCTCTGCCTCATGCTACTTCCTCTTTTTCATGGCTCTGCGGCAGGTTTCCGCTCACGTGTGGGTACCCGTGGTTTTCACATCAACTGGCATTAGCCTTATCACAGTTCCTGCTCAGGCAGGTAAGAGCTGCCGAGGAGAGCCAGGTGTGCCAGTTCACAGCCTCCCAAGGGCAGCTGTCAGTTGAACTTCGCCCATGTTTTCAAGACTTTATCGCGTCTCTGGGTGTATTTCCAAAGGGTACTCCTGTGGGCGGGAGCAGTGGAGCTGAAGAGCTGTAACTGAGGAGTCTCGGAAGGACCTTGGAGCTGTTCAGCTGCTGTCTCAGAGTGAGGCGAGGGGTTAGGGGTGTTGGGTGGCTGTGGTGGAGATGTGTGCCCATGCCTAACGTTTCGACTTGAGGGGACCTGAGGGGGCTGTACCCCGGGTCACCTGTTCACTTTGAAAGGAAAGGGGTTGACAAGCACCAGCAGCCGGTGTCTCTGTCCCACTTGGTGTGAACGCCAGTGGTTTGTTGAATTGGTCTCTAACCATGAAGCAGCCTCCGTGTGACTCACTCGGGCCCTGGAGGAGATAGTGACCTTTGAACTCTCAGTTCAGTAGCATCTTGACCTTGGCTGGATACCTTTTTGCTCTCTGGGAGGAAACCCGCTCCCGGCTACTGTTCTATTGATTCTTCTGTCCAAGGAGAATCAACTGATGTCTGTTAAGACTTTTTTTTTATAGCTTATTTCTCTGAAATAGAAGATCTTTTCTTTTGTAGTGAAAAAAAAAAAATAGGCACATTCCCTGTGGTGTGCTGGCTGTGTGGGTTCAAGCCAGAAAACTCGCTTCCCTGAGTTCTAGCTTTAATTTTTTTTTATCTGCTGATTCACGAGGACATTTGATTTCTCTCTGCCATGTTTTCCAGCTCTATAAAACGGAAAGGGGAGTTCATGGCCATCTGGTGTTCTTGGGGGATTTTTCTCTGCAGGTGAAAATTACGATGTAACCACAGACCTGGCTGTCAGCTTCAAGGAGGTTCGTTATACTCCCCCACGGAAAGATGCCAGCAGCAGTGGGAGAAACACAGTGTGTTTGACCTTGACCTCAGCTTTGATAGCTCTTCCCTTAGAATCTTTCAAAGCACACTTAAGATCATTTAAGAGACCCGCAGCAGGCCCCTAACGGTGTCTGCCTCTGCAAGGCCTTTGGGATTGTGGGGAGAAAACCTTAGCCTCTCCTGTTTCCTGGTATCTTGGCATTTTAGAGGTGCCTGGAAAGAAAAGTGGCAGGAAAGCAGCTGAACCTGCCGGGCAAGTCTTGTGTAAACTGACGGAGTCCAGTAAGATGAAGGGCTGGAATTGCCCAACTGAGAGGAAGCCGATTGTAGTGTGCACAAAGGTGCTAGTCACCAAAGCCCCAGGGAGCTCTGGGGAGGCCCCTGGAAAGGCAGGGCCCCTGGAAAGGCAGGACCCCCAAGTTCCAACTAGGCAGGCAGGGTGTGCTGTAGCTTAGAGGAGAAGACACGGACACCTGGCCGGGGCAGCTCTGGTGAGGAGGCTGTTCTGCAGGGAGGACCTCTCTGATGGTGGTCGCTGCCCTGCTAAGCCCAGAGACCCTGTCCTCCCCCTGCTCCGGGTGTCCGTGCACAGGCACCCGTATGGTGTCAGGGCTCTCCACTGCAGAGCGTGGGTGCATCTGTGAGCCGGATGCGATTTCTCGTTTGTGTTTTGCAGTCAGCCCTTGTGAAGAGAAATAGGAATAGAGAGAGTGTCCATGGCTGCGTGGCCCCACTGAGGGCTGCTGTTTGCTCTTCGCCAGAAAATTACTTTCTAGAGTTGCAGTGATGCCTCCCAGAGACCAGAGACAATGGGAAAATGCCTTTCCCAAATAAGTACACAAGACAGCTGGGAGCTTGTCCTGTGAGTAGGGGCTCTGGGGCGTGCTTCCTGGGGAGCCCGTGCTTCCTGGGGAGCCCGCTGCTGTACCCCACACCTTGCCTCCTGTGCCTGGGGTGGCCCAGAGAGGCTAAAAGCGAGGCTGTGGTTGGGTGGCCTGGCTTTCTCCATCCACAGCAAGTACTGCTGCAGAGCGTTCTGTCCAAGTCTTTTGCCTGGATCTCTAGGGAGTCCAGAAACGCAGGTTTCGGGCATTAGGATAACGTGACCAGTCTTCATAGTCAGAGTTGTATTGTCAGCAATGTAGAAAACCAGCTTTTTTCCTTGATTGAAAACATGAGTATAATAACCTGGATGGGTACGTGGATGCCACTTAAATTCAGGTGTTTATTTATTTTTTTTTCTAATCAGGTGGTTTCCTCCTTCCCCTCAAATTGCATGTGGCAAACATTGAGCATGGCTTGGGAGAAAAATGAAGGTAGTTTGTTTTTCCATAATATGTTTGCTTTTCTATATGAAAGAAAGAGCTTGTAAAACTCTTAGAAGTCTTTGGAAGTTTTGAAATTCCCTGCTGCTGTTCTTAAAGAGACAGAACATTGTTGTTATTATTTTGGGGGCTACCTTCCGGGCTGTTAAGGAAAAGCGAATTTCAGAAAAACATGGGCCGGAACAGAAAGTGTTTAAAGGTTTAGTCATACTCATTAGGCATGAAAAAGCCCCACTGTGTCCTCATATTGCTTCTTTTATGGACTTAGCACTTCCTACTCTGAGAATCCCTTCCTCCCCAAAGGCTCAAAGCCCTTGGCATTCATTAATCTTCATCCTGCTTCTCATCTTCAAAAATGGAAATGTTCACCACCACTTACCCGTTGTCGTTACCAACTGACATTTCCAGCTAAGCACATTGTACCTCTCTGGATCCATTAGCTCAGTTAAGAACATGGTCCTCCAGGAGGGTAACTGGCTTGTCCTAGTTTCCCCGGGGACCATCACAGTTTGGTTGTGAAAATCCCACAAAGCTGGGAGCCGGCAGAGTTGGTCACCCAGAAATGCAGTCATTTCAGATGAGCTTTGCCTAAAGAGACAACATTCCAGGCCAGCCACCTTAGATCTGACCTGTGACAATCTTGTGTGGGAATGGCCTGATGGCAATATTTAATGCCACCTGGGCAAAGAAGACTCAAGTCACACACTCATAGAATGGGGGACCTTTGAGATAAATAAAGGATAAAGGGATATCTTTATCGCTGCACACTTTGGATTTCTGTTTCTTTGCGACGTGTTTTCAGTCCACCCTTCCTCTCCTTACTGTAGTGCATAGTGAAAGACGAAAAAGAAGAACTAGACACTACCTGGTTTCTGAAACAAGAAGTATGTTCTCAGTTCTGTTGGCCTCCACTTTTTTTTTTCTTCATGTGAAAAATGAGGATGCACGTCTCAATTGCTGAGTTCCCTTCCTGCCCAGACTGAACTTAGGGAGGAGAGAAACAGGAAGTAGGAAGCAGGAAAGGCTCAGAAAGAAAATGGACACAATCTCCTTTAGCAAGCTCTCAGTGGGGTCCACTTTCCTTCCAAGCACCAACCTGGTGACTTACTGACCGACAGCCTTTCCACGCTTCGCTTCCCACCCCATCTCTGTCTGCCATCTGCTTCCTGTTGTTGGAATCTGCTGCTTGCCAGTACAGGGCTGCCATAGGTCCAACTGGGCTGCACTGGGCAGACACACAGATCTCCCACTCCTCCTCCCCTGTCTAGAACAAGAAGCTGGTATCTGTGACCCTGGACCTCCATATGTGACTCTGAGTGCCAGAACATGCCCCCTTTTGTTTGTTTATTTGTTTTCCGGGATTGATTGATTTGAAAGGCGAGGTGGCAGAGAGATCTGATTCACGTCTCCAATGACTGCAGTTGTTGGGGGGTGGTTTAAGCTGAAGCCAGAAACCTGAACCTCCATCTGGATTTCCCATGTGGATGCAGGAGTCCAAGCTCTTGGGCCATCATCTGAAGCTTTCTGGGCTCATTAGCAGACAGCTGGATGGGAAGTGGAGCAGCCAGAACATGAACCACCATTCTTTGATATGGGATGCTGGTATTTCAGAGAGCAGCTCAACTTGCTGCGCTACAACACCAGCCTCACCTCTTCTGTTTAAATGGCCGAATTCTAGCTTTGTAATAACCAGGTTGAATGCTAGAACTTTCCAAAGAAACTTTCTCGTATGCATTTTCTACTCTCTTCCATAAGTCCGTAGTACCATTTTCATGTTGCCAAGAACTCCTCATTTTGGGGAGAAAAAAAATATAGAAGAGATGACTTTGGAGCCCGACATACTTTTCTACACTTTGGAGTCCTGCCACCTGCGTGACGTTGGGAAACAAGTCTTGGAACTTCGCGGTGGCCTGGTTTCTCCGTTTGTGAGACAGAAAAGTATAACATGACCGACGTCTGGCACATGCAATATGCTCATCGTGTTTATTTGTTCTGCCTTTTCCCTAGCCTTTCTGCTGCACCCTACTCTGTGATGGATCATTTTATTTTCAGCTTTCCTCCTGCGCTTCACTCTGGAAGCTAGAGAGGAGAAGTGAGTGCACAGTAAAGGAGATGGGAGCACAGTGGGGATGGCTGATGAACAGTCCCACCAGGCCGTCCTGTCAACTGCTCTGAAGCCAGGCCGTCACTGACTGCTTATGGGACGGACTGTGTGTTTTTAGCAAACCCCAGTAACTGCATTGCAGGAAGTGAAATGCATCTGTTGTTGGAGCACTGCTGGCTCCTTTCCACCACGTACACAACCCCTGTGCTCAACAGTATCAGAGTGGATTGGAAAGTCCGGGTGAAGTGGACAGGCGCCTGGCTTATCTGATTCCTGTGTTAAGCCAGAAAACCTCTGTTTAGCACACCTATTGATGTTTTACCTCAAGCCACTAACATGTTAATCAAAAGAAGCAAATGCGTGTTTTCCCTTCTGGCAGAGCTTGAGTAATAGAGTTGCAGAGATTACCTTGAGTCATTCCTCCTTGAGTATCTTCCCCCATCTAGGTAGGTGGATTATCTGATCATTTTAGGATCTTTGATTTCAGCATCTTTATAGGAACAGGTCTTGGGGGTCTTTTTTCCCACTCTTAGCTCTGTTTTGCTTCTGTTTAACAAGAAATAATTACAGAGGCACTTGAAAATGATTTAAACTCTGCAAGAGATAATAGTTTCACAAGAGCATCATGACTTTAACACAAAGCCCTCCTGTGTAATTGGGTGAGTTCTTGAGCCCAGCATGGGTGGAGCCCCTGAGACATTTCAGAAATGACCCTGTCAGTATGTGTGTTGGTATTTCCTTGGCTGCAATGCTTCACATATATGTTTGTCATTGCTGTTTATAAAGCGTGTTTTGCTCCGCCCATGCTGTTGGCTAAATTCCACTGCATTAGCTCCTTCACTCCTTATGCACTTGGATGAGGTAGGGCCAGTGTGGTCATTACTGCATTTTACAGATGGAAAAACTGAGACTTGGTGAATTACAGCAAGTTGTGCAAAGTCACTTGATAAGGGCCAGAGCCAAGATTCCAGGTAAGTCTGGATGCTTCTAAGCCACACACCTCTGGGTCATTACTCAACTGAGGGAGGAAATCAAAGGAGAAAGAAAATATGGAGCCTGGACTCTCGTGACCTTTTGTGATAACAGTGTGAGACCTCCCTCCTGACTCTCAGAGATGTACGTGATCAGAAAGGTTCCCTTCTTCATCTCCTGTGTGACAAGAATGGCTAAAATGCCTTGGTCTTTTATGGAATGTTTCCTGAGGTGGCCCCCTTTTAACACCATTGGTTCCGGCTTCTAAGCCCCCTTCTCCTTTCAAACACTTGGTGTGCACTTTTGATCCATCAGACCTGCAGGGGTGTTTGCAGGCTGGCCCTCTCCCCAGCATCAACACAGAGTAGGGGTCTTGGTCATGGGTATCATCTGAGCGAGGCCTTTGCTGCTTCATGTCTTGGGGCTTGTGCACTGTAAGGGGCTGGTGTTTGGAGCTGCTCAGCCTTCTCAGTGTAATCAGGATGTGCGTGTCACATAGGGTGATGAACTGTTAAGGAGGCGAGCTAAGGAACAGTGAGATGTCTAGGCCCGCGTTATCTTCTTGGGAGTGTCAAAGGCAGCATCTCTGAAGACAGGCCAGGTGGCGTCAAGGGAAGAGGCTGTGCAGTGCTCTTGGTGGGCTCTGGTTCTGAGCTTGGCTTGTCACTTAGGAACCTGGTGCAACTTAGGGGATGCTGCTGAGTCTTGAATTTCCAGTCTTTAAAATGAAAATTAAAAACTCATCCGTATTGGATTGCTTGGAAGTTTAAATGAAATACCTGTGCCTGTTGGAGTGCTTAACAATAAACGATAGGCTTTTTCTTTTCCCTTTTTTGTCCCCTTTCCTGCCCCCTGCCACTTCTACCTCCAGGGACCTCCAGCTCCTTAAAGAAGATAGAGATTTCTCTTTTCTTACCCTTTCAATATTCTTAGCATCTAGCAGAGCCAGGCACACATTTGCTGAATCAAAGAAAAGTCTTTTATAAGGGCCTGTAGCTCTTTGGTTCATTCATCTGTCAGCACCTGAGTATTTACGCTCTATCAGGCACCCCGTTTGGGACCAGACAATAAAACAACACAATCTTAGTCAGTGTTCCTGTTTTCTAGATTAGCTGGGAGAGAAGCATTACGTAGAAAATTAGAGGAATGAATGACTTTTATCCTTGATGGAGAATTTGCCTTTTAGACATAGCTGACTTCATGCAGTGGCATGTTTGACAAGCTATATTTGATGTGGTGTTTGGTCACATATAGGAGATGGAAGTAAACCCTCGTGTTCAGAAAGCCCTCAAAGAGGTGTTTCTAAAGTACTTTTGAATTGTGATGTGTTTGGAGTAAGTAGAAACACATTAGAAACACGTTCATTCTTCCTAAGGACAAAAGCACATACTCATAAAGCGTCAAAATAGATGAGATGGGGTCAAGGTAGACAGAGTTCCAGGAACTTGGAGCTGCTGGAATAAGGCTGGAAAACAAGGGATTGGAAGAGGGGACAGTGGACAGATTCCTTGAGGAGGAGAAATCAAAGAAGGAACAGTGGGAGCAGCTTGTGTCAAGACTGTTAAGAGGACAGTTGAGTGTAAACCTTTGCGAGTCACTGCACAGCCCTCGGTGGTCACAGGACAAGAGTCTGTGTTGACCGTCAGAAATACTACATCTTGCTCATTCATTCATTCATTCATTTGCTACCTGATGAGCATCCATGGTGAGCTCTGTTCCAGAGAAAAGATGCTGCGTGAGGCAGACCAGGTTCTTGCTGTTGTGGAGTTTTCTTCCAATGATACCCTTCCCTGCTGGGAAGGTGGGAATGCCCAGAGCTGTCCGGTTTGAGGGCCTGAGAGTCCCAGTCAGTGTGAAGTCAGGCCCCAACTGATGGTGAAGATCCAGGAAAATCAAAGTCTCATCCCCTGTGAACCATTGGCTGGGAAAGAAGCAATTGTGATGGACACTCTTAAAATCCACAGTCAAGGGCAGGGTCCACTGAGGAGGTTTGGCAGGCCTGGGCCAAGGGCACCTGAATGGCAGGACAGGAAGCGCTCAGCGAGGCCTCCTCAGCTGAGTCCAGGCGTGGTGAGAGCCCTTCTTAGGCCGAGTTGGCATGGTCTAGTTGAAGGTTATCTAAGAGGTTTCCTAAGCACTTTTATTGAAACTAGCACATGTTTGTTAATGTTGGTCTGAAGCAAGTGAGATTCTTGTTTAGGTCGTGGGCGTCTCAGGGTCATTTGGAGATTTCCGTGCTCTCATTATTTGCCCCGTAATCTAGCTATGACATACACAAGGCCTGTCTCCGAAGGTTGAACAGACCGATCTTCCTAGTCGGAATTGAAGAAAAGACGCACACACTCTGATCTCATGGTCGCCGGATGTTGCAATGCGGTGAGATGATGCACACACATTTTTCTTAAGTACGTCACAGAAGGAAAGCACAGGGAAGCAGCACGAGCTGCGGCACCTGAGCCAGAGTCACGTGCTCAGATGGCATGCCCTTCTTCACGCATTAGAACTCATTGGATTTACCCAAAACGTCATCACTCGGCACAGAGGTCTCCATTTCATAAACAGCCAAAGGTAGTGCAAGTTGGGTCCCCCCTCACCCTCCCATTAGTGTTTCTGGTTTTAATGGGAAGTATTAGATGGAGAGAGGTGTGTGGTTATTCCAGCTTGTGCTTTTGATGATTTTTCGCTTCACAAGCAGGGGAAGGAAAGCAGGTAGCTGGAATTGGTTAAAGAACAATTGCAAGTTGCCTTGAGAGTGCAGTCTTAGTAAGGTTGATTAGGTGGTGGTAGAGAAGGCTATGAGGATACTTCAAAAAGTTGTGTAGACGGAATTAAAAGGCATGTTTATCTTGGTGCAAACAGTATTTGAAATCTGTGAATAGTTTGTTTTACCATGCCTCTTTCATGAACTTTTTCGAAGATGCTGTCACATGCATGAATTTCAAATGTGTTTGCACCAAAACAAGCTTATTGTTTAAATCTAGTTCCTACAAACATTTTGAAGTACCCACGTATTTTTTTTCGAAAGTCCTTAAGCAGCATCTTTTTTTAAAAAGATTTATTTCATTTTTATTGAAAAGTCAGATATACAGAGAAGAGGAGGGACAGAGAGGAAGATCTTCCATCAGTTGATGCACTCCCCAAGTGGCCATAGCGGCCTGAGCTAAGTTGATCCAAAGCCAGGAACTAGGAGCTTCTTCCAGGTCTCCCATACAGATGCAGGGTCCCAAGAT
Organism: Ochotona princeps; assembly: GCF_030435755.1. Classification (NCBI taxonomy): domain Eukaryota; kingdom Metazoa; phylum Chordata; class Mammalia; order Lagomorpha; family Ochotonidae; genus Ochotona; species Ochotona princeps. The sequence goes on along the minus strand of NC_080858.1, from coordinate 18,358,669 downwards.
TTTGGACTGTTCTCAACTGCTTTCCCAGGCTGCAAGCAGCGAGCTAGATGGGAAGCAGGGCTGCTGGAATTAGAACCAGCGCCCCTATGGGATCCTGGTGTGTACAAGGCATGAACTTTAGCCACTAGGCTATGCACCAGACCCAGCAACTTTTATTTTAAGAAGAGTTCTTTCCAGGGGAATATCAGCCAGTCCTCACCTGGGAGGTTTGCGTTACTTCCCCATAATTGTTTTACCTACGGTAGGGAAGTAAGCCAGGTTAAAGATGACAGAGTGGCCATCACAAGCCAGCTCTGAAGGGGGTCTGAATCATGAAGTCTGACTTCAGCTGAAACTGCCATTTTGGTTCTGGGTTCTAGTTACTGCTGAGGAGTGCACATTCTCTTTTGAAAAAGTTTTAAGCTTCAGTGTCAGGGCTCACGTTCTAGAGGGCAAAAGTAAATACTATTGAGCAGGGTGCCTTGAGAGCTAGGAATTGCTGGGTTTTATTTCTAGGTATTTCCTAAGAAGCCTTGTGTCCATTTACAAGAATTATCCAAGCGAAGAAGTGTTGTCATGCACAATGGTAATTTGCATTCGGGAGGAGAGGTCAAAGTTTGCAAAGTACCGTGCTGAACCAACTTCGGTTTTGGTTCCTAGAGAGCTCCTAGGGAAATTGCTTTAGGTGGTTGTCGAAGGAGGAGGGAGGAGACACACACACAGAGACAGAGAGAGAAAATAAAGACTATTTGATGAAGGCTAAACTGTATTGTTCCTACTCGGAGCCTCCTGGCCTCCGACCTTCCTCTTGTCCTTCTGTATAAATGCCCGTCAGTTTGGAGCAATGAAGAAGAGGGAGATAGCACGTCAGCCGCCGTGACCTACTGCGGTTTCCGTTGTTCCTTCAGGGATAGGGATAGCATTTGTCGGCTGGCATTGCTACCCACCCTGGTATGGTGTTGTCCCGGTCTCCAGCTCCCAGTGCGCAGTGTGGCTACACCCAGTGCCTCCGAGAAATGAATTGTTTAATTTTGATTGCATGAAGTATACAAACACCTGGTTCAGTGATTAAAGGCCTTTTGGAGTGTATTTGTAACAGCTTGGCTATATGAATTGATCACTTCGGCTTTAAATTTTAAGAAATATAAATACCAATACCAATTATGTCCAGTGGCAAGATTGTTTTGAAATGAGTTGCACTGTAAGCTAAGTACTGGGTTGACAAGACTCTTTATGGAAAATAAGAGCATCTCGGCCTGTTTATATATTGATACATCCTTTTACCTTTCTCCAGAAGAAGTCCTGATGACTGTCAGCATGTACTGGACTCTCATGTGACCAGGAGTACAGTGTCAGATCACCGGAGGGGAATCCCTTTGCGTTCAAGGAAATATTAGCCCTGATTTTAGATCCAGTGTCAACCCTACAAGCTCCAAGTGATTTTCAGAGGCTTTCCGTTAACGTTTTTGCTAAATGTTCCAGACTTTGGTTTTTTTCTTCCTTTCATGGACTTTTGCTTTGGCAGCTCCAGATTAAAGCAGTGGTTGGAGGACTGGGGAACGTGAGTCGGATGCCATAGCACGCTTCCACGGTGTCTGCAGGTTGCTCTCAGAGGACGCAGAGAGGACTCCCTGCTCTAGTCATTCCAACACCCCAGTGAATTTTAGATGGCAACTCCACATCCGGGCCTTAATTCCATCACTGTTTCAGACTTACACTTTGCTTAAATAGGAACAAGAAATAAAATACTGATAATTTCAGGGTACTTGGAAATTTGAAAATTTTGTTTTCCGTTGAATTGTTTTTTCTTCTTTTTAAATGCATTTACTTGAGAGGCAGAAAGAGAGAGCTTCTCTCTGTTAGTTCCGTTCTGCCCATATCTACAAGTCTGGGATTGGGCCAGCACAGTCCAGGTTTCCACATGATGGGCTGTGACATTACTTATCTCGGTTGCTTCCCAGGGTCTGCTGTAGGAAGCTGGAATCAGGAATCAGAGTCAGAAATTCTATTTGGGCACTCTGGTGTGGGATGCTGAATACTGAACTGTGAGGCTAATGCCCATTCCTTGAAAATGTTTTTATTAGGAAATGAGTAAATAAATCGCTGGGTTCTTGAGTAAACCACTGTTACTCTTCCTGGCCACTGTGTGCACAGATGTTATCGTGATAACCACAAGTTTGAGAAAATGTTACGGCAGAGGGAATACTTGGAAGGAAGAAGACACCCTCGGGTTTAGGCGTGCTAGCTCCATCCGTTGTGGTTATGTGGTGTATGAGAGGGTCTTGTAAATCCTTCAACCTCAGTTTCCACATCTGTCAAGTAGAGTTGGTGCTGCTTCTGGTGTCGTTCCTGGGGGTGTTAGAGGATACAGCTGAGTGCATTTGAAGGACTGTGAAGCTAGCTCAGAACCTTCATAGGCTCAAGTTTTCCTAGGGGTTTGGAATTGCAGGACTTGACCAAGTAAGTAGCTGCTTCAAGTGGAAGGCATTTCTCCCAAGTTACAAGCAGGGTGCTGAGATGAAGAGCTATGCACGAGTAGCAGGCTGATTTCTGGGGGAAATTGTGCATCGCTAGCCACTTGAGCATGACAACCATTATGGGGGTCATTCCCCTCCTCACTCAAGGAGCAGCGAGGCTCTCCCAGGTCTATCAGCTGCGTGGTGTGGGTCTGTGAGCAGGAGAAGGGGTTCTGGAGACAGGTGTAGACTCTGCTGGGTGGGAGACAGGAAGTGGGTGCAGGCTGGAAGTGGGACTAGATTTTCATTACCTTCAGCCTGCTTGCAGCATGCTGCAAGAACTGTGTGCATGGAAGTACAAGCCCAGGATGGAGCTGAGGAACCTTTCTGGAGTGGGCATGGCAGGTCGTTGGGGAGAGTGTAGGAATCACCGCACACGTGTCTGGGCAGTCATTGCTATGTAGGTCGGGCAGTCACCACTCAGCACTTCCTCTGTTACCCTGATATTGTCTGTTCTATGGCTAAAGGCAGGACAGTGGCAGTTTACTCAGGAGGGAGGGGACATTGCAGATTGGTTAATAGGGTTTTTAAAATGGATGGCAAAAGAGAATCATTTAACGTGTCTTGATTTATTTCAGTTATGTTTCAATGTTAAGAAGTGATTCTTACGCTTAGCTCTGCCCGTCGTGTTTCCCAGGCCTAGTTCCTGGCTAGCATCGCTGCACACTTTGGTTTGCTTGAACACGCTGGGATTTTTGTTACGTTTTAGTTTCCATAGGTGGTCACGATCCTTCTTATTTTGAGCTGCCTAATATTCTGCTCACCTCTGTCACTCTCATGTGTGGCTGTGTGTAATTGCCCGTGTCATTCTCATTCCAATGCATTTTCATAGCAATACTTGCTTTGTATTCCCAAACCCGGTTCAGGAATTTGTTGTTGGGAGTAGACCTCCCAGGTCTTTGTAAGCGTGACTCCATGAAGGGGAAAGAGGCCAGTTCTGAGGCCCTGTAAAGAGTCTGGCTTTGGCTAACTGGGAAATTTCTATGCTTTTTCGTAAATATAGGTAGAACCGGTGTGTTGAGGGGCTTGCTACTTCTGGGCAAGCTTTTCTGGAAGAGCAAATGCAGGCGTGCAACAACACTACTGCTCCGTGTGTGAGACTGTGTTACTTTTTAGACTTAAGAGCTGGGAGGCACTGCAGCTTTTGTCTGCAGTCTTGGTCAGTTCGTTTCCCATTTTACATAGTCAAGACAGGTTTAATTCTTTAAGCACACAGATCCATGTTCACTTAGGGATTTCTCAAATTCCTCCTCGTGATAAAGCAAGCATTCACAGAAAGCTCAAGGTCCAGGAAACCCAGATTTGCTAGGTTTCATCTCCTCTGCTTTTGAAATGGCACTGCATAGCAGGACACGCTGGGCACTGGGATGCCTGTTACCCAGACGGCAGCGCGGAGGCGGCGTGGACCGCTTTCCTGCAGGCTGTGTTGTATTTTTGTGTTGCCCATTCTCCAGAGTATGCCTCTTTTCCACTTCCAACTTGTGCTTGTTTGTTTTGCAGGACCTTTTTTTTTTTAATCGATGATTTACTTCTTAACCATGAAATAGTGCAAGAATGATCTAACGTGCAGAGTGAAGGGATTTCAACTTGACTCTGGCAGTGAGTTTAACCTGCTTTCTTTCTAACCGATGAAAGCCCAGAGGTGAGAGTATTCGTGAGGGTCTTATGGGGGTTCATGTGCTGGGTTTGTGGAGCCGCCTGGAGGCTGGACCAGCTGACTGGTAGTGGGAAATACAGAATCAGTTCTTCTCTGAATTGCCCTCATTGGAGTCGCAGTGTAAATCATTTTTGCTTGCTCTCTTGTCAAGACTGTAAAGCTTGAAGCTTCTTAGATGTGTGTGGTGCATGGAAGTTAGAGACGCTCTGTAAAGATAAATTGTGCGACTCATCATCATCTTCATTTTAGAGCGAATGCCTCAGCCAGTCCCAGTAACTTGCTGGGGCTGTGGGCTGGAGTCGCAGCGTCTCCAGCATCTCTCTCCCTTTTACAAGCCTTCCAGAATGGAGCAGCAAAAAGAATGAAATCAAGAGCACAGCCTTGAATGATGCTGTGACAGTCAAAGGAGGAGGTGAAGGGCTTATAGCGCTAGGAGTGGGTGGAATTAAGGTCCAAGTTGCAGGACTTCCCCTGGGCTGCCACTACCTGCAGGAACCTGACCCTCAACCTTTTTTGCCGTTAGTCCTGGATGAGTCCCAGGGGAACCTCCCTGCCCCAGGGTGTTGTGAGGGGCTACAGGAATGATCATGTGGCTCTAGTGTCTGTTTGGAAGGTGGCTGTCATCTGGGGGAGGAGGGGAAAAATGAGAAGTCTCTAATGGCCCCCTTGATACAGCTGAAGAGCTACTCTCTCAGTTCATTACTTGTTAGCCCCAGGCAGGGACAACACAGATCGGCTAATTGTAATAGCCAGACCGTTAGGGGGAACAGCATTAGCTGAGGAGAAGGCAGCTAATAAAGAGCCCAACTTGGCCACTTTGTCGAGCCCAGGATGCAAGCTGCCGTTAATTGAAGTACCTGTTTCTTCTGCTGGTAGAAATAGGAAGAAAGGATTTAGTGACCTTCTTTCCAAGGGTGGATCTAAAGCTGAAGGGCATTTCTGGAGAAATCCAACAAGACTGTTGTTGTCTCCGGAGATGCACCTGATGGTTCTGCATGGAGAGCCCCCCCCCCCCCTTCCGGGAAGCTGCCGCGCTGCTGTCAGAGGGATGTGCGTTTTTGTGGTGCTGTGCTAGGAGCTTGTGCTCACCTCATCTCTGCTTTGAACAAGAGCAATCATCCACGGCGAGGCAGGGGTCAGGCCTCTCGTGTAGGGCAGGAAATGGCAGGAGCTCGATTTTCCCTTCCAGGTCTGAAGTTGGTACCCTTGTGTGCAAGGGCATCTGTGCCAGGTTTCTGCCGAATGAGCCAGCCACCTATGCATCCTTAAAACTATACCTGCTCCGCAGTCTGCCCTGTGTGGGGCTCACAGCTTAACAGGCTGCTTATTGTTCGTGGTAGGAATAGCTAGGAAATTCAAGAAAAGAATTTCATGACATGTCAGGAGTGAAAGGGATCTTAATTGTAATGCTTTAAAATGAGAATGGGGAAGCAATCTAGTTGAGGGTTTTTGGCTGTTTTGCCTTCCTGCTCATCTTTCAGGGCATTGCTTTTAAACATCCTTGTTGTTGTTGTTCAGTAGACTCGTAAGGTCCCGGATTGAACCCCAGTGGACCAATGGATGGAGACAGAGATCGAGGTTTGCCTGTTGGATCTTGAACTCTCCTTAATAAGCTTTCACTTGGGGCTGGCACTGTGTCATAGTGGTTTAATCCACCACCTGCAATGCTGGCATCCCATAAGAGTGCCAGTGTGAGTCCCAGTTTCCTCACTTCCGATCTGGCTGTCAACAAATACCCTGGGAAAGCAGCAGAGGATGGCCTAAGTAACTGGCACCCTGCGACCCAGGTGGGACCTGTGTGCCATTCCAGGCTTGATGCAATTGGCGTCCCCCTGAGGACTCCCACTGGAATTCTCAGAGAATTGAGGCCGCCATGCCAGAGAAATAGGATTGCCCATCGGTTGTCAGGCTGTTGGGGACTGGCTGGCATTACGTCAGTGTGATTTCTCATTGCTCCCCTGTGTTAGGAGTGGAGTGAGGCCAGAGTCTGCCCACACGACCAGCCTCACCACGTCCAGTGCTGGCACCCGGAGCAGGTGGCTGAGGCTCTGTGATCTTCAGGCCAGGCTCCTTCTGTGGAGCAGGGATAAGGAAGTCTTGCCTGGAGGGCCAATGTGAGAGTGGAAGGAAGTAGAGACTTTGTGGGAAGCCCAAACCATGTGCTGCCTCTGTGTTACCTTCTGTCCTGCTTGGTGCTGTGACTGGATTAGCCAAGAAAAATTAGGATATGTATTCGGAGCAGTAATGCATCTTTTGTTTGAGTACCTGTGTGTGTGGGGGGAGGGATATTCCTGTTTAAGAAATGACACAATTTTAAATATTGAGACCATTCTGGAAATTCTAGAACTTAGGGTTCTATTTTCATAATGCTTACTACAAGGCTAGGTTTGGAGTGGATATTTAAACAATACTACAGTGTCTAACAATCAGGGTGGAAAAAGATCTTGATGACTTTGTATAGCCATGTCTGATCACAAGACCTATTGTTAAGGCTCTTTTTTCATTTGCTTTAGGAAGATTAATTAATTAGTTTGAAAAACAGAATGACAGAGACAGGGTGAGACCGACAGACAGACAGACACACAGATGTCTTCCATTCTGCTGTTCACTCCTCAAATGGTTGCAAAAGCTGGGGGTAGGCGTGGATGAGGACAGGAGCCCGGACCTCCATCTTGGTTTCCCACATAGATGGCAGGGACCCAAGCACTTGGGCCTTTTTCAGCTGCCTACCAAGGTGTATTAGTAAGGAGCCAGAATGATAGAGTAGTACGGACTTGAACTAGCACTCATACAGGATGCAAGTCAAGGGCCCTGATGCCAGCTCCAGGTTCTTCCTTTCTCAACCTCACAGCCAATGGATAAACCTACAGCTGCATGAGCCAAAGACTGCAGGTGCTGCCATTTGAGTGTATCTGTTGGCCAGAGGCAGCACCCTGCCTTCTGTTTCAGAATTGAACCAGTCAGGGAGGCTGGCTAGCAAGTGTCTGTTTCTCTTTGAACCAGAAATCTAGAGCAGGTACTGAGGCATCTTTATAAACTTCACCAGACAGGGCTTTGCTTTTGATGGAGGAAGCCAGGCTGGGAGGAAGAGCCTCCTGTCAAGCTGGGTGTGCTGATTCAGGGGCTCACTGTCTCCCCAAGGCTGAACCAGACAACTGGGCAGTCCAGAGAGACAGCACCTCCAGAGTCCCAGAGTACAGCCCCCCACCCATCTGCATTTTCGTAGGACACTCCCATAGGCGCCGCACAGAGTGTTCCAAGTGGGACAGCATTTGGGTTGCAAGGAATCCAAAGACTCAGCATCTAGAGGGATTATCAGGCCTGGGAGCCAGGCTGGGCCCTTGGTGTACCCTTGTCCTGAAGCACTCTGAAATGGAATCATGAATCACAAATCATTTCCACTTCACTTCTCCAACATGAAGGATCTGCTTTTCCATGTCACACTTCCTGTTTGAATGCCTGTGGCATTCTTTGTCACCCCACAAATCCCAGGGAATACCATAGCCTTCTGGAGAGATTCCAAAGCGTTAGTGTCTATGAGTTTGTATGTGCAGTGTAGGAAGACATCTCAGTGTTCTTGGGTAATGGAATTTAAAAAGTTAAGTCTGTTTTGGTTCAAACATTTTTTTTTAATCATACAACTTTTCAAAAACTTCTGAAAATCTGTGGGTTTACAAAGTTGTTTGGAATCAAAATAAACTTATCTTTTAATTCCATTCCCACAAACTTTAAGTAGTTAGGGAAGAACACTGATGTTTGCATTTTAAGTTTCTGAGGTTTATTTTACTTAATTCTGGGGTAGACAAAATAGTGTATCTTCAAAGTGAAAGGCGTTGGCATTGTGTCGGTTTTGAGTGTCCTTGTTGGCATTAATGACAAAAAAGGGAGAACACTGGGCAGCTCAAATACCAGTATATTCTTCTTCTTCTTTTTTTGGGGGGGGGTAGTGTGCAGACACCACACGTTCATGAAAACTACATGAAAGCCAACATTACCACTTGGAATCATTTTGCAGCGGTAAGAATAAGCTTGCATAATAAAAAGCTTCTCATAAGAGAGTTTTTCCCTTGCAATCTACAGAGGTTGCCTATGGTATAAACCCTGGATTTCCTGGGCAGCTTCCTTAAAAGCCTGTAGGACGGAATAGAGACCCTTCCTCAAAATACCAAATGGTGCCTGTGTAGGACCGCTCTGTGTGCGGTGCCTGCAGCTTGCCATTTCGTCCAGGTTGCAGGTTTCTGTAGCAAATAGGGGCCGCCCAAGTGCAGAAGGATAAAAGGGTGCCTGTGGCTTCCTTACAGGCTCTAGGGAGATGCTCACTGTTGCTTTTCAGTGGTGCTGCTTCCCCGCCAGACCCCTGACATGGGCTCCAGGAGTTACCCTTGGGGGTAACTCATGATGAGGATGGGGACAATTTCTAGAAAATGGTCCTAATCCAAGGACATTTTAGCTCTCTGATAGAGGATTCTTTACAGATTGAACTTCTGTTGCTGAAAAATCCCAAATCCTAAATGCTCCCCAAAGTTGAAACTTCTTGATAACTGACACGATGCCACAGCTGCCTTCAACGAGTGGTCACAGGTGCGTTGACGGATAGGAAGTTCCCTTCAGGCCATGTTTATAAAGTATAAATGAAACATGCATGAGTTTCTTGTTAGACTTGGGTCTGGTCCTTCAAGATATCTCTTTATTAATGTATATGCAAATATTCTAAAATTCAACAAAATCCCAGAATATGAAACACTTATGTCAGGCAGTTTGGATAAGAGATACCTAACTTGTATTTGACGTCCATCTTGTTTCAAAGACAACTAATCTTATTTTTGTTTTTATTTAGTCCATTAATATTTTATTTCTCAAGAATAGTATATTTAATCAGTCATATGCTGTAAGTTCATCTACAGTTCAGCCTTTTTTAAAGAAACCACAGATGTGTGGAAATGGGCTGTGTGTGTGTCATGGTGGTGGGAGGGAGTGGTTTTCATCTGATATGCATCAACTGGATAATTTTGAGTAGGGAAGACTACTGTTAATATTTATTTTTAAAAAGTTTTTATTACTTATTTATTTTAGTAAGATTATGTATTTGAAAGAAGGATTGAGGATCAAGACAGGCAGAGTTCTCATTTCCTGGTTCCTTCCCCTAAAAGCCTGCAGTAGCTGGGACTGGACCAACTCAAAGTCCAGAGGCAGAACTCAGTCCAGTCTTGGGTGTCAGGGACCCAAGTACTTGAGCTGCAGCCTCCCAAGAAGTGGACGTGGGATTCTGGTATGGGGTGTGGATGTCTCAGAGTTATCTTCACACCTACACCCACCATCTTCACCTACATTCACTTTTTGTGGCTTCCGTAATATGCAGCCTGCGTTAGGGCGAGAGCAGGGCTCCACTTTCCCTTAGTGTGTAAAACACATTCACACGGAAGTCACGGGTCCTGCAGCATTCGGAGTACAAAGGAGCAGGATTAGACAGGTGCCCTGCCCTGGCCTGTCACGGCCTTGGGCGGGGGGATGAATTCAGGAAGGTAATTCTTCCTGGTGTTCATAGTTGTGCTTGCAGAACAACAGTCCACTAAAAAAAGTCTTTCTGTAAGGATAGTACAATGTATGTTTCACCCCCTACAGATCTCACGGTTGTTTTCTCTAACCAATAGCCTTGTGCAGCTCTTTGTTTTTTTTTTTTTTTTTTTGCCTCCCAGAACACTTGTCATCCATCTTAGCTGCCCCCCAGAGGCCTCCTGCTTTGCTTGATCTGCTAGGTCATGTGTGCAAATTTGAGAGCAACTTGCTTTATTTTCTTCAACATCCTAATAGCATAATGTAACCGCATCATGGCGTTTCTAGTTACAGCATTGACCTCCACCCCTTACCCCTCCTGACATTTGAATACATTAACATCACTGTAGCATTTTAATTTAATTAACACAGTGTTTATAATCCTCTTGGGAAAATCCTTATCCCCCTGCTCCTTGCAGTGTGAAAAGAAAGCACCTCTGGTTCCATTTGTCTGGTGATTTGCAGGCTGCATCCTTCACCCGTTCTCCTTTGTTGGGGGTGGGACCAGAGAAGCAGTTGGGAGAAAAGAGCAGTTCCCTTTATTGGGAAAATTGGGTCTCAGTCCCCTTAATCCATTCTGACTGTGGGTATCCATATGAAATAGCAGAGTTTGTTGGATGTCTCTAATTGTTCATATGCTGCTTAAGCGCCTCTGTAGGTATGAAGTACATGGGTATCATAAGAGAATAAAAATAAAGGCTTGTGTGAGTCCCCCTGGAGAGTCACAAAGACAGGCAAAAGTAGTTGAGTGTGTTGTGTGGCATCCTGGCTGTGTGCTCGGTTCTCAGAAAGAGGCCATCCCATGGGCCAGTGTCCTTCCTGCAGTCACCTGAGCGCTGTGCTGGCTGGCTGCTGAGCCCAAGTCACAGCAGGTGGGGAGTGGCTGCTGGCAGACGCCCAAGGTCCTGGAAGCTCGTTTTGCTTTTCCCCTGTCTTGGTCAGGATGACCTCTCTTCTGAGACTGCCAGGCTTCTTCCTTGAGCCTTTTCAGAGGCCCTTCACTTAGAGCGTTGGCTGTGGTGACCTTGGAGGGGGCAGAAGCTGTGATGCACCAGGCTGGCTTGCTCTCTGGCACTCCAGCTCTAGGCTGCATTATCCAGGTGCACCCAGAATGGCTTGTGAGGGAAAGCATCAGTCACCTAGCAATGGCACCGGGTCAACATTCCCATGGGGTCAGGAGCTATGTGGACCCAAAACTAAAAAGGTCAAGGGCCCAGCACAATGCTAATTTAGCAAGTTGGGTAGAAGTGCTTTCTAGAGGATACAGGGCTTGATTGCTATCAGTCAGCTGCAGGGAGATGTGAAATAAAGTACATTCAGGTTTGAGAGCTGGCTTTACAGTTTGTCCTTGTTGGAGAGGGAGGGGACGGGGTGGGATAGCTGTTGGCTGTGGTGAAACTACACAGAGTCTTGCAAGTTTCTCCACCTATCTATTGGTGTCCCTTGTTTTGCATTCGCGCCGGGCCATTGGGAGGCCATTCGGCTGTGCGCTGATTGCTTCACCCAGTTTCACTTCTGCAAAAACCCGAACTAAACAGAAAGCTGCTTCAGGGACTAAAGTTGATGGAAGATATCTGAACATGTGGTAAGATGTGAGGGAGGGTGTCAGATGAGGTGGCAGTCGATGCAGAATTTGTTACAGCACACCATCTCTGAAATGGCTGAAGAGTCCATCTCACCCTGAAAAACCCCTAAACAGATGCTGTGTTTTTCATTTGTGTGTTTATGTATCTTGGCCCTTGCACACCCCCAAGCAACATCAAAGAGCATAACTCATCCTTAAGACAGCGTTGCTCATAGTGTGGGATGTTTGGTAAAGTTCAGGAAGCTTTTGCCCCTGGGTGACCTTTCTTGGGACATCTTGACTGTGGTAGAAATGAAATGTAGGATTTATGTGTCTGCCGTTAATTAAGAAATCTACCAACAAATCTTGATTGAATATGTGTTTAAACAGAAAGATTCCCATGGCCTTCATGTTTCCTAGTGGATGCCTTAGGGAAGGTGCAGCAATTCTGTCCGGAAATTACAACAGTATGTATAGATGCATTTACAGTTGAAACTTCCAACCACAACCACCAAACTTTCCAGACTGTGAGCAGAAGAGCAGCTGTACTTTGGTTCCAAGACTGGGAGACTCCCATTCTTCTTAATGAACATTTGATGAGATATAAAAAAATTTTTTTTAACCCTTTTTCCAGACTAAACACCTACTTCACTTTCTTTAAAGATGTTCTTTTGCTTCTTTTTGTTTATGGAGTAGCATCTTCCTGGTCTTTTCTTTCTAACTTATTTTTGGAATTCATGTGTCCCACTTTGCTTTGCCCAGAAAAACCACACAAACACAAAAAGTTATGTGTATGTATGGACTGAAACTCAAATTCATTGGTGTGCAGATCTAAGATGCAAATTGAGCTGCTGTGTTCCTAAATACAATAGTCGCTTTCTTGCCATTATGTGCAGTTTTGGAATTTAAAGCTCATACTAATGCTTCCGATCCCATATCCAGTTTGTTTCAGTTCATCTAGAAAACACGATTTGTTTGAATTTAAACAATGGATCTACCAAAGCCCTCCCCATCTCCTTGTTGATTGATAAGTATCTTCTTTTAAATACTTTCCTTACCTTTAAATCAAACTCTGAAGTTGTTAGGAGTGAAAAGCAATCTTGATTCAGCTGTAGAGCGTGAAGGAATAAGGAAATTCCTGTTAGTATTACAGATAATGTCCTGCAGTTTAATGTTGGTTATAATGGGTAGTGGTTGTCCTTGCGCATAGCTCCCCCCACCCCGGCTAATTCTAGAATTTACCTTTTATGCCATTATTTTCCACTCTGTGTGTTTAAGTCCCTCTACTTGGATCTGAATATGAAGCCTTATGGATGAGAAAATGTGATTTTAGTGAATTGGTGATATTAATATGGGACATAGAAAATAATTGTGGCAAGGATTGCCTGAGAACTTCTCTCCTGGGCATATTTTTTCATCCCTTTATCCGTGTATCCCTCCACTTGATTACTGTGGTGCACACACATTGACCTGAGTCCAAAGGAAAAGCCCATTTTCCATCTTCCCCGTGTCTTATTGTAAATCTCAAACGCAAGATAAGTGTATGCAGCTGGGGGAGAGCAATCCAGTTGCTCCAGAATGCCCCAGCGCCGCTCCTCACAGATCTGGATGATGTCACACTTTCATTCCAAGTTTTCATCGTCTCTTCCCCTCCCCTCTCCCTGCCCTTATTTTCAACAGCAGGAACGGATTTCATATACACCTCCAGAGAGCCCCGTGCCGAGTTACGCTTCCTCGACTCCACTTCATGTTCCAGTGCCTCGAGCCCTCAGGATGGAGGAAGACGCGATCCGCCTGCCAGCGCACCTGCGTGAGTGTCTTCCGCCTGGGCCGCTGTGGGGAAGAGGGAGGACAGGTGGACAACTAGCTTGACCACAGGAGAGGCAGGCAGTGGGCTGCAAGTCAGAGAGGGCGGGTTCTGAGGTTTTCACGTGACTACACCTGCTGCTTTGGTGTTCTTGGCTGTCATCCCAAATGGCTTTGGCAAGTTGGAGATTCTCAGAGCATTCTTCTCGTCCTGGTGATGACGTGTTAAGGGGGAAAAAAAAAGGACTCTGCTGGTGGGCAGTATACGGCAGCATCAAACTCAGTCTTCTGTAGGGCACTGTGGTCGTTCCCTGTTTCCAAACTTTATCCCAAATCCCCTCTCCTATTTCCTTTGGTAAAACATTTTGATCAGTTTCTGAGCCAACTCACACCCTGTTTTGTTAGTTACACTTTTCCTTCCTTTATAAGACGACGTTATTACCATCTTTCTCTTTTCCTTGTTGAGTATTTTTGTTCATTTTGTTATTTATTGATTGTTGTTGATAAGGCATGGAGACAGAAAGACACACAAAAATCTTCCAGCCACTGGCTCCCAACAGTCAGGGCTGGGTCAAGCCAAAGCTGGAAGCCTGAAACCAAATCCAGGTTTCCCAGGTGGCAGGGATCCAAGTCCTCGAGGCATCACCTGTTGCCTCCCAGCGTGCACTTTGGCATGCAGATGGGTCGGGAGTGCAGCTGGGACTGGGCATGCGCACCAACACTCTGGTCATTCTGCGCTTGGTGCAGCTGCCCTGGACAGGATTGCCCGCTGAAGACGGAGCGGGTGGAGACCGAGGCGTGGGCTTCTTGTTCTTCCCTGATAGTTCAAGGGCTGAGATCCCTGTGGTGCTGCGGATGGGGGACGGGACTGACCGGTCCCTTCTGCCCCCCAGTGAGGATAGCAGCTGGCAGCTGAGCCCGTGGGGATCCCTCCTGTCCTCTGGTTTGCTCTGTCCATCAGCATGGACACAGTTGTTGCCCACTATGGCCAACAACTGGGGAGACAGAATCAGGAAGAAAAGGAAGCCTAGCACATTCCATGCCAAAGCCACGGGGTGTCCAGCATACCCATTTTACACACTCACAACTCGGAAGTAATTCTCTCATTTATTCACTGTCCAATGCTATGCCAGGCACTCAGTCCTCTAGGAACTGGGTGTGTGTGTGGAGGGGGGTGGGGAGCAGAGATGAACAAAGCAGATGAAAATCCCTGCTCTCAGGGAGCATACATTTTAGTATGGAGAGAAAAAAAAAGTTGTGAAGATTCATCCCAAACAGCTAATGGTTCCTTTCCTGACCTTTTCGGCCTATATTTTGTGACATTCTATAATGACATCTGGATACCTCAAGCTCTGTGTCCAAAGCACTCCCTCTCCCTGAGAGTTTATCATGAGCAAACAAGTGAGCAAACAGGGCCCACCCCTGGGAATCGGGAGATCTTCATCTGCAGTTACTGTGCTGTTACTGCGAGGCAGTATTGTTTGCTGACACATACCCTGTGCTAGGACAGGAGTGGATCTAACCACCTTCCTGACTTTAGAAGATGATTCTCATCTAAGGCAGCCTTCTCTGTTCTTGGCAGCGTGTTCTCCTTAGCAGCATGCACTTTTTGCTTGGGTAGACAGTTTGCTTGCTGAGCCATGTCTGTGCTAGTCACTAGCCCTTTGCTAGCTGCTGCCACATGCCTAGCTCAGTCACAATCGTTCGTACTAGTTAAGCTCAGTCACAATCGTTCGTACTAGTTATGGGCTTGCCCCGTTCTGGGCACTGTGTGATACCCTTTATGTAAAATATTCCATCCCACTCTCACATGCCTGTAAGGTATGTCTTCATTTATTTCAGTGTCAGAGCTTAGAGCATTTAAGTAATATTTTCTCCTTCCTTCCTTCCGTCCATCCTTCTTTCCTTCCTTCGTTCATTTGTTCCTTCCTTCCTCTCTCTCTCTCTCTGTTTCTTTCTCTCTTTTTAAAATAAACACTTGAAAGAAGTGAAGGGAGGCAGAGACAAACATCTTTCATCCGTCATTCACTCTGCAGGTGGCCACAGTGGCCAGGGCTGGATCAGACCGAAGCTAGGTGCCAGGACCATCATCCAGGTCTCCCACTCCGTGTGGCACAGTTCCAGCGCTTGGCCCATCTTCCACTACTTTCCCCAGGCTTTAGCAGGGAGCTACATCAGAATTGGACATGGAGCTGGTGTTCGTGTGGGCTGCAGGTGGCACAGATGGCAGCGTTATGCAGCCACACCACAGTGCTGGCTCTTAGGCAACTTTTCAAGATGAGTCACAGAAGTAGTAAGCAGTAAGTCAAGATTTGAACTCAGTTCTGCATGAGCAGAGGCTTTAGTCTGTTCTGCCACTGTTTGTGTGTTTTAATAACTGCTCTTTGAATGGATGCCGGAGTTCAGGGTAAACACGAAGCTGGTATTCACGGAGGCTGGAATCCCTTGTGATTGTTGCCCCGATCTGTACTTGATTAGTTTGCCTGTCATTCTTAGATGGCTGGATGGATCCTTACCTTGAGAGTTATCGGCAGTGGGACACATTACTGCTGACCTTGGCATAGAATCAGGAGTTAGGCCATGGGTTCAGGTTGGGATAATAGTTTTGCCTGGGTGCCTGTTCCTTGACAGTCTGGTGTTAATTTTTTTTTTTTTTAAGAGGGACCCATTGTTTTGGTATTTATTTGAGGGTGCTGAAAGGCAGGAAGAGACCAGCTGCTCCTATCTGCTTGTTCACTCTCTGAATGCTGTGACTGGGGCTGGACCAGGAGCTCAGTCCAGGTCTGCCATGTGGGTGGCAGGACCTCAATCATTTGAGTCACCATTGCTGTCTCCCGGGGTCTACATGAGCAGGAAGCTGGAGTCAGGCGCCAGTACTGTCCTGAGCCCAGACACCGGGATGTGGGATCCTTACCCAGCATCATCACTCCTGGGTGAAACACCTGTCCCTGTCAGGCTAGACACCCCTCTTGAGAAGTATGCCTGAGCCTTGTGACACCGCTGCTTCTAGCATCTGGAGTGACTCCTCCGAAGGTGAAACTTCCCAGGCCCTGCCCGGTTGCCCTCTGCGGGGGCTCCCCAGACGGGGCTGAGCTTCTATGCTCTCCATCCCATGGACCACTCATTGCTCACCACACATCTGGAAAGAGCCCACAGCCCCTGGATGGCTCCCTCAGGCTGTACCATCCGCGGAAAGACGCCTCCCCGCTGAGTTTCCAAAGCGAAAAGAAAATAAATATTCTAACCAGGGAACTGGGTTATGGCTCTTTTAATCTGGGATTCCAGACGGTTCCCAGTGGAATGCTCATGGAAAGTACGGGGAAGAATCCGCGAGGCAAGACAGCAGCCGGACATTTATGGTAGTGCTAGGTTGAAAGCATTCGGAGCTGCTTGTGTTAAAGAGACACTCAGCAGACTGGTATGCCTCCCTGCGGCTTCTGTTCAGCATTTATCACTGATCCCCAGATAAACCCTGTCTCTGTCTCTTAACTCTTTCTTCCTTCATTCTTTAATCAGAATACATCCGTGAGGAGGAGCTGGGGGATGGGCAGGGATCACAGTCCTGTGGATTCTGAAGGATTTCTCCACAGCCAACAAACTGGACGTGAACTGCAGCAAAGCCCGGCACGTTAGCGACCTTTTGTAAAGTGGAAAGTGATGCTTTTCTTTTTTAGTTTCTGGTGATAAAAGCAAAGTGATACATGTGGCAAGTGTTAAATACTGATGATGGGGGACTTCTGTAGCTAGCTGGTCGGGGCAGGCCTGGCCTAGGTAAGACAAAGAGCCCTAAAGGAGGTCTCGGACTCTTTGCCCAAAGCAGAGTAGTGTCCTTCAACAGCCCCAGAGCAGAAAGTGCCTGGTCCCCAGGAACGAATGCAGAAGGAGGTTTGTTAAGAGGATAACAAGGGCAGCTGGGTTTCGTCCATGAAGGGTACTGAATTGTTGTTGATTTTGAAGATTAAAAGCATGGTGTTTATTTTCTTATTCATGAGTGAATAAGAGAGATCTCCCAGTAATTCACTTCCCGTATATCTGCAATAGTGGGAGCTTAGTCAGGCCGTGACCTAGAGGCTGGGACTCTGGCTGTCCCCCATGGATGGCAGAGACCCAAGCACATGAGCCATGCTCTGCCTCCCAGGGTACACATTAGCAGACAGGCAGAATTGGGAGCAGAGCTAGGACTTGAACCCAGCTACTCAGATTTGGGATGCAGGCATCCCAAACTGGGTCTCAGCCGCTGCACCAAACACCCATTCCTCAAAAGGCATATTCTACTTAAAAAAAGGATTATCTGTGTATTTGAAAGAGGAGGGCTACAGAGATAGAAGGGACACAGAGAGAGATTATCCATTCACTGCTTTAATCCCCAAATGGCCACAATGGTTATAACTGGGCCAGTCCAAAGCCAGGAGCTCTATCCAGGTCTCCCATGTGTGTGCAGGGGCCCAAGCAGTTGGGTCATCCTCCATTGCTCTCCCAGGCATATTAGCAGGAGGCTGGATTGGAAGTAGAGCAGCAGGCATTCAACCCAGTGCTCGCGTGAGATGCCAGTGCCCCAGATGGTAGCTTTCCGCTGTATACTATGGTGGGGGCCCCCCAAAGGTCAGTTCTTGAAAGGTGTGACATTAGCACCCTTTTCATCAGAGCTTAAAAGCATTTGAACAGAGCACTGTTTTTTAAAATATTGGTTTATTTTTATTAGAAAAGCAGACTTACACAGAGAAGATGAGAGAGTGGAAAAGATCTTGCATCTGCTGGTTCACTTCTCAGATGGCCCCAACAGCTGTAGCTGAGCCAATCCAAAGCCAGGAGCCAGGCGCTGGGAGACAGAAGCTTCTTCTGGGTCTCCCACGTGGGTGCAGGGGCCAAGGCTTTGGGGAATGCTCTGCTGCTTTCCCAGATTACTCTTGACCATGAAGGCAGAGAAGCGCTATGGCCTGAAGCTTTTCTCACCTCTCCCTAGGGGTCTTATAACTTGAAGCTTTTCTCACCTCTCCCTAGGGGTCTTATAACTTGAGGGAAGGTCTTGCACTTTGCTCAAGGGCCACCTTTTAATAAGGATGTGCCCAACACTGGTGCTCTGACTGGCTCCCACACTATCAGTGCCGTGTGACCACACATGGATTTCCACTATTTTTTTTTTTTTTGCATCAAAACGAACTTGCCTTTTAATTGCATCATCTACAACCTTTTAGAAGTAGCCTTCTTGTATTTCAGATTTATGAAGTAGAATTTCAATAAATAAATGTCATTATTTCAAGTTTCCTTTACACATTACCAACAGAACAGGCATTTGGCATAGCAGGTAAGAGCATTCTTAGGACGTCTGCGTCCAGGAAAGGAGTGCTTGGGTTGGAGTCACAGTTCCTGATGCCAGCTACCCATAAGTAAGCGTCCCAGGAAGCTAACAAGTGACAGCTCAAGTTCTAGGGTCCTTGCTGCTTACAAGGAAGACCTGGCTGGAGTGCTGGGCTCCTGACTCTGGTCTGGTTCAGCCCTTGCTGTTGCAGGCATTTGGAGAGTCCACTAGGAGATAGGAATTGCTCTCCCTGCCTTTCAAGTAGAAAGATGCACATCGTCCCACACTTGGTTGACTTAATCAGGCTGACCTTGTGCCGTTTGCCTGAGGCCCTTGCCAACCAGCAGTGTGTGTTGAGCTAAAACTGCTGTGAATTGATATTTGAGAGTGGAGACCTCATACTCATTCACCATATTTGGTAGTGTTGCCAGTTTATGATGCTGTGCGTTAATGAATAACCACAATAGGTGGTTGGCATTTTCTAGAGTCAGAACCCCACAAACAGTCCCTTGGCTCTCTTTCGTTTCCTTGTGAAACTTTTGGAATTGTTACATTACTACTGCCGCTTGTGTGTTTAATCATTTAATTTGATGCCCGCCTTTGGAAGCTGCCTTGCTGCTCTACCACTTGGCTGTCTTGCATGCTCAACAAGATAACTGGGTTTAAGAGTCACGTGACAAGCCAAGCTGTGTCTGTGTCAGGATTGGGTAGAAGGAAGGGCTGCATCTCTCTTCTGGTTGGCTGGAGCAATGGTTACTCTTGGAGTTGTGTTCC
The DNA here is from genome assembly GCF_030435755.1 of Ochotona princeps. NCBI lineage: Eukaryota > Metazoa > Chordata > Mammalia > Lagomorpha > Ochotonidae > Ochotona > Ochotona princeps. Next base: position 18,339,521 of record NC_080858.1, on the reverse strand, counting down.
CAAAGAAAAGTAAACCGAGAACTAAGAGTGGTCATAGTATCTCTTTTGTTACAAACAACAACGTGGCCATATGTGTTATCTCCCTTAGCGGTGACAGTCCTTGATGCAAGCGTTTCTTTTTTCTGTTTTAAGGATGAGGTGACGATGGCTCAGACTGGCCACCTGAATTGTCTGGTCTCAGAGCTGGAAGTGCACAAAGGTGGCCTCAGCTGTGAGGCTGGGAGCAGGTGTGGCGCCAGGGATGCTGTTTGATCCCTAGTTTGTGCAGGCCAGCCTCCTCCAGCCAGTTGGCATGTCCCTCTTGGAGGATGCGCGAGAGGCATCAGGCTTAAGAGCCTGTTCTAGATAGTTTCTCTGAGCTTTGCTGACAGTCCTCTCTTTACGCTCCTGTGACCTCAGCGTGAAGTTCGTTTCATCTGTGCAACCTAAAGTGGCAAGGCTGGAGGCGAAGGCCTTGGCTCTGACAGTGGTGCTCAGCCGGGCACCTGCATTCGGCAGTGTTGCCCAAGGACTGACCTGCTGGCTGCTGGCGTGTCTGCTTCTCAAAACTTCCAAGTGAAAAGGTAGTTGTGACAGAAGGAACTTGGGTCCCAATATACCTAGGCTGCCTTTTCCCATTAGATGGCTTAATTCCCCAAAGCTCAAAATTTCTCTCTCTCTCCTCTTCCTCTCTTTCTGCAATTGTTTTATATACTTGAATAACATAGATCTCCACTCGCTGGTTCATTCCCCACAGTGGCCATAAGAGCAGGAGCCTGGAACTTCATCTGGGTCTCCCCCCAAGGGTGGCAGGGACCCAAGTACTTTGTCTTCCACTGCCTTCCCAGATGAAGTGCCTTCCAAGGAGCTGGATGAAAATGGAGCACTTAGGACGCATACCAGTGCTGTGATACAGCGGCTTAACCTGGTGTGCCACGATACCAACCCCTTGACCAAGCTGAAGCAGGGAGTCTACTCTGAGCTCCCATCTGGGTGTCAGGGATACAGGCGTTCGTTCCCAAGTCACCTGCTTAGGCCTCTCAGGGATGAGCATTAACAAAGAGCTGGATCAGAGGTGGAGCCAGGACTCAAACTCAGAGACTCTGGCAGTGGGATGTGGGCGTGTCACGTGTCGCCTTAACAGCTCTGCCAGCCCTTAGACTCAGATGTCTAGTCACACTCACTGATTAGGGCTTCCTGCAGGTATTGAAGCTCATGCATGCATAACCTCTGGTACATAGCCTAGCGCACAGTGGCCAGGCTACTCCCTAGGGTGCCAGCAAATCGCTAATTTGGGAGTGCTTCCTGTTTTCAGGGGCTACAGGGAAGCGTACCTGATTCTGTTTCATTAAAGGGCCCCAGGGTCCGGTCTGCAGGGTCTGCCTGTTTCCCCGACTGTGGCTGAATTCCCCAAGTCACAGTGGAAGGCAGCTTTGGTTTCTGACTATCCCCTGTGCTTCCAAGAGCTTGGGGCCGCTCAGAATTCCTGCCCCCAGCACCTTTGCTCCACACACCTCGGTCCCTCTGTACAGGACTCCGTCTGCGTGGCCGTGCCTCTGTCTGTGCGTCTCCTTTCTCAGCCTCTCCCTCTCTCCTCCTAAGGCCTCTCAAACCCTCCCCTGTCCTTCACCATTATCTGTGTTCCAAAAACAGCCTCACACACAGCTGCCTGTGACGTGCGGTGACATCACCAGCAGAGTTGAGGCAAGGACACAGGAATAAGATTGAATTCTCCGGTGGCGTCTGGACAGAGTGGTAATGAGTTCTCACAGAGTTGGCCAACCCCTGGTATTGTAGAGGTTGCTCCCCACACCCCCCGGTGGGCCTCCATTGCGGGTGCATGGACTTTGAGCGTTCAGATGTTGGGAGGCGGTCTGTTTTGCCACAGGGCATGTGTCTGTGCCCAGGGGCCTGGGGAGCTGCTTCAAACAGCTTGCAGAGAAAAAAAAATTCAGCCCACAGCAGAGCAGCCAGGATGCTTTGGAAGGGAAATTTCCTTTTTGGGTTTGCTGTTGGAAAGAATTTCCGATGCAGGCAGACGTTAATTCCGAGCTCCGTGCTTCCTGATAAGGAAGCAACTTCAATAAATGTAGCTATTTATAGATGTCTCGCTCTCTTTTTAATATATAACCAGAGGTTTATTGACCTTTCCTTTCACTTCGCATTTCATGCAGGGAGCTCTGTGTACATTTAAGGCAGCTCCTCTGGCCTGAACTCAGACAAAGTGACTCTGATCCAAGGGGTGGGGGTGGACAGAGGTAGGGGGCGGGAGTGGAGGACTAAGAATGGCACAGCTGCCTCCATGGTTTCCTTGGCACTCTGGAGTGACCGTTTGGAAGCTGTTGGCAGCCGGTTGTCCCTACCTGGCACTGTGGTTTGTTTATGGGAGTCCCAAGATGCCTCAGTTTCTCCAGACCCAACTTTGAACTATGACAGAGTGTGGAAGACAAAAGATGAGAGCCAGTTTCATGACAGAGCCTTGGACCACGACAGGAAATGTAAAACCTTATTTCCATTTCTCTGTTCTCTGTTCTCCTAGCTCCCTTTCTCATCGTTGTTGTCTTGTTTAACTGTTTTTTATAGGTATACTTTATTTATTGGAAAGGCAGAGTGACAGAGGGAGGGACAGAGATCTTCCATCTGCTGCCTCTTTTCCCAAATGGCCAAATGGGTCAGGTCGAAGCCAAGAGCCTGGGATTTCATGCCGATCTCCCCACTTGGGTGGCAGGAGCCTTCCCAGGTGCATTAGCAGGAAGCTAGTTGAGAAGTGGAGCAGGTGGGACTTGAATCACGGCTCCAATAACAGCATGCTGGAATCATGAGTGATCACTCACCCTGATGTGTCACGGTGCCAGCCCCTGCTTGCTCCCCTTAAACTTCCCTCGGCATCACTACCTTTGTGGTCTGCCTGGATATGTTCAGGTTCTGCAGACAGAGATGTGCTTGTTCATAAGTTGCATGGTTAGTCACACTTGCAGCTGTATGTAAAGATATACTTCTACAAAGTTTATGGGAAGATGGACTTACAAGAAAACTTGGTTTTGTTGCAAAAGCAGAGTTGACTCATGCAGTAGTTAAAATAGGAAACATTTTCTGTGAATATTTTGGACACTTGACGTGGATTGCATTCCCCACCCCCACCCCTGTTTTCCCATGAACTTTCTGAATCACTCGAATAGGTGCTGGTGAATATAAAAAAGATTCAATATGATGCAGGCTTGCAGCGTGCTTTCCTCCTCGTCCTTGTCACCCAGCCTTGGTTCAGCTTGAGTGCACAGGCATGATTCAGTTCCCCAATAGCAGGTATCTCCCCTGTGTGACTTCGTGGTAACCCACAGCAACAGTGATTATGGGAGCTTTGTCCTCAAGCTGTTCCACAAGTGAATTTTAGCAAGGGCTTTTGGCTGTTGCTACACTGTATTGCCGTTGGGTGGCTTCTGAGTCTCAGCTGTCTGTACTGCGCATGGTTGTTTGGGAGGGGATGGCGTGTATGTGTGTGTGTGGGGGGGTGGTATTCTTTTTTTATGAATCTCAAGCGAGGATAGAGTGGGAACTGAGCGAGTTTAACCAGCCCTGGCTCTGACCATGTGCCCACTGTAAATTCCCAAGTATAATTAGTCATCCCACCCTGGTACTTCCTGCTTCCATCTTGGGTGGGTAGATTAAACCCCATTCTTTTGAAATTGGTCTTTGTGCTTCCTATAGATCACGAATACTAATGATGAAGCCCTCAAGTGGGCGCATGATTCCAGTAAGAGAGATGCAAAGAGGGGCTGGCCATTGTCATGGTCTCTGATGTCAGCAGTCCGTATGAGTCGTTCTTCAAGTCCCAGCTGTTGCACTTTTCATCCTGCTTCATGCTAATGTGCAGCATGACATCAGTGGGTGACTCCCAAGTCACTCTTGTGGGACACCTAGATGAAGTTCGAGACTCTTGGGTTCAGTGTGGCCCAGTCCCAGTAATTGAAGCCATTTGTAGAATGAACCAGCAAATGGAAGATCTTTCTCTCTCTCTCACTCTGCCTATTAAATAAGTAAATAGATCTTAAACAGGAGAAGGAGATGGCAGGTTACAGGAATAGGTTGTAGATGAAGAACTGAAGATGCATGGTGGTTGGGGTTTGCATGCCTGGAAGTTAAAGTTTACCCATTCAGGGCAAGGCTAGGAATACTCTGCTAGAAGTTCCCTGGAGACTGAATTCTTTGTTCATAAGGTCAGGGCATTAACTGGAGTAGTGCACTGAGGAAGATGAAGGCTCATAAGGAGAGATGCTAGAATTGTTTTTCCAGGAAGGGAGTTGGCTAGGGCAAATGTTAAAAGATATTGAATGACAACACATTCAGGAACATTTCAGGAGTATTGGTTACTCTATGTAGTTCTACTTGAGAAGTAATGGTGTTAGGGTTTAATCTCTTGCTTTTTCGGGAGTGGCTTGTCTTGGTCAGTTTAGGGTTCTGGTTTTGCAGGAGGGGAGTTGATGACTGTGCCATGCCTGCCAACCTGTAGGAGCTGCACTTCTCCTTTGGAGCCTTCTAACTGGGCTCACCATGCTGAGACCACTGCAGCAGTGATGAACGGAATAAATCCGAAGTCACAGCTGAGAGCCTGCGGTTGCCCTAACAGTTAAGACAATGATGATGAGGAAGTCTGAGTCCAACCTTGAAGTGCCTGGGTTCAGTTCCCAGCTCCGGCTCCTGACTCCAGCTTTCTGCTGATGCAGGCCCTGAGAGGCAGCAGGGATGCTCAGTTGGTTGGATTCCTCTCACCCTCTCAGGAGACTGGTTGCCAGTGCTAGCTCAACCAGAGGCAGCCTCAAGTGTCTGGAAGTGAACCAGCAGATAGGGACGTGGTCTGGGAGCCATGATTTGAGTCTACATCTCTTCCAAAAACCCAGACTTTTTTCTTTTCACTTTATCTTCTTGCTCCTTAAAAGTGTTGGGAAAGATGAAAGTTGAAAAAATGTAAACTAAGTGGCCTGATGAAAAGAAAATGCTTAGAGGCTCCAGCATTGTGGCACAGTGGGTGTTAAGCCATTGCAGCCTATTGGAGAGCTGGTTTCAGTCCCACTTGTTCCACTTCTGATCCTGCTCCCTGCTCTTGCATCTTGGGAAAGCAGCAGAAGCTGGACCAAGTACATGGCTCCCTGCCATCCACATGGTCTACCCGGAAGAATTCCAGGCTCCTGGGCCCGGCGACATGGCCTAGCAGCTAAAGTCTTCACCTTGAACGTGCCGGGATCCCATATGGGCCCTGGTTCTAATCCCGGCAGCTCCACTTTCCATCCAGTTCCCTGCTTGTGGCCTGGGAAAGCAGTCGAGGGTGGCCTAATGTTTTGGGACCCTGCACCCGTGTGGGAGACCTGGAGGAAGTTCCTGGCTCCTGGCTTCGGATCGGTGCAGCACCGGCCATTGCAGCCACTTGGGGAGTGAATCACCGGACGGAAGATCTTCCTCTCTGTCTCTCCTGCTCTCTGTACATCTGACTTTGTCATAAAAATAAACCTTAAAAAAAAAAAAAAGGAATTCCAGGCTCCTGTCTTCAGCCTGGCCCAGCATTGGCCATTGTGACCATTTGGGTAGTGAAACAACATGCAGATAAACAATCAATCGATTTATCAGTCTCTCTCCCTCCTCTCTAGCTATGCCTTTCAAAAAATATAGTCTTTTAAAATGTTGAATAAACTGCATGTCTGCACAAACTATTAACGAGAGAGTCTAAAGGCATAAAATCAGAAACATAAATCAAATTATCTTTTGAAGTTGGAGAGAGAGAAGGTTTCAGATCCACTTTGATGGACACACTGTTAGCCGCCACAGTTTTCAGGTATCTGTGCACATTCTGGGATGTTAGGAACAATTAATTAGGAGAGTTAAGTGCAATCAAAAGATTTTCCATGGTACGTGATTTTCTAGCTTCTCGAAAGAAGTGATGTGCTTCACAGATCATTATTAAACAGGATGGGTGTGTTATTGAGTTTACAAGTGAACATGCTGAACATTCTGAGAATTGGGCTAAGGTGCCGTGTTTCGGGAAACATGCCTGCTGTTAGGTGTTTTAGTTGACCCTCATGGCTTTGTGCCAGGGCATGCTGTGACAGGTAGTAGAGCAGGAGCCTGGCCTTCCAGGGGGCAGTTCCCTGGGCTGTGGCGCCGTGTGTTTCTTCCTTGAATTGCCCCCTCTCCCCCTGACAGTTCATCCCCTCTCCCAGGACAGACAGGTGAGGTAGCCCGACTGTGATTCCTGTCATTGTTACCGACTCGAGAGGGTCAGTATCAGGTCTTGTTTGTGAATGTCTGGTTTGAGCTTCACTCGTAGTTTCCTGTGCTCCACATCGGATCTCAGTGCAGAGGGGAATGTTGCCTTGACACAGACAGTTGTCCTCTGCCCTGGCTGTTGCTGTGTTGGGAGATACCCTCCTACAGGGAAACGGGAAATGTAGCATCAGGTGGACACTTCTGAGGGTAGTGGGACCAGCTCCTGTAGACCAAGTCTCTGCTTCTCTTGCCTCACGTGCTGGATTCCAGGATGCTGCAGCCAAATCGTCTGCTTTCTCCTCTGTTCTTGTAGCTCCCTTCTGGCTCCGGACGTGTCTGTGAGCTGGCCCTTTGCCCAGTCCATTACACACAGGTGGCGCTTCTGGTAACCGTCTCCTTGGCCCCAACTGTGTGATTTGTGGGAATTCCCTCCATAGCTTGAGGTGTGCTTTCCTTTCCTGTAACCTGCAAAAATTACAATCTGCATTTTCCTGTCTCTCTCTCTCTCTCTCTCTCTCTCGGTTGTCCACTGGGCTCAGGGCTTTACAGAGTCGGCTGATCTGCTTGGCCAGGCCATGCTCTCCTCCAGCAGCTGGCCCCACAGCACATGCACAATTAATACTGCATTAATTAATTAGGGGGGGAGTGCAGTTGGCAAGGGAACGAAGGCTTTCAGCTTCTAAAAGTGAAAGCTTTGATGCTGAGCTTCCAGCACATTTCCATCCGCCCCAGCCAGCAGAGGGAATCTGTGGCGTCTATCTCATCCGCTGGGCAGGAATACTCACGCCCAAGGAGCTGTTGCTAAAGAGTCGATTCGGATCATCTGCTCATGGTCAAGGGCTGTCAAAGAGGATGCGAAGTTAGGGAGAAAAGGCTTGCCCAAAGCAGCCATGAAGGTGACCACAGCTGATGAGCATTCTTTTTATTAAATGCTGAGAGGAGAGAGAGGGAGGTAGATTGATATTTTCCATCTGCTGATTCACTTCCCAGATGCCCGCAGTACCCAGGACCAGGGTAAACTAAAGGCAGGCACTTTTCCACCCAGGTGGCAAGGACCCAAGTGCTTGAGCCATCCCTCGTGTGCATCCACAGGAAGCTGGAGGAGAAGCAGAGGAACTGGGTATGAAGCCAGACACTCCGAAAGTGGTTTGGGGAAATCCTAAGTGCCAAATGCCCACCTCAGTGACGAGCATTTCTGTTTCCCAAAAGTGGCTCTTGGATCACCATTAGAGAACCCGATCAGAATGAATGATTTCAGTGCCAGCCTCCTAGGGAGCGGACTCCCCTCTTCCCTCCTTGGTACATGAAGTTTAAGTCTGTAGACCTGCCGCTCTGAGGCGTTGGGCGCTTGCTCTGCCTGGGGCATGGTCTCCTGTTAGATGCGAATCAAGTAGGGAAGAAAACCCCTTCTTTTCTTTTTCATCCTGACTCCTCCGAGGCTGCTGGTCTGGGAGTTCTGAACTCCCACGAGCACCTCTTTCACTTCCCGTGGGGGGTGGCAAAGTAGCCACCCTGCAAAATCCCCCCCTGGACAGGCAGTTCTTCTTCCCCTATTCACAGCTTCGCCAAGCGTTTTGTGTGGGGCCTGGCTGACCTTAAGGTTTGGTCATGATTATATATCACCTTGGTATTCAGGGCTTTGCATCAAGGTCTTGTAGGACCACAGAAATAGAAATCTCCGTGAGACGTTCTTCGTACTTGTAGCCCGAGGGCTTATAATGCAATGCCCTGAAGGAATATGGAGAGGCATTTTGGTGGCCCACAAAACCCAAATGGAAGCACAGTTGGGTTTTTAATCAAATGTATTTTGGACCTAGGCATGGGAATGAGGATTTTTTTTCTTTTGATTTCTAGGCAAAGGTACTGTTTTGTTTCACTCAATGCATGTACATGTGTGTATACGCACGTGTGTGGCCCAAAGCTGGGGTTGTCTCAAAGCCATTATTCCAGAAATGTGCTTTGCAAAGCTGTCTCTGATGTGCTTACCACCCAAGAACTTGAGAGAACTTCATGAAACACAATTGGATCTTATAACATTGGCATTGTATAGACAGCTGTGTAGCTGCCTGACATCTGATAGCTCTTCGTTTGCCAGAGCATTGGGATTCAGATAATGATTGGTTTCCATGCTTTTATTGTCTGGATGACATCACTCGGGATCCAGTGTTGGAGGGTTACAGTTATCTGTAAACAAGGCCAGCACTATATATAAGAAGGGAATGTGGTTACCCATTGGCACTGGGTTACAGTGCATGCACATAAATATCTCCAGAGATGAGCTACCTTACTGTCTGATGCCCTACCATTAAGGGGTATTCCTTTTGAATCAAGCACTATTTCTACCTGGCTCCATTTATTTTTCTATTATTTATTTGAGAAGGAGAGAAATAGATAACAAGCTGCCATTCCTTAGAGGTTGGGAACTACCTGTCCACGGGGAAGTTTTGCAGGTGGCTATTCTGCCATCCCACACGGGAGGTGCAAAGGGTGCCGTAGGAGTTGAGAACTCCCAGACCAGGAGCCTGGAAGGAATCAGGGGAGCCAGTTCACTCCCCAGATATATGCATGACCCCTGGCTTGAGCCAAAACCAAGAGCCAGACACTCAATTCAAGTCTTCTGTGTGGGTGACAGGGGCCTGATGACTTGATCCATCTCTGCTGCCTTCAGGGTCTGCATCAGTAGGAGCTGGGGTGGGGTAGGGTCAGGAGCCAGGGATTGAACCCAGGTGCTCAGATGTGAGAGTTGAGAGTCGTAAGCAGCATCTCAGTCTCTACGTTAGATGTCTGCCACTAGCCCCACTTTAACAAACAAATAGCTGTGATACAGACAATGCTGTGAATAGAGGTAACTCATCCCTCAGATCCTTAATATCTTAGCAAAATTAACTTATCAAACCTTTTAAAATGAAAGGTCAGGGACCAGCATGGAAAACCAAAGGAGAAGGTAGAGTTGTGAATAAATCCCAGCATTTTGCTTAGGGCAGATGTGCTCCTTAGAGGAGATGGACAGAGGCAAGTTGGAAAAGCCAGGCCCTTTACTGCGTATGCAACCTGAGCCCAAGACCAAGGTCGGCAGCCTGCTACTAAACCTTGGTCTTGAGACATGTCCAGGTCAAGCGAAATTGGGCCAGACTGAGACTGTGCAGGAGTCATGAATTTGTTATAAACCAACTGTCAGCTGTTCTGAGTGTTTTTACCTCTGGGTGACTAAATGTTCCAATACAGCACCCAGACCTGATGTATGAGCGACCTGTTGATCCAGGTTTAAAGCTCATTGACTTGGGACCATCTTGACCCCTGGGGAGACCTTTGAAGGGGCTACCAGAGCTTGAGGGGAGACTTATCTGAGGGGTCTTACAAAGGGTTCACAGGAACAAGGAGTGAAAAGAACAATTGATTTTGGGTGCAAAGAAGTTGAAACCTATTCACAGATGTCTCCATAGTATGCATTTTTTGAGGCCCTTCTTGGTTTAGATGGCAAGGTTTTTTTTTTTTTTTTTTCGGCAGCACTTTGCTATGTCTGTGACAGTGTGAAAGTGTGCAGTTTGGTGGAAGCCGCTTTGCAGCTCTGCTTCTGGAGGAATGACTCCCATTTACCTAGTGCTTGGGGTAGGCCCTTTCACCGTGGGTTCTATCATTCAGTCTCACGATGGTCTTTGGAACTGAGGATGCTCCCAGACAGGAAGTCAGGTTTCGTAGGATGAAGGAACCTAGCCACAGGCGCAGAGCTAATAGCCTATAGAGCAGCTCCCTTGGAGAGTACTCTGTGCCTCTTCGCCCAGTACGGGCCCCAGTTCTGTTCTCTCGGCAAACATGGAACATAGTGCCAGGTCATCTTCTGAGATCCAACTAGGGAAACTCTCATGGGTTTTAAGAAAATCAATAACTAACTATAGCAATAAAGCCACTCTACTGAAAACATGCACCACAACCCAAAATGTCGCATTGACCTAACTGGATCCCGGAGGGCTGTAGGATTCTTGGCAGTTGCAGGAAGATTGCTGTGTTTGCTGGAGTGTTGGCACATGATCATGTGCTATGATCAGCTCTCTCACCCTGCCCCTCCCAGCACAGTGCAGCTGCAAACGGAGACCCAAGGCTGTCTTGCTTTCCCAATTAACTGTATCTTTCTATCCCATGGCTTGAGGTAGGAGACTTTCAGAAAATTTATACGAAAAGCAGTGGAATTAAAGGGAACATTGATTTTGATGCAAAGTAATTTGAAGTGTGTAGTTTTTATTTTTTCACAGTATGCACTTCCCATGTACCTTTTAAAGAAATTTTAAAAAATTATGTATTTTATGAGAAAGGCAAAGTTTCAGAGAGAGGGAAAGGCAGAGGGAGAAGTCTTCCACCTCTGATTTGCTTCCCAGGTGGCCTCAATGACTGGGCCTGGTCAGCAGCCCGAAGCCAAGAATCAGGAGCTTCTTCTAGGTCGCCCATGTGGATGAGGGGCCCAAATGCTAAGGGCATCTTCCTCTGCTTCCCCAGGATTACCAGGGAGTTTAATTGAAAGTAGAGGAGCTGGGATTTGAAATGGTGCCCATATGGGATGCTGACACCCTGGGCAGTGGTTTAACATACTATGCCACAATGCAGACCCCAGATTTTTTTTTTTTAATTAAAAAAAATTAAAGATTTTTTTTTTTTTTTTGGAAAGGCAGATATACAGAGAGAAGGAGAAACACAGAGGAAGAACTTCAATATGCTGATTCACTCCCCAAGTGGCCACAGTGGCCAGAGCTGAGCCATTCCAAAGCCAGGAGCCAGGAACTTCCTCTGGGTCTCCCACACAGGTGCAGGGTCCAAGGCTTTGGGCCATCCTCGACTGCTTTCCCAGGCCACAGGCAGGGGCTGGATGAGAAGCGGGACCGCTGGGACATGAACTAGCACCCATATGGGATTCTGGCATGTGCAAGGTGAGGACATGAGCCGCTAGGCTACCACACTGGGCCCCATACTTATTTTTTGACAGGTGTTTAACAGGGAGTAATAGAGAGAGCTTCCATCTGCCTTTTGACTCCCCAGTTAGCCACAATGGCTGGGACTGGGCTAAGGTGAAGCCAAAAGCCCAGAATTCCATCTGGATCTCCCACATGGATTACAGGAGCCTGAGTACTTGGGCCATCAACCTCTGCTTTTACAGGTGATTAGCAAGGTGTGGGATTGGGAGCAGAGCAGCTGGGACTCTCAGCTGGTATCAGCTGGTACTCTTACACTGGATGTGAATGTCCCAAGAGGCAGCTTAGCTGCTGCGCCATCATGGGGTCTCTCTAAGCACTTTTTGAAGAACCCTTGTACGTATAATTTCTAAAATCTTGGGTCCTGGCACAGTGGCTCAATTGGCCAATCCTTCCACTTCAAGTGCTGGGATCCCATGTCACTGCTGCTTGCTCTCCTGGCTGCTCCACTTGCCACCCAGCTCCTGCTTGTGGCCTGGGAAAGCAGTAGAGGACGGCCCAAAGTCCTGGTAAGCAACACCCAAATGGGAGACTCAGAAGAAGCTCCTGGCACCTGGTTTTTTGATCAGCTTAGCTCCCACCGTTGTGGCTACTTAGGGAGTGAACCAAGGGATGGAGGATCTTTCTGTCTCTCCTCTCTGTATCTACGCCTTTCCAATAAAAATAAACTTTCTAAAAAAATGTGCAAGTTTGCCTTTCAAGACATTATTCATCGACTTATTTATGAGAGAGAGCTTTGATCCATTGGTTCACTCCCCACAAATGGCCACAGCAGCCAGGACTGGGCCCCAGACCAAAGCGCAGAGCCAGAAACTCAGTCCAGGCCCCCCACAAGAGCGGCCGTGACGCACACCCTTGAGCTGTGACTGACCACTGCTGAGATGTGCTTTAGCAGGAAGCTGGAGTTGGGAGCCAGAGCTCACTATTCAGACCAACCACTCTGAGATGAGATACGGACGTCTGAGCCAGAGTTCTAAGTGCTCAGCTCCATGGCTACCCCTACCCTTAATTTTAATTTCATTTTCCCTTTGTTGTCTGAGTCTTTGTTTTCCTTCTCGCCACTTGGTGTTTGCAATAAGGCCATTTGAAGTGGAAAATGAAAACCGCAACTCCCGAATCTGGCATTTTCTGTCCATGTTTAAGCTTCATCAAAGCGTGTGTGTTGCTGTTCCCTTCGGTACAGCTGCTCCAAGCACTCAGAGCACCGCCGTGCTCAGCGTGTTGGAGAGCTTCCTTTTTCCTTAAGCTGTAGTTTGAAATGCCCCTTCTCTGCCTGTATTTTCAAATCTTCCCAGGTAAGGTCTGGATGGCAACCAAAAACAAAACCTGCCACCCACCCTAAGATGAAAGGTGTTTGCGAAGAGAAGAGCTTTAGGAGAGAATTGGATTCCTTAGTGTGTATTCTTGCACCCTGTTGATCTGAAGTCCTGCAGTCTCCTTGCTCAGATGTATATGTGTGTGTGTGTGTGTGTGTGTGTGTGTGTGTGTGTGTGTGTGTGTGTGTGGTTGGTGGGGAAGCAGCGTAGGTGCTGTGGGCCCAGTTGTCAGGTGCATGGTCACCATGGGAGACATTTATGGGGTACATGCACTTGCCCCCTCTGTTCCTGCAAGCTGCAGGTCTTGGTTCCACTTTGGGAGCCAAGCCACTGCTGTCTCACAGGAGGTGAGGGAGGGCAGCCACACAGGAAGAGAAGAGGCGAGGAAGAGGCGGCCGGGCTCGGTAGCCGCCTGGGGGCGGGGTGGGGGGGTGGGCAGAGCGCCTGTTTATCCCTGCGTCCCGGCAGCGCAGCGGCAGCCAGGGGTGTTTTCAGAACTCAGCTGCCAAAGTTGTCTTGAACCAGCTCTGCTCAAAGGCATATGCTGGGCTCACTTCTGAGGGAAATTTCCTTTTTGGGGAAGTTGCAGCAAAGGAATTTCCTGTGTGGGCAGACAGAGCTTCCTGACTTGAAGGCTTCTTGGAAGGGAAACAGTTTCATAATGAAATGACAAATTAAAGACATACCAGCCGGGTTGACTTCAAAACAGCTATTGAGAGTACAGGCAAAGCCCTATTCTACTCCCTCACATAACAGAAATAAATCCCATCGTCACAGGTTTCTGTGCGCCGGATTACATGCATGCCCCTGCCCCCTCCTTCCAACGCTCGCCAATCTCCTGCCTCCTCCCTCCCCGCCAGGAGCTGCCACCAGCCCTCCTCGTATCAGCTCCCGGAGCAGCGAGGCTCTTGAGCCTGACCCTCCCTGTCTTGCCTGTGGCTCTGCCCATCGCTGACCTTCGCAGAGGCACCATGCTGCCAGAACTCACAGGATGACCTCTTCCCTCCCTGTTTGACATAGGGCCATCAGCGCTGGGAGATGTCACGAGCAGCAGGGGTGGGCGGGTGGGGGGGGATCAGTCTTTCCTTCAGGCGGGCCTGTAAAACCAGTCTCCACATATGTGCCATGCCATGCCATTCTGGTCATGGCAGGAGACCTGAAGCCTTTGCTTGGCTGAAGGAAGTGGGGCTGTCAGTTGAGCAGATGGTATCCTGCTACCTGCACTTACAAGGAGGCATGAAAATGTCCATGGAAATGGAGTTAAACGTTGTTACTTATTTCAGTCCAAGTTGTTGTTGTTTAGTCCATGTCTGGTTTTCAAGATACTAAGCTTACTTCAGGAACTTTTTGTAGACTCTTTTTTTTTTAAAGATTTATTCATTTTATTACAGCCAGATATACACAGAGGAGGAGAGACAGAGAGGAAGATCTTCTGTCCGATGATTCACTCCCCAAGTGAGCTGCAACGGCCGGTGCACGCCGATCCGAAGCCGGGAACCAGGAACCTCTTCCAGGTCTCCCACGCGGGTGCAGGGTCCCAATGCTCTGGGCCGTCCTCGACTGCTTTCCCAGGCCACAAGCAGGGAGCTGGATGGGAAGTGGAGATACCAGGACTAAAACCGGCGCCCATATGGGATCCCGGGGCGTTCAAGGCGAGGACTTTAGCCACTAGGCCATGTCGCCGGGCCCACTTTTTGTAGACTCTTAAAGGATACACTTCATCTTACTTTTTCTTTTTAAAGATTTATTTATTTTTATTGCAAAATCAGATATACAGAGAGGAGGAGAGACAGAGAGGAAGATCTTCCATCCGATGATTCACTCCCCAAGTGAGCGCAACTGTGCTGCGCCGATCCAAAGCCAGGGAACCAGGAACCTCCTCCAGGTCTCCCACGCGGGTGCAGAGTCCCAAGGCTTTGGGCCGTCCTCGACTGCTTTCCCAGGCCACAAGCAGGGAGCTGGATGGAAGGTGGAGCTGCCGGGATTAGAACTGGTGCCCATATGGGATCCTGGCACATGTAAGGCGAGGACTTTAGCCGCTATGCTGCGTGGCAGGCCCTACTTTTTATTTTAGTTATCACAGATACCCTAATATTTATAAGTGGTGTGTGAGAGAGAGAGACAGAGTTGGAATGGAAGAAGAATCAGAGGCGGAAGTTTCACTCAGGGTAGTGCTTGAGAACAACTCTTATTAAATATGATGCAGGTTTCCTGGACTGGAAAAGGCTGTTTGGACATCTGAGGTCTAAATTCACACCCAGGTCCAGCAGCATGCAGCTAGCAGTGTAACCTAGAACAAATCACTTAACATCATGACCTTGGTTTCTTGACCTCGACAATGAGGAATACAGCACCTTTTTCCAGTTGCTGTAAAGAAATATAATTTTGATTTCCACAAGCCCTGGTACAATCCTTTAAAGCCTTGGTACTTACTATGAAAGCGTGTTTGGGATCTTTGAGGACTGAAATACAACATTGGGCTGAAACAGCAGAGGTGAATCTGTAGGTGAATTTGGCAAATATTGATTAGACGTCTTCTGTGCCTGCAGCGTGGCCGGGCGTGGTGGGGAGGAGCAAAGTGTGACGTCCAGGACAGCCATGCGATGCAGTGGAGAGAATCTTGAACTTCACAGTATGAGGTCAGGCCTGTTTCTTGGCTGTCGATAGCTCCGTCGTGCTGGGTGCAGTGGACTGTGACCTCTGTGATTTCCAGTCGTTCTGTCAAACTGCAAGAACTCTCACTGTCTCGTTGTAATCAACTATCCAACTCCTACAGTGTGTGTTCAGTTTTGAGAGGCCCCCTGCCTTTTACAGGGTTTTTTTTTTTTTTCCCCTAAAGATTAGTGAAGAACTATTCATTGTCATAGTTTGCCTGGTAAACAATCTTATGTCAAAAGGATAGGCCTTCACATAGCTGATATAAATAGGAAAAATGATTGCTTGCCCAGGTTTGTCATCTGTAGCTGTTTGGTGGGGTGGTTTCTGATTGACACTTGAACTAACTGATCTTGGGTCAGTTTCATCAAGCGAAGTTGTCTCAGGGCTTTGGTTTACCTTCCCCACCTATTCCGAGGGACACTCAAGATTTCATCAAGTGGCTGTTGGTTTAAGTCATCCCCGTATGGGGATCTTTGTTCAGATGGGCTTCTGTGATGGGGTTCGATGGTGACTCGTCTTGCTGAGATCATCCTGTGCTGGTGATAACGTGATTTTAGAACTGCCACGTTCTTCCTCGTTTTAATTTCCTCCTCCTAAAGGGTTCTTAGGGATGTTAGCCTCAAAGCAAAGCATAACCACTTCGAGAAAACTGTGATAACAGACAAATTATATGATGATCATTTATTGGATAGTACTCTTGGTGTAGTACTATTGGGTGTTTCAGTGAATCGTCTCATGAATTTTATCCTTCCAACAAGTTTGGGCGGCAGCTGATAAAATGTTCACAGATACAGAAACGGGGCTTTTGAAATGCCAAGTCCTTTGCTCACAGCCACAGAACTGGCTGGTGGAACAGCCTGAATTTGAGTCCTGTCTAGCTGCTGTGGAGTCAGTGTATCCTCTTGGTGTCATTATAGAATCAATGCTGAGAAGTGAAGTCAGTCCCACCCCAGGCCTTTCGAAGAGAAGCATCGCTAACCCATGATTTTTCTACCCTGCCAATGGCGGGAAAGCTTGAAACTTGCCTTGGTAGAGAAGAACATGCCCGCATGATCACCTGAGCATGACTGCTACTCCACCTCTGGGCAGAGTCTGCCCTGGTTGTCCTAGGGCGGACATGGCCTGAATCCTTCAGCCTGGCCAGGCCTTGTGCGTTAGCGGAGATCTGACCAGATTCCACGTAGCCAGGAGCGGAGCGGGCTCCTGGTTGTACCCTTTTCCTTGTGAAACTCCTTAGGAACATCCTTTGTGGCTTCCCCGAAAGGCAGTTCATATCTTACTGTGCTCAGCCAGCATTGAGGGAGAAACCGCTAAAGTCAGGGCTACAAAACAGCGATGAGCACAGCGGTACTGAGTCCGAGAGAGCACAAATGTGGGTGATCATTCACCAAAAAGCATTGTCTACGAAGGACCTAGTGTACCTTCTAGAGCGCTAATTATAGGAAGTAAATTTCCAAAACTCACACAGTGTAACTCTGCACAGGATGTATGTTTCTTTTTTGATTCTGTGTTTGATTTTATGAGCTGTCCTATGTAAGTAAGCTCTTTGGTGTATGCCCTATTGTTTAAGTCCAAAGTTTGTTTGTTTTTCACTTACCCGATGGTGGCATAGTGTTCGGGAATTAATTTGTCTTCCTCATTCTCATTTTTAATCTCATTTTTTTCTTCCCTGTAGAATACAGACTTTCAAGATCATTTTTCAATCCAGGCCAAAATATCTTTTTCTCAGTTTACTTCTGTTTAAAGTACAGGAAACATCCTGGAGACGAACTGGGGGGAAAAAAATAAGATTCTTGTGACCCCTAACCATAGGAGAATCGCCATGCTATGATGCTCTTTGGTATGTGTAACAGACACACTACGGAGCGAGGGAAGCCAGGGGGTCATTTCTCCTATGAAGAAATTTAATCTCTCCTTGTAGTCTTTCATGGGCCTCCAGCAACCCATGGAGTCATTTAAAAAAATCCTTTCCTTTGTTAGTTTATTTCCCACTTGGGTTTAAGGTAGGGGGAAAACAAGGAAATGCTCTTGAACCACTGTGACCAACTCGCCCCTCTCATTTGCTCTTTTCCTGCTCTGGTGAGGAACAGTCAGGGGAGGCGGAAGAGGTTGCTGGGTTTATTATTCCTTTTGTTTGCAAGGGCGGCGCTGCATAGTTTGAATCTTAGCAATGGGTGTGCATTTTCCTGCCTCCCAATCCAGTGATTCCCTTGAATGTTTTTGTACTCCATTCCAAGGGAGACTATGTCAGGAGGGGAGATTATAGTAACTAAGGAATTATGGGAGAAGAAGAGATACTGAAGGGGGAAAGATGGCTGATAGGTGGGTCAAGTCCAGTGTCCTTGAAGTTTAACAAAAAAATTGCTAATGCGTAAGGCTGAGCCCTGTCTTCCTTCCGGCAGTGGTGGCTCTTTAGACACAGGTGCTGCCGATGAGCAAAAGTCACGTGGGCTCCTGGAGGAAACAGGTAATCAGCACTGCCACCCTCTCTACCCAGACCAGCAGGTCCCCAAGGAAGCTGCCAGGCCTTGGATTTGGGAAATCAACCGTGTCTTCCCCCACACCCGACAGTTCCCCTGCCCCCAGAGAGACACCAAGGCACTGAAGCAGCAGCCCGGGTTCACGGTGGGCACTCAGGGAAAGGAAGAACTGTGTCTTTTGTCCATCTTGGGCTAATTGAATGTTTAAAATAGTTTAAAAATTAAACCTGTTCTAGAAGGTATTGCAGACCCGTGCTTGATATGGCCTTTTCAGATACTTGGGCAAGAAAGCTGTTTGGACTTGTGCAAATCAAGGCAAAGCCATGGCTGTGTTGCACCCTCCCGAGGGAGCCAGTGGACATGCGCAGCACCCAGAAGGACTCTGGCTCACTTGATCTGCTGACCCCTATCGAGTCCATCTGTTTCTTCTGTTAGCGATTGTGACAGTAATACCATTGATCTGCCCCATGTAGGGACTCCAGTTTCTGGCAAAGTAGCAACCTTTTCATAGGGTTTGGCAGCAGCTAATGTTTTAATGTTCCACTGCAGAAAATCATTAGGTGGCGGGCACTAATGCCCGCAGTGACCCCTGCCACATTTTACTTCTGGTTCCTTCTCTGCTAATAACTGAGTTAATCATCCTAACCCAAGGGAGCCAGATGAACTTGGTTGTTTTGAAGTCTCAAGGTACCTTTGTGGTAACTCCCTCTTTGCCTCTGACTAGGTGTACTTTTAATGACATTTAAAAGTCAACCTCTCAACACTTGCTAGCTAAATCCCAGCAGAGAGGACCTTTAAGCTGGTGGGAGCAGAGGAGTAGAGGGTAGAGCAACCTTGTGGGAGTCAGAGTGGGATCCTGTGTGTGGCTGGTGGCAGGTTTGTGTGTTACCAGAGTGATCTCCATAGTAACAGATCAACATGGCACCAGTGACGGCTCCACACTCACAGCCTTAGGCTCCCATGAGAAAGTGGATTCTCACAGCAGACAGAGATGAAGAAATCTAGAAATCTGGATGCACAACCCCTCCCTCGTGGAGTTTGAACTATGAAGCTTCAGTTCGTCTAGCCAGTGGCATGTCCTGTTCTACCACGTGGGTCTCTGAGTAAACCAAGACTTTTCAGAGAACTCCCAGTGTTCAGCCGAATTTCAGCTGAACTCAAAGTTTTAACAGTTGTGTGCATAAACACAAAAGAGTCTGGAAGCCCCCCCCAGATGAATCCTGTGATAGGAGGACTCCACCTCCAGGGCTGGGCCTGAAATGCCTAGCAGTCCTAATAAATGATCACCCAATTAAGCTGAAAGCCCTGGGCATGGTACTCCAACAGGAGAACAGGTGGCTGGCTGATTGAGTGTAGGACATCGCATGTATGGTAGGGTCATGGCTGGCAGGAAAAACTTTGCAACACCTGGGAAGTAGAAGCCGGGAGTCAGCTCCTTGGGAAATTCATCCCTGAACATAACAACCCAAAGTGTGGAGGCTGCACCTGCAACAGAGGAATTCATTTTTTTCCTGCAGCCTTGGTCACAAAAGGTTATTTGTGTGCTTGAAGAAATCGGCCATCACTAGTGTATCTTAAACCACAAGAGAACATTTGTGAATTCAGAAGAGCAATTATGTAATTGGGTAATTTCATGAACCTCTTCCCTGGGGAATCTTGTGACTCAGTGGTGGAAGGTATTGGAGCAGTAGAAGTTTTTGGTGTTTTTCCTGGCAGATCTGCGGTCTTGTGCTGGGCTTGGCTGAGCACTGATAAGTGATTTCTTTGATTGGGTGATGGTTTCTACTGTGAACATTTCACGGGGACCATTTTTTTTAACATGTGGATCATTCCTGTTTCCCCACCTCCCACCAAGGAGTTTAGTTCTAGAGGCATGAAGGAATGAGGGAGTGTAACCCACAGGAAGTTGGGGCAGTAACTGCCTGTTGCCTAGAAAAGGGCAGTGATGGACTTGGCATTAACTAAAGCAATCGACAGCTTCTTTCTATCACCAAGTCAGTATTTCTTAACAACTCTTGGCGTGCTCAGAACACTGGGGATGGGAGGACTCTGTAGCTACTCTCAGCGATTCACACTGGTCCATCTTTAACCCCTACATACTGGGAGGTTTTATTCTAGAATCATTGTGTCAGATGATGTTTTAGAGTGCCCATGTCATAATGCTGATTTTAAGATTAGTCTTAGGAAGGTCTGAGTTGAGGATTCTAGTCAGAAGTATTTTAATCTTGTTTCTCCCTGGTTACTTTTCTGACTTAAGTATACTTTGTTGGCACAAAAATGTGTTTTAACTCAAATGTATATACACATGCACACATGTACACACACACACATATATATATAAAGTATATATATATATATAAAGTCTCAACTGTGCCAAGGCTTGCTGAAAATGGGGAAGTTCTTGAAGCGATGTCAGGGTAAACAAGATGGCAGAGTGGAACTTGAGAAGTTTTCTTATTGTGCAATTCGAGTTCCAGAACATGACATTGCCTAGGTCAAGTGTAAATATACGTTATTTTATTGTTGTCTGCTGGTTTAAATTGTTTATTCGACTTACAAGGAAGAGGTCTTTGATAGCCAGGAGCCTTTTTAGGTAACAGGACATACACCGCACACTTTCTTTCCCGGGGTGCGTGCTGGAGTGTCTGTTCAGGGACTGGCATCAGGGTCCGTAATGAAGATGGGCATGTGGCTGTGAAACCAATGTGAAGTCATTTACTGAAAAGGGAATGACGCTGCGTGTTATTCAGAGCACCATACAGATTTTATACTTACAAATGCTTTCTGAGAAAGTGGTTTTTCATTAGTCGAATTAGGACTTTTGATTCTAGCACCAAATCTTACACTGCATTGGTGATACGATTGTGAAATGTCTCCACACTAATTCTAAGTGGAAAATCAATTTCCTTGTAAACAAAATTTAGAAAGATGACTTCACTTGGAAATTTATCTAAATTCTTTAGGGCAGAGGTATTAAGGATATTAATCGTAATATGTTACTTAGCTTATTGCCTAGAATAAAGTGTTTCATTTAGGAAGACTTTACCCTTTCTGGTACAGTTATATGTATTTTGAGCTAAAAAACAAAAAGCTCAGATCTTTTATCTTACTGTAGCATAGATACATAACTGATGTATACCATTCACCAGACATTTCTGCCTATTATCTTACTCACTTAGTCAGACTTGTCTGTGATTAATGGAATTCATGGATTGGTATATTCTGACCAATGAACACAGCTGACTAAAGCTGACTATGGTCTCCTGCCAAAGAGTAGCGTAGAACCCAGTTGCATAAAACAAATGTAAGATTCCAAGCTTAGCCGAGGAAAGCAACTACCTGTGTAATAACAAAGACACAGACCCCATTTCTCACAAGACTGTACAAGTTGTATATTACATCTGGTTTCTAAGATAGCTTACTTGTTTGCCTTTATGAAAACCAAGCTTAGAAATTTCCCTTTGTAAAAAAAAAAATAAGTCATGTGAGATAATGCCTTGATTAATGTTTTGGATAACGTTAAGAAATTGCTTAATTAAAATTGTTAAAATAGAAAGGGATGGGGCATCGTCATCATTGTCCTTACATTCTAAGATCTGCTTACTAAATTTTAATTTTCTTTTTAAAGATTTATTTATTTCCATTACAAAGTCAGATATACAGAGAGGAGGGGAGACAGAGAGGAAGATCTGTCCGATGAATCACTCCCCAAGTGAGCCGCAACGGGCCGATGCGCGCCGATCTGAAGCTGGGAACCAGAAACCTCCTCTAGGTCTCCCACATAGGTACAGGGTCCCAAAGCTTTGGGCTTTCCTCGACTGCTTTCCCAGGCCACAAGCAGGGAGCTGGATGGGAAGCGGAGCTGCCGGGATTAGATCTGGCACCCATATGGGATCCCGGGGCGTTCAAGGTGAGGACTTTAGCCGCTAGGCCATGTCGCCGGGCCCTAAATTTTAATTTTTAAGTTGGTTGATATAATAGAAATATTAAACAACGACAACAAAAGGCCATTGTGTGTGGGGATGCAGCATAATATATTGGAACTGTGAGTTGGGGAAGTACTGTTCAGTCTGCTCTCTGAGCACTCGGCGAGGCAGCGGGGGCTGCTGACCCCAAGCGTGACGCTCTTGCTGTTAGAGCCATTGCCATGTCACTGATTGCTTCACCTGCTGGCCTGTTTGCGTCCTGTGTTGTTCAGGCCTGTCCCCTCCTGCCCCCCACCCCCGGTATGATGTGTCTTGAACATTTCCAAAGCTGTAGGTCCCTGTGTAATTCACTGTTGGTCATGGCTGCTCCAGTACCAGACACCGGGCCTGCTTGTGCCCCACGGTGGTGTAGAAAGGATTGTTGAACACTGGCACTGTGCTTTTAACCAAGTCACCAGCAATGGTGTGTTCAAGGCTCTGTCTGCAAACTCAAGGTCACGTGGGAAAAGGAAGCTTAGCACTAAGCCTGGGGCTTTAATGAAATGATGGGAACTGACTTCTTGTAGGAAAATGGATCCCCAGTGAAGTGACAGTGTAAAATGCTAGCATCATAGGCATGGAAAAATGTCCCCATATTGGGAATTCAAGCTCTATGTTAGATTGAGCACTCAAAATCAATAACTCATCAAAGAATAAATATTGATAAGCATGCAAAATGTAAGCTGCTAGAATAAGAGAATAGTGATTTTGGGGTTTTTGCACTTTAAAAAAATTATTTTATTGAGAAGCAGTATAGGAGAGAGAGGACTTTCCTGCCGCTGGTTCAGGCCCTCCCCTTGCCTGCAATCCTCCCACTGGGCTAGACCAAAGCCAGGAGCCA
Source organism: Ochotona princeps (assembly GCF_030435755.1). Lineage (NCBI taxonomy): Eukaryota > Metazoa > Chordata > Mammalia > Lagomorpha > Ochotonidae > Ochotona > Ochotona princeps. The sequence goes on along the minus strand of NC_080858.1, from coordinate 18,317,066 downwards.
AGAACTTGATGTAGATTTCCTGGGGGCAGGGGTGTGGGGTGGAGGGCAGGACACCAGGTATTGGAGCCATCACTGCTGCCTGCCAGCATTTGTGTTAGCAGGAAGCTGAAGTCAGGAGCTAGATCCAGGAGTCAAAAAGCAGGTACTCCCGTGCGGGACAGGGGCATCCTGACGGCTAGGCCAGCAAGCACTTGACTTGGGCTGAGAGGGTTTATTTTTTTAAGTGTGAATGCCCAATACCTGCAGATCTGTGGGAAGATCTCCACCTTTGTTCTTCCTTTCTTTCCCTCTTTCTTAAAGATTTATTTATTTGAAAGACAGAGTTACAGAGAAAGAGAGAGATAAAGATTGAAATTCCATCCACTGCTTCACATCCCAGCTGGCCAAAGCTGGGAGCTTCTTCCCGGTCTCTCACATGGGTGCAGCGTCTCAAGGACTTGGGCTATCCTTTGCTGCTTTCCTAGGCAAATTAACAGGGAGCTGGAGTGGAAGTGGAGCAGCCATGGCTTGAACCAGTGCCCGTATGGGATGGCAGCATCACAGGCAGTAATTTCACGTGCTACGACACCAGCCCCATGAGCACATGCATTTCTATTGGGCATGGCTGTTATTCCCAACTTTCACTAGCACATACAAGAGGCACACAGATTAAGGTGAAATAATACCAGCAATGACCTGGGAACAGAAGTACAACCCAATGCACATAGCCATCATGAAAGTATTTTGGCTATGTGGTGAAGTACCTGCACGCCATCCCCTGGTTTAGTCGTTGCTTTCCTGCTCATTCATTGCTAGGTAACAGTCTCAAGTTGTTGCCCACCTTTCTGATGCACCAACGTACAGCACAGCAGGAACCAGAGACACAGAACTGACTCAATACATTCAGGATAGGTCATTAGGTTCAACTATTATGCACTAATTGAAACTCGTGCTTTTGAAAGGCTCCTCTAACTGAAAAGCAGGATACAGAAAGTCTCTCCCTAGAATAATCCCAACATTTTTTAATCCATAAAAATGAACCCCAAGGAAGTCCAGCAAGACGGTAATTGTGATTATCTCTAGGTGAAAGGATTGTAGGTTGAATGCTTGCTCTCTTTCTCTCCTGTATGTTTTTTTTTTTCTTAGCGTAATCCAGGATTGTTTTTGTTCATCAGAACCTGTGATGCAGTAGTAACTTCTGTCCCCCCACCCATCGTTCTTTGCCCCTAGAGTTATTGGATCCAAATGAAAATGGGGAGGGACGGAAGATTCTGTTGTCTCTTTCATCATCTATCTTTGGATGCATTTTTAAAAATATTTACTTGAAAGGCAGAATTAGAAAGAGGGAGTTTACTCCCCAGATGGCTGCAACAACCTGAACTGGTCCTGGCCAAAGCCGGGAGCCTGGAATTCCATGTCACAGCCTGATTTCTGTCTTCCACAACTGTAGGGACATTGTTTGGTCTTTTGCTTAGGAATTGCCTGGTGCATGGCAGGCAACCAGGAAGTGACAATGTGACCCTGGGCAGCCTCATGCCCAGGCACATAGTCAGCCTGGCACGCACCTGTGTTTCATACAGCCTTGACTGTTCTGAGCCACTGGATAGGTGGTTTTCTCAGGAGTAAATAAAGATTCATCAGTACACATCATGAGTTCCTGGGAAGTAGTGTTTTGATCTTAGTCATCCCAGATCCCAAGGCCTGGTGTGGTGCCTGATACTACTCAAAATGTGGGTGCTGAACTGAGGCGAACGCAGCTCTGAGCAAAAACCTCCACGTCCATCCTGAAGTTTTCTACCTGTTGGAGACAAATCAGACCCAACTTCGCCCAAAACTATTTGATGCTTTATCACAAGAAGAGAAAGGCAGCTCTCCTGTTGAGCTGAAGAGCTTGTACTTTCCTTTTTCTATAAATCACTCTTCTTTCAAACACCATTAAACTAGCTCAATTGTGTGCACTGGGCTTGTATTGCACAGTATAAAAGCCAAGTTCTTTCTGTAAGGTTGGAGCCCTTTATGTGACTGATTTTAGGATAAAAGGCCTGAGAGGATCACACACATCATTCTTTATAAGTCTGATTGTGCAAGCGATGCAGCCCTAGGGCTGTCCCCCTTATTGTAGCTTCTGGAACATTGTCAAACTGTCAGACCTGGGATGGTGGTTATTTTATCTCATCTCCCAAACAACCCAAACTAGATTTATGTTGCAAGGAGACACTGGTACAGCCTTTGTCGTTTTTGTGTTGTGGTTCTGAATAGTTCGGGGATAGATTAAACACCAGAGGACTTCAAAATGCTTTTTGGAAAAATGGAATGAAAGCTGTTTATTTTTGTGCAAGAAAAAAAATATCCTGAAGCCTATGTGTAGCCCCCCCATCCACATTTTCCATGGCCCTTTTGAAGATACCTCTCCACACCCATACTTTGCTCTATATTTCATAGGTCTGGGCTTCAATCAAATATGAAGTCAGACCTGTTGACTTCCTCCCAGTAGCTGCATCTGTGCGTCTCTGCATATATTTGTGTTGCATTTTCCTGAATACGTCTTCCTTTTAAATTCAGCCTTTCATGATTTCAAAAACGATTTGCCATTCTGCAGCTTGTACTTTTTGTGATTCTTAGAAAATCGTCACAGCCCCTCTATTTGCCGGAAAGTGAGCACGCAAGCCCTTCCCCGGCACTCGGTCCTGAATTTGCTGAGTTTCCGTCTTCAGAACTTGAAATTGCTTTGACTTTCCCTATGACGCGCTCATTTCTGCTCTGAAACTGTAGCTGAAAGCTACACTTGGTAATCATTCATGTCAAGAAAGGAATGAATTGCTCTGAAAAACAAATCAGATGCTCAAAATAGTTTTTGCACCAAGGCATGGGCTACTTTTCGACCTAGGTAATCAAGACAAAAACACATCACCTTTGGGCTGCCTGCCGTTTCCTTTCTTCTTCTAGACGGAAAATGGCTAACAGAATGTAGAAACATTTTCCTGGAACTGTTCAGATAATTGCTGGAATAACTTTGGGTGCTTGGTGTGGCACTGGACAAACCTGAGTCTCCAAAATGGTTCAATTCTGTGATTTTTCCAGATTGCCAACTTTTTATTCAAACGTAAAACATGGATGGTTTGCACGGTGTCAGATGAGTGTGAAGAGAAATGCCGAGAGGTGACCAGTTGGCACCTTCTGCATTGACTGTGGTCCTACATGATGGATGTGTCGGAATCGAGGCTTTGTGTGACATCCAATACATGACATGCATTTTGAGAAGGTTTTCCTCATGGTACTTTTTTCTCTGTTCTGTTACAAATGTCTGTTAACTGTTGGGCTTTTCTGCTTTTACATGAAGACCAAGCAAAAAGGGTTAATTAGAAACCACTCCTTTTCTCTCTTCCTGACATACATCAGGCTTCCAATCAGTAAGTGCTGAAGGAAGGAGCCAGTGTTAAGTTATGATTTATCACAAAGTTGGTTTGTGTAACTATCATTGTCATCTCCTCTCGTGTAACAGATGTAGCTGGTTCTATTTCCCAAGTTCACATTATCTTTGTCATTTGGGAAACTTTTTTTTTTTCAAAGAACAAACATTTGGGATTTCTATTAGAATACGTCTTGGGTTCAGCGTCCTGTAACCATTTTCACTGCTTAAGTAACAGAAGCAGATTCACTCAAACTCATTCAGTGATGTATCTCTTTCAAACACCAGTAGTTTCTTACAAATAACAGCCAAGAGTTCATTAGTTCCATTAAAAAAAAATAGTAAACATCAAAGCATGGCGAAAATGGTGCCGTGGGGTACCCTCATGGCGTGGCACGTTTGTCAGTGGACACGTGAGTTGGCCGCGTCTTTGAAGTTCAAGGACCAGGACAGATGTGTGTGACTCACTGAGCCCTGGTTATGTTCCAGAGAGCAGAGGAGAGAATTCTGTCTGTAAACAGAAGGGATGTGTGGGGCTGAGCCGACAGAAATACGGAAGTCTAGTACAGGGCCATCGATTGTGGCACAGCTGGGTGCAGGTGGTGCTGATTCTCAGCCCTTGGCAGCGCCCTTCAGGGCAGTGTGGAGCACTGCCCGCTGGCCTCCCTCCAGCTCAGTGCCATGAAGGTGAACTTGCAGGTGCATGTACAAGCTGTTAGTGACTACGCACATCTCAAGGAGCTTTTGTTTCCAGGCTCTGCTAGCGTGCTAGGGAACTTGTCTACGCCATGAACAATGGCAGAATGTCCAAGGGCAAGAAGAGGAGGAGCCGAGCTTTTGAACACATGCAGTACAACTCCTCAGAAATGCTTCCTTTCTGTTTTAGAAACGGCCTGTTCACTCTTTCTGATAAATGTTAGAGTGGGGGTTCTGAAGGACCTCAGGGAGATACATTCCATGTCACCATGTCGTGAGTGCCTCTGATATCCTGTAAACAGCAGGACGCGTCCACCGCTGCTTGCTTGTCCTCAGCAAGGACGCTGGTCCTGGTTCGTTTGCATTTCCAGTCTAGGCAGTGCTTGGTGCTTCAGTGGAGCAGAAACTCGCTTCACTGTCACTTTGGTCTGTGGTCTGGTTTTGCCACGTGGAACCAGATAGGACATGCATTTCCTCCTTCAGTTCTTTTTAAAGATTGATTTATGTTTATTGGAAAGTCAGATATACAGAGAGGAGGAGAGACAGAGAGGAAGATCTTCCGTCCAATGATTCACTTCCCAAACGGCTGCAATAACTGAAGCGGAGGCAATCCGAAACCAGGAGCCAGGAGCCTCTTCCGGGTCTCCCTGTGTGGGTGCAGGGTCCCAAAGCTTTGGGCCGTCCTCGACTGCTTTCCCAGGCTACAAACAGGGAGCTGGATGGGAAGTGGAGCTGCCAGGACACGAAGCAATGTCCATATGGGTTTCAGGCCTGTTCAAGGTGAGGACTTTAGTCTCTAGGCTACTGTATCTGGCCTCTCCTTCAATTTTGAAGACAGATAGTGTGTGTTCTGAGTGTTGCTGTTTGCCTGACATGGAACCGCTTTGTGCATCTGTAGCTGTCTTCTCATAGGTGTTAACTAATTGTTGAATGAGTAAATAGTGGTTTTATGAAGGTGACGTATGCTTATTGTGGCACTTCCGTGTCTGCCGCATCCATATATTGTCCTTGTCCTTGTTCCTTGTGCTCTTTAAAAACAAACTTAAAATACATATCTTTGCATTTAACTCTGTGAAATCTCATCTAAATTGAGATAATAATGATTTTACGCCTGCTATCTTTTTCTATAATCTCTTCTTTCCTCTGTCATCTCTTTCAAACTTATTTGGAAGGAAAAAGAGCGAATGGGGTGTGGCTGGTAAGGGTCCTGTGGCATACCACCAGAGGAGTGTTCTTCAGGCTGGGAGAGCAGGTTGCTTATAAATCGCAAGTGTGAATAACGCGTGTGTTGTGGTTGTGTCATGTTTCATGACGAATCTTTTTTTTTATAGGCTGTATTTGCTCTCAATAGCATATGATCATTTTTTCTGGTATTTTTATGCACAGTGATACTACATTTTAATTTAATCCACAGGCAAATGTCAAGATGGATTGTAAAATTATTCACTGAAATCAAAATGTGTTCCCTGAAAATCTCTGCCACATGTACTCCTTCACTTTGCTAATCTGCTCACAGTGAAGAAAAAGTGAAGAGTTAGGTTTCCGGAAGAGGTCTTCTTGGGTCAGTGGTAATAAACGTAGGTAATTCGTTTATCTACATTTAGTGCTTTCAGAAGAGAAAGAGAATTTGAGCTTTGTCTCAGAAGATTAAAATTTTTTTTACATTAACAAAAGATTTTATTTTTATTTGAAAGTGAGAATTACAGAGAGAGGGAGAGACAGATCTTCCATCCGATGATTCACTCTCCAAATGGCTGCTGTGGCTGGAGCTAAGCCTGCCCCAAGTTGGGAGCCAGAACCTTCTTCTGGGTCTCCTATGTGGGTGCAGGGGCCCAAGTGACTAGGCTTTCCACTGCTACTTTCCTGGGTCATTAGCAGGAAGCTGGATCAGAAGTGGAGTACACAGGCCACAAATTACTGCCCATATGGCATGCCAGTCCTGCAGGCAGATAACTAACCTGACATGCTACCACACTGGCCCTCTAAGAAGATTTTGTTTTAAACATTTACTTACTTTATTTGAAAGATAAAGGAACAGAGAGTAGTGGGAATCCGTTCATCTGCTGGCTCAGTCCTCAGTGGTCATAGTAGCCTAGCCGGGCCAAGGGGCAGCTGGGAGCCAGGTGCATCCTAGTCTCCTCTGTGGGTAGCAGGATCCCTAGTTCTTGGACCATCGTTGCTGCCTTCCAGGTGCCTTAGCATGGTGCTGAACGAGAAGCACGGCACCAGGGGCTGAACCCAGCTCTGAAGCAGGATGCTGGCATTGCAAGCAGCATCTTAATCTGCTGCTGCACCATAGTGCTGGCCTAGGAGGAGTTTGCAACCTGAAGAGAGAGCCAGAAAGTGTCTGGTTACCTACTGAGTGAACAAGAGCCTGTTTTCTTGTTTTGCTCCTGACAGTGTGTGTATATTTTTGTGTGTTTAATCCTACTGAACATACTTATGATAATGGGTTTTACAGTTTGAGTTTTTAATTTTAAAATTGACTGTGGAATGCTCATTAATGTAGTCTGTTACGTAGAATATTGAAGGCAACAAGCTGAGTGAACCAGTTTACACTGGCCGTATGTAATATTTGATAAATATTCTTCCAAAAAATTCATAAAAATAATTTACATCCATGACATCCAAATGTTAGTTTCATTTATATGGTATGAAATCGTATGTAAGAAATCATCATGTACGCTGATGTGAAAAATGCAGTTAAGTTAGGGGTATGTATGAAAAGATGGGAGGGAGAGATGTGTATGTACACAAAGCATGTATATTGACTAACCCTGGGAGAGGAAGAGTATGCCAGGCTAAGGGGCAGGCACTCTGAACAGTTGTAGGGTGCCATTCAGAGAACTCAAACTGGGGAGGAAAATGGTGATGTCTGTGTTTAGAACATTGAAGGCAGAGTGAGATGAAAAGCTGTGGCCGTGATCCAGGTGCCCACTAAACCCTGGCCATTGTGGGATGCAGTAGCAGGGAAGTACCAAGGGAGAATGCCTTGAAGAGGCAGGAACAGTGACCAGATCAGATGGACACAGGTGGAAAGCAGAGAGCACAGCTTGCTAGGGACCCCATTGTTTCGGGTGGCAAGATGCAGTGGCAGAGCTCAGAAGGCAGCACCCGGAGATGGAGGAGGAAACGTCATGGAGAGAACCAGTAAGGAGAATTTCGGGAAGAGCATCAAACCCGCCAAGCAGGCGCTGCAGAACATTGAGGCAAGGTGAGGACTGTAGACATCCTTGGTTTTTACAAGCAGGATAGTCATCGGTGACCCAAAGTAGACGCTATGTATGGCCTGAAGAGGCAGGTAGGAACTGACTGATGTGCTTTGAAGTGGGGAAGAACATAATTATGGTTGACTCCGTGATTGACCATGGATTGGACTTTAGAGATAAGACAGCAGCAGAAGGGCGAGGTGTTTAGTTGCTATGGGAGGTTTCTGTCTTTCTTTCATACAGGCTATTTGGACATGAAGAATTAACAGTAAGACTTGGAGATTTGGAAATGGAGAACTAAGTTGTTGTTTTTGGGACAGGGTCCTTGCACAAATGGAACAAAATGAGAGGCAAAGAGAACATGGAGGTATCCCTTCCGGTGGGAGGCTGGACATTAGCTCCACAGAACAACAGAGGCAAGCATGAGATCTTTGTGTGAGAGCAGGCTTGATGATTTAGGGAATCCTCACTTGATTGCCTCATTCTTTTCCTGAGAAGTCATAGAAGAGGTGACAGTGAAGGAAATAAGGAGCTGGTTGACCACCCAGGGTAATGTTGCTTGGCAGATCCAAGGCCTGGCCTCTCAGGGAGCCACCCACTGGGAGTTTGAATCGGTACTAGTTTGTCCATTGTGTGATCTCTCCTTGGACTGGTCACAGGCAGGTGTGTTGTATACCACTGAGATGTGACAGTGAAACGCAAGGGAGCAGTGAGCCTCGTGGCTAGTTGGGTTAAAAAGTATTCCAAGCACAGATCACAATTAAGACCTCAAGAAAGGCGTATGTTTGGAATACTAAAAGGATCCGAGTGCATCTGAGAAGACTGGCAGGTGGAAGAAAGTTGGGTTTGCAAAGATGCTGATGAGAATTTTGAGCAGAGGACTGACATGGACTGAAGATGCTGGCTGCTGTAGAGAGAACGAAGGGAGAGAGAGTAGGAAAGAGAAGGAAAGTGTCAGGGACAAGAGGTCCTTTTCTGTCATGAACCTGTTAACAGAGAGTCTGGCAAGACATGGTGGGTTGACCCAAGCTGCTCCTTGCCTACCTTTTTCCTACCCCTGAGCCTTTGCACTTACTCTTGTCCCTGTCTGGAGCCCTCTTATCCCAAATATGTATCTTACCTAGCATACTGCTCCACCTTGCATAATGCCTACACTGAGGAGGTACTCAATACTTAATCTGTAGAATCAGGTAGGAAGTACAGCTCTTCCACTACTGTTATCAACCAGTACTACTCCCACCATTATAATCAGTAAGAATAGTGACAGTGCTCATAATATTTTTCTTATATTACCATATGTCCCTGTTGGAAAGGCATGCTACACCAAGCTTTCCATACCTTCTGTGCTGAGCACCAAGCCCGGGAGTTGATTTTCTTGGCTCCTGGGAGAGCCAGCATCCTTGCTTTGGGTTGGTGTCAGTCTTTGCATCTTTTTTTAGTCACATTGTTCACGTTCTTCACGGTCCTCTAGCTACCGTTCTTGGGTAACTCTGGACATTGGAGTTAGCTGGGACCTGAGAGCCAGATGAAGGATACTTGCCAACAGCATGCCTTCTGTGCTCGGCATTGCATTCTGGTGCAGGTTTCAGCCGACTTCATTGCCTCATTCAGCCGTTTGCTACAAAGAGTGACCACATATCCTGGGGGGAAGGGATGATTGGAAGGTAAAAGATGGAAGGTGTTCCAGGGACTTTAGAAAGGGCCAGGGTTTTTTTTTGTGGTTTTTTATTTTTGTAAATCTGTCTGTATTTTCAGTATTCTTGAGATCAATCCTGGCCCTGTGTATCAGCCATCTCTGGATATTACTCTGAAGGAAATATGATATGATGCTATCATTTCTGGTCTTTTCATATCATGCTTCCGTTTGTATTGTATTTTTCTTGCCTGGAAGTCATGCTTTGCAATATGTTCTCTGCCACAAGATCTGCATCCATGAAGTGCAGCTTAACTTGTTTTCTGACTTTCCCCTAATTAAAGACACAGAATTTCTGGTAGCATGAAAAAGAAGAACCAAAACAAACTAGAACATGTCATTGACATCATTCCAAAATCAAACAAGATAATTTCGAAGATTTAGTCCTCACAATGCCATGTGGGTCAGTTTGAAATTTCTGGGATTTTTAAGTACACAAACATATTTTTTGAGGGTTGTTAGTTCAACCCTAGAACAAAGATTCTTGTTTTGTTTTGTTCTTAGTGTGGAAAGAAAGCACTGTATCAAGATTGAGCACTGTACTTCTACCCCCTAAACAGATAGAATAACGTTAGGCCCTCACTTGGAGAAGAAGGGTGTGTGGCAAGAATTGGAAGAGGTGATTTGTCATGGCTCTCCCAGGTTTGAGATTCTGTTATTATTATTATTTTTGTCCACGGTCCTGCCTGTTGTTTCCTGTTGTAGCACTCAGGGTCCAGAAGTGCGAGTGGCAGGAGTAGGGCCACCGAGGGAAATGGCTCATGTCCAGCACGCAGCTGTCAGCCACTTCTAGTGATGTCCTGGACAGAAGAGCTGCTCCCTTTTTAACACCCTAAAAGTTTTCTCCTCCAGGTTCCTGCCTAATTGTTACTGGTGTCAGTGACCAACTCTGAATGACTAAATGATAGAGCTGGAAGAGAATTAAGGCATTATCTCGGTTCAGTGAAGTGTGACCCTAAGTGTCTATGAGGTAATGAGGATGCATGCTGTAGTACTCCAGACTCTCGTGGAAATCCTGTCTTTGGGGACAGCACTGCAAGCTGATGCAAGCAGTGAGACATGGGTCTCTCTGCCATGGGCTGGAGTTAAAATTCCAAAGTGAATCTGTTATTCCTAGTATCTGCTCTTGAGTTAGTAAAATTGTTAAAAACAACGTGTCTGTAGTTACATTGTCCATTATAATGGCCAATCCTTATTGAGCTATTCTATAAGCAGAAGCCAAGGCAGCAGTTTAAAATCTTAGCATGAACTATAAGTATCACATTAATGTTATAGATTACATGTGTAAGTGATGGTATATTCTGTGGTTTTGGTTCAATGATATTTTATTCAAAGTGATGTCCACTGTTTCTTTTTACTTCTTTTTACCATGGGAACTAAAACATTTCAAATTGTATCACATGGGTCACAGTATATTAATGTTGGAAGCTGTGGTCTTGTGGGGTGAGATTCTGGATGATGAAGTTGGAGCTTCCCATTCCGTTTGGCAGACCATAGTAGAATCAGAGAGGTTCATCCACTTGTTCACGAACACAGTGCAGGTTGGTAGGTGAGCCAAGGGGTAGGCCAGTACTATTTCCATGACCAGGAACGGACCAATGGAGTGAAAGCAACTTGTTCTGTCTGGAATATGAAACTGTTGCTTGGGGTAAAAACCGAGGACATTAGGCAGAATTTGAAAAGTTTTGCCAAGTGAGAGCTCCAACTGGTATTCGTCCATTACCAAATGCAGCCAAAAACATTCAAGAAAGAACAAGTCTTCCTGTAAAAGAGAACTCTGAACCCCCCTTCATTCTTGAGCGCATTCCTTTCACCCCCACACCCTGGCGTGGAACATGGATGCCTGACGAAAAGCACAATAGGAAAACATTTACCAGGGGCCTTGCCAGACTCCTGCTTTTCCCTTCAACAGAGCAAGCGTGGCTTCCACAAACACCCATCAGAGTTGATGGCTGCAGGGGCATAGATTATTTCTTCATCCCAGGCAATTCCTTTGACATCAGTTCCACAGGCAAAGAGGACACCAGTGCATATAGCATGGGTTTGCATGAGGACTATGTAGTGTTAACTCTAAAATGTCCTAAAGTAGATATTTTGCAAACTCTGAGCCAATGAGGCTCTAACATGGCTGGTAATCACGACTTGGAGCAGTTGTCCATCTACAAGTCGGGTCATCTTTGATTTCCCTTCCATGGTGTGTAACCAGACTCAACAATTTAGGCTTAAAAACCACCACCTGGAGAAAGGGGCTGTGGGCTGTGGGACCATCATGGAGCCCCCCTGGAAGCCTTGTACTTGGTGTGTGAAGTTTTTGCTCTTTCTTCATGCAAGCCTTCATTAATCCTCTGGTAACATATTTATTTTGTTTGTTTATTGTAATGATTCATAATATGGTATACGGAGTTATAGCCTAACAGTTCTACTGGCTTGGTGTGAAAAAGCTGACAGGTTGCTTTCCTCCTCCCCAAAATAACCACGTTGAAATCTCTTCACTGATTGTTTTCATGTTTACCTCCAGCTCTTAAGTCACATGGTCATGTTGTAATTTGGTTTTCAATTTTAGGCATTAACGTTCTTAGACTTTGTGTCTATGTGTGTTTATTAGGAAAGCATAGAGAAAGGCATAGAAGGCCATTTCTTTCCCCAGATGCCCAGAGCAGTAGACAGAAGAAGCCAGGAGGCTGGAACTCCATCTGGGGCTCCCCCACGGGTGGCATGGACCCAAGCCCTTGAGCCATCACCTGCTGCCTCCCAAAGTGCATATTAGCAGGAAGCTGGAATCTGGAAGCAGCCAGGACTGGAGTGCAGGGACTCCAATTCTCCTATGCCCAACACCAGCCTCTTCATCTCACTGTGGAAGATGGAGCCTTGTCCCTTTGCCCTCTCCCCAGCAGAATCATAATTTGTGGTAGAGCAATATTTAGTGTTTACCTACTGGATTTTTTTAAAATGCTATGTGAAGCCAAGTCACATACTGCATTGTGGTTACTCCTCTCTTCTACTTTCATGGCATTGATAAATGTGATATTTTGATACAGTTGATACAGGGTACCAACTGTCGTAAAGTTCTTACTAACTGGTATGTATGTGTATGAATACTTCCAGAGTTCATGGGAAATGTAATTAAAAGATCAGTTGAGGGCCAGGCACAACGCCTCAATGATTAAACTCTCGCCTTGCAAGCACTGGGATCCCATATGGGCACTGGTTTGTGTCCTGGGTGCTCCATTTCTCATCCAACTCCCTGCTGTTCCAGTTCCCATATAATTCCCTGTTTATGGCCTGGGAAAGCAGTTTGAGGATGGTCCAAAGCCTTGGGACCCTGCACCCATGGGACAGCCAGGAGAAACTCCTAGCTCCTGGCTTTGGATCAGCTTGGCTGCATCCATTGTGGGCAGTGAACCAATAGATGGAAGATCTTTCTGTCTCTCCTTCTCTCCATAAATATGATATGCCTTTCCAATACGAATAAATAAATTTAATTTAGTGAAAAAATTTGAAATTCATGTGTACTTTTTTGAAGACCTGGGTTTCATTTGATAGGAGGGGGGACACTAAATGAATCTTCTCTTGCAAATCGTTTTCCACAAAATTTTTGAAGTATCCTGTACTTGCTGCTAATTCAACGCCCCTCCCTCCTGTAAGTTCAGATGTAACAGGTGTTACAAGTCAGGAATCCGCCTCCCCTGGCACCTCCCCTGGAGCCCCGCCTGCACCAGCTCAGTGCCCGGCTGTCCTCTTGGGCCTTTCTGCACTTTAATTCTCCTGCGGGCTTTTTTCAGTTTGTCTTCTGGCTTTCACACAGAACAGTTTCTAATAGCTTCCTGGGAAAGGCTGGAGGGGAAGTAGACTTCTGGAAACCCCATGTGTCTTGCATCGATTTTTTCCTCCTCACTGATGGATGACTTGACTGTGTACAGGGTTCTGGACAGGCAGTCATTTTCCCTTAAAATGTTGAAGACATTGCTCCCGTGTGCTTCCTCCAGTGCTGCTTGCATGATATCCACAATGCTCCAATCATCATGCCTCTTGTAAAACATTGTCCATTCGCTTGTTTGTCCCGTGGGAGCATTTTTATTTCCCAAGTTCTAAGACTCGCATTGGACTGGGGCTTTGCCAACAATGAGGGTTGCCCTTTCTATCTGAGTAATTTTTATTTTTGGTTTGAAGGAGATCTCTTATCCGATGTTCCATTCCCTAAATGTCCCCAACAGCTGGGATTGGAGCAAGAGGAGGCTGAGCCTGGCAGTCCATCCAGGTGTCCCGCATGGGTGACCACGACACAAGTACTTGAGCCCTCACCTGCTGGCTCCCCAGGTGCACATTAGCAGGAAGCTGCAGGTGTCCCAAGTGGGAACTTTTCCCCTGTGCCAGACACCTGAGCTTTCCAGCTAAATATTCATTTCCTACCTTTCTGGGAAATTTCCTCTTTTGTGTTTTCACTTGTCCCTCTAGAATTCCAGTTGTTAAGATTTGGTCCTATAATTTTTTAAAAATCTTTTTTGTTTTTAACCTGTTAATATTTTCAGCTCTTCTTCAGGAGATTCCTTGACCTTTTCTCCCAACACTTAAATTTCCTTTTTTATTCCTGACCTCATCCCTTTCATTTTCAAGTGCTCTGTTTGCATTCTTAACTTGTTCTTCATTAAAACATCTTGTTTTCATTTCATTGTTGTAATGTCTTTTATTTCTCAAAGAATAACAATTATATATGTATTTTATTTTCTGAATTATCTCTGTTCTCCCTGTGCTATCATTTTTTTCATGTTTGTTTTGCTTTTCTTTCTTTCTGCCTTTTGTGCTCTCACTTCTGATGATGCTTGCTTATCTTTGTAGAATCAAAAGTTGATGGACTGATTCTCCATGCTTAGGTGAACTTGTTCGCTGGTATGGCCCACCTGCACATAGCTTTATGATACCATTGAGCAAATAACTCCAGGTTTGTCTTTGACTACTCAGATTCCCTGGAGAAGGATAACTCTTCCAGTAAATGTTCAGAATGTTGTGTTTCCAACATCCAGGGAGCACAGTGGCAAGAAGGGCTGGGCTAGGTCTCGGGATTCAACACACACTCATTCTTTTAGTTCTTCCTTCAGCTAATTCCATCTACTCATTTTGGCATCAGCTCTTCCGAGATTGCGGGAAGCTTCTAGTCTGCCATGGCTGGGGAGAGGCAGAAACTCAACTGCCTGGATTTTCGAATGTAACCATTACCATAGTTGTCATTCCTTCTGGAAGATCTGCTCTGTAAATCTGATTAAGTCACAGCTTGTCTTACTATGAGTGAAGAATTCCACCATGTTGGGTCTGCGAAGTAGATTTCTAGTGGTTTCTCTGCCTTCAGTTTTCTGGTTTGTGTCCCCTGCTGTTATCCTGTCTTGCATTGTCTCTGTCATTGTGAGTTTGTGCCTTCTTGGAAATCTCTCTACTGCCAATTTAGAAGAATCTGAGGAAAGAAAACAGAGCTAAAATTAACTTTCTCCCCTGATGAACTTTGACAGTGATTCTGCCAGAGGGAGCTTGTCTAGAACACATGGGCTGTGTGTGTCAAACTGGTACGTCTCATGAGGAGGACTTTTTGTCCAGTGAAATGACTCCTTTAGTCATCTTTTACCCTTAGATAAGTACAACTTGTGCCCTCTTGTTTGACCCATGAAAAATTCTCATAAGATGCTGCGTAAGAAAAACATAGTGGTGGTATCTTTTTACTCTTAGCTGCAACTAATGAGGACAGATTGTCACAAATCCTTTGTTGTGAGAAATCAGTGGAAATATTTGTAGGGAACTCATGGTTGTTATTGTTTTCACACTTAACTTGTGTAATTGCATAATGTATGAGTATATGTATGTAAGCGTGTTAATCCACATGAAGCTATTTGAACCATGACCAACACCCAGTGCCATGTAGGTGCTCAGTGTTACTGTTGTTTTGCAATAAGGGTTATATCAAATGTTTCCTGCCATTACCTACATTGGAGAGTCCCCTGGTGAATATTTTTAAAAGGCAGCACGGCACTTGCGCCTTGAGAGCTGGTTCATCACAGTCTTTAGGGGTGGGTTCCAAGTCCACAGCAGGACAGAGCTTCACTTTTTGAGGCAAGAGGTGAGACATTGCAAGAACTGTTCTGGGGGAGTGTCACATCGCTGATGGCATTTAGCATGTGGATGGTCCTTTAGGAAGGTGTCAAGGGGAAAGATGCAAGGCAGTTCCAAGAGCTGAGACTAAAAGCTACCCATAGATGAGGACACTTCAAAAAACCTGGTGGAAAACAGGATTCAAAGATAAGTTTAGGTGTGGCCATTTAGTCTAGCAGTTGAAATGTCAGCAGCCCCTATTAGAGTGCCTGGGTCCTAGTCCCAGCCTCACTCCTAACTCCAGCTTCCTGTTCACTGATGCAGACCCTGGCAGGCAGCAGGGATGCCTCAGCTCGCTGGATCCTGCACCCATCTGGGAGACCTGGACGGAGGTCCCAGCTCCCAGATTTTGTCCAGTCTAATGAGAATATTTTTAAAGTTTGTTTTGGTGTAAAAAAAAAAAAAAAGAAATTTGGAAGACCATGCATGTTCTTTTTTTCTTAACACACATTTTCCACGGCCTTTTCAAAGACCACGGGTATGCATGAATTTTAGAATTATTTTTGCACCAAAGTAAACTTTTACTTCCATTTTTCCGTAAACATTTTGTGCTACTCTTAAATATAACCTAGAACTCAATACAGTGTGCCTGGATCACTTTCGGTACAGAGCATTTAGGCAGTGTTATTCTCTTTGTTTATGAAGTTCTACCTCTGTTTAAATCAACTTTTACCAGGATTGGAGAATGAGGAGATGAAACTTGTGTAAAAGTACATTTATTTCTGCTCTTCCAGTGGCAGGTGTTTCTGAAGTGTGGGCCAGAATCAGCAAAGCATTAATGTTAGACAAAATCAGCACTTGAATAGGCCCCCCATGAGTCTGAGGTGGATTACATTAAATGAATCCTTTTTCAGGTTTCAGATCTCACCTGCTAATGGACTTTGGTTTTCATTCATCAACCGTAAAATCAAACAGTATTTATTTGTGCCTGAGCTGGGGGGTGGGGAAGGTGTTTGATTTCTGTATAAGTGATTCAGAAGTCTCGAAATGATTATTTGAGAATTATTGACTTTTTGTTTAACTGAGCAGTGTTGGAAGAATAATTGAATAGAAATCATAGTTGGGGGGGCCCTAAGGAGAAAGGCGGAGATGTGAAATTGCAGAATGAGCAAATTCACACCCAGAATACTCACATCTTGAATGTTTTAATGCTTGATTCCAGGGGATACCCATTTATAATTATTAGGGATTTGATTCCTAAATTTTCTATTTACTTTAGTGTCAGAGTAGTAGAAAATAATACCAGAGTTTTCAGTTAGAATACAATAATGGCTAGTGCTCACTTGGGACTACTTTGTGCACCAGGGACTGTGCTAAGCACTGAGTCTATTAACTGGCTTGACCTTTCCAGTAGCTCTGTGAGGGGGTGGGTTGTTGGGCATAGCTGTTAGACACCACTGTGGAATGTTGATATGGAATATCACAGAGTCTGGGTCCCAGTCCCAACTATGCTGCCTTTCCAGCTTCCTGCTAATGCGTAACCTTGGAGGTAATGGATTGGCTAAAGAAATTGAGTCCCTAAGCACCTGACCTTGGCCTGACTCAGCCCCCAGCTACTGCCGGCATTTCAAAAGTAAGTCATTGGATGAGAGGATGGGAGCGCGCTGTCTTTCTCTCTTTCCTCTCAAGTAAGCAAGCAATTATAAGGCATAAAATGAGGAAACTGAGGCATAGGAGGCTTACTTGCTAAAAGTGGTGGAGCTTCCCTGTTCACTCAGCCACCTGCTGTCCTGCTTTGTATTGCCCACCACAGATGTCAGATCGTTCGTTCATCGGCTGAGCTGGGCTGGGCTGGGCTAGACTGGGCTGGGCAGGGCAAGTGTTTCATACATAAGTCAAAGAAACCCTGCTCTGCCTCTCGTACCGTCTTCGGCACCCACAGTAACTCCATTAGGGCACTCTTCAGAGATGAGGCTCAGAAGACTCTAGTGAGATCACATGACTAGACAGTGCCTTTCCCTGTCAGCTGGAATCAGTCTAGGTTGGGGTCCAAGACCTGTGGACCGGCAGCCTCCCTCCCAGTACAGGCTGAATACCCTTTATCCAAAGTGCTTGGTACCAGAAATGCATCAAGATTCCAGCTATTTTCAGAATCGAGGATATTTGCATATGCATAATGAGGCATCTTGAGGGTAGGACCTTAATCTAAACAGGAAATTCATCTCTGTTTCGTAGATGAGGATACAGGAAAAGTTCCTAGACAGTAGCATTAAAAGATCAAGTTAGTGCAGAGGGATCTTCAGAAAGTCATGAAACACATAATGCTAGGAGTTCAAATTTTTTAAACAAAAGAAACATAATGTGAAATCCGATTTTTCCAGACTGCTTGAAGTACCCAGCCTTACCTGCACAGACTGAAAGTGATTTGTAGTATATCATTAGTACACCTGCACTTGGTGTATATGACCTGCTACATGAGAGCAGGTGTAGAATTTTCTATTGTGGCAGGTGGACATTCAAACAATTTCTGATTTTGACACATTTGGGGTTTTGCATTTTTCAATTAGGGTTTCTGAGTGTGCATGCATTTTTTTTCCATTTGCCACTGAGAAGCTGGGAAAGAAAAATTGGGGACGAGTCCGCTCGTCTACTCCTGGCCCCTCACTCCCACTGCTGTGGGACTCTTGCAATTCTTTCCCAGGCATCGTAATCCTGGCTGCAAGGCAAATGAAGCCAGGGGGGCGAGTCCTCCTTTCGCACATGGAAGAAAATAACACCTTTTTGCATTGGCAGCAGAGCAGTGCGTCCACCAACTGTTTGTTTTCTTCTTCCTTTTTCTTTCTTTCGTCCTCAAAAAGATACGAAAGCTGAGATCATTCCCAGAGAGATCTAGAATAAGCACCATGAGGAATCGGTCGCTCTGGAAAGCGTCTCGTTCTCCCGCTGTTTGTAAATGTGAAAAGCTCAGCAACTGGGCAGCTGGATGGGTATAAATATAGCCCACAGCACTGACACCCGCCGAATCCTGCTTTCTTAGAAGCACAATGCGACCCACGGAAGGCAGAGAACGTGCAGTCAGGCCCAGTCAATCAAGCAGCTTCCCTGTCTCTCTCTCTTTCTCGCGCCCATCCTGAACCTTTTTGTGGGTGTGAGGATAGAAATGGCTCCAAGAATACGCCTAAAATAGCTCTTGGAACTGGATGCTGGCGAAGCTCAAAGACAGGGATGAGGCTTTCTCTAAAACCGACCCCTACCTGACCCTTTGACCTGAGACTGTGGTGGCCACTCTGGGCCCCAGGATCTTGGGAGCAGCAGGCTGTCTGGCAGCCAAGCTACTGGGCACAAGCTGGTTGTTCAGTGGGCTCCAGGTGTTGTGCGCCTCTCTGCTGCCTGTCCACTCAGATATCTGCTTCTGACTAGACTCAGCCGTCTAGATCCAGGGACTAAGAATAGCCTGGTGCTGCTAGCTGTGGAATTGAGAGGGATGCTCCCTTCACACAGAGGTCAGCACCCAGTCACCTGACTCTCTCCCCTCTGGGTTTCTTGTGTTGGCTGCCTGAAACTTCAGGGCAGCTGTGATTTTGCTATGCTGGTGCCCGTCTTGTTATGGCCCTGTGGGACGGTCATCTTAGACTTGGACACATCAGTCCGCTTATATTGTTTTAACCTAGACGTCCCCAGCAATGGGTGGTGCCTGGTTGGTTATTTTTCTGTGGCTGGATGCCTCTGATTGTTTGTGCCTTTGCATTTGGTGGTCGCCATTTCAGAGAAAAGAATCGTGTCCTCTACGTCTCATTCTACCTGCCCACGGAACTGAATACATCACCTTACGTGTCTCGACGTGTTTTGTGACTGTTGACCTAGTCTAATGCCCATGGCACTCTGTGAGCAAATGACAGGCTGACTGTGCTGTTCACCTGCTACTCTGTGTTTAGGGTCTGTGTTTCTCATAGCCAGAGAAGTACATGGCACGTGCATTTGTGTCTTTTGCGCGTTTCATGGGTACTGACTTCATCTGCTATGCATTTTTTTTGTTAACTCGTAAGACTGTTTCCTTCCAGTTGAACCTCAGCCCGTTTGTAAGAAAAAAGTGAGAGCTGTGATTCAGTTAAAGTCGAATATATTTAAAATATTAAATGTAGACCTGGGGTAATTAGGGGCAGTCCTGACGTTAAGGAGTTGGGTTTTTCTCTCAGTTCCCTGGTGGCCGGAGTGCCCCAGTCCAGTGCAGTATCTTCTTCACAAACCATTCTGCTTCCTGGTCCTGATCCATGGATGTTCTTCTAACCCTGGGAATGAAGCTTGGGGGAGAGGCATTCCTCCCCGAGAAAGAGTCAAGCCGAGCGTCTGGGAGTACAATGGGGAGCCACAGCAGCTTATACTGGAGGTCAATTATTCAGAGCCTTCATGATTCATTTCCTAAACACTGACCTAGAACTTTAGTCTTTGAGAGTCAGCTTGAGATTTACAGAGTTGCTCTGCAGGGCTTGTGTGCACATGAATTTTGCCATCCTGTCTCTAGCTTCTAGCTGGCACGTGCCAGACCCACCCATGTCATGGAGATCAGGGAGCCGTGATGTGGAGAAAGGCCAGACGGAGCAGTGGGGAAGTCGCATTTGAGTTGGAATCTAGAATTCCACTGTCAAGGAACTGGCAAGCATGCTTCACCCCTGCAAGGACCTGTAGAATGGAGTTCATCAAGTGCCCGCTGCACGGGGCTGTCCTGAGAAACAAGTAAGAGCATCAGTGAGGAAACACTGACCTCAGTGCCCAGCAGAGAGAAGGGACTCAGTGAATGTGAGTTGGGTTGGAAAAGGGCTCCTTGCGTCGTTAGTGCATTCAGCTTCCACAAACTGAGCAAAGTCACATCATGCGCATGACTTGAGTGGCCACAGCAAATCCATTCCCTCAACTGATGATCCTCAAATGACCTGGACCACATTCCTTAGATATTTTTCCTGTTTGCCACCGAGTAAAGCATCCACCGTCCCAGATAAACTACAAACACCTGAGCTTTCAGTTCAGCTTCTGCCAAGTCAAGTCCCAAAGTAGGTTACAGATACGACTCTGTGGAAACGCCTACTGTGATGCATTCAAGACAAGTCAAGCGGGATTGAGTTTGAGGCTTTTATCTATACACGGTGAAGGTCTTTGGCCAAGATTCATATCCACCTGCTCTGTGCCTTGGTGCCTTTGTCATCTCATCACACCCTCACAGTCCCCTCCCCGCAGCTGGTGGTATTATCAACAAGCTGCAGATGAGGAAACAGACAGCCTGAGCTGAACAGACTCCTCCAGGGTCTCCCGGCTGGGAACCAGCAGGGTAAGCCTGTGGGCCTGGGCCTTTTACTCCCAGCCCGGTGAGGAAGGAACAGATCAGTGAAAATAGCTGCGCAGCCCTGCTAAAGTACAAACTTCTCAAGTTCAAGGGGGAAGATAAGCTTATTTTGGTGCCAACAATAGTCAGTCTCTTTTTTTTTTTTAAAGATTTATTTATTTTTATTGCAAAGTCAGATATACAGAGAGGAGGAGAGACAGAGAGGAAGATCTTCCGTCTGATGATTCACTCCCCAAGTGAGCCGCAACGGACGGTGTGCGCCGATCCGATGCCGGGAACCTGGAACCTCCTCTGAGTCTCCCACACGGGTGCAGTGTCCCAATGCATTGGGCTTTCCTCAACTGCTTTCCCAGGCCACAAGCAGGGAGCTGGATGGGAAGTGGAGCTGCCTGGACCAGAACCTGCGCCCATATGGGATCCCGGAGCTTTCAAGGCGAGGACTTTAGCCGCTAGGCCACGCTGCTGGGCCCTAGTCAGTCTCTTTATATGACGAGTCTTCAGTTCATGAGAAACGATAGGTCTTCCTGGTGCTATCTGAAGACCCCTCATTTGCATAAATTTCTTTTTCTTTCTTGCTCTGAACAAAATTTGTATTAGATTTCCACTTTGCACAGAGACTGTGAAGTCTACTCACGTTCATAGACACGGAAGACCGTGCATTGACTAAGGATGGTGATTACTCCTCCACATTAGCTGCTGTCCAGACCAGCCCCCTTGCCAACGTGGCCCTTGCAAGGGACCATGTATGCCACCAGGGCCAAGCCTAGATAGGGTTGCTTTCTAGAAACTTCCAGCTTTTTTTCCTTTTGCTTTCAAGATTTGAGCAGCCATGGGGGATAGTTTCTTGAAGTACAGCTTAGTTCTGGCTTCTCTACCCCAGAGACATTTCAATGTCCTTTCTTTAATGAAGGATTTCTTTTTTCTCCTTTGAGAACTGAGAAATCATTTGTCAGTTCTTTGTTCTGATATTCCTAACAGATCTAAATCATGCCATAAATAAAGCCTAAATTTGAAGAGGCCATTTGTGCTTTTCATTAAAAAAATATATGTATTTGAATGACAGACAGATCTTCCATCTGCTGGTTCACATACCAAATGTTCCTAATCACTGGGGTTGGGCCGGGCCAGGCCACAGCCAGGAGCCTGGGACTGCATCCGGATCACCCACATGGATGGCAGAGGCTCCACTACGTAAGCCACCAGAGGGCACATTCACAGAAGCTGGCATCGGGAGCCACGCCATCCCTTACCTCCAGGCGCTCTGATGAAGGGCGCGCGTGTCCCATGAAACATCGCCATCCCATAGCTGAACCCTTGCTCTGTTCTTTCTTTCACACCCCATCGTGAGTACACTTCAAAAAGTTCATGCAAAGTACACGTGATCTCTTATTTCCCATTTCCACACACTTCCTGAAGTAACCTTGTGTTTTATGCATGCAGTGTTCAAAGCACTCATCCAGGCACAGGGAACACAGAAACACAGTCAATTCTCTTGAAGAAACCCATAGTTCCAAAGCCTCAGCTGTACCCCCAGGGTCAAGGTCACAAGGGAAGTTTCACTGGGTGAGTGCTGGCGGCTGTTGGGAGTTGGTGTCTCTTGTTCACTTTGAGGAGCCCGAGAACTCATCCAGGATATTGAGCCACAGAAACTGGGAGTCAGTGAGAAGACTTTTGCTACTGAGAAGGGCTGGGTGAGAAACCAAGAGAGGGACCCTGTGTTCCAGCAGCGGGAGGGATTCAATACTAACTCCCTGCTCCTGGGCATCCCCAAGGAGGCACAGGGTGGCACTGGCAGTGTGATAAAGTGCAAGACAGATTAAGCCTAACTGGAAAGGCTGTAGGACTATGGGGGCAGACAGCCGAGTATCCACCACAGCTAAACCCAAGTCAAATAAACAACCCTACTGTTAGACATCCGATCCCAAGTTTGTGTGATTTGAAGGAAAAAAAAATTTCAGTTCTGAGTCTTACAGTCTAAGTCACCAAGCTGTTTATGCTACAAGTGTTTTACTTGTGGATGCAATGGTAAAAACTTTTTATTATCACCCAAAGATATCAAGATTATCTGACAAACACTTATCAATTATCTCTTATGGGTCAGATACAGTTCTTTGCACAGGAATGCCAAAGGAAAAAAAAATGAGATGGTTCTTGCCCTCAAGGCTTGTCATCCATTGGGAAGACAGATAAGGAACCAGGCATTAAAATAAAGGATCTTTGTTGGAAAATGTTTCATGTCAGTCACTCCCAAAGGAATTGACTTTGGAAAGGAGAAAGTGTGGAAGGAAAGTCAAGGCAGGGAAGGCAAACAGAAGAGAAGATGTGTTTGTTCTCCAAACTGCCAGAAGCTGGTAACCCAAGGAAAGCTAAGCAGCAGAAAGTAGACCTGGGAAGATGGGCCTGGGGAGTCCAGGAGCCGTGGAGGACTTCAGGCAGGAAGCAGTGTCCTCAGGAACTGACGACAGGCCAGGAGGCAGAAAGGCCAGTTATGCAGGAAAATAATGCTGGGAATGTCCTAACACTTGCATTTTTCTCATACCATCCATCGTAGCTTCCGGAAGTGTAGACTCAAACTAGGAAAAAGTGGCTTGAGAGCTGTGGAGGTGGTGCTCCCCTCTTCCGGAAAGGCTCTGGGAAGGAAGCTGTTGGAAGGTTTAACATCACAGTCACTTGGTAGCCGTGTTATTTATAAAACCCAGAATCCTACAGAAGTATTCTTAATACTTCAACGTTGGCTTCCACACAGCCTCCCCCAAATCCCTGACTTTCACTGTGGGCTGCACAGCAAATTCAAATGTAGCATGGCAGAGGAGTGCTATTAACATTCTCACACATTGCAGATCTCTGGAGTCCATTTTGCTAGTATTTGTTTTCCTTTGAGATAAGAGTTAATTCAGTCACATTTTCTTCCCCTGACAGTAACTGCACTTTTTTTTTTAACCCCCCGGGTAGCTTTCCCTCCAACGGTTTCTTGTTGTTCTTACTCAAGACCTGGTATCTGCCAAAACAAATGTAAGCGAGTGATAAACGCCACTAGGAATGTCTGTTGGACCACAGGAAATTTCCTGTTCAGGAAGAGATCTTGGGAACTTCCTGTGGAGGAGTGCATTGTGGGACTTTTGGCTGTAAGCCCCTGACCACAGCTGCAATTAACTAAAGGCGGAGGGGGAGGGGAGAGGAAGAACAGGAGACAGCTACCCACAGACGTTTTTATCCGTGTGGGCTGATGTGGGCTGAGGAAAGAATGGGCCAGCACAGGTTCACCACTCTCTGAACTTAACCAGGTCGCTGTGCCCTGGATCTTTGTTACTACCCATCTTTCATGGCATCCCTAATGTTTCTATCGGGTTCTAACAGCAAGTAGTGCCATGTCATCCATATGTGTCCTTCTGTCACCCAGTCCCAGGGGAGCCAGTGTCCACTCTTGTCAAGTCTATCGCTAGAGAACAGGATTGATGTTCAAGTTTCAGAATCAAAGTCTCAGCTTTGTGACAAGTTGTGTGTGATAATACATGTGACCTTGGAAGGCCTCCAGCAGGGGCGGGAAGGAGCAGTGACCATTTAAGGACTGCAAACCATGCCAAGCCATTTTCTGGGTCATGAAAAAGGAACCTGACCTTCCTGCGCAGTTCCCTGGGCATCATCCGTCTCGCCTCAGCCCTGTCACTCTGTCGTAGTGTGCACATGCTGCGTCTGGGGCTGTCACAGGCGTGAAAGTGCTGTCCCGCCATCGTCATTTGTGCGTCTCCACCACCAGCGAGAGAGCGAGCCTCACTCAGCACCTGACCATGTCTTCCACTTGGCTCGCACCTCATACATGTGAAACTGAATCAAGTCGGGCTTAGGCAGAGGATTCCAGGGAGGTCTCTAACGCAGGACGTTGAAGTCACTTGGGATACTTTGTTCAACAGTACCAGTGACCAAGCTGAATGGTCTTTGTTAGGATTGAAAATCTGCATCTGTTCTCTGCTCTGTGTGTGCGTGTGTGTTTTCCATTCCTGTCATTGACAGGCTTATCACATTTTTGAGGTTCCGTTGTCAAGGCCCCCATTCATTCTTTTCTTTTTCTGGCCATCCTGCTTTCTATTTGTAGATGCTGTTCTACCGGCTTATTTTTGCAGAGGTTCTGTAGAAAAAAGGTAATGGTATTGACCCTTGATAGAGTCCCTGATTCCCCCCATTACCTTGAAAGACAGCATTCAGTTTTAATTTTTAATTAATGTTTTAAATCGGCAAATGATAACTTTCAGTATTAATAGGCTGTATATGTATTGTGTAGAACATGGCATTTTGATATAAATGTCCACTAGATCAAGCTAATTAGCATATCGTTTAACTGGGTAAGTATGTGTGTATATATATGTATTTTTTCTTTTTCTTTCTTTTTTTTTTTTTTTTTTTGGTACCAGGAGCATTTAAACTCAGTACTCTGTTAGTCGTTTTCAAGGATAATGTACCTTAGTGGTTAGTAACCATAGTCACCATGCTACACAGAGATCTGATCATAGGCCTCCGGTCTAATTAGAATTCCATATCTTTTAAAAAAATGTATTGATTTTTATAGGAAAGTCAGATATACGTAGAGTAGAAGAGATAGAGAGGAAGATCTTCCGTCCACTGATTCACTCCCCAAGTTACTGCAATGGCCAGAACTAAGCCAATCCGAAGCCAGGAGCCAGGAGTGTCTTCTGGGTCTCCCACACAGGAGCAGGGTCCCAAGGCTTTGGGCCGTCCTTGACTGCTTTCCCAAATGACAAGCAGGGAGCTGAGTGGGAAGTGGAGCAGCCAGGATGCTGGGACTTGGAGGTGGAGGATTAGCCAGTTGAGCCAATGTGCTGGTTGGTGCCTACAGTGAAATATTGTTAAGCAAGCAATGTCTTAGATTATGTGATGCCTTATTGAATCATACTAATTAGTATTAACTACTATATCTATATTGATATTCCTTAGTTAATTATCACAGTTGCTCTTAGTAGATAAATAGGAAACAAAATTGGTCAAAGAGCAGTGGAGCTCAGCGAGCAGTTGCCTTCCCTCCAACTTGAGCCCGGTGTGGGACAAAACAGCCACCCAGGAGGTAACAGCCAACCTGTGTAACACTGTTCTCACCACACCAAGGTTGCGGGAAGTGAAAATACACCTTTGTTGCCTTGCGCTTCTTCCCTATGCCATGTGGCCTTTAACCCTGCCGCCTTCCGTCCTACTCCCTCTCCCGCCCACTCACTTCCGTCCAGTCTGCCTCAGCCCTATGGAGCAGTGCCTGTGGGGGGCTGAAGAGCCCTTTGTTTGTGCAGAAAGGGCTTCCTCACAGGAAATTTCCTGTGATGGCAACTCTGCGGAAACTTCCTGTTCATTGGGCCACTGCAGGGAGCTGATAACATGAGCCACTGGAGAGGATGGATGTCCCTTCCCTGCCTCTCCAGTCTGGGCGGGCAAATGCACGTGGCCAGAGCCTCGAGCCTCACGCAGGTGGTATTTTTTTGGAGGATGAAGGCTACAGGTTTCAGCAGTGCATTCTGCTCGGCCATCTTTCCTCATGGTTAAATGAGCTTAGATTTGCAGGGAGAATGCGTTTGAGCACAGGGGTGAATGCACAGGGCTCTGGAAACTCTCGGAAGGCTGCACATGTTTTAAATCCTGTTATTACTCTTCCGTGTTACAGCTTTAGGAGTGCTACTTATTTTCGGCTATCACATATGAATTATGATGAATCTCTGTTGTTGTCATACAAGCTTGGACTCTATGAGTGCTGTGGTATACTCAATGCCAGACACGAGTCCCCTGGGCTGTGTGTCAGGGTGGCCTGTGCAGAATGCTTACCTAGACTTTGTGTTCAGTTGACACTGTCTGCACCTCTGGTGGATCATTTTGTTGATTGTCAGCACTTGGCCAAAGATAATTATTCCTCAGTCATCCCGTAGGGTTGAATTCAGCCTTGAGTGTCTCTGTTGTTGGGAATCCCATAGATTCCTTTAGTTTAACTCTCAGGGCACAGCTCATAGCTTACAACTTTGATCTCCTAATTAGCTTAACTTTTCCCTGGCGACCTCTATGCCCATTACTACTTACCCTGCCCTTGTTGTATAATAAAAATAATTGACCCCTGTCCTCGTTCTATTTCCATCCAGGTAGACAGTTCCTTGAATGATGGCTTTTAATTACTTCATTTGTCCCAAGTCCATCTCCCTTATTGGATCCTTAATAGGTATTATTTTTTTGGTTTGGGGATGAAGAGAGCTTTCCTTCCTAAAATGTAGATTTAATGAAAGCATCTGGCAGTCCCATCTCCTCAGAGTCCTGCCAGAACTCGGTGCTCATTCTTCTTTATAAGAAATGAGCAGTTCAACATCAAAATAAATCAATGAAATGGACTCACCTTTAGGTGGCCTTTTGTGGTTATATCCTTGGTCCCCATTAAAAACTGGGGAGGCATGGGAAAGCAGTATTATTAACCAGGAATAAATTTATTTGAGAAGTCATCTGACTGTTAGACTTCTAGGAGACAAAGAACATTGCCCATCTTTGAATCTGCAATATTTTATAATCTTTTGGCACCAAGTCTCAATACATATGTGTTGAGCGAGTAAATCCTAAAAGTTAAAGGGACTTAGCTTCTAGAACATTTAACAGTTGTACATGTTTTCAGCTTACATGTGGGAGTAAACTATCTTCATGAACTAAACATTGTTTTTGAAGTAGTGAATTACCAGTGATAAGAGTTACTGTATCTGAGCTACTTACAAAAACTAGGGAAATTATCTTGGTTTGAAAAAAACGCCTTGGGATAAGCTGAAACATGAGAATGCAAAACAGTGATTTCAGCTTGCACATCCAGAGCAAGAATGGGGATTATTTGTTTTCCAACGTGTTTATCTTGGGTTTTACCTCTGATTTTA
The DNA here is from genome assembly GCF_030435755.1 of Ochotona princeps. Lineage (NCBI taxonomy): Eukaryota > Metazoa > Chordata > Mammalia > Lagomorpha > Ochotonidae > Ochotona > Ochotona princeps. The sequence goes on along the minus strand of NC_080858.1, from coordinate 18,289,771 downwards.
TATTATAGAATAGGATTAACTGGAATATGAGAAGTATAGAGGGACTGCCATGAACACTATTTACGTAAGAATAACTGCCATCTTCAATGCATATGTGCTCTAAAATAGATAATGTTGATGTCATAATGTTTCCAGACTGAGCTGTCAATATCATCATTGTCATCATTACTCCATGGCCTTTATCAAAGTTATGCTGAAGTACTTTGGGACCCTCAGCTAGGTATGCTTATTATTAGCATCATTGGATGAAGGTCTGGCTCCAGAAGTCTTCTCCTTAGAACAAGTGAGTTTGCCCCAAGTGAAGGAAGTCAGTGTGGGGAGGTGCTTGAGTTTGGGTCGCTTATGTAGATTTCCAGTGATAGCCACTGGAGTTCCTGGCCCTTTGCCTTGCTTCTGCAGTACCTGGTGGCACTGTGGCTCAAGCTGACCCCAGCAAGTCTGGGTACTTCCATATGCCAGCCGAGACGGTCACTAGGCAGGGAGGATGGGAAATGGATATGTTACAGTCTGCTGCTTAGCCCCCCTCTTCCTGCCCAGCCTTCAGAGGGGTCTGTAGCTCCAGTTTCTGAGTTTTTTTTGTTTGTTGGAGATTTTCTTAGGGCAATCACCTTGTTTCTTGTTATCTCCCCCTGCAGGCAAATGAGATTCTTTTTTTTTTTTTCTATTGTTCCAAGTTAGATACCAGTTATTCATCTGCTTTCCATCCTCCAAAATTGCACATACATTTCTCAGCTGCCATTGTTTCTGCTTCCATTCTCACTGCTTATACACACTGTATGTTCTTTATTCCCCTCCTGTGATTTAGTAGGTATAGGCACCAATGTGTCTCTTCTTTAAGATACATACATTACATGAGATACGATAATAACAAAAGCATTGAGATGAGGGGAAACTGGCTTTGTCTACGGCATAGCTTTAAGAGGAGACTTGAAATCAGCTCCGTAAAAGTTAATCAGGTAAAGAGGATTGTTTCTGGAAAGAGGAATAAGGTACATGAAGACCATTAAACTGGGAGGGGATTTTTTTTCTTTGCTACCAGGAAAAGAGAAAACCAACCCAGCTGGCAGTTGGTGAATTTGCTGTGGAAAGCCAGAGTGACACATCGTAGAAATTTAAGAGGTGAAAATGGTGAAGTAACGTGAGACACATTAAGGATTTTGGCCTCTATTCTTGGAGCAATGAGCAGCCACGAGTGTCATACTTGTGTAACCTTGGGCCTCACAAACTCAGAATTCTTTTGTAAGCCAGGCATAGAAATAGCCACCTCATAGAGTTATGGGCACAATTTAGAACTGTCACACTTGCTTGCTGAATCCAATCTTCTTGGACAGTGACAAGTCACCGTAATCCCTAGCAAGTATAATCAAGATGTCAAGGTGAGGAATAATCTTGGTGATCAGCTAAGTCGAAAGTTTAAGAAACAGTTGAGAAGCAATTGTTCTGGGTCCCCTACATCTAGTGACAACGAAGTCTCAGTTGCTTACACTCTGGAGGACTAAGGTAACTGGCAAGATGGTGCAAAGATTAAAAGATTTAAAAGATTAAAACTTGATGTTGGGTCAAGTGTTAGGCTCAGCAGTTAAGGTGTCACCAGAGATGCCCACATCCTCTATTGGATGGCCTGGGTTCAATGCCCGGCTCTGCTTTTTACCCAGCTTCCTGCAAATGCTCATCCTGGGTCCCTATCACCCAAGTGAGGAAACCTAGATTGGATTCCAGGTTCCTGGCCCTCACCTAGCCCAATCCTCAGTGTGTGGGCATTTGGGGAGTCAGTCAGTGGATGGACCAGCTCTGTGTCTCCCTGCCTTTCAAGTAAAGCAAACATAAAAATTAGAGAATGTAATATTATTCCAGCTATGTTGCAAAATGAGGTAGATCCAGAAGCTTCTCAGTGGGGAGTTGGAGGAATTACGCACCCAGGAAAGATGGGTAGCTTTGCATCTCCTGTCTTACACAATTTAAGTTGCTAATGATGCCATCGTTTTAAGCCTTCATATGAAAAAGTGATGATGTGCCCAAGAATGTGCTAACCACTATAAATAATACCGATCAAGTATTAAAGAGTTAACTATTTCCCTCAAGGAACTTTCAAGAGTTAATACTTTTATATTGAAATATATTCAATGTTTGAAATCATTGAAGTCGGCACCATCTACTTAGGAATAAATTGGCAAGTTTCTGGGTGTTTTGATTGGACTGACCCACTGGCACACATAGGGAGATAGTTTTAAAAGTCCATGGATAATGAATGTAAAAACGTTTACATAATTGATTTATAGCTTGTTTCTTTTTTTCAAAAAAAAGTTGAAATCTGTATTTTATTCATTAAATAAAATTTGCATGAATACTTTCTGCAGACTCCTTAGTCTAAGAGGTTTTTTGCACTAAAATTAACTTAGCTTTTAAAAAGGAAAGGGGTGTGTGTGCACCTTTATTGAAAGAAGCAGAATGACCAAGACAAATCTTCAGTCCACTGATTGATTCTCCAAAGAGCTGCATTTGCTGGGGCTGGACCAGAGGAAAGCCAGGAGCCTGGAAGTCCATGTAGGTTTCCCACATGGGTGGCAAGGGCTCAGGTGCTTGGGGCCCCAGTGCTTCTGCTGGATGCCAGCATCACAGGTGGTGGCTTAACTTGCTGCGTCACAAACTTAGCTTTTCATTCCAGGTCCCACAAACTGTTCGATGTACCGTTGCGCAGGTGCGTATGTTGCCTGTTGCCACTTGGCTTGGATTTCCAGAAGTCATCCTGGGTTTGAGAGACGGAGTCTGAGGCCCCTAGCTTCACAGTGCCAGGTGTACTTAGGTTGTGAAGTTATCCATGAAAAGGCAGTGCGGGTCCCCTGAGATGCACGTGATGGATGTAATTGTATTGCTTTTCACAGCTCAGTGGAAACTTGCAGCTGTAAATTGTAGCAGAAACAGGCATCTACTTAATTTTGATTTTAAAGAATTACAAAGAGAATAAATGCACACCAGGGAGTAGGCGCATTTTGAGAGCAAGTTTCACTATCACTTTTTTAGTTAACACATGCAGAAATGTGCAAAGGAAGGAAAATGGGAAGCGTAAATTTCGGCGTAGATAGACCTACATCAGCTTTAAACGAAGACATGCACGGTCAGGCTTCCACTTAGAAAACACTGGGCACAGGGTTGAAGTTTTCAGGGCTCATTAGGCAGTGAGCAGGTGAGGCTTAAGGCAATGAGGTTGACTACTGTGCCGTGAAAACTCAGAAATGCAAGCTCTCTTCCTCCCCCCGCCCCACCCCCACCACCCCATTCTTTGAGCCTGTTGAAAGGTGAGTTAGGAGGAAAGGGAGCAGCCTCGCAATAAAATAAGATGCAAAGACCCACCAAATACTGGCCTTCGGGCTTGACTTCCCGGCAGGCAGCACTCTGTGGTGTTTAAAGAGAAGAGGAGGCTTTGCCTAAATGCATCTATGTAAACGACCTGCTTCTCAATGAAACAGGATGCACCTGTCTGGAGGTGTCTCTTTCACGGAGCGATGGGTGTTTTGATTGGACTGACAGATTATATTTCCCTTTTAGTGAAAGAAAAAGGTAGGTGGTGTCATCACCTTTTCTCATGCTCCAAGAAGTTCTGCAAAAATAGGAGCTACTCCTTGGAAGCTTAAAGAAGCCTCTTGTATACCTTCGTGCATTCTTCTGAAATCACCGGCGCGTACAATTGCCTCTTTCATACCTGCAACCCACCTTCCCCAGTGTTCATCACCTGCCCCTAATCACTGAAGGCATCATGAAAAAGATTCCCTAGAGAAAAAATACTGATAGGATATTCCTAGAATTTTTTTTATATAAATTCACTTTTCGCCAACAAGGCTAATTGTTCTCAGATATTTGCTAACGAGAGTGGCATAGACACAGTCCATTCTAAAACCTAGGCCGTGTGACAGGGACAAAGGCATTGGAACTGGTCCTCACCCATTTTTATTGTCATGTCAGTAACAATAGGTGTAATGTGAATTTCATATTTTTCTCGACAGTTTCAGCCACCACGATCTTTACCATCTAGCACTCACTTTCCTCATTAGAGTCAGTAAGAGGAATAAATAAATGCCTGCCGGGGTGTAATAGAAAGCAAAGTAGAGCTACACCAAGGACGAGAGGAACTGAGAAAAGAAGAGTACCAATGAGAAATTAAGGAGTGCTTGGACGAGGAAGGCTGAGAGATTGTGACCTCCTGGAATTCACCGATGCCTGGATGATCTACTTAAAAGTAGTCGATAGTGGGTGAAAGAGACTGTGGTCAAGGGATGTGGGATGTTTAATGGGAGAAGGAAGGGATGGGGAAACACAGTGAAACAGAAAGGAAAGGTACCAATTGGACACAAAAAAGAGAATGGAGGCAGAGGAGCCAGAAGAGAGTGAAAGAAAGGAGGAATGAGTAAACAAGTAAAAGAGCAATTAGGTACCAGCTGTACTCCACTTTGATGGTAGCAGCATGTCATCAACTAAGAAGAGAATTATAGGAATAGTAATTTCTTCAATGGATGATTTTCTAAGAATTTATGTGTTTTGACTTGAGATCAGTTTTTAGGATAATCTTGAACTGTAGATTTGAGTTTGTCTTAAGTTTTTAAACGTTCATTTATAGATGTGAGAAATATAGAGGAAAAGGATTCTCCCATCCACTGATTTACTTCCCAAATGCCTTCAGTGGTCAGGGCTGGGCAGGACTGCAGTCACAAGGCTGGAACTCATTTTGGTAATGGGAAATCAACTCCCTGGGCTGTGACCACTGCCCTCCCCACCTGTGGTCTGCATTAACAGGAGCTTGTAGTCAAGGAGCTACAGCTGGTAGATCTGGAACCCAGATAATCCACTCTGGGGTATGGGTATCTAAACCTCTACCCCCCAGTTTTTTTAATAAAGCCCCAAGGTGCATTCATGACCCAATAGAACCAGCTCTGTTTGCCTGGTTCAGCTCCTTCCGCATCCGTTCTTCTTTGGGCTACAAGGGCACAATATCTGCAGGTGTCCCTCAATCTGTAATTAAACCATAGACCCACCCCCCTCTCCCACTTCCGCCCAGTCTGCCCACGCCAAGCCCTGACCTCGGCTGGTTTCTTAGAGAGGTGGAGAGTGCATTTCCAGTGTACTTAAAGTCTTCTGTGAACTGGTCCTGAGTATGGGCAGTTCACCGCACCTCCTCATCTCCTAATCCCTTCTGGGCTGTGGTGCCCTCGAATAAGAATAAGCAGACTGGAGAGTGTGCCCAGAAAGCTGCGAGAAGCGCCTCTGCAGAGAGAGCACGAAAGAGCAGTAAGTCATGCATTTGGAAGACTGGCACGAGCTTGGGGTGGCTGGCTAGGGAGGGTGCGCATGCGTCTAGGCAGCCCAGATCAAGATTCATGGTATGTACATGGCATACTCAGGCAAACCATGAGTTGGTATCAGAACAAGCACTCTCAACAGAAATGCCCGTGGTATCTGGAGGTTTGGGTTAGGAGAATGCAGTCTAAAGTATATATGGCTGTCGTTATGAGACCCTCCTGTTGGATTTTCCTTTCTGTTTCTGAAGAGATTTAACCTGGAAAAGTGAACTGGGTGCGTTTTTAATTAGAATCCAAACATGTTGAGAGAGCTGAAATTATTCTTTTTTTTTTGCTTCTGATTTTACATTTTTTTTAATTATGGGGTGGTTGAGAGAGCAGGAGCAAGAGCGCCGCCCTGTCCATTGGGTCATTCACCAAATACCTGCAACAGCTGAGACTAGGCCTGGGCCAAGGCAGGCAGGAGCTCAGCCATCGGAGCCGTCACTGCTACTTCCCAGAACTGTGTTAGCCAAAAGGTGGAGTCAGGAGCCAGTCATCCAGCCAAGGCACTCCAACATGCAACTCGGGTGTCTGAACTCGTGTCTGTCTTGACCACTAGGCTGACACCTGCTGCTTATAGATTTATGCGAACGCCCAAATTAGATGGCCATGCCAGGTCACCTAGTCCAGCCTGTGCCCTGTGCCAGCATTCCACCTATGGCATTGCTAAAGAATGGCATCCTACCTCCACTTGGCACTTGTAAAAATGAGATCTCTCTGACAGGCAGCCCTTGACATTTTTAAAACAAAACAGTCTCTAAAAACTTCTTTGGACTCCCGGGTAATATTTATCAAAACAAAGCTTCGTCCCACTTGCATAGTAGTGAGACCACTGAAAACATTTATCTTTCTCATGGTTTCTTGTTTTTCTTCTCCAACTCTGATCATTGCCTGGATAGCGCTTCTAACAGGATCTCGACTTCACAGGGTCTCTCTGCTTTGACTCCCTGTTGCAGTCGCATGCAGGTTTCTGAACTCATGTGGGATCTAAGCAAGAGTGAGTAATACTCTTATATAAAAGCTTGGCAATCAATAGGAAAAGGAAAGGTGGTTTAGCAAAGGCCAGGGATAATTCCAAGAAGCAGTATCTTCTGGAACATTCTATGGTGACCTTGCCACTACCACTGCCTGCTTATCTCATTTCAGTTTCCAGGAAGGATTTGCTGTTTTCAGAATCTTTGCTGGCCCTTGCTTTTGTACCTGATTTCTGTCATTAGTGGTTTACTCCTTGAGCATGGATTTGTATAAAACCAGAAAAAAAAAGGGGGAGCATATAGAAAGATGATCATGAAGCTTTGGTGGTCGTTTTCATTAGAGCATCAATCATTTTTAAACCCTTTCCTGGAAGCTTGTTTTAATGGGTGGTGGTAGTAAGAGGAAAAACAATATGTTGATTAGTAGGTACTGGCTTCTGGGGAAAGACGTGGCAGTAAGAGGAGAAAGCCATTGTTTCTGAGTCCCTGCAAAGGATGAACCCATCCACGTAATTGTCACAATAATCCGTGGAAGCTGGGATTGGCTTTTGCAGACTTTCCAGATGAGGAAAGGAAAGACCTGAGACTAAGCAACCTGCCCAGTCCAAGGACTTGTCAGGGATGGGGCTGGGATTTAAACAAGAGCTGCCTCATCCAGAGTTCCACCTGCTATTCCATGATGCTTTGTGCCAGCCTGGGAAGGCTGAGGTAGGGCTGCCTCCTGCAGAATTTTGCATAAAGCCAAACCGTGCCTGAAGTCATCCACAGGCCTGGGACAGGCCCTTGTGCTTAGTCATCACTGTGCCTAGACTTCATACAACCTAGTAAAATCCTCCACGTGCACCAAGGTGTTTGTTTATAACGAGGCTGTGTCTACTTGTCCAGAATGCTGCTTCCTGGTTGCTTGTTGATTTTGATCGCTATTCCTCCACTTTGCAAAAGTGGGCTGTATTCACACTGCACACGTGGTGGGGGCAGGGGTGGTACTCTTGTACCTGGTCTGTGTCATTCCCAGAAGGTCAGGCCTGATTGCTTGGGGCAGGCATCCAGCACACAGCTCTGAAGATGTGCCCTAGGACAGTTACTGGGGACCTGTGTTCAAGTTCTAGCTCCACTTCTGATTCTAGCTTCCTGCTTGTATGCCCCCTAGGGGTGGTGGCTCAAGTAGGTAAGGCCCTCTGGCCTGTCTGAGTTCAGGGCCTTTGGGGAGTGAAGCAGCAGGTGGAAGATCTTCCCCCGCCCCACCACCCCCTCTCGTGATCTGTGTCTGCCTTTCAAATAAAATAAAATAGCATTTCCTCACTGTTCACTGATACTGTACGTTAGATAGCACAGAGTTGTTTTCTGCATTGATTCTAGTAGGGCAGGGGCAGGAACTTTTTTTTCCAAAAATTTACTGATTTTTGTTTAATTGGGCAGTCAGATTTACAAAGAGAAGGACAGACAGAGAGATCTTCCATCCGCTGGTTCACTCCCCAAGTGACAGTAATGACCGGAGCTGAGCCAACCTGAAGTCAGGAGCCAGGAGCTTCTTCCAGGCCTCCCATGCGGGGGCAGGGTCTCAAGGCTCTGGACCATCCTCTACTGCCCTTCCAGGCCCCAAGCAGGGAGCTGGAAGAGCAGTGGAGCAGCTGGGACACATATTGGCACCCACATGGGATCCTGGTACATGCAAGGCGAGGGCTTTAGCCACTAGGCTACCACACTGGGCCCAGGAAACTTTAAGTTTTCCCCCACCAAGGACGGTTTGGAGACTTATAATTATTGGGCCATACAAAAATAATCAACCTAAAAATTAGCCTCCTGGAGATTTATTGCATCTCATATCCCACCAGTGGTTGCCCTGGCAGGACCAGACCAAATTATTAAATTATTTCATGGGCCTTATATAGCCCACAGGTCATGTACCTCCCACATCTGCCTTAGGAAGTGACGGGGGGGGGGGGGGTCATTCTAGGGTTTGTCCCAAGGTGATCATAGCAGCCAGTACAGCCAAATCCCTTGTGTGAACTCCTTACTCCCCTCTTCCCCACTGTCCCACTCAGGTATACCTGCTGAGTGTCAGGAATCATTTCCTGCCTCCTGACTTTGGAGGGGCAATCTTGGGGGTCCTGGGGTTCTGAAGTGGAGTGTATCTTCCCTACTCTGTGCCTTCTCCATGAAGCATGCATCTTAGGACTGGAACAAAGGGCTCCTGTGGGCTGGGAAGCAGCCAGGGAGGGGCTGGGCCAAGGCCTGGAGATTTACAGAGTTCCATTTAGTCTTCACTGGGTCCTCCCTGCATTGTGTCTGGATGTGCGTGGGCATCTTCACCACACGGGGAAACAGAAATGTGCCCTGAAGCTGCAGGGGGACCCCGAGCAGTCTTGATCTTCATAGCTTAGCAGTTTCCTCCTAGCCCTGCGCCTCCATGCTGCTCTCGGTTCCCTGGATACCACCCAGAGGCAGCTTCCACCAGGGCTCAAGGCTGGCAGCCTCTGTGACGTGGGCATGTCTTTGCTTTCCTAAGTGGCTCTTTGGCCATGCCCGATCTCTGCAGCCACAAGCCACAGCGAAATGCTCTCTGGGGAGAGTGGCTTTCATTGTTTCAGAAGAGATACAGGAGAGCATTTCCCATCTTCCCCATTGGGGAGCATCGAATTCTACAAAACAAATAGCAAGCATTAAAATGAAACTCTGCTTTCCTTTTGTCTCGAACCTCCCCCTTACGCTCAACCCCCCAGCCCCCGAGCCGACCCGGTCTGCACCGCCCCCCTCTCTCTGCACTGCCCTGGAGGGGAACCCTCCTCCCCACCTGGAGTGCTGAGAACATGGGGCTGGCAGCACCCCAAGATCCTGCATTGTCAGTAGCAGAGTTAATGCAGCCATGACTCGGGATGATGAGACCCCAGATGCGGGGAAACTGCTGACTTCTTGGCTCACAGAAGACTCAGCGTCAACAGAAGGGGTTTCATGTTGTGATGAACTGGTGTAGAGACACTGTCCTTGGTGGCTGTGTGACATATCCCCTCAATCTCCACCCCAGTGCCTGCTCTGTCCCTCCTCCTGGGAGCCTGGAATCCTGCCCTGGTCCTGTAAGCCAAGGACCCTCCCAGACAGGACCTTGAAGAGGCTGCTGCTTAGCATGGGCCCAGGTAGGGTTTGCATGCTAGTTTGTATTCTTGTTTTGTACTGGGGGAAGACAGAGAAATCTTTGTTCACTTTCCATGAGGGACAACCTGTGTGGAGAGTGGATAGGACGTTGAGGCCAGGGCTGACCCAACAACAGTAACAAGAAATCCACATGCAAAATGAAACCGAATGCAGAAGAGCAACTTAACAGTCAGAGTGCATCTTTCTTCCAGGGAGTACTCTGCACTTCCTTGTAAATTCTGCTCTGTGCTCACAGGGGATAAATTATTTCCTAGAAATGATTTAGACTCCTTTGGAAAAACACATTGATTCTCTTAACTGTCATGATCCCAGTTACAGTAAAAAACCCCGTTATCTGATTTTCTGTGAATTGAAAGGCTATTATTAACAGGCACATTATATATATTACCAGCACAGTGGCAGCTGATGTTTATAATGGTGACCCTGAAGTTCCGTAAGATCCTGAATTGCCTCACTCAGGACTCAAAGATTAAATTATATTCAGTAGAGTTTTTCTTGTGACACGAATATTCTCTTATATTCACATCTGTTGTAGAGGAGTCCAGGTATATATCTATGACCATTTTCCATGGCGGTACCAACTTAAAATATTTTATCCTTTCTTGACCTTGGAAATGCTTTTTCCAGTACTTTGGGTCTAGATCGTCTGTGTGTCTATCTGAAAGGGAGGGGAAGAGAGACAGATGCAGTGTTTTCCTTCGTTGGTGCCTTTCCCAAATGGCCACAGAACCAGGCATGGACCAGACAGGAAGAAAGAGAGGTTCTTCCTTATGAGTTGGCAGGGGCTCAAGCACTTGGGTCATCATCTGCTGTTTTTCCCAGGAGCTTTAGCAGGAAGCTGGATTGGAAGCCGAACCATCAGGTTTCAAATCAATACTCTGAGATGGGATGCTAATACTGCAAGTGGCTGCTTAACCTACTGCAACAAGAGCATTAACTTTTAAACCCGAGAGAACAGAATTTGCTGCAGATATGAAATATGATAAACATGATTGCCAACTTGTGTGAGGTTTCACCCTCCACACCCACTATGGCTCATTGAGGTCTTAGTCCAACTGTACATGTATCGGTCTTGGTTGAGTGTCTATGAAATAAATGGCTCAGAACGATGGTCCCCTTGATGGGTTTTGTCACTCTTTCTCAGGCTTTGCAAGTTGGATTTTGCATCCTTTTTCTTAAAGGAAATGTTACCTAGAAAAATAATGCCATAAAAAGGAGGAACAGGTGTTTTTGGCATAGCGGTTGAGACACTGCATAGGATACCTGCATCCCACATCAGAGTCCATGGGTTCAAGGCTAGCTCTACTCCCAATCCAGTTTACTGCCAATGTGCAGTGGATATTAGCTCAAATACTTGGGTCCTCACCAGCCATGGGGGCGTGAGTTCCGGACTGCTGACTAAAGCCTTGGTAGGTCCCTAGCATTGCAGGATTTGGGGAAGGGACCAGCAAATGGGAGATGTCTTCCTCAGATAAGGTTACTTAATAAGTGTATCAGGAGGAGACTTTAACCAAGAAAGTAAAATTATACAAATACCTAGGCAAAAGATTAAGGTAAGAAAATGCCTGAGGGAGTTAGAGCAGGCAGGTTAAGCTACCGCCTATAACACCACATCCCGTTTGTAGCAGAAGACTAGGGTTTCGGCTGCTCTGCTGCTGATCCGGCACCCTGTTAGGGTTCCTGGGGAAGCAGCAGCGGAAGGCCCCAGTGCCTGGGTCTCTTCCACCCTGGTGTGAGACCTGGACGGAGTTCCAGGCTTTGGCCCAGCGCAAGGGAGTGAAACAGTATATAAAAGATCTTTCTCTTTCTTGCTTTCTCTCTCTCTCACACACTGCCTTTCAGATAAATAGGTTATTTTTTTAAAGAAATGTGCCAGAGGGGGAGCAATGCTAATAGAACTCTTCTCTTCCTTCATAACCCTGCCTTGCATCAAACCCGCCTGAAAAATGAGGTGCAGACTTCCATCCAAGGTCCCTGTGGTAGGGAGTCCGGGCCCTAGAGGCTGCTTCTGCAGCTGAAGCTCAGGGCTTAGACCAGCAAAAGCCAAAAGGAGAAGGAAGGAGAGGACCTGAAACAACAGAGTGCTGGAGGCTCCTTTCCGTGGTTCCGCTGGTCACAGCCCTGGCTGGAGAAGTCAAACCACGTGACTGAACAGGCCCTGGACTCACTGCTCGTGGCTGGCTATGCAGGGCTCAGAGAACCTTCATGTCCGTGGCCATGTGGCCAGAGCAGAAATAGTTACTCCTTCCTTACAGATGAGAAAACTGGTTCAAAGTCAGGAGAAAGAACCTTCAGGAAGTCTGGCTGAGCACGGCAGGGGATAAAGCCATACCTGAACACGTGGCCTCTGATTTCTTATCCATGATGCCCTGCCTCCCATAGAACCCTGATAGAAGAGCGACACTTGTTAAGGGGATCTGGCCACTGGTGTGTCTTGTTGGATACACATGGAGAGTCAGTCCTCTTGGAGGATACTGACCACAGCGTGACCTCCACTTTAGGAGCCCAGTGTCTTGGATGAGCCCTGGACTAAGAGCCAGGAGATAGAGCAGGGTATATGGCCATGGACTCACGCCGGCTGTTGTTCAGGGCGAATGAGATTATATGTGGGGTAGAAGTTGGCACAGCATTGTGGGGTATCAGCTGTTTCTCATGCTTTGGCCCAGAGGGGAAGGACATTGAGGGTGAAGCACTTGATGCGTGATTATGCAGGCTTGGGGGCACTTGTGTACAGACATTAACAAATCAACCCATTGGTCAGGAGCAGAGGACAGTGTCCAGGGTGACATAGAACCCCCTGGAGTCTACAACTGGTGAATTGTTTGAAACAAAATTGATGCAAGAAGCTGTTCCGTAGCTGTTTCTAGATTTGGTTTGCTGCTTGTCACCTCTGAGGATGGTGTTTCCAAGCTTGGCTGAGGCGATAGGTTTTTTTTTTTTTTTTTAAAGATTTTATTATTATTGGAAAGCCGGATATACAGAGAGGAGGAGAGACAGAGAGGAAGATCTTCCATCCGATGATTCACTCCCCAAGTGAGCCGCAACGGGCCGGTACGCGCCGATCCGAAGCCGGGAACCAGGAACCTCTTCCGGGTCTCCACGCGGGTGCAGTGTCCCAAAGCTTTGGGCCGTCCTCTCCTGCTTTCCCAGGCCACAAGCAGGGAGCTGGATGGGAAGTGGAGCTGCCGGGATTAGAACCGGCGCCCATATGGGATCCCGGGGCTTTCAAGGCGAGGACTTTAGCCGCTAGGCCATGCCGCCGGGCCCAATAGGTTTTTTTTTTTAATATAAATTTTATTAATTACATTCCATTATGTGACAGTTTCATAGGCTCTGGGGATGCCCCAACCCCTCATGGTGGATTGCTCCACCCCGTTGCTGTATTACATTTTTGTGGGTTTTTTTTTATTACATTGCATTATGTGTCATGGTTTTACAGGCCCCCCCACCACCATAGTGTATTCCTCCACCTTGTTGCATTACCACAGATCAAATTCAGTTGAGATTCTTTCATTGCGTGCATCTACCAGGCAAGAAGTGCCGCATCTTATTGTCTAGAGAAGCTCATAAGTTTTTGGGGGAGGCCATCTCTGGTCCAAAGGTAGAGCTGGCAAAGTAGTTTTGATAGTTTCACAGAACTGTATTGCTGCCAGTCTCACCACTCCAGGCACAATGCGGTCATTGGAGAATCCGCTGATGTACTCTCCAGTTAGGCCATTTTTTCATTGTCAATGTATAGCTGAGGTGGTCGATTGACTTGTTCTGTCCTGTCATTTGATGTTTGGCATCCAGAGACCGAAAGCTCGATTGAGGGGATCCCAGAAGAAACTTTGTGAGATTCTTGTATGCACCAGCAAGCACAGGGCCCGGCACAGTCCATCACCCCTATCGGCTCGTGGTTGCAGTTGCTGGGCTGGTTCCGTATTCCATCCCTGTTTTCTACTTGACATTCCTAGTTATTCACTGCTTTTGTCGCGTCCGGACCTGGCTTGACCCACACTCTGTTCTGGTACTCGGATTGATGACGTGAAGTGGCTCAGCCTGGTCTGAGGCGATAAGTTTTTAGAGACTTCACAAAGAAGGTGACTAGAGTAACAGCCTTCTGATGCTACAATAAAATAGAATACAACAAACAGCTTTTCAAGACAAGCCAATTAATTGGAAAGGAGGGAGGTTTATATTGGCTGCTGGTTTTGGAGGCTTGTAGTCCAAGACCTGGTAGGCCCCATTGGTTCCCCTGAGGGAGGAGGCATGGAACACACTTACCCACACATCTATGGGACCTCATACAAGGTCACTACAAACTGATCACGGGCCCCCCCATCAGAACTTAATCCAGTCTAGCCACCCCTCAAAAGGCCCCTTCTTCAAATGCTACAGTTGGGTTGTGTTTGCACTCAGAAACCAATGACCAGCGCTCTGATCCAGAACACTCGAATTAGACACTGCCACCCACAGCAGCATTCTGAGGGCTGGGGTGGGTGAGTGCCACAGCCATCAAATTGCAAGAGTCGGGAACCTGGCTTTTTGCTGTTGCCCAACAAAAAAGTGCCTCCTCCACAGTGAGTGCATCTCTAAGTCTCATCAGTGCTGCCTCCTTAAGCCCAACCTTTCTCCATTCTGCTGTGTTAATTCAGCTGACCAGGTCTGTCAGCTCCAGCGGCCTTCTAGAAGGTCTCTTCCTCCCTGCCTTGTTTGATTCATTCTCCACTCTTCAGCTGCAGTGATCCTTTGAGACAGTATCTGATGATGTTACTCCTTTGTTTAGAATCCTTCAGTGACTCTTTCTTAATCTTGGGAGAAAGTCTGAACTTCTCAGTCCCCTGCTGAGAAGCATTCATCAGGTGCTTCCTCCATGCCGGTTCCTGTGCTAAGGGCTTCATGCACATCTAATGATACCCCAGGTTCGTGACTTCTGACACAGGTCCTGTGGCTCTCCCAGTATCACACTCGAGGAAACTGAGGCACACAGATATGTGCATACTTTGCCCAGGATCACACAGCTGGTAACTCACAAGGCAAGGCTCAAACCCAGGAAACCGGACTCCGGGCAATGCTTCTTTTAAAATTACTAATTATTTTTACTTTTTGACGACTTTTACATAGTTGATTAGCTTGATTAGGAAGGTGGGTGATGTCATCATTTCTGAGACTATCCTAGAGAGGAATACTTCAGCTCTAGAAACAGCAAGTTCGAAGGCCCTGGGATCCTGTGATTGGATACACCTGGCATGTTTGAGAAACTGCAAAGAGACCAGTGGCTAGGGCTGAATGAGAGATGGAAAGGATTGTAGAGGAGGGTTCAGACTGGAGTCAGATCATATAGGACCCAAAAGATGAGGGATTTGGGCATGAACTTTGAGTGACATGGGAAGCCAGCGGAAGAATAGAAGAGTGACGACACAAATAATGAGCAAGAAAGTGACATGTTTGCAGTAGGTTCTTCTGGCAGATGTGTCGTGTAGTATGACCGGTAATGACGACCTGGAGGGGTTCCGCTGCTTATTAGTAACAAGGATCCAGATGAGTTGACTGGGAACCAGTATGCTGGCAGCAGTGGTAGCCAGTGTGGGCAAATCTGGATGCATTGGGGGGTGGCAGAACCAAAAGCCTGTGCTTGGGGAGTGGAAGGGGCTGTGAGATAGAGGAGACGAGGAGGGCTGCAGGGTGCGGGTGCCCTTGACAATGGAAATTGTAGACTTGGCCCTCTCTAAGATGCGAAGACTAGCAGTGGCAGGCCTGGATGAGTGCTGTCCAGTGGCCAGTTGGTGGGGTGGGATACCTGGTATGTCACATGCCTGTGAAACATCACAGTGAACTTCTGTCATCACCCACTTTCACCCCCATTTCAGCACATGCTCCCATGCATCCCATGCTGTCCTCCGACTGGTTCCCAAATCAGTTGTGCTCCTTCATGATTCCAGGCCTTTCTGTCTACTGTTCCCTGTGCCTTGGAAAGCTGCCATCCATCCTTTAGTTCAGAAAATCTGTCATCATGCACTGACCTGCAAATGTCTCCATAGCCCTTGCTTTCCAACCAGACTGGCAAGATGAGTATCCAGTTTCTCAAACATGCCAGGTGTATCCAGTCAGTGTGAGTATCCAAACCCCTAGCAAGATGCACCTTCACATCCCTGCCCCTGATATGTGATGCCCAATGGGCATTTCACACGTTAGCTGGGTGGACAAAGGAGCTCTTTGCACATTTGGACCCAGCTGTGTTTGGATGGGAACTGTGGGAATTCCCCTGGAACCACTCCAGATGCCATGATCACCCAGACTGAAATGAAGGCAGCAGCAGGTGTCAGGAAGTTTGTGTGCTAATATGCCATGCACCTTCGAAGGCTGCAGCAGAAACTCCCCGTCCCTGCTTCCCTGCCCCACTTCTGGCTCTGGGTCTCAGCATCAGCAAATAGATAGTGTCTCCTTTACGCGGGCAGGTCTGTAGGGGAGATTTTGATTATGCAGCCGGAAAAGTGTTGAACCTAATGACGTGCTGTAGACCTGCTTTCCGCCGGCCTCCGGGTCTGCCAAAACGATCAGGCCTCATTATTTAGGAAGCTGCCGCAGCCAGGCATCACTAATTTGGGCATTACTGATTCGGATGCCTATTCAGGCAAATGAGCAATGAATGTAAAGTGCTTTTGTCAGTGAATTGCAATGAAGGGGGGGTGCGCGGAGGGCCAGGGGAAAGCGCGAGAACGTTGGAATTTCACTTCATTTCCAGAAAGCAACAGCCATGGCTTCCTGGAAGCTGCACTTGGCCACAGGCATGGGGAATGGGAAAGATTTATTTCCTTTTGCCAGAGCTCAATAAGTCAGTGTGAGTATCTCAAATCGATAACAGTTCTTGCGGATTTTCTAGGGGCTACATTAGAAAAGCCATTTTTAAAAATCACCAATCCACGGCAACGTCCCCTGATGAGACTGGCGTGGTGGAAAGGAGTGAGAGCTCCCAGACAGACGAAAGGTGGAGGAGGAAGGAGGCCCTGAGTGGAGCCCACAGGGAGACGGCCGCACCTGCAGGGCCGCTGGCATTGCACACCTCACTGGTTTTGTAGAACTCCTGCTGAGACAGGCGGCTGACTTATTCCTCCTGAAGGCTTGTGTGGGGGAAAGCTGTGATTAAAGCTCTCATTTGTTTTGCTTTGTTTTGTGTCTAAAATTTATTTATTTGAAAGGCAGAGTTACAGAGAAAAAAGGGAGAAAACAAGCTGGTGCGCTCCCCCAAATGGCTCAACAGCTGGGCCAGCCCCATGCCTGGAACTCCAAGCAGCTGTCCTCCATGGGTGATGCGGCCCAAGCAGGTGGGGCGTCTTCTACTGCTTTCCTAAGTACATTAGCAGGGAACTGAATTGAAAGTGGATCAGCTAGGCCTCAGTTGGTGCCCATACGGGATGTCCATGTTGCAGGACAGCTTGCAGGACAGGCTGTTTAACACTGGCCAGGGAGGGATAGTCATCCCATCCTGGACTGTTGAGGTATCAGGCCAAACAGTGAACTGACTCAAATTTTGGTGATTAAAAAAAAATTCCATAATCATATTTTTTGCGACAAGAGGTATGGGAATTCAGTGAAAGGTTGTGCATGTTTATTGTTGTTTTAATTCCTCACTGGAAATTCCTTCTGTCGGGGAATTTTGCCTTCGTTAATTCCTTACGTGAGAGAAGCCATGCATTCCCTCCCTGGATTCCCGGGGCCTTCTGGGCACTTGTGTCTCTGGCATATTCGCTCTGGCTCCTGTCCCTGTATTTCTGAGTGTCATGCTTCTTATAGTCCCTTTGGATTTGGCCAGAGTCCCCTTAAGTTAATTAGAACATTGTGTTATTCGTGACACCTGGTGGTGGTTCAGCCTAGACATAAAAAGATTAGTGAGTGTGCTTTCCTCTGGGACACGAGAGGGGTGCACCATTCAGAGCAACTCCAGAGCTACAGCAAAACCCCCCACGAGTGTGATAACTTAGAACAAAACTAGGTGACAGGATATTCCCAGGATGCAATGGGGCTGAGTATTCTCCAGAAAGCATAGAGGAACAGCAGCTGGAGGGAGAGGTATCTCGTTATCCTAGCAGTGCGGTGCTCTGCCAGATCAGCAGGAAGGGCAGAGAGTGCCCTGGTGGCCACTCCCTCCTTCCAGTCTTGCCCTCTACTGTGGAGAAGCTGCAGGCAGTACAGATCAGTGGGCAGGATGGAGGGGACAACCGAGACCCCAGGAACCTACCCCTCACCCCGCAAAGGAAACAACAGGGGATCCCAGCAAGCCCACTACCATGTATCTGAGCAGTGCATGGAAGTAGTCAGGGACCATAGTAAACTTGGAACCATGCTACTTTCTAAAAGTTTAGGAAAGCTCATTTCATATGGCCGTGAACCACAGGACAGTGATGAGGTCAGATCCCAAATGCAGATTGCATAATACATCAGACATGAAGGAGTAAAGTAGCGTCCCTAAGCAGCGCGGCTCTCAAAAACTTGAGAACGGCAGTCCACTTGTGCATGATTTAGAAGATACAAAGAGAAAGAAAGAGAACACAGGGGAGGGAAAACATGTGAATTCAGAATTAGGAAAATGTATGAATGAGATGACAGAATTCAGGAAAGAATTAAAATTTAAATGTCATTTAAGAAAAGACAAGTCAATGGGTAAGGATACAAGATAAATGGATACAGAAGGAAATTTTGGAAGAGAAATGGACGGTAAAAAGCAAAAAATAATTGTCAAAAAAGATTAAAAAACAATTCAAGAAATGGCAGCTCATAGTGAAACAGGCAGACATGTCATTGAGAAGAAAACCAAGGGGGCGTGTGCGACTCCAGGCTCCTTGCCTGTCTGCCCGTGGCCGTCTCTCCGCTCTGTCCTCCGTTCCCCTCGAAGGAGACTTGTCCTTGCATTGAGAGCCCACTTGGCTAGTCTGAGATGATCTCATCTCAGAAGCCTTCATGAAGTTACATCTGCAAAGGTCCTTTCCCTATTAAAGTCACATTCATAGGTCCTACAAGAGTAGGACTTAGACATCTAATCCAGCAGCCTTCCGGAGCTGCTGGACTGTAGGTGACAAAAACAGGATTTGTTTCATTTAGGGGCAAAATGGTTAAAGGAGAGGTTTTTGTTTTGTTTTGTTTTGTTGTTTTTTTTTTTTTAAGTCTTCCAACACATTATCAATTCTTGCCAAGAAACAAAAGTAAGTAACATGCTTGCATATGTAAGACACTTTCACATCCTGTATCCACAGGTTGGACAGTCACAGATCAGAAATGTTCAGGAAAATTGAGCTGTGTACCGAACACGTAGTCTCTTGTTTACATTATTCCCTAAACAATATAGTAAAACAGCAAGTTAGATGGCCTGTGCGTTAGTAGATACGCTAAGACATGTGGGGGTACAGATCAAGACAGGTTATTTGCAAGTTCCATGCCATTTGGTGTCAAGGACCCGAACACCCTCAGAGTTTGGGGTGCTGGAACAGTCTTCTTCAGGTACTGGGGATTGTGGTGGTCAGCTCACAGATCGTCCGTAGCCTTCAGCCACATGTGCCACCTGCCCTCAGAAAGCCATTCTGGTTCAGACTGCCCTGTTAATCCTCCTTGCTCGGGGACTCAAGCAGGTACCACAGGATCTCTTTTCTGGACTCCATCCACTTCCGCTGTGGGTTCACAAAGTGTTCGTGCGCCAGCTCTCCACTGGCAGCTTTCGGATTTGCTCACTAAGTCTGTTTGAGAAACATCTCAACTCTCAGTATCTGTCTCCATACACTATTTTAAAAGCAATTTAATTTATTTTGCTAACTGAGAAAGAGATCACATCTTCTGGTTCACTGTCTAAAAGCCAGAAATGACTGGGGCTAAACAAGAAGACAGAATGCCATCCAGGTCCCCTGTGGGTGGCAAGAACCCAATATTTAGGCCATCACCCGCTGCCTCCCACGGTGCTCATTAGCAGGAAGCCAGAACTGGGAGCCCAGACTCAAACCCGAGTGCTCAGTTAGGGAATGTGGGCTCCTATGCGGCATCTTCACTCTAGGCCAAATGCTTGCCTCCCACCTCTGCATTTTGTTTTTTGATTTTTTTTTTCCTTCTTCAAGTTGGGCTTCAATGTGGGCACCAGTACCAGCATATGTAATAGTAAGATTTATTTTTTCTGCCCTGCACTATTTTTTTTTAAATATTCATTTATTCATTAATTACATTGCATTACATGACACAATTTCATAGGTACTGGGATTCCCCCCCCTTCACCCCAAACCCTTCCCCCATCATGAATTCCTTCACCTTGATGCATAACCACAGCTCAAGTTCCGTTGAGATTCCCTAATTAAAAGTTTACACCATACAGAGTCCAGCATCCCACTTGTCCAGTTCAAGTTCAACCGCCTCTTAGGGAGGCCCTCTCAGGTTTGTAGGCAGAGCCAGCAGAGCGTCACCTCGATCAATTAGAAGCACCAACATATCATCAGCAACAGTCCAGGTATGATGAGGCTGGTGCAGAGTCCACTGATTGACATAGTCCGTCTTAGGGTTTCCCCTTGTCCTGTTCATTTTGCCTCTCTGCTTTAGAAGTTAATCATTTTTAAGTTTTACTTATTTACTTGACAGATGGATTGACAGAGGGAGGGAGAGACCAAGAAAGAGATCTTGGATCTGTTGATTCACTCTTGCAATGCCCACAACAGCCAGAGCTGGGACAGGTCGGAGCCACGAGCCAGAGGAATCCCATATGGGCAGCAGGAACCCAAATACCTGGGCTGCCAACTGCTGTTTCCTGGCACATCAGTGATAAGCTAAATGAGCAGAGACAGGATTCAGTCCTGGCCACATAGACGTAGGATGCAGGTGTCGTTGGCTGTGCACTGCAGTGCCTACCCCCAGAAACAGATCTTTTAATGCCATCTCTACCTTCACTGCTATGAACAAAAGCTCTTCCTGTGTTCTTCCGAATGTTCAAGGAAGAGACATTTCCCATTTAAGGGCAGTCGTGTGCGTTTCATAAGCAGATGAGGCCCACAGTTCGCTTTAGTCATTTCATTGTGCCTACCTGTGAGTGACAAGAGGGCAACATCTTGCCTCTTATCTGATCTCTTCCCCAGAATATTGGGAGAGGGATATGTGTGTTTCTCCTGCCAGCCTCACTGGGCTTTCACATTCAGTCACAGTTAAGGCTGTCAGACCCACGTGTGTAGACAGAGTTAGAAAGTACCAAACTAGAGCTGGTGTTGTGGCCCTGCTGTGAGTAAAACCACTGCCCACAATACTCCCATCCCATACAAGTGCCAGTTCAAGCCCCACCTGCTCCAGTTCCAATCCAGTTCCCTGTTCATAGGCTATGAAAAACAGCAGAGAATGGTCTAAGGACTTGGGCCCCTGATACTCGTGTGGGAGATACAGAGAAAGCTCCTGGCTTCTAGCCTTGGTCTGGCCCTGTCCTGGTTGTATGGCCATCTGGATGGAAGATCTTTCTGTCTCACACACCCTCCCGCTCTGTGACTCAAACTTTTAAATAAATAAATTTTTCAGAGTACCAAACAGATTGTTCAAGGGTCTGTGGATTCTTGAGGGGGTCCAAATATTTACCTGTGCCTGTGCATTTTAGGAGAGGGTTTATGACTCTCCCAGAATTCTCCAAGAGTTTCTTTGCTGCCACAGACTGTACCACTATACCCTCTCCATTATCTCTCTTTTCATTGTGACTCTCTTTAAAATATTGCTGTTTAGTCCACTGGGGCTTTTTTTTTTACTGGAGTTTTGGTTTTTTAAGACACATTCATTTCTCGATAGTCCCTGGGGGACTTGTTCCAGGACCTTCTGTGGATGCCCAGATCTGTACAGGTTCCGTACAGATGCAAACCTTTGGTAATATTGTCTAGCCTCCGGCTCGTTGTATCCATAGACAAAGAATCCACAGCTTCTGAGGGTCAACTCTACTGCATTAAACTATTGTTATTTATCTTGATGGATAAGCTTTTGAAAGGCACTCTGTACATTTTGCACCTGGCACAAATACCTCACCCTTGTTGACCTAACTCTGCCATTTGTCTTCCAGGCTCTCGCTCTGACCTTCCAAGCTGTTCTTTCTGTCTCCCCTTGACCCATCTTCCCAGCCTCCCATGGATGGTGCCAGTTCCCTTCTGAAAGTGCTATGTTGGTCTCATAGCTCCTGCCAGAGCTTCCAAAAAACCTTTGCTCCAATTTCTGGATATTCATGAGCAGCAGAGGTATTTTGGTCTCTGGGAAACATGTGACCAGAACACCGTCCATGTTGTGTCCAGTCCGTGCCGTATCTGGGTCACAAAAATGCATTGAGCACTGTGTATATCAGTTCTGGTGCAGTGGGCCCGTGATCATCACACTGCACACCTCAGTCTTCCCCAGGAGGTACTGGCTGTTCTTGGCCCCATTTTATTGCTAGGGAGACCCAGGTATGGAAGTGGCATTTCCTCAGAGTCTCACTGAACCAGTAGATGGTTAGGTCAACATTGAAGTCTGGATAACCCGACTCCAAAACCCAAGTTCTTATCTAAAACCTTGTGTGCGTCTTTCCACCTTGAGCTTGCTGCTCAAAAGCAGAGATGAAAAAGAATATGCTAATTTCTGCTTGTGAGGGTTCGTGGGCAAGTCCCCTGCAAATGTGGTCAGCAGATTCTCTGCTTTAAAAAAATGTGGCTAAACCTAGGTGGAAGCTAGAAAAATCCACAAAATGAAATTAGTAAGAAAAAAAGATCATTCAGAGAATTGCATGTGATTATGGGCCTAAACATGAACACACAGTATTGTTCTTGGAGTTTTAACCTTCTACCCTTCATTTGGAAACTGAGTGATGACATACGGAGTGACCTTGAAGACAAAAATAGGAAAGGTTTCGGAGCCTCCAATTCCTTGGAGACAGAATTTGTGTGCAGAAAGCAGTTTTGATCCAAGGGTAGAGGTACGACTGGGGGAACGAGGTGCCGGAGCGTGTCTGCTGCACCTGCTGGTCTGACAGGCTTGAGGATGCTGGCGAGGTGGGGAGCAGGAGGCCAGCAGGGAGGGAACGTGCATATGCTGGGCTCTGACAAGGCTTGGGCTTCCTTTGGCAGACAGAGTACCTGGGGACAAGTCTGCTGGCTACTGCATGCATGCTGCAGAGGTCAGGAGGTGCTGAGCCCCGTGCAGCTCTCTGGATCCACTGCTGACCCAAGGCTGCTGGGAGAAGTCAAGTGACCGGTTTGCTATTCCTAATTCCATTGCATTTGTTTAGGGTGCATTTTATATCCTGTATTTTGAGCTAAAAGAGATTGACTGGATGATGAGGCTCATTGTGACTTTGGCTGAACCTCCCGACATCCCCAAGGTTCTGTTTCTTTGGTAAATCTAGTTGTTCCCAGCATTAGCTCCTTCACAGGCTAGTCACCAGGATGATGGGGTGGGAAATTGGCCACAACTTCAGAGGAACAAATCTGAAGTGTGCTGTTAGATCCACAGCTGAGCAGGTCACGATACTAGAGTCAGGAAGGAGTGCAGGGCCAGTCCTGCTCCAGCAGTGAACTACTTAGTCGCAGGGTTTCTGTGGTCAAACCATCCCACACTCCCGGGGGCCACTGCCCACCGTCCGCATGCACTTTGAAGTCTGAAGGCACGTAGGTGGCGATTAGCAGTTTTACTGCCCAGAGGTAAAAGAGGCCATGAGGGATTCCGCCCATGGGGACCCAGATCTAATCAGTAAGAAGAAATTGATTGTCATGGTCAATTGTCATGAAGTTGTCATGAAATGAGGTGAGTGTTCACAGAGAATGAAAACGTCATTCAGGGTTGGGGACAGGAAGCGAAGACATGGTCGACATGTTTCCTAGACACACAGGTGGCAAAACAGTAAGATTTGTGGGGAAATTCCCTTGGACCCCCTGATCTGCAGTGATAAAGCACAGCTCAGTAGTCAGAGCACTCCGGAAAATCAGGTTTTCTGATCTAACCAAGTGCAGTTGATTTACTGGCACGAGGAAGGACGAAGTCAGCTAAAGGATCTGAAGAGGTTTATTGGAGATATTTCTTCTCTGATAGCTCAGTTATTATTTTGACAAAAAATAGAAATGGTGAAAATCACCTTTAGCTACTTTTGAGCCATTTGCTGTTTATTTTATTATTATATTTTTCCATGTCCTGTTTTAGATTATTATATATGTGTAATTTTTTTAGTTTAAATATGCATAGATAAGGGCCCAGCACGGTAGCCTAGCGGCTAAAGTCCTCACCTTAAACACACCAAGATCCCGTATGGGCACCAATTCTAATCCCAGCAGCTCCACTTCCCATCCAGCTCCCTGCTTATGGCCTGGGAAAGCAGTCGAGGACAACCCAAAGTCTTGGGACCCTGCACCCGCACGGGAGACCTGGAGGAAGTTCCTGGCTCCTGGTTTCTGATCAGTGCAGCACTGGCTGTTGTGGTCACTTGGAAAGTGAATTAGCAGACAGAAGGTCTTCCTCTCTGTCTCTGCTCCTCTCTTTATATCTGATGTTGCAATAAAAATAAATAATTTTTTAAAAAACATATGAATAGATAAAAAATGTGAATAGATGTTCTTTATCCTTTATTGGTACAGAATTTTTTCTAAAGATTTATTTTCATTGGACAGTCAGATATAGAGAGAGGAGGAGAGATAGAGAGGAAGATCTTCCGTCCACTGATTCACTTCCCAAGCTGCCGCAACAACTGAAGCGGAGCCAGTCCAAAACCGGGAGTCCAGAGCTTCTTCCGGGTCTCCCATGCGGGTGCAGGGTCCCAAGACTTTGGGTCGTCCTTGACTGCTTTCCCAGGCCACAAGCAGGAAGCTGGATGGGAGGGGGGCCACAAGGATTAGAACCAGCGCCCATATGGGATCCTGGTGCATGCAAGGTGAGACTTTAGCCGCCAGGCTATTGTGCCAGGCCCAGTACAGAACTTTTTATCACAGATGTCAATAGCTCACTATTATCTTATTAATGTCCCCAGTTTTTGCACTAATGAGAATAATGTTCGCTGCAGTGAACATCTCTATGCACAAGGGCTTTCTGTAATTTATCTCTTCAAAATAGATTCTCAGAAGTTAAGAGACTATTACCAGCTCATTTACCAGAACGATCATACAGTTGACCTTCTTGCTGTTTGGTACAAGTCTAATGAGCTGAAAACTTTATTTTAAAACAATGTATATGGTGGATGAAAGAGCAACCTACTAGGAAGAGATACACAGAAGTTCTTAGAGCTAGACTGTTAAAACTAAATGAGCTCAAAATTATGCAAGATGCTGAAAAGTAATTGTTGAGCGGGGCAGTTGGTATGGGGCTTGCTGATTGAATTGGATGGGGGAACCTTAACAACAGCAAAGAAAAAACAGAACTGTTCAACATCTCTCTTCCCTCTCCTCCTTGGAAAGCAGTGATTGATGGCCTGAAACAGGCAGTGCACACACTGGCATGATGTAGTACAAGCCCACAGTGGGTGAATTGATCGTGAAAGCAAATCTAAATTGCTCCAGGTAACTTTGTGCCCTTGGTCGAGGCAGATATCACAGAGTAGAGAATTCACAGGGATAAAACATAAGCCACTTCCAGTGACCTTTAAGGGAATGAAAAGTGGAAAATGTACTAAAAGACAGACCTGAGCTGCTGTGTGCCTTATATCAGGATTAAGGAGGAGAGGGAGATATGTGTGCACAGATGGAAGAGCTAACCTGCTAGAACTTCTAGAAGAAATTCAGAACGGATGGTCAGACATACATGTGGTTTCCAGATGGGCGACCTGTGTGGCTCCTGGCTCCTGCATTAAACCTGACCCAGCCCTATCTCAAACATCTGGAGAATGAACTAGCAGGTGAAAGATCTCACACACTCTCTGTCCCTCTTGTCATTCAAATACATGAAAACAAATAAGCATTTATTAAATAAGATGAAATCTAATATTGGTTCACATTCTTTTTTAAAAATATTTATTTATTTTTATTGGAAAATCAGATTTAAAGGGAGAGGAGAAACAAAGAGAAAGATCTTCCATCCTTTGGCTCACTCCCCATGACTACAATGGCCAGAGCTGAGCTGATCTGATTACATCAGAAACCAGGAGCCAGAAGTTTCTTCCAGGTCTCCCATGTGGGTGCAGGGTCCCAAGGTTTTGGGCCGTCCTCAGTTGCCTTCCCAGGTCACAAGCAGGGAGCTAGATGGAAAGTGGGGCTGCCGGGATACAAACCAGCACCCATATTGGTTCCTGATGCATGCAAGGCGAGAACTTCAGCCACAAGGCTACCGCGCCGGGCCCTAACAAACATTCTGTGTATTACTTCTAAGCACCGTTTCAAGGCAGGATGAAATTAAACAGTTGATCATGGTAATAGCAATGGTAGAAAGCAAGGGTTAATAGTTACAAAATATGTGCTCTGTGACATAGATGGGTCTATGTGTTGCATATCACCATCATTTGTAAATTGTACTGGAAATTTGATAAACATGTCGTCTGTGATTCAAGTTCCCTCTGTGGGTTGGAACTTGTACTCACTTTTCAGTTGAGGCAAATAAGACAAAGTAACTTGCGAAAAGTCACCAGGCTGGTGCTTGAGGCCTACATGCTTAACTACGGTGCCACTTTTTCTCTTGCATTAAATTAAATCATGCATTGAATTGGTGTTCTGCCAAATTAGCTTAGACCAAGAGACAGGTGTTGCATGACACAGACTTGGGGCCACCTGGATCCAAATGTTGGCATTCCATTTCCAAACTGTGTGATTGTGGCTGAGTCCGTGCACTCCTCTCTGCTCCGACTTCCTCCTCTGTAAAGGAGAACAGGGGTCATTCCTATTCCTTATGGCAGTGGAGATTAAAGGGAGTTATCGGTACGAAGCATCTAGAACGATGCCTTGTATGCTTGCCAGTGCTTGCAGGGCCATTGTGATCAGGGGGGGACTTGAGAACCAACATCGGACTTGTTGGAGTTGAGTCTGTGGAGCTGGTGGTCTTGGCTCTTCCACTTCTCGCTGCTTGTCTTTGAAACAAGAGTAGTCATCGCTGTAGTGACCTGAGCTTGCTCAGTAGTTGGTAGCTGCTGTTGTCATTAGACTGATATTGTCCAGAGGAAGGAAGGTGCTGGTCCTATTCCTGGGGCTGTGTTTGGGAGTGAGTGCCAAACAGGATCTCCGGAGGAGGCAGCGGGTTGGTGGGGGCCTACAAAGGACAATGCAGGGATTATGTCGGGACCAATTTAGGACACGTAATCTGAGGCAAGGTGACCAAGCAAGGAAGTCATAACTCCCCACTAGGCCAGCGGTCATGAAACGGTGTCATCGAATCAAGGCAGGGGACAGTAAGACATATTGGGGAGCGTCTGAGCTTATGACGTGGTCACTTACTTTTCTGATAGAATGGGTCAGGGTTGGACTAGGCTACCTGTAGAGTGTCCCACATCTTTTACATGGCATGAAGCTGGAGCAAATCCACGTCTAAACAAAGCTGGAGATTATTTCAGTGAAAGAACACTTCAGATACTTACTATTAAAACCAAGAAAATCATCGAATGACTGCACCCTCTGGTTCCTTATCCCATACACTGAAAGAAAGAATACAGCCAACTTTATGAGGCTTTGTGAGAATTACCTGAGATATAATACACAGGAAAGTACTTTATCAGCTCCAAAGTACTGTACAGGTGTAGACTATTATGTTTATTGTTGCCATAGCCTTTCCCAAGAGTTGGAATATAATGAAACACGCTCAAACATTTATCCATCACCCTTGAATCAGAAGATCCCTTAGGATAGGGGTGGAGAACAGCTAGTCCATGGGCCTTATAAGGTCTGGGAACTCGTTTGGTCTGGCCCTGCCAAGGCAACCACAGGTGAGACTCGAAATTCAATAGATCAATAGCAGGCTAATTTTTCAGTTGTTAATTCTGTATAACCCACGAATGATGTTATAAATACCCCAATGGCCCTCAGCAGAGGCAAGCTTCCCCCACCCCTGCTTTAGGAAGTTACAAAATCCCAGGGTCAGGGCCTTAAGCATGGAGTAATTCTGTAGAAAAAGATCCTGGCTGTTCATATTCTTAGGCTTTTAGGATTCAACTCAAATGGAAGCCTATTGACTGTACAGTCCTGAAGGGAAAGGATGTCACATACTCTGCACCCTCGCTTTCTGGATGAAGTCATTGAGCCCAGCAGCCCACCCTGAGTCACGCGCTAATTAGTGGCAGGTCTGGGAATGAAATCCAGCCTCCGGACTTCCGGCACACTTTGCGTTGTCAGCTTAAGCATTTCTCAGAGAGTCTGAAATGAGGGTGAACATGGCCCCTCTACACATGGAATCGGAGAGACATTAGCAGAAAATGTCAAGACCAGAGCATGTCACTGGAGGACGTGACACCATGTCCTTGACGATTTTGGGGGAAAAGTGCAGTGGAATTCTTAGCGATGATCATCAAAGCAATCATCACAGCTTCTGTGCAAGTCTTAAATGTTCCCTGAAACTCACTGGCATTAGAAATGCTTATCTTCTTAAATGGCTGCCATGAGCTTTGGTTGTCAAAAAGTTCACAGAAATTCATTAAACAAATAGGCATGGATTTCACATTTTTTTATGTAGCAAAATCAACATCTTTGATTTCCATTTGCCGTGTACTACCAAGAGATGCAAAATTTGCTTTCTCTCCCCGTCTCCCTTGATTCTTAGTCCTAATAATCATTTAATATCTATATTCATCACCTATGCTGATTATGATTGCAAGAGTTAGCTATGAACGAATTTATGTGTTCCTTTCTCATCTTGTCCATGCACCTGCTGGCCCATTAGCAGCTGTGAACCCTGCAGAGTGTCAAGTTCAAGCACCAGTGAGCTAATGAACACATAGTCCATGCAACCCGTGCTTTATTCCCGGATGCGCTAAAAGCAGAGTGCCACCTACTCCTCCCTCCTCTTCCCATTTATAAATCTATTTCTTCTGGGATCTACAGACTTTTGGGGGGTTTTATTTTTAGTCTGTGGATAACTTGAAAAAAAAAACTTCCAAGGATCTAAGTCGTGGTTGGGGAGGAGTCAAGCCGTTGTTGAAGCTCTAATAGGTGTTGAAAACCAATGTCAGTTCTGAACCTAGATGGGAGATGTGTGATTAAGCAGAGTGTCCCGGATCGGCACCCAGGCTCTGGAGGCAGCGCGCCTGGGTTTGCGTGTGCTATGCTCTTGTTACCAGGACCATGCAACCCCACGTGAATCCCTTGTACAAGCTGGGCCTCACTTTCCTAATCTGAACTCCTATTTCCTAGGCAGGTGTGTGAGCCTGCAGCTGAACACACTGGCATGCAGGAAGTGCTTGGTACAGTCCCACATACATGGAAATGCTTTAAAAGTGATTATTGCATCAGTGAAACTGTCCTGATTAGACCAGGGTACAAGCCTCTTTCTTTGAGATGCTGTAACCCACAAGGCCTTAGCGCCCTTACATGGCAGGGTAAGGGGCTTCCCTTGCCTCCACTGGAATTGCAAAGCACATTCTACAGCATGACCTTTATTCCATTGAATTAAATAGGAAATAGCCAGGCAACTTGACTTTGAACACCTAAGACTATCAAGCCTCTCTCTGGCTCACTGAAGTGTCCCCTTTCTCTCTTTATGCTCATGGAGGAGAGGTGACTGATCAGTTTATTTAGAGACCTAGGGTAGGTGGTGTGCTCCACCGGGATCACTTCGTTCACGGTGCTGGGGCTGCCTGGGTATTCCCTGTGGCTTGCTGGGTTCCTTTGGTACAGGAGCCTGAACATTGGCCAGGGTCCCTGGCCAGGGGGTTTCCAAGCTGTGGCTCTGGTTGCTTTGGGGGTTGGGCTGTGGGAGAGATTAATGGGAAGTGAAAAGAGAAACTGTCCTTCTTAACCGGCAGAGCTGTTTGGAGTCTGTGACTCTTCTTGTATTTAGGGAAAAGATTACTCATGAGTATTTTCTTCCATAGAATATAAAGAGACTTAAATTACTACCGCGTCCCCCACCCCTGCTCAGCCGCCTGCCTCCGCTTCAGTGTGTCCTCTGTGCAAACTTCAGCATTTTACTCTCACTTCCCCTCCCTGGCAGGATTCGGTTCTGTATTTGTTTGGCATCTTCACCTCCCTGAAGCCCCCCTATACTTTTTCCTGTTTCCCCACTGAGCGCCTACCCGGTGCTTTCCTGGCCACTCCTCCCTGGAATCTTGCATTTCCCCCAGGGACTGAGTCCTCACAAGCCTCACTGATGATGAATCCGCTGTTCTTCCTAGTGTAAGGGAGGTACCCTTGGAGGCAGGAAGTTCAGCCACCCTCCTCGTCACTGCCACCTTACTGGGGTTGGGAGTGTGCATTATCAAGGTCACTGGGGACGGCTGAGATCCCTCCTGCCTGCCCGGACCATGTGGAATCAGTGTGAATTTCTGTCCCCATCAAGAATCCAGAACAAGACTCTGAAGCCTGCACTGTATTCCAAAAATCATAGGGCAGGCATAGAAAACAAACGATTAGCCTATAATGCAACTTCTTCCTTGTGAAAAATAAATGATGATGCAACTTAAAACCCGAGGAAAAATTCTCAGATGTCCCTCTGTAATTATTCCAGTGCCCAGTAGTTCTTTGTTGGTGGACTAGCCCTGAGGAGACTTCCACAGGGTTCAAGGAAGCCAACTACTATTCTTTGAAACAGTGGAAGACGGACCCAGCAACTCTGCCCAGAGCCCACAGACATTCTGCAGGAGGTCCAAGGCACTGGCTCCCCACTGCAGCAAGGAAGAAAGGCAGCCCACTCGATAAACCAGATAGGTCTTTGTCATGCCTGGTTTCAAGGTAAAAGGTGATTCTTCCCACGATGGAAGGCAAGAACACTTTGCAACACTTACAGAGTCGTCTTAGCAAGCTGCTCCGAGCAAATAGTGATCCTCTGCAGTCTGTGTGAGCTGCTGATTCACCCCATAGTGATTTGACAGAGTGAAGCTCTATTGAGCTTCTAGCTTTTTCTGACCCTGCAGTTCTTAAAATTTTCATCTCAGAACTTGTTTCAGTCCCTAAAGGTAGTTTAAGACTCATAGACTTTTTGCTCACGTGCGTTATGTCAGCACACTTTTATCATGTTATAAATTAAATCTGAGGATTCTCATCAACTAAGTATATTGTTAATGTATAGAGCTGAAATTTTTCTCACCCTTAAATAGGAAGAGTAATATTGTTGAACATTTTTAGAAATCTCTTTAATGTCTTGTTTAATGGGAGATGGCTAGATTCTCTTATCTATTGATGTGATCTATTGCAATATCACGTCACGTAGCCTCTAGAAAATTCCACTGTGTATCCAAGTAAGAATGAGACTGAAAAATGCAAATAATATCTTAGTATCATGAAAAGAGTTTTTACTTCATACACACCCTACAAAAGTCTTGGGAACCCTCCAGGGGTCCCAGAATCATATTGAGAATCACTGTTCTAACCGCTTGAGTCATATATCAAAGATTGCCCACAACAGCAAAGTGAAATAAAAATATGAAGTCACCGTCAGGCTCCTGGAGATCCATCTATCAGTGTCTGTCCCAGACTTCCCCAGGCGGCCAAGTCTCAGCCAGGTTGGGACGTTCTGCCATCAGCAAGCAAAATGAAAAGGCGAAAGGCCCCGTATCCTTCCTCGCCCTCTCGTTCCCAGAGCAAGCCTGCTGCTTTCCCAGAGACGAAGTGCTCGGCTCTTCCTGGAAGAAGTTGCAGGGAACATTTCATTATTTGGCAGCTCTGGGAGGTCAAGGCTGACTCTGGCATATTCTCATTTCCGAAGGACGCTGGGCTGCAATCAGATCAGCTCTGAGATCCTTTCCAGAACCCATGGAAACATGGCATGAATTCACGAATTCCCGAATTCCCGAGCCCCTCCCCTCAGCAAGGCTACTGAGACCCTCCATGCCTTAAGCGCTTATTTTGGCCTGTGGGCAGAAAGTAAATGTGGTGGCGCACTTTCACTCTCCTCAAAGGTGCAGCTTTGACTTGGGACTTGGAGTCTTGAATGTAACAGCCCTGGGACCCGGGCACTTCATGTTGTTAACCATTGAGAAATGTTCCCCTTTGTGCCAGCTGACAAGGCCTTCTCTCTCCCTCCCACAGGCTTGCAGCCGGTTTACTGGAGCAGGGATGACGTAGCCCAGTGGCTCAAATGGGCTGAAAATGAGTTTTCCTTAAGACCAATCGACAGCAACACGTTTGAAATGAATGGCAAAGCTCTGCTGTTGCTGACCAAAGAGGACTTCCGCTACCGGTCTCCTCATTCAGGTGAGCATTGGACCTCTGACGTGTGCTCAGTTTGCAAACTGTTCCAAGATTGACACGCTGCCCAAACGATGTGCTTGGTGGGGCAGCTCAAGCACAAAGGTGGCTCAGCAAGAGACGTGTCTCGCTGATGTAGCCCAGTTTGAGGAGAAAAGAAGAATTTTCAAGGCCAAGGTTGGGAAACTTAAGATAAAGAGAGGACTTCCGACCCACGGACACTAGGACTTAAAGGATCCAGTTGTGCCGCCAAATGAGGGAGAAAATGGCATTTGGAACCCTTCCACTTGCCCCTGACTGCAGACTTTTCAGTGAAAGGTGTGGGAGTGAGTGTGGGTCATGCATGCTTCAATAAAAGCAGAAACCCAGGAGGCAGGGGGATGAGCGTTGCTTGGGGAGAAAACCCAACAGAACCATAGATACAGAACGGGACACACGGAGCTCCAAGGAGCCAAGGCCCCGGAGGCGGCGACCCAGAGTCTCCAGGGGATTTCTCTGGGAAAAACTGACTTTGGGAAGGAGTGCATCTGGTAGCTTCGAGAAGTCCCTGGAAATACGAATGAAACTTTCCTTAGGCTCATCTAACTTGGAAAGATTTCTCAAAATCAGGGCAACTACATTAGGAGATTTAGTTCAGAAGCAAGCATTTCTGCCTGCAACAGTGTTTTTGCTGCCTTCAGATATCCTGGGTCATTTCTCCAGCCTTGAGGGTGTTTAGAAGATAGTTGTCTGGGACAACACAGATCTTGGACAAATCTGGGTCTCAGGTTTGTGCGTCTTGAGGCCATAATTAAGCGAGTGCCAAAAGGCTCTTGTCCTGTGGAGTCTCTTTGGGCTCACTTACCTGCCAGAGTCCCTTTCTTTCTTGGCTAAGGTCAGAGGCCTTCCCCAGGTACCGGACTTGTGTCCTCCTGGAGGCCCACCAGAAGTTAAAAAAGTAACCAGCCTGAGCAGTGGCCATTGGCAGGATGAGATAAGGCATCGGAACCGCATCTCCCTCCTGCTGTTCCCGGTTGCAGCAGCCAGCCGTTGAGGTGAAGAAATGCTAAAGGGGAAGTTCCCCCCACACCCCCAGCACACGTTACTGACATAAGTTCCTATCTCTGAAAGCAGGTGATTCTTACTCCTTTATAAGAGGCACAAAACAAACCCTAAACGATGGGGGCCCTCCAATCACTGCTGCTTTCTGCAGTCTTCCATGACAACCAGCTAAATAATAAATAAATAAAACTGTAAATGTTTCCTTTGAGTTTAGTGCAAAATACTTCCCTTTTCTGTTTCAGTGGAAACTTCGTGATATTCTTTTCAAAAAGAGAAAGTTACAGATCCGGGAGGGGAAAAAAACAAACCAACTACACATGTTCCAGTGAAACTGTTCATGTCAAGCAAAGGAACATGCAGGTTGTGTTTGGACCTGATTTGACTCAGGCCCCGGGCGAGCTTTCCTCCTTAGAGTTGGTAAATTTCCCCCTGTCATATCTCAGGTATTCCTTTCTATTTGCTGTTTGTTTTCCTCCTCTGTGGCCTCTCCACATGACTTGTGAAACCAGGTGACTCAGAGCTATCAACTTGCCACTTTGTCAAATCTCGGCTTGGGTAGACTCGAAAGGAAAGGGGCCTTGTTTTCAAGAAACCTGCTCTCCAATTACAGAGCAGCATTGCACTGGCCCTCAAAGAAAGCTGCACATGGCAGAGTTGAGGAAGGTGGGCCTCATGGGAGCAGGCATGGAATTTGTCAGGAACATGAAGGGTGAATCGAGTTAAATAGGCTCATTTCCGGGAGGGCATTGGCACAGCGTTAGCCTACTATATTCAGACGACAGGGGGGCCCACTTAATGAGCAGAAGAAGCAGGAGAGCAGGCTCAGATAGATGCGCTGGTCTGGGCACCCAGGCGTGAGTTGCCATGGACACATGGAATTGGTAGTTGTAGAAGTGTGTACCAAGCCGCTGCAGGCCGGGGGCACAGAAGAGTTCAGGACAAAGAGAAGGATTTCTAAAGCTGTATTACCTGACAGAGTTCAAGGGTCTAGGCATGGAGCTGGACTTGGAAGAGATAGAAGGATGAATGAGAGGGAAGTGGGGGAGAATTTAAAGAGTAGGTGAAGGAGGAGGAATTGAGGACCAAAGCCACTCGCTGTATCTCCCAGCTGAAATACGGTTTGTTACCCGTCCTCATGCCCTACCCTCATATTTCAACTTTCTCCTGGAAAAGTTCCTGGTCTCTCTTCCCTGCCACTGTTTCTTTCATCTCTCACCTGTTCATCCTCCGTCAAGGTTAGCTGCTTTAGTCCCAGAGCATGTTCTGTCTCTGTTATGGCCACACACACACACACACACACACACACGGTGTTCTGTGAGATTCTTTTCTATTCTGCATCTTGCCCTACCCTACGTTCCCAAAGTAGGACGTTCATTGTGGGCAGGGACTGTGTCCCGTTAAGCTGCCTTGGCTGTAAGACCTAGCACAGGACATGGCATCCAAGTGGCACTAAGTCAAAAAAATTGAATTATACCCAGCTCTAGAATCCCTTGAAAGCCCAGATAAAGATGTTTGGTTTTTATTTTTGCAATTAATGGGAAATACTGGAAAGTTTTGATTGGGAGGATATAATTGGAGCTTTCCTTTTGGAATACACATTTGCCTTTCGAACCTAGTATGGATTTGTTGGGTCACTGAAAACAGGAAAGCTGTCACAGCATTGCTGCTGTAATGCTAAGGAGAGACAGGTACATCTAGAACTGGACCCATGGGACCAAAGTAATAATCCTCCCAGGATCTGGAAATAGACACTCAGGAACCTGTCTTGTTAGGCTGTTAACAGTCTGAAAGAAGAGCCAGGCCAGAGCTGGCAGCACTGAACTGTGCCATCATCCCCATTACATAGATGCACAGGGGCAGATGGTGCAACGGGTAATCCAGTTACGGCACCAACCGCGTTTCAAGTCAGTGTGGACTAGAAGAAAATCCTTCACAAAACAGGGCAGTGCTTCCAGAAAGTTTGGAGGACAGAACTAAGAAGGCCCGTCACAGTTTATGTTGTAGCAACCAGCAAGTGCTGAAAGTACTTCTGCCAAAGGCAGAGGCAAGATTTGGGTTGAAATCATTTTTTTTTCTTTCTTTGCTGATTTCTCAGCTGTGACATTGGCCAGTGTCTCTCCTGTATCATGGTTTGGTGGAGTAGAGGCCCAGGGGCCTGGGTTCTCTAGCTGGGTGCTCTAGGTCACAAGTCACATCACTTCTTTGCCTTCCTTCCCTCATCCATAGAATGAGATCTTCACCATGGCTCCAGTGTTCCCTGGCCCTTGAGTAGCTTGGCCCAACTTCAGCTCTGAAACAGCGTGAAATCTCTAGTAAGCAGAATGCCTTAACATCCTGGAAGCAGAGAGTAAATACTTCAACCTCCTTTGGCCTGTACATGTGTAAAACTTGGGCTTTCCTGATGGTTTTCCATTCACCTTTCCTTGCATCTTGATGGTTCTTGCCTGCATACAGAGAATCAGAAGAAGCGTCTAGTCATGGCAGTATGAGAATAAAGCAAAGCATCTGGCTGTCCCAGTACTACAAAAGGATGTTGGTATCTTCCGTCCATCTGACCTCACCTGAAGTTTCCTCACTGTTTGTAATTCATTCTGCAGCAGAGAGAGGAGAAAGCTGGGTTCCATCAGTTACAATCATGCAATATTCAAGTGTGCCCAAGGTTTGAATACAGCAGCCTCTCTGAGCACCATATTCTGCAGATTTCACCCCTATTGTGCCTATGCAGGCAGTCCTTTTCCATCCACCAGAGTAGTGTGGTTGATAGAACTGGGTAGTCTCTAAACAGAATTCCTCCAAGTTGAAGATGTGTGAAGTGTTTTTTCTTAACACTGTCCCAGTCAGAGGAATCTCAGTGGATAACAAATGTATAACATTTGCAAACTACAAAATAAATGTAAAGGGATTAATTTTATAAATTATCTTACCTAGTTCCTGAAGCTTCTAGATAATGACTATATCAAATGGTTCTGGGTGACTTAAACTCAGAGAAGTATTTGACGGCTTGGCTAGTTTGAAACTGCAAAGCACATTATGAAAAAGGAATAGAGCCGAGTGTTGTGGTACAGTGAGTGAAGCTGCTTCTTGGGGTGCCTGCGTCCCATAGTGGGGTGTCTGGGTTAGAGTCTCATCCCCACTTCTGTTTCAGCTTTCTGCTCATGTACACCATGGGTGCCAACACATGATGGCTCAAGTAATTGAATCACTCACTACCACCCACATGAGAGACCCAAACTGAGTTCCCGTCCCCTAACTTTAGCTTAGCCCAGTCCTGTCCATTTGCAGGTGTTTGAGGAACAAACCACTGGATGAATCAATCTTTCTCTTTCTGTCTGGATCATTCTGCCTTTCAAATAAACAGACTTTACAATAAGAAGGAGCAGACAGGTTAGAATTTCTGTTTCCTCTTTGGAGTTATCCAGTACATGACATTTAGATAAAATGGTGTTACATACCCATTATTTCATAGGAACAAAATAATCCAAGTTACTTTCAGTATGATTTGTTGTGCTCTCTGTCATGCTGAAAAAGCAGCAGAAATCGTTTCAGAGTTCCTTCAATTTAGCAAAAATATATTGGGAGTTTACTAATATGTGGAGATTTGAGGATGCTGAAATCTGCAGTCCTTGAATATTACTAAAGGGAGATTTGGAAACTAGTTTCTTTCCTTTCCAGGCTCCTGGTACCTTGATCCTGGGAAAGATGCTTTGCTTGTATTCTTCAACTATACTATAGTTCCCTCTCAAAGTTCAAAATAAAAATATTGGTCTTGAATACACTCTCTTGAACCGATTTTGTTTGAGGCAGTGGTTAGTGATTTGCTGGATTGGGTGGCTCTGGCAATTAGCTGTTGCAGATTGAAGTCAGAGAATTGGAGGCTAGGGTCACAGAGGAGGAGGGCTTCCAGCAGGCAGGACCACAGACAGGGGACACCAGCCTTGGCGCGTCCTTCTCTCCCTGTGTCTTGCAACAAGCCACCAAAGCATGTGTCATGCACCAGAGAGACGCTGAGAGAAGTTACTTATGGGAAAGTCATTTGATTTTTTAGCACTTACTCCATTTGTGAAATGGTGGCGGTAACAGATCCTTCTGTCGTACGAGGTGATGCTGTAATAACACAGTGGAAACAAACTGCAGAATACTTCCTTTAACAAATACATACTGATGTCACAATCTGTTAACAGCTCATTACTTTGTATATCTTGCTGTTTCTAGCCAACTAAAATAATTGCTTTCCTAGCTGACTTTTTTTTTAAGATTTATTTTATTTTCATTACAAAGTCAGATATACTGAGAGGAGGAGAGATAGGAAGTGGAGCTGCCAGGATTAGAACCAGCGGCCACATGGGATCAAGGCGAGGACCTTAGCCACTTGGCCACACCGCCAAGCCCTTTCCTAGCTGATTTATCCTCCTCTCTTTAAAAATTTATAGATATCTTTATTTTGGTGCAAAAATCTTTGAAATCCATGAATTTTTTTTAATAACAAGGATTTTAGTTTTTAAATTGCTACTATTTAAGCATTTTGTTAAAATACAGTATACAGACCAAGAAATGTACACCAGTGTACAGATAATTGAGCTTTGTTTTCTCCTCTGAGCACACGCCTAAGCAACACCCAGATTAAGGACAAAACGCCACTTGCACCCCAGAATCCTCCGTATTCTCACCCCACCCATTTCTTCCAGAAGAGAAGAGAATGCCGTCATTTACATTGTGTGATGTAGCGAAGCAACATTTGTAACTAAATAACCAGCGATAGCATAGCCGCACCATTTTTATACTCTCACTATTAACTTCCACATCAAGAGAAAATATGTATTTGTGTTCTTTCACTTCACATAATGATTGACTTGTTTTTGTCATAAAGGCAGTAGTCTCATTTTCCCCACAGTCTGACCACCTTTTCCTTAGGGTCTTGGTGGCCAAGGCATAAATATTAAGCTACATTTACCTAGTTCCTGGGTAAAATGCCAAACTAACTTTTCTGCTCAGCGATCACTCTAGTCTGCATAACGGTCCCTAATTCAGTCTGCCTGTGAGCATGGGAATGGGTGGAAAGCTTGGAAGTCAGGCTGGAAACAGACTGGAAAACCAAGCAATTCCGTTTCAGAAACAGGCTGTGTGTGCACCAGTGGGGACCCCAGGCCCTGATTTGCACAGGTATTTTCACTGAGTTAATGGTGAAACTGAAAGGACCCAAGCCTTGGCTTTCACCCCCAAACCTGGCACACAGAAGGGACCTAGCAGAGAGAGCGCGAGTTAGTTCTCTGATGAATCTGCAGAGTATCACTCACACCAGGCGGGCTTGGGGGCTTTTTTTGTTTTGTT
Organism: Ochotona princeps; assembly: GCF_030435755.1. NCBI lineage: Eukaryota > Metazoa > Chordata > Mammalia > Lagomorpha > Ochotonidae > Ochotona > Ochotona princeps. The sequence continues at coordinate 18,251,701 of NC_080858.1, read as the reverse complement.
TTTTAAAGAATTGGTCAGAAGGAAACTAAAATCTCTGAATAAAACAGAAAGAAGTGTTTGAAAATTTATTTAGATAATCTACATATGAGATTGTGCACATAACAAATTATTAACCTGGAAATGTAAATTTTTTAAGCCTGGCAAAGCTCTACTTTAACTAAACTTGAGCTGTTGGAAGGAGGTGGACCCCCATGAGAGGCTGTCGGTGACACTAAGCATGGGTCTCGTGCCTTCTGGAACAAGAGATGTGTAATAAGAACTTTAATCATACCCTTTGCACGGATAATTCTGTTCCTAAGAAAGTCTCGCAAGGAAATAATCCAGTAGTGGGCGGGGAAAAAGAGATGCCCTTAGCAATGCTATTTATACTTTTAAAAACTGGAAATTCCCCAACCACCCCCAGTGTGAGACTAGCAAAACAAACTGTTAGGGTAAAGAAATATAATGAACTGCAGTGTCTCTTCATAAGCATTGATTTGCTCACTCATCTATTATTTTTTCAGTTGAGTAGGCAGAGCCTCACAAGATCGTGTTAAGGATTTTAAATGTTAACAAAACGTGGATAGCATCCAAGACTTTGATGTTTTTGTTTTAAGACTTATTTATTTTTATTGGGAAGGCAGGAAAAACAGAAGGGGATGCAGAGATAAAGATCTGTCTCCTGGTTCACTCCCCAGTGGCCATAGTGGGCGGAGCTGAGCCGATCAAAAGCCAACAGCCAGGAACTTCTTCCAGGTTGCTCCTGCACGTGCAGGTCCCAAGGCTTTAAACCATCCTCTACTGCTTTCACAGACCACAAGCAGGGAGGTGGATGGGAAATGGAGCAACTGGGACATGAACTAGCACCCAAATGGGATACTGGCCCATGTTTGCCCTGTTTATTTTCAGTAGGCAAATAGATTTCACTTACTTTGAAGTATCTTTTTTTATATTCCAACAATCCTATTTTTAATAGTATTTCTAGATATGATCTGTAGCAAGTAGGGAGATTTGAGGAATGCATCAAGAGAACAGGTTGATGTTGGAGTGATTAAGGGATGGTAGATGTTGCAGGAGGAATAGTGGGCCATCCTCAGGTATTTGGAAGCCTGTTGGAAACGAGGTACTTATTCTGTGTTACTCTAGGACCAAGGAATGGGAATTGCAGGGGAAGCAGGCTCTAACAGAGCAGAAGAATTTGCTGTCAGGTCGAGTTGTCCAAAAGCAGTTTGCTGTGCTCTAGCAGGCTACCCATCTCGGGAACAACTCAGTCAAACACATGCTGGGTGTGGGGTGGGAAGCTGGGGAACTCACAGTGAAAAGAAAGTTGGAGCCTGTCTTAAAAACTTTGAGAATCCTCTCTAGGTTTATCACTCCAAGTTATGGGCACCCCCCGGCAGTCTTACGCGTGGTGTGTGTGTAGTAAGTTGGTCTCCCTCCTCCTCTCCTCCCCTTTTGCACCTGCCCAGTCTCACCTGGTAGCTGAGGACATGTGTCCATGAATGGATTGATGGCCACATTGTAGCATCTCGGAGTTAATGTTTTTCTTGACCTAGCACCACAGGTTCACACTACCACCCACTACCACCCGTTAGCTATCCTTCATGGCTGGCACATGGGAAGAAGGGTAGGTGGGAGGAGGAAGGGGGCATCATTATGTTCTTAGAATTATATCTCTAAATCACGTTGAATCTGTTCGAATCTAATGAGAAGTTAACATTTAAAAGCAGGAAGTTATCTTATCAGGACTTATAGCAATCTTCAGGTTTAGGTAGGAAATGAAGAATCCCCCTTGATTTTCCCCTCCCCGCCGTCTCCTGCACACTCAGAGATCCTTCCTCTGTCTGGCCCCCTGTCTATCAGCTGGCAGATATGAGGCTAAAGCGAGCAGTACTGCAGGCCTGCGAAACAGGCTGGTCCCATGGCAGCCCCAGGCAGGCGTCCCAAGAGAATGAAAGTGGTCCCAGTTCATGTCTTTGGCCCACAGCATTCAGGGCTGCGCGAGACCTAAAGACAAGGATTCCATCGGTGTCTCCCAGGTTAGTTGGCAGGGTCCCAGCTGCCTGAGCCATCACCTGCTACCTCTCAAGATGTGCCTTCACAGGAAGCTGGAATTGAAAACAAAGCAAGACTCAAACCCAGGCCCTTCAAAGGGGCAGTGACCCAAGTGGCGTCTTAGCTACAGTAGTAAGCAGATCGGTGTCATCTGCTCATGCGACTGTGATGTTGCTTCAGCTTGCCTGTGTACATAGAGAAATGCAACCACGGGAAAGAACATAGCCGGCTCAGCCTACTGCCCTTGGGTTAGCTCGCCAACCAAGAGCTGCTCCCAGGCCCCAGAGACAGTGGACAAGGCGCAGGGAGCAACACACAGCCCGCTCAGTAGATGCAACTTGACCCTTTCCTCAAGCACGCCCTAGGGCAGGTGTCTCTACATGCGACTTGCTCAAGGTCACTGCCACACAGCCGTGCCAGCCTGCCTTCTTGCAGAGTGAAGAGAGTTGAACACCCTCACACACACTAAATTTGTATTTCCTGGTCTCTCCATCCAAAACGGATACACTAATTACTGACCTTTTTTTTTTTTTTTAATTTTTGGAATGGCAATCACCAGAAACATTTTTTTTAATGCGTTCCCTCTTCTATTCTGCATACTGCCGAAATAAAAACGTTGATCAAACCCACGGGCTGAAACCCAGCAAGTATGAGGCCCTGTAAATTAGGAAAAGTTCAGGAAGACATTGCACTAAAGCAAAAAAACCCAAAGTGTTGATTTGGGGCTTATTTTTATATGAGATTAAAATATGAATCATTAAAATAGGACGGTATTTCAGGCTCCTTCTCCGCATCTCCTCCAAGATATCACCATGACTACTCGGCTTGGAGTCCCAAAGTTTCAAAGCCCCTTCCAGCCCCAAGACACAGTTGTGTGCCATGGTTCTGCTTCGTACCCCACATTTCCAAACACCTGCAGGCTTGGAGCACCCCATCCGTGAAACACCCAAAAGACACCTTATCTTCAGCTGCCTGAACTCTGTTGCCTTGTTTCATTGTTAATAGTAAGCAGTGACAGGAAATTCCATGAGAAGCAACCACAATGCCAAGGTAGAGGGAGGGATAGTGTCCAAGATGCCCAGGCCCCCAGGAACTGTTAAGAATGGGGTGTTTGTGGAATGTAATGCGGCCCAAACAGCAGAGTGCTTTGAGTGGAGCTTTATAGAAGGAAAGGGATGACTGTACCTTTCTCAGGGTCATGCTGCATTTGAAGGGGGAAAAAATGCAATATCTGCAGCCCCAATAACACACTTGTTAATTAAATTGTCTGTTAAGAATGGCTGAAATTAGCAACAGAGGCCCATTGTTTGGTACAATTGTTGACTGCATATCTATGTGGGGGGGCAGTGAGAGGCCTGTGGCATTTTCAAGATTAATCACCCATCCTTCGCGGGTTTTGAAGCACCCACCTACATGTGGAACTTGGATCAAAGCAACAAGGGTGCAACCAAACTGTCACCACTGTGTTGCTCATTAGCTACATGGTGGCCACTTGTCTACCGAAGATACCAGAAGAGAAGGTCCCTCTGCTCAGAGTAGCCCCCACCACTCCCTGGGAGGGTTGGCATCTCTAGATGATTTTCTAGAAATTGTAGATCCTGGAGCCTTGCCTGTATGTATTTTTAAAGGAGGGAGGCATCCCAGAATGTGCCAGATCCTTATAAAGCAACTTCAACGGTTAGCTTGTCTGACCCAACTTGGAAATTGGGTTCCCTGCCCCGCCCCTCCACAATTTTCTTCTCTCTTCCTGCCTGGAATTGTGATGAGTTAGAAAGGCATATTTTCCTCTGTAAGGACAATTTCTGTGAAGAATATACAAGCTGTCATTAAACATAAAAAATGCTCATGCTTAATGACTCATAACCCTTTGAATAATCTAAATTGCAAACAAAGATAGTTGTTAAAATGATTTTTCACAAAAGTTATAGTAATAAGTTGGGACAATTTAGATTTGCAATACAATCTTGTATATCCCTTCCGTGGGCTGCTGTTATGCAGTTCCTAAAGCAGTTCCATGAAATTGGAGCGTCTTCAAATAAAACAAACAGGGAAAAGACACACTCACTACTTGAAAGTCCAATTGTAACTTACATCAAGAATATTAATAGGGCTCTCGCTCTCGTACTGATGATTGTAGACATTTTTGTTTCATTTATGGTTTTCTTTTTAAAAATGTTGTAGATTACTAGAAGTCTTCAAAATGTTTATGGACAGTGCATAATATGAAAAAGGAAACGTGGCTTTCAAACAACTTTTGCGCCCAAATCATCTTTTAATTCCTTTTTCCCATGTCTCCTTTGCATCCATGAGGCTTATAAATCATAATTTTACAATCAAGATTTAAAAACAAAGCAACCCACGTGACTGGGGTAGGCAGTTGGTCTATGGTTGCCACACTGGCTTAGACCTGGGCAGCCCACGTCACAGGGCCAAGGTTGGTTGCCTGCCTGTAGCTCCTGCTTCCAGCTTCCTGCTGAGGCACACCCTGGGAGGCACCAGGAGATGGCTCAAGTGATGACATTCCCACCATTTGTGTCCTCGACCTGGACTGACTTCCTGGCTCCAAACTTCCACCGTGGTTGAGCCCAGCCATTGCAAGCATCTGGGGAGTGAACGGTGGGCGGGAACTCTGTCTCTCTGCCCTACAAATGATGAACTGATTTAAATATATATTTATAAACAATCTTGAATCACATGGCTGTGGTCTTGCAAGTTTCTGGCACCATGTCTTGTTCTCTGTAAGCTCTCTGGGTCGTGGGTATATGCAGTGCCAGACAGAGCGGCGGGTCAGCAGGCGGCTGCTGTGTGGTCGTTTTTCTAATTCCCAGTCCTTTTTGTTCCCAGGTGATGTGCTCTATGAACTTCTTCAGCATATCCTGAAGCAGAGGAAACCCCGGATTCTTTTTTCACCATTCTTCCACCCTGGGAACTCTATACACACTCAGCCGGAAGTTCTGCTGCACCAGAACCATGAAGAAGGTACTGGGGGAGCATCTCTTTGCTTAAGTTGTAGACAAGACCAAGAGGTTTAGCCTCGAAGTGATAAGCTGCTCTTATTCATGAAAGTCCAGTGTTCATTTAACACGGGTCTGTCGAGTCTTTACAATATGGAGGTGCTGTGGGGAATGCCAGGTTGAATAACATACGCTCTTGGTTCCTGGAGTTCACAAACGAAGTGAAGCACTGAGATGAATGCACGTGGTATTACTGCATCACCGTGGCAGTGGGCACCTTAAAGCAGTAGTGCAAGGAGCCAGCGTATCTGGTACAGGGAGCAGGTGCAGCTTCCTAAAGGAGGAGTCTCGGGAGGATTCCCGGAAGAGCCGGCAGGATTAGGAGAGGCAGGTTTTGTTTTGTTTTTACTTCACTACAGTAAAATACTGAGACAAGCTCCTCAGGAGTAAGGGGGTTTATCTCTCATGATTTGGGAGGTTTGCATTGTCAGACCAAGCAGTGCCCCGAAGTCATTAGTGGCAGCGGAGATAAGAGATCTCCCAGGAAAGCCATAGGAGTGTCTGGGTTCAATGCAGCTTTTGTAACCAACCCTCTCATTAGAATCACCTTCCAGGGACTCACGGTACCCCCAGAACTTCCCGCTAGAACCCCCTCCTAAACACCACAACCACATGAAGTTTCCACCCTCATTGTATCATTGGAGTTTAAACACCTATATGAATTCTGAAACCAGATCTTACTTGAACCATAGCTGCGTCAAAGGAAGTGGAGACCATTCCAGGCAGAGAAAATGACACAAGGGCAGGCTAAAGCCTTAGAATAGAGATCCATGCTTGGCTTGTAGAACTTACCTTCCTCCTCTCTGTTCTTTCGGTATGAAAAAAAAAAAATCTCAAAACATAGCCCAAGCAGAATCAAAGCAACACCCCCGGGAGCCATCAGCCTCCTTCCCGAGTGGCCAACATTGTGCTGTTATGCAGAGTTAGTCCAGAGAGATTCAGTTTGAACCAGAGTGTGGGGATCTTTGATTTCTGGGAAGAATATTCAGGGAATAGTAATGGGAAGTTAGTAAAGACTTTTAACAAGGTAGTAAAAACTTGGGGAAGAAAACAAATCCATAACTTACAGTGTTAAATTAGAGTTTCCTTCTAAACTCAGAGGAGGTTTTATTAGAGTGAATTCAGCACCGATCATTCTTTCTGATACCCCAGTTGCTGTTCCTGTGTGATTCACAACAATCATGGGATCATTTATAAGTGACAGCAGACCAGAAGTCAGTAGGGGTCCTGAATACAGTCCCCAGATTTGAGTTTGGGTACAGAAGTAAGGCTTAGGCTCTGCACTTGGAGCTCTGTTCTACTGGACAACTGGGTATCTAGATGCATTCAATGCTAACTCTTTCTTCGATGAGGTGCATGTGGGGTGGCCAGATTTCTCACTTGACCAACATGTAAACACACAGTAGGGCTTTTGACAAGTGCTTTCTCTGGAGCCAGGCAAGTCAGAGCCTAAACTCCTAATCCCTTGGCACATTTCCTTAAATGGATGGATCATCCCCCAAGAACTTGGCTAGTGTTTGTGTTTTATTGCTGGTCAATTTTTAAAAAATAGCAACTTTTTCTGTATTGTTAATTAACACTTCACAAAAGAGAGCCTGGCTCCAGGCAAGGGCCATCGCCTCGAGTGCCAAGTGTTTCAGAACACGTCCCCTCCCTTCTGCTGTGCTGGAGAATAAACAAGCATTTATTGCCCACTCCCTTCCTAGTTCTCTCATCCTTTCCTCCCTAGCTTTACCCTTGCTACATTTGGCAGCCGCCCCTCCCCCCAATTTTATATTCCTTTGCTCTTCCTGCCTTATACATTTCTGGCTTAGATAATAGCTAACAGCCACTGCTAGAGGAGGTGGGTTTACTGAAGCTTGACACGAAGGCAAGAAATGTATTACCTAGCCTGCCCCATCAGTTACAAAGTCTGTGTGATTTTTATTTTCCTGTTACTACAAAAAAAAAATCACTTAGAATTTCTGGGGACAAACATTGTGATTGGAAACCGTGGTCTCACCATATCACAAATCCTCCCTCCTCTTTCCTTGGCCTGATTTGGCTCCTAAGTAGGTGTGTGTCTTGTTGTTCTCATTCATAGGAGCTCATCAGTAGAGAATGCTGCCTTACTTTGAGAGCAACTCTAAAACCAATACAGACGTGCCACCGCATGCGCTGTAATGAGCGATGCTCTCAAGTGGTGCAGTCTTGGTAGTGGTGAGCCCGGTAGGTAAGAGGATGAAGCTAATGAGGCCAAGGTCAAGGGCTTCATTGCTGTATGCACCAGTTAGCTCTGCTTCAGACCCAGCTCTTAAAAGCACCTGGTGCTTTGGTGCTTTCTTTAAACCGACAGCTGGGGAGCAAAGGGGGCAAGATCTGAGAGAACAGAAAACCCTGGCCCTTTGTTCAGCTACTATTGCTCCGTCACAAGAAGGGACAGGTAGGTCTTTGTCAGAGGGTACCCAATGGGATCTGGGAGTCAGATCTGCCATCCAGGGTACAGAAGAGATAAGAAGAGTGTGCCCCATCCACCAGGATTTGAGCTAACATGTATGCCCTTTAATGATAAAGAATCCAAGTAAAAAGGTGAGTGGATCCATTCAAATTTCTCATCTTAGCACATCTTCCCTGAAATGAATTATTTCTGCAGTGAATACTGTCATATTTCACTGTGAAGGGTCATGGGATGACGTGGGCATAATGTAAACGCACAGAAAAATCCAATATTCCTGAAAGAGTTGGTAAAGTGATATTACGTATGCCAAATGTGACTTCTCTCACAGAGCTAGGGATACAGTTGCTTGTAAATGTGTTAGCCCAAGACTACTTATGCTGTTACTAACTTGGAGATATTTCACATATACATGTGTGTATGTAAACATGTATGTGCATGGCAGAATGGGCAGAGAGGACCAGCTGAGCTCAGAATCAGCCTGGCGCACAGCCGGGCGTGCAGAGGAAGGTGGAAACAAGGCTTCCCAGGGCCTGCATGAGCCTTCACCTCGTCATAGCCGCCAGCGTAGCCAGTTGAGGCTTTCACAACTTTACAGTGGGAACTGATGCCACAAAGCGAGTGTGTCTTGTTGAACCGAGTCACCCGGTCTTTCCAACCCTCCAGCCCGTGACATTGAAGTTTCATCCTTACTGGGAGAGATGGGAAACCAGGAGCTGGTGTTAGCTCAGGGCTTCCCCTCCGCTCTTAGGGAAAAGCACAAGGACATACGCGCTCAGACTGTATTCTGTAAAGGCTCTTTATCTCTGTCCTGCACTCCAGTCTGAAATTCCATCCTGCCTGGAGCGAAGCAGTCCTCCGATTACCACCTCCATCTAGGCAAACCAGCATTTCCACTCACTCCCCTTCCCTGTGAGTTATGGGAAAGGAGGATGATATTCTATCATTAGGTTAACCTTATAATTTTTTCAACCAGACACTTAACAGCAGTGACGCAGGGCTCTGTTGCTAAGCAAGCCAGAACAGCAGGCACGACACAACCATCCCGCACTACCTGGGATGTCTGTGTGTGTGGGGATGTTGTTTCAGAGCCTGTAAGTCAGGGAACTGGGTTCTAACCCTACACTCTGCCCGAACAAATCATGAGGGTTAAGTGTCTCATCATCTCTCTGGCTCTGTTTCCCAAGTTGTAAGCTGGGGGTATCTGAGGTCTCCTACAGCTCCAAACCCCTGAGACTATATCCAGGAAGTCTGGGTCTCGGCACTGTGAAGGTGAATAAGAGACATTCTCAACCTTCCAGAAAGGGAAATCCAGAGAGTCCCAGCGGTGACCCACTGCCTGGTGTTGCTGACCGTCAGAAATCTGCGTCCTCACCTGGCTCCCTGTATCAAGGACTTCTGATGCGACTGCCCTTGTCGGGAGTCAAATCGAGAGTGACATCACTCTCTTCTTTCATGACAAAAAGCTCAGTTTCAGCAGATTCCTTCGGGTTGACTGTCATGACTCATTTTATCTACACAGGGTAAGTTAGGTAGAGACAAACAGCCAAACTAAGCTGCTCTCTCACAAGCCCAGAGACAAAGCCCCTTTGTAAGTTTTAGCCCAGCAAGCGGTTATAAAATCAACTTTGCCACGTGCAGTTGCCACGGCAGCCTCTTTGGTCTGATTTTGCTGCTTTCTGAAGAAAGGTGCTGTCTCCAAAGCATCCTCGGTGGTCCTTTCGTGCTGGGACTGTTGGAGTGGTGAGACCCCCACAAGCCGGGGCCTTGGGGATAAGCCTCATCTCATGGCTAACGTGTCCACGTGGGCCCAGTGCGGGCAGCAGAGTCATTTCTGCAGGACTAGCACGGGGAGAAGGAATAAGTTCCATGTTGCTCAAACTTGTGCATTTTGTTACTCCCTGGGGGATCCTCCTGTAAAGTTGTTGTTTTAATTTTATTTGAGAGACTGAGAGACAAAAACAAAACAAAACTCCGATGTACTGGTCCACTACCCCAATGCCAGCAATGGCCAGAACTAGGTTAGTTCCAAGCCAGGTGCCATGATCTCCATCCAAGTTTTTCACTTGGGTGACAAGAGCCCAATTACTTGAGCCATCATCATAGCCAATATCCATATTAGCTGAGGAGTCAGGAGCTAAAGCCAAGAACTCTGATATGGAACATGTCTCCCAACTGCAGTATTAACGGCAAGATCAAATGCCTGCTTCTCCCTTCCATTTCTTCAAACCCTTTCCTATGGCTTACCCCAAAGACTGTGGGAGGTCCTTTTTAATCATTTCTTTAAAGATCTGTTCCTTTTTATTTTTAAAGATTGATTGATTTAAAAAGCACAGCCACGAAGAAAGATCTTCCTTTCACCGGTGCCTTCCTCCCATGGCCCTAAGAGTGGGCCAACCTAGAGCCAGGAGGTCTCCCGCTGTCACAGTGGGGCAGATCCCAGCAGGCCTGTTTACAGTATTCCAGAATTTAAACAAATGTCAAAGTGAGTGCTTGCGCATGCTCTCCGTCTCTCAAATGAGGACTCTTCAGATGTGGGAGTAGGCATTTAACATCGTAGTTAAGGCACTGCTTGGGCTGACAGCATTCCATGTCGGGGTGCCTGGCTTCAGTTTCCAGCCCCACCCCTGATTCCAGCCCTCAGCTAATGCACAGCCAGCGAGGCGGCACGGGGTGGCCCGAGCACTTGAGTACCTGCCGTCTCCCTGAGAGACCTGGATTGAGTTCCGGTTGGTCTGGCCCAACCCAAGGCATTGTGGCAGTTTAGGGAATGAACCCAAATTTGGGGCTGAAGTCTCTTTTTCTCCCTTTTGTTTCTTTGTGCCTTTTCAATTAACTCACTTTTAAAAGAAGAATGTCAAAGAGAACTTTGGAGACCCCAAAATACGTCCTTAGGTTGTGGTGTTAAAAATCTCCTATTAAGTTGAACTAGATGGATGTGGATACATGGTTGGCTTCTGTGCGGTGAGTGAACTCGGCCAGCATGGTGGTCTCCCGGCCGGTGAGAAGTGGGGGCTCTAGGTGAAGCCCCTTGGTGCAGAGCACACTGTGGTCTTACAGCTGCTGAGTGGGCACCAGCTCGAGGAAGTTTTCAGCTGCTCAGGGCACATGCTGTTACTAACTGTTGTGGAAATCACCCTGATTGTTTATTTTTTTTAAAAAAGATTTATTTATTTTCTTACAAAGTCAGATATACACAGAGGAGGAGAGACAGAGAGGAAGATCTTCCGTCCGATGTTTCACTCCCCAAGTGAGCCCAGTGGCCGGTGCTGCGCCGATCCGAAGCCGGGAACCAGGAGCCTCTTCTGGGTCTCCCACGCTGGTGCAGGGTCCCGAGGCATTGGGCCGTCCTCGACTGCTTTTCCCAGGCCACAAGCAGGGATCTGGATGGGAAGTGGAGCTGCCGAGATTAGAACCGGCGCCCATATGGGATTCGGGGACATTAAAGGCGAGGACCTTAGCCACTAGGCCACGCCACCAGGCCCCACCCTGATTCTTTAATCTTACTGGCACCATGATGATAAATGAAGTGTCAGGGAAGCCGTCAGCTGGGATTGACATCCTTGTTACACATTTCAGCTGCATCGTAACTGATGCAACCAGAGAATGTGTCGGTGTGTGTGTGCTCTGGGTCCAGACCTCCCGGTTCACCTGGCAGCCGTGCCGCTGACCGCTGGGCGTGAGTCACCGCTCCTCCTCAGCTCTGCGTGTCCGTCTGCGAACACAGAGCATGCCTAACTCATTCTGTGACACTTCCAAAAGTTTGAAGAAAATGGAGTCTTGTTTGCACACAATGTTGTAGCTCCATGGATCATTTTTTCTTATGTCCTTTCTGTGGAGTTTTTGAACCCTCCTTGTACGGCTGATAGAATGAATACACATATATATACACACATATAATGTCTATACACATGTGTATATTCATATATGTGCTTTTTATATGTGCACATACTATAGTGTGTATATATGTGAATATAGTGACATTTATTTTAACCATTTTTAAAAGGTTTATTCAATAAGTTTGCCTTTATTTACGGAAAGGTAGAGTGACAGATTGAGAAGGAAGAACAGAGAAAGCAAGACAGAATCTTCCATCTGCCGGTTTGCTGCCTTGACACCTGCGGCAGCTGGGGCGGGGCCAGGCCGGAGCAGGAGCCAGGAGCTTCCCGCCGCAGCGGAAGCACATGAGCAGAAAGTTGAATGGCAAACAGAAGAGCCAGGATTTGAACGAGATACAGGCGTGCCAATCACTAACTTTTTTTTTTTGAGAATTTTATTTATTTTATTATTTTTAATTCATTAATTACATTGTATTACGTGACACAGTTTCATAGGTACTTGGATTCTCCCCACCCCTCCCCAAACCCTCCCACCATGGTGGATTCCTCCACCTTGTTGCATAACCACAGTTCAAGTTCAGTTGAGATGCCAAGCACTATCTTAACCCACCACGCTACAATGCGCGTGCCCCTACAGCCTAACAATTTTTAAAAATTAATTTCATTTTATTTATTTCTTTGAAAGAGTGGTAGAGAGGCGGAGCGATTCATCCCACATGGATTGGTTCAGGGCCAGCAGCTTCTTCCAGGTCTCCCACGTTAGTGGCAGGGACCCAAGCACTTTGACCATCTTCCGCTGCTTTTCCAAACCATTAAGCAGGGATCGGAAGTGGCACAAACTTGTTCCTGTGTGGGTTGCTGGCCCTGCAGGTGGCCACTTTTACCCTCTATGCTACAACGCCAGCCCCATCATCCTAATGGTGTTTAACTGAGCAGTGCTATAATGTTAGTTATCTCTACCTAGTTGTGTGATGGCCTTTTGCTTTTCTTAGCTGTTCTTATTGTTGTAACCACATGCACCTTCTGCAGACACCGGCTTTATGCCTGTTACCTCCTCACACCATTGTTCTAGAACAACTTCATAGATTAACCTGGCACCGGCTATAGCATAATTTCTATAGAATAATGCATTTGAAATGCCAGCCTTAATTATGTTCAGGACATAGCCCATTTTGACACCCACACAGCTTGAATTTTATGTGACCTTGGAGTACCTATTAATGTTCCAGCTGTCTCCTCTCAGCTTGAAGAAGCAGAAGATATAACCTTTTGCACCCCTTTGCACTCTGCAACCCTAGACCTGACAGCAGGTAATCAGAGTTCCTACCAGAAAGAGAGCAGGCCCAGATCTTGACTTCCTGCTCTGCCTGTCAGCGGTGCCCCTGGGGCACAGAGGAACGCCATTTCCCTATTCCCAGACCTCATTGCACGCTTGGGCAAGCCCTCCGTTTCCTCTCTGGGACCCTTTCTTCTGCTAGATGTCCTCTGTTTCAAGGCCTGGGCGCAGCATGACCTCTTACCTTTTGATCCTTGTCCTCGCTGCAGTATCAATAGGACAAGGCACAGTGTAGGGCACCAGATCATGCAGTGGGCCTCCTTGGGATTTGGGGATCCACCTCTAGTTTCCTCCATTGGCCTGAAAGCCACTTCAGCCCTAGGGCTAACTATGCTCTCAGGTCGAAAGTTTTAGGTGCAAGAGCATGCTAATATGCCTGAATAACTCTCCCAGGAAGTTGCCAAAAACTTGCTTTGACCCGTAAGAAAATGCCATCTGATCTCTTTCCAATAAGGAGGCTGGGGTGCAGTTAGATTTTATCTACAGAGGAGGAAGCTCTCGGCTAAGGAGTTGTCTTGCTCTTTTCCCCACACCAGGACTCTTCTGCCTTATCTTTGGGCCACACCAACCCCAGTCCTTACAAACGATTGAGAGCTTAACCCACCTCTAGCCACTTGGCTCATTTGAAATCCACTCCCTTGACTGCTCTGTCAGCCTTTGTCCTGTGCTGCTAAAACCGAGGGAGACTTGACCACTCAGTGTCTGCTGCGTGGCAAGAGCAGGAAGCCCCTCTCTGCTTGCCTGTTCATCCACCAGCTAGGGCAGCCTGCTAGGAACGTCCAGGCCTGCCCAACAGTATCAAGCATTGAGGCCTGGGGTACTCAGTTACCTGTTTTGTTTATCTCATTCCCTTTCATCAAATGTTGATGAAATTCTAGGAGCTTTACCTCGTATTCCTTGTTTACAACCTAGAACATGTGCAACTTGTACACTTCAAACTAGAACAGTGTACAACTCGGGCCTTGTAGGGAAGTTCAGGGCCACTGGCGTGTTGGGATGGGAGAGCTCAAAGCAGCAGACAAAGGTTCATGTCCATAGAAGGTTCCCGAGCCAGCCAGTGGTTGAGCCTCACAGAGAGCAGGGCCTGGAGGGGTGGAGGGGCTTCCTGCCACTGCTTCGATAGCCTCCCACAGACTGGCTGACAGAAACAACAGATGTACTAGCTACAGTCCTGTAACGGTGCAAGTCCAAAACCAAGATTCTGCCTGGGTTGGCTCCTCCTAGGGGATACGAAGAAGGATGTGTCCCAAGACTCTTGCCCAGCTTGTCTGGTTTGCTGGCCATCTTTGGCATCCATGGGCTTTGAGATCTCTCTTTTGTTCATGTGGAGTATTCATGTGTGTCCCAGGTCCCCTTTCTATAAGTCATATTGGATGCTTAAAATGACCTGACTTTAACTTAATACATCCATGAGGATGCACTTTACAAAGAGATGCTGTAAGGCTCTCTGGAGAAAAGGAATTCAACAAAGGAATTGGGTGGGGGTATTCAACCTGTGATGGGTAAGAGAATTTGAATATGGATGTGGAATTTTTTTTAAGATTTATTTACTTAAAAGAGTTACAGAGAAAGAGAATCTTCCATCCTCTAGTTCATTGCCCAGATGGTTGCAACAGTCAGAGCTGGGCCAGACCAAAGCCAGGAGCTTCTCCTCTGGTCTGCCACATGGGTGACTTGGTCCCAAACAATGAGGCCATCTTCAACTGCTTTTTCCAGGCCATCAGCAGGGAGCTAGATTGGAAATGGAGTAGCTGTTGCACAAACTGGTACCCACAAGGGATACCACCATTGTGGGGAGCAACTTTACCAGCTCTGCCACAACACCTGCCGGAATCTGTTTTGAATTTCCACCTCAAGGTCTAACTCTGTATCATTCATAGCTTTCACTAATCTTTTCAAAAACTATGCTGAGATGCGGTGTCTTCTAGAAAAATGTGGACCAGTGGACTGAGGCTGATGAGAGAGCCGCTGCAAAATCTGTGGATTTCTTTCTTTTTCCAGTGACTTCACTAGTCTCCTTCACAGCCCTAGGGAGAGCCTGGGGATGTTGGAAGTGCACTCCTGTTAGACGTAAACGTCACCTTCACCTTTGTTCTACCCTGGAAATTTCCCAACAAAATCAGTGACTTCCACCAGAGGCAGGATTAGCTCAAATGTTGAAGCATTTTTAGTCGAGAAACTTCTAGTAAATACCAGAAAAGGGGATGAGCAGCCAGACCTTTAGTTACAGTTAGCACATTGAATGTCCTAATTTCCTCTGGGCTCTGTGGTGATGATAAGGGACTATTTGTGGCTGTAGTAGAAAGGTTTGGGGTCAGAAAACACTTTTAACCAGAACCTGGCTTTTCTTTTTCCCTCTCCTTTTTGCCCTCATGAACCCATTACTTGGGGCTTCCCCTCCTATATCAAGACCTTCAGACCAAAGGCAGGGTGAACAACTACCAGTTTCCCAGCTGGGTAGCTCAGCTCACCCAGAACAAACCCAGACATTCAGACCAGACCAAAGAAAAATCTTGTTTAAGGCAGGAGACTCCTATCAGGATGTCCTGCACCCATGTCTGCTGGGTGTATTTCCTGTGTCCGGAGCCTCTCCACCTGCTGGCTCTGCTCTCCTAAATTTCCACACCCTGTTGCCAACTTATAATGACAGAGGCAGTAGGCAGCTGGGTGGCAGCATCAGAGCCCAGCCCATATGTGGGCGCATGCTTTACAAAGGGAACCAAAGTCAGAAGGTCTCCCTGCAGGCCTGCCAGCCTCCACAGTGGTATGCACAGACCATCAGGAGCCTGGAATTAAATACCCTAAGAACCAGGTCTCTAGCGCTAACATTATCAACTTCATCAAATACTTCCTCTTTGAGTGGTGTCTGCAGAGAAATAAATAAATCAAGCTCTTCCAAGCTCTGTTCCCACCCAGCTCCTGAGTCAGAAGTCAAATTTGAGTTGAATTATCTGGAGCGCCAGCTAGCCTCCCTGCTTGTTCCCAAAGCTCTGGGCAGGAACGGAGAGTGAAATCTCTCCAGGACATGACATCAGTTCCTCTTTTACCCTTGGCAGGGGAGTTCTTCCTCTCATAGTCTTCTCAGCCTTCCTAGGGCCTGCCTTGAGTCCACACCCACACACTGAGCTTTGCTGCCCAGCACTTCAAAGAGTGCCTGCAGGTAACCAGATTACTGACCAACGCCTGTGTCCCTTGTGAAATTTATAAGACAGGAAATGGATTCAGGAAATGGGATTTCTCAGTACATGGTCTTTATCATCCTTAAGTATTTTTAAACCTTAATAAGCTTTTAAGTAAAGAGAGACATTCTGGAAATGGCATCTGGCAGAATATATATGGAAGTTTAGAGAGAAGCTATCTTATGGTTCCTTATAATGGTCCTGTGCTGTGACAGATGAAAAATGCACCATGGACAAAAGATAGATTTGTTTTGATGGGTCTCAGAATTGAGATCCGTGTTAGCTATGGGAAAGAGACGCATCCCCAAAAGATGGTGGATCGTTTCTGTCAGACTTATGTTAGCTATTAAAGTTAGCTCCATTGGCCTCGTCAGTTGCCTTGGAAGCATTTATATGCATTTGAGTTGAAGTGGGGACATTAGTACTTGAAACACAAATCTATATTCTTGCAAGCTCAATAAGTATGTTACCAAAAACATGTGTTTTTTTAATGATGGAGAACATGAACACTATATGGAGAGAACCGTATACTGAAGCCACCATATAGTAGTCATGTTTTGGTTCAATTACCAGCCAGTCTTGTTTGCTCTACTGCCCCCACTAGTAGCTCCATCATTTTGGGTTGTTTTCAAGTAAATCCAGCCAACATCTGGTGGTATGTGCCCAAATTTGTCATGATTTCACAGTCAGTGTTGTCATTTAGTATTGCTTCCTCTCTGTCACATGTATCATGTTAGTGGTCACATTTTGCCATTTGAGACAGAATCCAAGCAAGGCTCCGTACACTGCAAATGATGGCAACGTCTCCTGTTACATCTCTTGTAATCTAATGATTCTTATCCAACCCTTCTGGTGTGTTTGAATGATTTTTTCCTATCTACTTAAAGGAGGTAGCCATATCAGTATAACTTTTCTTCTATGCTTAAAAAACAAGTTGAATATCTCTTGCCTAAACTGTGTAGGATCAGAATTGTTTCAGGTTTCAGATGTTAGAATGTGTGCATCTATATAATGAGACTTCTTGGAGATGGGACCCAAATCGGAACACTTGATTCAGTTATAGTCCATACTCACCTTATTCACACTATAACCTAAGGATAGTGTTTTAATTAATTTTTTTATTTATTTATTTTTATTGGAAAGTCAGATATACAGAAAGGAGGAGAGATAGAAAGATCTCCTGTCTACAGGGTCACTCCACATGTGGCTGCAACAGCCAAGGCTGAGCCAATCTGAAACCAGGAGCCAAGGAACTTCTTCCGGGTCTCCCACGCGGGTGCAGGGTCCCAAGGCTTTGGGCCGTCCTCGACTGCTTTCCCAGGCCACAAGCAGGGAGCTGGATGGGAAGTGGAGCAGCCAGGACTTGAACTGGAGCCCATATGGGATCCCAGGCATGCAAGGCAAAGATTTAGCCGCTGAGCCATCATGCCCTATCTTACATTTCATTTCTTTCAGACATGTCTGTTCAAGGCTATCACACTGGGCCCTATTATGTATTTTTAATAACTTTTTTACATTAATAAGGCACATAGAAATGTTTTCCCAGTTGCAGCAGCATGTTGGTGTGCAGACGTTTGAGCTGTTAGAACCTTTCAGACTTCAGAGTCTTTTGGTTGTTCTCAAGATCTCTGCTTGCACGCTGAGTTCCAGGTGTGTGATGTGCCCCGCTGTGGTCTTCTCTGTGTTCACCCTGCGTACCAGTTGCTGAACAGCTTGGAGTTTCAGGTTTAGAACTGGGAACAAGCTAGCCTTTATTTTTTCCATTTTTCTCCTATCCTATTATTTCTATACATTTCTTCTTGGAATCTCTTGGTATGTGTATTTACCATGTGATATTGCTCTACAAGTTCTAGGATTTAACGTTCACATGTAATTATTTAATTTATTTAATTTATTTATGTCTTCAAATGACCAACCCATGCTTCCTTCATCTCACTCTGCTATGAAGCCGCACAAAATTCAGTCTTAGATTTTTAGATACTCTACTTTTCAGCTATAGAATCTTCATTTTTTTAAACATTTTTTTCCTTTTTTACTTGAGAAAGAGGGCACGGCCGTCTGCTGGTTCATTCCACATTGATTCCTGCAGTGGCTGGGGGCGTGGCCAAGACTGAAGCTGGGAGCCAGGCACTCAGGCCAGATGTCCCTCATTAGTGGCTGGAAACCATCAGCCCTGCCATCAAGGGTCTGCGTTAGCAGGCAGGTGGAGTTGTGTGTTAAACCCATCTACCCAGGAGTGAGAGAGGCACTTTCATTGGTAGCCTCGATGTCTACCCCTTGATTTCTTTCTTTTTTGACAGCTGCTGTCTGTCACCATTTGTGATGATCACTTCCTTTAAAACAGCTAATATGAACGAGCTCAGTACTTAAAGTCCTGTGTTGATCACTGTCACATCCAGGCTCTCTGAAGGTCTATTTCTGTTGGTTGCTTTTTCTCTTGATTACAGGATCCATTTTCCCTCTCTCTCTCTCTCTTTCCGTGTGTGTGTAAGATTTATTTTTATTGGAAAGGAAATGCGTTTTTTTGCATAGGCAGTGTCTTCATGGACAAAGATGGCATCTTTGACTTGCTTTCCCTAGACCATGAATAAGAACAGGGACCAGCAAGCATGCCCGCATCTTTGATGAGAGGATTCTGAGAAGTGATATGGCCGCAGATACCTCATTGAGATGGATGTGAGGCCCTGTAGAAAGCTCCCTTTTCTCAGGCAGGACACCTGTCCTTCTGAGCTTACCAAGGATGCCTGGAGTCACATGTGCGCTGCTGTGCCCCCAGAGCTGCTTCTGGTGCTGAGCTGTGTGCCCTTGTGATGTTGTTCCATCTGGAACCTTCGAGTGGGATGGGTAGAGAGATGTCGCCCCTACCTGTGCACTGAGCACCTACACGCTGTTGAAGGTGCTTTCAGGCACAACAAGATTGTCATTGTGTGAGTTAGCACCACTGTTCATGCTGAGAGCAGGTGTGGCGTGACTCTGTGCCCCAGTTTCTAAGTGCACAAGTAACAGATATTGTAATGAGTACACAGGTTCTAGAATTTCACCGGCATCTCTTTTTCAGTCCTCTAACTGGCTTTGCGACCCTGGCAAATGCTTTCTGCCTCAGTTTTACCATCCATAAAATAGAGGTGCCAATGATGTCTCTTGCTTAGGTGTGCTGTAAGTAAAATTCAATGCCTGGAACCCAGGATTTGTAACACTGACATTACAAGCAACACTTTCTCCTGGAGATAGAGAACGTGAAAGTTTGCTTCTGAATGGAAGTCAGAACACCGAGAGAGAAACCCCTAAAATCCTCCCCTGTCGGACAGCCATGTGGAAGCATCGAGTGAAAAGGCACTCGGCAGGGCAGGTGGGCTTCACTGTGCCCCTCAGCCTCTGCTGGGACGGAAGGAAGGTTTGTAGACATTCCTGTCTGTGGCTGGAAATGAATATCAAGTATGTATACTTTCATTTCTTTTTTAAAGCAGTGAAACAGGCACTTTGTGTCCCAGGAAAATGGGGCTCCATGCACACATGCCTGCCCCACTGTTGATGGCCTTTGGAGCCACACTGAGGTCCTGTCCCACTGGGTCCCAGGCTCTGATGGTCTCTCCCTCCACCCTCCAGATAACTGTGTCCAGAGGACCCCCAGGCCGTCCGTGGAGAATGCGCACCACAATCCTCCCACCATTGAACTGTTGCACCGCCCTAGGTCACCCATCACCACGAACCACCGGCCTTCTCCCGACCCCGAGCAGCGACCCCTCCGGTCCCCCCTGGACAACATGATCCGCCGCCTCTCCCCAGCCGAGAGGGCCCAGGGACCGCGGCTCCACCAGGAGAACAACCACCAGGAGTCCTACCCCTTGTCAGTGTCTCCCATGGAGAATAATCACTGCCCACCGTCATCCGAGTCCCACCAGAAGCCATCCAGCCCCCGGCAGGAGAGCACACGGGTCATCCAGCTGATGCCCAGCCCCATCATGCACCCCTTGATCCTGAACCCCCGGCACTCCGTGGATTTCAAACAGTCCAGACTCTCCGAGGACGGGCTGCACCGGGAAGGGAAACCCATCAATCTCTCGCATCGGGAAGACCTGGCCTACATGAACCACATCATGGTCTCTGTGTCCCCTCCTGAGGAGCACGCCATGCCCATTGGGAGAATAGCAGGTGAGTCTGCCCATCCCCACCCCACGTCAGCGTCGGGCAGCATAATGAAGCCATGTTGCCTCCTTAGAGCCCCACACCATTTGCTGCCTACAAAGGCTCTAGAAGCAAGTGGAGACTTCCATCTGAATGAGGCACACTCCCTAATGGTCTGGTTAATGAGCCTCAGAAATGTTAAGAAAGAAATGTCCTACATCCAGCTTACAAGGAGAGTCACATCAGAACCATGGCGAGGTGAAAACATTGGAAATAAAAGGTTTATGAGCATGCTAATAGCCCTATCCAGAAGTTTCCAGCAGCTAATTAATGACCAGACACGGCATAAAGGACCTGTGTCTGAGACTCAGCCCTGTGGTTCCATCCTAGGGGCCGGACTGCATGTAGCTTTACCTGGAGGGGGAGGTTGCAGACAGGTCCTGCTGGGGCATCTGGGCAGAGCAAGCCACTCCCGAATTCTTATTAGGATGACAGGCCCACATCTGCTTGCCCAAGATGAGAAACCAGTGCCAACCAGGGAAATAAAACCCAGCCGAGACATTTTTGCTTGTCTGCCATGCCATGGTTTACATGAGGTCATTCTGCAGAGGCCTGATTCCCTAACAATTTGGCATGCTTAACTTTTTTCCCTTCACAGGTTACTTGTTACACACTGGTATGTACAAGCAAATGCTCTAATTATGCAACTGTCCTAACACACAATGTCTTATTCACGGGTTTGGGTGAACACCTCTAAGAGCTAAAGCAGAATGGAAGTCCTCTGTGTCATCTCTTCAGTGCGCAAGCATGCATTGGGCACCTGCTGCGTGCCAGAATGTGCCACAGAAGCAGTACAAAAGGCAGGTGGGTTTCGACTTCAGGAACCGAAGGTGGCTTTCCTAGGGTGACAGCTTAATACCCAGTGGTTATGTTGCAGTAACTGGCAGAGGCCTGGAGGTAGGTAAGACTGCCCAGGGGAAGGCAAGGCATGCCTCTGCCTCCAGGAGCAGGTGCCCCACTGCTCACAGCGGCAGGTGCCCCCCAACGGGCCTCTGTCGGCCTCTGCACCTTTCGCTAGCCTTTTATCTGGCCCCCAAGTGCACCTCCACTATTGCTTGCTTGCTTGCATTATAAGTAACTTAAATGGATGTATTTTTAAAGGCCTAATGAAAAATAACATGAAAGAACCTCCTAGTTCATGGAGGAGTGGAATTAGAAGATGAATTTTGAATAAGTTTTGCACAGTCTGTAGTTTTTCAAAATACTTTTATTTTACAAAGTTCTCATGAACTTTTGAAATATTCCTTACATGTTTGGAAATAAATTTTTTAAAAAAAGTGGTGGGTGAAGGGTAGGATATACAGTTGAATAAGATTAACTATGAGCTAATTCAGGGTCATGTTAGTGGGCTGACAGATGCCTGGGGTAGTTACATTATTGTCTCCACAAACAGGTTTGTAAACAATTGTTCGAATGAAGTTCTACAGATACAATTACTGGTTTATAATTCTCAAGACAGTTCTTAGAGGTGGCTTAGTACTGCTTAGATTTGTTGATTTGTGGAAGGGTGCTTTTTGTTCTTGCCTTTTTTTTTTTTGGTACAGGGAAACCACAGAAGCAGCTGGGCCTAAGAGGGCCAGGCCTCTGCCGAGGAGTAGAGAGGGGTTGAGTGGCGCCTGCAAGCTTGTCCTTGCTGCCCACTTAGCAGCTGTCCACAGGACTGCCATCCAGGGCTTGGGCCTCATCACGATGCCTCCTGTCCACATTCCACCTCCTGCTCACGCCGTCTTTACCACAGACTTCTTGGGAAGCTGAGAGAAGCCTGTAACCTGAGAATGAAATTGTTTAGAATTAGTGTATTCCATGTTAGCCTTTTAAAACACCCTTTTTTTTTTTTCAGTCTTGCCCCTCAGCATCAGCAGTGCTGGATGAGCTGCAGTCTCTGGAGTTGAGTCCATACAATAGGGTACCAATCGCAGGAGGAACCTGGGGACCTAGGGTTACCCTCCCTGGACAGTAGCAAGAGCCCTGGGCAGTCAGCAGATGCCGGTAGAACAGCCCCTGGGCCAGAGCTTGTGGAGGGGAGGAGTCCTTCCCTGTTTTCATGGTATGTTCCACATCTCTAGAGGGCTGGGTGAACTGGTCAAACCCAGTTCCTGTATCGTTTGCCTCAAGCCAAAAGGTGCATCTCGGGTAAATGAGAACCTGCAGCTCTGCCATCTACCGCGATAACTCTCTGTTCTGAGAGACTTTGCTTCTTTGGGGATGCCCTGGTCTCTCCACCTCAACCCCACCACTTTCTGGATTTTTCAGATCCTTGTGAACGTGATCCTGTGCACCCAAGGCACTCGACCTCCAATAAACGACGTTATCTCGTTGATAACTGTTCTGGGGAGTCAAGGGACCTCTGAAGCAGCTGTTGGGACAGGTTTGCTCCTTCAGCCTTTTTTAAAGAAGCACATTCGAAATAGAGGTGCTACAGCGTGCACTGTGATGAGGTCGCAGCCCTGCAGGGCACAGGAGCAAACACTGCTCAAGAGTGTGGTCAGAAAACAAAACCCCAGCCTTACCCTCCGGGCATATGAAAGGCTCTAAGATATTCCCAGACGATGAATGCTTATGAAAAAAGTATGCTTGGATTTCAATTTCTTTGCACAAAAGTAAGCATGTTTTAATTCCATTTTCAGATTTTTCTGAAGATGTATTTGAAAGGCAGAGTTAGAAGACAGATCTTCCATTAGCTGGTACTATGCCAAATGGCCACAATAGCCAAGGCTGGAGCAAGCCGAAGCCGGGAGCTTGGAACTCCAAACATTCGCCCATGTGAGTGGCCGGGACCCAAGTACTTGGGCCATCCTGTGCTGCTTTCCTAGGCACATCACCCAGCGAATCAGTCCAAATTAGAGTCCCAGCCACTCTACCTCTGATCTAGCTCCGACAGCGAGCTTAGCCCACTGTACCACAATGCTGGCCCCATTTTTTGCAGAGTTTTTAAGCTGATAATTTCCTCAGACACAGTGGGATTTAGGCCTTCAGTACCTTCCTTGTTAAGGCACTGCTCTGCATTCTTACCAGTAAGAGCAGGCATAAGGATGTCTAAGACAGTCTTTATCATGCAAGAGCTTATCACAGTTATCTATGGAAAAATGCATGCTACATCTTTAGTTTCTGCTTTTCTACTGATCTGTGCTTCTTAGAGATGGGTCTGATGCAGCGGCTCAGCAGGCTAATGCTCTACCTGTACTGCCCTCATCCCACATGGGAACTGGTTCTAGACCTGCCTGCTCCAATTCTGATTCAACTCCCTGCTTATAACGTGGAAAGGCAGAGGAGGATGGCCACATGTTTGGGCCCTTGCATCCACATGGGAGACGTAGAAAGAACCTCCAGGTTCCAGATCAGCTTGTTTCGGCTCCAGTCATTGTGGCCAATTGGGGAGTGAACCAGCACATGGAGGAGCTTGGTCTGTCTCCTCTAAATCTGCCTTTCAAATAAAAATAATTTAAAAAAAAAAAAAAGGATTTAGAGACCAGGAGCTCATTCCAGATGGAGAACATTTCCAGGAGCAAAAGCAAGGTAAGCTGCAGTATATTTTTATTTCAAGAGTCCAGGTCAATTAAAAATGCATTATTTTTTAAAATTCCTTGTTCTTTTTACTATGGCTGATGTTGGAATGTATCCTACTGTTAACTGCATGCAAGGCAAGGCAGAATCCTTAGGCATTTACTAGGTGAAAAACCAAAAGAATCAATAAAGGAAATTCAGCAGGTGCTTGATAATTAACTACAGACTACCACTTAGATCTGGGTATAGCATGTAGTTCACTTGCAGAGTTGCTACTTTTCAAAGATAAGATGTGGAATGGCTAGCCTTTAAGGGACAGCGTTGAGGCTAAGACAGCAAGCACCCCAAGTCCGGTTTGCTGATTGGCCAGTGGGCTAGGGAGCAGTGAGCAGCTTGCTGTTCTCTCTGTAGTGTTTGCAGGAAAGGACAGCCAAGAGGGTAGAGGCATCTCAGCCTTGTAAAACTTTTTTCTACCTGCCAAAGTTTTACTGGCCTGGCTTCCAGGCTATGGATTACAGCCAGAGGTCCCCTGGCTTTGAGCACTTCCCCGAGGAGGAAGAGGTGCCGCGCTAGTGCTGCCGGGAGTCGTGTCCACCGTGGACAGCGGCCCCTCTTTGGTCCTGATCCTGTAACCCATCTGCTGTCTCTGAATCACCCCAATGGTTCTAAAGAGGATTCTGGTTACTGGAGGTCGAACTCCTTGAGTGAATGCCTGTGTACAATGGGAAATCCCTCCTGGGGTTTCATTTCTCTGCAGTCAACTCCAGTCTGAAAACAGGAATCATTTCTACAGTTTTCCACCTAAAAAATCTGTACTATAGTATATTTTATATTATGAATTATTTGTTAATTTCTACTTTATTACCACAGGTAGGATATATATGCGCAGGTGTATGCATATAGATTATATATTATATATAAATATTATAATTACAATAATATTGTATAATTACATATTATATAGATATATAATATACACATAATGTAAAATATAACTATATGTATTATATAATATATAATCTAGGCATATATAGATTATATATTTATAGATTATATAGATTATATAATTATGCAATATTATTGTATATTTTATGTAATATATAATACATAATAATTATATTGTATTATATATCTACACATAGAAAAAACACATTTCCTAAAGTACAATTCCATGAAAAAGTGGAATTAAAATGTTATTTTGGATCAAGAGATTTTGAAATCCATGCATACAAGGGGTCCTCTGAATATTCATGACAAATGCCTAGTATGAAAAAGCACTAAATACATTTCAAACCTTTTGCATCAGAAGCAGCTTACCTTTAAGTTTCATTATCCATGAACCTTTCCGAAGTACCCACATGGAGTGCTCAGTGCTGCTGATCTTGGTTGTCCTGGCAGCCCCCGCGGGTCTTGGAAGACATCCTGTGTGGGTAGGCAGAGGCCGCTTCTGTGGAGAGTCCCTAGGACTGATTTCAAAGCCAGAAGTGTCATTTACCATTCCCAGATAGCAGGACTCCACTGTACATCCCCACTGCTGCTTTCTGACCTGGCTTGGGAAAGAACCAAGGATTTGTGATGACCAACAGTGGCCTCTGGGCCAAGGCTCATTTTTGCAAATTGTGTTTGATTGGGAGCAGCCACGCCCATTGGGTTAACATTGTGTTCATGCTGCAACCCAGACTGAAATAACCTAGACGTTGTGCGGCAGTAAAGGCTTCCGAGCTAATCCTTCCTAGAAAAATGTTGGCTGTCCCCTTCCCCCAGCATGATTTATCTGGGTGGTCAGAATGCTCGGAGTCATAGGCTGGGGACAGGGCAAAACCCTGTCCCTGCCCTCAAGGGCTTACTTGAACTGGAGACGATGAGGTACGTGTGAGACACGGAAAGGGAACACGAGCCATTGATGTCAGAGAACAGCCAAGGCCTGGGCTGCGGGCTGTGTTGGCAGGTGGAGAAACAATCCTAAACACTTGATAACATCAGCGTAAACATGACTCAGTAAAAGAAATGGTTTCTTTGAATTGTGTAGTGACTTGGTCATGTGTTCAAAAATGACCCTGTGTGTGCTGTTGTTGTACGAGACAGGGGGACACGGCCTCTGAGGCCACATTCCATGCCTTTGCTGGCCTAAGGTGCTAAGTCTCATGCCTTATGCCAAACAAGTTCCTGCTTCAGTTTTAACTGAAGAAACCCTCTAAGTTACTTTCAGTCCTCAGTTCCCTGTCACCTGAGGTGGACCAGCTTTTCTGTCTCTTGTCCCTTCCTTAGCCTTAACCCGAACATCTGCTAACCAAGATCAAGTCAAGAATTGTCTTGTAATATGGCCTTGGCCCATTGGCTACACAAAAGCAGAGATGCTGGTGTGTACAGAGTGGGCTATTCTATGTCATGGCCCATCCTAATAGAGAACATGCCCTTCTGTGGGTACTTCTCCAATTCCGCTGAAGTCCCAAAGTCTCTTTTGAAAACAAATTGTGAGGATATCACAGGCTGTTTGGTGGATCTTGTAGCAAATCAGATATAAAATTCCACCCCCCCAGCAAGCTTACCTCTCCACTCCCAGCCCTCTTACAACAGGATTTCATGACCATCGTTCAGGTCTTTAAAAGCAGCCTTCTGGAATTTAAGAAAAAAAAATGTATTATCTGCTAATGTTACCTTGACACAAGAGGATTCTAATGAAGGAGATGCTGAAACATCTTATTTGTCACCTGAACAGTGTGTTGGGTGGGTTGTGAGTTAGACCCAAGAAGTTCACTCTGAACTTAGATGAAGAAAATGTGTCTGAACTGGGGGCTAGTAGCTCCAGGCTGGTTCTCAGGAGCCACGAGCACCAGTGGCGGGGGTGGGGGTGTCTCAGTGGGTTCTGACACCTTGCTCCCACCTCTGCTCCTTCCTCAGTAGCGTTTACTGCTGGTGAAATGAATTTCAGATGAGGCTCTTGAGTTAATTCCTGTTGACAGTGAGCCCTGGGAGCACAAAGATGGCATAGAAGGAAGTTGAAAGAGATTAGCATGGAAGTGCTGGAGACAGTTCTCATCCCTGGGCCTTGAAATAGAGGGGGGTGTGTGCGCACGTGCATGGATGTGGAAATATCTGTTTGTAGGAACGAGAAGAGAAGGTTGTAGAAGACCCCAAGAGGCTAAAGAACTCTGATGTTCAGTGCTACTCCCTCCACACTATCTCACTGAGCTAACCAGCCCCTGGACCAGGGCACAGTCCACAGGCAGCCTGCAGTGTGGGCCTGCAGGAGAGCCAGCATGGTTAGACGCTGGTTGACTCCCAAGCAGTGGCGCCTCACGCCCCTGCAGTCTCCTTTCCTCACCGGCAGTGATGAGAGCACGCCTCTGTTCTGGGCACTCTCGACTATAAAGGAGACAACATGTTAATGTCTTTCCTCGGCTTCACTGCAGAGCTGTGAGCCTGTTGATACAGGACAGAGGTCAGAGGAGAGCCTGTGTGTACCCCTTTGAGACCACTTGAACCTACCCACCTGCTTGTGGAGTTACTTGTGCTCCCCACTTCCTCCAAGGATGGGCCTCTGATCCACACAGGAGCTAGGGTGCGATGAGCCACAGGGAAGAAGGAAGGGTCTTCCATTTCAACCAAACTACCCCAAGTGGCTCCAACTTAACTTGGCTGAGTCACTGCATCCTAGTTTATCATGAACAGACTAAGCAAAGAGCACTGAAGAAAAAGATTCAGGACAGTGTTGGGGTGAAAGAGAATTCAGGCAGCCAGAGGACACTGGATCACAGAGAAGAGTAATCTCCAGAGTGCCTGCCTTGCTGCAAGGCCCAGAGGTCAGTTCCCCATTGAAGCAGAGTTCCTACCTCCGTAACGGGCTCCCAGGCACAGGTTCGAGCAGCCCAGCCTTCTCTTCCCCGTAGGTAACTGAAGAGGTCAGAAAGATCCATCTTAGCTTGCAGCTCTGTTGTCCCATACCAGAAAGCTTCCATTTGTTCTCCCACTCCCCAGCATACCACCGTGCACATATGGCTTCTGTTTTCGTAAGCCACAAAGAAAAGCGCGAGCAGCTGCCCATTGTAAACACAACTCCATCGTGCTGGGTTGATCAGCTTTCTGCCTTCTAGGTTATTGCTGATCCAGCATGGAGGAGGGGACGAAAGAATGAGGGGCAGGTAGCCCTCAGACTGTCAACTTGTGTGTCTGTGAGCAGGGTTTGTCAACCTCGACACTCTGGATCTTTGGCCCACATACCAGTTGAGCATCTCTTATACCAGATGCTTGAGGCCAGAAATGTTTCAGACTTTCTCAGAGTTTGGAATATTTACATATGCAGAATGAGAAATCTTGGGCATGGGACCCAAGTCTAAACACAAGACTCATTTATGTTTCAAATATGGGAGTGCTTCAAAAAGTTTGCAGAGAATTGGGTCTTTGGCACGGTGTGTAAGACTCCACTTGGAATGACCACACTCCGCATCAGAATGCCTGGGTGTGAGTCCTGGCTCAACATGATTCCAGCTTCCTGTAGATGCATGCTCTGAGAGGCAGCAGGTAGGGATGACCCAGGAACTTGAGTCCCTAAGACCCATATGGGAGACCTGGAATGAGTTCCAGGCTTCTGGCTTCAGCCTAGCCGAGCTCTGCCTTTTAGGGGCGTTCGAAAAGTAAGCTAGTAGACAGAAACTGTCTCTGCCTTTCAACATTTTTTAAAGACTCATGGAAAATGGAAGCAAAAAAAAAATGTAGGTATAGAAAAATTCGGAAATGCATACATGAGACCTTCAGAAAGCTTATCAAAGTAGGTATGAAAATGTTAAGCACAGACGTCAAAAATGATACACCGAAATGACTGCTGAATTCCATATTCACAAACTTTTGAAGTACTCCCATACATCTCAGGACACACAGCCCGGAAGGCACTTTATGCACTGCTTCTGTGCACCTGCATTTGCACTACAACCTGTCCTGTGAAGTCAGCGGGGACTCTAGTGACATCACATCAGTGCTCAGAAAGTGTAGTTTTGTACCGCTGCAGATTTCTTATGGGGTACTCACTCCATCATTCTTGGGTCGTGGTGAGGGATTACTCTCCTGCTTGGCAAGTTGTTAGCTTCAGGAGCGGAAGCCAGAAATCCTGCTTGTCAATAGCAGCTTCCACCAGACATTCCTTCAAACAGGGCCAGATGTTCCCAGCTTGGAAACACTGTTAGAAAGCACAACAGCAACTTTTTAAAGTTCATTAAAAATTTAGCTTTCATGGGAAAATCAGATACAAAATTTTAAGATTTACTTATTTTTATTGGAATGACAGATTTACAGAGGAGAGACAAAGATCTCCCATCCACTGGTTCACTCCCCAAGTGGCCACAATGGCCAGAACTGAGCCACTCCAAAGCACGGAGCCAGGAGCTTCCTCCACGTCTCCCATACGTGTACAGGGTCCCAAAGCCTTGGCTTGGGCCATCCTCTGCTGCGTTCCCAGGGCACAAGCATGGAGATGGATGGGAAATGGAGCAGCCAGGACACAAAACAGCACCCATGTAGCATCCTGGTCCATGAAGGCCCTAACATTTAAATGTTAAACAATGGTCCACACCCTCTGCCTGTGCATTGTACTCATGGGATCGTGGTTCACAAATATCCATTTAAAATTCTCCTGGGATCATTAAAATGACATAAAATGACTTTCTTCTATGCTTTCCCGAAACGTTAACTACCATCAAACAGCCCTTTGTCAATAACTTGACTGACTTGTTTTTTAAACGTCACTTCTGCGTGATCTCTTTAGAAGCTGTGCTCATTGTGTGTGCATGGCCCATCTCTACGCTCAGCTCAGTGACTTCTTACAATGCGTCTCGGGCTGGAGACAGACGTGGGAGACTAAAATACTTCTCCCTAACCACAGGAAGAGATTTTTTTTTACAATGTCTTTCAGCTGCACATGCCCAGTGTACCTCACCCAGCAGGAGACAACTCTGTCTACAATTGGGAAAGGACATTTGCTTGAGTTACAACTTTTCATAAGCTTCCTCTCAAAGAATCTAACATTTCTCTAAAATATTCACATGCCTTCACACTGAATCCCTGATACTTGAAACACATGTAAAATATCTTGTGATTTAAGTCAAATTTTATGTGTGTAAGGTTCAAGTATTTGGTGGGATTAACTTGTTGGTAAAAGTTTGGGATTTTGTTATTTAGCAGTAACCATTTTCATTGATCATCAGAGATTACCCTACCTGTGTAGACGTCAGTTTCAACGAAGCGTGCCAGTTCCAGGTGAACCATGATAAGATCTCCACATCCTGTGCAGGCTTTTACATTTTTAAAACAAACGGCACGATTTGAGATGCGGTAGTACAAGAAGGCGAAGCTGCAATGTAGCCAGTTATTCTTCTCATATGAGAAACATTTTTAAAAACAATCAACAGTGCTATGAAAGCCACTCACACTCTGAACTTGACACAGTTCCTCTCTCCATTAGTGCCAAATTCAGTAGGTCTTAAAAGTAGGCACATTTTTATCACTCAGGTAACGTTACCTTGGCTGCACCGAGAGTCACTGATAATGTTGACAGCTTGTGTGCAGCTATTTGGTGGAGAAAGTTGACAGGTTACTAATATTCTGGAAGTTTAAGGTCAAGTGCGGTCCCTGGTAAGCCCAGCTCCATATCTGCCCAACTCGGAACATTCTAGACCCTAATTCAATGCCTCTGGAAAACCACACACAGCCCTAGGGTGATGAAGCCTCAGCTTGGGTCTCATTTGTGTTGCACCGTTTCTGGAGAAGTGGGACTGTGCCATGATGAACATCAGACAGCGGAAAGCTCTGTGCACGGGGAGGGGAGGTGAACCATCTCCAGCTCCTCAGCAGCCACTGAAATGACCAAGAGGACAGCCAGTGACTGCTCACCTGCCTATGGACAACATCTCCTTATATCCAACTGTGAAAGGCAACTGCAAGTCCCTTTATTACTAAATCTTATTTAACTGAACACACTTGAAGATTCTAACGTCCTAATCCACAGGAATACCAAAGTAGTCATTTGCTGCTAGAAAAGCAAAGTATATCTGCCATTTGATGGGAGAGTTGGAAATTTGGACAATTAAATCATAGGTTAGTTCCTGTCTGGGTCTATGCTACCACAACTAAAGTGCTCCACAACTGGGGAACTTATAAACACACTCATTTCTCACATGGAGGCTACGAAGTCCGAGATCAAAGTGCTAGCAGACTTGACATCTGGGGAGGGCCCATGTTCTGGCTGCTAGCATCTTCTCACTGTGTTCCGAGACACAGGCAGGGATCTGGGGGAGGCGGGGGGGAGAGTCTCAGGCCTCAAGGAAAAGGGTGCAGCTCCCATCAGTGAGGGTGGAACTGAGAGGGGAGGAGCTCCTAAGTTATCGTGACCTTGGACACTAAGAGGGTTGGATTGTTCACTCACAGCTTTTGGGTGACATGTAGAATTCTAGGCCCTGAGGTAAGAGTTATTAGGAGAACAAACCATGTGAGACGAGGAGGTGGTGACAAGGGAGTCGGGCCCTGGGCCTACCTGTCTCATCTTCTCTTAAGGCCCTTCAACTTGAGCTAGGTGACTCCCACTCTGCGCAGTGACCCTGCTCCTCAAGGCAGCCGAGGCTGGGCTGGATGCTCTGGCAATAGGAACACAAGTTGGGGTGGTGATGGAGTGCTAGCCAGCTACGGTTGTTGGGATGGGGTTCCAATTCTGTTATTGTAACGGTGTGTATTGTAAGAAGGACACCACTGTCCTTACCCAACACACAACAAAAACACCATCACAGTAACTGTTAGACGCAGAAAATACAGAGGGGAGTATGCGATGAAGGGATGGTAAAGATTTAGGGTCCCTTTAAGTTTAATCAAAGCTTAAGCTTTCTGGAAAATGTCTTTGAACAGCAATAGGAACTGGCAGAGCTGGGTTTCAGCAAGGGTGCCCTAAAGCAGAATCAAACTTTGCAATCAGATTTTATAGATACCTGCTCGCTCATTTCTCCAGGAATAGAAATCCTACCAGGAAGCGTGGCTGAGCATGGGCTGCAGGGCTGCTCAGAGCCTAGAATCCTACATATGTCACTCGTAAGTTGTGAGTAAACTAGCAACCCTCTCACCCCAGCTTCCTGGTCTGTAAAATAAGAATAGTAACAGCACCTGCTCCTAAGGTGATGTAAGGGTCAAGTGGAATGCTGCTGCTTGAATAGACAGCACACAAATAGCACACAGTAAATATCTGGCTGATTTTTACTGCTCTCTTTACACTCGCATTACCTCTAATACAATAATCCCATAAAGTGTCATTATTCCCAGTTCATAAATGGAATTAGAACCTCAGGGAGACTTACACTGGCCTAAGGTTGCCTCATGGAATTCCCCTCGCGTATCTATCGTAACAAAGGGTACCTTTCTTTCTCAAGGAGACAAATATATTGGCTCTAAGGCACTGTAAGGCTCAAGTTGGACACTCTCTTCTGGGTGTGCCTGTTCCAGCCCTCATCCCATGGGAGAGATAGCACTAATGCGGTTGGTACAGAAGTCTAGAGTTCAAACCCAGTGACCTTGAGCAAATTATTCTAGCCTCCCATGCAGATTAGAAATAATATAGCCACCCTGCAGTTGGCTTCAGCATCCCCTTGGATACTCCAGGTCTCAAATCTGCTGATACTCAAGTCCACTATGCACAATGATGCAGTAGTGTCATGTAACGTAGACATAGACTTCAAACTATGTCTAGGTTAGTTAGAATGCCTGACGCACATCAATGCTTAAATAGTTTTACTATGTTGTACAGAGAATTGTGACAAGGGACAAGAAATCTCTATTCATGTTCAGTACAGACTGCCCCCTACACACACGCCCAGTATTTTCAGTCCAGGTGTTACGCTTAGACATTCAATCTTCCGTTACCAACCATTCTATCTAATGCCTGCCACCAACAGGTGCTCTCAGAATCATGTAGTCAATAGATGCAAACGGATGCCTCTTGTTCTCATCTGGGGGCCAGTCCAGCATCCACTAACTCCAGGAGGTACATGTCCAGCTCACCTTCCCATCGAGGTTCCGCTAGAGGGCTAACCACACACGTCACAGTACAAACACAGAAAGCAGAACGCACCAGAGGTCTGCATCCCACATCTGTCTTCAACACTGGCACACAGTCAGAAGCCTGAGTCCAGTCCTGTGCCAGGCCACGCTGACTGCACTTGTCACCCTCAGCACGTGACGGAACATCCACTCTGCAAGTGGAAGAAGTGATTTTTCACAGAGTTCCTCTCCACCATGATTCCATCCTAATACAAGTTTTAAAGATCTCCAAAGTGATTTAATAAGAGTATCTAGATTTCTTTTAAAACCCATGCTAGCCACAGCTCCAGAAGCAATATCACAAAGCCACAGAATGTTTTTCATACAGTTTTTTCATTCATCACACCTCCTCCTGGTCATGTCATAACCTACTCAATTCTCAAATCTTTATCCATTCAGTATTTGTCACCAACACCAAAGTTACATTAAACCCCACCTTTTTTTTTTTTTTTTTTAGCACTCCGCAGTACTGAGACCATTCCCATCCTTCTACCCTTTCAGTCCACTTCCTGAGAAAGTTCATATATAGAGTTGGCTCCCTGTGTTTCATCTGGGCTGTCTTCAGGTTCAAGTTGAGGTCATGACCATGAGCAGATCACTTCCCTTCTCCAATTTGCATGAGGCAGTCAGCTTAGATGACCTGTAAGGCCTCAGAGTTCAAAAGTCAAATGTCCCCAATACGACCTCACTGGATGTCCCTGAAACTTGGCTTCCTCCCTGTGCAACAAGGACATTAATCCCACTTCAGTCTTTGCTGGTGTCTTTTCCAATGCCTGCCCATGCTGCAGCAACATTTTCAACAGTGTTTTCCTTGCCCCTTCTCTCTGCAGACTGCAGACTGCTGTGGGATTACGTCTATCAGCTGCTTTCTGACAGCCGGTACGAAAACTTCATCCGATGGGAGGACAAAGAATCCAAAATATTCCGGATAGTGGATCCCAATGGACTGGCTCGACTGTGGGGAAACCACAAGGTAAAAGGGCACGAGAAGTGTGCTCTGCTGGACGCGTGCAAAAGCGAAGCGCGTCTCCCTGCGGTGAAGGATGACTAACTGTCCCGCTTCCTAAGTCTGCCCGTCATTATTGAGCAGATTCCTCTCTGCGCGAACAATTACATAGCTGCAAGGGGAAGGAAATAATTAAAGATGCCTCTTTCCATTTGTCACTCAGGCCAGGTTCCCGTGAACTCAGCACATCCTAGCTTGATGGGGCTACGTGATGAGTAACCCTTGTTTCCACTCGCCTCGACCTGGCTCTGCTACCCCTGTTGTCATCAGGTGCTGGATGACAGGGAAGTTCTGTGGGGCTCTGTGACTCAGAAGGGACCTTGGAGAAGCGTCACTTCTGCTCAGTTAGAAAATGCCCCTGTTCACAGAAGCCCATTCCAATGAGGAAAGCACTTACTCTAACGAGCATCACTTCCTTTCCAAGCTGGGAAAAGGGAATAGAGGTGTAAACAAAGCCTTTTAGAGAAAGAAGGACCCACGTGTCCAGAAGTGAAACACGGATAACCATGATCCAAATAACAGGTGGATCGCCCTAGTTGGGGGGGTGGGAGGGGACACCATGGTGGCAGACCCCAGATGAGCAGAGAGGGCAAGGAGAGGAGTCTGCCAGGCCCACAGTGTGCTAAGAAGCCAGCCTGAGTGCTGGCCCCATGCAGGAGGACCCAATGCAGGCCAAATATGGCAAGGCCAGCCGACACTCCAGTGAGTGAGTCACTGAGAAAACTCCTGCCCTTCTTACACAGTGAACGAGCCCTGGGGCTCACAACCGCTGTATTCTTGCTGCCACAACAGGAATTTAAACCCCCCAAAATCTCTTCCTTAAAATGACAGAAATGCAAGACAGGAAGGTCACTGAACTGCAGGGAGATACAGTGTGTGGGTCCTCGAGGTGAAGGACGACCCCAAGATAGGGGGCCCTGCAGAAAATGCCATGGGCATGGTGAGGGCCGCTGCGGAAGGTGAAGCAGGGCGGCCCGCTGCGGGATGTGCTTTCCTAGCTGCAACACTGGAACCTTCACAAGAAGTGACTCACCTTCGGAGAAAAGCATAGCCCAGTGTCTGTGTGGCAGAGGGAGGGACCTGGAAGGGTGCAGCTTAGCAGGTGAAGTCCCCTAGCTGGCAGGGCTACAGGGAGCAGCTCCAGGGTTTTAACAACTTTGCCGGTGCCTTTTTGAGGTTCATTTCATTGTATCTTGGCGCTTTTTCCCTCTTCCTCCTTTGAACAAACAGAACAGAACCAACATGACCTATGAGAAAATGTCCAGAGCCCTGCGCCACTACTACAAACTCAACATTATCAGGAAGGAGCCAGGACAAAGGCTGTTGTTCAGGTAGCACTTTCTCTCCTTGCCTTCTTCTGGGAGGATTGTTTTAAGGGGGAGGCGGCAGACTGTTAAGATCTCTACCCGTCCATCTGCTACCCAGAGACACATCACCCCTGCAAATTAGTGTCAGGCACTGGTTTGTTAGGATTCAAGGACAAAAAAATTTTTTTTTCTTGGATCTGTGCTGTCGGAACCAGAAAGCAGATAAACACAAGGTGACTCACCAGTCAAGCAACGCGAACCCTGTCACCTGGCATTATAGCCCAGTGTAGCTAAAGGGAGCCATCACAGTAACCTTGTAGAACAGGAAATTCAACCTGAACTTGCATGTTACCAATGGTCTGAGCCCCTTCCTGAGCCAGTGTTTGTCAACTGCAGGTAATATCCCATAGGAAGTCAGGCAACAGAAGTGCAGGTCAGTCACTTGAGTCGGAAAAACACTGCAGGTGCAGCTCATGCTGCCTGCGAGGGTCAGCAACAATGGGCAGAAAAGAAAAGCTATAGCCACTGGAAGGTGACAGACTTCCAAGAATTTCAACAAGAGAATGGTTGAACTAAGGAGGGGCAGGTAAGTCGTTTCCAAGGAAACAAGTCTTGGAGGCCAGACTTGCCACAGTTGAAGGCTTCTTGGTAGAAACCCGGATGTGTAGCCAACCCCAGTGTTCAACTGTGGGTAGCCTTTACAGGATCCTTAGGTGTCACAGAAAGGTAGATTTCAGAATGGACTGCTACCATAGCAACTCTTTGATAAGCAGGCAGAACATTAGGAGTGCACAGGACTTAGGAGGATTCCAGGTTAACATGAAACTCAAGATATGCAGTAAGACATGAGCCACGACTGATGCAAGAAAAAGGCTGACGGACTGGAGTGCAGGGGTTCTGCTGGTGGTAACTGAACAGCTTCCAAAACCCAGGAGTAGCAGTGATAGGGGACGCCAGGACACTGGGCCTTGTCAGCTTTTGGAGTGAGGCAGGGAAGCGTGAGGCTGGAAATGGCCCGTGTGGACAAGGCAGAGAGGATGGGGAAAGAACAGGTACAGGCACAGGACACCGACAGCCAGGCTATCTTACTGAACCTTACAAACCATCCTGTGATATGTTACTGCTGTGTTTCCCCAGCGAACCAGTTTAACAAGGAGATAAGGCTTGGCCCCACACTAAGCCTTAATTGTTGAGTGGATAAGGGATAACCAGAGAGGTCTAATTTTCCAAGTTCTACTAAGTTGACCTGACATCCAAACTTTGCATTTGATGTCCAATTGTGTCTTTTAAGAGTTTGGGTTTTGACTACCATTCCCTAGGCTCATGATCTGGACTAGCAACGCACAGACAGCTCCTGCGGTCTCTGTAAAATAAGCACAGAGCAGTGGGCAGCTTCATCAGGCTTCATCCTGGATCACGCACCACACAGTCTCACCAAGTACTGGCTAGTTCGTACTCACCCTGGGCTTTTTTTTTATCATTTCACTCCTTTTTGGTTGATGAAGGGATGCTTTTTCCATGATTTGTGCTATTTTAGCGTGCATGTCTTGGTTCAGTAGCTCCTCAGATGTATAAGGGACTTCTCAAAGTCTATGAAACAAACAAAAAAAAATTCAGTGCAAAGACATGTTGAAATTCTTGTTTTCCATAACGTGCACTACAGTCAGAGATATTCAGCAACCCACACCTAGCTTCGCCATAATGCCCGTTTCTTATGCATGACACCCTTTCGGTTATGGCCATGATGCCGTTAGAGTTCAGGGTGGCGACACCTGCAGGACGAGGTAAGTTCTTGACTCTCTCATCTCCTCTTCCCAAGGTTTATGAAGACCCCGGATGAAATTATGAGTGGTCGAACAGACCGGCTGGAACACCTTGAATCCCAGGAATTAGATGAACAAATATACCAAGAAGATGAATGCTGAGGGACGTATGCCTCCCCACCTCAGTGGGCCAGCAGCCAGGGGGGCCTTCGCCCAAGTAGGACTGCCGCCAGCTTGACGCAGCAGGCAAGCTGAAGAGGTGGCAAAGGAAGAGACCCAGAAATGGCAGGGACACTCCTCTTGCAGACCAAGAGGGACCCCATTGCACCTTAGACAAACCACCCAGCAGAGGCGGGGCTGGGACGCCAGCCTGGGACTCCATGTTGTCACATGTCTCCTCGTTTGCAACCTCTCCCTCTGGAATTCCTTCCCACCCCTTTCCATCATTTGTTAGTTTCATGGTGTTTGTTTTTTTTTTTTAACATTCAATTTGATTTTTCATCGTTCATACAGGGGAAGACATGTGATGTTTTCCTATGGAAATATATAACTATTATGTATGTATATCTTTTTTTCCAAGTCTCACAAAATACAGCAAACCCAACTGGTCAGGGAAAAAGTATTTGTACACAGGTGCAGAAATGCGGATGTGTGTTGCTCTTGCAGTTGGGTCTTGGTTGAGGGAAAAAGCTTTCACAGAAGATCATGTGAGAAAGAGCTCTCCTTCTCCCAGCTTTTCCTTCTTTCCCTGGCTTCCCATCCTTCCGGTCCTTGCCCACTGGTGAGCTTCAGACATTGAATTTTGAGGGCTTGTTGGCATTGAGTAAGTCCAGGGCCTAGACTCTGCCCAGCGGCACAAAGTCCCACCTGAAGGATGCTCCTGGAGTCTAGGAGGAGAAATACTACTGGGGCAGTCATCCCTGGGATGATTGTGAAAATCACACAGCCCAGGAGACTGGGGAACAAGGCTGGCCAACATACTTGGGAAGCCGACTGACAGCTCAAGATGAGCTTGCAAGTGCTGCAAAGCAGAAACCAGGCTGAAGGATTCTGCAGGTTGTTGAGGCAAAGTGAGACAGCCAGTGGCCCTTGGCTGCAATTCCAGAAGCCGTCTTGTGCTCAGTTTCTTCCCCTCACCTGATGCTTTCTTCCTAGTGCTTCACCTTATCAAGTTTTCTGGCTCCTTCTGAACATAGAGATGAGAGGGGAGGATACCCAGAGTGCAGAGTCACTGCAACCAGAGCCTGCCCACCACTGGGCTGATGGGAAATCCCAAGGTGCACTGCACTTTCCTCCACCATGGCTATTTCAGAAAGGACCCACCTGTGGCTCTTACCCCCAAAATAAGGTCGATTGTCTTAAAAAATCATGACAGTGCCACTACTTGGTTCTCTTGATACACATTTTAAAAAACTGTTCCAGGCTTTTTTCTTTAACCATCTACATCGACTCTGCCAGTGTAGGTTCAGACAGACGGTATGTGGGACTCCCAGGCTTTCTTTAATCCAGAAGTTTAGGCTGGCCTCACGAAGCTCCCTGTCTTCGTACCCCTCCATTTTTCCCCCATTCAGCTGAGCGAGCATCTTCCAGCTCCTCTAGAGTCCTCATGGGCAGTTCGCAGGTCAAGCTGCCAGGCCTGCAGGCTTCTCCATCAGCCATCTGTTAGCTGAGTCAAGTGCAGAGAGCTGGAGGCATATGGAACGCGGCCCAGGGGGGACCAGCACATGCACACTGGTTCACAGACACTGGAATGGAGCATCCCATCAAGGCTCTTCCATCTTGTTCTGCTCCATTTCCTACCAGGCCACAGAGAGGCATGCCGAAGTGGCCAGTCAACTCCTACAGTCACATGCTTCTGCCATTCTACCTTCTGGCAGGTCAGAGACCATTCTGTGTGAGGCTGAGGAGTCTCCTTGGAAAAGCTGTAGTCTTGTCCACTCGAGTGATCATGGTGTGAGTCAGGTGGAGCCCGGTGTGACCCTGATGTCTGAGCAGGATGGAGTTGCATGTTTCCCAGCCTCTACAGTAACAGATATTCTATCTCCCAATGAAGAGATGAAGCTAAGTCCTTGGTGTGTCGGCAAAGCCCTAGAGTATAAGGGCTGGAGAGGGAGATTCTCAGATCCTTTGTGTGGTAATGAAATCAGCCCAGGGCACAACAGCACTCTTCCCTGAGATGAGATGTCTCTCTTCTGGCCACCTGACCCAAGTATGAAAACCCCATTGTCCTCCCCTCCCCACTGTCCTCCCCTTCCGTTCCCCACCCCAATCTCCTGCTATTGAATTATGGAGAGAAATTCCCTTTGATGCAAGGGTTTCTGAATTTAAAACAGTGTCCTATGAGAACATGTCAGACTTGGGATGACATCATGAGCCACTTGAAGAAAAAACCAGAGATGCTGGAACTCCACTGGAATGTGCAGTGAGAGCTGGCTAGACAAGCTACATCAAAAGCAACCCAAGGCTATGTGCCTTGGGTTAAGACAGTATCACCAACGTTTGGTTGGCTACCTGCAGACAAAGGAGCAACAGACCACTGGGTGTTCTCTTTGCAATAGTTTGTCTGGAACCTTAAGATCCATTGTCTTTTCATAGATACTTTGTCCATATGAGAATGTCACTGCGGCTGAAATCGACATTACTATGATAGATTAGTAAGGACTAACAAGCCACAACTATGTCCACCTTTCGCAGCCTTACGTTGCAATTCTCCAGTACCTTTTTGAAACAGTAACTCCCTTGTTACCAAAGGGAAACCTGAGTCTCAGGGAGGGAACGTGACCGGCCCAGGAGTGGACAGACAGCATGTCAGACAGGATTAGGACTGTGCTCCAGCCTGGCCGTACCCCATCCCCCACCTGTGACTCACCCCTTCCAAGCAAACTAAGGATGAAAGATCTGGGAAAAATACACCAGAACAAAGGGTACATTTCTGTGCCCAAGCATTTGGTGCTAATCAGAAGCTGTGCACTAACTCCAGCCTGCTCCTCCTCTAATGAGAAACCTAGAATAAAGGGAGTGAGACAAGGAGGCTGCGGGAGGGGCCATGGGAGGGAGACCCAGTAATCCCTGCCTGCCCCCAAAACCACAGAAGACTCACCTGATCCCCTTGGCCCATCTGGATCAACACTAAACAACTGCAAACTCCCCAAATCGTTCAAGCACGCCATGTAAACATTCTTGAAGGTTTCTCTTGTGTGACTACAGCCACTTATAAACCAGAATGAATCTAGAATTTTGATGCTGTTGTTTTCTTTAGTTTCTAATCTCTTATCGTTTATGAGGTGTGGGGTTTATAAGGGACTGAATCAAATGAATGTAACAAAAAAGAAAAAAATGCCTTTTCTCAGGGCCAGTGAGTTGCAAATAATTTTTAAAGAAAAACCTATAATTACATCATCTCAATAAATTTTTTTATAAAAAAAAAACATGAAGTCCCAAGTCTGGTTTTAATCACAGGAACTGGAGCCAGTCAGGCAAGGTGCACCGATGAGGTAAGGGCTGTCTCCACTCAATTACGGCAGAGAGTGCAGGCATGGTTTTGCCCTGGCAGGAAGCAAGCCTTCCTTACAGGACAATCTGCGGGCAATCTGTAGACGGGTGGCACCAGGAAGGACAGTGCCAACCAGGCAAAGCTCAGGAGTTGCCACAGGTGAAAGAATTGGTGAAAAACAACCCCAGTTAGAGAGGGCCAAGTCCGATGCTGTGCTAAAATGTATGCATTCTCTAACACTGTGGTCAGATCTATGCATTTAAAAGGGGACATGCCAAGGAGCAAAGAAACACAGGTTCTCACACCATGGAATTGTTCCTTCAGTCTGGATTTGGAGTGGGCGTTCAGATGCAGTAGAGTAACTGCCTGCTTGGGATATTCCCGTGCCCTGTCTCAGTGCTGATTAAAGTCCTGGCTACTCTGCTTACAACCCAGCTCCATGCCAGTGTACCTGGGCAGCAGCAGGTGGTATCTTAAGTATGCTGCCGTTCTGTGTGAGATCTAGAGTTCCACGCTCCTGGAATCATGCCTCAGGCTGGCTGCTGAGGCCATCCGGGAAACGAATCAATGGGTAGAATATTAAAAATTTTAATTTGGAGCTGAGGATTGTCCATATTTGTGGACTCATGATGTCCTGATATAAAATTCCTCTGGTTCTTTAGAAAAATGTGTACAGTCATTATGTATAGTCAACCTACTGGAGAGCAAGGTCAGAACTTCCTAGTGCCATCTAACTACAACTCAGGACCCAATACATCCATTTCCGCAAACGCTCCCAACCCCTTGCTCTCCGCAGCCTCAAAGTTACATCAACTGATGAATCAAAATGTGGGGGCTGATGTCAGTGTTTGGTCCACTGCTTATCTAGCTGCTTGCTAATATACCTGGGAAAGCAGCAGAGGATGGTCCAAGGTCTGACCCCTGCATCCATGTGGGAGACCTGGACAAAACTCCATGTTCCTGGCTTCAGCCTGGTCTAGACCAGGCACTGCAGCCATCCGCAGAGTGAACAGCAGGATAGATCCCACCATCTGTATCCTCCTAACTGCCTTTCACATACATAGATCAACAGCTTCATTGTCACCTTGCAAGCACCTGGATCGTATATGGGGACTGTTTCATGCCCTGGCTGTTCCATTTCCCATCCAGCTCCCTGCTTGTGCCCTGGGAAAGCAGTAAAGGATGGTCCAAAATCTTGGAACCATGCACGCCTGTGGGAGACCCAAAGAAGCTCCCAGCTCCTGGCTTCAGATCAGCTCAGCTCTGGCCATTGTGGCCATATGGGGAATGAACCAGCAGATGGGAGATCTCCTTCTCTCCAAAAATCTGATCTGCCTTTCCAGTAAAAATGAATACATTTTTCTGTTAAAATGTGGCCTGATGGTCTTTATCATCATCACCCAAGACCTTAGGTCATTCCTGTCATGCTGAAAATTCAGTTAAAGCTATTTCTGTAGTATACACTAGTATCACTTAAGAATTGCTAGCAGTACAAATTCAGTTCCCACCCCACAAACTATATAAAAAACTTAGGAGCTGGGGCCTGGCAACCTGCATTGTGCTCAGTGATTCTGTTGTACACTGTTGTTCGAGAGCCACTGCTCTGACCAACTGGGTCATCTTGGTGTAAAAAAGAACTTGCGACATTTTACACAATACAGATCCAGAACACCTAACGCCACAACACAGCATGAGCATGACTGTCCTGCTGCATTACTCTGATCGTCTTGCAGCTGAGCTGTGAGATGAAGCTGAGTGGACACAGCACCACAGACCAAGGTTGTCTCACTTTCTCCAAGACTCTTATGCAGTGGATTTGTCCTAAGGATGAGCCGTGGCAAAGGGAAGTGCTAATAACTGACCTGCCCTTGCTGATGACAGCCCAGCAATGGATCCACTCACGCCACTTCTCTGCCTAGCCAGTCTGATCCAAAAAGAAAAATCAAAGGCCCCTTATCTTCTCACAGACCTTGGCAATCTGTCCCTGGCATTATTAGGCAGAGTTCAGATGACAACTTAACCAGGATATTCACAGAAGGATCTAGAACCGCAGGGTAGGCTGGGAAGGGCTTGCAAGTCCACTAGGGATCTTGGTTAATTTTCTTTTATTCTTCCATAATGACATCCCTGAGA
This sequence comes from Ochotona princeps, assembly GCF_030435755.1. Classification (NCBI taxonomy): domain Eukaryota; kingdom Metazoa; phylum Chordata; class Mammalia; order Lagomorpha; family Ochotonidae; genus Ochotona; species Ochotona princeps. Next base: position 18,209,405 of record NC_080858.1, on the reverse strand, counting down.
TATAAATGCAGAAGACTGGATTTTCTACCCTATATTGGGTGGGGCCTGAGGTTTCAGTTTGGGTTTGGATTGAAAAAAAAAAAAACAGGAAGCAAAATGACAGAAATAGAGCTTCCGGCCACTGGCATATTCCCCAAAAGGCCACAGTGACCAAGACTGGATCAGGGTGAAACTAGGAGCTGGGAGGTGAAACTAGGAGCTGGGAGCTCAATCTAGGACTGCCTTGTGGGAGGCAAAATCTCAATCCCTGCTGCCCCCCCACAGTGTACATTAGCAGGAAGCTGTAATCCAGGGGGGATTTCAGACTTGAACCCAGGCATTGCAACTCTGCAAAAACTGCTGTTTGGGATGGCAGTATCTTGGTAGGCATTTTACCCACGAGGTTGACCACTCACCCAAAAAGATGAATGCTTGCCCAGGAGTAGAAGCAGGAATGGGAAGTGAACAGAAGCAAGTAAGAGGAAATTTATGGAAATGCAATCTGAGGTTGGATTATGATGGCTACAGAAATGTAGAGAACTTCACTAACATTTATTGAAATGTCCCCTTTTAGAGTGTGTATTTTATGGTATTTAATTGTACTTCTAAGAAGTTGGTAAAATGAAAAAGTAAACCTACATCATGCAATTCATGCTGTTTACAGGGGGCATCTTCAAGAGCTACATGTAAGAATCAAATACGCGTTAGAAAATAGGCTAATGCAAAAGTAAAACATTAAGAGAACATTATTACGGTGGAAGAATCACTACCTACAATCTGCACCTCACCTCATCCACAGGTCTCCCGTCATCAGGAGCCCTGGGAGTCCAAATGAACCCCAACTCTCCCAGGAGGCATCTCAAGTTCCAACACCCCAAAAGCAACCCACAGACACAGTTCTGATGACTACTGGCCAGTGTCAGGTGGCTTTGGGCAGTGGTCCAGACTGTGACCCGGGACACGCGGCACTCGCTTGGCACCGACACTTAAGGTCACAGACTCTCAGAGCACAACATCAAAGTCAGGCGAACAAGTGCATTGTTCTCCAAGGTGTATGTGGCCCGGGGCTCAGGAGCAAAGTGGGAAGAAACGCCTACAAAGTAGGGAGGGTCGGCAGGTTTAGTCTCTGTTTCCTTCACTCAATGGAGTGGCCAGATTCAGTTCAGTCCCAGCTCCACGCTCCCTGCCAACGCAGCCCCAAGCAGAGACCCTGTCACACCCAGCCTCAGCACGTCTACCTGTTAGCTAAAATGTTTCCATTTTAAATAGGAAGGGAGGGGGAGGATAAAAGAAAAAGGAAGAAAAACAGAAAAGGGGAGGGCCAGGAAGTGGCTCGAGGGAGGGAAGGAAAGAGACCGGCTCTCATCAGCCAGCTGGCCACCCAGGGAGGGAGAGGATATATTGCATCCTTAAACCATTGTTCTTAAAACGAATTAACACATTCACTTGCGGTGAAAATGATTTTCTACTCAGAAAAAATGGTATGATTTTTCTTATGTAGAGACTAAGAAATTTACTACTTGCACTTAACATCTACCCATTTTTATCTGAGACTATCTTAAATGACAGTAATCTTCCTCTTCGTAACTCAGTAGTGTCAATATGAAAGATGGAGACATCTGTATACCCCTTATGTGCCTACTGCCATGAAAACCATCCTCAAAATGTGCCTCAGTGTGTTTGTCATGCTGGCGAAACGCTTCACTGTTCCGCAGTGTCATATTCCACCTTTTTCTGCCTTTCTGAACTACACCTCTTGGGAAGCCTGAGAAATGGTTTTGAAACGAGATAGTCCAATCACTCACTCCTACTGAGAAGGACATGCTGACCATGAGGTCTCAGGATTTCGGTCTCCGCCAGCTGCCAGCAAAGCAACATTAGACAGTAGGGACGGCCTGTGATCAACATGGGACTTGCTGTGTGCAGCAAAAGAGCAAAGAGAATGCAGGACTTACACTAAAGGAGGACTGGTTTGGTTCATCTCAGAATTGTGTCTTCCTTGGGCTGCAACAACTTTCATTCTGCCAGTTTCATCAGGAATTCTGTTCAGAGATCCCATATCTAGTGTATTCTCTTCTGCTTGGGTATACCTTCTGTAGACAATTGTCCAGCCCAGCCACTGGCACAACCAATGACAGCACAGAGAGCAGAATAGTTAGGCAAGTTCAATCCAGTCAGACCCTGGATACAATTTCACACCTCCTTTCCCTTGCTCTTTGACCTCAAACTGTGAAAAACTCCGCCTCCTGTGCCTTGGGGTCTTCAGATGGGACCCTGGATGATGCTGATCCCAGCATGCATCTTGGAAAGATGCTGCAAGGAATGAGTGAGTTCCTACCCAGGAAGGGCTTAGGGTAGCACGCAGCACGTGGGGTGCCGACTGCGTTACCCTGCACTTCCTGCTGAGCCACCAACTGATGCCGCGCTCCAGAGTCTGCATCTTATTTCTGCACACTGGGATTCCCCAAGAGCACCTCCTGAAGCAGGTTGCCACTGTTTGGGTTTGTGTTTTTGTTTGATCAGCCTATAATGACTTCACATTCCCTTGATTCAGAGGCCTGGGCACACAGGGGGCTACCAAGGGTCCTCCCACATATGGGGTTTTCTGTGTCCAGGCAACCACCTGCCTCACTCACAGGAACACCCTCCCGCCCACCAACGAGTCCAAGTTTCTTTGCGTCTAGGAGCACGTAAGTACTCAGTGGTGTTTATTTTGTGGCAATGGACTCAACCCAAGGGAAACAGTGGTTTCATTTAGGTTTACTGAGAATATTTTGACCTGTTCTATTGACAATATTTTGACCTGTTCTTGTTCCAGTTCAATAGCTTTATGAAATGTATAGGTTTCATTCTCTTTGTGATGTGTTTGCTCCTGTGATGTGTTCTTTCATTTTGTTTTTCCCTTTTCATGAAAGTTCTGCCTCGGCTGTCCAACACAAGTTACCTGAGCTGAGTGGGGGGGACTAGGAAGTTAGACATCACTGTTTAGAAATGCTTTATTAGCAGGTAAAATCTGTACATCATTAGGGGGTCCCAGGCAATGCTTCAACCACAGCATAGTGTGAACTGATCAAATCAGACGGTCTCTACCTCTCCACTCTTCCTCTGTGCTTTATGCCTACCCACTGTCCCTTCTTTCAGTCCCAACATTCCAAAGGTATAGACACAGAGATAGTCCAATCACTGGTTCAGTTCCCAAACATCTGTAATGGCCAGGACTAGGCCAGGCTGAAGTCAGGAGCCCAGAGTTCAATCCAAGTTTTCCACATAGGACTCAGCCACTTGAGCCAACCTGCCGCCTCTCGGGGTGTGCATTAGCGAGAGGCTGGAGTCAGGACTCAAACCTAGGCAGTCTAACATGACATGAGAATCTCCCAACAGCACCAAACCTTAGCACCAACCGGCCTGTTCTACACTATGTATTACTTGAAAGCATGGTTTCTTATTAAATTTTTTAGGAGAGGGAAATACTGACTTCCTATTCACTAGATGGTTGTTTGATTCCACTATTTTGAAAATGGCCAAACTACTTTATGTCAATGCACAAGGTCAACAAACTTTGCATGGAAACAGCTGGTTGGTAAATATTTCAGTTTAGAAGCCTTATTCTCTTAAGTTTTAGTCCATGAGCTAGTGCTATTAGGTATATATCAACTTCTTTTAAAAATTTTAATAGACAATGGGACAGAGACAGACCCACTGGTTCAATCCCCAGTGATTGGGTCAGGCTGAAGCCAGGAGCAAGGAATTCACTCTGGGTCTCCCACTTAAGTGGGAGTTGAAAGGAGCCATCCCCTGCCACCCCACACCTTCACTCAAGTGTGCATTGGCAGGAAGCTAGTGTATGGGGTATAGCCAGGACTCAAACCCAGGCAGTCTCACTTGGGATATGGGCATTCAAGCATCGTCTTAGCCACTGTGCAAGTGCCCACCCTCTAAGCAGCACAGAATGCTGGACTGAACTGCAGTCACCCCTCTGGGACAACAGCACTTGTGACTTCTACCCGACTGTTTTGGTGACCTTTTATCCAGTCTCTCCCCTGCCACTCTTCCCAACTAGCAAGTCATCAGCACTCTAAGTTCAGAGTGACTGTTAGATTCACGTAAGAAGCACTGTGCAGTACTTTCAGTATTTGCTCTCAGCGCTGGTTTACTCCACTGAGCACAATGACCCTTCATCAGAACACTACTTTTGAAGATAGCTCCCATCATGAAATAGCCAGCTCAAATGCTTAGCAGTTCCATCATCTGGGGAACCAAGAGGTCAGGCCTCAGGATCTCCTGGCCATCTCGCTCCTGGCTGGGATCCAGTTTTCCCAAAAAAGGAAAAGGTACAGGTGATCAAGTTGGCAATCTGCTCTTTCTGGTCTGAGATGTAGCTTCCTGCAGACCCACAAGCTGATCAGCAAGGACTCCGGGCTGCAGTCCCTGGCAAGTGGCCTAAGCTGCGAGCACTATATTCCTGCAGCGTTCTTTTCAAAGCACTATGGAAATGACTCAAAGTAGACGCGTAACAAGCCAAGCATGCACAAGGCAGTTCCCCTTCCCTCTTTGCTGCCTGGGAAACCCTCTCTGCAACCCACCTGTTCTTCCAACCCCAAATTCCCATCTCCTTCATCCCTCTGATTTGGTAAGATTCCGAATGAGAGAATCACCAAAGGATAGCTGTTCATGTGTCAGAGATACCAGCCTGCCAGCTCTACTCCTCCCAGCCTCCTCCTCCTAGTAGAACTTTGCATGTGCCATTTGCATTAACTTGACCCTGGTTAATCAAATCAGTTCCTGAATGCAAATTCTCCAGGGAATTTGGAGTCAGCTTCAAGCAATTCCGGGCTGCTTCCTGTCCTTTCCCTTCTAGCCTGTCTCCCCTCCCATGCTCCCACCCTGCTCCCAGTTCCAGCTCCCTGACTTGGAGAACATGGGGAATTCTTAACAGACTTTACACTTAAAGAAATTCTGGTGCGGGTTGGCCTGCTTAGGTGTAATTGGTAATTTAAACAATCACTGCATTCCCCTTGTCAGTAGGTAACTCATTGTCACTCTGCTCTGAGATTGCACTGCACCACGGTCAAATGCTGCTTCCACATCAACAACATTGCAACTCCTGGCTACATGCCTGAGAAAGCCAGAGTCCTCCCCAGGAAGGGTGCGCACCTGGACTCACTCAACACGCATGGAGGGAAAGCAGATCACTTCAGGGATTCCTGGCTGAGGCATTTGCCATGAAGAGGACCCCAATTAGTTGTACACTGGCCTACAAAGGCTTCTTCGAGTTCAAATACATGCTGCGACTTCACTCGCAGGTAAGAGGAACCATACCCATATAAAATAATTACACAGTGTCAGGATGTAGTATTCCTTTAGTCTCGGCTTCAGTTTTGGGTGCCAGCGTTTGATGGGCTCAGACTTGCCCCAGTGGTCTCTTCCCTGTTGGGTGCTGCTGCACAGTCTTGTAGGACGGTTACCCAGGCCACACAGCACCGCTCCAACAGGTATAGCCCAAAGGCCTGCAGGCCAGTCAATTTCAAATTTTGGAACAGGTTGTAGTTCCTCCAATGGATCAGGAGGTTTTCTAAAGGAAGTCAGATCAAGGTGCTCTAGGGTCAAACAGCACACATTTTGGAATCTGACAAACCTGATTATGGAAGCCAGCTCAACCTCACCAACATCTTATTCACACTACTCATCTTTCAGGTTCTGGAGACTTTGTGTGGTACAGACATGGTATATAAAGTCCCTAGGGCCCAGTGCAGTAGCCTAGTGGCTGAATTCTCACCTTGCACCTACTGGGAACCCCTATGGATGCCAATTTGTATCCCGGCTGCTCCACTTCCCATCCAGCTCCCTGCTGATGGCCCAGGAAAGCAGTGGAAGATGGCCTAAAGCCTTGGGACCCTGCACCCACCTGGGAAACCCAGAAAAAGTTCCTGGCTCCTGGCTTTGGATCAGCTCAGCTCCAACCAATGCAGCCACTTGAGGGAGTGAAACAGCAGATGGAAGATCTTTCTGTTTATCCTTCTCTGTAAATCTGCCTAATATAAAAAAATAAACCTTTAAAAAATAAAATTCCTGGTACTTAAACATTCATCAACAGCACGCAGTGCTATTGCACTGGGTAGGTTCTTTCTCCAGAAAGAACAAGGAAGCTGGGTAGGGGATCTTCTATCCAAAAATATCTCCCTCCCATCAGGGCTTACTCAGCTTCTCTCTTCACATTCCATTCCTTTTCCAATGGAGGGAAAGGAAGACTTTTTTTAAAGATTTAAAAGGTAGAGTTAGAGAAATGGAAGGAGCGAGAGCAGACGGGAGGTCTTCCACCCCCCGTTTCACTCCCCAAATGGCCACGATGGTCAAGGCTGAAGCCAGGAACCCTTATTGGCACAGGAGCTCAAGCACTTGGGCCATCCTCCACTGTTAAGTTTGGTATCTCATTCTAGCTTGCTGCTAACATGTGCCATGGCAGGCAGTATACCTGAGCAATGCTCAAGTCCCAGTCACCCACAAAGCAGACCTGGATTGGGTTCTTTTCTATCTGGCCCAGCCCGGCTGTTTGGGGCATCTGGAGAGTTAACCAGTAGATCAGAGTGCTCGCTCACTCTGCCAATAACACTGAAGAAATAAGCTAAAATACAGAGAAGTAACTTCAGCATCACCATTGCTCTAGATTTACCTTTTCCCCAGTAATCTGACCTCTTACACTATTATCAACGTGTATCATTAGCCTGAGAAACATTTGCTCTGAGAAACATTTGTTTACATTCCATTACACAGAATTTACATAATTTTTTGCTATCAGTTTATAAACTTTTGCAATTTCAGAAAAATACTTTCTCCCTCATTATAAAATGAGAACAGAGATTGAAGAAACGGTAAGTCTCTTGATCAAGTTTGTAAAGACACAAAGCTGGAAAGCTTGATTTCAAAGATCATCCAAAGCCTTTTTTCATGCTCTGTCTTATCTAGGGAAGGAAGCTTTTCGCCCCATTGCTAGCCTTTGATGCAGCAGACCTTGACTTGGCCTTCAGCAGGCAGAGCAGGTCGCAGGGGAAGCCTGAGGGGGCCACGGCAGTCATCTGCAATCGGAGCCCCTAGGTGATGGTGCCGGTGCTACCCCCTAAGCAGCCCGGGGTCTGATCAGAGAGCTTGAGTGCTGGATGTTACAAACGCAGGATCCCCCAAGAGAAGAGCTGAACATATAATTAAAAATAAATTTTGCCTACTGTCGGATTTCACTCCGGGCTGATCTTATCTCTCTTCTTTACAATGTTGGCTTTTCTAGCTTTTTCCATGGCCTGTCATCCTCTAGGCTGTAGGCCAAGTGGTTCATATACTGTAAAGGTAAAGGACATAGCCAACTGAGACCATCTGGGAGATGGAAGGCCCAGTGTAGGGACCAAGGAGGAGGAACCCTGAGTTGGCACCATTGGGTGCAGGGCCTGGAACTGAGCTCTGAGCATGACCATGCAGTTGAATGGGCCAATGACATAGTCAAAACCAGAAACCATGGGATATTAGAGCAAAGAATACATGGCCATTTATTGGTGGTGAGGATCAGGAGATCCATGATATAGGCTCAGAAATTTATCAAGAAAAGAAAAAGCCACAAGTCTGTCAGGGATAACCTGAGAGGAGGGGAGTGCACACAGTAGTGTGCACACACAGGCATGTGCTGGCCCTCCAATACGGGATGTGAGTGTCCAGGTGGCATGTTAACTGCTCGCCAAATGCCCACACCAGCTTTGGAGTTCTTAAGGAACTGAAACAGGGTCAGACTGGCTGGAGCCCAGGGGAAGGAAAACAAGGACAAGCTTTACCAAATCTACCAAAAATAGAAAATCAAATCTTTAAAATAATGTATCTATTTGAAAGACGGCCAAACACAGACATCTTCTGTCTACTGTCTCAAGCCCCAAATGGCTACCACAGCCAGTGCTGCACCAGGCATAAGCCAAAGACCAGGAATTCCATCTGGGTCCCCTACATGAGTGGCAAGGGGGCCAATACTTGGGCCATCCTCTGCTATTTACTCAAGCACATTATTAGGAATCTGCATTGGAAGTGGAAAAACTGAGACTCAAATTAGCCCTCAGACTATGGCAAGCAGCAGCTTAACACACTATACTACCATGCCAGTTTCCCAAATTCAAAGTTATGCAAGATTGTCACTAAGGCAGAAAAATAAAATAGTGCTTTCCTAATATCCTGCCAAGTAAACATAGCCTGGATAATCAAAATGGAAATTATGAAGCAATCTCCCTCAAACAGATATAATAATCCACAATCCAGCTGATAATACTAAGATACCCTGGGACATACTGTGAAATAACCCAGAGCCCCTTTGAAAATTAACACAATATCTCATTGTTGCATTTCCTAACATGGGAAAAACTGCACTTGACGAAGATGCAAGCAAGCTTATAAAAGTGGGCCATATTTACGGTCCTGTGAAATCTTACCTTTCAGATTTCACAATGCTAGAGAGAACTTTCCATGCAAGTTCTCAAAGTCCAATGTGGTCTTTGAAAGCTTGTCTGCTCCTTTCCTTACCCTTAGCCCACAGGGAATGGTCCGACTACCTTTTCTTTCAGGAAGAAAACTTTGAGTTCAGGGTTAGCCATTGAAAACAGTGGTAGATCATGGTCATGAGTCCCTGGTTCTGGGATATTAACAACTGATGTCAAGAAAAAATTGTGTGACTGTGTGAAGATTATATAATGCCTACATTTGAAGCAATTGTGGCACCTGTTTTTAAAACAAGATAAAAATGCAGTTGAGTAAATATAAAATAGAAGCATACTGGCAAGATACAGGCATTAATAAAGACTTAGGAAAGTCAGTGCAAGCACAAGCAGTCAAAGCCAAAATAAACAAATGTGACCACATCAAACTATGAAGCTTCTGTACAGCAAAGGAAATGAACAAAGCAAAGCAACAACCAAAAGAATGGGGGAAAATCTTTGCACACTATACACACACAAATAGGGGACTAATATCCAGATTTATAAAGAGCTTCAGAAACTCAAGGACAGCTAAACAACACTGTGAAGAAATGGGTGAAGGAAATGAACATTTTTCAAAAGAAATTCAAATGACTAAAAGACATGAAAAAAGCTCAAACTCCCTATCACTTAACTCCAGTGAGATTAGTCAACATTCAGAACTTTAGTAACACCTGCTGGCGTGGATGTGTGAATAAAGATACCCATTACATGTTGGTGAGTGTGTGGGCTAGTGCAACCACTATGGAAGTCAGTATGCAGAATGCTTAGAGAATTGGAAATTGACCTTACCATAATGATTCAGCTATCCTATTTCTGGGAATATATCCAAACGAAATGAAGTCTTTATATGAAAAAGTGATCTGTAATCCTATAGGTACAGCAGCACAATCTACAATAGCTAAGACATGCAAACAACCCAGATAGCCATTGGAAGAGAAATGGATAAAGAAACTGTAGTACATCTACTCTAAGGAATACTACTTGGCCATTAAAAACGAAATTTTCCCATTTTCAACAAAATGGTCCCAACTGGAGACTATTTTGCTCAGTGAAATATGCCAATTCCAAAAGGATTAAATACCATATGTCCTCCCTGATATAAGGCAACTTTCATGCAAAATGTAAGATCATTAGACATACAGATAAACATGCATGTGTATATATATTCATTTAGAGGAACTGTATGATGAAGATTATCATGCCAAGAAGTGAAAATACATTGCAGTATGCATCTATTTCCAAATTAAACATGGACTCCCAATGGAACTGTTAAATATCTTGACGATAGGATGCTGGACTTTCTATCATTGTCTATATCTGCTATGTCAGGATGAACATACCTAGATAGCATAATAATGGAATTTTGCCTTTTTTTTTAAAGGACCAAGCCATTGCAATAATGTAGTGGGAATCAGTGGGAGAGAGGAGAAAATCCCTGAGCCTAGGGGACTGTGTCCTAAAAAATAAAGTTATTAAAAATTTGAAAATGGGGGGCAAGGCGGAGGAAGATAGGAAGGGGTGCCAAGAGTCTATCTGCAAGTGCCAGAATCCCATATCGATACTAATTTATGACCCAGCTGCTCTTCTTCCAACCCAGTTCCCTGCCTGTGACCTGGGAAAGCAGTGGAGGATGGTCCAAAGCCTTGTGTCTGCACTCACATAGGTGGAGGTGGCTCCTAGCTCTTGGCTTCAGATCAGCCGAGCTCCGGCCTTTGCAGCCATTTGGAGAATGAACCAAGGGATAGAAGATCTGTCTCTCCTCACTGTAAATCTGCCTTTCCAACAAAGGTAAACCTTTAAAAAATTAAAACGCTTTGCTTTCCCAAAGTGAATAGATACTACACTGGTTGTTTTTAATTCTCTTATCCCCTTAAACAAAACCCCATTAATAAATGCTTCATTTCTTCAACTGTTGAATAATACCCAAATTAAATAACATGTGGTAGATACTTATTCTACCACTTGGAAAGCAGCAGAAATACCGTCTTAGCAGGGGGTGTAGCAGGGAGTTCTAGGTAAAAAGTTCCTGCTTTATGTTCTAGCACTGCTGAGAGGAGTCGTAGTGTTCCCCATATAAAGCCTCGATGAGTGATAGAGTAACTACCATTCAAATTTGTAGGCAGGCTTTGAAGGCCAAGCACCAGTCAAGAGCTTAATTTATTCCCGAAGAGTTTATAGGAGAGAAAAAGACAATCTAAACAGTCTGCTTAATAAATCGAAGCTGCTTATAGACAACCAGAAGAATCTGATTAAACCTCACATCTGCCTGACCTAATGACTCAATACATTTCATTAGGTTGAGTGAGTCCAATGTAAATACACTGCTTTCAAAAGAAATCTTTAAGGTTATCCTTTTGGCCATCTAAGTGAACATTATTAAGTTCCTAGCAAAGTCATCTAACAGCTGACATCTCAGGAGTCAAAAATTCAGAGCTAGAAAGATTTCTTTACTCAGCGGAGTTCTGCTAGCCTGTTTCAAAGTTTCAAAAACATACCAGAGTCTTTGTAAAACATCCATGCCTACATTCAATTCTTCAGTAGGTGGAAATGCTGACATGTACCAGGGTAGATGACTTATCAGGGCACACAGTATGGGAGCTAATTGCCAGAATAAGCTTTATAGCATCATTTCTCAATTTTCCCATAGCTCCGTCAACTGCAGTGCACACTCTAATAGATGCTCACATGTATCAACCATAAAGACAGACAAGTAAGGTTTCCTTAACACATCCAGAAACCAAATCCCAAACCACGAGTAACCCACAGTAAGTTCACAATGATGTGCTACCTGACTCCTTGCTTCTATGAATAGACCGATTCCCCATGACGACAATGAGGGCTCCAACTGGATGTCTAGTTGCTTGTGCATTTCTTAGCTGCTACCCATCCTGGCCCAATGACTTAAACTCTGGGGAGACAGAGCCATAGCTGGCTCACAGCCTGTCTCATCACCCCTGGAGTGGAGAAGTACTCTCAGAGAGACAGGAATCAGGCATCATCCAAGTAGTTCTGGGGAAATGAACTGGGACAGAAAGGTCAATCAGCGGAGACACAAGGAGGTTTCCAAAGGAACCTTTACTCCATGCGCCTCATAAGACGCATGTGCTCAGAGTTCCAGAGAGGAACTTGAGGTCCCGTCTGAGGAATTAATCACCTTTGAAAGCTTTGGATCCAGAGTCTTGTGCTAGAGAGACAAATGAAACCCAAAATCCATCCTTCAGGACCGGAGGCACAATTTCTGGTACAGCAGTGGCAACTAGCAGGCAATTACTAACCACACTTTTTTCTTCAAAAACTCAAGTTGAGAGCAATTTCTCTTCCCATCAGCTTTTCTCCAACTGCTTTTAAACAACTTGAGCTCCTTCAGAACCTTAACAGTATGTATCAGATGTGGCTACGTGTTCGACCTAGTAGTTAGGACACCTGTTGAGACGCACATCCCATATTAGAATACCTGGTTGAAGTCCAATTCTACTCCTGATGACAGCATCCTGCAAGGTAGCATTAACCACTCAAGTACATGGGTCCTTCCATACATGTGGGACACTGGACTGAGTTCCTGGTTCCCAGGTTTGGCGTGAACCAGTCCTGGATTTTTTTTAAGTATTTGAGGAGTGAACCAAGGGGTGGAGTACTCTCAAATCCTCTTTTAAAAAATAGGTTATCTTTGATGCTTACCTAGTTGACAAAGATGCATGCCTGTGAGGACAATGACTTGGGGTGGGGATGGTCAAAGCATCGGAGAAGGTGGGTGGGACAAATGCTTCCGGTTCTCATTTTTCTTCTCTTTTCTCCTGCATCTGGAGGTTGGGGAGGTAGGGAGGGAGAGGGACCACTCTCAGCTGCCAAATTACATCAGGACTGGGGAATGGGGGATGTCTATTTGATGTCACCTTAGAAACCCCAATGTGGAGAAGGATGCTATGAGGGTATTGCTCAAGTGACTGACAGTTCCAAGACACTACTGCATCCTCTCTCCACCCACTCCTCTGCTCAACTCCTTCCGAGAGAGGGGAAGGGAGAAGGGAGGGGAGAGGAGAGAGAAGAGTGGGGGAGATGAGAGGGGAAAGGGTGAGGTAGAAAGCAGAGGAGAGGAAAGAGAGGAGGAAGAAAGAAAGGTAGGGAGAAAGGAAGGAAGTAAGGAGGAAAGAAGGAAGAAAGGAAGGAAGCAAGCAAAGTCTGTATCACAGATGTTACCACTGTATGTGCAGATGTCACCCAAGCCTGCATCTATTACTTACATAGTTCTCTTTAATCCCCCAGACACATGAAGTTTGCCATATTCCTGGACTTACAGATAGGGAAGGACTGCAAAGTCTGGGGATGAGGCTCACTTGTAGCCAAGCCCAGTGCAACAGAACAGGTCCAGTTTCTTGCTTATCATTTGTCACTCTTCATCAAGGGTAGCTGAATGCACAAAGGCAGCATTGTCCATTGTGATTTCCAAGTACCGGCTTCACTTTCTCTAACAAAAGTGGGGGAGGAGAACCAAACCTGACTCAACTGTGAGACAAGCGAGCCCTGGCCAGCGTCACCTCACCTGGAGGGGAATCCAGGGGAAGAGAAGTTTGTATTGTGTGGTGTTTGGGGAGAGCTGGAAGAACAGCCATGTCATTGTTCCTCTTACAGCATTTACCTGCCCAAGATCAGAGCTGCCTTTCTGCTGACTGCCTGTAGTCCCGACACTGGGGGAGGCACCTGGAGCACACAGTCCCATCCTCTGAACTCCCTGGAGGGTGAGTGCTGCAGCGAGAACAGGCGAGCCTGATCAGCACTCCCAGGTGCTCTGTCATCTGTCCCCCCGTGCACTGTGATTCAGGCATGGCTCAATCATTCTTCACCCTTTGCTGTTCTTTATTTCAAGTCCATTACAGGCTCACTCATGGAAGCAGGAACTAGCATAATAACTTGTGTCAGCCCTGCAACCTCCTTAGCACAACTGGAGGGGCAGGGGCTTCAAGCAAATCCAGCCTCCTGGCAAACACGACAGTCCGGACAGCGCGCACAGGTTCTGCAGACTCAAGGAGGCCTTGGTGTGTAGTCGGCATTCCACTGTCCACATCCACCTTCCACAGCAGTCAAAATGACTAACATCTCCTACCCTCTCTACCTTCTTCTGCATTAACTCTTAACCAGGAGTTTTATTATTTTTCACAGCAAAAAGGAGGCTGGACAAAAAGAAGCCACACATTCCAAAGCCGCTGATGAAATGAACACCACTGGAACCATGATTTTTTAAAAAATAATCCCTTCCAGGCAGAACTGGACAGCACCAGCCTGTGGGAGCACACGGCGTCATTTCAAAACGCACCTGATGACTGCAACCATGGAAATGGGTCCTGCTGGCCAGTGGGTTACAACTGTCTCACTGCAGCATACCTCAGCTGCGACAGTGCCCCCACGGATGGTGCCAACCATCACACCATTCCCTAGAGAAGCCCTCCTTATCTCACTATCCTCTCTGGACTGAATGCATCCTCTCCCGTCTGGTCATTAAATCTGAAATTTGTTGTTTTACTTAGGCCACTCTCAGCTTGTACCAAGTGCCTGGGTTCGAGTCTCAGTTCTGCTTCCAACTCCAGGTACCTTGTAACACACACACACACACACCTTGAGAGGCAGGTGGTAATTTAAGTTTTTGGATCTGTATCCCTCACATGGGAAATCAGGACTGTATTTTGGCTTCTGTTTTCAGCCTAGCCCAGTCCTGGCTGTCACAGGTAATTGTAGAATAAAAAAGCAAAAAAAATTTTTTAAAGGCACCAGTAAAAATTCACCCATTATGGTAAGAGCAGCTTCTTGAAATATTAAATAGAAATGTATATATCACATACAAAGGAAAAAAAGGAATATAAACATATTTATTCTATCAAGTCAGAAATAACGCAGGACCAAACTATCACTATTTCTGTTTAACATTACTCTGGAAGTTTTATTCAAATCAATAAGGAAAAAAAAACTAATGTGCAATTGTTGGTGATATACACTAAAACCTACAGAATCCCAAAAATTCACAAGAAGTATTTTAAGAAATAGAAGCTACTGATAATACTCAAAAGGCAAAGTCTATTATGTATAAACAGCATCTACTTATACAATATAGTAGAAAGATCCTATTTGCAATAGCAAAAGAAAAACACCTAGGAGTAATGCTGAAAAAAATTTTAAGAAAATGAAAGTTCTACCAAGGAATTGCCTCACTTCCCCCAAAATCTTATGGTAATAACAAATATATATTCTTAGCAATACTTAGATACAAATTGGGAAGCATGAACATCTGTATATTTTCTCATAAAAGATGAACAAAATTGTGCAAAAAATGACTTGAAGTTCATCTGCAAAAAAAAAAAATCATGTAAGAAATGCCAGAATTCTTGAAAAAGTATAGCTACCTCCATTCCACAAATAATTTAGCTAATTACAATAGTGTGGAACTGGTTCACAAATACATATCACTGGAAGAGAAAAAGTAAATAACATTTACTCGACATTATACAGAAATCCTGCATAAGAGAAGAGCAGATTGCAATACTAGTCAGGAATGAAGGATTATGCATGAAATCATGTTAGGACAACTGGGCTGTTATCTGAGGAAAAAGTTAGGTACATGCTCTGATAGGAATAATTTGAAAAGTGGAACAAAGATTTAATGTGAAAAACCATGATAGTATTAGAAAGCACAGGAAAGTTGTTCTAACGGCACAGTGCTAAAAGCCTTGTCTGCTGTTCCAGACACTGCATAGTCTATCCTTCATACCCAACACCCACTTCTGTCTGATTCCCAGCCAACTAGAACCCCAATTCTGTTCAAGATGCCAAGAGATCCAGACTCAAAACTAAGTCAGGAAGACACTGTTCTCCGTTTTGCCAGCCTCCCTTGCAGCTATAGAATTTATGTGGCTTAGTACTGGCCAACAAGATATTGATGGAAGTGTGCTCAGAAAATATCTCCCTTTACCAATAAAATATACAGATATGAAGGCAACCCACCTTCTTTACAAGTTGAGTCCTAAGGTGGGCACTTGTCATGACCATGTGCATTTTTAGGGTACCTGGGCTCAGAGCCCAGATCTACTTCTGTTTCCAGTGTCCTGTCAACACACATTTGGGAGGGCAGCAGGATATTGCTCAGGCATGTGGGTCCCTGGGCTCTGGCCTAGCCCCAGCTATTACAGGTATTTGGGGAATAAATCAGCAGATGGAAATCTCAATCTATGTCTTTCCTTCTCTGTTTATTAGCTAGCTAGCTAGAGCTAAATAGATACATATTCACTTTAAAATGGAGGGGAGATACCTAGTCACAATTTGTTTTGGGACCAGAAAGGAACAGCCAAGAGAAAACTAGAGACATAGCCCTGATGCTGAACAGCTGAACCAACGCTAACATACCCTACACTTCTCTCAACAGGGTGAAAAGGTGTAAAATCCTGTTGTTGGAGTCACTATGCTTAGAGTTTTGGTCTCGAAGTTGTGTCACTTCCAGCACAGTCCTAACACATAAAGAAGGCCACAAATGCAGAAAATCAGAAAGAAAATAACTGGATCAATTTAACAAAACCACTAAATTTTTAAGTCTTTGGGAGATAAAGCACAAAGAAAGCTGAGATAATGTATTTAATTTACATTATAGCCAAAGGCTTTACTATAGGAACATTTTAGCGCAATGAAACAAAACAACAGTCCAGCAGGAAAATAACCAAAGTGCTATTATCAATAAAATGAAAACATGCTTAACTTCAGACACAGGAATTTTAAAACTGTCACAGATGCATTAAAGTTGTAGTATAAATATAATTCCTAAAAAATTTTTTGCAAAGATTTAAAACCATGTTTGACTAACCACTATATTTGCAGCAAAACTAACACCAGCTTTTCTTTTGGGAGAGAAAATTAGCATAATCTCCACCGGAGAGCAAGGTGCCTACGTCACCAACATGTCACCATAGCAGTCACACATTGTTTATAGGTGATTGGAAATAATTCAGGTGCCCAAACACACAGGTCCAATTAGTAAATAATATGCATAGCTACACAACAAAATGTTCAACCATAAAAAATATTGCAGTGGCTCCCTATGTCTGAGGAAGTCACAGCTGGCAGTGAAGCCACCTGTAACCACACTGGGAAAGGATGCCATCTGAGGAGCAATTATTTGGCACAGAACATAGTTTCAGTCCTGGCTACACTTCTGGTCTGCTATTCATGTGCATCATGGGAAACCATAAAAGATGGGCTCAAGTACTTGAGCCCCTGCCCCCCATGTGAAATGCTTAGGTTGAGTTTCAAGCTCTGGACTTTGACTTGCTCTAGCCATTAACAGACACTTGGGAAACGAAGCAGAGGATGGAAGTGTGCTCATAGCCTGGCTTTCTCTTAGCCTTTCAAGTAAGTTCTGGGAAAAAAAAAAAGAGCAACATCTAAAAATCCATAATACTTTTTAAAAAATTGGCTAGGTCACTGAAGCCTAGGTCCCAGACATTTGAGTAAGGAAACTTCCAGGGGCCAGCAGAGTGGTGCAGCAGGGTCATCTTCCACCCTGTGGCACTGGTTCATGTCCCAGTGCTCCACTTCCCATCCAGCTCCCTTCTTGTGGCCTGGGAAAGCAGCAGAGCATGGCCCAAAGCCTTGGGACCCTGCACCCGCGTGGGAGACCCAGAAGCAGCTCCCAGCTCTTGGCTTCAGATCAGCTCAGCTCCAGCCATTGCAGGGATTTGGGGAGTCAATCAGTGAATGGAAGACCTTCTGTGGCTCCTTCTCTGTAAAATCTGCTTTCCAAATAAATAAAGGAAGAGATGGAGGGAGGGAGGAAAAGAGGAAGGAAGGGAGAGAGAAAGAGGAACACATGATAAAGAAATAGAAAGGAAGAAATTAAGAGAAACAAAGAACTCCAGGTTTTTCCATGCCCTGACCAGTTGAATCACATGCTGCCAAAGAACTCCTCCCAACTGTGGTGCCAGGCATGAATGAGCATTGATGAGAAACCCCGCTGTGCTTTGTCCAAACTCCTGACCCACAGGATCTGTGAGCCAAGAAAATGGACATGGTTTCACACCACTTAGCTTTGCAATACGGCATTGTAAAGCTGTGCATAAGCGGAGCATCCACCTATTCAGACCTGCTTCTCAGAAGCCGCTGCCGTTACAATCTGGGGGGCTTTCCAATAAGGACGGTTCATGAGTTAAGTGAGGATATATCAAAAAGTGCATGAAATGGAAATGAAAGGTTTCTTCGGATTCCAAAATTTTGGAATTCATTCACATGAAGCATCTTCAAAAACCTCCGAGGGGTGGGGATTTAGCACAGGACTTCAGATGCTCCCTGGGACACCTGCATTTCATATTTGGCATCTCTATTTGAATACTGGCTCTGTTTCGAATTCTAGCTTCCTGTTAACCTGCACCTAATCTAAGCTCCAGGCTTAGATTCCTGGCCCCCTGGTTAGCGATCTTGATTGAAGTCCACACTTCTGGCCCAACCACAGCTGCTGTGGACATTCTGTGGATTCAATCAACAAATGGAGAATCTCTCTCCCTCTCAATTGAGTAAAAATACCAGTGTCAGAGAAATGGTTTAGAAATAGCACAGATGTCTGAAAACTCATGAAATACACAAAAATCATGTTTAAGGAGAAGAGTATTGTCATGTTCTGGGAATTTGAACTATATTGAATGTTAGAAACTAAGAATTCTTTTAAATATTTCTCAGGCTAAAGTTCCCTTACAACTTGAAAACAGCGGCAGGGTTCAGCATGCAGCCGCATACAAGGACACTGAAAAAAACCTCTAGAAAAATCAAGTTAAAAGATAAGCCTGTTCTGGTGCGAAACAATTTTGAGATCTAGGCATAGCTTTTTATAGCCTATACATTTTTCATGAACTCTGAAGACTCCTCATATACATGTATTTCAAGTATTTTGCACCGAAGTAAACTTATCTTTAAGTTCCAGTTTCCACGAACATTTTGAACTCCTCTCATGTATCTTTCATGCTCTCTACACAATGACACAGCATCAGCAGCCTGGACATTCCGTAGGACTGTGAGCAAAAGCACACCCGATACTTATGCCCCTGTGGCAGGTTCACACGTGCAGGACCAGGCTCTGCAGGTGCAGTGCTGCTTCAGCTGGCTCCACACGGACCTCTTCCAGCTGGGTGACTTAGTCCGACAGGACTTACACTGCAACCCTGGTCACCTGCATGTGAAGCAAGCACAGGCCATGGAGTGGCGAGCCTGCTATTGTCCTTGGGTCTGGCTGTCACGCTGCTAGCCGAAGCTTTTTCTGCTTCTGTCTTCTTTCCCTCGTCTTTCTACCCCTTACACTCCCAGGTGTTTGTTCCTCAACTGCCTTCCTTTCCAGCTGTCTACACTCCCAACTTTGGTGTTCTCCCATGTCTCACCTACCTTCAAAATGAAGCTATAAAAGCATGTGGAAAGGCAGAAAAGGCTGGGAGGGGGTAGACAGGACATTCACACTATTGTGCAACTCTCATCAACATCCAGAAGATTCCTCTTTAGCAAACTGGCATTCCATGTCCAGCAAACAGCAGCTCCCCAACCCTTTTCCTGAAGCCCCTGGCAACCAGCATTTGCCATTCTGGATCTCCGAATCTGAGTACTCCAGGTACTTCATGTAAGTAGGACCCTTTTATACTTGTCTTTTGGCAACTGATTTCACGAAGCATTTTGTCTTCAAGTCCATTCATTCTATACAGTATGTGTCAATTTTCTTTGAAAAACATTTGAGACGCAGGCAGGCAGGCAGGCATTCATGCGCACAGAATATAACAGAGCTAGCTCTTACTGGTTAGTTCAGAACCAGGGCTGGATGAGGCTGAAAGCCAGGAAACCAAAACTCAGTCTGGCTCTCATTCCGGGGTGGCAAGGCCCCAAGTACTTGAACCATCACCTCTGCCTCCAAGACACATCAACAGGAAGCTAGCATTCCAGAGCAGAGCCAAAACCTGAATCCGGGCACTCTGACATGTCATGCAAGCAGATCAAGCTGCATGCAGATTTCTTTTCAAAGATTTTGGTTTTATTAGAAAGACAGATATACAGAGAGGAGGAAATACAGAGAGGAAAGTGTTCCATCCATTCATTCACTGCCTAATTAGCTGCAAGGGCCAGAGATGAGCCAATCTGAAGCCAGGAGCCTCCTCCGGGTCTCCCACGCGGGTGCAGGGTCCCAAGGCTTTGGGCTGTCCTCGACTGCTTTCCCAGGCCACCAGGGAGCTGGATGGGAAGCGGGGCTGCTGGCATTAGAACTGGAGTCCATATGGGATCCCGGTGGGTGCTAGTAGGCTACTGCACTGGGCCCTGCAGGCCGATTCCTACACCTAACACCCACCCCTTCCTTTTTAAGACTGAGTAACAGCCACTGTGAGGAAAATACTCTATTTTATTTATCCATTGTTCTGTCTGGGGACATCACATTCTCAGCTCCTGGATTGCTCCCCAAAGAGGTAGTTCTTTTCCCTTCCCTCAACTCAGACAAGGGGCCACCCTCCCTCCTGCCTCCTATTCCGCCACTTGCTGCCTGCCCAGGCTCCTCTGCTCAAGCCCTCATGGCTGCATGCGGACTTATCCCTCTCCCCTTCCCTACTTTCCGGATCGCTGCCCTCAACCCCCATAGTCTCCGGGACCCACAAGGGCCAATGACTGTCAGCTTCTTTCTCCCCAAAGAGATTCTCTGATCCCCTAACCATGCACTCAACTACGTACTGCATTAACACTAATTGCAAATATTTCTTCATTTGTTCAAAATCAGAATTCTTTTCCCCCACCCATCCACCCTCTACAATCAAAGGATAAGAACCTTCCCCAAAACCAACCATGAGGCTGGAAATCTGCTCCTCTGGGAAACAAACTCCTCTTTCAGCTCTGGAGATCCCAATCCCAGAGAAGGGCAAGAGTGAGATACAAAGTGGTCAAGAAGGAGATTTCCAGGAAGCTGTGCACCTGTAGGAGGTGGACCTTGGCTCCTGGCACACTTCTTATTCTTCGATAAGGGTCAGGGATAACCTTTCCCAGACAAGCCATTTGGCCCCACGGATGTGACCATTAGACACAGCAGCACGTCTTACCCTGCCTGTTCCCTTCTGAGGAAACTCCTGGTCACCAGGCATGAGGCCAGCTGTGCCCATGATGCTTTAACCCCTGCACTGAGGTACCTCTTTCATGCCAATGAATAGCCAGATAGACAAGCATTCAAGGAAAATAGCTATGCAAGCTTACCATTTTTACTGCAATGCATATTAGATATGTTGTCTCAACTAGGGAAAAAAAGGAGACAGTAGAAAGGAAAGGGAGTGGGAGGATGATTGAGGAAAGAAAAAATATTGCAGGAATTTTATCTACAAACTATGTTGAATCTGTTGAACAGAGAGGCCAAGGTCTTTGCTGCTTTGGCACTTTGCACTCGCAAAGTCTTCCACTTGCTAGCTGGCTGGTCCCTTCCTGTCCAACAGGCTTAGCTCCCTTGGCACTAGGAACAATTTGTTCCCATCACTCTTTAATTCATCCTCTTACTTGCTCCCTTTGTAACACCTTTATATCATCTGTTATCTTGCCGTATTTCCCTGCACTGCCAGCAGCAAGTTTGCTTCATGAAGTCAAGGACCATGCCTTCTTTCTAGCACCTATTTGGACAAATTACATCCTGAAATCAATGCAAACATCATTTGCACCTGTCTGGGCAGATTGCATTGCAGAACAGTGCAACCTGCACAAACAAGGGGTTCTTATTTTGACCTAAACAGAAATCTCTACTTTGTCATCTTAAAATTTTATCTCATCACTTCTATAGAACACACTCTTAATGACAAAATCATGGCAAACTGCTGAACACCATTGGATACATACAGGAAACAAAAGTTGTGTGCTGAGATGATGTTGAGATCTCTGATTACACCATCCTCTGCCCTTCCCCCTACAATGGGGGGGGGGGGGAAGCCCAAGTCTGGCCTTGAGGAAAAGGAGCCAGAAGATCCGTCCTCACCTCACAGCTGCAGGATTCAAGCATTGGCTGGCTCACCATTTGCTGGAAGAAGTGAGCCTGGGACACGGGTGATTATGTTCCCATGATCTGCTGCTCACGTTCTCCCTAGCCTGCTCCAATTTACCTCTAAGCATCACCATCCTTGGACAAGGAAAATCCAGAGAAAAGAGAAACTACAGAAGTTTACATCAACAGAAATCAGGAGGAATGAAATTCTATGCATTGATTGTTTACTTAGTAACATTCATGCAGTCATCATGAAATCTGACACAGTGCATGGCACTTCAGAGAAATGAATAAAATAAGCTCTCGGGCTCCAATAGCAAAGATGCTAACGAATGCTGTTGAAAGGGTCAGTGCTACACAATTCTATAGGACGCCAAAGGGATGAGTGGCTCTACTGAGGAAGTTAAGGAAGACTTTATCAAAGAGATTTGAATTGGATTCTCAACTATGGTTCAGAGTCTTCTGGTCACGAAGAGGGATGGAGATTGCAAGAAGGAAGAGTGACTTAAGAGACATATTTGGACTGAGCAGAGCAGGGGTCCATTGGGATGACAGGGTAGAAACAAAGCTGGTCATTAAGTTTTTCCATCCTGTTAGAAGTTTAGCTTTTCTTCCTGTCAAAAGATGGAGAGGACTGAATGACTTACCAAGGATACTTCATGATCAGATTGCTTTTATTATAAAAAGGAATCCAGTGGGAATGCAGAGAATTTTAAAAAGAACAAAATCAAGGGAAGCCATCAGGAGACCACTGGGAATGTCCAGTCGACAAATGAGGATGTGCCTCAGCACATGAAAATATGCTCATCTTCACCGAAATGAGAGAAATTCAGCCTATATTCATGCTGAGATATCGATTCTTAGCCATCAGAGGATCGAAACTCAAATACACTCCATTGGTAAGGTTGTGGGAACCAGAGTCCCTGTATGTACTACCAGCAGGAGTAAAAAATCAACCCCTAAGAAGGAAAACTCAGCATTTCCAACGAAGCAGGCATCACCGTACTTTGAACTAATTATTTCTATTTTGGGAATTATACCTTAAGACACATGTCTACACATTTGAATGTATTCCAAAACTTCATTACAAGTGTAATTTCAACATTTCAGTTTGGTGTAAAAAAAATGGAACCAATACTTACCTTTTTCATAAATGTATTTTTCATTAATATAGTAATATACTTTCATTCAAAATAACACGCAATGTCTCCAGTGGTGACTGGTTGTAGGACCCCATTAATACCAATGTCCACAGATGTCATGGCCTTGTGCTCACATACAACCCATACTTTTCTTCCTCTGTATGGTATGTCATTTCTAGAGAATTTGCAATACTAAACATAATGTAACTGCTACCGAAATAGTGGCTAAACTGTAGTGTTTAGAGAATTAATCAAAGGTCTGTACAAATTTCACCAAGACATGATTTTAATATTTATATCCAAGAACATGAAACCAATGGGTACATAAATAAGACTTCTACATTCCAGGTTATCCAACTGTAGCTTTGTCTTTATTAACTAAATACTAGAAATATACCAAATGCCCATGCAAATGAATCACAAATAAACTTTTTGGTTGAATCTACTATGACAATATAAAATATTATGCAGCTGTGAAAATGTGTAAAAACCTCTCAATAGACAATGATTGTAGGAATGGTTGCACGAATATAAGATCTGACAAAGTTGTTTGAACTGTACACTACATGTGTATTACATAGACACACTCAATAGAAAGAAAAACACATTTCCAGGATACAACCTTAAGTGACTAAATGAAGGAGCGGTAGAGTACAAAGCACATCATGTTTGTAAAGACTGGAAGATGAGAACGTGTCAAAGCACACACATGTGCCAATCATCAGAAATAAATAAGAATGGTTACCATGGCAGAGCATGTGAGAACAGGATAAAAGTGACCAGGTGATAGACAAAGCTTTTTAGATCAGTTTGAGATCAAATTGAAACCAAAACTGAGATCAAATATCAAAAGTTATCCTATTGTAGGAACAAGGCAAGAATATCCTGTCTTAATGATTTTTAACACCATACTGGGAGACTTAACTAATGAAGTGAAGAAAAATAAAATGTACTGATTGGGAAGACATAATCGTATGTGGTGAATCCAAGAGAACGAAAGATAAAACAGAGAAAACCAATCTTGGAACTAATAAGCTATTATAGCAAGGTTGCTGTTAATATACAAAGTGAACAGCTATTCCACAAACCAGAAATGAAAACAAGCTACTATTTACACTAGCATCCGCCAAAGTCAGACATTTAGCCGCAAATCTGACAATATGTACAAGTACCATGAGGAGACGTGTAAAACACAATATATAAAGAAAAGCTCACTAAGTGGAGATAGTGCATGCTCGTATAGAAGAAGCCTGCAACATTGTCCAACTATTGGTTCTTCCTGACTTTATACGAGTCAATGGAAACTGAAACAAGACCCCTGTAAGCTTGTGCATATTGACAAGCCCACAATTCATAAAAAGGCAAAGATACCACAATAATGGCCACCCTAATATTGATGTAGAAAAATAAAGTCAAAGGACCGATTAAACCTGACTCCAGGCTTACTGTGAGGCTGCTGCCATCAAGGTCACTGATATTGATGAAGCAACAGACACACTGAAGTACAGAACAGACAACCCAGGAAACCAAAACAACTGATCCCATGATCAATTCAGCAAAGATAATCTTTTCAACAAATCATTCTGTAACAAATGAATATCCATATTTTAAAAAGAATATTGACACACATCTTACTAGTTAAGTCAAAATGGACAGAATTCAGTGGAAAGTGCTGAAATACCGAACTCTTAGAACTTACGGGAAAACTTGAGTTACCTCAGGTACAGCAGAGATTTCAGATACAAAGGTACAAGCCATTAAAGAAATAAATGATACTATAGATCATCAAAACCAAAACCTTCTGCTGTGTATAAAACAGAGTCAAGAGAATGAGGAAACAAGCCATGGACCAGGAGAAAATATCTGTCAAGCCTAATATTTTAAATATTCAACACTTTTGAAAACATGATTTTAAGAAGCTAAAACACCCGAGCAGGTTCAGCTTAGAAAATGTTGAGTGCACATATGAAAAGCTGTTCCGTCCCTTACAGCAGTGACTGCAGATACACACGTGGGAGTACTCAACGCCTGCCCCAAGTGCCAACGTCTGAAACACTGACGAGGACTGGCAAGGCTGGGAAGCAAGGCCATTCTCACTCAGTGTTGCTATGAATGTGAAACTGTACACTACTTTTGATGATAACTTTGTGGTTTCACACACAACTATATATATTCCCACCATATGATCCGGCAAATACAGCCCTTGATTTTTATCCAGATGGACTGAAAACATGCCCACAAAGAGGTCTGCACATGGATGTTTATTGCCATCAGCATCTGAAATTTCAAATTAAATGCGACTGTATCATTTCAACATTGAGATACTTGGAAGACAAGTCTTTCAGAAGGTAAGTGGATAAACTGATCCACATCTGACGACAGAATATTATACAGTCCTAAAGATAATTGGTCTTTCAAGATAATTGGTCAGGAAAAATACATGAAGGAAACTTAAAAACGCTTGTTGCCAAGTAAAAGAAGCCAATCTGAAAAGGCTACATATAGATGGTGTAACTCAACTGCATGACATCCTGTGAAAGTTAAACTATGGGGATGATGAAAAACTTCGTGGTTGCCAGGAGGTGGGGTGGGAGGATCGAATATGCAAGGCAGAGTTCCACGACATGAAACTCGCGTGACACAATGCGGTTCCAGGTCTTGGCGCATCTGGCTCACCACCAAGAGCACTGTGAGATAAAGTATAGATCTGGGGTAATGATGTATAAATGTAAGATCATTTTTTAAAGACTTATATTGAAAAATCAGCTACACAGAGAGGAGGAGAGACAGCAACATTTTCTGTCCAATGATCTACTCCCTAAGTGGCTTCAGCGGTCAGAGCAGCACCAATCCAAAGCCAAGTTTCTTCTGGGTCTCCCACATGGGTGCAGGGTCCCAAAGCTTTGGCTGTCTTTGACTGTTTTCCCAGCCCACAAGAAGTGAGCTGGATGGAAAGTGTGGCCTCCGGGATTAGAATCTGCACCCATCTGGGATCCCAGCGCACGCAAGGTAAGGACCTTAGCCACTAGGCTACAGCACCAGACCCTCAAGTAATGTAAGAGACTGCATATTTTGTAAGTGGGCTATAAATGCCACACAAATTGCAAATAAACATAAATCTCATTTAGTAGTTTGACAGTACTAATAATGTACTATGTTCTGAAACTATATATATCCTCATAGGATTAAAGTTAGTAAGTATATTAATGCCAATAGGAATCAAGATTTTTTTTCTTTACTATGAAAAGATAAGTTTCTGCATTAAGAAAGATTAAATTTGAATTCTGGATACTGGCATATGCTCATGATTTAAGATATTTTTATCACATTAAAAGAGCCTAGATTCAATAATACACTGATTAACAGTTTAGTACCCGAGCCACCCCATCTTGGTTTCTAAGTACCATTCTTCTTTAAACGGACAAGGACACCTTAAATAAATTTTCTTTCTAGTTTGGGGTTGAAAAATCCAAGTTGATCCTATGAGTTACTATTATCACCAATATGTAGTAACGATTACTGTTTTTGCTTTTTTTTTGCTCAATTAAAATAACATCAACCATATTAAAGGTCATGTTCAACTCCCAGAGCCCCACCCGAAGGTGCTCTCAGTGGTCACTCTGGGGTCCCTCAGTCCATGTCTAAAACTTGATCCAGCAAGGATCAGGAGCCGCCCAAACCGCTGGATGTGTGGACACTCGCACCACCTCCAAGTCCTACCCACATTGTTTAGACCTATCAGGGAGGAAGCAGACTGTTACACTGAAACAGGCTTCTCTCCTAGGCCTTCCTCCATGTAAGGTTCCAACCAAGGTCATGCTGTGTGGTCACTTCAGCTCAACTAGACTTGTATTTTGCAGAATCCCATTTTCCGCGTGTCAGCAGAGCTGGTCATGCAGGAAATTTGTGACTTAGAAGGTCGTCTTGAAACAACCAAGTCTGAAACATTCCTGGGGGCCAAGAGCGAGTCCGCTCACCTCCACTGAGTCCCTACCGCTTCCTTGTCCAGGACATGAGGTCCAAAACGGCCTTAGAGATGAGAAGCAAAGCATGCCTTCGTTCTCTCACTCTGCTCCTTAGCCTCTTTCTTCAGACCAAAACTTGCCCTGGAAGGGATGCAAAGTAAACCAACACCTCCTGCGGACACTCCAACCTCATCCTCGTGTGGGTGCCAGGGATTGTGTAATGGCCCTGTGTGTTTGGTCATCAAGCAAGTGCTCACTTAAGCATCAGTGACCTCTCTAGAAGGTGCTAGTCAGACAATATACCATGCCCTGTAACTCTGGCAGAAAAATTACTCAACCTGCCATGATGTTGGTGACTCACAAGGGTTACTGGTGACTGTAACACTACTGGCAACATAGTCAATTTTTCCCTAACCACAAAAGCTTGCCACTGCACCAAGCACAGCCATCTGCTCTATCCTGGCTAACACAGGAGGTCTGTTTGTGTGGGTAGCAGCTATGTAAAGTTATGTGAGTGGGGTTCGGGGGTCAAGGTAGAAACAAAAGGTTAACATATTATGCATCCACGTCCAAGTATCAGGGCACATTATGAGCCACAATTGCATCTATAACATAGGATCCCAACTTCTGAAACCTCACACTGGAATTTAGGTCACAGACCATAAACCTGAAAAATATATCTGCATGGAGGGCCAGTGTTGAGTCACAGGTTAAGCCACCTCTTGCAGTGCCAGTACCCAATACCAGAGTGCCAATATGCTCCTATCCAGTTTCTAATCCAGCTCCCTATTAATATGCTGGAGAAAGCATACAATGGTCCGAGTTCTTGAGTCCCTGCCACTCACGTGGGAGACCTAAGTGGGGTGTATGAAGGAAATCCAGGGGCTTGGCATTGGCTTGGCCCACTGTGAGCTTTTGAGGGGAGTGAATCCCTAAGTGTTCTCTCCTCTGTCATTCTACCTTTCAAATAAGTAACTTCTCAAAAAAATGTATTTACCATTATGAGGGAGCTGGATTGAAAGCAGAGCAGCCGACACACAAAGCAGAGCTCCACATGGGAGACCAGCATCACAGACGGCAGCTCTGCTTGGTGCGCCCCACCATCAGTCCCTCCCATAAGCAAACCTTTCAAAAATACATCAATATTCACCAGCGACGATACAGCCCCAAGGATGTTAGACAGTTGAGATGGAACAGGCCAACATGAGGACTGAATTCTACAGGCAGAAACGTGAGAGCAACAGGAGCAGGAAGCATTTATGAAGCAGCTATTAATGCGATTACTGACAGCTACCATACCGTGGCATTTAATACATGACAAACTTCACTGGTGGTGATTTCTATGTCATTTTTGGAAGCAGGAGATAATGAATTGTCACATCTATATTTCTGGTACCCATGTGTGGTCTGAGTTCCTGCACCCTGGTCACACCAAATGTAAGCAGCAAAACAGAATTCACACATGGGTCTTCCCAACTCGGCCTCATACCTGCTCCGTTTCAAAGCTTGGGTCCTTTGCTGGTTCCTTCTTCCCTAGGAGTATTCCACCTGTCACCTTCATGGCATCACACCTTCAAGGAGCCAGTCATGTTCACAGGAGGCAAGAGGGGACACAAACATGCCAAACTGAAAGGTATCTCAATGTGAAAACATCTGGCCACAATCACTTGTGTTGTGGGGGACGGGGAGGATGTCCATCTCCTCAGGCCCCCAGGGGAAGGACTCTCTTCCTGAAGTATCCATCTCTCTGCTGCCATGCCATTATGCCACTGCCCCCAGAAAACACCCTGGGTGTCAAAACAGAAAAACTGCATCAAATATTGTGGGGAAGCCATCATCTTCAATGCTGGCATCTCTTTAGATCATCTCTTAGAGCTTCACTTTGAGGCTTGGCTGCTCTGTTTCCAACTGAGCTTCTTGCTAAGGCACCTGGCAGAGCAGCCAACAATGGCACCCAAGCCCTGGAACCCTACCAATTGTGTGGGAGACCCAGACAGAGCTCCTGGCTTGTACCTTCAGCCTGGCCCAGCCAAGACTATTATTTACTCCCTCTGCCTTTTGAATACAATTTTTAAGAAGCTGTGAACAAGAACACTAGCTCCTTAAGAATTCTTTCCTTGAAACTGCAAAATAGAGCTCCTTAACCACTATAATGGCAGGGAGAACAATGTCCCTGAGCAATCTAGTGGGGAAGACTGGACACACAGTAGCTGTCACTCCCTAGCCCAGCCAGCCCTCCTGAGTGGCAGCAGAGAATATCCACTGGCTCAGAAGTGGCTTCACTAGTGTCAACATTTACAGAGGAATCAAGGGACAACAAATAGGCAGAGTGATCCAAAAGACAGTCACTTCCCATCCTCCCTTCTGAAGCCAATGCTGCTGGCCACGAGGGTGGTTCAAGCGGAGTGTCGCTCCTTGTCATCTTAGCAAACCTGACCACCTCTCGCCTCTTCAACACTGGAGTTACCCAGTCACAGCAGGTGATTGACAGTTCAGTCACGTGTTCGTTATCCACCTTGGGACAAAACAAATCCTCGCCCCGCCCTTTGTACTTTGCTTCTGCATCTCTCCCACCAACACCTGGCAGGCCCTGGAATCACAAGCACGTGACCATGAACTGTAAAACCAACATGCAGTGAGACTAAGAGGGGTGGAGGAAGAACTGGCCACGACAAGCCCTGGAGGATGCCAACATCAGAGTCCGATGCGAAGAGAAATTCAAGAACCAGATGGTCTGTGAATAAACACGGATGGACATGAAGAGCCCGGACTGCAATGCTGGCTGGCAAGCCCTGAGTGTCAATGGCAGCAGGAAAACTCAAGTGCAGAATGACAAGCTGTCTCTGTGATTGGCTGGGGAGTCACAAGTAACTTTTGCAGGACAGTTTCGGTGGAGAGATGGGATTCAGAAAACGCAACCAGTGGGGAATGCAGAGCAAAGGGGGGTAAGCAAGCGGGGGGTGGGGCGGTGAGGAAGTAGCTTGTAGTAGTAGAGCAAAAAGCCAGAGGGATGCAAGGAAGACAAGGTCAAGGGACAGCAACCGTCTCCAGAATACAGGTTATTTTAATACAGGAGGACCAAGTGAGCATTCAGAACGTGGCTGGAGGTGCTGATGACGAACCCTGGGAAGCAGACATCTCAGAGTCTAGGACAGACACTCTGCAGCCAGAATCAAGAGGTCCACACCAGACATTCTGGCTAGCAATCAGCACCTGTCTGTCCCTTAGCACAGACAAGATTGACTGTAGATCATGGCTTTCCCTCAACCCACTTCTTGGAAAGTTTTAACTTAGCTTAGGACCCAATTCCCTCACAGATGACAAAACGACGTGGATACAAAATGATTAGCCAATATGAACTAAATGAGTTCTTTCTGACATCAGAAGGCAGGAGACAAGGCCAAGTAGTGATGGAAGCAGCAAGATCCCAGGGGAGGTGGAAGGGGCCAAAGGCACTGGGATGAGGTTGCCTTTAGGATGCCCTGGAGGAAGGTGAGCAGGTGTCCTTGTTCGCATCTGCAGCCGCCCGTGTGGGGGCTGTGTTTGAGCTGATTTTTCGTGAGTGTGGCAGAGGCTCAGTTTCTGTGATGGGCCCGTTCCACGCAGTGGGGAGCGACAGCCATTCCCGGAAGCTCTGCCAAGAGGCTGTTTCTCTCTCCCTCGCAGGGATTTTTCTGAGCTATCTACATCCTTTTCCGCTTCGGCTGGCTGTTCCCTGTAGCATGAACACTGGCCTGCACCAGCCCCTCCTGGCCCAGCCCAAGCGCCAGGGCCTTGGAGCCATTCTTTTCCTACCAACCTTCATTTGTTTCCCTTCTCCCTCCTGCTGCTTCACCCACCCAACACAACACCCATCCTGCCTTCCGTTCCTTCTCTGCCTGGGCTACGGAGCCATTTCCGGGGGTGCGCATGGTGCAGACTGCCAGCACTCCTGTCTCAGCCTCAGCAGGGTCTTCCTGGATGCCCAGAAACTCCAACCTCACCTCGTCACCCATTCTCTTCAAGGACTGGAAACTTTAGCCTTTTGCCAGTCACAATCTCCTGCGCTCTTAGAAAACATTACTTGAGCATCATGCTGTATTTGCTCCGTCCTTTCTCCATCAACATCCCCACCCCATGCTAGATTCTGAACATTTTTTTTTTTAGAAAGACATACAGAGAGGAGAGAGAGCAAGATCTTCCATCTGCTGGTTCACTCCCCAAACAGCTGCAATAGCTGGAGCTGAATTGATCTGTAGCCAGGAGCTTCCTCTGGGCCTCCATATGGGTACAGGGTGCCCAAGGACTTGAGCCGTCCTCTACTGCTTTCCCAGAGCACTAGCAGGGAGCTAGATGAGAAGCGGGGCCACCGGTATTAGAATCGGCACCTATATGGGATCCTGGCATGTGCAAGGCAAAGGCCTTAGCTGCTAGGCTACTGCACCAGACCTGAACATTTTATTTTATTAAAGCAGAGTTCTCTCATCTGCTAATTAATTTGCTCAAATGCCCACCGTAGCTGTAGTTGTGCCAAGCTAAAGGCAAAGGTCAAGAACTAAATCCAGGTGGCACAAATCCAAGTACTTGAGCTGTCACCTGTTGCCTCTCAGGGTCTGCATGAGCAGGAAGCTGAATCAGAAGAGGATCTGGGCCTTGAACTCAGGCACTCAGATACTCAGCTATGCTATGTGGACAATCAAAATGGTAACTTCAATTGCTAACACTTCTCATCTTTTAAGACCTCCTGTTTAGGCAGGTGCGAATCTGTAGACCGTGGTCTTCGCAAGTCCAGTTTTTTGTACAGAAAAGGTGCTCCTTAGAGCAGGCCACCTTATCCCAGTGCCCAGTTTGCTTAATTATGGGCAATTAGGTTTTAGCCATGATCAGCCTCCTCAAGGGGCAGATCCTGGGCAGCACACAGAGGGCACCCCACAGGTGACAGCTCCAGAGATGTTAGACAAAGGAATGCTGAGTTCTTGGCCTCTGTAAGTCTCTGAAGTTCAAGGGCATGGCAGTGGGCGAATGGGGCATCAGTCAAAATGCCATGGTTATAGTCAGAGGCAAACCCAGGGGTTCAAGAGTTCTCAAAGACATGGAAAACAAGTCCCGATGGGGAAGGCCAAGTGCAGTGGAACTAAGGGGATCTTGAAATGATGGAGGCAGCTTGAGAGAGATTTCTAATTCATGTTTAGAATGGAGTTGGGAGCCAGGCACTTTGACATAGCAACTAAGATGTGGTTAGGATCCCCACCTGTCATCTCCAAGTACCTGGGATCGAATTATCAATTTCAACTTCCTGATGCTATGTATCTTGGCAAGTAGTAGGTGATCGTCCAAGTAGGCAGGTCCCTGACATGTATATGGGAGTCTGAGTTCCTGGCTTCAGCCTGGCGCAACCTCACCAACTGAGGGCATCTGAGGAATAAACCAGTAGATCAAAGATCTGCCTCCCTGCCTATTGAATGAAATAATTTTAATTGAGTTGAATAAAGAGGAAAATCAGACTCCAGAGTTCCCCTGAGAGTGGCAAAGAGGCAGCAGGAAAGAGCATGAGAAGAAGGCAAAGCTGGATACAGATGACCCGTCAGTGCCAGATGGGAAGCAGCAGAGGGGGGCAACAAAACCCAGCTCTCCTCTCCTGGCCTGGGCTGGGCAGGCCATTCATGAACTCCTTTTGAAGCAAATACTGACTTTCCGTATTGAAGCCAACAATGGTCGTCTGTGCCTCTGCTCAGCCCACCACCACACACTGCCAGGACTTTGACCATAGGAATGTGCTTCACAGTCCTGGCAGGTAGATATCTGAGATCAGGGTTCCAGAGTGGCAGGTTTTGGCGAGGGGATCTCTGGCTTTGCAATGGTCATCTGTGTCCTCAAGGCAAGGTTGAGGGGGAAGGGGCACAGGGCAGGGAGCAGCTAGCACCTGCCCTAGTGGGGCTTCAAAGGACACAGCCATCTGACTGGCTTACTCGCATGACACCAGTTGAACTTGAAGATCTCAGTCTCCCTAATACATGAACTTGGAGGACACACAACTCTGTTTTGTCAACAACAGTCAACAAAACAAAGCTCACTTATGGAGGTTACATCAGAGGAGAGAGACAATAAAAAGTAAATATATGCTGTGGTAACAATTGCTATGAAAATGTCAGCTCAAGGGGGTGAGAGAAGCAGGGCCTGTTGCACACAGAATGGATACAGGAGAGGATGGGCATAGAACACTGACTACCTGGGCCAACAGTACGAGATATTAAGATAGCGCCTTAGTGGAAAGGCCCTAGCGAAAGAACAGGTTTCACCTGTGACAGTGCAGAGAAGAGAGGGAGGTGGAGGAAAGTAGTTTAATTGCCAGAGAAAACAGGAGGGGCTGGCACAATGGCTCAACAGGCTAATCCTCTATCTAATGTCCGCATCCTATATGGGTGCTGCTTTGTGTCCCAGCTGCTCCGCTTCCGATCCAACTCTCTGCTTATAGCCTGGGAAGCAGAGGGTAGCCCAAAATTTTAGGAACCTGAACCCACATGGGAGATCCTAAAGAAGCTCCTGACTCCTGGCTTCAGTTTAGCTCAGCTCTGGCCTTTGTGGTCACTTGGGGAATGAATCAGCAAATCAAAGATCTTCCATTATCTCTTCTCTTAATCTGCCTTCCCAGTAAAAATAAAGAAATCTTTTTAAAAAAATAGGAAGCCAATTACACGCAATATCATAATGACTTCAGGTTTCAATTCTAGTGAGGTAGAAAGACATGATATAAGTTGGTGGGAGAGAAGTGACCCAGGAAACAGAATGGGAAACCTACAGATAAAGCACCTTGCCCTTCAAGGAACTGTGGGCTGCAGGGCACAGCAGGCAGTACAGTCAGCACACAGACATGAAGAGGTTCAGTGCAAACACCCAGGTCAGTGGAGGGTAGACCCAAGAGGAAAAGGGGCCGACAGCAGACAGACAATGAGAAGTAGCCTGGAGAACCCAAGACTGGGAGAGTTGGAGATGACACTCAACAGGATGCCTTGTGGCACGATGGCACTAGGAGACAGAGGCAGAGTGTCATTCCAAGATGTGCAGAGACCCTGGCAGAGACAAGAGACGCCACCAGGAGCAACTCAAATCCCCACAGGGGACGCTGGGCAGCTGCGATACCTCTCAGGATGAGTGCAGAGGACTTTCTGGCCAACAACCAATCACCTCATGGGAAATGTTAAGAGGAAAGAGAAAACAGGAAACATGGAGAACTGTCCAACTGTCCAGTCCAGGCAGAGCCCCAACGCCCTGAGATCTGGGCCACTCTAAGATTGTAACGACTCATCAAGACAGGAGCAAGAGAGGTTAAGAGAGATTCACCAGCAGGTGGGAGCAAAAGTAGGGGCTGTCCCTTGCCACACCCCTACTTTATCTCCTTTGTACTTGTTCACTCATGGTAACCTTGACCTACAGGAGGGAGCCGCCAGTGATGGACGAGAGGCCATCAGTGACTTAGTGAAGAACCATCTTCCACGCCCTGTTGTGCATTTCTGTTTTTCCTTTGGCTCAAGTCCCCGCCTGACTGTTGGCCTTTCCCAGATGGACCAAAGGGCCTCGCCAGGCCCTGCAGCTGCCAGCCTCATGCCAGATCTGAAAGCTTCCTCGACCCACAGCTTTCCCAACTCTAGCTGCTAGGCTGAGGGTTGCACTGGGGACAAGTGGGCAAGGAGGTGGAAGCAGAGGCCAGGCCGGGAGTGCTGACTCTTTCCCCTTCCTGGTTGAAATCAAACACAAAGGCCCCTTTGATCTGTGTCCTCTGCCAGTTTTAGAAGGACTGTCAAAGCTCAAAACAAAAAAGGCAGGCAGTTACTTAACCATCAATGGATCATAACTAGGCATTTGTCTAAAAGCTCCTGTTGATGAATAATCAAAATTATACTGGAAGCAAAAAAAAAAAGCCTCTGTCCTACATAGATATGTCTGTCAGCTGGGCCCAAGGAAATTCAAGTAAGCAACAGTAAGCGCTGGAGTGGGTATGGGCTGGTCAGGCAAGGCCAGTACCTGCCAGGACAGGTGGTGCTCCGCTATGCTGGGCCAACAACCACCAGTGTGCGTGAGAACTGCCTCTGAGAGGAGACCTGATAGAGGAGCTTGGGGAACTCCTGTCAGGATGCACTCCCTGTAGGTGAGCACAAGAACCAAGCCATAGAGCAGCCCAGACCAGGCCAGGTTACAGTATCCACTGGTATTATGTGTGGGTCAGGTCAGGCTAGGCCAGTTCATAGTATCCACTGGCAGATGTGAAAACCAGGACAGGGTGCAGGACAGGCCAGTTGGGCCACAACATAAGCCAGTTCACATTAGGGCCTGGCCCGGGGGTCATCCAGGCTGAGCTAGGCTGCAGCACCCATCAGCATGAAGTGGAACTGGGGGCGGGTCAGGACCCACGGACAAATGCTGAGGTCAGGTGGGCAATGCTAGTCTGGACCTCAACACCCACAGCACATAAGACCTGGGATCGAGGAGGCAAGATGCAAGCCCTGTGGGGAGGCGGCGGAGGGCGGGTAGCAAGGACTCCCCTGCTGGGCCACTGCTTCCTCAGGTTAGAGTGAGAACTGAGACTGGGGGAAGACCAGGACAGGCAGGGCTGCAACACCCATTGGCCTGCATGTGAGCTGGGCTGGGGGAGAGCCAGGCTGGGCTAGGCAGCTGTGTATACACTGGTGCACGGCAGAGTACATGCAGGCTGGTCAGGCTTTGTCCAGCATCAGCTGGCTGGTACTGGGAAGGGGCAAAGTCCTATGAACTTGACTGCAGAACCACCTGGAAAGTGCAAGATTCAGGCCTGGGAATGGGCCTGGTAGGGAAACTGTGTGCATCTCTCTGATGAGCTGCAGCTCCTACCAGTGAGTATGAGAACCAGGGCTGGAGGTGAGCCTGGCTAGACAGGCAGTAGTACCCATCAGCATAGACATGGGATTAATAGTGCGGTTGTTTGGGCTGAGCTAGGGTGCAGCATCCATTGGTGTGTACAGATGCCAAATGGGATATGGGACAGACTGGACCAGTCTACCACATGGTAGCATGCACAGGAACCAGGGCTGGGGTTGGCCTGCTGGGAGTTTGAGGTTCATTCCAGCTAGGCTACAGTTCCCACTGGTGCATATGAGGACCAAGTGTGGTGGGCAGGGTTGGGCTGGGCATAGCATCCATTGTTTGTGTAAGAGATGGTGCTAAAGACAGAACTGATTCAGCAACTGCAACTACCAGTGTGTGTAGACTGATGTGGGTGACCAACTGAGCTGGCCCCATACTTGCTGGGGCACACAGGAGTCCAGTCTGGGGCCACCTCAGATGAGGTTTCTTTGGAGAGGCTCCAATTGAACCGCTGAACTCAGAACTCCAACCACAGGGAGAATTGCAGGATCTGAAGACTGACTGGAGTGCATGGGTCATAACAGAGCCTCAGTTGCTGAAGACAGTGCAGGTGACAGCATACCCAGATGCACTTGGGGAATATGGCAGTCCACTGGGGTCTGCAGAGGACATACAGTACACAGCAAAGCAAGGAGGGCAGAACACATTGGACAACTCTCCTAGCCAAGCTTTGATAGCAATTATCTGGACGAAGGAAGACTAGACTGTCAGCCAATGGATCTTGGAAGGATTTCCTAACTTGGAGCAATGAGATTGACAGCATTTCACAACTACAAAAACCACTTGAGCAGTACGCTTGGAGCATGCTCCACATCAGGGACCCTGGGATAACATCGGGTGGCCATCCTCCAACCCCGGATGCTGGTGCACTTAGGATGCTGAGTGAGGCTTCTCCCCTTCTCTCCTCTCTTCCCCCAGACAAAGGAAGAGAAAGAAACATGGAAACAAATTATCTCATCCACTTTCCCCTATTCCTCAACCCTTCCCACCCTAATCAGAGGTCCACATGGGCATGCATCCTTCTGAACTATGTTAACAGCCAAGTTAAATTTTTAAAAGAGGTAAATGAATCCCAAGAGTGCAAGAGTTAGAGCTAGCGGAGGGTGAGGGGCAGACAGGAATCTAGTCATTTGTATTGGAGGATATGAAATTCACACACTATCCTACAGTTCAACCCAAACCCATAGTGAAAGGTTAGTAATCCTGTAGCTATTAATCATTTTACACACCTCTGCTTTATCAATAAAATTATCTGTATCAGTAAAATCATCTATACAAATGGAGGGAACCACTAAGTGATGATGTTGATGGGAGATTATCAATGGAATTCATATCCACCAAGAAGTATTCACACAGTAGGGAGTGACCTTGTTTCATAGAGCCTGGTCTATCCCCTAAGAGCAAGTCACATGCCACAGAACCTGGAGGGCAGGGAAGCAGTGGCTTGTTCTTTCATTATGTGTAAGCACACCTGCAGTCCACAGTATTCAAGTTCATGGTGAGAACCAAATGTCATGTCTGGTATCATATACCCTGGATACTGGACACTGAAATTTTTTCATCCAAAAAGCACTCTTGAATTTACCCCTTTGTGAACAGAAGCGAACAAACTTACCAGAGCTTAAGCAACATTCTCTATGCTTTTTATGCACAGATCCAGGATTTGATACTTATGTTTTGAGCATCATCACAACCTTCACTGAAATAGTCCCTGCCTGCTTCATACAGAAACTGCAACTTTGACCACAGCATGGTCTTTCCTTTATGATCAAAAAAAAAAAAAAAGATAGTATATGAAGTACAATTGGCATTTGTTGTGGTTGTCCATGGTATTGGAAATGCATAGATAACCGAGAAGAAGACTAGTACTCGGGCATAACTATGACAAACACCTCGAGCACAGTGCCAAGAGCTGAAGGCCTTGCATGGCCACTCACTAGCTCTTGGCAAATCCGCTTGCACCCATGCCATCTGGACACCTGCAGATGAGCACTGCTCAAGTAGCCCCGACCCGACTTGCTCGCCCAGAAACTAAAACTAAATCTTGCAGACAGGACAAACGCTCTCCTGTGCTTCTGCCATGAGGACAGAGCAGCACTGCAGGAGATGAAGGGTTGCACAGGAAAGTGAACATCAGGCATCCTTCCATGCTAGCTCTTCTGAGGACAGAGATCTTCGTAACCCAAGTTGGAAGTTTGTAGTTTTAAGGAACAAAGAGCTACTGCAGTCTTTAGCTGGGTGGGTAAGTCTATTAAGTTCTCATTACCACTCTACTCACTTGATCAATAGAAAGAAAAAACTATTTAGCTTACAACTTCAGAGGTTCAAGCCCAAGACTGGGTAGTCCCATTGATTTGGCATTTGCTGAAAGCAGCAGGGCAGGTACGAAGGGCCATCACAAAATGAGCCAGAAAACCAAGCAGCTAAGCCCAACTCAACTTTGGTAACTAACCTTTTGTGGGAACTACCTTCCAAGGGTATGCCCCCTCTGCCTGCCCCGCCATGCCTTGAAGGCTTTCCACCAATACCCACTTCCTGAACAGCATAACTGGGTTAATTTTCTACCTTCTTAGTATCACCACCTTGGAGCTTTGGGATTTAAAAGTCTTTATGACTTTGCAAGTCAGATTCTATGCAACTAACCAGTAAAGGAGAAATATAGCTTTCACAATTACTAGAAACGCTGAACTGTTTGGCCACAGTGAAGCTACACGCACGTGCTGCCATCCTGTAAACCTGCCTGCTCTGCCAGCTGCACACCATGTCTCTGGGACTTGCCCTGACCGCTGAACTCTAAGGATCTGGAACACGGCTCCACACCAGAGCAGGAGCGAGCAGCAGCTCTTCAGCCACCTGGGCGCACCTGGACATCTGGCTGGCATCTTTGCTGAGGGCTGCATCCTAAGCAGTCCTCAGCAAACACTCAGCCTTCCACGTGGACTCGGCAGGTCAGCACGAGTTGAGCCGCTCCCTCAACCCCTGTGACAGGTCAGCAGTCAGGTAGCTTCTTGCAGATGTAAACTCTCACACCTAGCAGGAAGCAGCAGTCAACGTGGCATGTGAAGGAAACAGGCTCCACTGGGACTTCATTCTGGATAATCTCAAGTTCATGCAAGGGGATCTGCAGGCAGCTTGCCACAGACATCTGAGGGTGGACCTCTAGGAACATTGTGCTTAAACTGGTTTCTCTAAACTTCAGTCTTAGTTGGTTCACCTACACCTTTGCAGTATTCTTGCCCTATCATGGTGGGAAGATTAGGATATTTATATTCCTCACCCCTGGAGAGAGGTTTTCATCTCGTATACCTCTTTAGTAACAGGAGCTGGACACAGTACTGTATAACTGGTGGAGAGTCCCTAACATCCCTGTACGCAGCCAAGCCTCAAAGTCAGATCTCATAATTTCCCTTGAAAATACAAAGTTAAAATGGTCCAAGCACTCCTTGAAAGGAAGCTGCTGAGCTTCGATTAACCCTACAAGACCATTGCATGAGGCAGCTCCTCGCTGACACATACCTGATTACAAGAAAAATCTTGCATGAAAACCAGCTTCTGTTGAACTTTGTATCACTAGATACATCACATTTGTGAATTTTATCTTCAGAAAATATGGGGTAGATGAGACCCGAGATCATGGCTGAAGCTCGAGTGGCTGCCTCTACGAACTACCCTCCCAAGGGCTATGGATGCCAAGGGAGAGACAATGGTGTCTGGTATTGATATGAGAAAAGTTCCATTCAAGCAAGCAGGAAGGGGGCCTGACACACTAGCCTAGTGGCTAAAGTCCTCACCTTGCATGTGCTGGGATCCCATATGAGCGCCGGTTCTAATCCCGGCAGCTCCACTTCCCATTCAGCTCCCTGCTTGTGGCCTGGGAAAGCAGTTGAGGATGGCCCAAAGCCTTGGGACCCTGCACCCACGTGGGAGACATGGAAGCAGCTCCTAGCTTCAGATCAGCTCAGCTCTGGCTATGGTGGCCACTTGGGGAGTGAATCAGCGGATGGAAGATCTTTTTTCTTCATCTCTCCTTTGCTGTGTATCTGCCTTTCCAATAAAAAACAGTAAAGAAATCATTAAAAAATAGAATGCAGAAACCATTGTCCTCTTCACTCCTCCCTCAGCTCCAAGAAGTACGGCATAAAGAGATGTCTCACCTCCTTCCTGGAGAAAGGAATGAGAAGTAACTCCAGACCTTGAACTTCAAACTCTGTCCCAGGTTTACTCCACGACATTCAGGACAGGAAAAAAGCCCACAAGCCCTGTTCCCAGGACAGTTCCTACACACTGAGCCTTTGGGCCCTTGCTGGCCAGGCAGCCAACGGACCATCACCACCTCCACCTCCAGCAGAGAGAGGAGCAAGACCCCAGTCACTGGGGACAGGATTGGAAAGTGAACTGAGGATTTTTCCAGGAAGCTTGGTGCAGGACCTGCGAGTACTTGCAGATGGAGCCTCTACACCTGCCCAGCATCAGGTAGAGATCTCAGTCCCAGTGGAGCCTACTCGGGTTTTCTTCTCCATCTCCACCAGTCTTATACAGGCAGATCCTAACAGTCCCTATTGCCAGGCCAGAATCTATGGACACAGCCTCTGGACCTGCTCTGGTGCCAAGTGGAAGTCCATGGTCTTTGTCCACTGCACTTAGGTATATACCAGCATCACCTGTGGTTCGTCTGTGGAAGTGTCAGGCCACACAGACAAGTTCACCTTAGCAGTAAGTAAGCCCCAGCAAGGTGGGCCTTGGCTCTAGCCTCCTGCACTGCACTGGTCTTGGCAGGTTGTAGTGTTGGGAGACCACAAAACTGCCCACTGCATTCCTCCCTCAATACTAGGCAACAAAACATGAAGAAGATCGATTCTCTACTTATGGAGAAAAAGAGCGATAAGCATCTAGAGACTGCACAGAAACCTACAGTTCATGCTATGAGGACCCAGTGTCCCCATCAGACTTCCGACCAGATCCACCATGATCCTGGACATGCTCCTGCCACTATGTGGACCCAAATGACTCCTCTGGGACTCTCAAGTGGGGCTCACCACCTTGGTACTGCAGACTGAGGGATAGCCCCCTCCCACCACAGCAGGGCCCAGAAGCCACCACTGAGACTCGTGCACCCCCTGCTGGGTCTGAGCAGAACACCCTACCACTCCTTCCTGCCACTGCCATTGACAAGAAAATACAGAGGTAACAATACAGCACTCACCCGAGGCTTAACCAACAGCCTACCTGACACCTGAAAAGACATCTTCAAGGACAACCTTTGACCATGGAAGCCATTAAACATGATGGAACAATTAAGCTAGATGTGCACATATCAACTTAGATATGCAGGAAGTATAAAAAGTGAGTCAAAAACATGACCCAAAGGAACACATGAATACTTTAGAAGCAGATTGCCAAGACAAGGTAATGGATTAAATGCCCGGTAAAGCAGTCACAAGAGGGTCTGGAGTTGCAGCTTTGCAGGTAAGCTGCTGCCTGTGCTGCTGGCATTACACGTGAGCACTAGTTCAAGTCTCGGCTCCTCTACTTCGCCTCAACTCCCTGCTAAGCAGTCAGCAGTGGGCCCTTGGGCTCCTGCTGCCCACATGCAAGACCTCGACAAGGCTCCTGGCTTTGGCATGGATCAGCCCCGGCTGTTGCAGCCACTTGGGGAGTGGATCACTGGATAGAAGATCCATCTCTTTTGCTCGCTATTTCCCCTCTGCCTCTAACTCCGCCTTTCAAACAAAACCTTACATTAAAAAAAGAGCTACAAGAGAAAAGAGTAATGAAATTGGAGAAATAATGCCTGATACGAGAAATTAAGCAGACCTTAAGAACATCTTAGAAATTATTCTATGAAGTTAGAAATACAGTTGAAAGCCTAAAAAAAAAAAAAAAAAAAAAAGACAACATTTAACAGAAAGAAGCATCTAAACTTGAAGATAGATCTTTGAAGTGTCCCAGACAAAAAGCAATATATATACACGAAAAAGGCAATTTCCATGACATTTAGGGCAATATTAGATGAACAAATATTTGAAGCTTAGAGATCTCTGAAGAACAATGGTACAAAATCCAACAAAAAGTGGCTGGGTTTGCTTCGGCTATATGTGTACTAAAAAATAGTTGGGACCCGGTACAGTAATTAGTAGCTAAATCCTCACGTTGCATGCGCCTGAATCTCCTATGGGCACAGTTTGTGAGCCGGCTGCTCCACTTCCCTGCTTGTGGCCTGGGAAAGAAGTCAAGGACAGTCCAAAACCTTGGGATCCTGCACCCATGTGGGACACTCAGAGGAAGCTCTGGCTCCTGGCTTTGGATCAGCTCAGCTCCACCCACTGCAGCCACTTTGAGAGTGAACGAATGGATGGAAAATCTCTCTCCCCATATCTCCTTCTCTCTGTCAATCAGTCTTTCCAATAAAGAAGTGTCTTTAAAAACAGTAGTTGAAAGGACAGGCATTATGGTACAAGCGGTCAAGCCCCTGTGTCTGGTAACCTACATGCAAAGTCGGGGTGCTAGTTTGAGTCCCAGCTGCACTGCTTCCAATCCAGCTTCCTGCGAATGCACCTGGGAGAGCAGTAGATGGCCCAAGTGCTTCACTGCTTGCCATCTACAAGGGACACAAATGGAGTCCCAAGTCTCTGGCTTCAGCACACCGACTGCTGCAGGCATGCGAGCAGTGAACCACCAGAAAACTGCCGTCTCTACTCTTTCTCACTCTACCTTTTGAATAAATCTTTGAAAAATACCTTTGAATAAACTTCCCTAATCTTGACAATAACCTGAACATGCAAGTACCAGAGTCCAAAGAACTCCATACATGATCAGGTAAATTCCTCACTGTAATACACTGTAGTCCAACTCTCAAAACTACAATATAAAGAGCAAATTCAAGTCTGCAAGACAAAAACCAGTCAGTCACCCTTACAGGGATCTCATTAGACCAGAAGACCCTTCAGCAGGAAGTTTATAGACCAGGAGGGACTGGAATTGTAGACTCTTTAAGTTTATAGAGAATAAAGTGGAAAAATGCAGACTTTTGAAGAAAAGCGAAAACTGTGGGAATTCAGAGGATCAGCCTTACAAAAGATGCTTATGCAAGACCTGCAAATACAAGAAAAGGGAAGAAGGGTCATCGTGCAAATTGAGAACTAAAAAAAAGGGCTATCCAGTATAGACAAAAAGACTTTTCAAAGAATCAAAACTAAGCCAT
Organism: Ochotona princeps; assembly: GCF_030435755.1. Classification (NCBI taxonomy): domain Eukaryota; kingdom Metazoa; phylum Chordata; class Mammalia; order Lagomorpha; family Ochotonidae; genus Ochotona; species Ochotona princeps. Next base: position 18,166,737 of record NC_080858.1, on the reverse strand, counting down.
CCCTAAGCAGTAACTCAATATGAATGGACTAAATTTCCTAAATCTGAAGATAAAGACTAGTTAATCAAAAAACACGATTTAGTGCTATACTATGAAGAAATATTAGTTATATTGTGCAAGTGAAAATATGAAAATGTTTCTTACAAGATGTAGCTAAAGTTACACAAAATAGACTAAGACACAAACTGTTGAAAGGACAGAGGTCACTATAGATGAATTATAATCTATATTTTGTATCTGTAGTTGATGTATCTATCGATACAATATTATAGACAATCTATAGGTCACTGTAGAGATTAATCAAAGACATAATGATTGTTACTATTTATGCCTCTAAGGACTGAGCACTCGATTTCATAAAGTAAACATTGTAACCAGACAGAACTTCCTACATAATAGCAGTGGGAACTTCAGTGTTCTTTCATCGATAAATACGTCAACCAGACCAGAAAGAGTAAAGCAGCATCAGAGTTCTATTAAACCTGCAGAGGTGCACCTAACGCTTTGAGAGCACGTCACCCAGCAGCTGTGGCTTACGCATCATTTCATCAGCACATGAAACTTTCTAAGGCAAACCACTGATGAAGCTCCGAAACAAGTCTCAACAAATTTAAAATACTATCATGCACGTTTTCTGACCACAATGGAACCAAACAAGGAAATAAACAATGAAACAAACTTTAGAAATTACAAAATACAGGGAGATGCGATAGTATCTGTCACAAGGTTGGGAAACATCTGGTTCATGGCCCTCTGAAGACTGCTGGATTATTTGTTCTGGTTCTGTTCACGTGCTCATAGTCATGACCCAGAAGTTGACCAATCTGTAAGGGGCTAATTGTGAAGTGGGCAATTTTATCCAAATCTCCCTTGGCAACAAAATCATTCCCCACCCCTGTAGCACACAAAGGGTCACTGAAATAATAAAGAGGAATTTTCAAATTTCTTGAACTACATTAATATGGAAGCACAACACTGAAAACAGTTCAACACTGCATTAAGACGGAATTTTATAGCAGTAAGGGCCTAGGTACGTAACAATGGGTAACAAACAAACCTCAGACCTAAAAGAACAAGAGCAGAGCTGAAATGAGTGGAATAGTCACAAAACGTAAAAGGTCAATGACAGGAGAAATTAGTTCTTTGGAAAGATAAGTTTTAGTTAAACTAATTGTGGAAAAAGTCTCAACTAAAATCAGATAAAGATGCTAAAATTGATAGCACAGAAATACAAAGGGTCATGAGGGATTATTACAAACTGTACGTCTAAAATATGGACCATGTACAAGAAAGTTAAGAAATCATGAAGACATAGAAAACTTGAACAACGAGAAGTGAGATCAAATGCATGATTGAGTTCTCCTAAAACAGCAAAGTTCCAGATCCAAAAACTGCACAGCTGAATTCCACGGAACGTTTCAGGAAGAACACTAATTTTCCCCCAATTACTCCAGGAAAACTGCAATAGAAGAAAGCCTCCCAAACATTTTACCAGGTGAGCATTACCTTGATTCCAAAGCAGAGAACAGGAATGATGTATGAATATTCCTATTAAACATGAATATAAAGATTCTCAAAACAGTGGCACAGCCAATCCAACACAAGATCACGTCATGATCAAATGGAATTTATCCTTGGGATGCAGGGATGGCTGAGTACAGTAATCAACATTTCACAGCAATGGAACCAAGTGTAAGAATCATCTGATCATGTCAATAAATGCAGAAAAAGCGTATGGTAAGAGGATGCAACGACATCCATAATTTTTAAAAACTATGAATAAAGTATATGTAAAATGAATTAAAGGCAAATATGATAAATCCAGTTAATACCAAACTCAGAAATGCTGAAAACTTTAAGATCTTGAATCACAGGAGGATAACCAGTTCCACTGTGCTTATTTAATGCAGTATCACAAGTTTTAGCCAGAAGACTCAGAAGAGGTAAAAAATACAAAGCATTAAATATGGAATAAAGAAGCCAAATTATCTTTGGTTGCAAATGGTAGGATTTCATATGCAGAAAAACCCAGATTACAGCAAAGGACTATAACATCTGATAAATTCAGTATTGTTGCAAGACAAAATTCACAAAAATCAGTATTTTTGCTTTAGAAACACACTTAAATTCTAAGTAATCTAATCCTAGGAATAAATCTAACCAAGGACACAAATCAGCTCTATAATGAAAGTTAGAAAGCATGAATGAAGACTTAACACAGAAAATGGGAAAGCCCTCAATATTCATGGGTTAGAATTATTAAAATGCTATCCAAATGGATTTCTAGATTCAACATAATCCCTGTTGATATACTAATGAAATTCTTCACCAAACTAGAAAAACTAAAATTCACATAAAAACACAAAGGACTGAATAGAACAAGCAGTAGTTATCAAAGAGCAAAGCTGGAGGCATCACAAAACCCAATTTCAATATGCAATACAGGGCTAGCCCATTTATTGTATTTATAACACTGGCATAAAGAGATTCATAGGCCAATGAAACAGAGTAAGATCATAGGAATGAGCACACACACACGCATGGCCGGCCAATTCTTGACAGGGACACCAACAATGCATTAGAGAAAGGGCAGTGTCTCTTGGAAGTGCTGCTTCAAAACTGGATACCTAAAAGCAAAGCATGAAAACTTGAGCCTGTCTCTCTCACCCAATACAAAAATCAGTTGTAAGTGAGAAACAGCACTTTGGCATAGGTTGTTAAGCCTCTATCTGCATTATCAGCATCTCACATGGGTGCCAGTTGAAGTCCCAGCTGCTCTGTTTCCAATCCAGCTCTCTGCTAACGGCCTGGGAGGGCAGCAGGGAATGGGGGATGGCCCAGTGCTTGGACTTCAGACCTAACATGGGAGACCCAGAAGAGGCTCTTGGGTCCTGGGCCCTGGCTTTGGGCCAGCCCAGCTCCAGTTGTTTGCCCATTTGGGAAGTAAACCAGCAGATGGATAATCCTTCTGTCCTTCTCTAGATCTGCCTTTCAAAAAAAAAGTTTGAAAAGAAATTAAAATGGATCAAAGATCTAAATGTGCCACCTTAAAATACATAATTTCTAGAAGCAAACAGAGGAAACACTAGGGCAAATTTTTGGGTAAGACTCCAAAGGTACAGGAAACAAAAGCAGAACTTCACCTAAGCAGGTGTTTATGGAACCAACAAGCCTCTACACAAAGGAAGCAATGAGCAGGTGGATGAGGCAGACAAAATGGAAGAAAACATTTGCAAACTCTTCATATGTCCAAGAATTGATACCCAGAATATACAGGACCCTAGAAATACTCAGTAACTACAAGAAAAAAAACTTGGTTAAGAAATAAACAAAGGATCTGAATATACTTTTCTCCAAAGAAAAGACACAAACAGGCAAACATGAAAAATGCTCAGTATCACTAGCTTACAGAAAATGCAAATCAGATGAAAAATGACATCATTCCACTCCAGTAAGGACAGTCATACTCAAAGAGACAAAAACAAAATGTTGGAGAAGGCAGAGAAAAGGGAATCCTATTATGTTATTGTTGGAAATTTAAATTAGTAGAATGGAGAACAGTATTAGAGTCTTCCCTAAAACTAAAATATCTACTACAAGACCCAGCTGTCCCACTACTCTGGGTAAAGCCGTCTGCCTGAGCAAGAGATACTTGTGTTTCCATCTTCACGGCCATTCTACCGACAATGCCCAAGATGCCAAATCAGCCTGGGCATCTGCCAACGAAGTAACCGATAAGGCAAATATTCTTTATTATGTATTACAAAATATGTTGTGTATTATATATTATCCAGCCATGAGAAGTAATTAATACTGACATTTGTAGCGAAGTTGATAGAACTAGATATAGGACATTTGATTAAGTAAATCAACTTTTGCAAAAGACATGCATGTTCTCTCATTTGTGTAATTTTTTAAAAATCGACATAAATTAGAATCTTGCTTACTGACAGGAAGTTGGGGTAGGGGAATGGCAGGGAGGGACGAGAGAATGGCTAGACACTACACCAAAGTCATAGGTTTTGGTGTTTCACAGGACAGTGGGGTGACTCAAGTTCACAATTCAGTGCTATATTATTTGCAAAGAACTTGAACAGAGCTGGCCCAAGTATCAGGGTAACAAAATGGAGGTGCTAATTGCCTGACTTAATTTATGCTGTATATACAAATCCTGAAACATTATTATACTTGTGCATTTTAATATAGTATCAAAAACTTTCTAAAGTAAGTGTGGGGTCCAGTGTGGTAGCTTAGTGGCTACAGTCGTCACCTAGCCCTATGGGCATCCGTTTTTCCTGGCTACTTTACTTCCCTTCTAGCTCCCTGCTGTGGTTTGGGAAGGCAGTCCAGGATGGCCCCAAACCTTGGGACCTTACATCCATGTGGGAGACCCAGGAGAAAATCCAGGCTCCTGGTCCTGGATCAGCTCAGCTCTGGCTGTTGCAGCCCCTTGGGGAGTGAACCAGTGGATGAAGATCTGTCTCTCCTACTTTCTGGCTTTTCTTGGGAAGGCAGATTAACAGTCTTTAAAGAAAACAGACTGCAAAGTAAGAAAAAACATGCTCTCTTCTAAATGCTCCTGAGAAGTTTCCTCAGCATGACTGTAGAGTGTTTTTCCTTTAATTTCTTTAAAGGCACAGAGACCAAGAGAGAACGAGAGATTTTTCTCATCTGTGGCTTTACTCCCCAAATGCCTGTAACGTCAGGACTGAGCCAGGTCCAAGACCAGAGTTCAGAACTCCGTGAAGATCCCCGGAATGGGTGCAGGTACTCAGTGACCTGGAACCAAAATTCCCTGCCAGCTTTCTTCATCCTTTTTGGCAGTAAATGGTTCCAACAGGGTTTCCACACTCAGCCTCTAAGGTTTCTCCCAACTCTCAGCCCATTCCCTTGGGCTGCTGTACTTCCTGGGCAGCCGTGAGCAGCTTCACAGCTCAGTTCCCAGGGCTGGCTCCTGTGGGTGCCTCCCTGGCTGGCAAGGGCCTCCCTCAGCTCATTTGCCCTCAATGTTCAGACCCAGAGCCAGCCACCCTTTTAAGCTTAGGCTACCTCGGAAGGGGGATGGCAGCGGTTGCTCCTCCCGCTCCCACCCCAACACTGGCCCAGGCTTAGGGATCACTCCTGCTTTTAAGATAGCACAGAACACAGAGGGCCTTCCCCTTGTTATATTCCACATAGACTTGATTTTTTACAACATGTACCTAATTGCGCAAGATAGTATTTCAAGACATTCGTGCAGTTTGTACTATCAAATCACCCTAGTTAATAACGTTTTTAAGGTTTATTGTGTTGAACCTTCATCAGCCAAATGATCGCAACAGTTTAGGCCAGGCCAGGCTGAAGCCATAAGCTGGGCACTCCTTCCAGGTCTCCCACATGGGTGACAGTGGTCCAAGTACTCGGGCCGTCACCTGCAAGCTGCCCAGGCACCAGGACACTGGATCAACAGCATAGTACAGCAATCTCACACAGGATGCTGGTGTCCCCACGCGCTGCGTCACAAGGCAGGCTCCGCCACAGGCAGCACATCTCGCCCTGTGTCATTCCTTTGTGCCTGCAGTCTTTGGGCCCCTGTCTTCTGGGAGTCCTTTCTGACAACACGCCCAAGCAGAGCTGAGACTGTTGAGTTTTCATCCCCTCTTCCCCTCTGAACTCTGATATGAAAGAACAAGAGAGCCAACAGCCACTCCAGAAACTCATCCTTGAGTTGCCCTCGACTCCCATTCATCTCCATCCCGGAAGTGCCCAGAGGCTGGCAGGACAGAGGAGACACAGTGTGGGCCAGGAATGGCTTTTCACCCCACGCATTCCTCCCCTGGAAACAGCCTGTAAGGCCCTATGAATGCATGTGTACCTCCCTCTTAGGGAAGGACTTGGGGCTCAGGAAGCAGCCAGGATACACCGTTCTTGGAGCTCGTTACCCATGAATGGACACCCCTTTATCGTCCACCCATATGCTAACCACAATCTCTCCCCAGCCCACTCACAACCTAGAAAGCCTCACTGTATTTACAAGCCCATAAATATGCAAACACACAAGTCAGACTCACAGTCAAGGACATGTTTTTTTCCCTTTGTCCTGTCCCATTGCTTTGCATGTCAATTGATACTGAAATATCTGCGGCAGCTATGCCCAATCTCTAAGAGCCTTGGCCTCTTGTTCAGCAAATGAGGACAGAGCAAGCAGGCACTGAATGGCTTCGGTGAGGATCCCGGCTGGAGCCTGGTGCTGAGAAGCAAAGCACCTGCGTAGAGCAAACCACAAAGAGGCTGCTAGTGCTGGCAATGTGGTCCCGGGACTAGTTTTTATTTTGCATTATGCTTTCCATACAACTGCCACCTCAAAGATTTTCACAATGAACTGAGCAAATGTAGCCAGATTTGCAGAGGGAGGTAAATAAGAGTGACAGGGAGAAATATTTCCCAACGATTTTGGGAAGAAGGGTGTGTTGTCTAGGGCAAATAAACACTTGCTAAATTATGCAAAGCTCCCTTTTAAACAGAGAAATAGCTCAAGACCCAGAAATGGACCTTTTTCTCCTTTCTAGTGGAATCATTTCTCTCTTGGATGAGAGAGCCAGGGTTTGAACCTGTGCTCACCTTGCATCTAACTCCGGACAACTTTCATTTCTTTTTGTCCCCATGAACTTCAGGCCCAGTGCACCTACAAGACAGTGAGGCCATCCACCTCTCTAGCCAACTCTGAATGGTGTCCATGTAGCACCCAGCACATTACTTGACGCACAGTGTTCCACAGCGATAGCTGCTCTACACACAAGCATCCCCTTTATAAAGCTCTTCAACACCCTTTGACCTCTCCATCTGCTTGGTCTGCCTCCACCTTCCCACCCCTCCACCTGCCTTCGTTCCATGGGTGAGCCAGGTTGACATGCACCTTCAACTGCCAACCTGTTTTTCCAGTCCCAAATGTTCCTGCTGCTCCATGAACTCACTCCTGTGCTGACCACTCTTCCTCCCACATCCCAACGCTTAATTTCTCTGTTCTTCCTGGCTCTGTATTCTCTCCCAGAAACACCCCTTCTCTGCTCTCCCTTCCCAGGACTGTCACAGCTTCATTCCATTGCTTTTGAACTCACCTCTAATGGTACTCTTGTCTCATTACATTGCCAAGTCCTACTTAAGGAATTATTTAAAACTACTTATTTGGAAAACAAAGTGACAGATCTCCGATTGATAGGACACTCCCAAAGCACCCAACGGATAGGGATGGGCCAGACTAAGGCCAGTAGTCAGAACCTGAATCTACTAGGAATGACTCAAGTATAAAATCATCACATGTTACCTTTTATGGGACATATTAGCACCTCTGAAAGCTGACATGTTCATTACCATGGAAATTCTTAAGTGGTACAACGTGCCTACGAGGTCCCCTTGTGATTTAGAAGCATTTCAGAGGGCCCAGTATTGTAGCACAGAGGGTTAAGCCACTGTCTATAACATCAGCATCCTGTATCAGAATGCCAGTTCAGGTCTTAGCTGTCCCACTTACAATGGATCTCCCTGACAGTGTACGTGGGACAGCAGCAGTTGGTTCATGTACTTAGGCCCCTTGTCACCCATGTAAGGTACTCAGATGGCTCACTCTTCAATGGCTACAATAGCCAGGGATGTGCCAGGCTTGAACCACTGGATGCAAGATTGATCTCTCCTCTCCCTGCACCTTTCAAATACTTTTTAGCAATCTGTTTGAAAAAGCATCCTGGAAAGAAGTGTTTAACACTTTCCTTACCCATCCTGGTCTATGACGATAAAGCCCTCAGCAGTGGGTCTGGGTCCGGCTCTCAATCAGCCAGCTCCTTCCCATCCTTGGTGTTTTTTGTTTTAGAAGGACCAGCATCAGAGGAAAGGCTCCTGGAGTCCTCAGGATCTCACCCTGGCAGTCAGGAACCCTGATATGATTCATGGCTCCAACCTCTATTCAACACATCCCATCATGTTGCCATTGAAGCTGCAACACAGTCATCGGGACAGTTTGTTTCTGTAAAGTTGTATACATACAGTAAGAGGAGTATAAGAAAGTATTGTTATGCTGGTGCGGAGAATCATGAAGACACCTTGACAGGCATTCTCTTATCTAAGGAAGGATCTACTCCCTGTGGAGTTGGGATGCAGGATTTCCTTAAGAAAATGTAAACTCCAAGGAGAGAAGCAATTGCCAGTAGACATTTTTTAAAAGATTATTTGAAAGGCAGAGTTATAGAGAGGGTAAGGCAGAGAGAGAAATCTTAATCCACTGACTCATTCTCCAAGTGGCTACAACATCCAGAGTTGAGCTAGACTGAAATCAAAAGTTTCATCTGCCACAAGCAAGGATGGCAGGTGCCCAAGCATGTCAGTCTTATCCTACTGCTTTTTCAAGGCCATTTGCAGGGAGCTGGACCAGACCTGGAGTTAATAGGGACAAGAATTGGTGCCCACTTAGGACGCCAGTTCACCAATGGTAGGTTTACCTTATTCCACAATGCTGCCCCCCAGAAGGATTTTTTATTATTGGCGTTGTTTTACTTACTATGGTTCAGGTTGATTTCTACTTGTCAAACAGTGGTGGAGGAGGGTCCACCGTTTCTCAAAGTTTTAATCAAAGCCTCAATGGTGGATTCAGAAATGATGTGTCAGAAGAGTGACCGTCCCAAGATTACCTCAGAGCTTAGACCAGATCCAGCTCATCTGCCCACTCACTCACACCACCCCTCTTTGCTATGTGGGAACTATTTACTTGGCGCCACATGGTAGGGTAGAAGCAGCAAGGCCAGAGAGAACACCAAAATAAACATCCGGTCCTACCTGCTAAAGCCTGGGCTGAAAGACCAGCTCCCCCACAGCAGCCATGAGACACGTCAGCTGGTGGCTAGTTTCCCTGTGCCTCTGCTTCTGCTCTGGGAGACAAGAACGAGGATACCACAGGCTACTGCAGGAACTGAAACACGGGACTCTGAGAACAGGGCTTGGCATTCAGTGGGGATTATGGCAGCCATGATCGCCCCGAGAATGGCTTCTCTGACACCAAGTCTTCACGCGGTGGACAGCATGAACTTTACCTCTTGCTTTATTCATGGCCAGGAAGTAGCCGTGGCTCTAGCACTTTACAAGTGGATCCTCTAACTTTCCCATAACCATGACTCATGTCTGTCCAGAAGATGCTCGGTGGTGCCGCTTCCTGCTTTTCAAGGAGGCCCATTCCACTTTAGACAACCGCAGGGTTTAGGAAGATCTCACTTCGGGATAAAATCTGATCTACCTCTCTAACTGTAGCCCACACCCCCCTTCGATCTGAACCATACTGCTCAGACTCATCCTGGATGAGTGTTCCCCTAAGCACTACTGGTGACATCTTAGGAATCTATCAATCCATAGAGAAAAAATGCAGTGTGCTTTCCTGATGAACCAAATTACAGCCAAGATGTATTAGGAAAAATTGAATGAGCTTCACACTGAATGTCTGTGCTTATTAAGTTTGTTTTCTAATTTAAAATATTTTTCACTAAAACAAGCACATTTTAGTGTGTACTATGAGTTTCAAATGATTTTTCCAGATTTGCCACAAGATTCTCCTTCAGGCAACCAGGGCCAGCCCCTCCCCTAGACCTCCCAGGAGTGTCTGTCTACTTGCCTGTGACATTGGGAATTTCAACAGAAAAAGGCCAAGAAATTGTAGCTTATTCAGTTGAGTACAAAGAACAAAATCGCATTCCTTTCCCACAGGTCTGCCCACCCAGTTCTTGCAAGATCTTCCAGTTGGAAAGGCATTCAGACGTTGTCTAAATTGATCTCCCTCCTGCAGCAGTCCTAACAGATGGTCACCCAGCCTCTGTTGGATCCGACTCAGAGTAGAAACAAGACCACATGGCCATCACTGCCATTCCATTGCTGGCCAACTCCAATCGTTAGAATGTTCTTTTCTTAAGCCTAGCAACAGGCACACAGGCCCTCAAGAAAAGCCGACTTGAGCTGAATGCTCAGGCCTTTCCATCGAGTCTACTGGCCCCTAGTCTCCTCAACCAGATAATGGCATGAAGGATGCTATGTCATGGGATTGCTGCAGGAGAGAAAGACATGAGCACTCAGTATTCTGACCAACACGCGAAGGGACTCAACAGATGTTCACCAGCACCATTTCCCTATGTAGTGCCCGCCAGGGAAAGTTCCAGGGCCTATAGGACTGCCTCTGCTACAAAGCTACATTTTAGTGACTTGGTGGCTATCAAATGTGCTCTATTCCTAACACACATGATAATGTAAAGGTAGCTATCTGGAAACATGTTAGGAACACAAAGAAAAGTTAAAAGATGCCAAGTTACATGGAGAAAAAAAGGTAAATAGAATGGAAAAGGCTAGGAATTAGAGAGGGGCTTGTGATTGGCAACACAGAAGTTGAGGAATTCACAAGCAACATATGGATGTCTCAAAGTTGTTGGACAACATGGTTTGGACAAAAATGGTGGACATGCCCACTCCTCAGGCTTGCACATGGAGAGCTTTAGGGCAGCACTAGCAACTGGGTAGCCAGCAGCAAGCTGAAAAGCAGGCAGGAGGCAGATTGGCCAGGGCAGTCTGAATCTGCTCATTCCTTGTGGTCAGAACCACAATGTCAGCCCACAGGAACCCCTAGATGAGGGTCAGGAAGCGGGGGGTGGGGGGGAAGGAATTCTTTTACATGGTGTTCCAGCCCCACCCTAAAAATGGCCTAGTGGGGGTGTTGGGCTCTTACCTATCCAGTTAATATTCTCATTGTAGTAAAGAGTTAAACATGTTAGGAACTCCAATCTGTTTGGAGATAATTAAGATTAAGTGGGGTCATAACAGTGGGAAGCTAAGCTGATGGGAATGACATCCTCAGAAAATGAGGACAAGACACTAGAGCATGCATGCTTCCCTCTTCCCTCCACGCCACAGAGGACAGGCCATGAGAGGATACACTAAGAAGGGGCCGGCAGCAATTCATAAAGAGCTCTCACCAGGAACCATACCAACCAGACCTGGGACTTCAGCCTCCCAAACCATGAGAAAAAAACAACTGTTGACGTATTTATTGGAGTCATCCAGTATTATGATGCCCCAAGCAGACAAAGATACAAAGCAGAGCGGTTCCTCAATAGAGTGATATTGTTAGTGGTGTTTCTTCCCATGTGGGTTAATGTAGAAAAAGAGAAGTTTCCCATTATGGGTGGATTCTTAAAATAATTAGAATCCATAGTTATGAAACAATGAAGTACAAAACTGCAATTAAGTAGGGAGTTTAAGCATGGTGCCCACAGATCTGTGTTCAATATTACTGTACTGATTGCAGAATATTCTGCACCCTATGGATGCTCAAGTCCCTTTTGTCAAATGATATAGTATTTGCATCTGATTCATGTACAGCCCCCATTACTTTAAATCATTTCTAGATTACTTACATTGTATGCAACAGTACTATGATAGTTTTAACACTGTACTCTTCAGGAAATAAAAATAAGGAGTTACATCTTCGTGGTACAGGTGCAACCACCACAGAGTTAACTATGGTACAGGCACAACACACGAGGGGTGAAGAGTGCATCGACCATGGGTGCTGGAGAGATTCCAAGTCTGGGAGGAGGGGAAGGCTGCAGCAATCTGTGCCTGCACATCACTTGGTGCACTGCTCAACACTGCAACATCCAAGCATTGATTTGGGGAACTTCTTTTTCAAAGATTTTTCATGTTGGTGTTGGTTCAATACTCTGGTTCAAATTCTGCCTGAAATTAGGGTTATTTGCAAAGTACTTACTGAATGTCTGAATACTCCAGGTGCCAAGTGTGGATTATCATACAGTATATTATGGGGATAGGTATTCTGTATGGTAGTTAAGGTGTCCCCACTCTATTTACATTCACCGGACTTCAAGTCTCAGCTTTGCTACTGAGTCCAGTTTCCTGGTAAGCAACACCTGAGCGGTAGCAGGTGATGACTCACATGCCTGGATCCTTGCCACCCACATGGAAGACCTGGATTAAGGATCCAACTCTTGATTTTGAACTCATCTAGCCCAAGCTGTCGCAGACACTTGAAGAGTGAACCAGCAGGTTACAGTACATACTCCCTGCCTCTTAAATACCCAAGAAAATACATGTCCTGCCTTCCAGAAATCTGTACTTTAGGCTTTCAATATTAATACCCAGCAAGAATTTTAGAAACTGGTCACCTAAGTCTGGAGACACTATCCCTTGGGAAAGACTATGGAGCCGAAGGGATGTATAAAAAGACCAATAGGAAACAGCAACGAGGGAACATCTATGTCACTAGGTGGCCGGACAGTCAGGGTATTTAGGATCACAGCTGAATGATAAATGGGCATGCATTTCAGATCAGAAGCTGGCGGTCAGAAACACCAAGAGGGCATGATCTACTTTGTGTTCTCTGCCAAAGGAATTTCAGATGCCATTTAGTCCTGAAACCCACAGAACCAGACAGGCCCGGGGCATGGTCAGGGTTCCTGCTACTGTGTGGATCCTGAAGCTTTCAGGGCTGCATGAGCAGCCAAGGCTTGCAGACCACGCTGGAGCACTTGGAAATCTTACCCAACCCCAGGATTTACCCAGAAAGGCACAAATACGCAGTGGGGTAAGAGTTGTACATGCAGGTGGCACATGGTCATCCAGGACCCTCTCCTACACCAATGGAATGCTTTCCAAACTCAGGAAGAGAAAATGAGGGGAGAGTGTACTACTTTGCTGCGAGTAAGCTTGGGTGAGAGCAGCAGGCGACAGGTTATGCCAGCATGGCACAAATGCTCCAACCACCTCACTCGAAGTCATCTGACCCTTCTTCAGCCACTCCTGCAGAACCTGATAGTGCCAAGACCTCACAGCTCTCCCTGGATCTCTCCACAAATGAGCACTTGCTGTTGACCTCTTCCACATGTGAGGGAATAAAGCTCACCCATGCAGTGATGAGGAAATGGCTCCTTTCATGTTCCAAGTACTGAGCCATTCCTTTGCTAGAAATCATAACTAGGCAGGCAGAGCTAAGTTGTAGGTCAAGCTCTCATGTTCACCATCTCAAACAAGAGCAATAAAAAAATGCAATAGTAAGCCCACCTGTGAGGAACCAAGAACCGAAGCACCCGAGGACCGCATGGTCCCCACAAGCTCCTGAATCCCATCCTTTGGGCTCATTCTGGAAAAAGCCACAGCCCAGTGGAGGTTTCCTCCCTGCCATCAAAATACTTCAGAGCTGAGATTTTTTTCCCTTGAGTTATTACATTGGGAAAAAGCCAGAAATATGGATTTTGCTGAAAACAAAACAGACAACAGCCAAGTGCTCTCCCATTATGCCAGCTCTTCCGAAGCTGCCTCGGTGCCTCTGCCCTCTACAAACCCTCACCCCCCTCCCACATGCCCTTGACAGTGATGTACGCAGAGAGGACCCCAAGGGCAACCCACAGCTCTGCTTCTCCAGTTGGCTCCTTAACACTCCACACATCTGCTAGCCCTGCCGAGTCCTCACATTGACTCATCCAGTTAGGCACTTTTTGTAGTTTAAACTGATCTTTAAGGGGCCACTGCAGTGCTGTAACAGGTTAATCCTATGCCTTCTGCTGCCAGCATCCCAGATGGGCTCTTGTTCACGTCCTGGCTTCTCTACTTTCCAATCCAGCTCCCTGCTTACGGCCTGGTGAAGCAGCAGAGGAAGGTGCAAGGCCTTGGGCCCCTGTGCCCATGTGGGAGACTGGAAAGAAGCTCCCGATTTCCAGGGTCAGGTAAGCTCAGCTCTGGCCATTGCAGCCACTTGGGGAGTGAACCGGTGGATGCGCAAGCTCTTTTATCTCTGGAAAAGTGCCATTCAAACGAAAATAAGTCTAAAATGACCCTCAAAACAAATCGAAGAGTAATTTCCCTCTAAACATGGGAAAACAAGATCAGAGAAGATGTGCCTTTTGTCTGGAGTCACAGTTAGCAATGGAAATGTAAAACCAAGTCTGTGTGACGCCTTTCTTGTGTGATCCCTGGGCAACAGCTTCAGCACCTCCTGGAAGCTAGTCAGCTACTGTGCCAAGACGGGCCCACATTTCTGTATGCTTGCTCTCAGCCACTGAATCTCTGGTGAGTATAAACTTCTCTTGCAAGACTTACAGCTCACTCAGGCCCTGCTCCTGCGAAGACCTCATTAATTTGTACAATATGCCATCTATTTTTGATCCAGTCCTCTGCTAGGCACTCAAGATGCAGGATTTTTATGGATCCTTGCAACAACCTAAGCCATCAACATGTTTCTGAAAAGGGCTAGTCATAGTAACAAACTCACAGGAAGGGTTCAAGCAGCTGCTAAGCTCACTCGTCAATACGTTGTGGAACTGAGGGGTGAGTGTTTCATCTAGCAGTTATGACTCTAGTTGGGACACCCGGGTTTGAGATCCAGCCCTACTCTGAATTCTAGCTTCCCGCAGACATGGCTCTAACAGTTGGGTCCCTGCCACCTTCGTGGGAGACCTACCTGGACTGAGTTTCTGGCTCTTGACCTTGACTGTCACATGAGTGCACTTCAGCACTGGCTTACCAGCACACGCTTCCTCTCTCAACTAGTTTTTAAATTTTACTTGGCTCAGACCTGGGATTCAATTTGACTTGAGTACCATGTTCTTTCTACTGTGCTTTCCTGCTTCACATGGGCCTTTCTCAAGACTATCTTCTCTCTGGATGGAGCCCAGGCCCAGCCTCTGTGTTCCAGGCTCAGGGTTCTCTTCGCAGTCATGTGACTCCACCATTGCTCTCAGGCACCTCATTCCAAGCCCGCCTCCATCACCCTCCCCATCAGGATCTTGCTCTGTCTACAGCTATTTCCCGATATCTGGGCTTCCTGCTCCAGGCACTGCTCCTTTTGGACCAGCTGCATCTGCATTAGGGTGTGCTCATTTTGTTTGTTTTTAATTCTACCATCTCAGCTTTGATCAGACACTTACTGCAACTTCAAACATTGCTGCCTGTGCTTGGCCCCCTCTGCAGTCCACCCTTATAAAGCAGATCTACCACACAGCAAGCTACCTTGTGAAGTTGTAGGCAACTCAGAGACCAGCATGCCTTGTGCTGTGAATTCCAGCCTGGTGGTGGAAGCAAAGTTCAGCGATCGAAACAAAATACAAATTCATGCAACCCCGGGGAATGCAGCTCCTGAGCCCTGCTTGGTAGAGTTTGGTGCCAGGCATCTCTGCCACAAGCTCCAAGGAGGGATCCTGCAGAGGTCTTTCCTTCCCAGAAGGACTGGGGAGTAGGCAGGGTCAGACTTCAAGGCCGACAGGAAACTCTGCCAACAAACAAAAGGAAAAAGGAAGTTTCCAGATTCCTGTTCCAAGTGGCCTCCCAAGAAGGACTTTATCTTTGGGGAAAATTTTGTTCAAGGAAATTTGAACTCAAATTGCAAGTTTCCTTTGTTACAAAAGCAAATAACATGAAAAGGGAGAGAAAGCAACATGACCCAAGATTGTTCATGTTAGATACTGATCTAATCTCCAGTGACAAACATGGAACAGCCAGACTTTGCACATACCGGAACTAGGAGGAAAGGCCCACAGGGCAATGACAAGAGCAAAGAATCTTGGCCTCCCCAAGGGGCACGGACGTCCTGGCCAAGCAGAGAAAATAGCAGGCCACATATGGCTTGCAAGGGCAGGCCGACACCACCCAGAGGAAGGATGGGCGCTCACAGGCCTCACTGACCTAGGGTCTCTGCTCCAAGCAGCTAAAAAATGATCTCAGCATGTCACATTAAGATGCCAGTCCATGGCATTCTTAAGTCAGCACTCGACACATGTCGATGTTAGACCCTTTACACAGATTAACCACTTTAAACTTCACAACTACCATGAGATAGACATAGTCATCACTTCCCTGGACAGCACACAGAAAGCCTGAGGACCTTGTTCAAAGTTATACACAATTAGAGAATCTGCGCTTGGGTCATCAGCTTCCCACGTCCTTACTCTTGACTACCACAGAAGACTATGAAATGATTCATAGCATTGCTTCTTTTTTGAAGAGTTAGGGATGGTGTCATTTGAAAGGCAAAATTAGATAAAGAGATTCCCCATCTCTTTTTCATTTGGTTTTCAAATACCCACAATAACCAAGGTTAGGTCAGACCCAAGTCAGAGCTAGGAACTTACTCAGGTCCCCCTACAAGGGTGGCAGGAACCCAAGCAGTTGGGCCAGCACTCACTGCCTCCCCAGTTGCATGAGCTGAAATCTGGATTGGATAGAAGGCAATATGAGGTGTGAGCATTCCAAGGGGCAGCCACAGCACCTGTCCCATCCTGTCTTTTCAAACTTTTAGGAACTTCTGGATTGGCAATAAGGACAAATGAAAGACCTGGGTTGAAATAAACTGGGACCTTGAACCTTTGACTTATGGCGATTTTAAGTATGGAGTGAGGTATGTCTTACAGTAGCATGTATTAAGTAGGCATGTCTTGTAGCAGCTGCTCAAGAGATTGGCATACTAGCCCCTATTCCGTGATAATCAGATGCTGGATACATGAAAAGCTCTAGACCTACACCTCCTGAATTCAATTAAACGGATGACATGCGTTGTGCATCCTGCTTCATTTCAGCACATTAGGGATGGTTACATGCAGCATCTTAGGGAATGTCTCAAAACTTCAGATTTGATGTAATCATTGCTTACATCAATTTACATGTAAATCTAGTTGAAATTTCGCACTAGTGTGGCAGCTTCTTGCTCCTTCCCTACACAGAGGTCATGCTCAGTTCCCAGAGGCATCATTTCAGGCTTGGGGAACAATAAAAATTCTGAGATTTCATCTACAGTAAGTCGTCTTCCAACAGGGTGGTACCACAGACACTAGCCTGTAGTCAGGAACGGCTGCGTGGTCACCTTCCTCCCTGCCCCCATGTTGGGCCCTCGAAGGATGTTTCATGGCTGCAACCACCAGGACCTGGTGTCAGTGCCCAATGAGCTCAGCAGATAAGCCAAGCCAGCAGACCCTTGGGAGGGAGGCAGTGACAAAAGTGGAAACTCCTGTTCGGCTGCCTTAGCAGGAGGGTGACTTACGCCCTCTCTAGACTGTTCCAGCAATCCTGAATACAGGATCCCTTAGATTGTGCCCCCAATTACGTAACAAGCTAAACACAGGCAAAGATGCTCTTGGTGCCTGAATTTCTTAATTTTTTTCAATTTTTACTTGAGAGGTAGTGTTACAGAGAGGGAGAAAGGGATCTTCATTTGCTGCTTCACTCTCCAAATGGCCACAACTCAGCCAGAGCTGAGCCAATCTGAAGCCTGAAGCCCACAGCTTCCCACAAGCAGGGAGCTGGATTACCCAGTGGAGCAGCCGGGACACCAACTGGTGTCCATCAGAAGTTTAGCTTGCTGCATCACAGCATTGGTTCCACTGCTGGCTGAATTTCAGCTCTGCAGACTTGTGGGCTCCCAATGGTCTGCTCCCTTGAATCACTCCATTCCCCCAGGGAATCTTCACAGACCGAGTCCCTTCAAGAAGGCTTCATGCTGACCCCCTGCCACATGGCTGCTGCTGGAATACACAGCAAGTAGACCACTTCCTTCACCATCACCAGAAACGGTAGCATGCACCTGCAGCAACTCCCTGCCCCCTCCCTTTGATTGTCAAGGCTGGAGGTGGGTGTCTGACTGCTTCCAGACCTGGTCTTACCCCTGCATTGCTTAGCCCATGTCCAATGGTAGCCATAATACAGCATCACTTAGCACCTATGCATAAAGAAAAAAAAAATGAACTCCAGGCTTGCTAAATACCATGAAGGAGTCCAGCTTCATTCAGGAGTCTCTCTCTCTCTCTCTCACACACACACACACACCCCATAACGAGGGCCCAGATTCCATTGCATGACACACCACCACCCAGGCTGCCATAGGCCATTTTCTTGTGTTCCTTCTTGAAGATGTCAATACATGTAGCATCTCAAAGTCATGTTCTCACACACCTCTTGGTTACTCAGATGCAAAACCTAAGGCAGGGCATAGGACTTCATAAAGTTTGTGTTGGCCCAGTTTTTAGACTTTTAGCCTTTTGGTACAGGCTCTGGCAAGGGCCTCTCCCAATTGCTTCAAACCCTGGTGGGAACAACCCATCCCCATGTCATCTCTTTCCTTCTCTTTACAAAGCAACCAGGATTTAGTCATGGGGTCTCTACCTTAATCCTCTCATGCCATCCACTCACTTCCCAGAAGTCCCATCTTTAACACCACTTGTGGATTAAGTTTTTATCCTTTTAGTATCCACTAGTGTAAAACTTCGAGGCCTAGCTCTTGCATGAGTTCCAGAGATCAACGCTCACACCACAACAGTCTAAAACACATCTAAGGGAGTCAGACCCTGAGGAAAGAAAGTCTGTGCCAATTTTATCAAAGCTCTGAACATGTGGACACAAGCTCTGTCGGCAGGTGCCCCTGAACTGGGTACATCACTAACAAAGAGATGCACTCAAGTATCCACCTTACCAGCTCCCACGCTTTCTCCAATCCAAGTAGTCAAGAAGGGGGCACCAGGAGCACTGTTACCCTGCATGTCTCCAGGGAGCTCATGGGTGAAGCCTGTGGAGCTGAAGGGCAGAGAACTCAGGGTGGAACTCCATGGAGGAGTCAATGTACTGGCACTCACCCTTCCTGTGTGTGCCTTGGCATGATTGCTGGGTGGCAGCATGGCCAGGCCTAAGCTCTGGGTCCTGTCTTCTACACAGCTCAACCTCTACAGAGCACAGCACCCACAGAAACAAAGAAGCTGTTTCAAGAGTCGTCATACCTTTCCCACAAACTGTTTTCATAGGAGGTTTTTGTGTTTTTTATTTCACCCTTAGCAGCAAGGTAAAGCAAGCAATTGAACAAACTTGTTCTCCCATCAATGAATCCGTTGTGCACTTGATGGAGCAGAAAGGTTTTTGCTGTTGTTGCTCACCCCCTACCTCATGTTGGTTCAGGACAGAAATTAAACTTGGCTACCAGTTATAAAGGAAAACTGGAAGGAAATACCTGTCTTTCAGGTGGGATTCAGATTTCCATAAAAATCCATAGGTTTTCAAGTAGAACTGTAACTAAATACAGATGCATTTAGACTCAAGGACTCGTACTCTCCCATCCCCCAGCTCTGCTAGCAAAGCCCAAGCTGCACTCCGTCTTTTTCTAGATGCTACAGCATTGTATACCTGACGTCATTTGATAAGCTGGCCAATAGAAACAGATGCGAGGTGGTGGGGGTACTGTCAAGTGCTGGCAAAGGAAAAGAGATGGAGAAACTCACCCTCACCCCAGACAGAGCTTCAGACCGAAACTCCAAAATATCTGGATCTGCTTACACAATGAGCAGGGGAGTGGTTATTTCTTCCACTGCTTCTCTGCTTTCAGAGGATTTGGGCAGATTCTATTCTCAGTTCTGAGCTAGTTTAAGAGTCATCAGAGCCAACAATCTGAAGAGAAAAAATAGTCCATTCACCGACTGATGCCGTGACAACCCGATAGCCACAAGCGGAAGAATGGAGTTGAACCCCGATGTCAGTCAGCTTGGGTCACCTTAACGCAACACCGTCGGCTGGGGAACTGCCATCACACACACGCTTTCTCAAGTCCTGGAATGTAGACCTCCGAGATCAAGGTGCCAGCAGGCGGGGTTCTGGCGAGGGCTCTCCTCCTGGCTTACAGATGGTCACTTCTTGCCATGTTCTCATGTACTGAGGCAGTGAGGTAGACAGCAGAGAAAGGGTTGGAGGTACAGCGAAGGAGGGACAGAGGGAGAGGGGATGGGGTTGGAGATAAAGCAGGGGGAGAGAGGTATCAGAGACAATACTTGCTCATCTGACAAGGCCACAGTGCTATCTGATTAGGGATCCCAGTCCATGATAACTTCAGCCTTAGTTTCTTCCTAGACCTAGAGCTAGCCTGGGTTACTTTCAGTCAGTTAACACTGGGGACGTGGAGGATGAGGATTTCAGTGTGTGAGTTTGGAGGCGGTAAATTCAACCTTAGAGATTAACCTAAATGAGATCAGAGATCTAAATGAAATAAAACTATAAAACTTAAACTTTTCTTAGAAATGATATCAAACACCAGCTATAGGCAACTGCCTAGTTTGCCTTGTACCTAGGCAAGTGACACACTGCTGAGAAAAGCAGCCAATAGCTGGCAGACATTCTGAGCTTGGCTAATGCCAAATTTGTGTTAACTACACCAGTGTGTTGGCATAGTTTCCTATTTTTTTAATATATAAGAACAATGGGACAGACCACTCTACCCCAGCCCTCAGGTTGGGTGTTGTGAAAGCAGATTACCCAGGGAAGGGATCCAGCGACATACTAGAATAGGAGCAGCTGAGGGAATGTAGGGTCTTCCACGGACACAGCCACTGTGCACACAGGTAGGCAAGGGAGATGAAACCGTGGCTTACAGGGAGGAAACTAGAGGGCATGTCTGGGTCAGGCCAACGCACGGGCCCACATGGGAGACCTGAGCTGGACTAGGCTAGCATTGGCTGGGGGTCGTGCCTGGCAAAGCTAGGCTGCAATATCCACCCTTGAGTGTTGGGGGCCAAGGTACATTAGGCTGGGCCATAGAACTCAAGAGAATGCAAGAGAATAAGATCTGAAGGCAGGTTTTGTAGCAGACTTGTAGGCTTACCCCTGTGGGACTACAGCACCCAGAGAGCTGGGGTGGTGACAGACCCTGCAAGACTGAATGATAGAATTCACCTCATGCAACCTCACCCAACATGGGAGCTGGGGCTGGGAGGAGGCCAGGCTGCAGGACCCATTAGCACACCAAGGCCAGGGCTGAGGACAGGTTTTACCAAGCAGGGCCACTGTACCTGATGGTGCATGTGAGACCCCGGGCTGGAAGCAGAGAGCTTGGGGAACTCTAACAGGCTACAGCTTCCATTAACGAGCTCAAAAGCCAGGGCTGGGGGGCAGGTCAGACCAGGCAAGGCTGCAGCACTCCTCAGCATTTGTGTGGACTAGGTGTGGAGACAGACCGTGCTAAGCCAGGCCTCAGTACCCACTGGCATACAATAGAGCTGGGACAGGGTATGGGCAACATCTACCAGAAACCTGAGACTGCAGGTGGGCCATACCAGGTTGGGTTGAAGTACCTGCCAGCACATGCATTTCCTGGCTGGTAATGGTTCTGATGGGGGAATTCTAGGGGCTCCCCTGCTGGGCTGCAGCTCCCAACGGTGAGTAAGCAAGCCAAGGCTATGGGTGGACCAAGCCAGGCAAGGCGGCAGCACCCATCAGCATGCGTGAGGGCTGGGTCTGGGGGTGAACCAGAGTAGGCTAGGCTCCAGCACCCACTGATGCTTGTGAGAGTGAGAATGGGTAAGGACTAGTTGGGCTAGGCTACAGTACTTGCCAGTGATTGCCAGGCTTAGGAGTTGCCTGTGTCAGTTTGGGCAGCAGCACCTATTAGCACATGTGAGATCTGTTGCTGGGAGTAGGCCTAGTAGGGGAATTTGGGGAACTCATGTACTCACAGTTCAGGCTGGTGGACACACAAGACGAAGCTAATAGTAGGCCAGACCAGGCTGAGCTACAGCACCCATTAGCAATCATGTGAGCCAGGTCTGGGGATGGGGTGGGCAGGGTTAATCTACAACACACTGACAAATGAGGCCTTACAAGGTGCAGGCCAGGCTAGCTTTCAACAGCAACAGCCATCTAAACATGAGGTTTAGGGGTAGGCTAGGCTGGGCTAGGCTGCTGTAAGAGCTGTAGGAGCTGGAACTAAGGACAGGCCATCTCAGACTGGGCTGTAGCAACAGCTCACATACATGAGACCCAGGGCTGACAGTGGGTTTTGCAGGCCATCTTAGGGACTTCCTTGCTGGGAAGCTGCTTAAACAGGTAAGCTTGAGAGCTGGGACTGGGAGTGGACTAGCTGGGCCAGGCCACAGCACCAGCCAGTAAGTGCCAGACCTGGGTACAAATCATGACAGGCTGGACCACAGTACCCCCTGTCAGGTACAAAATCCAGGGAGCATGCCACCTGGCAAGGGAAGAGTGGACACTCCTCTGCTAGGTTGCATCTATTGCTGGTGAGCACAAGAACCGGGGCAGGGGCAGGCTGGGCTGGACAAGGAGGTGGCACTTGTCAGCATGCCTCAGGAGCAGATCTGGAGCGAGGTTGGGCTAGGCTAAGATAAGCTGCAGTGCCTATGGTTGTGCCTAAGAGCCAGATGGGATACAAGCTGGTTTGTAGCAGGCCTCAGAGGCTAGAAACTGCAAAAACCAAGGCTGGAGGCAGGGGAGAAGGGGAGGTGGGCTTGTGGGTTTCAGGGGGCCGCCCAACTAGACTGCAGCAGCTACTGGTGTGACAACAAGGTCTGTGATGAGTTGGTGAGGCTGGGCCACAACATGTGCTGTTTCGGTTCATGTGTGATATGTGGCTTGGTGCAACTGGAACTAGGTAGCTTGCATCCACCAGTATGTGCATTGGCTGGTACAAGTGACAGACTGAACCCGACCCTGCACTGGCTGGCACACATAGAAGTCTGAGCCCATACCAGGCAAGGATTCTTGCATTCTCTGGATTCTTGAATCCTCTGGATTCAGACTCAAGCAGCAGGGAAAAAAAAATCATTGGAAGTGTTGTCCTATCGTGGAGCATATAGATCTGACCAAGCCTCCTCATCTGCTCATGCCTGGGCATTGGACAGCATGTCCAGTTGCACACGGGGATGTGACAGCCAGCTCATCTAGGTCAGGAGGGGATGTCAACTGCCTCAGAGGCTGGAAAGCACAACAGGTTGAACACTTTTCCTGCCAAGCAAGCAGCATGTTCCTAGGTTTGTGGATGCACTAAGGTGGACTCTGGTAACATGTAGACCTTGGAAAGATTTTCAATCCCAGAGCAACAACACCAAGAACTTCTGTGAACTGCCAAAGCCACTCAAGTAACCCCCTCAGAACACTCTTTCCCACATCAGGGTCCTAAGGAGTCAAATGGCCATCCCCCATCCCCAGGTCCTGATGTAGTTGGACGCCAAAGAGCAGCTTCATTTCCTGCAGACACGATAGAAAAAAAACCTGAAACGTGTCCCCCCACCTTCCTCTATACCTGATCCTTCCCACCCCACTTGCAAGATCCACATGGCCATGCATAAAGCAAAATTTTAGAAAGGAAATGACAAAAAACAAGTGATAAAAAATGACAAATAGGATCTCATCAAAATTACATACTTTGTGCTTTTGAAGGAAAACAAGAAAGTGAAATTCTCTCCCAAAGAATGGCAAAGAGTATTTATAAAACACATACTCAACAAGGGACTTACAAATAAAATGTATAAAGAACTCTCGTGTAAGATAGGTAACTTAATTAAAACACATGCAAACACATGAAGAAATACTTCCCAAAAATGACAAAAATAACCAAAGGCACATGAAAATATGTTCAGCATCATAAGGCATCAGAAAAACCTAAATCCAAAGACCACGCTGAGCTACCATTTCAACCTCTGATTATAATCCGCAATTTTAAAGTGTTGGCCAAGAATGGATAGGGGCTGGTATTATGCAGGTTAAGCCACTGTGACCCTGGCATCCTACACCAGCGCTGGTTCAGTTACACTCCCACGTTTCCAATTCAGCTCTATGCCAATGCACCCTGACATGAAGCCAAGGATGGCTCAGTGTCGGGGCCCATCTCTCACTTGGGAGGCCTGGATGGAGATCCTAGCTACAGCCTGCAGCCATCTGGGGAGTCACGGTAGAGAAGATTTCTTTCTCTGCCTTTCAAATAAATAAATCTTTATGCCCCCCCCCCAAAAAATGTAAGAAATCAGAATCTTCGCACATTACTAGAGGAATTCAAAAGGGTGTGGGAACTTTGGAAATCAGTCCAACTCTTCTTGAAAGATCTAAGAGTTACTGTAAGACAGTTATTTCACCCGAGCATGTACCCAAGAGAAATCAGAAAGTTTACTGACACTTTTACGCAAGGGTCATAGCAGCATTACCTATAGCAGACCGAAATAGCATCAACCCGCATATCCATCAACTGAGGAACATTGTATATCCCAGTGTTGTATACTGGAATCTTATGTGGCCAACAAAAAGGCTGAAGTTAGGACAATCGCCCAAAGGCTGATCCTTGACAATAAACCCAGGATAAAAGCTGCAGGAGTCTGCTGAAGAAAGACCCGCTCCCATTCTGTGGGTTACTTTTCACTTTCTTGATGATGCCCACTGAAACAAATTTTAAATTTTGATGAGGTCCAATTTTTCCTTCTATCCTTTGTGCTTTTCACATTTTTAAAAAATTACAGTGCAACTCAAGTTCATGGATAGTTAAGCCTATATGAAGTCTAGATCAGGCTAACCTATAGACAAAGTAGTGGCCAGGGTAGGGCGAGGTAGGATGAAGCGGGAGAAACTGAAATGACTGCTCATGGGTGTAGAATCTATGGGGATCAAAGATGTTCTAAGGAGGACTGCCAGGGTAGCTGCCCAGCTGTGTATATAAAAGCCACTGAACTGCTCATCTTAAATCCATGAATTTTATTTCATAGAAGTATAAATAGGCAATATCTATAGATACAATCGGAAAATTACATTACCTGAGATTTGCAATCAGAATAAAATGAAGAAAACATTCAAGAGGTTAGAGTCAACATACAAGCTTTCCTTAGTTTGACAAAGCATCCAAGGTCTGAAAGCTAAAAAAATCAAATTTTGGAGAAAATGCACTTAAATTGAACATAACCTAACCGCTGGTTGATTTTAACCAAATAAGGTATTATTTAAAGGAGTCACTGGGACATGGCTTTTGTTATACTCCAATTCCCCAGAAGGAAGGAAATGGGGTCCTTCCTTTGCTGGAAAAGGCCTCTCCTGATGTGCGAGTAGAACAAAATAGAACAGCATTTTCTGCAGCAGTAAAGCTAGTGAGACAACGTAGGAAGTACAGCGCCAAAGGAGTCACTCCATCTCATTACACAAACCTGAGTACTGATGCTTGGCGGAGCTCCCGCCCGTGTACATTGTGCCATGTCATCAAGCTCACGGAACACGTCCAGTGTTGTTTCCCTATTCCACATTTCCAGGCAGCATTCTTCATGTTTATTGGGAAACCTCAGAAGCATCACTTCAAGAATAAACCAAAGGTGAGCACTGTGGAATAGCGGCTGCAGGTGTCACCATTCCATAAAGGTACTTTACTTCTTACCCATCTTTCTACTGATGTGCCAGGGAAGGCAGAAGATGCCTCCAGTACTTGGGCTACACATCCAGAACCAGATAGAATTCCCTTTTCCCAGCTTTAGCTTGGCCAAACCCCAGCTCCTATGGCCATTTGGGAAGTGAACCAGCAGATGGACTCTCCCTGCCTTGCCCTCATGTTGTAACTCTGCCTTTCAAATAAGATGAACAAGGAAGGAGAAGCAATCACCCAGTTGGAGACTTAGCTTCCAGTTCTAAACGTGAGCTTGGCCCAGTCCTGTCCTTGGCAGTCTTCTGGGGAGTGGACCAAGAGACCCTATTCTCTCCCTCTCACCCTCAAACAACTGAAGTAACTTCCATTCTCCTTGTAGGGAAGATCAATGCAGAAACAATGTTCAGGGCCTGGCGGCATGGCCTAGCGGCTAAAGTCCTCGCCTTGAAAGCCCCGGGATCCCATATGGGCGCCGGTTCTAATCCCGGCAGCTCCACTTCCCATCCAGCTCCCTGCCTGTGGCCTGGGAAAGCAGTTGAGGACGGCCCAGTGCATTGGGACACTGCACCCGTGTGGGAGACCTGGAAGAGGTTCCTGGTTCCCAGCTTCGGATCGGCGCGCACCGGCCCGTTGCGGCTCACTTGGGGAGTGAATCATCGGACGGAAGATCTTCCTCTCTGTCTCTCCTCCTCTGTGTATATCTGGCTATAATAAAATGAATAAAATCTTTAAAAAAAAAAAAGAAACAATGTTCACCATGGCAGAACAGAAAAACTGCAGTAAAAATAAATCACAAGTTAAATAGGCCATGACACAGTAAGTTTTGTTTAAAAAAAATCTGAAAAGATGTAAACCACTTTCTGTGAATTCTCAAAATTAATGACCTATGGGTGCAACACCAATTGTTTGGCAAGATCAGGCAATACCAACTACACCAGTGAGCCAATCGAAGCTGCGAGACCATGAGGGACTTTTGTCTACACATCCAGACCACAAGGCTACTTATGTTGACAGTTTGTTCCATACTCCTGAAGCTTGTTAATTTTAATGCTCATACACGTATTTTGACAGCCTAGAAGCAAACTCACTCGCAGTGAGTCTCCTGCATAGAAAAGTAAGCAGTGTGGAGCTTGATGGAGACCCGAGCGGCAGAGGCAGCTGGGCAGTCTGCTGCCCTGGCAGCCAGCTCCAGCCTAGTGTCAGGATGTGCTTCTGGGTGCTTGTGTTAAGGTCTTGACCAGACCTCACACTGTCATCACAGGGACGGATCACATGGCCTGAATGAATGAATGTCCCACAGTCCGAGTTCCCTCGCAGTGCTGTTCTGGGGCCGTGTTGCAGCCACCTGAGGAGCATTAACAATTGATGCACTTGAGGCAAGCATCCAAAAAAAGGAGCTCTGTAATCCTTGCCAAGCACAGAAGAAGGTGAACTTGGCTAACGCTTGCACTTGGGAATCTGAATGCAATCCTGGCTTCAAGGACACCCTTTCGAACGTACGGTTCTTGGACAGAAAGCAAAATGCATTCAACATCCTTGCCACAATCCCTACAAGGTTTCTGCTACTGTTCTCCACTGTGACGTCTGACTCAGCCAGCAACTTGCTAGATTTCACACTAAGAACAAAGCTAGAAGGGGAGGGGAGATGGCTTATGAAAAAGTAGCACTGGCAGAATGTACAGGCTCAGTCAGCTAGTCTGGATTTCCTGGCTAGTAAGCTGCTCACCATGACTCACACTGGGCAGGCACTGACAACTGTCTAAATTATGGTGGCCCTACAGCTACGATGTTGGCAGCGCAATTCTTGATTTTGGGCGATCAAATGCTGCTAGGATACATTTATAATCAGACAGCAAAAACTACATTCATCCTAGATTAAGAATTACTGGAAATTTGTGACTAGGGATGGGGAAATCAGACTGTATTCTCTTGCTTCCTAGGTTATTGTTGGCTTTTTCATGGCCACAAGACAGGTTGCCAGAAATTTTTTGCAACGCAGAAAGACAGATGAGGAGAAATCTCCCAGCTGTGGCTTTAATCCCTAATACCCACAACAGTCAAAGCTAGACTAGGTCAGGGCCGGCAGCCTGGAACTCAAGCTGGTCTTCCATGTGGGTGGCAACAACCCAGTTACTTCAGGTACCATTTGCTGTCTCCCAGAGTGAGCATTACCAGGAAGCAGCATCGTAGCAGGGACTTGGACTGGGCACTCTAAAATGGAATGCAGGGGTCCCATCTGGTGATCCTGTAACTGATGTAAAATGCCCAACCCCCAACCCCACCACTAAATCCTTTTCTAGACAGACCTGTAAGTGTATTTAGCGGGTCTAGTGTGGTAGCCTAGCAGTTAAAGTCCTTGCCTTGCATGCACCAGGATCCCATATGGATGCTGGCTTGTATCCTGGCTGCTCTACTTCCCTGCGTGTGGCCTGGGAGAGCAGTGGAAGACAGCCCAAAGCCTTGGGACCCTGCACCTGTGCTGGAGACAGCGAAGCTCCTGGCTTCAGATGGGCTCAGCTCCAGCCATTGCAGCTACATGGGGAGTGAATCAGTTGATGGAAGATCCGTGTCTCCTTTTGACTGACTTTCCAATAAAAGGTAAATGTATCTTTAAACAGTAATTGTAAAAAAGC
Source organism: Ochotona princeps (assembly GCF_030435755.1). Taxonomy (NCBI): domain Eukaryota; kingdom Metazoa; phylum Chordata; class Mammalia; order Lagomorpha; family Ochotonidae; genus Ochotona; species Ochotona princeps. The sequence goes on along the minus strand of NC_080858.1, from coordinate 18,138,942 downwards.
TACCTTGAGGAACCGATTTTTCCTTTCCCATGTGCAATGAGTCTCTCCACGCATCAGCCAGTTCTTCCTCCTCTGCATGTGTCTGTCTGTGCCGACAGCGTTTGTCCCTTACAGGTAAGCCCAACTGCCAGAGGTCAGGAAGACACACCTGAGCGGAGAAGACAACTTCTCTAGGAGGCGATGTGCTCCTTTGTGCCCAGACACCTGCATCGTTGGAAAGAGACCATGGGGATGCTGACTAACTGGATTCACAACTGAGAAGCGAAAAAAAGGGATTGAAGGGAAGTCGATTTGGTAGTCTGTACAAAGTTAAGTTCAAATTTGCTCCTCAACATATCCCAAGCTAAAGTACATTGTTCTAAACTCCTTTTTCCTATTTTGCTATTTTATCACGAGAGCAACAAATGTTCACTGAAAAGAAAAAAAAAATAAACTATTCAGGTCCGGCGGCATAGCCTAGCAGCTAAAGTCCTCGCCTTGAACGCACCAGGATCCCATACGGGCACCAGTTCTAATCCTGGCTGCCCTGCTTTCATTCAACTCCCCGCTTGTGGCCTCAGGAAGTAGTCAAGGATGGCCCAAAGTCTTGGGATCCTGCCTCCGCGTAGGAGACCTGGAGGAAGCTCTTGGCTCCTGGCTTCAGACTGGCGCAGCACCAGCCATTGCAGTCACTTGGGGAGTGAATCAGACGGAAGATCTTCCTCTCTGTCTCTCCTCTTTTTAAATTTTTTATTGCAAAGTCAGATATACAAAGTAACTACCTTTTACCATCACCCTTGGTTGATGACTTTTCGCTTTCTTCATTCCTGGTTGACACAAGGCATGAGCAGTCACGGTGACAGAACTGAGACACTGCTGAAGTACCGAGGCTCTGAGTCTAGAACACCTGACAAAATTTCTTATTCCTTCAAGTCTCACGCACTTGTCTATGAACTTTAAGAATTCTCATAATACATGCATATGCACTTTAAGATGGGGAGTATCTAGCACATACTATTTTCCACATCAGAACATTTCAACAATGTTATCTACATCATTTGAAAAATTCTGCCTTAACATTGCATACAGGATTTACCATAATTTTTCTAACCAATGCCCCACTATTGGAAGTTTAGGTTATTTCCAGTTTTTCAGAATTACTTGCAGCATGCATAATAACCCCGCATCATTTCATATACAAACTAAGAAGGGCTTATTTTCACTTTCAGATTTAATAAAACTGAGCAGTGTCATATTGACAATAAATAGAACCACCCTGGGGGTGTTAGAACGTGGGCAGCAAGAAGGCAAACAGTGTGGCTGTGTGGTGATGAGTCATTTTTGAAGAGCACGTACGGGGACAGCAGTCCACCCAAAACCTTCAAGATGTAGGTTACCTCCAGCACCCAGCTGAGGCTCTGAGTCAGCCAACTCTAAAATCCTGGTGCTTGTCTCAGTGTCTGGGTGCACAAGACAGGCTAAAGCCAGAACAAGGCCAGACTCCCCGGCAGCCTTAGCAACCCTGCCCTTGGAGTAATTTCTGGAAGGACAAAAGAAACTCATGGACCTTTATGGCACTAGGACAGAAATGCCACTCAGCTCCCATTCATCATCGCAGCGAGGGAGAGCAGCCCAAGCATTGGCACAGTGGTTGCGAGTAGCTTCATGCTGGTTTTGAGCTGGTAGACACTGAACCAAAACCAGGCTTTCAAGGAAAAAGCCAATGAAACAGTACCAGTGAATGAGGATGCCTTCCCTCTCCGTCGCTCTTCCCAACAGGCATCAAGGTGACACAACTCGATGCACATGGCACAAGGGTGACAGGTGTGCAACCAACTCCCTTGAGTGCGTAAGCAGTGTCTTTCCCAAGTCCTATGGTTACCACCATCCCAGTTTGTGTTCACTCCTCACAGCAATCAAGATGACCAGCAAAGAACACATTGCTCAAGTCCGCAATGCCAATCAGAAAAAAGCTCAATTCTCCCATTAGTCCATTTGAAGGTCTGATTTCAATCTTCTTGCTTAAGATTTATTTTTATTAGAAAGGTACATTTATAGAAAGGAGGGACAGAATGATCTTCTGTCTGGATTCACTGCCCAAGTGGCTGCAGTAGCCAAAACTGACCCAACCCAAAGCCAGAAGTTTCTTCTGGGTCTCCCACTTAAGTGCAGGTCCCAAGGCTTTGAGCCATCCTTGACTGCTTTCCCAAGCCATAAGTAGGGGAGCTGGATGGGAAGTAGAGCTGTTGGGACATGAACCGGCACCCATATGGATCCTGGTGTGCACAAGGCAAGGATTTGGCCACTGAGCCTTTGCACTGGGCCCTTCTTGCTTCCTTCTTAACGCTAAATCAAAATAACCAAGTCCCGGGATGTTCAAAGCTGTGAGGCTCACAGGGATTGTTCCCAGCCATCTGAGTGGGCAATGGAGAGGGTGAGCAACCTGCCCACAGCCTCTGAGGGCAGAGCCCATGCTCTTGGCCCTCACGCCCTGTCTCTGGACTCCAGGGTGATCTTGCCAACACAACAGGCTGCTGACAGCACTTTGGCCCGAAGGCCTCTTGCAGATATTATGAAGACAAAGGACTGTCATGCCGCAAGGTTCTTCAGTCCTTTGGATAAGCTTACCACGTGTCACTGTACCTGGCAGGACCCCATGCAAACCAAAGTGAGGAAGCAGCAGAGCCACCCACCTTGGCTACAGCTATTGATAGTAAACTCAGCCCCAGGCCTAGACATGCTCAACAACCCAGCAGGTACAAGGAGAGGAGCCTGGAGAGGCACACCTTATATATAGGACTGGAACAATTCCTGACCTCCAAACTTTACAGGGATAGAACATAAGCTGCAAGGCAGCGTGAATAAAGGAACAAATTAGATACAGGCATTTTTTCCAAAATCCTAAGCCACGGGGGAACAAAAAAATTGCTTTAAAGAAAATTTGGGGGCAGGGGACTGAAATACACGCAAAACTTATTTTTAGTGCCCTTTGCAGATATAAAGTCATGCTGTTCGTTTAGAACAAAAAAATACATTATGGATAACTTGTTTCACTCATAAAATTACCATGTTTTGTGTATTGATATATTTAGACATTGGGAGGTCTGGAAAAAGAGCTTTATAATTTCTTTCTTGGTTATTTTCTTAAGCAAAAGGGAGTGGTTTATTTTGTAATGTCCTCTGAGGAGAACTTTCCAGAATTTTTAAAAAACTTAGATTTCATAGGGTTATTGCTTTTCTCTAAGGCATTGTCTTCATCCATTTTCTATTGCTGTAACTGAACATCACAGACCAGTTTACAGAAGCTTATTCACTCATGATCTTGGAAGCTGAGAAGTTCCAGATCCAGTGGCAACATCTGGGAAGCTTCTCCTTGCTGGTGAGTATGTTCAGAAGCCTGAAGTGGCACAGGGCATCACCCAGTGAAATGGAATATCCTAGCTGAGATCTCTGCTCTCCCTCTAGGAAAACCACAAGCCGGGACAAGTGCTATGGTGGAGCGAGTCAAGCCATGGCACACATCACAGGCATTCCGTATGGATGCTGTTCAAGTTCTGTCTGCTCGGCTTCTGATCCAGCATTCTTATGCCCTGCGAGAAGAAGATGGTCCAGGTGTCCGGACCCTTGTCACCTACATGGAATACCCAGATGAGGTCCTGGCCTCTGCCGAGCTTAGCCCTGACCGCCATGGCCGTGTGTGTGTGGGGGGTGCCCTCACTCTGCTTAACTCCTTCAAATTGACGAATGAAAGAAAAAGGAAGAACGAACGGGAGAAAAAGGATTAAAGGAAGAGAGAAAACGGACCAAGTTTGTGTCCTGTTGGATGATAGGCTCATTAATTGGCCATAATGACCTTTATGGCTTCTGCTTCCTAATAGTACAGTCCAATTAATGTCTACCCTCTTGATACTTCACTCGGGGCTTAATTTCAACATGACCATTAGTGGAAACATTGCCATCACAGAACCACCATTTCACAACTTCTAGCTGAAGCCATTGAACCCACATGTGTACAACCAATGACTTCTATCTGGACAGGAGATCAGCAAAACCTGGTTGAGGTACAGTGAGCTTCTGTTGAACCTGACCAAGTCCACTAGTCCTGCAAGCTGACTGTTGCTGAAGGACTACAATCATCTGGGGGAGGGAGGAATGGAGAGGATCAAAGGGGAAATCCCTGAGTCTCGGGAACTGTATCATGAAATATAAAAATTAAAGTAACAAGTTCTACAAATTAAAAATTGACCTCTCAAGGCGAATGTCTTCCCTTCTTCCCACTGTAGCACTACAAAAAGTGCATTTCTGGAAATGACCCAGGGTGTATCATCAGTTTAGACCTCACATGGACAAAATCCAGTCTGTTGAAGATCTCCCAGTGGCTGCACATCCTTTGCTGTCTGTAGAAGCAATGGTCTAAGACCTAGTTTTTACATTTTGTTTTAAGAGTTGTTCATTTGAAAGCTAGAGAGGGAGGTAGTGAGGGAGGGGAAAATAGAGAATCTTTTCCACTGGTTCACTCCCTAATAGCTACAACAACTGAGGTTTGGGCAGGTCAAAACCAAGCCACAGAAGTTCCACCCTGGGTAAGGGGGACTCACGTCCTTGTGTCAGCACCCACTGCTTCCCAGTCACAGTAACATGGGGTTGGACTGGAAGTAAGGCAGTTGTGATTCAAGCTGACAATTGGATGTGGCATGGGAGCATACCAAGTTCAGGCTTAACCCACTGTGCCACAATGCCTTCCCCAAACATCTATACAGTAGATGCGGGATTACCTGATCCACTTCTGTCTCACTAGATTGTAGGTACCATCAGGACAGGAACCAAGCATTCTCAGCTGATGTTCGTGTTCTCAGCACCAATCAGGAGAAACAGGCTTAAATACATGTTCATTCCATTGTGAGAGGACTCTTTAAATATATGTGTTAATTTATAGAGCAGGAGAAACCACAAGGACAGGGGGAGACAGATCTTCTATTCCATAAATGGTCCAGGAGCCAGAGCTAGGCCAGCTCAAAAAACCAAGATCCAAGAACTCACCCAGTCCCCCGTGTGGGTGGCAGGGGCCCAAGGACTTGGGCCATCTGCTGCTGCTTTGCCCAATGTTTCTGAAACCAGTGCTCTTAAAGGGAAGCACAGGGGGCAGCTTAACATGATATGCCACAACCCTGGCCCAAAGATAGCCCTTATTAAAATTACCCTCTACTATTGAGGGTGTTCCTTTTGCTGTAACTTCTCACAGGCAGGAGTTACCCTTCTCATTCATCTAACCCTTCAACAAGACAGCCTTGCCAACACGTGAAAACATTGTGTCCTCATCAACTTGTCTCTGCCCTGGACTGAAATATCCTGTTTCTTTAGCTGTTCCATGTGGTCATTTTTTTTCTGGTTCTTTACCTTCGATACTCTCCCCTAATCATACGCCTGCACTGTTCTAGAGACTCACAAGGCTCACAGGGAGGAGAGAAATAGAGGCCTATAACCTTCCACTCTAGCTAAGTCCTTTCTCCCAAGACAGCTCAGGGAGGAGAGAAATAGAGGCCTATAACCTTCCACTCTAGCTAAGTCCTTTCTCCCAAGACAGCTCCCAGGCTTCGAAGTAGATTAGAATCTGCTAATGCTCTTCACCAGAGCTGACTGGTGACCAAAACTGGTGACTGGTATCCTAAAACTCATCCTCCCCTGACACTATGGCAATACAATCTTTAGCTGTACAGCTTGCTGCATCTGAGACTACATCCCCCAGGTCTCTGCAGCTAAGAGCCGCCAAGTAACAGAATGAAATGAGCAGGAGCACTCAGATTTTGACAAGTATCATGGACCGTTTTGATGGCAAAACATGAACTGCCCTTGTGTGTAAGCAAGTGTTACTTGTGATTTTTAAACTGTCCTGAAGGTTGCCTTCAACCTTACTCAGGCAGTTTTACAACTGAAGCAAAACATACTATAAATAAACACTAACTTGCAAACTCATTATTTCCCCTGAATTTGCTGCCCACCAAGGGGATGGACAAACAGTAGGACATTCGAGTATCCTAAGAAAGGATGGCTACAACTTGCCTGCAAAGAGCTTCCAGGACCCTAGTCCTTGACCTGTATATCATAGAAAAGCAGGGGATGCTAGGCATGAGGAAAGCACAGGGCACACTGCAACAGAGAATTCTGTTGTCTGTCTTCGTTGAACTTCTCAGATCTAATGGTTAATTTCAGGATGAATGCTGAATTAGGCAAAAGCACACATTAAGATAGATAAGGCAGGCATGGCACACCAGCCTAGTGGCTAAATCCTTGCCTTGCATGGGCTGGGATCCCAAATGGGTGCCAGTTTATGTCCTGGCTGCTCCACTTGCCCTCCAGCTTGTTTGTGGCGTGGAAAGGTAATGGAGGATGGCTCAAAGCCTTGGGACCCTGGACCCACATGGGAGACCTGGAAGAAGTTCCTGGCTTCAGATCAGCTTAGCTCCGGCCTTTGCAACCAGTTAGAATCAGTGGACAGAAGATCTGTCTCTAAGTCTGCCTTCCAGTAAAAAACATTTAAGAAAAAAGAGCAGACAAATCCATGAATCCCAGAAGATCTGCAGAGATGCAGCAGCTATATGTTGCTGAGAAAGCGAGCACCAAGGATATCACACTAGCAAGCATCCCACTGGGGCCACAAAGTCACATTTAGGAATTTCTCTACTTCTCATGGGAAGAGGTAAGGCTCTACCTAAAGACCGGAATTTCAGTTGCCATGTGTTACTTTTTTAAAATGCCATTCATTTGCCAGTTCTTATTGAACTATCAAAATCAAAATCCTCAAAAGCGTTGTTAGCAAGATACATGTTATAGTTGCCACCATTTTAAAATTATTCCCAGATATTATGCTCCCATTTAGAATACAAAATGTTTTACAAGACTGTATTTCTACCCCCAAAGTTGCTAACAAGTTAATTACTAATGACATTGTTAAAACTCAACATGATGAACACACCAAGAAGTGTAAAGGAAATCAATTCCAGAAAGTGATCAGTACCCTCTATGAATGAAAAAAAAAAGTGAAGGAGGAAGCTACCATACAAGGAGAAACTAACCACTTAATGATTGATTACCTGGCTATGTATGGGCCAACAGGACATCTTGGAATTCCAAGGGACTCCAGTCCCAGAGAAAGCTGGCATCTACTCAACTCTTCGTAAGCTTTCACTCAGTGCATGGGGACCAATAGGTAACAAACCAGAGATGAGGTGGAAGACTCAATAGAGATCTATATACCCCATTCCTCCTTCCTCCCCAGGACAACAAACAAGGCCTTTCCAGATGTGAGTCAGAAATCTACCGAGGGCTGGGGGCAGGGCTGAAGGGCTCAGACAGGATATGTACTGACTTCACCAGAACTGAGGGCAAAGGCCTCCTAGGGATAGATACATGAAATTCCTCCAAAGGTCTCCAGGCCTGAAATGATTGCGAGGCCAGGAGTGTCAAAGGGTAAGGACAGAGCAGGCAAGCATTAAAAATTACCTCCAAGGTACCCTGAGCCTTTACCAACAGAACATCAGGAGCCTTCCAAAGGCTTGGTAAAGCACAGGAGAGCTCAGAGAAGTAACTACAAAACTCAGGGCTATAACCGAACGCTTGCCAAGATCAGGAAAGCCAGAGATCTCCAGAAGGACTGAAAACAGAGGACAAAGGAAACTGATACACACCAGCTTCTGGGTTATCGAACTCTAAAATAGAGGGGAATTAAGGAACAGTTCTAGTATTCCAATCCTAAGCACTGCTGTAAGCCAAGTTCTAACCCTGACTGTGGATTGCATCCAGCGAAAGCTGTGGAAAAACCCAGACTAAGTAGGTGTTCTCAGCCTCTATACTAATGGCCTAGCAGGAGTATACTCTTTTCTGGGGACAAAACTCATTGATTTTCATTTATTACTCTTTGTGGCCCAAAGTCCAGCACACAACGGTAACTTAGAACATGAGCCAAGAATGACTGACCTATTGTCGTAAAAGTCAACAGAAACAAACCCAGAGATGACCCAGATACCAGAACTCTCAAACATGGATTTTAAAAGAATTGACACACATATTAAAGGATATTGCAGAAAAGTTGGACAACAAGAGTGAACAGATGGGAACTTAAGCAGAGAAGAATTTTTAAAAAATCAAGTGAAAAAGCTAGAAAAAAGGATGATATCTGAAATTAAAAATTCATTTAATTGGCTTAAAAATATTCCCAGTATGGCTTTCCTGGATGGAATATGCTAATAGGGCATGAAAACTAACTTGGGCCCACCAAGAAGAAATAGTGATGCTTTCTGTGAGGGCTGGATGGTTGAGTTGGTTAGATGGAACTAAGCTTTAATACCCATTGACAAGTACAAGAGCCAAATGGGATGGGGGACAGACTGGTCTACTGCTACACATACTGGCAAACCAGGGTAGGGGGCGGGCCTGGTGGGGGTTATTGTGGGTCGCCCCGACTAGGCTGCAGCTCCCACTGGTTTGTGTGAGGGCTGAGTATGTGCTGGGCAGAACCAAACTGGACTGCAACACCCATTGGTTCCAGTGCAACTCGGGACTGAAAACAGAACCAACCCAGCTATTGAAACCATCAGCTGATCAGGGTGATGGACTGTGCTGGGCCCTGTGCTTGCGAGAACATACAAGAAACTAGTCTGGGAATACCTCAAAGTTTCTTTGGAGATCTCCCCAATCGAACTGCTAGACTCAGAACTCTAACCAAGAAAAGACAGAAGACAGGTCAATCATCCATCTCAGCTATATGTTGGCAGCGAAATTTGGGGCAAACGGAGACTTTATAATGGACCGTATCAATCAGTGGACAACCTCATCGAGCAAAACTGGCAGCGATTCATAACTGGAGAACTATTAAAACCACTTGAGCAAATATCTCAGAGCATGCCCCACATCCAGGACTTGGGGTGGGCGGGAAACCGGGTGGGGTTTCTCCCTCAATATCCCCCTTTACCTCAGATACATGATGGAAACAATATGGACATAATAGTATTAACCACTTCCCTATACCCCCTGAACCTTTTTTTTAAACCATAATTAACTATGTAAAGATTGTCAACAATACAGTACAGTAAATTTAAAAAAAAAGAAATAGTGATGCTTTTACCTCCTTTTTCCAACAAATTGAAACTAAGAGAAGTGTGGCTCTAAATCACTCGAGGAACTTTTTCAGGGCAAGTTTCTAATAAACAGAACAAAATTTAAATACATCTTAATGTGAAACTTGAGACAGGTTAAAAAATAAGGGTGGATATCAAACTTTAGAATATTTCTCACATCTTTTAACAATGTTTATGTGAACAGCAGAGAGAGATTTGCCAAATGCTGGTTCACTCCCTAAGTGGCCTTAACAGCCAGAGCGGAGCTGATGCAAACCCAGGTGCATGGAGCTTCTTCCAATCTCCCACATGGGTGCAGGTGCCCAAGACTTAGACCACCATTTGCTCCTTTCTGAGGCCATGAACAGGAAGCTGGAGAAGAAGTGGGGTAACCTGGACTGGAGCTGGTACCTATATGGGATGCTGATGCTGTAGGCAGAAGCTTAGCGTACTTCCCATGATGTCAGCCTGCCCTACACCCATCTTTAAGGAAAGGATCAAGTTTGATTAGATGGCCAGAAGCTGTGTTATTAGGTGCTGGATTAGGTTATAAAACAAAGTTCTGGGGCCCGGCGACATGGCCTAGCAAAGGTCCTCGCCTTGAAAGCCCCGGGATCCCATATGGGCGCCGGTTCTAATCCCGGCAGCTCCACTTCCCATCCAGCTCCCTGCTTGTGGCTTGGGAAAGCAGTTGAGGACGGCCCAATGCATTGGGACCCTGCACCCGCGTGGGAGACCCGGAGGAGGTTCCGGGTTCCCGGCTTCAGATTGGCGCGCATCAGCCCGTTGCGGCTCACTTGGGGAGTGAATCATCAGATGGAAGATCTTCCTCTGTCTCTCCTCCTCTCTGTATATCTGGCTGTAATAAAATGAATAAATCTTTAAAAAACAAAAACAAAAACAAAAAAAGTTCTGCATGCTGACTCCAGTCTTTCTAGCCTCCCAGCATCCCCATCCCCATCCACTCTAGGTAGGTTTGATCTCTGGTTAAAGGAGGAAGCAGATGGAACTGGCGTTATGGCTGAGTAGAGTTTTAGCCACTCCGTGTGACCCTGCCAGCATCCTATACGGATGCTGGTTTAAGACCTGGCTGTTCTACTTCCAGTTCAATTCCTCTAATGCACTTGGGAACGCAACAAAAGAGGGTCACAGTGTTGAAGTCGCTGAAGCCATGAGACCTGAACAAAGCCCCGGGTTTCTGGCATCAACATGGCACAGCCACAGCCGCTGTGGCCTTTAAGGCAGTCAACCAGTGAAGGAAAACTCAGTGTCTGCAACTATCCCTTTACCATCAATCCATCAATTTGTAGCTAGACAGAAATTCTGAAGAAAAACAATCACGAAGTAGAAAGAACAACAAAATCTGTAGGCTTTCACTCAGAAAGTAACATCGAATGGCCAAACTTCCCTGGACAATGAGCACCACTGTTTCCTAGTTCAGGGTTTCTGCCAACTTCAACACCAATACACAGGACAGACGGAACCCCATGGATGATGCACAGTGTTTCATTCTCCTGCAAGAACTGCATCCACCACACATAGAAACTCAAGTCGACAAGCTCAATACAGCATCTTCCTGCGAAACTTCATGCAAGCCTGTCACTTCACAGAATTCCTTCCTTTTTCAATGGTTACAGGCATGTCTAAACCCAACAACATCCTGTTTTTAATCTCCTCTGCCTCTAACAATTTGCTGAATGTTAATTTTGATCAAGTTACATTTGTCTAAATTTCACTCATTATCTTATTCTTACCAGAATTATATATGAACTCTTCCTAAGTAGAGCTATTCTGTAGAACTCCACTTGATCTTAGTCAAATGGCGTAAGAGCAATAAACCATCTCCCCTAAAGGACCGCAACAGCCACTGCTAAGCTGTCCCTAAGCTAGGAGCCAAGAGCTTCTAACAGGTATAGAGCCTCAGACTTGGTTCATCCTCCACTGCTTTCCTAGGCCATAAGCAGAGAACTGGATTGGAAGCCGAGCAGCCTGCATGTAAATCAGCACCTATATGGGATGCCAGCACTGGAGGCGGAGGCTTAAGCTACTACACCACAGCACCAGCCCCCTAACAATCTTTCAATGTATGAGAAGGATGCTCCTTCATCCAAAATAACAGATGCCATTCTTCTCAACCCTCATACTGGCAAAAAAAAAAAAAAAAAAAAAATTAGAGGGTCCAGCGGCGTGGTCTAGTGGCTAAAGTCCTTGCCTTGAAAGCCCCGGGATCCCATATGGGCGCCGGTTCTAATCCCGGCAGCTCCACTTCCCATCCAGCTCCCTGCTTGTGGCCTGGGAAAGCAGTTGAGGACGGCCCAATGCATTAGGACCCTGCACCCGCGTGGGAGACCCGGAGGAGGTTCCGGGTTCCCGGCATCGGATCGGCGCACACCGTCCGTTGCGGCTCACTTGGGGAGTGAATCATCGGAGGGAAGATCTTCCTCTCTGTCTCCTCCTCCTCTGTGTATATCTGGCTGTAATAAAAAAAAACTGAGTTAAAAAACTATAGGATTATAGGTAGGCAAGGATAAAAACACCCACATTTCTACTGGAGTGGCAACTATTACCTTCTCGTTTTGGGCTGGCAACAGCTATTAAATAAAGATTCAGAGAATCAACATGGCAGAATAGGGTAAGAACATGTTTGAACAGATGGAGAACCATTAACTAGTGTGAAGCAGAGAGGGCACATTCTGGGAAACAGAGGACAGAACAACAGCAGAGGGGCACCTGGAAACTGACACACAGGAAAGCATCAGACACAACAGTGTGGTTCTGCAGTGACTGATAACCCAACAGTGTTCAGCGAGCAGCAATCTGAATTGCACTGGCAGCCAGAACTCCACCAGCAACAAGGTGGGAAGGGGTGTTCACCAGGAACTCAGGAGGTGAACCCATAGAAAAAACTGCCCATCCTGCTGGTCTCTATTTTAACCAGGGGCTAAGACAGAGCAGCAGGTCCCGGACAGGGAGTGAAGAAACAGGTTGGATTTCACAGCCCAGCCCACCCTCTAGAGCCGAATTGGGTGCCATTTATGTAGGGAGCCAAAGGTTATGGGACAGGACTGTGCATGCATTGAGCTGGGAGTGAATTCATTTCTGGCTGAGGGAACTGGAACTACATGGCATCCTACAGGTTCCACTCAAGATAGGTCCGAGTAGCTCTGACCTAATGGCCAGTGGGTCTCTAGCAGTGGCACATTAGGTGCTGTTTTGTACAGTGTGGCAAAGGCATTAAGACTGCAGGCACAACAATGAGCTATGCATGCACTGAGCTAGGACAGAACTCACTCATATCAGTGCATTACACTGGCCCCACAGATTTAAAAAAAAAAACAACTTTGGCATCATACGGGTCAAAATAAGATCGTGTGCCCCCCCTCCAGACCTAACGGCCAACAGGTTCCAGCAAGATCAGCACCACCAACAACCTCAGCTATATAGGACACCTGGCGTCTCTCTAATCCTAGGACCTACTCCAACCGGAAGTGAGAAAGGTCATAGAGACAATGGTGTAGCCTCAGCACATTATCACAGGAGGGGGAGTGTGGCGAGGCACGAGTTGGGGCTACAGAGACCAAGGTGGAAATCTAACATAAGAACTCAGACCCGGAACTCACTGGAGGGAGTGGCATAAGTGACTGCAAACAAGGAGCCGTGCACCAACCACAGTTGGTAAAATCAAACTATAGACCAGTGGGTGACACAGCTTAAAAACCTGCCCCAAGCAGAAGTGTAACGACCAAGAGCAAAAGGAGACAAAGGCACATGAGTATTACTGAAGACTCTCCTGCAAAGGAGCAACAGCCTTTACCAACCTCAGTTACCTGAGGACTACATCGAGAAAATGTGGGATACAGAACTCAAAGCACTTGTTGTAAAGCTTCATAACAACGAGAAGCACATAACACAGGAGTTCAAGAAATTTAAGGAATGTCACACAGGAAAAAGTACAGTGGAAAGTCACCATAATAGAATGCAGGAGGCAAAAGAATCAACATTAGAAGATATTTCCTGTCAGAGGGAAACAAAGCTGGAAGCAGAGCTGGGTCAAGCTAAAAGTATTCAAGAACTGAAAGACACTATTAAAATGCCAAATATAAGTTATGGGAGTCCCAGAAGGTGCAAAAAGAGAAACTGGGTTTAAAATGTATTCAATAAATCCCTTTTACATTAGATATATGAAGGAAACAATACAGAAATAAAATGTATTCAATGAAGTAAGGAAAAATTTCCCTTAAGAATTGGGAAACATCCAGGGGGGGCACAGAACTCCCCAAAGGCTTGACCAAAAGCGATCTTCACAACGACACATGATAATCAAGCTCTCTTCAATCAAACATAAGGAAAAGATCCTGAAATGTGCACGTGAAAAAAGTGATATAAAGGGATGCCAGTTAAACTCACAGGAGACCTCACAGGAAACTCCACAGGCCAGAAGAGAATAGAGTGGCATAATCCAGACTCTAAGAGCCCAGGATAATGTACCCAGCAAAAGTTTCCTTTGTCTTTGAAAAGCAAAATTCTTCCACAGCAAAGAAAAGAATATGCCTCTTCCAAACCCGACATACAAAGGATAAAGATATTTTCTTGACAAAGAGGAACAGCACCCACCAAAACCAAAGGCAAATGTTAAGAACATCCCAGTAAAATAACGGAAGACTAAGTTGATGAACAACCCATTGCTAAAATGACTGGGCAACATGACAGGTTCCTGCCATCATTTCTTCCATTTCTGTTTGTTCCTCTTCACAGGAGGAAGTCACAAGCATCAGCTTAGGACTGCAACAATCAGCCTACCAAACAAGATGTACAGTAAAGCATTGGCCTGGATCAAGCTCCCAACTTTCAAGGTGTTTAGATTCATGTGGTCAGCGAGAAAACAGCCAGCTTCCGGCTCACCCCTCTACCCTTGAAAGAGCAGGGCCTGGCCCTTCATTGGGCAGTGTCTAAAATCCAGAAAGGAATTGAGAACTAATTGTTACCAGCTGTATGAGTTTGTTTCTCCAAGGTTCCTACATCTTCAGAAAAATCTGGGAGGAGTTGCTGTGGTGGTGAAGTAGTCTAAGCCTCCACCTGTGATACCATATGGGTGCTGGTTCGAGTCCCAGCTGCTCCACTTCCGACTAGATTCATCCCTGTATCACATGGTAGCACCAGAGGAGGCTCCTGGACTAGTTCCAGCTGTTGCGGCCAATTGGGGAATGAACCAATAGATTGAATAGATCTCCATCTGTAAGTCTTTCAAGTAAATAAAATTTTTTTAAAAGCTGACTCCATTCCAAAAATCAAGGAATAGCTGGATCAGTGACATGAATCTACTTGTGAAGTACTGAACAGGAACAATAAGGAAGACAGTAACTTTGATATTTTGTACTTTGAACTCTGGAAGGACTCAGTCTTCATAATGTGTAACTGTGTGTGTGCTTTGTGTTTTTGTGGCATGTATGTATATGTATATGTAATGCGGGTAGCAGTGATAAACAAGCCAAAGGAAGGATTCAGAATTCTGAGGTTTGACGTAAGTCAATCATTTTATCCATATTTATTAAATACTAACGTATTTTAAAAGTTAAATAAAATGATCAAATTAACCTAATTGTTAAAAAGCGTGACATTAACATCTCTTATGGATTATGCAACCACAAAGTTTTGCTGTTTCGCATATTATTAGATTCACATGATGTCTGCCTCCAACTATATGAACAATGCAACTTAAGCCAAAAGCAACGATGTATCAACAACATGGAGAACCTCAGTTTAGGACCATACCCTAGAAGAAGTCGCACGGCTAGACCTCCTAAAAGCTAGGTCTTTCACTCCAAAATTCATGAACCATGACACTGCTGTCTCTTTTCAAGATGGATCCATTTGAGGAAAACAAAACACAAACCCAACCCCCTCCTGGTGCAGGGGAGAATCCAGGTTTTCCAACACCAGATGGTCTTGGAAGAAGGCTGGCATGTCCTCCGAGCCGGGGCTCCCCGAGGTCCATCTCCCCTCTCAACCACACCCCAAAGGCCCCAGCATGATCAGCCAGACGGGCAGCAATGGGGGCAGTCCTGGAACTCCTGCTCCCTATGACCAGCTCTGGCTAGCCAGCCTCTTGACTAACATTCCTTCCTGACTTTCCAGAAAACCATGCTCTTCCATGGCACTTTTGTCTTTTTCCCTTCATTCTTCCACATATCTGCCTTAAAATATTTACTAATCAACACCTCCATACCGTCTCATTTCTTTTCATTTTTGCAATGGCATTTTCCATTTGTGTCATCACATCTTAACCCTCTACTAAATGAAGAATTCAGTATTACATGGAAAAACTGCCCCATTTCTCCTAAAAACCACCGTTACATTGGCATTGTTTTTCAATTACATTAACAGTCAACAAGAGCAGCAGCGACAGAAATTGATCTTCCATCCACTTATTCACTCCCCAAAGTGACCACGACAGCCAGGTCCGGGCCAGGACAAAGCTGGAAGCCAAGCGCTCATCCAGGCCTCCCATGTGAGTGGCAAGGGCCCATGCACAAGAGCTATCATCGACTGCCTGTAGGACGCATTAGGAAAACACAGATCAGAAGCAGAGAAAATACAATTCAAACCATCACTCCAATGAGAGATATGGTACTTTGCATTTTATTTAAATGAAAGAGTCACAGAGGTACAGAGTCGAGCGAGGTCTTCCATCTACTGATTTCCTCTCCAAACATCTAAACAGCCAGGAACTCCATCTAGGTTTCTGACATGGTTGGCAGGAGTTCAAATACCCAGGCCATGTTCTGCTGCCCCTAGGAGGGAGCAAGATATGACCAAGAACAGCCAGGACTCCAGCCACCGTCCATATGGGACCCTGGTATCACAGTTTAACCTAAACTGTAACACCCTTCAACACTTTGTTACTTTCTCCAGAGAATCTACATTGTGCCTGTTCTGGCTTAAACAACCTCTTAAATGTTGTATCATGCAGTTGATGAGGCCACAGTGAGGTCAACACAACGGAAGTGATCCTACCTGCTTCATTTCTTCCTGGTTACTGTCAACATCCACCAGGCTCCTGCTGCCTTTACCTCATCCTTCCCAAATCCATCCTGGCTCAAACCAAATGCTAGGTTAGGCTCCTAATCCAACCTGCTTCCTCTCATCTCTCCATTGGTTTTAATAAAACCAATGAAAGTAGTACACTTATGTATTAAAGAACTAAGAAAATATTCCAATTCTTAACCACACTCAAAACAGCAAAAAATAAAATATCCTACTCCAGCATCAAGAACAGGTTACAACTAAAAGTTAGACAAAAAGGTAGTTAACTGAGAAAAAAGCATACATTAAGTAGAAACAAAAAGTAATGATTTTTCCCATCTCTCCTCTAAATCTGTCCTTCTAATAAAGTCTTTAAAAATAAGTGTTTACTCCTTAATTAATAATTTAATTGAAGCACAAAATTACATTGAAAAAAGGACTTAAAGTGAAGATTTTATTGGAAAGGCAGATTTACAGCGAGGAAAGACAGATCTTCCACCGTGGCTCAGTCCAAGTGACTGCACTGGCCAAAGCTGAGCCCATCAAAAGCCAGGAGCCAGGAGCCTGCATGGGTCTCCTACACAGGCCATCTTCTGTTTTCCCAGCCACAAGCAGGGAGTTGGAAGAAAAGTAGAGCAGCTGGGATACGAACCGGCGCCCACATGGGAACGCAGTGCAAGCAAGCCAAGGATTTTGCCACTGAGCCATCGTGTCATGCCCAGTATTTAAAGTTTTTTAATGACACCAGATAGTACCGTGAATGAACGTAAAATTCAGAACACACTGAAAATGAGGACATAAATGTCCTAAGAGTAAATTAGACACAAACTTCAAAACTCATAATCTGTTTTTACATGAAAAACTTGATAGTGGTTACCAAAGTTTGTCAATATATATTTTCTTGGCATTACCAGTCATAAACTGAATTTAAGACATTTTTTCTAAGACCTGGCATGTGGTTCAATGGCTAAATCCCTACCTACCTATAACAATAATCTAACCTTACTAGATACTGTTATGTGACAGCAGTTTTGGGACTATTTCTATAGGAGAGAAGTGCATTCACTCGTAACTATGTGATAAAGACTGCGTTTAAAATTGTAAAAGTATAGTGAATAGTTTACTAAAATACTGTCAACAACTTCTGTTCTCATTCTGAAGATCCACTACCATATCTAATTTCCCACTCTTGCATTTAAAGAATTCAAAAACTTAAGTGAAAACAAACATTTAAAGTATTCAGAGAATTGATAAACTCTACCAATGCTGGACTGTACCTCAATGTGATCTTGCATTTTCTCCTTCCTGCCTGCTCACCCAACTCCTCACCAAGTAAGGGCTCCGGACAGGTAGTGACCTGCACAAAACCACAGCAGGGTGGACGGAGCTGCTACTCACTCCGTGAACAGATCACATTGTTTTCCCAACAACTCTACAGTTCCATGAAGCTGTAGCTACTTACAATCAGTACCAGTTCACCTACTGACAGGACATGTCCAATTTTGGGTTTTCTGAATTATTCTCTCAAACGGAAGTATTCAGTTGGCATGCAGTTGGCAGCACGGACAGAGGGCTTTCCTTGTCTCGAGTAGCCAGAGATGACTGAAGGCATTCACATGCTAAAAGCTCTGGCTATCCCCTCATTGACTGGGAACCTGCCGTTCATCCTAAACTATGGTCACCTTTCTAAGAAACACGTTGTTTGAGTGAGCCTGGGGAGCTGTATTAGACACAGCAAAACATTTCATTTCTGCATAATTGTTTCACTACAGAAAGTTATTTTTTTTCCTATTTCTTTGATTTTTATTTGCCCTTGGTTAGCTCTCACACAGTCTAACTCCAATGGAAATGGGAAGCTATGCAGAGACTGTCATTCTGTGGCTGTTTCATGGATGTGTTTTTCAGATCAATTCAATTCCATTCAGCACTATACTGATGGAGAGCCTTTCAGTATGAGAGGAATTGAACTGGACACGGGGGAACAGAGATGAAGCTTCAGATATTTTCCACAAATAAATGTCTGATAAGATCCAAGTGTTTAGAAAGAAACAAAGGAGCAATTCATCCTAGCTGGGCCGAGCCAAAAGGATGGTGACATCAAGATGTGTTTCGTAGCCCAAGGGTGCCCGAGGAGAGCCTCCGGTTGCCCACTGAGGGGGCATAATGCTGGGAAGGCCGAACTCCAGGACATCCATTAGCACTCAACCCAAGCCTAGCTCCTTCCAGCTGGTTTATGGAAGCCAAAGCTAGACTTCCATGACCAGAAGCTACCGCATTTGAAAAAAGACCTTTTTAAGCTTCTCGTGAGATGCTTTGAACCAGAATTACAAAATTCATCCAGATTGGAAACCGGTGGTTTCAGATCCGTGTTTGAAGATTCCTAGACACGGGGCTGCTGTGGTGACGTATTCTGGTAAAGCCATTGCCTGTGGTGCTGGTATCCCATATAGGTTCATGTTCCGGTTGCTCCACTTCCCATCCAGCTCCCTGCTAATGCACCTGAGAAAGCAGAGGATGGCCCAAGTCCAGGGACTGCTGCACCTACGTGAGACAGCTTCAGACCAGACCCGCTCTAGCTGCTGTGGCTTATAAGCAGGCGTGTAAACCAATGGATGGAAGACCTTCTGTCTTTCCTCCTGTCACTATCTTTCAAGCAGATAAATAGACCTCTAAAAAAAAAGGCGCTGGAGTGGTGATCTAGTGGCCGAAGCCTTCTCTTGCATCTGCCAGGATTCCATATCCTATGGATGCTCCACTTCCCATCCAGCTCCTGCCTGTGGCCTGGGAAAGCAGTAGAGGATGGCCCAAAGCCTTAGGGCTCTGCACCCACATGGGAGACCTGGAAGAAGCTCCAGGCTTCAGATTAGCTCAGCCTGAGTTGTTGTGGCCACTTGAGTAGTAAACCAGCAGATGGAAGTTCTTCGTCTCTCCTCTCCAATTCTGATTTTCCAATGAAAATAAATCTTAAGGGAAAAAGCATTAAGAGCACAAGATCCAAAGAAAATAAGCAAAGGAACATTTTTAGACCTATGTGTTAGTTCCTCATCTCATTTTTAACTCTAACACTATTGTATCCCACTCTTCATCACACCCCTAGTTTCCACAATACTTGTTTTAGAACTGTCCATAGCTCCTCATTGCTTGCTGAAGTCCAAGCCCCTTGACCTTCTACATAATTCTTCCTAAACATTTTCAACTATTCATTATCCTCCACTTCCCCTAAGTTACTGTTAGACAATTTATGGGTCTCCCACACTTCTGCCCAGAGGTACTGGCCAGTGTTCTCAGATGGATGTTCTAGAAACATTCATGGAAGCAGCAGCATTGGAAATAAGTGACTCTAGAGCACAGGGAAACATAGTTTGCTTTTCAGTAAAGCTAGGACCGCCCTCCTAGGAGGGAAAGCGCAGGCGTTAGCAGTAGGTTATAAACAACTGGGATTCCCTTCCTTTAGGATTCCCCAGCTGTGAAAAACCACTGGCTGCAGCATCCACCCAGGCCACTTTGCATTGAGATATTGGGACTTGACTGGCAAGGTAAACTAATGTAAAATGAAGTTCATGGGTTTGGCTTTGGCATCGAGAATGAAATCTTTGGTCTGACTCAGGGAATTTCAACACCCTTGAACTAGGCAGGCTAGCTTGTTAGCTCACATGCAGACATACATGTAAAATCTTATCCTCCACAGTTCTAGAGAGATTGCTGTTTGTCAGGATAAACTAAATTGTTGCTGTGATAACAAACGACACAACTGCCCCTGGCTTGCAACACAGGTTTCTTGCTCATCCTCCATGTCCTTAACAGGTCTGTCGTTGGCTCCATTCCCCTCATTCTGGAACACAATCTAACAAGTCAACCACTCCCTGGAACACTGTCAAGGGCCAAAGGAAAAAATTTAGAGAATGCAGCAGCTTCTAAATCCTCTACCTAAAAGTAACATATCCTCTGTTTTGTCACTGCCCATACCTGACCTCAGTGGTCCTGGAAACTATGAAGCCACCACACACCCACAACCCAAGTCGGAATGTTGCCCAGCATCACTGATGAGCACAGCAACCTGGTCTCTGTCCATACCAGATGACAGATAGGCTGCATACCTGCCATGTTCTGCTCTTGCTTCCATGTTAGATGCAAAATTCCTTCACCCTTCCCCTCCAGTTCTTACACCCGTTATGACCTAAACACCCTATTTTTCAATACCCAGCTCAAATGTCATTGCCTTTTAAGTCTTTAACGATTCCTTCATTCAGAATAATCTCACTTCATTAGACTTTCATTGCACTCAGTACAAAATTCTAGCCAATTAGTGATTTTACAACCTCTGACTGGTTCATCGGTTTCACATCTTCTGAAAGTCAAGAACATTCAGGGATTTTTTAAATCTACCTTTATGAAAACCAAATACCATTCAGATTATTTCAGGATTTTCACTCAACATTTAAGAGAAAGAAAACACTGAACAACCAAAAACCCACGTGGTCTGGCCACCTCAAGCCTCAGTTTGTCTCATGTTCACTCTGCCTTCAAGCCCAGTAGCCCTCAGCTTTTTGAATCTTTAAACTTTTCCTCTACAACTTCTCTTTATCTGCCTGTCAACTCCTCATCCCCCACTCCTATTCTCACTTGATCAACTCCCGTCCATTTCACACATCTGAGGAGAAGCACTATTTCCTACACCCCATCCCCAGCCAAAGTGAAAGCTCCCACTATGTGTTCTACCACTGGGAACTTCCTTGGCCACTACTGAATCAGTCCAACTAGAATTTCAAAGTTACTTTTATTGACTATTTTAATACATTTTTTTGCATATGGGACATTAAACTCAAATACAAGAGAGCACTCATGGGCTTGGCAGCGTGGCCTAGTGGCTAAGGTCCTCGCCTTGATCCCATGTGGCCGCTGGTTCTAATCCGGGCAGCTCCACTTCCTCTCTCTCTCTCCTCCTCTCAGTATGTCTGACTTTTTATTTATTTATTTATTTTATTTTTAATTACAAAGAATGACATTGGACTCCCAAAGTCATACATAAAAAAAATTTAAAAAAAAGAGAGCACTCATGTCATCCATTCCCATCGCTGGATCCCTAGTTTTTAGTACACAGTCACATAGCAAAACACAGCAGCTATCACACGAATAAATTATTCAGCATGATCAGGTGTTCAGTGAATTTGAATTGTTTTGAAAGATCCCAAGAAGGTATATTAGAGAAAAAGGACATTGGTTGTTTGCAGGACCAATATTTTTTATAAATCATTACAGCATAGTAGATGAAGCAAACCTTAATCTAATGCCACATCACCTTTTACAACAATTGATTCAATCAATGCCTGACATTCAGAAAATTTAGGGGCAGAATCTCATTACTTCAACCTCTATTCACAGCTTATACCTAATTCTGGGAGGAAACAGATTCTTTCAAAACCTGTTACTATTTAGCAATTTACCGTTTACAAAGCATTTTCCCTTATGTTGTCATATTGAACTCCAAAGAACCTTAAAAGCCAAGATTAAACTCCCAAGATTGAACTTTGACAGTTATGTAAAGCAAACTTATATGTTTGTGGAGTAAGACTACAGGGAAGGCAAAAAAAAAAAAAAAAAAGAAAAGAAAAGAAAAGAAAAAGATGGCGTCCAAAGGTAGCAGAGTGAAGGCAGAGGCCCAACGAGGGAGAGAAGGCAAGATCAGTGGTTCTCAAGCAGAGGGGTAATAACTCTAAGGTATATACTGCTGACCCACAACACAGGGAAAGGAGACATCTCTGAAGTTGAACATATGGAGTGCACACATGCAACTATAGGCAGCAATAAGTGAACAGAGTAAATGAACAGAAGTGTCAGCTGGGTACACAAGTATCAGCACTGGAATGCAGCTGGTTAAGTTGTTGTTTGTGATGCTGGGAGCCCAATCCAGGATTCCAATTCAAATCCTGGCTGCTCTGCCTCCAATCATGTTTCCTACTAACGCACCCAAGGAAGCA
The DNA here is from genome assembly GCF_030435755.1 of Ochotona princeps. NCBI lineage: Eukaryota > Metazoa > Chordata > Mammalia > Lagomorpha > Ochotonidae > Ochotona > Ochotona princeps. Next base: position 18,116,849 of record NC_080858.1, on the reverse strand, counting down.
GCAGGTGATGGCCCAAGTGCTTGGGACATTGCCACCTACATGGGAGACCTGGATGGAGTCCCTGGCTGCTGGCTTGGACCTGGCCCAGCGCTCACTATTGGGGCCATCTGAGGAGTCAACAGGTAAGAGCATTCTAATTCTCTCTCGTGCTTTGCCTTTTAAATAAGTCTTTAAAAAATGAAATGAGATTCCTTGGAGGGGGCAAATCCCTGGGTGGTGGCAATACGGGGGAAGTCTAAGAACCCAATCCTGTCAACAAGAACACAAAGAACATTCTCAGGCACATGTGACATTGAAGGATTTTTCCTATGGCTAGAGGAGAGCACAAGGTTTGGCTCAGAGCAGTAAAAAGGCGATTAGGTACCAGATCACAGAAAAAGTGGGAACTAGTTGTGCCAGGGCCTGAAGTCAGTTCAGGAGGATTAACGACTTGGTGTTGAGATGGCAATCTATCCAGACACACCAATAGGCCAGCCAACTTCAAAAGGCACAAATACCCTCCAATGTGACTGAGGCATGTGTTCTGTGGCGCTTCTCAGAACCCCCAAGGCACACATGCATGGGCTTAGAGGACCCTGAGCTGCCAACAGAGACCTCTCGGACCCTGCGAGAGCAGCACAACATGGGGCCACCCACTTCCCACCCAGGAACAGCCGCACCATGTGCCCTCCGGGACGTGCCATTGCCAACTATCTCCTAACCCCTCCCTAGTCCACCATGGCTCGCTAACAAGAGTGTGTGGCTCAGGGAGTCACCGAGGCACGTCCTCGCTTCCTCGCTGCTGTCATCTCTTCCCTTCCTGTCCATACCTCACGTTGCACAACTGACCACAACCCTTCCTGTAACTCTCCAAGGTCCAAAGCTCCCCAACCCAGCTTTCATGATTCTGCATGACTGGTCTTCACTCCCCTCTCAGGCTGTGGCACTGCACTTCTGTCGCACTTGGTAACAGCCAAGCTGAGCCATTTTCTGCCCCTTTCACTCCTGGACCCAGAAAACACAGCTTGCTTTCCCTAGAAGTGAATCCAGCCTCAACCCTAACTTTGCCTATCCCTTCAGATCCTCATTCACCTCATTAATTCCTGGTCTTAAAAGTCTTAGCTATTCTGGCTATTCTGGCTAATCCTTGGCCCAAATACTTGGGTTCCTGCCACCCACGTGACTTTAACAGGATGGAGTTTCAGGCTCCTGACTTCCACCTGGCCCAGCTTTAGCTGTTGTGGCCATTTTGGGGGTGAACCAGTGGATGCAACCTCCCCCTCTGCCCCATTCCAGTCAATCTGCCTTCCACACAAATTGTTTAAATGTTTTAAAATTCAAAGTATCTAAGCTGTGATGTTTCTCAGTTTGCTAAATCCCCCCAACTCTTTCAGACTGCGTCAACAGCCCTGGCTCTACGCTCCCATAGCAACTAGCACGTCCCAAAATCAGCTTGGCATTGTAGCTGAACTTCTGTAGTTCTCCATCTAGACTAACGGTTCTCTTACAGTCACCCAGGGATCTTTCAGAAAGTGTTAACACCAATTCATTATAGTCTCTTCACCCAGACCTAGACATCTGCTTTAGCTGTTCCCCCAGTGGGTGGCCAGAGAGAGCACCACTGAGCTACACTGGAATTCCAAATTGAACAGCTCAGCTGGGTCTTCACTCACTAGTGCACAGGAAATAACCCGGTGTTTGTTGTGCAAATGAGCAATCACTCCACTCCACTCTGCAGGGAGAGGATGGATCTTGGAGAACTCCATGCTGGGGAGAAGCTACATCTCACCCCCTACTCTTCAGCTCCTCCTGGGACAAAACTACTCAGCTGCACTGTGGGAGCAACTCCAGCAGCAATGGGTTTTTCTCCATGAAGGGGTTCAAGACCTGGCTGGAGATTGTGCTTGCTGACTCTAGACCTAGTGCCTGCAAAAGAAAAAAAAAATCACAAATCTGAACTATGAAACTATATGCTATTCAACAAGTGCAAGTGCTCATTATTTTTGTTGTTCTTACCAGGAATCTACTTCGCTGCTGCCCTGAAAACCCCTCACCGCAAAACAGCAACAAGAAATGAGGAAGAGCCCAGTGAGCAAGGGAAAATTGCAAGTGAAACCGAATGTCACTTCTTGGGCTGGGGTTTGCGGTGGCCAACACCTGGGCTTTGCCGACTGTCAGCGAAGTGGTTGGTGAGGCTGTTGTCAACTGCTCCCGCTTAGCACCGGACGGTCAGGACTCCAGACCAAGGTTGTGTTGCAAAGTGCCTCGGCCATGGGTACCTGACCTCATCTTTTGATTGCATGGCCCCATGTGCAGCGATTCCCAAGAACAGAGAACCAAGTGGCATCCATTTCAACCCTTTCAGTGGCTGTCAACACACGAGTTTCCATCCTCGCCAGCATCAAGGCTGGGGAATGTTCTGGTCTTCCCATCTCATCACTGTCAACGAAGTACAGCATTATCAAGAGGAGCGATCAGAAAAAGGGGCCGTGTGCCTTTAAGCTGAAGGTGGTGGCAGACATCCATCGTCCCTCCACACAGACAGGCCTTGTTCTTCCACTTCTGGCTGAGTGATAAAAAACGGTAAATGTCATTTCCTGTATCAGTGGTTAACCACGAGATGCTGGATCAGAGATTTACCAGAAGTGCTGAAGTTAAGGAAAAAAAAAAACCTGCTGTTCTCAATAACCCTTTCTCATCGCCTGTGGGAACTCTGTAACCTTTTGGGGCAGAGGGAGTTGCTGGATTTGTTTCTAGTGATGCATTAAGGGTGAGACTGGCCCAGCACTGTCTTATGCTTTGCACAGGAGGTCCAGTGAGGTGGAATTTAGCCTCTGCCTTCCTGTGTCTCCCCAGTGGTGAGAAGGAAGAGCAGGACAGAAGGAACAACATGCTCTCAGAAGCTTCGGCAGGATGCAGAGTCCAACTCAGTCCCCTTTCCTTTGCTAATCTAACAGAGAAAATGAAAGGCAAACTGCTCAGAATCAAAGGGCAAGAGCCCAGCTAGCCCCACAGAGAAGTGGCTGGACCCACCGCAGCCACTGCGGGCCAATCAGTTTGCCTGCCAACCCCCATGCACCTCATCCAACATGGGCAACTGGGTCTTGTGAGCCACACTTGGTCTTGGGGCCGCTGCTCCTCCCCAGTGCCACCTGGGGTGTTCTGTGCACACCAACGATTTCCAACACCTCACAGCAGTGCCGACCACCAGTCCTGGTTTTCTTGGAACTGAACAGGTTTACGGAGGAGCAACTCTCCTTGCAAAAACTAAGACAGACCCAAGAAAATAGATGAGCAAGTCCCACGACAGCACGTGTAGTCGCATGCGTGAGCATATACACATTCCACACCGAAACTGCAGCCAAAACACTATGCAAGATGAGGCCAGGTCCAACTGTCAAGCATATCCCGGCGAAGCAGGCCCTCGAGGAGTGAGAGGCACACCACTGTTCGCCAGCCTTTTTCCTTTTCAGACAGAGGAAATGGGAACTCAAAGTCTGAGTTGGAACAGAAAGGACTCTTGGGATCCTGTATCTATGTGGGAGACCCAGAAGAGGCTCCTGGCTCTGGATCAGCTCTGCTACAACCAGCAGCTACTTTGGAGTGAACCAGCAGATGGAAGATCTTTGTCTCTCCTTTTCTAAAATCTGCCTCCCCAATAAAAAATAAGTCTTAATAAATGAAGCAACTTCAAGAAAGCAAATGCTGAGTGTGTAGATCAGATGGATGATATGGGTGTCATGTGTAGATTCAATGTGACACTTCTTCATGGACATCTCTCCAAGATCATCTACAGAGCCTTCCTGAGAGCAGCTGCCTAACATCACAGAAGTGGAGTACGGCTTCCGCTGCTTCCTGGCTGAGCATCCTCTGGCCCCCAAGCCATGCAAATGGCCACTGTTTATCTTTCCATCTGCTCTGCTAGCTGCGTCTAGTTTTCCCTGGGTCAACTCCAGACCCTGACAGCTAATAGCCATTTAAAGATTGCAAAGATAAGCCAGACAATGACATGGTGCAGAGATAAGCCAAGGAAATGTTGCACAGATGCTACTCAGTTTTAGTGGGTCTATAGCCACTTGAAAAATACAAAGATTTCATTACGGCTAAACCAACCTGAAGTATACAGTCTAATAAAGATCCACAGGCCTCTATCTTAACCAATCTTTTCAGTTTTGAATATTTATTTTGCTCAAGCTCAAAGAGAGGGAATGACCTATCTTTCATCTCCTGGCTCACTTCCCAAATGGCTTCAATGCTGAAAGCTAGACTACTCTGAAGAGGAGCTTCTTCTGAGTTGCCCATGTGGATGCAGGAGTCTAAATCCTAGAGCCATCCTCTGTCGATTTCCCAGGCCATCAGCAGGGAGCTGGATGGGAAGTGCATGGGAAGACTAGAATTGGCACCCATTGGAATGCTAGTGCCATAGTCATCTACGCCACTGCACCAGCCCCTTTTAGTCAATACATTTATAAACATTATGACGACACAAAGACATGCACAAAAGATGTACAAGTAAACCGAAGCTGACAAGTGTGACAAGAAAAAGCTACAACTGGTGTCTCCAAATTATCTTGGCTTCCTAAACTGAGGAACCTAAGTGAAGCAGACTAAAACGCACAGTAATGAATATAAATGCTACTCTTACCACAGCATTACACATTACTACCACGACCAACAGATGAGTTAGCAACTGCTCAGATGAAAAAAGCCTACTGGGGCCAACATTGTGGCATAACAGGTAAAGCCACCACCTGCAGCCATGTGGGTCCCACTTCTCACTCAGCTCCCCACTGGGAAAGCAATGTGGACCCAGCAGGATGGTTCAAAGGTTTAGTCCTTTCCAGGATCCCACATGGGCACCAGTTTGTGTCCTAGATGCTCCAATTCCCTTCCAGCTCCCTGCTTGTGGCCTGGGAAAGCAGTAGAGGATGGCCCAAAGCCTTGAAGAACCCACAGGAAGCTGCTGGCTCCTGCCTTCAGATTGGCTTAACTCTGGACATTGCAGCCATTTGGGGAGTATACCAGTAGATGGAGGGTCGTTCTCTGTCTCTCCTTCTCCCTGTAAATCCTGACCTCTATGTATTTCCAATACAAATAAATCTTTAAAAAAAGAGGAGGGGGGATGAAGGGGAATCGGCATGTTAGCCTAGTAGCTAAAGTCCTCACCTTACACACGCCAGGATCCCATATGGGTGCCAGTTCAAATCCTGGCTTCCCTGCTTCCCATCCAGCTCCCTGCTTGTGGCCTGGGAAAACAGTCAAGGATAACCCCAGCCTTGGGACCCTGCACCTGCGTAAGAGACCCAGAAGAAGCTCCTTGCTTCGGATTGGCTCAGTTCTGGCTATTGCAGACACTTAGGGAGTGACTAGTGTTTGGAAGATCTTTCCCGGTCTCCTCTTTAAATCTGACTTTCCAATAAAAAATAATTCTTTAAAGAAAAAAAAGCAGTGGAAGATGACCAAGTTCTTGGACCCTGTAGCCATGTGTGAGAACTAGCAGCAGCTTTAGGACGCTGGTTTTGGACATGCCCAACCCTGGCCCTTTGCAGCTCTGGTTCTGCAGCCCTTTGGGTAGTGAACTAGTGGATGGAAGATAGCCCCCTATGTCTGAAATAGTAAGTCCTTAACAACCAGCTATTCCAATTTTTTTCATCAAGGATAGATCTTAATGACTTTAGTGTAGACAAGTTTCCAGGAGATATTGCCTTCTATTTGAATTTCAGGCAGAGGCCCAATACATTAGAGGAACTTTTTAAAGCTGCTGTTCTGGTTAGCAGCAGGGAGCAGACAGCAGTCATCCTAGCACTTTTCCACCTTTACTGCCACATTACAAAGACCCCAAAGTGCTTCCCAAGTGCCTGGGGCTCTTCCGAGCTTCATCTGATACCAACTGATCTGAGCCAGTCCCTCTGCTCCACCAGGGGCACACAGTGGGTGTCACAACTTGCAACCCCTTAGTCTCTCAGGCTATTCCAGTTTATCTTTCTCTCTCCCTGGCATTGAGTTAGGCATTTCGTGAGGTCTACAACCAGTTCCTTAAAGTGCTCTTTCTCACTGTTGTATCCCTGGAGCGTGGTCCATGGTAGGTGTTCAAGAACCAATTGGGAAACTGAATAAAAACTGGAGATGAACCTGCATTTTTTATTATTTTCTTTTTATTTGAAAGCTAGAGAGGCAGATCGTTTCCATCCACTGGTTTACTCCCCATGTGCAAGTAACAGCTGAGGCTGGTATGAGAGCCCAGACAATAAAACATGGTGACAGAAAGGCTGGGCATTCTGAAACATTTCTGGGGTCAAAACCTGATCTTTGTCATAACCTTGGGTTCATGGAAAGCCCCAGAAGAGAAATGAGAGCACTTATCTCATTCCAGGATGAGACCTTGCTTTACTTTTACATCCCAGGCAGTAAGCAGTAAGCTAGCTGACCCAATTTGTTTTCTGAAAACAGAATTGGAAGGTCCCGTTTGCCTGGTTCTGCTGTTCGCTACTAGGTGGGACGCAACTCTTACTTACTGGATAAAGTGCATGATACTTAAACTGGGTATCTGTGTTCCACGCCACTACAGTTGATTGGGTCGTTTTGCATGCTGCAGTCATGTAAGTTGAGTGAATGATTCGCAGGATGTGCCAGTGCTGAGTTGATTGGACCAGCATTGCTCAAGAACCCCTGAACACGGCCGATCAGGACTGCTCCCCTCTTCCATGTGTGGTGGAACAAGACAGTCCACTTGCTGGCACCAGCTGGTGAATAAAGACTCCTGAGTTTGTCTGCCTCTGACTTATTTCTGGGATAGATCGTGTCAACTCGCAACAGCTGATACAGTTCAAATCCAGGAGTCCAGCACTCCATCAGGCCCCTGCATGGCTGGCAGGTGCCCGAGCTGTATCTGTTGCCCCCTGTGTGTGCATCAGCAGGAAGGTTGAAAGCAAATGACCTAGGACTTGCAGGAATTCCAACACTGCACTATGCGAGTCCTGAGGCTCTTGTGCAATGGATAGCATACTGGACTTTATACAAGTCTTGAGTGGCAATTTAACCATCATGTTAAACATTACTCAAATCATCCCAAACCTTCTACAGTCCCAAATAACATATCCAAAGCCAAGGTCACATTAGGCTGAATTATACGACTATTGTCCTTAAAAATGCAAGATGGTCCCACCATACTAATTGCTCAAGCCCTGTCTGTCAGCATGCCGACTCTAGAAGCTACATTAAAAGGGGAGAAAAGTTAATCTGACATAGTGGCATGTGCTTAACGTTTTTACGGAAATACTTTGTGGCAGACATATACTAGAACACATATATCTGCTATGGTTTGACTGTCCCCCAAAAGTTCATGTGCTAGAGACTGGGTCTCCAACGTGTCAATCAACACCCAGGTAGAAGCCTAAGGGGGAGCGAGTTAGGCCAGAGGGAACAGCCCTCAGACAGGACCCATGCTGGTCTCTAGGACCAAGGTGCCAGGCTCTAGAAAAATCAAGCCTGGACCCTCCTCGTCTCTAGCTTCTGTCAGGTCATATGACTGCTGGCTCCCTCTCACATTGTTCCAGAGATGACACCCACATTTGACCCAGCCAGGGAGCTCAGCAGGTCACCATCACTGAGCCAACAGAGTTAGCTAAGCACCCTAATTGAATGCAAGGGGCTGTGTTCAAGCTAATCACAAGAACGCGAATTTCACCCAATTGTTCTGTGTCATGCAAACGCCTTCCTCTTTTTCTTCCTGAATCACTCAAGAATGCCAAAGCCATTCTCAGTGTACTGTTTTTGTAGAAACACAGAATTGGGCCCCAGATTTTAATGATGACCTGGTTGCCTTCCACAAGCTCTGAGTTGTGAGTAAACCGACCCCTAAGACAGGCAGAGAGCTTTTCAGAGCTGCCCAAGAGGACAGGCAGCCACACGCCGGGTTCCAGTGCTGCGCTGGGTCTTCAGCTGCTCCCACTTTCCCGGGGCTGCAGGGCACCCCATCCTAGCCCTGCCCACCACAGCAGCTCTCCAGCTTCCACACAAAACACCAACTGTCTGTCCCACTTATATGTCCACCCACACGATGACACTGGGCAGCTCAAATGCCTTCTCTGGACCCTAGGAGAAGGGATGAGCAGAGAAACTGGACTGAGTGCCCTGGGTCCCCGTGCCTCCTTGTCACAGCTCAGCTCAGCCTCTCTGCCTTTACTGCACCAACCCCAGTGGGCACTCACTCACTGCCTGCTGTCCTCACCTGTAGAGGCCAAAGGCCTGTGATTTCTCACAGGCAAAGTAGAGGAGGCCAACCAAGTATGTGTTCCCATGCAGATCAAGTCCAGAGCGCTACTGACCCGGGTTGCCCATTCACAGCATTTTCTGGAGTAGCTGGCCATGCTTCAAGGAGGTAAGGGACAAAGTTGTTGGGGGTTTACCTTTTGACGGGGGAAGGGAGGGCTAATTTGGTTTTCATTACTTTTTTTCCTTTCTTTTGATGTTTTGCTTTGGTTGGTTGTGATGTGAAAGGATTTAGACATGAAAAAACAGGGAAGAAAGTTTTCCGCAAAGGAAAAAAAACAAAGCAGCCTCTATGCTTGGTGCCTGGAGGGTCTGGTCATGCAAACAAAGAGGTCAAGGTGGTTTCAAGTCCTTAAGTCACATTGGGGACGTGTCCAACACCAGATGCCTGGCTTAGGAAGCGGATAGCAGCCAGACATCTGGAACCTGTGGTTTTGTTCATCCCAAGATAAAGGAGAAAGACTTCAGGCACAGAGCCCTGGGCATGTCGCTGCCCTCCCAGGAAACAAATGATGCCTTCCAGTTATGCCAGGGCAGTGGGAGCCTGGACACTCCCCAGCCCAGCGCACTGCTGGGGCCGGCCTCCTCTCCCAGGGATTCCTATTCCTACACAGGAGGTCCCTGGGACTGCAGAGGCCTCTGGGAACCTGAATAGAAGCCACCCCAAGGACTTCCTGAATCCCACACCCTGTTAGCAAGCAGTGGACCAATGGAACTTAACCTGCAGTCCTCCTACAAGACAGGGCGGGGTGAAAACCTGGTGTGTAGTCCTCATGACGAAAATGCTCTGTCTACTTGGCTCTGGTCTGCTCTTCTGTCTCTGCTCCAGCTTTCTGCCTGCCCCACAGCTACCTCCTCCACCAAAATCAAGACCCCTCCGGTGACTCTTATTGTGTCTGGCGTCTTGGGTTTGTATAACAAAGGGATGTGGTAGGTGAGCTGGAGAGCCAGGTCAGCTCCTCAGAGGCCCCAAAACGCTAACAGAAAAGAAGCTAGGATAAAAGGTGAAAACTACAGATCAAAACTCTGCCTCTGACACATGACAGCTACTCAACCACCTCCCCTTCCTATTTCCTGCACACACCCGGTGCTTCCTTAGGAAAGTCTCACTACACGGCACCCGGGGACAAGGGGCAGGTGCCAGCCCTCAGATCTCACCCTGGAGAGCTCGGCCTGGAGTCAAGGCTTGGCTCCCTACTCCAGCTTCCTCCTAAGGCAGAGCCTGTGAGGCAGTGGCCATGGTGCCAGTAGCTGCATCCCTGCCACTGCCCAGTACCAGTTTGAGTTCCCAGCTTCGGCCTGGCCCAGCCTCAGCTGTTGCAGGCATTTGGGAGTGAACCGCTGAGTGAGAGCTCTCTCTCGAACAGTCACTATTAAAAGCAAATACAAAAGACACTGGGAAGAAGCTGTCCAATAGTCTTGAACAGAAGTGTGCTAGCTTTGCAACACAGGGCAAAGATGGGGACAGCATCATGGGAACTCTAGCCCCAACACACACGGCTGCTCAGTCGCCTGACAAGACCCCAAAGGCACCAAGATGGTTTCAGCCTGCCTCACTGCTGCAGTGACGCCCGCTGCTCTGTACCACCTGTCTTCTAGGCCGGAGAAGCCCATCCCACTTCCAACAGCTCAGGTTTCCCTGCCCCTCATGTGGAGCCTCTGGATTGGAGTTTCTGGCTCCTCCTGGCCTATCCCGATTTCATCATTTGAGGAGGAACCTAGTAAATGGAAGCTGTAAGACTGAAAACATTTTAAATTACAACAAAGTAAGGATTCAAGGATCAGCAGCTGCCCTTCCATGGGCAGTTCTGGCTGAGCAGGTGTGCTGGTAGATGAGCCCAGCTGTAACTCATTTTTCCAGGACTTGGTCCGGCACCCCACGCTCCTTGTCCAGCACCAACACCTGCCAGGGCCCCTCTGGGGCAGCTCTAGCATCTCCTGCTTTTCCAGGCCTACTCTCTAAGATACTCATATAGTCCACCCAGTTACCTCCACGGCTTTCCTGGGGGTGGGGCGCAAGCTTGGATTCCTTCCCTGCCTCTAATCTCACTTGAGTTCTCCAAATGGCCATTTGCTAAACTAATATGAACATGTCTGGAATTCAAGGAAGCGCCAAACAGTTTTATAGTCCACGCAGACCCGAGTCAGGTGCTGTATCCGAGGCCCCACCACAGAGCCCCGCAATGCCGCCTCTGTGTGCGATATACCCATGAAGTTCATAGGTCCAGTTGGCTCACCAAACTGAAATCGTAAAATCACATTCCTGGCTCTGGGCTCCCACCCTCGATTCCACATTCTACCCTTTGGGAATTGACTGTTAACACTGTCTTGGCCCCTCCAAAAGAAAACCAGTGACATTTAGATGACCCTCCCTCCCCCATCTCCCATAATGAAGCACCCACAGGCACCCTAGCTTCAATGAATCGGACAGGAGGACCACCGTGGCTAAAATGTCAACCTCTTTCCACAGGGTTCGCCGCCTCCATTTCCTGTTGCCATCTCTACTTCTCCTTAGTAAGCAGTTGTGAGCACAGCCCACTGCATTTCTCTGGATTCTAGCCTCCATTTACTCCCCACCCCCACTGACATACATACACCACACACACACACACACACACACACACACACACACACACACACACACACACACACACACAGAGTTAACTATCACCCTGCATACAGCATTTGGGAACAGCAACGCTTTTTTCAAAACTCTACCTGAGTTACAAGGCAACCCAGTGAAACACCTTGTTACACCTGCAGGCAATGAGGCTCAGTGATGAGCAAGTGGAAGCAGCTGAGGATTCAGGCTCCGCTGATGTCAATGACACGATCAGGACCCTCACCGAGAACTTAGCCAATATGGCTCATCAGGAATATTTCCATTCCCACAGCACTGTTTTGAACCTGGGGTCCCACAACCAGCTAATGGTTCTCTAAGGAGCTGTAACATTTGCTGATGGAAGCCTCCTGAGGGCACAGGGGGTTTGAAACATGGCAACCTCTTACTACCCTTTAGACAGGGGCCAGTCCTGTTGAGCATAGAATCAACTAGAAACATCAGCAGAGCATTCCCAAGCCAGCAGATTCATGAGCGAGCTAAACATGCAGAGGGTCTGGGTTAGAAATGGGACTTGGTACCCGTACGCCCACATCTGTTTCAATTCAGATTTACAGCATTAGAAATTGGCAATAGGGCCTGGCATGGTAGCCTAGTGTTTAAAGTCCTCACCTTGCATGTGCTGGGATCCCATATGGGTGCCTGTTCACACCCCAGTGGCCCCCACTTCCCATCCAGCTCCCTGCTTGTGGCCTGGGAAAGCAGTCAAGAATGGCCCAAAGCCTTGGGGCCCTGCACCTGTGTGGCAGACCCGCAAAAAGCTCCCGGCTCCTGGCTTCTCATCAGATCAGCTCTGGCTGTTGTGACCACTTAGGAAGTGGACCATCAGACAGAAGACCTTCCTCTCTTTCTCTCCTCCTCTCTGTATATCTGCCTTTGCAATAAAAATTCTTTAAAAAAAAAACAGGCAACAGAAGAGAGTCCAAGCAGTCTGGGAGACCTCCCATGGCCCCTCCGGGCAGGCCAGGTGCGGTTGTTTTCCACCTAATTTACCATTCCTCATGAGCTTTCTAAAGATCCTCCATATTCATGGGCTTCAAAATTTTTCTTGCACCAGGAAACAAAAAAATCTTTAGTGTTTTTCATGAATTTTAAAGCAAAGGTTTTATTTACATTTATGTTTATTGGAAAGGCAGATATACATAGAGAAAAATCTTCCAACTGCTGGTTCACTCCCCAAGCAGCCCTAACAGCCAGAGCTGAGCCGATCCGAGGCCAGAGGCCAGGAGCTACTTACGGGTCTTTCATGCGGGTGCAGGGTCCCAAAGCTTTGGGCCATCCTCGACTGCCTTCCCAGGCCACAAGCAGGGAGCTGGATGGGAAGTAGAGCAGCCAGGAGACAAACTGGTATCCATTTGGGATCCCAGCACATGCAAGGTGAGGACTTCAGCCACTAGGCTACCACACCAGGCCCTTTTATTAAAACTTTTAAAATGTATTTCTACCAAGTGGACAAAGTTCTCCCGTATGGCAATATGGATCTGGGGCTTAGTCTATGTCCCGCTCCATGCTCTCCCTGGCCAACATTCCCCACCCACTCTCCTTTCTTATTTTGCAATAGCATACTTTCATGTTACTTGCAAATCACAGCTTTAACACTCCATTAGGTAAACATATCAACACGGGCACGTAGAAAAAAGCAAAGCAAGTGAAATCAACACTGAGCCTCAGGCGTGGAAACACAGGCTGCAGGCAACAATCAAATCCTGGAGTGTCACTCGGCACACGTATTGACCACACTTTCCAGAAACTTTTTAAAGAATCCATGTATATCAAAACTTCAAGCTGTACACCTTAAAAACACAGAATTTTTAAAGTCGATTAGACCTCTAGCGCAGCGGGAAGAGAAAAGCCACAGCCTCCAGACATTAGCGGATCAACGCGCCCGACTTTCAAGTGTAGCGCACACAACCCCGATTACCAGCACGCGAGGTTACTGAAGAAAACACCACGCCGCCTGCCTTATCACCTTCCGGCGTCACAACTGAACACTTGGCAGACAAACTTTACAGAAGAAAGAGAATTACTTCCACTCACCATCCTGTAGACCGGCACTCCGACACGGGGCACCTGCGTAGCTCTGGCCTGGCATCCTCTGTAGCCAACCTGCAGGACTGAGGACCACTGCCAGCACCGCATGCTACGCCGGGAGATGGGGAGGGGGGTGGTGAGCAGGCTTTTATAATCAACACTCTCGCGAGAACTACACCCCCTCCCCTTGACTTAACAACCCACACCTTTTAAACAACCGTAATTGCGCTGAAGTCCTCAGTGTCCTATGCCACTCGGCTTAGGGCCTTGGTTGTCAGACTTTTAAATACCTGCATGAGTTCCAGAGTCGCATCCTTCCAATAACCCTAACCCTGCCCAGGGCAGTTCGTGGCAGCAGGGAGTTGCTTCAGCCATGCTAACAAGAGGCGGCTGGGGAACGCAGCATTGGGAACACCTGCTCCAGCGAGTGCAGAGGAGCTGGCTGGGACTGCAAGAGAGGAGAAGGGGGTGTGTGGGACTCCAGGGGCAAGGAAGGGCAGAATCAAGAGGACCGATTTCAGCTGATGATGGGGAGTAAGTGAGATGGGGAAGAAGCCAGAGTGTGGTGATCAGGCCCGGAGCAGGTAGGGAGAAGGTGTTGTCTATCGAGACGAGGAACTGGGCCAGTAGATGCTCCAGGGGCATCTTCTATGAGGTCCATGAAAGAGGAAACAGCAGAGGAAAAGCTCCAGAAACTTGATGGAGGGACAGGCTTGGATGACTCATGGTGGGTGGACCCCAAGTTCTGGAGCAAAAGGGCAAAACAAGGGGGGTTGCTGTGTCACAGTGGGTTAAACCACCACCTGGAACACAAGCGCCCCTTACGGGAGCACTAGGCAGAGTCCCAGCTAGTCTACTTCCTATCTAGCCATCTGTTAACACGGGAAACAAAGGATGGTCCAAGCACTTGGGCTCCTATACCGAGGTGGGAGACCCTCCTGGAGTTTCTGCCCTCCATCTGGCCAGGCCCAACCCCAACCATTGTTGTGGCCATTGGGGAGTGAAGAGCAGCGGAAAGATCCCTCTCTCCCTATCCCTGCTTTTCAAATAAATAATATCTTTTTTAAAAAGAAAAAGGAAAAACTTAGATGAAGTCATTCATGACTAATTAAACTCACCTAAAGGAAATAAAGCCTAATTCAAAGAGGAATGACTAATGAGGCCTAAAAAGCAGGCAAGAGGTACCACTTGAAGGACTGTGGGGAAACGCAAGGCGAGCAGATGTTTCTGCAAGAGCCTCATCCCGTCAAGAGCACGGACAGGAGCTGGCCCTGGGGCTTCCTTAGCAGACAAATCTCAGAACAAAGATCTCTGCTCACAGTATGCCACAGGAGCGTTCCAGACACCTAGGAGAATTAGCTATGACAGCACAGACCGACACTGTGACTTGAGAAGGCCGAGTGATCCACTTAGTGGTTGCACATGTGCCCCGTTAGAGAGGTCCTTGTACTTCCCAAAAGGACGTTGGGAAAGAAAAAGCTGTCAGTGGAAGCGTGACTCATTTCCTAAGCTCCACAGAGGAGCTAGGGTGGAGCGTGGAGGGAGGAGAGTCCCCTCTGGTCCTCTGGGAGACGATGACCCGGGAGCACTCCCAGTGCCCCCAGTCAGCCCCAGAGCCCAGCCTGTCAGCACAGGACTGCACGGTGTTTATTTTAGCATGGAGGCCAACTGTTGGCTACCAAGACGGAAACTAAGCCCACAGGCTTTGACATTATTTATACACAAGGAAGAATAGAGGTTGTGACATGGAACCTGAGTGATCCTCCCCTTCTCTAGCTTATGAAGGGAACAGCCAAAATTCACCTCTCAAAATTGGGCAGTTGTATACAGAAGCGAATCAACTCCTGGTGGAACAAGGAGAGGTTAAAAACGAAAGTGGGAGATCGAGGGCAGGGCAGGCCTCTGATCCTGGCAGACTGGCAATGGTGGGGCACATGGGGGAGGAAAAACGGGGGTCGGGAAGAGGAGGGGAGGAAGTATTCCAAGATAGGAGCTCTGAAATCAAAGGTTTTAAAGAGGAAGCCGGAGTCCCTGCAGTAGAAGCAATAAACAGAGACGGGGATGAAGAAATTAGAATAAAAATGATACAAGCTAAAGGGTCACCGAGAACTTTCCAGGGTAGGTTGCAGAGAGAAGGAAATGAGGAAAAGAAAAGGAACAGCCATGAGGTACACGGTGCATTCAGATGGACTCTAGGATGTGCTAGAAAGCCGGGCGGGAGTAGAAGAGTAGCAGTAAGAGAGAAGCCAATGGATTTTAGTGATATGATTACAATGGGCATCAAAGGAACCCTTTATGCAACTGTTTCCAAAAGAAAGGGTAAAGAGAGGACAAGCAGTGGGCTGTTCAAGGCCGCCAGGCATAATAAAGAAATGACTGAGTGATCAGCCCACTGCTCGAGTCCAAGCTGTGTATGCAGACACAACAAGCTCCGCCATCTCCCCACCGACTCCTCACCTGGCTGCTGCCAAGCACCTGTTTCCGAAGGCACTCGGGAGAAGGGTGAGAAGTTGACTCAAATGGAACTCACGTCTTCTTGGGTCCTATCAGAGATGGGAATGTATGCCAGGCATGGTGCTTGATACTGCGAAAACACAAGAATAAATAGGCTCAATCATCTGATAAAAATAGAAGCACAAAAGGGAGGATGAATGTTTAAAACGCAGGTAAAGTAGAACAATCTGCAAAGCTAGGAAATGAAAGACAACGCGAGATGCTAGAACCGGAGGCACGGAGATAGAGGAGAGATGGCGGTCTAGTCCCTTCGAAGAAGAAACCATGGAATCCAAGGGCAGTCGACACCCAGAGCCCCACTCTGCCGCCCGGGGCGCATGTGGGCTCCCATCTGAGCCCTGAGCCCTCCCCAGCTGGTTCTCATGTGATCCTGACAAGGTGCTTGTGATTTCTAAGCCTCAGTTCCCGCTACAAAATAGACAACATCAGGGCTGGCACGATGAAACAATTGGCTAGTCCTCTGTCTGCCAGAGCCGGCCTCCCATATGGGCATCAGTTTATGTCCTGCTTCACTTCTTTTCCAGCTCCCTGCTTATAGCCTGGAAAAGCAGTGGAAGAAGGCTTAAAGCCTTAGGACCCTGTACCTGCGTGAGAGACCTGGAAGAGGGCCCCGGCTTTGGATTAGTTTAGCTTTGGCCATTGTGGCCATTCGGGGAGTGAACCAGCAGATGGAAGATCTTTCTCCTCTGTGTAAATCTGCCTTTCTAATAAAAATAAATACATCTTTAAAAACACAAAAACACACACATCATCTCACTACAAAGTAGCTTGTGTTCTATGAATGAATACTGTCATAAACAACAAAATACATAAAATAAAAGAGAAAAAACACAAGAGGTTAAACCCACACTGCCCCCAGCCTCCTGCCTGCAAACCGCGTGCAGCTACAGCATAGGAAAGTAAAGCCCAAACCAAAAGTGGAGGCAAAGACACCAAATGTCAGGGCCCTTTAGCGGTTGAATCTGCTGTGCAGAGCGCCAGCCAGGAGGGAGCCACCTGGCTGAATGACCACCTAGGGAACGACCAGCTCTGGTTGAAAGCGTAGCTGTCCCAGAATGGGGCAAAATTTTACAAAGCAGGGCTGCCAGTGTGGTGCAAAGTTAACCCACCACCTGTGAAGCCAGCATCCCAAATGAGTGTTGGTCCGTGTCCCAGCTACTTCACTTCTGATCCGGCTCCCTGCCAATGCACAAGGGAAAGCAGCCCAAGATGGCCCAAGTGCCTGGGGCTTCTGGCTCCAGCCTGACCAAGCCCCGGTCTATGTGGCCATATGGCGAGATAAACAGCAGATAAAACAAGCAAAAAAATCACCTCCTAATGTGATGAAAAACAGCAGATCCCAAACTCTCAATGTATCTTAAACATGGTAAAGGCAGAGAAAACCACCTATAGGCACATCATACTCAAATTGCTGGAAAAAAAAGAGAGAGATCTTAGAAGAATCCAGGGAACCAGAAAACAAAACAAAACAAAACAAAAAAATCCCAACCCACAAGCTACTAAAGCACACAGATACAATAATGAGAATCATCTCTGCGCCGTGATTGCAGTTGAGATCATCCTGAGGGTAACAGGATGCTGGCTGTGACGCTCTTAAAGGAAAAAAAAAAACTCTGTTAACCAGAATTCTATGTCCAGCTAAAATGTCTTTCAAAATGAAGGCAAAATAAAAACATGTTTAGATCAATCAAAGCTGAGAAAACTTATCACAAGCCAAGTGCATAATTTAAAAAGAAGAAAGTACAGGAAGGGGCCCTAGCAAGCTAATCTTCTACCTGCAGCACTGGAATCCTATATATGGAAATGGTTCATGTCAAGGCAGCTCTACTTCCCATCCAGCTCCCTGCTTGTGGCCTGGGAAAGCAGTCGAGGACGGTCCAAGGCCTCGGGCCCTTGTGCCCAGGTGGGAGACCTAGGAGAAGCTCCTGTCTTCAGATCAGCTCAGCTCTGGCTATTGTGGGCATTTGGGGAAGAATCAACATACAGAAGATCTCTCTCTCTCTCTTTCTACTTCTCTCTGTAATTCTAACTCTTACATAAAAGAAATAAATCTTAAAGAAAGAAAGAAAACTCTAAAGAAAAGAAAAGTGGTCCAGAAAGTTTCCTCAGCCCACAGGAAAATGATAGCAACGTGGAACCAGATGTACAGCATGCAGGGAAGTGGCCAAGTATGGCCACCATGTGGAGTAGAGAACAGACTAGGCTTTCATTTCCTTAAATTCCACTGACCACGTAAGCCAAAATCATGGCAGTGTGTTGGAGGGTTTGTGTGAAGCACAGAAGCAGTGACAGCATCAATGACAGGGGGCAGAAGCACACTGCCAACTTGCTGAAGTCCTACTGAGTCATGATGTCACAAGCCAAGCAGCATATTCAGCAAGGCTGAAATGGGATGGACCTTCAAAAAGGCCGTAGAAAAATGTGCATTATGAAAGAAACACACGTGAACTTCAGAGTGAGAGGTGCTGCACCAAAACCAACTGAAGGTTGAATTCAATTTTCCCATGAACCTTCTGAAACAACCTTATAAAATAAGAAACCGTAGATTAGAATTCAACTGAGGAAATGAAACATTTGCAAGTGCTTCACTAATCCCTAAAGAGACAGGAGAAAGAGAGCAGAAAGAAACGAAGAATACATGGGGAAAAGCTAGAACAAACAGCAAGCGGGTAGATCCAGATCCAACCTTCAGAACCGCTGTGTGTACAGTGGGATTGAGGCGCTATGGGATGAAGCCAATGTGAGCTATGGCACATGGTAGAAAGGCGATGAAGGACTTAGAAAGTGAACCTGGGACACATGGGAACCCTACAGCATATCCCAAGAGCTCAGACTGCTGTTGGTGCTGAGCTGTAGAGGCAGGCACAGCTCTGTGCAACTCTCACGGCCAGGGCTGCAGCCGGCAACAGGCGCCATGGTGATGACTTGATGGAACCGCCCTGTGAACTTGGCATGGGTACCTGCCCCACAGGAGGGCAAGCTGCACTCTTGGGCACTGCTGCCATTTCAGATGTTAGGAAGGTAGGTGAGATGCTTCACCACCTACCTTCTCCACCTCTCTCCCCCACCCTCACCCCCTACTCTCCCACCCCCCAACCCCCGTCTAAGTGGGTGGAGTCACCTGCTTGAAACAATAAAAGCAAAACCCCCGAAATGGATGATGGAGACAGACAAGGCCTACAGAGGGAAATTGTCATCAAGCCAATGAGATAGGAAGCTGGTGATTGAAAAAGAGAGAATTTGCCAAGACCGATAGGCCCTAGACTAAGGATGAAGCACATCAGGTCTTCGGGACAGGTGATCGGGCACAGTGGTTAGGATGCCACTTGGAATGCCTGAGCTTAAGTTCTTGCGCTACTTCTCTTCATGCAGACCTAGCAGGCATCAGGTGACGGCCCAATTACCGGGGTCCCTGTCACCCCAAAGAGAGACCTAACTGTGCCCTACCTCAGTCCCACTCTGTATCCTGATTGCCCAAGAAAAATGTGCCCACCTCCTCCCAACCCATCATCCTGCATGAAGAACAACTGTGTGTCGCACAAGGTACTAACCTTGGCGTGTGTCCCATGGGTCAATGGTGCATCGGCAACAATGAACCTGACATTCACCATCACCATAGGGGCATTCGGCTCAGTTTGGCACCTGGGAGACACCTGTTGTGTGCCAGACTCCTAAAATAAAATTAGTTTGTTGTACTTCCCTGTCATCCTAGAAACATGCATGAAATGCCAAGAGAACATGAGGAGAGGGCATTTAGCCTGTAGGATCAGGGAGGCCCTGTAAGCCCTGGCCATCGGACTGCACAGGAAGGACCAGATGGGAACTACAGAGAGCTGAAGGCAGTGAGTGCACAGCAGCAATGTGTGCGCAAGCGACTACATGTGCTATAGGTGGCCTGGGGACATTGAGTCTGCAGAGGTAAGACCCGGACACGTTCATGAAAGGCATGGCCAGACCCCCACTGACCCCTGTAACCGGGAGAGTGTGATGAGAGAGAGACCTAGGTCCACACAGAGCATTCTGTTGGTCTCCCTGAAGCTGGCTCCCAAGCCAGGGTTCATGAGAGCACAACTGGCCTCACAGAGCCACCTTCTGGAGGAATTCCAACAGGCAGCGACCACAGCTCACACAGCTGGGTCTGGCCGGCTGCAGGCACACAATCTGTTTGTTGCACAGAGGGAAACCAATGAGCTTCCTCATGTGGACCTCTGCGCGGGTTGAGCCTTCTCTCCAGTCATGGGACTTGTTGTTCAATCCCAAAGCTTCACGAACCCCACCCCCTTGACAGGGGCACCCTTAGGCAACAGGGATGGGATTGTGAACAGTCACAACACTGACAGATACGGGTTCCCACTCAAGTGAGTCCAAGGTGCTGCAGGAGCTAGAAAAAGGAAACAATTCACGGGCAGGGAAGCCAAGAACGTCTGCACCAAGGCAGAAATCACTGAATTGGATCTTGAAGGATAAACAGGAGTTTGCTGGTCAAATCCAGAAGTGAGTTTTCTGGCCTGGGGAGGGAGGGGCGTAAGGCAGAGCTGGGCTGCTGGAGAATGGCTTCGCCTCACACTCACTGGGCGTGAGAATGCCGGAAGAGAGCTTTGACTTGCAGCTTTCGTTCCAGACTACAGCAGAGGTAGAGAGCTCTGAAAACAGGCAATGCCCGAACCCCCACTGGGAGCCACTGCACCCCAAATTGCTGGAGCTGGAAGCTGGGGTTTGCAGTGGGATTAATAGGCTGCCACATCTCAGACCACTCATCTAGAAGGAAGAGGACAGGGTGGGAGGGAACACTCTCCTCTTCTCGGGACCCTTTGATCCCAGTACCCATGCTCCCCCCACAGCATGAACACCCGTATCGTATGCTGGCACTTGAAGGGGGAGGGTTAGCCAATTGAGCCAACACCACCCTCCCCCACCCCCGATAAAATAAAATTTTTTTTAATCCTGGCAGGTACCAGTATGCCCCACTTTTCCTTCGCAAGGAGTGGCAGGATTAGGAGGGCTCAGTACGGAAGGGTGGGAAGGAAGAGAGGCCACTGCAAGTTCACAGCTTCATGCAGCACCAGCTCCCAGCTCCTCGGAGGAAAAGAAGCTGCAAAGGAAATGAGTTCCTCATTCAGAAATGGAAATGCCTTTCCCACGTAAGGGCAGCGGGGTCAGATGCAAAGAGGCCCTGCGCCCTTGTGGCCACCACTGCCATCCTGGACTCCTCTCAGAGTAACTTTCTGGCTCCCAGAAGCAGCCACCGGCACAAAGCCCTCGGCCAGGGCCTCCTCCACATTCACTCAATGAACCCTCAGAACACGCGGGGGACTCACGGTCCCACAACTGAAGAGATGGGGAGAGGGTTACCACCTCCTTGCAAATTGCCCAGTTCCAGTCTACTGGATCGGATTGCTTTTCACCCTGGGTTTAAAACAAAACAAAACAAAAAGTTGGATTTGACAGCGTGTGCGTAGCTCCCCCTTGTGACCATAGCCCATCAAAACAGTTTCTTGGGCTGCTGGTGTTCCTCCTTGCTGAGTTCTTTCCGAGTCTACTTGGTGGTGGTGGTGATTTGGGCCACTTTGACTTGCTTAGCAACACCTGTCCTCGTGGTCTGAAGGAGCGATTTTAAATCATGTGAAGTACGACTCTGACAGAAGGAAGTCAAACAGAACTCTCTTTTGTACTTATAAATCACGATGGATTCAGGATCCTCCATTCTTCACCTGGGTCCCTGGCATCCTCACACTTAGAAGCCAGGTACCCTTAGCACTACAACAGCCATTGTCTGAAGCACTATTTGACCTTGACACAAAGCAAAGGTGATGGGAGAGCTGTGTTGGGCAGGAACATGCCAACCATGAGCAGAAAGTGGGGCTGCCACTCACTACTGCATGGACCCTTTTGAGATCCTGGTGGATCCCAGCATCATACACTTGTTGCCCTCTTCAGTATTTTCCCATACATCCCATGTTTCCAACACATGTTGCCAATGAAAAGGCATGGTGCAAACTGCAACTCAGAGTGGGCATTTAGCAGGTGGTGTACATAGCTGCTTGGGATATCCACATCCCAGAGGAAAGTGCTTCATTCAAGAGCCGGCTCCTCTGCTTCCCATCCAGATTCCTGCAGACGGGTACCCTGGGGGGCAGCAGGTGGTGGCTCAAGCATTTGGGTCCCTGCTACCCATGTGGGAGACCTGGACTGAGTTCCCAGGGTGGTGGCTTCAGCCTGGCCCTATCAGGCAACTGGGGAGTGAACCAATGGGTGGAAGCTCTCTCTCCAATAAAGTACAAAAATATGATAATAATAGTAACAATAATTAAAAGACACAGAAGCAATGGTTTCTTCTTTTTGTCACAAGGGGTATGCTGTTGGGCAGGCCCTTCCGGTCATGGTGAACCACCTTGAATCTGCATTGCCAACAAAGGCAGAGATACCAAGCTCAGCACCTGCATGAGGCTCTGGCTTTTGGTATGGTTT
The DNA here is from genome assembly GCF_030435755.1 of Ochotona princeps. Lineage (NCBI taxonomy): Eukaryota > Metazoa > Chordata > Mammalia > Lagomorpha > Ochotonidae > Ochotona > Ochotona princeps. The sequence continues at coordinate 18,094,966 of NC_080858.1, read as the reverse complement.
AACCCTGTACCTTGTAGGCCTGCTGCCCAGGGGTGGGGCCCAGTGGGAGGTGAGAGGCCAGTAGGAGCTGTTTCCAGAGGATACCTCCAAGTTGGTTCTCACAAGACTGAGCTGCTTGAACAATGAGCCAGACCCCACCCTGACTCCCGGCTGCCTGGCTTGAGCCTCTGACCTCTCCATGTTTCTCACCCTGCTTCCTGCGGGGTCCTCACTAGACCCGGCCTCTCAATCCCCCAAGACTCTGCTTTCCTCATAGAGTCACTCTGTTATTTGACAGTCTTGAAAACCTGTTGAATACTTTGGGTTTCTAGGAAACTTTCAGAGGTTGAAACAAACCCACTCACAGATTCTAGCTTCTACTTTCTTGGGTCCTGAGAGCTGGTGAATCCCAGTGTGAGAACCAACAGACTTAAAAAACTGCAGGATAACTCAGGTTCTGATGGACTAAAGTGAAACGAGGCTGCAGTGTGTGTGTACAAGCCAAATCTCAATTTTAGAAAAGCATCAGAAGGAATTCAGAATTTTGTTTAAGATTTATTTATTTTTATTGGAAAATAAGATATACCGAGAGGAGGAAAGACAGGCAGGAAGATTTTCCACACTCCCCAAGTGACCCAGCCTCAAACAGGGAGCTGGGTAGGAAGTCAGGCAGCTGGGACAGCCAGCAGCAGATGCAAGGCAAGGACTTTAGCCACTAGGCTATCACACTGGGTCCTCTTTCCAAAACTTTCACTAGTTAAACATTCACCTTTCTCATATGTGTGAGGGAATGTAGCTAAGAGTAAAAGGATATGTAATTAAACGGTAGCTTGAAAAAAATGAAGTTTGCTTTTTGTTCCTCTTACTCAGACAGTTTAAGCCAAGGTCCAGGGATAGAAAAGGGCCAGGGCAAAACTCTCTGGAACATTCTTGGCCTCTCTCTCATGGCCAAGACAGCTACTTCTGCTCCAGCCATTACAATCACATTTAAGGCAAGGGAAAGGAAAAAGAAACAAAAAAGGGTTATATCTGTATCCGAAAAACAAAGGCTTCCCAGAGATTCCTTACAGACATCAACTTCCACCTCATTAGCCAGACATGTACGAAAACACAAAAGCAGATTTTAAGAAAGGAAGTTTTAGTGTTCCAACTTTAACAGCAGATGCAGACAGGAAAAAGAAAGAGGCCAGCTCTGTGGTACAGCGAGGTAAGCCACTGTTGGTGGCACTGGTATCCCATGTGGGCACCAATTCAAGCCCTGGCTGCTCCACTTTCCATCCAGCTCCTTGCTAACACGTCTGGGAAGGCAGCAGAGCATGACCAAAATGCTTGGGCCAGTGCCACTCACACAGGAGACCCAGATGAAGCTAGCAGGTGCTGGAAGCTCCAGCAGAGGACATCTGGTGGGGCAGCCTGAGTCACAGCAATTACTGGGAGAGGGTGGAGTCCGGACCCCACCCCTTTCTCCAACTCCCTGACTCACTGAGCAACCCTGCCCACCCTCACTCTGCACCACAGCCATCCTCCACCCTTCCCAGAGGTCACACCCAGGGGCTCGCTTAATCTTGGCCTTGAATTTGCAAAGCTGTGAGCTATATATACCTTTTCCTTTCTGTAAAGTTCATTGCTTTGGGTATTTCATGGCAGCGAAGAAAAAGCGATCTGAAACAGTTCGCTTTCCTCAAACACTTTTTTTTTTTTTAAGATTTTTTATTATTATTGGAAAGCCGGATATACAGAGAGGAGAAGAGACAGAGAGGAAGATCTTCCATCCAATGCTTCACTCCCCAAATGAGCCGCTACGGGCCGGTGCGCGCCGATCCGATGCCGGAAACCAGGACCTTCTGCCACGCAGGTGCAGGGTCCCAAAGCTTTGGGCCGTCCTCGACTGCTTTCCCAGGCCACAAGCAGGAAGCTGGATGGGAAGTGGAGCTGCCGGGATTAGAACTGGTGCCGATATGGGATCCCAGGGCGCTCAAGGCGAGGACTTTAGCCACTCGGCCATGCCGCCAGACCCTCCTCAAACACTTTTATCTTTTCTTATCTGGCATCCCTTTCCCTTGGTTTCTGTGGTGTTTTTAATTCCTACACTGTCATTTTGGATGGGGTATAGGGGTGCTAAGGGAGCCAGCTCTGTGTACGTACCACAGGGAAGTCTAAACATAGTTAACGTCTCCAATTTTATAACACGTCCCCCTTCCCTCCCACCCAAAGAAAATCCAACTTTTATTATGAATGTGTCACCTGCCTCAAGTCATATAAGGCCTTGGCAAGCACAGAGAAAGGCGATCAACACCCCTCTGAGAAGTCCATGTTTGCCCGGCGATCCCCACGGATTCTCAAAATCCAATAATCTGCTAACGAAGAAGAGGGTGGAAATTAAGATTGCATCATGTTCTTTAAGTCAGGGAACTGAGGGGCTTTTGAACGTGAACCCGGATAATCCAGTAATACCAGACCAGACAGGGCGAGATGAAGTGAATTAGGCTTATATGTTAAAAAAAAAATAGCCGAACACCGACACAAAACTGATCTGTTTAGAGGAAATCATGTTGTCACACTGTATGAATAACCTTGAGGGAATTAAACAAAAGGTGTTTTCATCAACTAAAAGCTGCAGAGGAAAATGACATGAAGAAAATGAATGCATGTTTATCCCCTGAGACTGGCGCATGAAGCATACTTTCTAACAAGTGTATTTTTGATATTTTATTTCTTCCTAATTTTATTTGAAAGACAGAGAGAGAAAGGGAACGGGGGGGGGGGGTAGAGAGGGAGAGAGGGAGAGGTCCCTCATCTGCCGGCTCACTCCCCAACAGCTGGGGTTGGGCCAGACCAAAGCCAGGATTTCTTCTGGGTCTCCCACATGGGTGCAGGGATCCAAACACTTGGACCAACCTCTGCTGCCTTCCCAGGCACATTAACAAGCAGCCAGATCGGAAACGGAACATCTAGGGGTTCAAACCAGTGCCTTACTGACACTGCAGGCAGAGGCTCACACTGCTTTGCCACAGTGCCAACTGCAAATTAAATAATTTTAATGACAATTTGGAACTTGTCTGAAGAAAAGGGAAATAGTATGACAACAGTGTGATGATATGTCATTTTCAAAGTACATACATGTGATGCTCTTTTAGAAGACCTCAAGGTCATTTACTTACAACTGAACACTAAACTGGACATTTCTGCTTTATATTTGCTAAGTGGCTTAAAGGCTAATTACTTCTTTGAGCGCTCATAAAAATTTTACTACTTTTTTCTATTTTTTCTATTTTCAGTCTTGCAATTGACTATTTCTATATTAGCATTTATTCACATAAACAGAATGGTTTTCATATATTTCAAAGACAACAGTTCTAAGATAACCATATGTCCCTATCAGAGCAAAATTTTTACAACACTATCAGATGTGGTTCTAGTATATGTAGAAGAAACAGTTAGGATCATTACACTATCAACAGCGAAGGCCAAAAATATAAAGTAAAGAAGAATTTTTATAGTTCAACCAAACTGGTAAAATAATGACTCCAGTTGATTACACTAGCTTATATTACATTTAAAAACCTGTGGAAGACAGAATTGGAAGATACTTTTCTTTTGGTGCAAAATCAGATATTGAAATCTGTGCATATCAGTCTATTCAAAAAGGTTGCGGGAAATACATGTCATGAAAAAAACTGTAGAAGCTGGAGAAAAGTTTGCACCAATATAAACATACCTTTTAATTTTACTTTTTTCATGGATTTCTGAAGTGCCCTTTTACATAATAATAATAAAACAACCGCTGAAAAAGTTATACAGGGATACATCTGAAAATACTACAAATAAATCAAGAATAATTTTTACAGTTCCCTGCTAATGTTCCTGGGAAAGCAGTGGAGGATGGCCCAGGACCTCTGCACCCATGTGAGAGGCCCAGATGAAACTCCTGGCTCCTGGCTCTTAGCCTGGCCCAGCCCTTTCCAATGTACACATCTGGGGGAATGAACCATGGATGGAAAATCTCTGTGTCTATAACTCTGATTTTTAAATAAATAAAATAGATTTTTAAAAAGAAAGGAAGTAAAATGATGTGTGAACCTAAGAGCGGAGTGGTAACTATAGAAGTCTAGGTTAGCCAGGGCGTTCACTGCCCGCACTGAGAAAATGCTGGCAGCTGGGTTTCCAAGAACAGGATCACTCAAGGAACCCCAGCCATGAGCAAGGCAACACCTACTATACCTTAAGGTACCTTAAAGAGTGAACTTTCTGAGGGCCAGCCACCATAGGAGGAGTGGTTAAGGAGCCCACTGTTTGCCCCTATTGCATATGAAAAGCATGGAGTGTGGGGATACAACATACTCATTAAACAATTACCGAGTCTCTTAATTATCGCCAGGTGTTTTTGGTTTTCAGTGAGGTATTGTTTGATTCTCATCTGGACTGATAACCACACGCCGACCTGTACTGTTTAAATCTGATCCAAGTGGCTGGGAGAGCTGCTGCCAGCAATGCTGCCATCCCATATAGCCCCGCTTCAGATCCAGCTCCCTCCCAACGGCCTGGATGACCCAAGCGCTTGGACCTCCGTACTCACCCAGGAGACCTGGTTCCTGGCTTCAAATCAGCCTGGCTGTGGCCAGTGCAGTCATTTGGCAAGTGAATTAGCAGATAGAATCTCTCTCTCTTCCCTTCTCTTGCCGTAATTCTGCCTTTCAAGTAAATAATGTTTTTAATAATAATAATAATAAAGCAAATTCTTCAGTGCATGAATGTACCCTGAGCAGACACAGGCTTGCAGCATTTTGGCCAGGTGTTTCTGAGTTTCAATCCTCTGTGTGACCAGCTGAATCGACTTCACCTTTGTTCTCCAGCCAGCCTCCAATTATTTCCATTGCCACCTGCCAGCATTAATTAAAGGACAGCCAGAACAGCTATGTTATTATCAGATGAGATAGACTTCAGTGCAAAGATATTACCAGAAAAGGCCATCATACAGTTATTAAAAGGTCAACCAATCAGTAAATAATAGCAACATCATGTGTACCAAACAGAGCTGCAAAATATGTGAGGCAGGGATGGTAGAAGTGACCAGTGAAATGGACAGTAACGCAGTTGAAAACTCCAGCATCCCTCTCTAAACCACTGATAAGAGTAAGTAAACCGAAATCCACAAGGCTATGGAGAAACTTACAACTCCACTGATCTTCATGGCCTCAGCAATATTTACAGCACACATAAGCCAACAACAGCAAAATATGCAGCTGACTTCACGTCATAACACATATTGTTCTAAAATGCCCTTAACATATGCTAAGACAGGCTCTTTCTTGGGCCACAAAACAAACTTTCAAGAAATTTGAAGGAATTCAAATCACACAGGGCCCGGCGGTGTGGCCTAGTGGCTAAAGTCCTCGCCTTGAATGCCCCGGGATCCCATATGGGCACAGGTTCTAATCCCGGCAGCTCCACTTCCCATGCAGCTCCCTGCTTGTGGCCTGGGAAAGCAGTCGAGGACAACCCAATGCATTGGGACTCTGCACCCATGTGGGAGACCCGGAGAAGGTTCCAGGTTCCCAGCTTCGGATCGGCACACACTGGCCGTTGCGGCTCACTTGGGGAGTGAATCATCAGATGGAAGATCTTCCTCTCTGTTTCTCCTCCTCTCTCTGTATATCTGACTTTGTAATAAAAATAAATAAATCTTTAAAAAAAAAAGAATTCAAATCACACAGACTTTGTCTTCTATCCACAATGAAGTCAAACTAGAAATCAAAAACAGATAATCGGAAGAAGAAAATCCAACCTCTAGGTCACTAAACAAATACACTTATAAATGGGTTACTGGTTAAAGAAATCACAACAGAAATAAAAATTAGATGAATGAAAATGGAAAATGTAACATAATAACCTATGGCTAGCCCTTCATGCAAAATACAAGATGAACAGATATATAGGTAAATGTGTATATACGTATAATTATATAGAGGAGCTGTAGAATGGAGGCAAGTATACTGTGAAGATACATTGCAGCACACATCTTTACTTCTAAATGTAGGATGGATCCCAACGAAATTGTTAAATATAGCTTGACAATAGGATGCTGCATTTTCTACCATTTGTCTGTACCTACCACGACATGATACACTTAAACAGCAGAATGTTGGGCTCGTTGTTGGTGAAGGACTATCCTATTGTAATAATACAGGGGGAAGCAACAGGAGAGGAAGGATAGACGGGAAGGGGAGAAGTGAAAATCCCTGAGCCTATGGAAGTGTATCATGAAAAACTAAAATTAAAAAACCAAAACAAATCTGTGGCAGGAACAGGTGTTGGCCTGTCAAGTTAAGGTGCCCACATTGCACATCGGAGCACCTGTGTTTGACACCTAGCTTCGTGCCTGGCTCCAGTTCCCACTGTTGTAGATCCTGATGGCTCCAACAATTAGCTTTCTGCCACACACGAGGGAGACCTAGATTGAGTTCTGCTCTCCTGGCTTAGGTCTCCGTCTCTTCTGGGATGGGCATTTTGAAGAGGGAACTTGAGCACAGGCACTCACTCTGTTCTGTTTCTCAAATAAATAAACTGTTTCCTTCATCTGTGGGAGACAGGGCAAGACATTTGGGCATAGCTGTTATGATACCACTTGAGATACCCTCTTGCCCTAGAGGAGTGCCTGGACTCAAGTCCCAGTTTGGGTTCTTGATTCCAGCTTCCTGCACCCTTGGGAGTCAGCCGATGCTGGCTCAAGCAGCTAGGTTTCTGCCACCCATATGGAAGACCTAGCTGGGGTTTGAGGCTCTCAGCTTCAGCCTGACCTAGCTGACTGCTGCAGACACTTGGAGTGTAAGCCAACTAATGAGAGCTCATTCCCTCCACCCACAACTCCTCTGTCTCTGCCATTCAAGTAAATATATCCTAGAAGTAGAAAAAAAAAAAAAGCAGAAAAAAATGCAAAAGAGGAAGGAAATGACAAAGAAGAGCAAAGGTTTAAACTGAAAATAGAAAAACAACCGAGAAAGAGATTGACAAAAACTCCAGAAAGAAAAAGAAAAAGAGGGAAAACTCTAAAAGAAAAAGAGGGAAAAACCACAGAGCACAAACATCAGCAAAGATTAGGGGCATCACTGCGGGCCTGAAAAGGATAACATGGATAACAGGCATTTGGCATGGCTGTTAAGATGCCATTTGGCATAATACAATGTAATTAATGAAGTTAAATAATAAATAATTAAAAAAATAATAAAAAAAAAGATGCCATTTGGAACACCTGCACCCCATATCAACATGCTTGGGGTCAAGTCACAACTCCAGCTTCCTGGTGAGGCAGCCAACAATGGCTCAAGTACTTCAATCCCTGTCACCTATGTGGGAGACCCAGATTGATATGGGTAGGATGAGTGGTTGTGTGTTATAGAAACAGTCCTTGGAAATCTTTCTGGGTCCTGAACTCCCAGCATTATCATGTGGATATCTGTCTTTCTAGGGTGGGTATTTGACCTAGTGGCTGTGACACAGGCTAAGACACCTGCAAGCCACCTTGGGGTACATGGGTTTGAATCTGGATTTTGGTCTCTGCTTCCAGCTTCTTGCTAATACATAACCCAGGAAGCAGCAGGTGATGGCCCAAGTAGCTCATAATGGGAGAGGTTCTGGCTCCCCTGTTTGCTTCCCCAGCCACTGCAGGCATTTGAGGAATCTCTCTGTCTCTCGCTCTCTCCATCTCAGATAACAGATACATTTTAAGAATATATATTTTTTCCTTCTCAAAGACCAACTACGGCTATTATACATTGTTCCAAGCACTAAACAAGTAGGCATCACTGACTGGTTTCCAAGGTTACAGAGGAGGGAATATGCAAGTGTAACATTCACATTTCCCTCCTCAAGCTAAGCAACCTCTGTCACTCGCTTATCCCTTCACAACCTTACCCCCAATCTTTATGCAACTTGCTTGCACTTTCATTCTTCTAGAATCCTTTCTATTTTCCTGGGGGTCACCAGACTTTATTTCACTAGAATCCCCATTACAAGTAGGTTAAGCCTCTGCCTGCAATACTGGCATCCCACATGGATACTGGTTTGTGTCCCAGCTGCTCCACTTCCCATCCAGCTCTCTGCTTATGACCTGGGAAAGCAGCAGAGGATGGCTCTGGTCCTTGGACCCTGCACCCACATGGGGTACCCACATGGCAGACTCAGATGAAGCTCCTGGCTCTTGGCTTAGGACTGGTCCAGCTCCAGCCACTGTGGCCATTTGGAGAGTGAACCAGTAGAACCAGTAGATGGAAGATCTTTCTATTTCTCTTTCTGTCTTTGTCATTCCTTCTCTCTGTGTAACTCTGCTTTTCAAATAAAAATAAATGAGTGCCCATTATAGTCATGGAGCATTGTTTTCTTAACCTCCATTCCTTCATCTCTAAAATGAGTTTATTCTACTTGGAGATTCGAATATATTAATACATTGTGGGAGTTCCTTTTTCCTTTCAGTATGAGGTTGGGCTGTGCTCAGGCTCTCTGCAGACAGCTATAGGGATCCTGGCATTCCAAGACAGAACCTTGTCAACGCCTTCCCCTAGAAACACTGTTTACACTGTGGTCATTTTCCACACCACCATTATGACTCCTAGAGGTTCTACAGCTCCAGGGTGTCCACATAACCCCACAGGTTACATGGACTCCCCTGGAGTACACTGGCACGACCAGTCACAATGAAGAATGTCACTGCAAGGGGGAAATGTGAGTTCTCAGCACGTCCCTTGGAATGAACTTTTGAAATAGAACCCACTCTGGAGTTTGGTATTGCCTAGGACTTACCGTTATACTAGAAGACACTTCAGAGATGATCAGTTTGGGTTTAGAGGTGATAGACATTCTCTCCCAGGCCCAAGGGTGGGGCAGAGATGGTCAAGGCTAAGGGTGGGAAGCAAAAGTGTGACATAAAGCGAAACAGACAGATGTGGAGGGGTGTTCCATAGGAGGTCATCATCAGGACCTTGATGTGGGGAGGAATGCTCAGAGGCTCAGAGCAAGACTGAGGGAGTCGGCAAGCAGTCTGTGCAAACAGAACAATCCCCTGGGGGGTGCGGGAGGGGGTGACAGTTCATACTCCAGACTCAGGGTGTCCATAGCTACTGATTCAACCAATCATGGGTGGGAAATATCTGGAAAAAAATAATTTTGGCCTGGTCCAGTCCTAGCTGTCAGGACCATTTAGGGAGTACCAATGGATGTAGGTTCTGTCTCTCTCTCTCTGCCTCTCCCCTTCTCCTTGTAACTCTGCTTCTTAAATAAATACTTTTATTTAAGTGTAAGGGACGCTTTCGAAGGTTGTCTGCAAATATTACATCATTTTTATATAAACGGGTCAAGTCTCCTTGGATTTTGATACCCCTGGGGGTTCTGAAACAAATCCCTCCATGAATACTGATGGATAACTGCCTGTCTGGGACCCACATAGTAAAAGAATGCTAGACCCACACACTGAGAACTAGAGCAGTCAGAAGAAGCAGTGAAGCTGTGGTTCAGGGGCTAAGTGCCTGGAAGACATGGAGCTGGCAACTCCTTGTCCACGTGACAACACCAAACACAGAAGCTCAGACCCGAGGGTTCGGGACCTCATGATTCAGACACCTCAGATGCTGTTAGGTGAAACCCAGGACTTTTCACCACAGTTCATCAGGAAGCTGACTTTCTGAGTGCAGCAGACACCAAGGGCAGAGTGGGAAAATGTAAGGGAAGGGATATGGCTGGCAGGAAAGACAGGAAGAAGGGAACAGAGCTGACTTTCTGCCAAACACAGTCTATTTCACACTGGACCAATTAGACCATGAATAAGTCAGAGTGAGCCCCAGCCCACCTGGGCAATGCTTCACCCTGTCGTAGCCCATTAGCATCCTGTGATGCTACTGTGTCTGCAGTCGCACGTGACTCTTACAAGGTCACCACACTCTGTAGAGATGCTGGACACTAGCTGGTAAGTTCTGTATCCTTCTCTACTGTATCCCTGAGAGTGGGCATCCCACCTTGGCTTCAGTATCTTTCACTCACTTTTCATGAGGTACACAACTTCTCAGTTAGCACCTGTCATTGCAAAGAATTTGCTTCCTACAGCCAGATGAAATCTACATCCAGACGATGTCCAGCCTCTGGTCCTCATTCTGCTCTTGGGAACCATGTAGCCATATAGCCAACCTTAATAACCAAGCCAATACACAAGCTCAATGGGGCCCTAACAAGAATTTTATCTCCCTGCTCTTCAGGCAAACAGGGCAAAGACAGAGGCATGGAGGATGGACTCTAATACAAAGACTGGTGAGTAACACAATGAACCTTCAAAGTTCACAGTGCTGTAGGAATGGGGAGAGAGCAGCCTGACTCTATAAGGATGTGGAAAAGCTAAGAAGAGGTGGGACATGAGTTGGAGTTTCAACCTTGAACAAACAGGTGTGGGACAGGTGTGATCTGAGTGGTAAGAGTACAGGATATGGCTTGGCTTCTTTTTATTATTTCAATTTTTTTAGGTTGTTTCTCATTTTTTCTTCAGTTTTTCATTAGCAGCTATGCAAAGTTGCCTCATGGCACCAGGTCTGAGGGAGGGTTAAAGAGGTGTCATAACTTCTTTCACAGTCCTATTAACGCAACTTAACAACCATCTAAAAATCCCTAAAATAAACCACTCTTGATCCTAAATGTTAGACTTTACCTTGAACTCAAGAAAACGCTAAGTTTTAGATCATTATTTCACCCTACAGTAATTTTGGAACCTGACACATGATCTGATATTACCTCCCAGCTTCGGAATAATGGTAACTACTGATGATTATTGGAGCACTGACTTGGTCGTAGGCACTGCTAAGTATTCTGCACGCACACCTTCCTCAGCAGTTCCATCCCTGCAGCAGGTCAAGCACTGCCATTTTTTGTCATTTTTTGTCAGCCTAGTGAAGTTAAGAAACTTGCTCAAGAACCAATTAGGATGTGACAAATCAAAGATTTACATCCAGACCTGATTTCAGGGCCTAAACATTTTTTTAATTCATACTCTTTCCTACTTCCGTACTTCATCTATAAGCCTGTCATTATCTAAGTCAATCACAAAAGTTCAACAGAATGAAGGACGGGACCCAGAGCTACAGTACATCCCTCCAGGTACACAAGAACCGATTACTCACAAAATCACAGTTAGACACTGAGGTGTTTTTCACCAGAACCAGAGAAACTGAGCAATTTGCCCACGTTAAAACATCTGGGGAAGGAAGGGTAAAAGTGAACTCTCCAGAAAGGTCAAGTCATTCATTCTGTCAATGGACACTCAAATATAAATGAGAAGCCAGCTTAACAGTTTTGCAATGATGGTATCATCTTGCCCATGAGTCTCACTTGAGACCTTCATCAGAAGCACTGCTGGAATGAATGTGGACTGCCCCAAAGACACTCCCAAGCCATGGGAGGTGGCATTTTCTGGTCTGATCACCTCTCCAGGAATATGGGAAGTTCACATTTTGAACAATTCATAAATCATCCTTTTGACAACCCAGAGTAGAGCATGGCAGGAAATTAACATCAATGTGAAATTTTTCAGACCTGCCGCTGATCGACACTCTGTGAGTTACACTTGACCCTCAGGCCCCTCTCAGGGGTGGTCTTGGTCTCCCCATACTGCTGCTGAACAAACCTGAGCCATCTTCTGACATATCCAAAGCTTCCACGATTTCTATCGAAGACCGTTTGTATTGGAAGAGTAGAGATCAAATCACTACAGAGAATTTCTTCTTTCTCTGTCTTCTGTTTTTCTCATCTTTTGTCATCATCATTTTCAAGAGTGTCCCCCTGGCCTCTTGCTCTGTTTTCAAGCCCTCTCCTCTCTTTTGCAAAGACTCATTCCTTGACCAAACTTGACTCAGGCTCATCTGAGCCCAACTCTACTCTGTGCTTGAGCGTATCCTTCTCTGCCACCCTTGTTCTCAGCAGTAATCAGCTCTAAGTCACTCTAACAGAATACCCAGGGCAGCCCACTCTGCAAGGACATTCAATTAGGCTCACGGTTATAGGGGCCCAAGGTCTAGGTTCTTATCTGACAGGACCTTCTTGCTGGGAGACTCCCAGGACAGTGCAGAGCACTGGGCATGCCAGTCTATGGCACCACCTATATTCAGTTTTACAGTCTTCCCCTTAGTGACTCAATCCAACCCAATCACTTCCCATAGGCCTGACCCTGAAACCCACGGCTGTATTAAATTTCCACTCTCTTGGTACCATGGACATAATGCTTTGGGGACTAAACTGTTGAGTTTGAGGGGAAATAAGGCAAAATTCCAAGTGTCAGACATTCTAACTAACTGATCTACTTGGAAACAATGAAGTGTTATACCCAAATCAAAGGAGAATACCAACCACCACACAGTTATCATCAGGAAAGAAATGCTGAAATGAATTTGCGGCAAGCTAGAAAAGCTGGTCAGCACCTACAGGACAAGTGTATTCCACAGGGTGCCATTTCCACTCTCCTAGGAGGAACTATTTGCACCCCTGTTCATTTCCCTTCAGTGAGTTTGTATGTCTGCACAGCTATGAAACAACCCACTCAGAAGCAAGCAAAGGAAAATATTCCTATAAGGTCAGATAATCCCCAAAGTTTCCAATGTTTCAGTGAAAAGATATTAAGTTACCTTTTTTTGCCCATTTGGCACCTATCAGTTTTTCTCTAGCCCAAAGTCACCAGCAGTAGATAGGAGTCCCCAAAATAAAACAAAAACAGTATCAGCAAGGACAGATAGATCCATCTAAACTGCTGGAAGAAGATGGGCCTGAGTCAAAGTCCTGGGTTCTAAAGTCAAATTGCACGGGCTTTTTCATATGCAGCTTTGTGACTGGGTGATTTTACTTGGTCTTTCTTCGCCTTGATTTCCTGATCTGTAAATGAGCATCACCGAAAGTGCCCACTGCAAAGCTCCAATAAGAACTGTCACAAACTCAGTACGAGTTGTGACTGCTGAACATTTTTGGAGCTCATAGCCATATAAGTGTGCCTGCCTTTAAAGTCCAGGCTTGCTTAATGCTCAGAATTGGCTCTTAATAATCAGGAATTCTATCACAGGATGAGCGTTAATTCCTCCTCCAAGTTTCCCTTTGTTTCTCCTAGAGTACCCAGTGCCTCTGCCCTTCAGACATAACAAAGCGTGTTGATTACCAAGACTTCCTTTGATGTAAGAGATAATACTAGTAGGGCTGGCATTGGGTCCAGTGGGGAAGACACCACTTGGCTGGCTGGCATCCCATATCTGAGTCTGGTTTGAGGCCCAATTCTATTTGCAACACCAGCTTTCTGTTCATGGGAACCCTGTGAGGCAGCAGGGGATGGCTAAATGACTTGTTCCCTGCCACCCATGTGGGAAACCTGGATTGAGTTCCAGGTTCCTGCAATCAGCCTGGCCCAGCCCTGCTTGTTGTCAGCATTTGAGGAGTGAACCACTGGGAGATCTCTGCCTGTCTCTATTTATTTACTGTTTTTTAATTTTAAAAGAAGGAAGATATAAATAGGTTATATAACAATTCTCCTGCTTTCCTAATATTAGGCTGTTGGAGTTGGGGGAGGTAGCAGAAACAAAGAGAGTTTTTCTCATGTCTACTCTTTTGTTGCTTCAACTCAAAATAACCCTTATGTGAAAACGGCATGTTTGGGGCACACTTTATAACAAGCAGTGCTTCTCCCGTGCCCCATTTCTGAAATGTTGCATTTGAATGAGTCACATTCTTCCTTTGCAGCCTTCCATCTCTGATCCCACTTGCACTGGGTTTCAACCTGGAGACTAAGCAAGCATGAGAGTCAAAGCACCAAGGTCATGAGACATCCAATTCTGCAACCTGCTGCTCTGGTCTTTCAAGTCCCAGGCAAAACTCTGGCATTCTCCCAGGGCTATCTTTTGATCTATATTATTCAAATACTTAAGGATTGTTCCCTGAGACATATTTCCAGTAGTAATTTAAATCAATTCCAAAATCAGAGATATATACCAATTTCAAAATTATTCACATCCAAGGATTCTATTCTAATCCTGGGATTCATCCCCAGGAACGTGAGCTAGTGAGTGTTGCAAAAACACCCTCTGCAGTACAGTGTGAGATCTTTAAAAAGGATGGGAGGTGAAGATGACGGGAAAACTGCATGGGGCCAGGATGGTGGTGCACCAGGCTTCAGCAGCATCCCATATCAGAGCCCAGTTTCAGATCCCAGGTACTCTGTCGGAGCCAGCTCCCTGCAAATATGCTTGGGAAAGCAGCCAATGATGGCCTAAGTCCTTGGGTCCTTCCCACCTGTGTGGAAAGACCAGGATGGCGTTCCAGGTTCCTGAATTAGAAGATCTCTATCTTTTAAATAAAATAAATCTTTTTTTTTTATGAGAAAGCTGGCATGGAGGCATAGCAGATAAAACTGCCACCTGCAACACTTGCATTCCATACAAGCACCAGTTCAAGTCCAGTCTGCTCTGCTTTCAATCCATCTCCCTGATAATGGCTTGGAAAAAGCCATGGAAGAAGTACTTAGTCCACACACACACAGAGTCCATGTAGGAGACTTAGCTGAATCTCCTGGCTTTGGGCTTTGATCTGGCCTAGCACCAACAACCATCTGGGCAATGAACCAGTGGATGGAAGACCTGTGTGTGACTAGCATGGCGCCGAATGGGAAGTGGAACCACTGGAACCAGATCAGAAACTGAATGCACATGGGATGTTGGCACTGCAGCATACAGTTTAACTTGGCATGCCACAGTGCTGGCCCAGGGAGGGTTTTTATTAGTCTGTTTTCTTCACGGTCCCTATATCTTGGAATTCAGTATTATCAACGTGTACCAAAAAGTTATAACCAGTGTGAAGACTGGTTGGAAAACAAAACAAAACAAAACAAAACAAAACAAAACAAAACAAGAGTGAGTCTGTAAAATCTCCATCATGTCAAGCATTTGTGGAACTACTTTACTTCCCAGGCACCTAGGTCACCACTTGCTAGCAATAACCACAAGGAGAAACACACTCAGGTTTGTCAGGCAGCAAGGCAGTACCCCACGGGACTCTGCAGCAGACACTGCCCACGGGCCTACTGATGGGACTATTTTTTATCATGGCTGATTTGAAATACAGTGCATTACTCAAACTGACGACCTGGTTCTAGAAAATACACTTTTTGTTTATCCCTGAATCATTTTAAGTATGTACATTTCATCTCCCCCAAAATAAAGATGATATATTTTAAAAAATACTTTTAAAAATCTTAACAGTTCTTCAACACTCTCTAAACAGATCAGACTGGTTTGTGTTATTTGCAATAAATTTGATTTGTTGAAAATTTACCTCAAACCTCCAAAGAACTAACTTCCCCATAACTACCACCTGGCTCTCCATAGATCTGTTTGCTTAATATTTAAGTGGCCGGTTCACGTCCTGCTTGGGTGAAAACAGCCTTACCCTTTCTCCACTCACACTTCCTTCATCTTCATATGCCTCCTCAGGCCAACACACAAAGCTTCATGACTACAAGCTTGGCCAGCTAAGAATCTGCAGAATATAAAGTCATATTTCTTCCTTCTTTTATCATATACCCGCAAAAACTATTATACTCTTAAATTATGCCTTTAAATGACTTTTTGTGGCTTTTACAAGGGTTCTTTGAAAAGTCCATGGGCAGCGAGATAGAACGATAGTTTTGTCAGCTTAAGTTTTGTATTTATTTCATTTCAGCTTGACCTGAGAGGCAGCAACCAAGGGAGAGAGATTCCCCATCTGTTAGTTGCCTCCTTTGCTGCCCACAACAGTCATCAGTGGGCCAGGCTGAAGCCAGGAACCCAGAGCTTGGGCCACATGTCCCGCATAGGAGACAGGGAATCTACTGCTTGCACCATCTCCTGTCTCGCAGTGTGCACATCAGCAGGAAGCTGGACTGGAAGTGGAGTGCCCAGGACTTGAATCAGATGTAAAATGTGGGCAGTCCAACATGCGACTTTACTCTGAGTTAGATGCTTGCTCTAATGATGCTATTTCAATGCAAAAAAAAATTGGAAAAAGTTACACGTAGATTGCAATAATTTTTTTGCTTCAAAATGATCTTTTTATTCCACCTTTCCACACATTTTCTGAAATACCCTTCTACTATCGCTAGGGTGAGCTTCATTTTTCAAAACATTTTCAGTAGCTCCATTTAGATATAACCTGTGAACTTTATAGGATAAGATAATATAATGGATAGCGAAAAAAAAAGACTCCAAAATCTGGGGTTGGGCATTGGACACAGCAGTTAAAGACACTGTTTGCAATGCCCTCACCCCATACTGCAGTGCATGGGTTTGAGTCCCGGCTTTGTTCCTGACCCCAGCTTCCTGCTAACCCACGAAGGCTGCAGGTGATTGATTGCTCAAGGGGTGGACCCCCTGCTTCTCATGCAGGAAACCTGGTCTGACTCCAAACTTTGACCTTGGCTGTTGTAACTGCCTGATTGAACCTGCAGGTGGGTGCTCTCAGTCCCCCTCCCTTCCTTCAAGTAAAAATGGGATATTTACAAAGACCAAGACTTGGACCTCAACTCAAATGACAGCCACACTGTCCCCTCTGTCCCCTCAGTGATCTCATCTGTACAATGGGAATTGTGGCACCTGTTGCACCAGGCTGTGAAGATTAAATGTGCACTGTATCCATGTAACACATGAAGTGATCAGAAAACACTTGCTTGTCTGACAAAACAGAGAGCAACAAGTCCCAGGAAAGCACCCACCAACTGTCCCAAGGACCATGAAGGTGTTTGGTAAAGGATGCAGCACTCACATTAGAGTCACATTACATGGGCAAAGGTCAGCCCCTCCTTCAGCTAAGAAGGAAGTGGCTTTCCTTCTCCAAGTCCAACTTCAGTCCTAGTCTTACACCTGCCGAGGCCACAGCCTGGAGCTGTAGACCCACGAACATCGCTAAGTGAGAAGTTCAGATGCCCCGTGGCAGGCAGAGGAAGGCTCAGAGGCTGAAACCAACTAGCTGCCACCTGCCTGAAGCAGGAGAAACAGCTGCCAGCTTGGAGCCCAGGTAATCCCAGGAGGCAGCAGTCCTCCGTCTTGCCTGCCTCATGGCTGCCTCACAGCTGCCTCCCTCAGGGCACAGACAGCTAGGTGTGCTGAGGGGACCCTCATCCTGGGAGTCCTGGGATGCCAGAAGACCTCGAGAACCTGGCTTTGGATGTTTCCAGGAAACAGAGAGTTCTTTGGTTTCTCTTTCATTTCTCTCTGGCTGTGCAGAGCCTGGGCTCACTCAGCTGAGAACGTACATCGGGGTGATTTGCTCTCCATGTTACACTGTTGTCTGTCCTTGGGTGTATGCCAAGGTGTGTGCGGACCTGGGAGTGAGGTTTCCCTGGCTCAGCTGGAGAACCAGAAGATGCCGACTTCCTCCTCAGAGCAGGGATTGTGGCCAACGTCAGGAGCCTTCAGGTTGGAGCCCCAGGCCCCATCACCTCATGGGAACTTGGGTCCCGACCTGCAGAGGAAGACGCGTCCCTGAGTATAAACCCAGGTGAAGTTGGAGGCCCTTCTCTCTGCCATCTAGAAAGTTCCCTCCTGTCCACCATCAGCACTTTTGTCTGTTATGTGCTGAATATGAGTTCAGGCTTTGTATCTGCACTTCAGTTGCTACTGTGGGACATTAATAAGACATTGGTCCTACTGCTCATTTCACCTTGACAATGGAAAGACATGTGGCACTTACAGGTAACAGGGCAGAAAGAACAGAGATGCTGAGAGACCTGGCATGAGGGGAGGCCAAGGGCAAGCAACTGAGAATGGCAGCAGTGGGCAAAGTGACTAAAGATGAGGCTTGTGGCCACCAGGCCAATGGTGCTTCTGCTCGAGTTTAGGAGCCTGAATTACAAGTTGCACATGTTGTGACTGCTGGTTCCTAGTACAAGGAAGGCAGCTCTCTTACTGGGCCTGTGGCCAAGAGTTCTCCACACCCCTTGTTTCTGGCACAAGACCCAGCACCTGTTCCAACAGCCTCTCTGGCCAGGAACAAACGAAGCCACTCTATTGGTTCCGCTGTGTGCAACTCCATTATCTGCCATGGGAAGGGAAGAAAAATCACACCCTGTGAATGAAGCCAGAGTCAAAAGCAGCTCAGATTGGCCTTGGTCACGACTAGTACAGTGCCACTCCCTGTAGTGACCCTTCTTAGGGGAACACTCGGTGCACAGCCGAACAGCCTTTCCTGGGAGGAGGGGAGCCCTTGGGAAAGTGAAAAGAGATGAACAAAAGCAGCTCTGAAGGTTCACCCCAGAGGGTGTGAGGTATAGGTAAGGAGACGCTGGGGAGACATGGGGCAGTGGAGCACAGGGATATGGGATGGAGACACAAGGTGGCAGACCATAAGGACATACTGTAGAGACCCAAGGCAGTGAGTCACAGAGCTAGGGGATGGAGATGTGGGGTGGTGGGCACACTGAGACGGTATACACATTCAGGTTAGTAGGGCTGGGTTTGGGCCCACCAAGTCACAGAGTTAAGGCTCACAGCTGACACCTGCCTTCCAGTGCTCTGGGAGTCCCACACAAGCTTATTTTGTTTTGAAGACGTGTGTTTATTTATGAAACAGAGAGAGATAGAAAGAGATCTTCCATCCATAGGTTCACTCCCCGAAATGGCCACAACAGCCACGGCTGGGCCAGAGCGAAGCCAGGATCCTAGAACTTAAACATTAGCAGGAAGCTGGAATCAGAAGCAGAATAGCAACCAAAACCCTATATTTGATGCTGGCATCCCAAGCCACAACCCAACTGCTCTGCCTGACTCCTGACCCTGGATGTCCTATATTTAATCGGACAGCCTTTTAATTGTCATTCATTAACTCCTTTATCCAACACTTACTAAGTACTTCCCATGTGTCAAGTGTTATTCTAGGCACTAGGAAAGCCCTCCAGAGTTCCAGTCTTCATATCCTATACTAGGTACACATTTCTCCATGCACAGCATACACTGCATTCTTACAAGTACATGTTTTTTAACAATAATGAGTGGCCACACTTAACAGTATTATCAATATTTCCTCAATATATAAGACAAGCACCATATTTAGACCTTGCCTATTATCTCAAAAAATCTGCATTTTGTAGCACAAGCACATGTGAAATAGGATCTAAGGAAGGCCACTCAGTATATTCATTTGACTCAAGCGTACTCCAGAAAGTTCCATGAAAAAAAAATGGCATGAAAAGATACATTCATCTGGGTCTGAGAACATTTTGATATCCATGCAGATATTTTTCACGATGCACATTTACATGAATTTTTTGAAGATCCCTCTTATGCACAGATTTTGAAAACTTTTTGCATTCATCCAAATAAAATTAACCACTTGTTTTTGAAATACAGTATTTTAGAGACAAAGAACAAGAAGGAGAAAGAGCTTTCATCTACTGGTATACTCAAATGTTCAAAACAGTTATGGCTCGGCCAAAGCAAGGACTAAAGCCAGGAACTCAGTCTAGGTCTTCCATATGAGTGACAGAGACCCAACCACTTGAACCATCACCTGCTACCTCTAGGGTATCACTCACAGGAAGCTGGAGTCAGGAGCTGGAGCCAGGCATTGTGCCCAGGTAACCCAAAGTGGGGTGTAGGATATCATAAACACTAAACACTTGCCCTCTAAAACTTAATGTTTATTTCCATGAACTTTCTAAAGTATTTTCATATGTTTCTAGACTCTTAGTCTGAACACTTGTCCTCTGTTTTTGTTGTTTTCTGGTCAGAGACTCATGTGTTTGTCTGACAGAAATTACTGCATACTTGGTTTGGGTCATGGCTTCCTATGGTCATTAGTTTATTCCTTGTGTTCTCTGTTAATGAATACTTAATCTGGAGGCTGGATCTGATTCAGAACCAGGGTAACTGAACCCGGAGGCACCTAACGTGGCACCACCTTTCACAGTACTAACGTGGTTCACTAGGTTCTTTTGGTCCGACCCAGCCCTCATGTTGCACATCGTTATGGGATCATTGGGCTGCTGGGTGGGGTCTGCACTGGAGGAAGAGCAGCAGGGGATCTTACAGTGGTCCAAGCAAGAGACAGCTAAGTGGAATTGGGATGTGTGTAAGGACACATGATATATGCCAGTGGCAGAACAAATAGGATGGGGCTGTGGGCTACGTGAGAGCAGGAAGGATTTGGCAATGCAGCAGAGTGCATGGGAACAGAGGCATGGTGGGATAGGAGAGGGATAGGAGGCACAAAAAAAGGGGGGGGGGCATACCTTCTGCAATGTTGTCAGGTGACTTGACAGTCAAAGGTTTCCAAAATGTGAGCCTGGGAAGAGTGGAGGTAAGAAAGAGCATCTTCATGTTAGAATAGTACAGGAATATGAGGAAATGGAAAAGAATGGTTGGCCCAAGCTCCATTCAAACCATTCCCCCTTAAGCATCTGTGTGTAGGTGAGGCAGCACAGTGGACTTGGGAAGTGGGTTGCAGCATCTCTGTGCGTGTGGTCAGTGGGTTGAGCTTCAAGCTCTACCCTGGGCTGCACCAGGGAATGCATTTCTGTCCCCTCTGTCATCACCTGATACTGTGACACAGTCCCGTAGGTGCCCAGCCTCATTTCCTGCAGAACTCATCTAACCAGGGCCACTGCTTTCTCAGGGCATGATCAAGGATCCATCCCCAAGATGAACAGTTCCACACTAGCTAACATGAACCCCTTCTACACAAAGGAGGGAAAACCATGCTGGAGACAGGAAGCAGGCAGTGATTTTAGGCTCTGTGCCTCTATCAGAAAACAGAACCAGAAGACACCACTCACAGATCTCCTCAGCCTAACTTTGTCAAATCCAGGGCCAGGAAACACGGCCAAGTTGGAAGGTGAACCCACAGTGCCACTGGTGCTGCAGATAGCCAGTCCAGCTTGCCTATAACATAGCACACTGCCCAGCCCAAACAGTTGGTGCTCAAAATATGCATGTTGAGGTCTCACCCCTGTTTCTCCTAACCTACACACAACCAATGGCCTATGTACAGAAGGACATGATGCGGACTTTGTTATTACAGGTCCAACATGCACAGCACCAGTGCAAATGACCTAGAAGAAATTCCCCTGGAAGATGATGATCTAAACAGTCTAGAATTCAAAATCCTGGCATTCTACGTAAGACATCATGCCTTCAAGAAAACACCTGCTGCCTTCTCACCCAAGCTCCTGAGAGCAGGAAGCCTGTCCCAGAGGGGACTGGAGAGCTTGTCAGCAAATGAGTCTCTGACACAGGTGTCCTGGATCAGCAGAAACTCCCGATCCAGTGAGAAATTCTTAACCTCTGGCAAGAAAAAGTCATCATGGAGAGCATTCTTGGGAGTATTGGGGAAGGAGGAAGATGAGCAGGACTCGTCCCCAGTGTTCCAAAGCAGTGGTGTTGTTGCACAGGGGATCTCCTCTATCTCCGCTGTGGACGCAGAAACTGAAGGTAGGCATTGGGGTGCACACTCTCTCATGCCCAGTCTTCCCTTCTTGGTGTGCACAGTGGTTCCCAAAGACAGGCTTAGACAGGGCGCACAGGGCCTCCACTTTCCACCTTATTAGCACTCATAGAAATTGTCCCACTCTTTCCAAATCTGAGCAGAAACAAAGACGCTGGCAGTGAAGGCTGACAGATAAGCTTGCAGGCCAAATCCCTATTTCTCTGTGCCAGAGGCCTGTGTTAAGGAGACAGTCTAAAAAACAGGCTCAGGCTGTCTGCTTCTTTCTGCTTTTCTCTCTCAAAAATTTATTTATTTCTTTGGGCCTGGCATGGTGGCCTAGTGGCTAAAGTCCTCACCTTGAATGTGCCAGGATCCCATATGGGCACAGGTTCTAATCCTGGCAGCTCCACTTCCCATCCAGCTCCCTGCTTGTGGCCTGGGAAAGCAGCCGAGCACAGCCCAAAGCCTTGAAACCCTGCACCCACATGGGAGACCTGGAGGAAAGCTCTTGGCTCCTGGCTTTGGATCGGTGCAGCACTGGCCGTTGCGCTCACTTGGGGAGTGAATCGTCGGATGGAAGATCTTCCTCTCCGTCTCTCCTGCTCTCTGTATATCTGACTTTACAATAAAAAAAAATCTTTAAAAATTTTTATTTATTTCTCTGAAGGGAGCAAGAAGATCTGATATCTACTGGTTTACTCCCCAAATGGCCACAATGGCTGTAACTGGTCCAGGCCAAAGCCAGGAGCTTGGAACTTCATCCAGGTCTCCCAGGTGGGTGGCAGAGGCCCATACACTTGGACCATCTTCTGCTGCTTTCCCAGGAACATTAGCAGGGAGCTAGATTGCTGGTGCAGCAACTGGGACTTGAACTGGCACTCACCCAGGATACAGTACACTAGCCTGTACCCATATTCTTCTTTTAAGATTTATTTATTTTTATTGCAAAGTCAGGCACACAGAGAGGAGGAGAGAGAGAGGAAGATCCTCCGTCTGATGACCCACTTCCCAAATGACCTGAACAGTCGGTGATGTGCCGATCTGAAGCCAGGAGCCAGGAACCTCCTCCAAGCCTCCCTCACGAGTGCAGGATCCCAAGGTCTTGGGCCATTCTCAACTGCTTCCCCAGGCCACAAGCAGGGAGCTGGAAGGGAAGTGGGGCTTCAGGGACAAGAAACGGCGCCCTTATGGGACCCCAGTGCGTGCAAGGGAATGACTTTAGCTGCTAGGTCACC
Organism: Ochotona princeps; assembly: GCF_030435755.1. Classification (NCBI taxonomy): domain Eukaryota; kingdom Metazoa; phylum Chordata; class Mammalia; order Lagomorpha; family Ochotonidae; genus Ochotona; species Ochotona princeps. The sequence goes on along the minus strand of NC_080858.1, from coordinate 18,072,299 downwards.
ACGCTGGGCCCTGTACCCTTATTCTTTTTTTTTTTTTTTTTTTTAAGATTTTATTATTATTGGAAAGCTGGATATACACAGAGGAGGAGAGACAGAGAGGAAGATCTTCCATCCGATGTTTCACTCCCCAAGTGAGCTGCAACGGGCCGGTACGCGCCAATCCAATGCCGGGACCAGGAACTTCTTCCAGGTCTCCCATGCGGGTGCAGGGTCCCAAAGCTTTGGGCCGTCCTCGACTGCTTTCCCAGGCCACAGGCAGGGAGCTGGATGGGAAGTGGAGCTGCCGGGATTAGAACCGGCGCCCATATGGGATCCCGGGGCTTTCAAGGCGAGGACTTTAGCCGCTAGGCCACGCCGCCGGGCCCCTGTACCCTTATTCTTAAGAGAAGTTGGGTCCTTCTCAGTGCACTGGGATATCCCATGCTCCCTTCCTGTTATGGAAATGAAAAAATTCAAAACATAAACCACTTCACCTCCAAAAAAAGAAAAGACACATTTTGAATCACTTGTATTGAGTGACAGGTGTCCACAAAAGGCTCTGTATAGAGTTGCCCCTTGCACCCAAACGTTAATACAAGCATCTTCTTCCTCTTCAATGGCACCCAGAGCCCAAATCCAGATTTTAAAGCAAGTCCCTACCCCTGTGCTGAGCTGGATGGGCCTAGGGAATTTTTCAATAATTGGTCAACAGGTGGCAGTAATGTTTCAAAGCTTAAAATTCTTGCAACTGCCCAGGCTTTCACTTGTAGAATCACTTTCATTTCTTACCAGAACCATTAGAAACACAGAACAAAAAAGTATGGGCCAAGATTATCTGGGGGACCTTTTCCTGCAGACAGGATGAGGGGTCTTCCAGAAGTTCGTGGAAAATGTGCATTTTGAAAAACATATATGTGGATTTCAAAATCTCTTGTTGTCAAGATAAACATATCTTTTCATCCCAGTTTCCCCAGACTTCTTGAAGTGCCCTGGTATAAGGTAGTAAGGGTCCCAGCAAAGGGACTGGCTGGGAAGTGGCAGAGCGGGGGGCCAGCCCAGAGTGCTGGGTGAGGCTCTGCACTGTACCCTCTGTCCTTCAAGGATTTACACAGTAAGCTGGGGGCAAAGGGACCTCTTTGCTCCTCCCTCCCGCCTCACCCCATAACTATACATAACCGAATATACAAGGGAACTTCAAAATATTTATGGGAAAAATAGAACAAAAATAGAAGTTCATTTGATTCAAAAACATTCTAAATCCATGCATACAAGCAATCTTTTAAAATTTGTGGGAAATATGTATTGTGAGTCAACTAAGCCTTGAATTTCTTTTGATTTCATCTTCCATAAATGTTTCTTAAGAGATTTATTTATTTGAAAGGCAGAGTGACAGAGAGAGAGAGATCGAGATTTTCCATTCACTGGTTTACTCCCTACCAAAGCCAGGAGCCTAGAACTGATTTAGAAGTCTCAGGGGCCCAAATACTCAGACCATCTTCCACCGCTTTCCCAGGCATATTAGCAGGGAGCTGGATCAGAAGCCGAGGAGCCAGAATTCAAACCAGTGCTCTGATATGGCACACTGGCATGGCTGGTGCTGGCTTTACTCACTATGCTACAGAACATCCCACAAAAGCATACTTACTTCTTCCATTAAAAAAAGACCAATGTGTGGTAGCCCAGGGCTGAATGGCAGCTCCATAAAATCATTAGGCATTGCCAGGGACATTGCCATTTCTCAGCTAGCGGCTTCCAATACTTAAGTCACCTGAAATTCCAATGTGGCTATTGGAAATCTAGCCACCATGTCTACATTTTAAGTAGCAAGCAAAAGCAAGCAAGGGCATCTTCTAGAAATATCTGAATAATCTAGCTCCTCTTTAGAGAGCTTTTCTTGAAACTGCTCCCAAATTCTCCTCCATCTTATTGGCCACTCAAGGAAGACTAAGAAATGTCTCTCACATTTTAGGGGTTTGTTACTAAGGAAAATGAAGACAATAGGTTCTGAACAGGAAACAGATTGACCATGTGGAAATCACTCCCACATCCCCTGCTCTTCTCTTTCAAGCAAATGTCTCAGCCCTTGTGCTGAACAGCACCTTACTAGCCATAGTCTTTTCTCTTTGGCCCCATAATAACCTTGTAATAGACCGTGAAGGTTACTCAGCCTCCCAGTCCTCCCCTTAACTTCTAGCCACTTTTCCCTTGCCTAATTGATTCAAAGTGGACTCTCTGTTAGAGTTAGTTCATTGAAATCAAAACAAAATTCATCTTGCACACGACATTTACTTTCTTTGTTCCTGCAGAAATCAATGCACTATGCAAAGGTCCATTAGACTTGTTACTTCTGTGCCTGCTGGCAGTCTTGTGCTAGCCCTGCCATAATGTGGTGTGGGATATGTGGTAGGGGTGAGATGGGACAGCTTTTGCAGGCTCTCTTTTGGTTCCTTTGGTGTGCAAGGTAGACACAGGGTGACTTCCGATGGGAGAACCACATGTGGATCACACTAGCCAGTGTACATGGTCTTTAGAAGTAGCAGTATGGTTGTTAAAATGAGAAGACATTGGCCCTCTTCTTGACCTCTACCTCACTGCTTATCTGCTGTGGAATCCTATGAACTAAGTAGAACACAATACAGCTTTCTAACGCCTAGATTCACCCAATGCAGGTGTGATGGGCAGAGCATTGTCTCTCCTAGCTGTAAGTCGATCAATGATGAGAGGAGGGCACTGGAGCCTTTATGACATGCAGAAATTGTAGGGGCTGAGGACCAGAAGACACCCTGGCAGTTCTACGTGGTTCCAACACCTATTTCCCATGGGACAGTGTCCCTCCCAGAACTCAGCCATGCCTGTTTACCAGGATGATTTACAAAGCACAGAATTTCCCACTGAGTGCACCAACCTTCCAGCCAGAACCCCACTCTAGCACTTTCTTCAATGATTGCCCATCCTTTCTGTGATACCACTCAGGCGCTCTGGGAGACATTGATGGTAGAACTTCTTAGGAGTTAAGAACTTAGGAACAAATCAACAATGAAAACTTTACTGCCCAACAATACAAATACCTGCCCGTCCACCTCACCCCATCTCCAAACCAAGGCCAAAGCTGACGTGGTTTTTATAGCTGATTACATTCAAGGGGCCATTGCTTTTTAAACCTTCCTGACCCAAAATGCTTTATACACAAACCAATGTGAAAGCACAAAGGGCGTTCAAAAAGCTTCATGGAAAATGCACACTACGAACACATGGTGCAAACTCTATTTTATTTTTTGCTATTTATCTGAAAGAGTCAGCAAGAGATAAATGCAGGGTTGGAGAGAAAAAAATGAATAAATGAACTCTTATCTATTGGTTCACTCTCCAAATGCCTATAGCACTACCAGATTCCAGAGGCCAAAGCCAGAAGCCTGTATCTAGATCTCTCATGCGAATGGCAGGGACCTAATCACTCACACATCACAGCTATCTCCTAGGGTGAGCATTATCAGGAAGCTAGAATCCACAGCCAGAGCTCCAACCTGGCTACTTCAGTGCGTGGCTAAATGCCCACACTCCAAACTGTATGCTGATTTCATTTTCCATGAATTTGTTGAAGTACTCATGTACAGAACTGTTTTGCAGGATTAGAAATTCTTGAAGAACAGGTTGAATCCGATTAATTCTTGCTCTGCTACAAGTATAACTGATTGTTTTGCATTGGACATAGTGGAGACAAAAGATGCAAGATTATGAGCAAGGGATATTAGATATCTATTTGATAATGGACTTGAGTGGCAGGGGCAATCACACAGCAGACACATTTCTCTTTGCTCAATGAAAACCTCCAAATGCTTGTCAAACTACTGAATGTCTCCTATCTACCTAGGGCATAGAGGCCAGATCTCCAAGGTATGAAGGATGTTAAAAAAGAAAGAGAGAGAGAGAAAGGGAGACAGAGAGAATAAAAATGAAAGCATAATGAGCATTCCCTCAAGCCCTCCATTTTGTGTTTTCTCCTTACGGGACCCTAATTTTGCAGGACTCCCAAACTCAGGTACAGAAGGGCAGTTGATTCAAGGTGACAATCATTCCTCTGTGTCCTCCTGCATTCCGGCCCCTCCCCCAGATGTACATCCCCTGGGCAAGTTCCTGTCATTCAGGGTTGGACTTTTCATTCCAAGCAACTAGGCATTCCCAAGAGTCACACACAGCTCTTCTGGGAAGGGTTGTTCTCTCAGCACTGTTTTGTCTTGTTTCAGTTGTGGACCCCAAAGTTTCTTCCATTGCCAATCGAGTTGCTGAAATAGTGTACTCCTGGCCACCACCAGAAGCGCATTTCCAGGGACCAAGCTCCGGTGCCAGTTTGACAAAACAGTCTCTCCATATTCAGTTTGAAGGCGGTGGGCTGGAAGCCTCAAGTTCTAAGAAAGGTACATCTCCCTTCCGAGTGTCTGCATGGGGTTTCTGGGTAGAGGTGTACGCACATTTTTTTATTTATTTAGCTCAGAAGTCAGCAGCTTGGGAATCTGTGACAACGGGATCTAAGGACAGGACAGCAACATACACCATCAGGCTGAACAGACGTGGCAAGATCATAGCTATATCACAAGAAAAGTCTATCCAGTGAGAGAGAGAAACTCAAAGTTTGCTTTCAACCTTACTACAGTGGGAAGTACAGTCTTAGACTTGATTGTGCCACTAGTAGTTCCAGGCCAGATTGCTTTGTACAGAGTCGGACCATGCAGGAACCCAGGAGTTTATATGGTTTTGGGCTCCTGTAAAGCTGAAGGCTGTCACATACTAGGTCTGCTCCAGAACAGAGATGTAATGACCAAACGGAACCAGCTGTCACCAAAACCAAAGCAGTAACAGAGTGTGTCGATTCCACCATGCTACAGGGACAGTGCACTCTGAAGGGACAGTTGAAGAGAATAGGGCTAAGTGCCCCAGAGAGGGAGGGAAGCTGCTTAAGCCTAACTTCACCAGTGACACACTCTTTCTTCCCAAATCCTAATGGAGGATGCAAGACAGAAACTGCTGGGTTTTTAGCTCCCAAAAGCACAAGGCAAAAGTTCCCCCTGCAAAGATGCTGGTAGTTCCAATGCCTGAAATAGGGTGGTGGTTTTGTCCATCCCTGACTATAGAGAAGAGGCCACAAATGGCCACAGGGGCATTAGGAAGAAGGAGCTACAGGAGAGGAAGAGGCCTCTGAGTCTGCTCAAAAGAAAGGACTGACACTTTATGGCTAGCCCCAGTGTGTCCAGGAGATGGGACATAACATGGTAAGCCAAGCTAAGGCCCCTATCTTCCACGCATGGGAGACATTAAGACCTCAACTTTCCCAAAGAGCAGCAGCTTCTGATTAAAAAAAAAAAGAAGAAAAAAAAACTATACCAGTACCTGGAGCCCCAGTCTCCTCACCTTTTTGGGACATATTGCATCTTATCTGGGACAAGCCTGAGGGCTGCATGGATCCAAAGACTGGCAGAAGTAAGAGACAACATTCTCTTAGTAACTGGCTTTTCTCCGGGATCTGTCCTATAGCAATGACCATTTTTGTCATGTGTAATTTTATAATTATCCATTTTTATTTATTTGAGAGGCAGGGAGAGAAGGAATGCTCTCATCTACTGGTTTATTCTCAACATGCTGATTACTGCCAGGGTTGGATCAGGATGAAGGCAGGAGCCAGAAACTCAATTCTGGTCTCCTACGTGCTTGGCAGGAAGTCCGTTACTTGAGCCATCACCTGCTGTGTTGGCAGAAATTTGAAGTCAGAAGCCAGAAACCGGGCCAGGAAGCCAGGTACTCTGCTTTGGGATGCACGCAACCTCACTGCTAGGCCAAACACCTGTCTCAGCTGTTAACAAGTTTTGAGACAAGAAAAATCATACTCTACCTCACCTGTTCCAACACACACTCAACACACTGTTGCTGTTAGCAGGCCTGCTGTCTACCCGCCGTTTTAACCTCAGGGGTGGGGAATTATATTAGCTAGTTTATATCCCACTTTCTGATCAAGGACATGGCATGCAAAGAACACATTTTCATCAGATAAAATACAATCGGATTTGAAAGATAATGTAAAAAACAGAAACATGAAAATAAGTTGAGTTTAGGAAAGAAGCTGATACCCAAGATGTGGCCTAGAGACAATATTCACCCTCTTAAATTCCGAGTCTTCCACTCAGCTCAAAGCTCCCAGCACCTAGCTCAAAGGAGACAAGAGAATCCAACATGGTGTCAGAAGTGTAAAGCCTAGAGGGAAATCCTGCCATATTCATACACGAGAGCAGGCAGAGCACAGGTGATGCCTTCAACAACATTCTTCTATCAAAAAGTATGATGAGTTTCACAGTGAAAACTCCGGGGGGAGAAGGTGAGGTGTAAGCCTAAGAAGAGGAAAAACAGAAATGTGGGCAAAGCAGGGAAAGAGTCTGAACCGATTTTCTCTGAGCAGCAGAGCTGAAGGTTTGTTTGCTAAGAATTAGAAAGCATGTCTCTTCTTTAATCCCTCATTAAGCCACAAGCATTACCACTGGAAAATTATTCAACAGTATTTAGCAAATAACTGGAATTTCTTCCTGCAGATGAAGAGGATGAAATAATAGCCAAAATTGTGGAGCTACTGAAGTATTCGGGAGATCAGTTGAATAAAGAGGTATGACAGGCATTGCACTGATAGTGTGATCTCTTTCTGTGCCCATGCAATAGTGCATGAGAATGGAATTGGGCTGCAGGTTGTCACTCTACTGCGTTTCCAAAGTTCTGGTTTCCACTGAGTCGTAAGTTTTATTTCCCTTGGAGTCTAACTTCTTCTCACTGGCAGTATCTCAAAAAAATGAATCGCTTTTGCAAAGCATCAGTAACCCTTCTGGAGCCTTCCTGGAATTTCTGGAAACTAACAAAGTCACTTTATTATTGCAAGGAAAGATGCCAGTAAATTAAAGCTTGCTGAACAGAATTGCTAATCTCACTCCCTGTGGAACAGATCCACAGCAAAGTTTAGACCCTTGCATTGGCTCTGCTGCCTGGATTTCTGGGAGGCATAGTTGCCAGAGGCCAGAGGCCTTTATGAAATCTTTTCTCCCTCGCCTGGAGTTGCCAGACTCTGCTCAAGGTGTGTTTGAGCAGTTTGGCCAGGGAGGCAGGTTCGTGTTATTTGGGAAGACTTGTAGACTTCCTGCCATCTTTAGGTTGAGATCCATCCTTCTGACCGGGAGTCTGTAGAAAATGTTACCTGCAGGTAGAGCTGGCGAGCAAGCACACGGTGTAGCCGGAGGGGCTTCTCTTCTTCTGAACACGGTTTTCTCCTATATCCCTTGTCCACAGACCACTGAGTCATCTTGAGGACACACCCATCAGGCTCTGGCTTAGGGAGCCTTGTCCTTTGTTTTTGCCAGTGGCCACAGGAAGGGAGTCAGGCCCCCAGAGCTTGTACAGAAGCTGGGCAGCCACTCTGTCCTGGCACAGTGTGCTCATAGCTGCTCTTGACAACTCTGGCAGGAGTGTGCTCAGAGTCATTAGAAGGGTGGAGGGCCTGAGAAATGGCACAGAAGGGAAATGGTGTGAAAACCAGGGATATTAGAGGCTAAAGACAGAAGAAGGCAGCACATGAGTTGGGAGCTGTAGGTGGAGGGTGGAGAGGATGCAGAGCAAGCAGAAAACAGCACAAGGCACGTGAACATGACCTAAGGAACACCTGCCTGATCCCAGAACCTGCACCAAGGCAGTTGTGGGGCAATTTCTTCCCCTTGTAAAAATGAACTCTACCCTGGGGACTGCCCATCAGGGTCCTAGGCTACCATACAAAAGAAGGATCTTCCCATTGCCAGCCACCATAGCAGGAAAAAGATTCTTGAGCAACTCTGAAGTTCTAAGGCCTTCATGGCCACTCCCTTCCAGCTTCCCTGAGCGGTGACCTGCAGTGAGCCACCAGAGGTCACTGAGGTTGGGGACCAGAGGTGATGTGAAGATTTGGGCTGTGAAAACTGATGTGCTTTCTTCTTTACCTTAAAGGGCCACTCTGAACAACCTGCCTGCACCTGACACTCTATCTTGATTTCAGGTGGTAGTTTATATTAGAGAGAGGTATCTTTGTGATTATTCCCTTTACATATTTACCCAAAAGAGATTGGTTGGACACACAGTAGGGGTGACCTTGTACTGTGTGGATGTTGAGTCCCACCCCCTCACCTCGCAAATACTGGGAGAAGCAATGCTAAGAGGGCTGGGCCACAGCCAGGGAGCACTACAAAGCCACCCACCGCCAAGAATACACAGAGGCCGGACCTGCACCTGCCAGAGAGGCCAAAGTGCAGGTTCAACTACAAGGTGAGTTGGCCAGGTGTTCTGTGCAAGGTGTTTCTGCTGGCATTTAGTTATTTTTTTTATTATCATTACCAATTTATTTTCATTTATTTTAAACGCAGAGACAGAGACCCCAGACAGAGACAAAGAGATAGTCTAATGGTCACTCCCCAGATTCTGGCAAGAGGGAGAGCTGGACCAGGGCAGGGGCAGGAGCTGGGAACTCCATCCTGTCTCATGTGGTGTCTGGGACCCAAGTACTTGAACCGTCTCTCCTATGGAGCACATGAACAGGAAGTAGGGATTTGGAGCAGAGCTATAACTCAAACCCAGGCACTCCAATACAGCCTAAGCAGTGTTTCGCCTACTGTGCATGATACCTACCACTAGTGTTTGATCCTTCTACTATCCTGGCAGCATCTGGACTTCCAGGCACCCACTAAGGCTTGGAGCCATGCTTCTTCAGTTGCACACTGTCAAACAGAAGTCCTTCCTGGCTGTAGAGGAAGCTGGTCATTCCTGCTTCAAATCTGTAAATCATTGAGAATCCTTTCTCCCAAAGTGGGCGAGTGGCTGTGGTTCAGACAAAGGACACAGCTCTACATAGCATCTGATCGATCTTCCGAATATTCCTCTTAGAAACAATACTAGTTGAATAGCTGTTTAGCTTATAGCTCCTCATGGATGAAAAGAGAGGATCATCTTTTTTTCTTTTTGTTTATTTGAAAGTCAATTGCAGAGTCTGGCATGATGGCTCAATTGCCTAAGTCCCTACCTCCTAGCACCGTGATCCCATATGGGTGCTGGTTTGTGTCTAAACTACTCCACTTCCCATCCAGCTCCCTGCTTGTGGCCTTTGGAGCATGGCCCAAAGCCTTGGGACTCTGCACCCACATAGGAGACCTGGAGGTTCCTGGCTGGATTGGCTCACTCCGGCCATTGCAGCCATTTGGGAAGTGAACTAGCAGATGGAAAAACTTTCTCTCTGTCTCTTCTTCTCTCTGTAACCTCTTCCTTTCCAATAAAAACAAATAAATCTCCATATATATGTATATATATGTGTGTATATATATATGTGTATATATATATACATATATATATATATATATGAAAGGGAAAGAGAGATAGTGATTAACTCCCCAGGTGGCTGCAACCAGAAGCCTGGAGCTTCATTTGAGTCTCCCACAGGCATAGCAGGGAATTCAAGTACTTGGGCCATCTTCCATAGTTTTTCCCCGGCTACAATACTATGTTACAATATTCACCCCAGAGAATTTTCAAGCCAAGTTTTAGATCTTGTCCACTAAGAAGCTTCTGGTTTCACACAGCATCCATTATATTAATAGACATTTTAGGGACAGCTTTCCACGAGGACAGAATAAAAAGATAGTGCAGATCTGATAGGACTTTTTAAAGCCTTTTTATGTTACTTGATGACATAAGGCCTGATATTTACAAGAAATAGAGGAACTATTTGGTTCTCTCAAAAGTAAAGCCTGGTAGTACAAAACAGCTAAAGCAGAGAGATGCCAGGACTAAGGAAGAGCTTGGGGGTAAAATCGATTGGGCAGAAAAATGGGAAAGCAACCAATGGATTAAGTATTTTACAAGGTGATCATATGCACTTCAGGGAATCTTTCTGACCTTCTCCACCCCATCCCATGCTCCCAGTGTTCTACAAAATGACTGACATCTCCAGCACCTCTCTTTCATGTCTAACTCAATAGGTACCATGATCATCCAAGTTTAGAAATGAAGTGCAGAGGTTAAGTCATCTCTCCAAGACTGCATGGCTATAAAGAAGGAAGACAAGGTTTGAACAGCTTAGATTCTGTTACACTGCCCAGCCATGTGCACTTGGCATTATTCTACAACTCTCATCTGACTGGAAGCCCTGTGGGTGAAGACCCAAATATGAGCTATCTAAAGACCCTGCCCATTGCAAGATCCCACGAAACATTTGTCAGGGGTCAAATCTCCAGTTGTGCCACGTCTTTATCCCAGTGAACTCACAGGGCAGGTACATGGCTCAGCCTGGTGCTGTAGACAACACACTATGGCTATGACTGGACTCCCAGGGTTTCCCACAGGTGCTTTAGTGGTCCATGTGTGAGCTGGAAAGTGCTCTTCATCTACCCCACAGGACCAACCTACTCTTCTGAATGTTTTTCTACTTCCACACAGCTGAAGATGGACATGACTTTGAAGAGTAAATTCCCAGAGGGACTGTCCTACTCTGTTGTCAAGACCATCACAGACCAGTTCCTCAAGGGTGTGGACACCAGAGGAGAATCAGAGGTGAAAGCTCAGGGCTTTAAGGCTGCACTTGCAATAGATGCCATAGCCAAGCTCACAGCTATTGATAATCACCCAATGAACAAGGTGCTGGGCTTTGGCGCCAAGTACCTAAAAGAGAACTTCTCATCCTGGATTCAGCAGCATGGTGGATGGGTAAGTGTATCCTATTAAAAAATGAAAGCAGGGGATGGGCATTTGGCACAGTGGTTAAGACACCTGCTTGGGAAACTCACATCCCATACTACAGTGCCTAGGTTCCAGTCCCTTCTCTGCTAACAATCTAGCTTCCTCCTAATGCACATCCTAAGCAACAGCCCATTTACTTGGGTTCCTGCCACTCACATGGAAAATCAAGTTAGGGTTCTAGGCTCCTAGTTTCAGTATGGCATAGCCTCAATGTTATAACCGCCTGGGAAGTGAATCAGCAGATGGAAGATCTCTCTCCCACTCTATGTGTCCGCCTTTCTAATAAGTGCAAATCCATTTTTAAAAGATTTTAAGGAAAGCTTTTTAAAAAAGAGTCAATAAAAACTAATCTTCTCAGAGCTTAAAGGAGAAGAAACATGAAGATTTTAGTTTTCAAGAAACGGAACACATCTAGCAAGCCTTTCTCATGGGTTTAGGATACTTGAGTGGCAATAGATAGATCCCATTGAGGGGGACCTATTTTTAGTGATAACCCTTATCGCCAATAAATATTTACTGAGCTCCCTGAGAGTATGTGGGGTATGTATGGGGCAGAAAGGAGGGAGATAACAGGAAGTGAGCAGATACTGGTATATGAAATGTTTACATGGATATCATTTGTGTTTTCACACACTATGCAGGCAGCGGAAGTCTGGTGATGAGACCGGCCTGACAGGCTGTTCCTCTCACTTGGAGACACTGATGGGGCGAGAGCCAGTCTCATGCTGAGCTCTGTAGTCATGACATTTTGCCATTGCTGCTTTGACTCCTGCATTTGTCAGGGACAGTTTGCTACAAACTAAATAGCAAACAAACTTTCATGTATCTTTAATGACTTAATATCAGTAAAACAGACCTTTCCCCTATATCTCAGCCTCAATTCCCTCCCTATCCTTTATCTCCAGTCCTGAAGATCTTACCATTGCCATGTTCACATTGTTTGTCAAGATGTTCCGCCCTAGCATGTATGTCTTAGTGGGCCTGGACCATTTCTAGAACAGGCTTTTGCTCCTCACTACTCTTAGTCCTCTTTCCTCTAGATGGTCCAGGAGCCAGTAATAGCACCGTGACCCTGAGACCTTCCGACCAGCTCCATCTCTTGTCCATCAGAAGGGCAGCTGGTCCTAGGAGGCTGTAGGGCCCACTGTCGTCCTCAGCGACCACCCATTCAGTTCGTCTTTTGTGTTTCCAGTTTCCTTTTTCACAACGTAGAATAGCCCTTAAACCAGGAAGGTCACCACTAGTTCTAAAAAGGAGACTTATTCCCCAACATTAGTTCACTCCTACATTTTGTGCCAGAGCACCCTCAAATCCCCCTATGCCCCCAAGCCTTTCCTCACCACTCCAGCTCAAGGGCTTCGTCGGTCTCCAGCCTTGCACAATCCTTCATGTTTGTGCCATCATGATGCAAACATGGTCACATTCCCAATGGACTATGTCTCAAGGGTTCATTTTTCAACCACATTATCATATATGTAGAAAAGAATGATAGCTCTGTCTTCCTAAACAGGACAGGGTGATAAGCCTACAGGAACTTGCACTGCTCCCCAGGGCATCCTGATGTCTCTCAGTAGCATCCCAGTTATGATGTGGTACACAAATTCTCCCAAAGCTCTGGGCTTCAGACTATCTCAATCCTCCACATTCCATTGCAGTAGCATTTAATCTACCCAACGTAACTGTAAAGAAGTCTGTGAGAACTACAAAGCAACCATGATGTACCAGGGCACTTCAAATAATCCATGGAAATGTGTAATTAAAAGACAAGTTTCTTTTGGTGTGAATGCTTTTGAAACCTATGCACTGATTTTTGTAATATGCTTTCCCATAAGCTTTTTTTGAAGGCCCTATTAGTTCCATTCTTCACACAGTATCCTCCCATTTCATGGCTGTTTCCTTCCATAGCTCTCATTATTTTATAGACAGGAGAGATGTTCAGGTAATACTTCTAGAACAGAGAATGAACGAATCAAGTGAATAAAGTACTACCCTGGTTGCAATGCAAGCTCATTTCTCACTATGCAGCCCACATCACAGGGTGGCCATGCAGGCAGACATTGCAATCTCACCCTTCCACCACACTTTGAAAGGGGAACTTCACAGCCCCCATCACCATCGACCTCCCAGTAGCTATTTCTCTGAATTTTACATTCAGCCTCATAGCATTCTCATCTTCGTGCAAAGCCCCAGCTGTTTACAACCACTATGTAACATAAGCTCTAAGCTTATGTCTTCCTTGCAGGCATAGCAAGGCTGCCACTCACCTTCCCAAGCCATTCCCAGCCCCCAGTGCAGCCTGATCCTCAGGCCATGCCCATGAGAAGAAAGGAGTTAACAGGCATGTGTTTTTGCTTCAGCCATGAATCAAACTTGGAATCTTGAGAATCTATTTCTCTTCTTCTCCCCAATCTCCATCTAGGAAAATATACTTGGGATAGCACATGAACAAGAAGTAGACTGAAATATCAGACGATTTGTCATCTGGAAAACTCATTGTCCAACACTGGTCCTGTGTGTGTCTTGGCGCCAGACTGTGGGAGGAAATAAATACACCAAGCATGTGACACTGGCCTGAACTCTCGAAAACCATTCTTTCTGTGACTTGAGAAGGCAGCGGGGGAGGCCTTGCTCCTCCAGAGCTCACAGACTTTCACGAATTGGTCCCAAAGCTGGGTCCTTTCAGGCCCTCCACTGCGGGCACAGAAGATAAGTGGTAATCTTCCTCTCCAATGTTCATCCTGTCTCTTTCTTTAGGGGGAGTGTGTTACAGATATCTGCTGGTCTCATGATGGGGAAGTGATAAAGTGCATGTACTGACTCTTTAGTTTGCTTGTATTATTTATTTTGTAAACTGTACTTGGAATGGCCTGGTAATGATGCTATTTGAAGTTAACGCTTGAACAAAAGGCTGCTAATGTTCACAGACAAGGCTCACAGAAAAACTTTTCCATGTACTGCTAAAGTCAGTGTCCTAACATCCCTGAGGTTGGGAAGTATATATATTTTAAAAAGCGTATGTGGCTCACAAGTCTGCCAGGTTGAAGTTCCTAACACCCTGCTGCCGGCATCCTGGCTGCATCACCTCATGGTGGAGAAGTACACCAGCCACCTGCAAAAAGAACATGCATAACGGTAACAAAGCAAGAGACCAGGGAGGCCGCACACTCAAGCTATTGGTAACAGCCTGCTCTTATAGAATACATGCACTCCTACCAGAGCTAGCCCAATCCTGCAAGTCACCTCAAATTCATTCAGAAAGGTAAGCAAAGCACCTTCATAACCTAATGTTCTTCCACTAGGCCTCACCTCCTAGAGGATCCACCACCTGAATACCACCCATGGAGACTCAGCTTTTCACATCTGAATCTTTGGGAAACAAACCACATCTAGACAACTGCACTGCTATATCCATTAGTTTGGCGGGATGTTTGGCAGTTTATGCCTTTTCTTATTTACTCCTCTTTGGAGGTTTATAAAATCTCCATTTGAGGCCTGGTGCAATGATCAATTACCTAATTCTCCCCCTTCAGGTGCCAGGATCCCGTATGGATGCCAGTTCATACCTTAGCTGCTCCACTTCCTATCCAGCTCCTGTCTTATGGCCTGGAAAAGCAGTGGAACATGACCCAAGGCCATGGGAGGCCTGGAAGAAGCTCCTGGCACCTGGCTTCAGATTGGCTCAGCTCCAGCTGCTGTGATAATTTGGGGAATGAACTAGCAGATGGAAGATCTTTCTGTATCTCCTCTGTAAATCTGCCTTTCCAATAAACACAAATTTTTAAAAACAAAAACAAACTTCCATTTGGCACAAAGCCATTACTCCCACTAGACTGAACTCTTACCTTTACATTACATGATCTCTGGAGCTTTCGATTCTCTGTGGTCAGGCTGAGTAGCTGGTAAAACAAATACACAAGAACATCACTGTCCAAGGTGTCTTGGGAGGGTGGGCATAATGCAGGTTAAGCCACTGCTTGGTAAGTCCACATCTTACATGGATTGCCTGGTTCACATCCTGGCACCTCTACCTCTGATCCAGCTTTCTGTTAATAGTGGGAGGCAGTAGATAATGGCTATAATGCTTGGATCCAAGTGGGAGACCAAGATGGAATCCTGAATTCCTGGATTCAGCCTGGCCCAGCCCCAACTGCTACAAACATTTGGGAAGCAGACCAGTGAATGGACAATCAATTTCTCTCTCTCCCTCCCTCTCCAGTATTGAAACAAGTAATTTTATTTTTTTTTCTTAAAGTATTTTTTGATTGTAAAACAGTTGCAGGCTTCTTTGAGGATCAGACGAGCTAAGCATATCAAATGCTTAGAACAGCTTTTGGTATTTGTGTTCTCTTCTCTTCCCTAACATGTGCTGCCCTTGGTTAAGCTGAAATTCTCCTTTTCTCTCAAAACAGTCACTGGTTGTTTTTCTGAAATTAATACTGCTTAGAATGAGATGTTTCTTTCTTTTTTTTTACTTAGTAAACTAGATTTGATTGTAAGTGTTTAAGACACATGGAAATTTTTAAAAACACTATCAAAACCATAAGGCACTACAAATGCCTGAATTTCTAGCACCCAGCATGTGAACAGAAGCAAAATACATTCTTTTTCTTTTTTGCAAAAAATAGATTCTTTTTTAAAAGATTTATTTATTTATTTTCTGTCCTTTTTTCATTTTTTTATTATATTTTTGACAATCTTTATAGTTAATTAGGCTCAAGGGCTATAGGAGAGTGGGTAAACAATTATTTCCATATTGTTTCCTTCATGTATCTGAGGTAAGGGGGGATATTGAGGAGAAGCCACACCCAGTTTCCAACCCACCCCAGGTCCCGGACGTGGGGCATGCTCTGAAATACTTGCTCAAGTGGTTTCGATAGTTCACCAGTTAGGAATCACTGCCTATCTCTCCACTCCAAGCACAATGAGGTCATTGAAGAATCCACTGATTGACATAGTCCATCATAGAGTCTCCATTTGCCCAGTATTTCGCTGCCAACATATAGCTGAGAAGTCATATATACAGAGAGGAGGAGAGACAGAGAGGAAGATCTTCTGTCCGATGATTCACTCCCCAAGTGACCACAACGGCCGGTGCTGCACCAATCCAAAGCCAGGAACCAGGAACCTCCTCCGGGTCTCCCACGCGGGTGTAGGTTCCCGAAGCTTTGGACCATCCTCGACTGCTTTCCCAGGCCACAAGCAGGGAGCTGGATGGGAAGTGGAGCTGCTGGGATTAGAACCTGTGCCCATATGGGATCCCGGCGCGTTCAAAGCAAGGACTTCAGCCGCTAGGCCATGCCGCCGGGCCCGAAAAAAAGAGATTCTTAATAAACTTCTAATAAACAAATGAGTGAATGGGTCAATCAGATACACCTCCGGGTTCCAGGAATAAAATAGAACTTATTACCAAATGTTGCACTGGCCTATCCACCTCAATAAAAAGATACACTCCTTCACTTCCATCTCCCACCTGAAAAATCACAAACGTTAGGGATGCCAGACTTCTCTTTTACAAAAGAAAACTTGAAGACCATCCTATCCCTCACTTTGACCCCAGCACTCCCAATTAGTAGCAGCTTCTCTGATATATCACACAGCCCGGCCCCAGAGCCTTCCTAACTATGTTCTGTCAATTTGGAATGTTCTTATCAGTTGTTCTCCTTTTCCCATACCATCACCAATGCAACAAACTCTGGCTCATCTTTCCAGATCTACTCCTTCATTTGCTCCAGGAATCATTTGCTAACCCTCTCTCAGCCATCACAAGGCTGCCTTTGGATGCCTTCCCTCCAAAGAATGCTCTTAGACTTGAGCATTCCTCCTCACAATCTGTGCTGTAAGAACTGACTAGACAGGCATGGTGAATGTTTCCGAGTCTTTATCAGTGAACTGTAAACTCTTGGAACCAAGTATTTCAAATTCAACTTTGCATACTGAATGCCTGGCATATTTTTGACACAACTGCAGAACCATAGCCTCGCCTTGCTGTTACAGCTTGTCAATCAGTGTGATTGGAATATGGCCCAAGCTACATGTAGTTATAACAAGCTCTCCAAATGTTTTCCCAATACAATTTACAGATCAAGTCAAGATAAACATTAATCAGATTTGGTTTCCTGCTTGACACACTGAAATAACAGACAAATACACCGGTTCTCTGGGAAAGCAAGTGAGCCCTGTGACTGCATGAGAGTATTTTTGCAGATGAAGTTCCTGGGCATTTGAGAGAGGAACCCACATAGAACTTAGTGGCTTCCCTGAGAATATCAACCGGGGGGTGGGGGGCCATGGGAGATCAAATTAATAGAGACTTGATGAGAGAAAAAAGAAAGGGCAAACACAGCTCCAGAGAGTGGCTCCCGTTAAGTGTTCAGATGAGTACTGAATACCACATGCCTGTGAAGCTAATGCCCAAAGTTTGGGAAAGAGCCACTGGAAACATTAAAAAAGAAATAACTCTCCAAAGCTTACAAAAGGCCAGGAGCAGTGCCCGTTTCTGCACTAGGTAGAATGCCCAGAAGAATTTTGCCTCAGAGGTGGAAAAAAAAATCAGCCGTAGACTAAACACTCTTTTGACCCTGCCCCCTCAATTATTAAGAATAGAAATTGAAAGGATTAAATATCAAGTTGTTCAGCTGTGTTCCAGAACAAAGCACAAAGATCTTTACAGGATTACCAAAACATCCCACACCCAACAGGGTCACATTCACAATGTCTGGCATCCAATCAAAAGTTACAAAGCTTGCAAAGAAGCAGAGAAATATGATGCACTATGAAGAGAAAAAAAATGAAGAAAATCACTTTAGAAAAGATACAGATCACAGAATAACCACACAAAGGCATCAAAAATTGTGTAGTTATATTCTACACCAAGCTTGCACACATCGAAGCTATAAATGTGAGTCAGACCAAATTTGTAGAAGCAAAATCTACAACAGTTCAATGAAAACTACACTGAACTAGATTAGCAGCACACTAGAAATAGCAGTAAAACAGATAAGTACAATTGAAGACACAGCAATAGATTCACCATAAAACATTTGAAAAAAAAAAAAACAGTGAATTGTAGAACAGCCTCTAAGGTAATGAATATATAAGAATGGATTGAATGTTTTCTAAATTTGATGAAAATTATAAACCCACAAAATCAATGCATGTCAAGCACAAAAACATGTAGAAAACTCCACCAAGACATGTAAGAAATTGCATAAAGTCAGTGACAAAAAATACGTTAAAAGCTGCCACAGGGCCTGGAGGCATGGCCTAGCGGCTAAAGTCCTCGCCTTGAAAGCCCCGGGATCCCATATGGGCGCCGGCTCTAATCCTGGCAGCTCCACTTCCCATCCAGCTCCCTGCTTGTGGCCTGGGAAAGCAGCTGAGGACAGCACAATGCATTGGGACCCTGCACCTGCGTGGGAGACCTGGAAGAGGTTCCTGGTTCCCAGCATCAGATCGGCGCACCGGCCCGTTGCAGCTCATTTGGAGAGTGAATCATCGGACGGAAGATCTTCCTCTCTGTCTCTCCTCCTCTCTGTATATCTGACTTTGTAAGAAATTAAATAAATCTTTAAAAAAAAAAAGCTGACACAGCAAAAGTTATGTTACATACCAAGAACAATTGGGGCAGCATTTAGGATACCTCATGGGGTATCAGGATCCATGTCAGTGCTTGGGGTTGGGTCCTAGCTCCATTCCTGACTCCAGCTTCCAGCTTATGCACGCCATGGGAGACAGCGGAGATTGGCTTTCTAATTTCTGGTGTTGGCCTAGGCCAACTCTGGCTACTGCAAACATCTGGAGGATCAGAAAGAAACTACACTGCAGGAAAAATGAACGTCCAGAGGAATTGAGGGAAACCATCGAGGGTGCCAGTACATACAGTGTGGTAGATCCATAAGGGAAAGAAAAACGCAAAGGAAACATTTGAAGAAATAAATATATAAAGATATGAACATAAACACTCAAGGAGCTCAAAGACCTCCAGATAAGATGAACTGAAAAAAAATGGACTCCAAAATACATTCTATCAGACTTTCGAAAGACAGGGAATCTTTTCAATTTTTTGAAGATTTCATTGAAAGTATGACAGATAGAGGCACAGAAAGATCTTCTGTCCACTAGTTCACTCATCAAATAACTATGATGCTGATAATGGTCCAGGAGGAAGTCAACAGCCCAAACTTCAGGCAGCAGGGTACCAAGCATTTGTGCCATCCCAGCTACTCTCCTAGCCACCTCAGTAAGGAGCTAGATCCAAAGCTGTGCAGCAGGCATGGCACAATGGCTAAATTCTCAGTTTGCAAGTGCCAGGATCGAATACAGGCACTGGCTTGTTTTTTGGCTGCTCCATCAACCATCCAGCTCCCTGCATATGGCCTGGGAAAGCAGCAAAGATGGCCCAAGGGCTTGGGACCCTGCACTCATGTGGGAGGCCCAGGAGATACTAACTCCTGGCTCTGGGCTCCGGATCAGCTCAGCTCTAGCACTTGTAGCCATCTGTGGAGTGAACCAGTGGATGGAAGATCTTTCTCTTCTCTCCTTCTTTCGGTAAATCTGACCTGCCTGCCGATAAAATAAATCCTTCTACAAAAAAGTGGCCTTTTGAGCTGCTGCACCACAACACCAGCCCTAAGAGAAAAAAATCTTAGGAGCAGATACATCATATTTGAGGGCCTCTTAGTCAGACCATCAGCAAAATTTTCATTAGAAACTCCTGATGGCCTGGTGCAATGGCCCAGTGGCTACATCCTTACTTTGAACACAACTGGATCCCATATGGGTACTGGTTTGTGTTCCATAACTTTCCCTCTGTGCAACTCTGTCTTTAAAATAAATAAATCTTCAAAAAGAAAACATACAGAGATGGAAAATAGTAAATTTTAAATGCTTTGCTACTTCTAAAAAAATTATTTATTTCTATCAGAAAGACAGACTTTACAGAGAAAGATCTTCCATGGTTGATTCTCTTCCCAAATGGCTACAACAGCCGGAGCTGAGCTGGTGCAAAACCAGCAGACAGGAGCTTCTTCTGGGTCTACCATGCACACGCAGGGTGCCAAGGCCTTGGGCTGTCCTCAACTGCTTTCTCAGGCAGTAAGCAGGGAGCTGGATGGGAAGTGGGGCTGCTGGGACAAGGCAGAGGACTTTAGTTACTAGTCTACCATGCCAGGCTCCAAATCATTCTTTAATCACGGCATATATCTAAAGCAGATCAACAACATGCTTGCAACAAAGACTGAGAAAATCGAAAAGACAGTTTTACATTAATAGGTGGAGACTTCAATACCCTATTGTAATAATGTTTGAAATAATCAGAAAAAAAAAACACCATGGAGAACTTAAAAATTCAGTAAGATTTAATAGACCTATTGCACACTCTACTTAACAGACAACTGCTGTGCAAAACAGTTCCTCAAGTAATGAAAAACAGAATCATCATATAATAGAGCAAGTATACATGTGAATGTATTCCCAAAAGAAATGAAAGCAGTCTGAGATATTTGTATATCTCTTTAAGATTTATTTAATTTTTTTAAACTGGAAATTCAAATATACAGAGAGGAGGAGAGACAGAGAGGAAGATCTTCCATCCGATGATTCTCTCCAAGTGGCTGCAACAGCCAGATCTGAGTCGATCAAAAGCCAGGAGCCAGGAACCTCTTCCAGGTCTCCCACTTGGGTGCAGGACCCCAAGGCTTTGGGCCATCCTCGACTGCTTTGCCAACTCATGAGCAGGGAGCTGGAAGGGAAGAAGGGCTGCCAGGATTAGAACCGGCACCCATATGGGATCCTAGTACATGCAAACCAAGGACCTTAGCCCCTAGGCTACCATGCCAGGGCCCTGTATATCTCTCTTATAGCAATGTCACTTGCAACATCTAAAAACGTAGAAGAAACTCAATTGTCCATGCCTAGGATAGACATGTAAAGCCTTTTGGCCTTAAAAAGAAAAGAAATTCTACCATATGAATGAACCTTGAGAACATGATGCTGTTATTTCACCAGTCACAAAGACAAATACCATATGACTCTACTTACAGAGGTACTTAAAGTAATTAAAACTACAGAGACTACAATAGGACTGTGACTGCCAGAGGAAGAGGGAAGTTGGGAGTGGGGACAGTTGCTTAGTAGGTAGAGTTTCAGTTTAAGGAGATGAAGTTATGGAAAAGGATCCTGGGTTGACAGTTACACAAAATCATGAATGTATTTCTTGCAACTGCTTAATATCATTATGTTAATGCATATTTTATGACAATTTAAAAATGCAGGTAGGTAGAATTCACAAGGGAAAGGAAGAACAGGAAATACTTGTTTTAAGCTTCTCATACACAATATGGTAGAAAGAAAATTAGCCAAGACAGAAAAGGCTTGAGTAATGTAAGCCAAGTGATGACACCCACAAAACTACTGCACCTATTAAGGCAAAAATACATTATTTTTTTCAAGGTCTCATTTCATTAGTATAATCAGTCTGTTTCATGAAACAAGATTCTATAGTAGAATTATGAGCCATTGTGTGAGCCATATGTGGGTATGGACGAGCCATGGCTGGGTTGAAACATCCAACAGCAAGGACCAGTTTGGGTTGAAGGCCAGTCAGGAAAAGCCACTGTTCCTGCTAGGACAGGAGGTAACTGAGTAGGGCTGGCTCATGGACCACTGGTATGCGCGAAATCTGGCACTGGGAGAGGTTCTGATGGAGGAGCCTGGGCAGCTCCTCTGGCAGGACACAGACCCTGCAGGTAAGTGCAGGAAACATGGTGGGAAACAGCCCAGAACAGGCCATGGGAAGTTACCCACTGGCATGCATTTGGCATGGGTCAGGGGCAGACCAGGCTGAATCAGTTCTCATCATTCACTGGCAAATCCAAGCACCAGAACAGTGTGGGTAGAGCCAGGTTCGGTCACAACAAAAACCAGTGCACAACACGAAATGTCAAGATGAGGATGTGAACACAGCGCCCAAGCAGCAGGCATGAGAACCAGGAAGGGAGGGTGCGGAGCTGGCAGGGGAATAAGGAGTGGTTCCCTTGCTGGACAGCTACTCCCACTGGAGAGCGTGAGCTGGAATGGGGGCAGACCAGACTGGGCAGGGCTACAACACCTGTGGGCCTCATGTGGACCGGATCAGGCTGGGCTGATTATTCCTACTGGTGCAAACAAAATTAGAGTGGGTGAGGGTTGTTTGGGCTTGGCCACAGCATCAGCTGGCAGAAGCTGGCACCGGGGGCTAATACTGTCAAGTCAAGCCACAGAACTACCTGGAGAGTGCATAATCCGGGAGTGGGAGAGGCCTGGGAGGGAAATGGTGGGCTCCTCCCTCTTGGGTTACCACTTCCACGGGAGGGCACGAAGACTGGGACCGGGGCTGGGGTGGCTAGACAGATACCCAACAGAATCTGTATGGGCTGCATAGTGGAGCTGGTTAGATGGAACTAAGCCTTAATACCCTTTGACATGTACGAGAGCCGAATGGGGTGTGGGACAGACTGGACTACTGCTACACATACTGGCAAATCAGGGTAGGGGGCGGGCCTGGTGGGGGTTATTGTGGGTCGCTCCAACTACGCTGTAGCTCCCACTGGTTTATGCAAGGGCCAACTATGTGCTGGGCAGAACCAGGCTGGACTGCAACACCCACTGGTTCCAGTGGAAGTTGGGGCTGAAAACAGAACCAACCCAGCAGTTGCAACCACCAGCTGATCGGGGCGATGTACTGTGGCGTGCCCTGTACTTGCTAGTACACACAAGAATCTGGTCTGAGAACACCTCAGACAAAGTTTCTTTGGAGATCACCACAATCGAAATGCTGAACTCAGAACCCTAACCCAGGAAAGACAAGACAGAACAGGTCAATCAACCATCTCAGCTATATGTTGGCAGCGAAATACTGGGCAAATGGAGACTCTATGATGGACTATGTCAATCAGTGGATTCTTCAAAGACCTCATTGTGCTTGGAGTGGCAAGATTGGCAGCGATCCCTAACTGGTGAACTATCAAAACCACTTGAGCAAGAACCTCGGAGCATGGCCTACATCCGGGACCTGGGGAGGGTGGGAAATTGGGTGGGCCTCTCCCTTAATACCCCCCTTTAAGCATGGGGGAAACAGTATGGAAATGATGGTCTTGCCCACCTTCCTGCAGCCCTGGAACCTTTTTGTCCTGGTTAACTATGTAAAGATTGTAAAAAATATAACAAAAAAATTAATTAAATTAAAAAAAAATTCTATAGTAGAATTAGACCTATTATGGAATTAAGAATAACAAAATGGCATCTGGAAAATGTCCATATATATTAAAAAGCAAGACAAGTGCTGATTTTCAGAAAGTTCATGAAAAGTTATTCTTCTAAGGATTTCAAAACTTTCATTCATCAAAATAAACTTAATTTCATGATTCATGAACTTTAGGAAGTACTCTAACACGTAATTCATGATTAAGGAAATCCCAGGATATTTTGAACTAAATAATGAAAACATCAACATTTGTGGGCTATAAAATACTGCATGCTTAGAAGGAAAATAAAGATGTTAAAAGGTTTGTATCAGGAAAGCTCTAAAATCAGTGATCTAAACTTTAATCCTTAGAAGCTAGCAAATTTAACCCAAAATAAAAGGAATAAAATATGAGCAGAAATTAATAAAATAAAAAAGGACATACAAGGGAAACGCTCAGAATGGATTCTTCAAAAGGTTAATGACACTGATAGTATCTCCACTTTGACTAATAAAGATCAAAGAAATGCAGGAAAGAAAAATATCTTTCCCTACTCCTCTTGACTCATGCCTCAAGCCTATGTTAACAAAAACGACTGACGGCAGGAAACCATCCTAATTTCAATACAAACACACTTCAAACTGTTTGTGAAAGGGCCAGCATTTGGTGCAACAGTTAAGTCACTGCTTGGGACATCCACCTGCCACATGAGACTGCCTGGTTCAAATCCCAGCGACTTTGCTTCCAACACAGCTTCTTCTTTTTTTTTTTTTTTAAAGATTTATTCATTTTTTATTACAGCCAGATATACACAGAGGAGGAGAGACAGAGAGGAAGACCTTCCGTCCGATGATTCACTCCCCAAGTGAGCCGCAACGGGCCAGTGCGCGCCGATCCGAAGCCGGGAAACTGGAACCTCTTCCGGGTCTCCCTCGTGGGTGCAGTGTCCCAATGCATTGGGCCGTCCTCAACTGCTTTCCCAGGCCACAAGCAGGGAGCTGGATGGGAAGTGGAGCTGCCGGGATTAGAACCTGTGTCCATATGGGATCCTGGGGCTTTCAAGGCGAGGACCTTAGCCGCTAGGCCATGCCGCCAGGCCCCCAACACAGCTTCTTGCTAATGCTATCCAGCGGGGGGGGGGGGGGCACGAAGGACACACTCAGTTCAAGTTCCTGGCTCCTCTCTTGGGAACCTGAGAAAACCTTGGGATAACTACCCATCACTCTTTCATATGAATAAATAAAATTTTTTCTTTCCCCTCCACTTGTTTGAAAGAGCAAGACAAATCTTCCCATTGGCCAATTCTCCCAAAGCCTGCAACAAGCCTGACCAGGATGAAGCCAAAAGCTTGGAGCTCCGTGCAGGTCTCCAACCACATGGCAAGGACTCCAACATTTGAGCCTTCATCTGCTGTTCCCCAGGTACGTAGGATGCCATCAGCAAAGCGCTGGATCCAAAGCAGTCAGGAAAGGGGAAAAATTATTTTTAAAATCACAATACTGCATAGAATTTGAGCCTTAACCCTTCCTATTTATAACCACCACAAAATAATTCTAAGTAATGGATAGAATGAGTTTCTACATCTACGCAAATGGGAAATAACATTAACAAGCCTTTTTTAGGATGGTCAGAAACCAGGAGCTCTCGACAGTTGTCTGCCACACAGCCTGCAATAAAGGCAAAAGGCTATCTCCCTTTTGAGAGCATCCACTTCTAGAAAATTTTTATTAGCCAGGCAAAATTACAGAGGACAGACAATCTTCCATCTGTTGGTTCACTACCCAAAAGGCCATAAAAGCCAGGACTTGGGCTGGTCTAAGCCAGGAGCTAGGAACTTCATCTGGTACTGCCATGTGGATGCAGGGGCCCAAGCGTGTGGGCCATCTTCCACTGCTCTCCCAGGTGCATGAGCAGGGATGTGGATGGGAAGCAAATGCTGGTGTTACAGGACGTGCCTTACCCACGATTACACAACAGCAGTCCTCAGAGGTAAATTTTATCACTCTGAGGGACAGAAGGAAAGGAGGCATGAACAGGCATCTGCATGGCAAGGAGACATCCAAGCAGCTGAGCACTTCGTAACACCACTGCCTGCCTAGAATGCTCTAGGCAGAAAGACCTCTCCAGAACGGTTGGTGGAACTCACTGAAGAGCTCAGGTTCAGAAAACAATAGTGGATGAGTTCACATGTGCCGAAAACTAATGAAAATACTAAGAAATCAAAATCTAGATCTCAATCCAGGTTTTTTCCCTTCCACCTGATACCAGTTTCTCAACAGAATTATATACTGGAGCTTTTTATACTTCCACATCTCTTGTTGAGCTGGGTCTCTAATCAACTGGGATACTTATTACAGTGCCTCCTATAAACTTCCTTCATTTTACCTTCTTTTTGGGGGAAAACTCTTTTCCTTATGTAATTAAACCTTACTTTTCAAGTGGAAATGTCAAGTAGAAAACTTGTTGGCCACAGGTGGGAGGACTGTACAGATTCACTAACACCTTCAATGGATAGAACCAATGAACGCAACAAATTTTAAAAAGGACTGCACGAACTTGGCTGCTGTTCCTGAAACCATCTTTAATTTAGCTCAACCAATCACAGTTCTGCTTTCCATTTCTTTGATTTAAACACAAACAGTAAACTTGGTAAGGTTTCTGTCATCCTCCCTCCAGTGGAAAGAGGCAGTGAAGACCAGTGTTGAGTTCACTTATTTGAAAGCACCTGCTAAGGAAAGATGTTACAACTTGCTCAGTCACTACTGCAAACAAAAGAACTGTTTCCTATCTGACTCAGACAGGAGCTTCAGGCCTCATTGTTACTGCCATGAATACTCTCATGGAATAAAGCGTGTATCCTCTGGGCTCTGCCTCAGCACATGCAGTATGGTAGGAGATGACCGGGGGAGTTCCACTCTTTCCAGGGCAGTATTTGTGTGAAACAGAAACAAAGCTGCGTTTTATCGGCTCTGGAACACAACAGTCTTGTTGCTATCATAGCAAAGTACAACCATCTACTGTTTTGATTTACTCCTTGAAAGAAATGACACTTTTTATTTTTCCACAGTTTTATTATAAAAATCAATATTTCATTTGTTACAATTCAGCTTATTGTAATAATCAAACAGGGAATTTATACAAGTTGTTTTTACACGGTTTATAATTAAAGCACTTATTTTACAAAAAGGGGGAAGTGACTAAGTGGACGAGGGCTGACCAAATGTTGGCCGTTATAATATAAATACATCCTTGCAAAGCACATCGTACCCAAGTCGATGGACAAGAAACACCAGCTGACTTTAAGACAATGACGAAGATTAAAGCTTAAGAAAAAATTTAAAAATATAAAGGATAAACATGTGAAAGCAGCACCAGATCCTTCACTTGCAAGCGAGGCTTGCACAGCTTGAGCCTTTCAGTATCCTCTTCACTCTCGAAGTTTTCCTAACTCAGAGTTCATTTCACATACTATTAGTTTACTCGGTTTTTCTGTTTTTTTCCTAATATGCATATTTAGGCACTCTCATAAACAGACTTACCCACACAGACCAGTATCTCCCCAACCACCATCCTGCTTTTATGTGATTAAAAACAAGATGGACAGTTAAGCAAAAGCATGTTCTCTATAATTCTTTGGTGTTAACTTTTGGGCAAGCCCCAAGTAATGATTCAATTTTTTTTTTCCTAAAGATGTTTATTTACTTGTAAGGCAGACAGATGTCTCCCATCACCTTCTCTCTTCCCAGGTACATTAGCAGGAAGGCCAGATGGCAGCATCCTTGAACTGGTTTCCTAATGGGATGCTGGCATTGTGAATAGCCACTTAACCCAATTTAGTACAATTTGCCTGCCCTAAGGGTGGGAGATCTAAGGGTTAAGTTTCTGCTGGATACATACACCTCTCTAAAAACAAGGAATCACTTGCCTTAACCAAAGGAGGATGAGTATAGTCATCATGATGGATCCCAGAATCTACCTCCCACTCCACTCAGGTATGGTGTAGACCTCATGTAACGAGATGCAGAATCATGTAGAGAGGAATACCTGAGGACATCAAATCACAATGCTTGTAATTCTTAAAAATTATAAACACATAATTCATACAAAGTCCAAAGCCCCCTACTCTAAAACTTTGAGAAGTCCGAAAGTTAAATTTGGGACTGCTGGGTGTCAGACCATCCCTGAGGCCAGAAACTACACATACCCTAGGAGATTGTCCAAGATCGTCCTTTACTGTCTTGGCTTGGGTGACTCAGTCATGTCTACACTGAATGCAGCCCCTCCCTGTTCACACCACAGACTGTATCCCTGCACATTCACGTACAGCCTCACACATGTGCAGAGTGAAAACCCAAGATTTCTGGTTCTACATCTTGGTGGATGTGTGATGGTAACCAGTACGCACCTTCACGATGCATACATCAGTCAAGTGGCAGGTTTTCCCCTGCGGCAAATCAAATCATTTTAAAAGTTCAATTTTTAAGAATTTAAACTTAGGCACAACAAGGGTAGGAAGGCAGAAGCAGCCAATCTGTAACAGAGAAGCAAACCTGTTTCAAGCAAGCCTCTCTGGTCTCAAACCAACTGTTCCCCTCAAACCAACTGCTACCTAACAAACAGATGGTGTCTACTTTTGACATCTTCAATATCAAATTTGTCCTTAAGTGAACTTCTTAAGGTATTTTTAATTGATGAGAAAAATCAATTACCAATCATCTTCAATATATATTGCCCAAAGAGACTCTCCCAATTGGCTTACATTAGATGAAAAATACATTCGTGAAAATCTTCATTTCTAAATTCCTATCGCCTCTCCAGAATAGTGCTTCTCAAATTTTACTAAAGGCTGAGACATCTTTTCGTACTTCACAAAACATTTTTACATTAATTGTATAATTTTCTTGAACTAAGCAATCTGTCTTGGTAAACAGACAACATCTTGTTGGTACGCTAGTAGAGAACAGAGGTACCAAGTGCCAAAGGCATAATAAAAATCCAAAGGAAGAAGAATTAATACTGGGAAAATTCTAGGCAACACTTTTTTTTTGAGTATGCTACTGTCTGCTTTAGTAACCCGGGCTGCAGCGGAGAATGGGGCTGTGTAAGTCCAGTGGAGAGCACATCAAGTTAAGCGATACTGCAGTTCATTCTTCAGGTCATTTTATCACACCTGTAAGTGGGCACACTGTAAAAGACATGTTCAAAAGGGAAGATGGCTTTTAAAGAAGTATCTAATGACTTTGTTCCACTTTCATTTCCCCATTTGACTAATGAGCTTAGCAAAAACACTGAAGTCAAAACAAATTCTTTTTCAATTTTTTTCCTGATTCTTGTTCTCATTCTTCTCTCCTAATTAAAGTTCTTGTTTATCAAGATAAAATTCACTTAAGCTTAACTGTCCATCGTAACTTGAAAGTCAATAAAACTTTCCAGAATAAGACAATTCTTTCCTTAGAGAATACACTTAGAAACACCAAAAATCCAGAAAGAGAATCCTGAGATTCAGCTGAACTGCCTTCAAATAATTTCAAACAAATTGGCACACAAATTTCTATTTTGCAAGAGGAGGCCATTGCCATCACAGTGCAAGCACTTGGACTGAGATGAAACCAGGCAATATTCTTCTGAGTTCCCACAGTGCAGGTTCCCACACGGGAAGCCCACCAGACGAAGATGAATGCTAAAAAATGTAAACACAGAACCGAATTCTAACTGATACCCAGTTATTGCTAACCTTTCCATCTTCACTTCATCATCAAGTGTCCTTACGTGTCACAGAACATGAATTCAAGGTCCACTCTATTAGATTGGGAGAACTTTGCTCCACTAACAGGAAGAGCTAATAATGTTCGTCTGACTGAAACATCAGACACTGATGGATTTCCACTTATTTTTATGCAAAATCAAGTGCAACTGATGATTCTCATAAGCTGTCTCCAAGAATCTGAGCATTATTCTAAAATGGTATTTTTTTGCTGTAGGAAGTTCATTTTAGGTATTTTTGTAGCTACTTGGAGCTTCATTTCACCCCTGCCAAAAATTGTGAATCCTTTCTTTTGCTGTCTTCTGTGGGGTCCTGAAACTCAGAGAAGCCCTGGCAAGACAGCATTAGAAAACAAAAACAAAAGGACTCCCTTAACTCCCTGACCGACAGCTGTTACATCAGTTGGAAAACACATTCAATTTTAGCAGGGAATTGCCAGAGGTGAGTGAGAAGCAGGAAACTAAGTTTTAGCAAGGCAACAGGGCAGGCGAGACTGGCACGTGAGTCAGCCCTGGGAGCTGAAGTGGTGGCAGACCCAGCACCATACATGACGGCAGGCCAGGAGGATGGAGCAACATTCCATCCTTGTTCCCGAGTTCCGACAGCTGAGAACTTCATAGTTGGTGTTCTTATTTATTCCCCAAATTATCATTCAATTATCTTAGTTTATAATAGAATAAGAGGGAACACACACAAAAAACAAAGGTGATTATAAGAATAATTTGGATAATTTGAAAATAATTTTACATTCATGGTGGATAACAAGATATTAAATTCATATCACACTTCAGAAGAGCTACATACACAGACATGATTCTGAGAAGATTGGCCTAAAGGACACAAGCATGACACAACAGTCAATACAGGAAACATCTAAGGACAAAAATGTTCTTTTTAAATAGATTATCTCTAACCACAACATATTTAAATGTTTTACTCAAAAAATACATATAAAAGTGATTTTTATATTGTGATATGTGCGGAAAGTACTGCAAGGATATATGATTAATTTACAACAAAAACCATATGGTTAAATTTTTAATTCTGAAACGCTGTCTATAAGCTGTAAAAAGACATTTTTAACGTGTGTTAAAGCAACCTTGAAGTAAAGAGCAACAGCATGTCTATCCTTGGATCATTACGCAAAAACATCAGTCGATGCAGAGCTAAGCCTACTAGGGAATGGAGCTGGCACAAATATTAAAATCAAACTTCAGACAATTAGATTTCATGAATTCCTTGACTATATTGTGGTATTTTGGCAAAAGGGCCTACAAGTTGCTGGGGAGGCAGCAAGGTGAAAACATGACTTTGCGACGAAGGTGTAGGCTCTAAGGTATGGACACGAGACCTGCACACACGAGCAAGTGCACACAGACACACACAAACACACACACATGGCCCTGCAGCGTCTTCCCAGACAGCTGACGCAGGAGCAGGCTCTAAGGTCAGGATACAAGATCTGCATGGACGGATGGACGACAGATTGACGGACACACACACACACACACGGCCCTGCAGTTCCTCTCACCTGACGACAGCAACACCAGAAGGGATTCTACGAACATCTATTTCCTCACAAAAATTCAGTTGGATTCCTAGAGAACAAAGCCCTGTGTCCAAGGTTAATATTTTTCCCCGTTTCATGACATCTTCATTTCTTGGCCCTCAAATGTTAGTTAACATGAGGGTTATTTGGCTTCTTCCAAGTATCTATGGTTTGCTGCTCTGAGATGGACTTAATTGTCGTCGTCATCTTCTTCTTCTTCTTCTTTTTTTGGTATCAACAAAGCCCAGACATTCCTGGTCAGAGATGCCTTTATTATTCCTGTTTCCTTTGTATTCAGTCATTTCACTGGGTTTAAGGCATGCTTTGTGTATTTAGTTTGCAAAAATAAAATTTTTAGTACAAATTTATTTTTTATACAAACTTTTATGGCACAAGCAGCAAATCTGCTGTTTTAAGAAAATATATAAATATCCTTTTCTTCTGTACAAATATCTCCAGTAGTCCCTACCCCGCTTTCTAACTTTCACTGTACATGTCTGCCTCACATTTCTCAAGTAGCCCCCTCCCCCCCAGATCTCCACCTCACTGTATTTACAGGTCCGCGCGGGAGGCAGTCGGAGGAGGAGGGCCTCTCCTCAGGAGGAGTCTGTGCAGGGAGAGGGCGGCGGCGGGTACAGGTGATGGGAGTAGCTCCGCTCTGTGTACGGGGAAGGAGGGCAGCTCTCATAGTTCTCCTCTGCCGACAAGTACTGGCTTCGGGGGGTGGGGGGTGGGGGCACAGGCTCGGAGTCATAGTTTAAGTCACTGGTATAGCCCTTGGCTGTCGTCACTGAGGCCATTCTCCGGCTAGGAGCATAGTCACTGTCGCAAACGTCTGTGCTGCAGGGGGTGGTGGGGGGTGCAAAGTGCCGGTAACTGTACGGCCTGTAGCTGGGATGGGGAGGAGACACACAGAAGCACAATTAGCCTTGCAGAAAAACGATGTCAGACACACTTCACTCTGAAAATAACAAGCTATGGCAATTTAAACTTGCAGAAATCTAGAAGCAATTTCCAATGGCTGACTGGCCCATGGAGACAGCACGCATCTTCACACTTGCCAATGAATGGCCTCAGAGGCAAGAGCCATGGACAGGGTGGAGAAGTAGAGGTGAACTCAACGCAGTCTCTGCTTGGGCTCCGACAGCTGCAAATTACACCACATCACAGAATGAAAGGCCACTGAAAGCTGTACACACTCTGCATTCAGTTCACGGAGTAGACCTCATCAATTCGCAGCTTCATGGCTCATGAGAAGAACCAGTCTTTACACTGTTCAAACATGTTAGTGTTACCTCAAGTCTTTAACCACTCCATAATTTATCTGATAAACAATAATGTCTGAAGACTTTATGTTTCTCAAGGCTTGCTTTAACTCAATCATACAAGCCAGGCTGAATTTTGGTCGACAGTTCAGAGGCGCACTTTCCCTACTGCACTCTTAGTCTCACAAGGGCGCAGTGCAGTGCAATAAGGCAAAGCTTTGAATCCTTGCCTACAGATGAATATACAGTCATAAGGACAGCTTTAATGGAACATCAAAATGAGTAATTTTAAATACCCATTAGGTCAGTGAATTTTCCAATATACATTTCAGAAAAGCCTAACTTACTTCTTACACTTGTCATTTCAAGTAATCTATAGATGTTAAGTTTGTAGCATAGCTAACTCAAGAAAAACAAATTAGAAAGAGGGGCATATCAGTGAAAATAAAGACTTGATCTAAAATGCTGGCTTTGCTATTATTCCTCTATTTGGAACATTTTATTCTAAATATGGAACAGTTTGTCCTACTTTGTGTTTATCCTAAAGACTTATTCATAACCTTTCTCATCAATGTGGCTGGAAAAGAGGCAAGAACAAGTGTTACACTGATAATCCACAAAGTAATTGATGATATAAAGCACCACAAGATAATATTTTTCAACAATCTATTATCACTTCGGCTTGTTTAGAAAGCAACAGCTGCCAGTTTAAAAGTTACTAGACCTGCCTAGCAGGTTCACATACCTTTATTGTCAATACTGACAGGGGATCGGGGTGTTTTGTTTTAACTGCTCCTTCTGTACCACTATGAAGCCTTGGTGACATTTCTACCCCAACATTTCAAAAGCCAAAGACTGAGATTCTCATACAAGAAAAATAGAAAAAAAATTAAAGAAAATAAGAAAGGAAAAATAATGAACAAAATGTTTTTATAGTCTTGATTTAAATGACAAAAAGTTAAAATTTTTTTATCAACAGGTGATAAAAAAAGTTAATTCTAAGAAACAGAAATTGGGCTTCATTTTAGACATGGAAATGGCTAAACAAGAATTATTTGAGGTACAACATACTTATTTTAATCAAATTGCTTCAGTTTATTCCAATGAAATTCGCTTCTCTCTCTTTTTTTATTGGAAAGTCATATACACGAGAGGAAGATCTTTTAACCGCTGATTCACTCCCAGGCAGCTGCAATGACTGGAGCTGTGCCTATCCGAAGCCAGGAGCCAGGAGCCACTTCCAGGCTTCCACGTGGACGCAGGGTGCCAAGACTTTGGGCCGTCCTTGAAGGCTTTCCCAGGCCACAAGCAGGGAGCTGGATGGAAAGTAGGACCATGGGGACAGGAACTGGAGCCCATATGGGATCCCGGCGTGTTCAAGGCAAGGACTTTGGCCACCAGGCTACTGTGTTGGGCCCCTTTCTTTTTTTAAACACGTACTTTATTTGAGAACTGAAATGGAAATAGAGCAGCTGGGACATGAACCAGTGCCCACATGGGATGCTAATGCTTGCAGGTGGAGGATTAGCTTGCAACACCACCACAATGGCTCCAAGAAATTAATTTTTAAAAATAAAATTCTAGGCCATTTTAATTATTAGGCTTCTTTTTTTTTAAAGCTTTTATTCTTTCTTTTTTTGAAAGGTGAAGAGAGGGGTTGGGGTGGTGGGGCAAGAAGACAGAAAGAAAGACAAAGAGGAAAGTAGTAGTTTCATCAGCTGGTTTGCTCCTCAAAGGAACACAACAGGCAGGGGTGCGTTAGCTGGAAATCAAAAGTCTGGAACTCAGTCAGTCTCCAGTGCGGGTGGCAGCTAGTTAAGTCATCACTACTGCCAGGGTCTGCATTAGCAAGAAGCTGAGTTGGGAAGGGACATGGGATTCAAACTTAGGTACTTCAGTAAAGGATATGGTGTCTCAAGCAATGATTTAACCTAACCACTGCACCAAATGTCCAGTTCAGTTCTGGCTTTGTAGAACAAACTTGTGGTAAGGAAAGCAACATTAGAATAAATTACTAAACAATCAGTTCAGAGTCGTTCTTCTCTCAAACACAGCTTTATCCAAACAGAAATAAGAACTCTGAATGAGATACTTTAAATAGTTTCCATGGCATTCCCACACGCATGTAAGGCTGTACAAGATCAATCTGACCTAAGCCCAAGCAAACATCTTGTGTAGAAGCTAAAGAGCTTGAGAAGAACCAATAGGCACAATACATGCAGAACAGCAGCTGTCAGCTTCCTGCCGGCAGAGAGGGAAGCGTGGGAGGACACAATAGCACCTGACCTACTCAACATGTTCTGTAGATTCACAAATTCAAACTGAGGCAGTTTTTGCTTTTTAAGGCTTACAAAGACACTTCATTTATTTTCATTAGTCTGATTCTATTCCATGTAACTACATGAGACATGTTTTAATCCAGACCCTAATAACAATTACCCATGGGTGATCCTATACTTGTTCAACATTTCTCAAAATTAATGCTCCTACTACACTTTGTATTTTTAGGCTCGTGACTCCCTCAACAGAAGTCTTACCCACAATGCTCTATTCCTATAATATGAAACCTAATCCCAGTAGAATCTACTTTGAAATCACATTAGTGGTAAACTTTCCTTTTAAACCCCAAGGTTCTACTTCACTTCTCTAAAAACCAGGACTGGTGACTCCCTTTCAAAACAGTATACTGGCTTCAGAAGAAAAGGATTTGCAATGGTGCAATGTTAGCACCACCAATAAAAGATGCCTATGATGTCTGCATGGTGTTCATCCATTCATCGGGGGCTACTCAAGGCCCAAACTAGAGCACTTCTTCCTTCAAAAAACTACTGCAACTTCTCTTTCAGGGAGATGTGCATACCTGTATGACCTATGAGTAGAAGGACTGTTAGAAGAATAACCAAATTCCATAGTATAATGTGATCGCTCTGTGGCTGGGGATGGTGGAGGGTTCAAAATCTAAAAGGAGAGAAAAATTAAAATATTAAAGCAACAATAGTCTACGCAAGGCAAAACTATCACACTTCCTTTCAACTTCTCTTTATCTTTATTTCTATTCCCTTTTACTATACTACTAGCACAATCCTTTTTCAAAGAATTGGCCTCAAATGGCACTGCAGGACTGTGGCTCCCTGTTTCCCAGGTCAAATTAACATGGTTGAACAATTCAAAGGACTGAAAAGTATCTGGAATCTGTAAATCACTGGTATAAGTAAACATACTTAAAAAAATTACTGAGTTAGGGGCAAGCACGATGGCTCAACTGGAACTGGCTAGCTCCATGTTCTAGCATCCGCATCCCACATGGATGTTGGTTGGTGTCCAGCTGCCCCACTATCACGCAGCTCCCTGCTTTTGGCTTGGGAAAGCAACAGAGGATGGCTCAAACCCTTGGGACCCTGCACCCACATGGGAAACACAGAAGCAGCTCTTGGCCCCCAGCTTTAGAAGGGCTCAGCTCCAGCCGTTGCAATTACCTGGGGAGTGAACTAGCAGATGGAAAATAGCTCTCTGTTTCTCCTTGTATCTCTGAATCTACCTTCCCAATATTTAAAAAAAAAAAAAAAATACTGACTTGAAAGGCATTCCAAGTCTGGTTCCTCTTTTATGAACTTACAAAACAAAAGTCCTAACTCTCTCTTGATAAGTAAAGTGGCAAATTCTTTGAGCTTTATACAAGGGTGCTCCAAAGAGTTCACACAAAATTCTGAATAAACTATCAACAGACTTCAGGGATTTTTTTTTCCCACCAAAACAAATTTTATTCTTATTTGAGGGAGGAAAGCAAGGAAATAAATAAAGTATGCATGCAAACACACACACACACTCACTCACTCACTCACTCACCAAATCCACAGGTTTATTCCCTAAATGCTGACAATGATTGGAGCTAATGCCAGGAGCTAGGAACTCAGTAACTCAATCCAGGTCTCCAATCACTGCAGCCATTATCACCACTTCTCAAGAGCTGCGTTGGCAGGAAGCTGGTGTCAAAGAGTTGGAGCTGAGAACCAACTTAGGTACCCTCAAGTAGAAATCAAATGTGTTACCTGCTAGGCTATATGCCCATGACAAGAATTAACCCTTTTAAAAATTGTGTAGCAGGCATGTTTTCAATTTTCTTCCATACTTCTCTGAATTGATTTATTTTCTTAGTTGGAAGATAGATTTTTGGACACAGATCTTCTATCTGTTGGTTTACTCCTTAAATAACCTCAACAGCCAAGGTTGTGCCAGGCAAAAGCCAGGAGCCAGGAACTTCATTCTGTTCCTCTATATGGATGGCAGGGGCCTTCCCGGGCACATCAGCACAAAGCCAAATCTAAGCAGAACAGCTAGGACTCAGACTGGCACTCCAATACAAGACATTCGAGTGGCTTCACCCAATGTGCCACACATGAGCTCCTCCTACACTTAACTTTTAGCTCCACTTTTCAATGAACTTTTCAAATTCCTCTTGTATGTCTAAGTTCTCTAACAAAAAGCTAATTTATCCTTACCATCACTGAACACTTATTTAAATGATCTAAAAATCAAAAAGTCCAGATATTCCAGAATTCAAAGAAAAAGAGACTACTTACTGCAGGAAAGTAAGTGCCTTTGGTGCTTGAAGAACTGCTTGATGATGCTCCTGTCACATGTGCTCGATCATAGGGGGGTCCACTGCTTCCCCCCATGATACTGAGGGAGCTGATCATTGATTTACCTCGAGACATTCCTAGAAGGGTGGGGAAGTTAGAACTAATGATGAGTAAGATCTATAAAATATATGACTCAATCACATTTGACACTGGGCACCACAAATACAGCTTGATTTTCAAACAACTTTTGGTCTTTTCTTAAAAATAACTAAAATTCCTGGTGGAGAAAGGAAAGTAATGTTCTTGAGGTGCGAATGCTTCCACTGCGAGTCAGCCTAGAATGAAGCCCAGAACAGCTCTCAGAGTTCTTCAAAGAGAAGCTGTCCGGCTGTTGAGGAGGTGATAGCTAGAGGTTGTAAAACAGAGCACATTAGCTAAAATCTGTTCAAAAGGAAACATGCAATTTTAAGGCATACGCTCAACATAGGAAAGATATTTCTTCATCTATTGAATGCAAGAGTGGCTTAAAAGCAAACTACCAATGGAGAAGGAATTACAATTTCCCCAAGTAATTTTCATACACTGCACTGGCTGAAAGTTGGTACAGCAGCAGGGAAACTATCATTAACAGCTTTGAAATGATGTCTGTTTATTTAAGAGTCACACCCACAATGAGTTCCTGTTTTTCAGAGGGCTTTTGCCAGGCACCTCCTTTTCCTTCACATTTACTAAAAGGCTGGCTTCCTTTCACTAACAGCACCAGGAAACTCTGACAAGAACTCTAAATTTGCTTAAAGGAGCATAACCTATCCAGGAGTAGAACTTCTGGATCCAAGGCTAAGCCTCAGCTAGTCCTCATCCCACTGTTGTCACAGAAAGTGACACAATAAAATAAAATACAGAGTCCTCCCGATTATCACTCACCTACTTCTAAACCTTTACCAAACAGAATCTACTTTCTGATCTCCTATTAATTTCAGAATGAATAATGTTGGGGTTCCCGAGTTGTGAACCTGAAGTGTGTGTGTTTTGTAACTCTCCACTGAATGACTGCTGATTTACTTGGAGCAGAGGATCCAGAAGCAAAGTCAGAAAAGGATTCAGAGCCCATACAGACAACTGCTTCCCATTTGTGCAAATTCCTATTAAGCCACATGCAGCACTTTTTGTGCTGAGAGTGAAAACAAACCTTTCAAGATAGGTTCTAGGTAGCACCTGTTTCCCTAGGATAAACTCAGCAATCATGCCAGAACTCAAGACTTGATTCTCAGTGGAGCAGTCATCACTCACCTGGAAGAGAGCCCGACAAGGAACTTGGGTGTGGCACGTAACCAAGTGGCACCGAAGCTGGTCCATGCACCACATAGTCATTAGTCATGGTTTCCCCATCCCCCTTCATTCGCGGACATAGCATCCTCTGGCAGACGAAGTACATGATTGCACACACAAAAATGGTGACAATCACTCCAACGACTGAACCAACTGTATTGGTGGCCTGTGGTGCTGGCTCTTCTGTTGGATCTAAAACCAAGAATGCCATACAGTCAACTAATGGAAAGACGATCACAGCAGGCTTTCAGCACAGGTTAGATTTCAGATTTCAGGAGGCAAAACTCAGCCTGGTCAAGTAACACCCAAAGCTAAAGATGTGCCTCATCAGATTGAAGCTACAGATACTTCAAAAAGTGTGTGGAGAACTAGAATAAAAAATATTCATTTGTTTTGGTGCCAAAAACTAACAAACAAAAACAAAAAGGAAAACCTCACATTATACACCATTTCCCATGGGTTTTTTTTTGTTTTAAATGAAAAAAGAGGATAGATTTCTTTTTTTTAATTTTATGGCTCAATTTCATAGGGTTTAGGATTTCCCTACCCCCTCCCAAGACCCCACCCCCATGACTGATTTTGCCCATATTATTACAATAGTATAGTCAACTTTTCTTGTTTTTAATACTAGATTCTGTGATGAGGCAGCACACTAGCTTAAGACACCACCTATGATTAAGGCATACCATATGGGCACCAGTTCCAGAATCAGCTACTTGCCTTCCTATCCAGCTCCCTGCTAATGTCCCTGGGAAGGCAGAAGATGGTCCACATACTTGAGCCCCTGCATCAGTGTGTGGGAGACTCGGATGAAGCTCTGACTTCCTAGCCCTGACTGTTGCGTTCACTTGGGACATGAACCAACAGATGGAAAAGCTCTGTCTCCCTCTCTCTGCAACCCTGCCTTTTCTTTTTTAAATAAGATTTTACTTATTTTTATTGCAAAGTCAGATATACAGAGAGCAGGAGAGACAGAGAAGAATATCTTCTGTCCGATGATTCACTATCCAAGTGACCACAACGGCTGGTGCTGTGCCAATCTGAAGCCAGGAGCCAGGTACTTCCTCCGGGTCTCCCATGTGAGTACAGGGTCTCAAGGCTTTGGGCTGTCCTTGACTGCTTTCCCAGGCCACAAGCAGGGAGCTGGATGGGAAGTAGAGCTGCCAGGATTAGAACCGACACCCTTATGGGATCCTGGCATATTCAAGGCAAGGACTTCAGCCGCTAGACCACTATGAGTCGTCCCCACCCTGCCTTTTCAAACAAAATATCCAACAAAAATTTATTTGAAAGGCAGTAAGACAGAGAGAAATCTTTCATTCGATGATTCAATTCCCTAATATCTCCAACAACCAGAACTGGGCCAGAGTCAAAGCCAGAGCCTAAAATTCAGTCTGGGTCTCCAATACAAGTGGCACAGATCCAAATCCTTGGGTTACCAGTTACAGACCTGTTCCAGGAACACTGGAGGTTCAGAGTATTCTTCAATCCTTATAAATGATCATATCATCTTTTCATTTTTTTCTAGTGCTGGGGCACTTCTTTCTGATTTATTTTCATTTTATTTAAAAGGCAGAGATAGATATTCTGTCTACTGCTTCACTCCCCAAATGCCTGAACCAGGCCAACTATAGGTCTTCCATGGGGATGACCGTGATGCAAGCACTTGAGCCAACACCGGCCCTGTCTCTGTGGCATCGTAAGCGGCGGCCTAACTGCTGTCCTGAATGCCTGGCTCCAGTTTATAATCACAGCAACCCTGCATATAAGTGTATAGTTTAAAAAGCTAACAGTCTAACATCAATACAGGTAAATGAGTTTTAAAACGAGAACTACCTAAGTTCAGTAAGCCAGGTATCCCATTAAGAATTCAGTTTATCAATCTGGGCTACATTATTGCTTAGGACTCTACAAATATCAATGAAGGCTGTTCAGCCAAGGGTACCTAAGTCTGTGGACACTGGCTGGCCTATGGATATTCAGATCACATTTTAAGCTATAAAATTCTTTCTAAAATCCTTAAGACACCAAGAAACTGCTGTAAACACTTCAATGATGCAATTAGACATTAACTAATGCTCAGAAATGAAGTTGATTATTGACTTTCATGTATCTAGATTATTTGAGAATTTTATTAACTTCAGTTGTGACCCCCAAAGAATGTTTATTCTTTCCTAGTGCCTTACTAAGTGTTTTTGTGAAGATTTTCGTGCGTAACAAAACTGTTACATTTAAGGATTTATTAAAAACAAAGAAAAAAAATCTTGGAACCCAGCCAGCTTAGTGGCTAAAAGTCCTCGCCTTGAAGGCACTGGGATCCCATATGGGCACTGCTTCTCATCCCAGCAGCACGGCTTTACAACCAGCTCCCTGCTTGCGGCCTGGGAAAGCAGTCGAGGATGGCCCAAAGCCTTGGCACCCTGCACTCGCATGGGAGACCTGGAAGACGCTCTTGGCTCCTGGCTTCGGATTGCTGCAGCCCTGGCCATTGAGGCCGCTTGGGGAGTGAGCCATCAGATAGAAAATCTTCCCTTCTGCCTCCTCCTTTCTGTGTATCTGCCTTTCCAATAAAAATAAATAAATTTTTAAAAATAAAAAAAAAAGAAAGAAAATCTTGGACACAAACAACCAGCTTAATAATCTCATTTCTTCACAAGGAATGTCTGATTATAAGTAAAGCTTACAGATACAAAAATGAAATGATGTTTTTAAACAATTCTCAGGAGACATTTTCAAGATTTTGGTTTGACTTACAACAATCCAGTTCATCTGATTTGTCACTGCAGTCCACATTATGATCACATTTTTTGTGTTTCCCAATGCACTGGCCATTGGCACAACGGAACTGATCGATTAAACAAAGCACTAGGAAAAAATGCAAACAGACCTTATTTTACTATCATGTAAAGACAAATGGAATCACTTGTACTTTTTGAGTACAAATGAAAAGAATTTTATGTGTAACGTAAATATTATTCTCTGGGGAATTCTACCAGCAGAGAGAAAAAAATGAGTAGAGAAAGAAGCCCATCGGGAAGTTTCCTATTTTGTTCTTTGTACTGTATTTCCTCTGTCATAAATTTTTTCTCTTTATCCTAAATAACTCCAGAGAACATGTTAAATTTTTTTTTGCCCTTGTTAAAGGTTATGGGAAAAATGACATATTTTAGATGGTAATCAATCAATTAAGAATTTACAAAACAGGGACTATTTTTATAAACTGAACAGAATCTTTTGGTCCCATTGTTCACATTTTCAGAGCTTATTGATCTGTAAAACCCCTCTGCATGTGAAGAGAATTAAAACAACTTGCAACTATGTTCAGATATGATAATGGTCAACTGTATTTGAAAATTATTCCAAATTACTATTGAGTCAAATATTAACTAACTTCAGTGGAAAAAGACTGTAAAACCAGGCACTATGGAATTCTAGATACCTTCACAGTTCTTCTCATCGGATTTATCCTGGCAGTTTGCATCTCCATTGCATCTGAGAGCACCGTCAATACACTGCCCACTGGCACACTGGAACTGGGACTCGGAACATACGGGACAGTTGAGTTCGTCACTGTGGTCTTCACACTCAGTAAAGCCGTCACAGCGCCAAGCCACAGGGATGCAGTCAATTTCCCCAGTGAAACAAGTGAACTGCTGAGGAGAACATGTTGGGGGCTCTTCAGAGGGAGAGAAACACATACAACGATGGTCACAGAGAGTACTACAGCACAGTTCAAGTGACCCTCATTTTAATAAATATATACCAAACATTACAATAACCCTACTTCAGTTAGACTAATACAGAAGACCTGTCTCTTTCTATATGTACATCTTCCTTTCAAATAAAACTTACTTTTAAAAATTTGAAAAATTAAAATTTGTAAAAGTCTTTTTTAAAAAGTATCTGGTAGTAGATAAGGAAAAATGGCAATTTCATCACAGGACCACGGATCACAATATTCTTTATCTTTCTGACAAAAAAATACCACACACTGTAGGTAAACATTTTACCAGGGGGAATCCGAGGAATTATTTCCAAAGAGGTTATTTAGTACCCAGCACTGCTGAGATTGCATGGATAACTAAAACATAAAACAGGATCCCTCTCAAAAAGTTTTGAAATTTGACTGTGGACAGAGGGAGACTAACAAACATGAAGCAAGTACCTACACTGCTCTGAGGTGTGTGCCACGAAAACTGGGGCAGCAAGCACTGCAACTGATGGACAGGGGAAAACGATTCTATTACTTTAGAGGGGTGTGCAAGAAAAGAAACACACACACACAAGTAAAGCCAGAGAAACAAAACAGGAAAGAAGTGCTCAACAACTCTAAATAGCAATAAAATAAAATGAGCTGGTTAG
Source organism: Ochotona princeps (assembly GCF_030435755.1). Lineage (NCBI taxonomy): Eukaryota > Metazoa > Chordata > Mammalia > Lagomorpha > Ochotonidae > Ochotona > Ochotona princeps. The sequence continues at coordinate 18,030,471 of NC_080858.1, read as the reverse complement.
GAAGAAAAAGAAAAAGAGATGGGATACGTAAGAGAAGCCTCAATGAAATCGTATATTGGATTTAAATTCTGCATTTAACTTGTCTTTACTAGTAGATCAGTAATAAAAAGAATTGCATAAAAACATTTGCTGCAATTTTTTAAATAAAAAAACAAAAATGCTTTTTATAGGAAACTGATATAATATACTACAGAATGAACTATTCAGCATTAAAAGACTTCTGAATACTCTCAACTGTTACACACCACTTTCAAAATATTAAGAAAGAGACTAGACACAAAAAGAGTACAAACATCATTATTCCACTTACATCAAGTTCAACAACTGGCAAAATTAGGGAGACAGATATCAGAACAAGCTTCCTTTCCAACACAGCTTAACTGACTGGTAAAGGAGAGAGGGAGCATTTAACAATACATTCTACATCTTGATTGGGTGCTGGCAACAATGGTTGTTCTTATCAGTCAAAACACTCTGACCCTCTCCCTTTAATACATACAGTAAAAATATCACTAAACGTACAAGCCAAAAAAAAAAAAAAAAAATCAAACGCACTATAAGACATTTCCTAATGTGAAGATGATATCCTTGAGTCAGCTTTATCTATGTTATAGTTAACAAAATGGACATTTTTTCTACAATTTGCTTTACTAACGTCAATAGTTTAGCACTTTGATATACAAACCACAATTACATTTTTTGATTGCAATTAAAAACTTTTGCAACATAAAATCAATAAAATTATTCTGAAGTGCACAGTTCAGTGGAATTCAGTACATTAATGTGCAACACTTGCTATTTCATTTCAAGCACCACAGCTTAACTTCTATTAGCACATGTCTGATCTCCCTGATTACATTGTCTGTTGTATCTCAAAGCGCTTCAAATCCTCTGAATCCAAGCAGAATGCCCACAGCTGCTACTCAACATGTGCAATACTTCTGTTTTTACATATAATCCCACCTTATCCACAATCTGTATCCTTGAAGCAAATTTTCAGAAGTATGTATTTAGGTAACTGACATCACTTTAATCATGATTGTAACATTGAACAGCTCACTTATTTCACACCATAATTTCCCCACCAGTAGAAGTAAGAGATTGCTCTAAAACTTCTATTACTGTAGATAAATACTCAGCATAGTCCTTTTCCTTCAGTTGAGTGAACTTAAAATTGGTGCCAAGAGGAAGACTTCTGAAATAACACCGTTGATTACTATTCTGGTGTTTGACGCTATCCTGCTACAGTTTAACAAAGGAATACACCTATCTGTTGCAACATGTATTAAGCCAATTTCACCACAACATAACACCATACTTGGTGGTACTTTTAAACTTTTTCTTTTTATCAGATAAGTAAGAAAAATAACAAGAAGTCACTGGCAGATGTAAACAAAATAGTATTCTTTTTCACTGTATACATTTCCAACATTATATAAACTAACAGAATCTAGAATTCATTGGATGGAGTTAGAAAAGGTAGAATTCACCCACTTTATTAGCCTTCTGGGGGATAGGAGAGGGAGAGGATAATTTTTTGGGAAATACACTTGCTCACAGACTGAAAGTGTGGCAATACATAAAAACAGAACATTATCCATCCTTAAAATAAAGGAAGTCCCGTTATTTGCCACAAAACCAAAGGGCCCGGGGGACACTGTGTTAAGTGAAGGAAACAAGGCACAGAAAAGACAAATTCTGCACAATCTCACTTAGATGCAGACTGTAAGACAGGCTAACTCAGAAACAGAATAAAATGGTACCAGAGGCTAGGGAATAAGAGGTTTAGGAAGGGTTAGGAGGAAAGATTCATCCAAAGGCCAAGTCAGGGCAGATGGATGGAATACAAACAACAGGATCAGGAGGAACGGCACCCTCACCGGGAAATCACACAGGGCTAGCCCACCTGTGCAAGCAAGTTACAACATGCTTACCTCCACACGAGAGCTCATCCTGAAGCAGAACCAGGTGCATAGGGCAAGAGCATCTTGTAGTACCATCCCCTTTTACAAGACAAATATGTGAACAACCACCATTATCCTGTGCACAAGGGTGCTGTCCTGTAAGGCAAAAAAGGAAACAAAACAAAAAACAGAACAGACTGTCAGAAAATTACTCATGAACCGTGAAGAAAACCAAATTTAAAATCAGCCTGAATTGTTTGCCCATACTAATGAGCCCTTCCTTATTCCATCACAAAACTTAGTAAGATATTGGTGCAGCTCATGTTAATATTCTGTGAACAAGAAAAGCTGATTACTAACACTGGAAAAATCCCTCCAAGAATGCAGGGAACAGGATTTCTTTCCTTTTTTTTTTTCATTTAAAACACAAGACTTCTTCTATACTAAAATACTTTAATTAAAAATTTCTAAAAGATAAAATGATGTCACTGTAACAAATTCACCATCTAACCACGTAAAATTTTTTTGTTTTACTCATTTGATAGACCCAGTGGTAGAGAGCAAGAAAAACAGAAGACACCAAGAATTAGAGAGTGGAAAAGACATGCAGGGATTGGGGAAGCGCAAGAAGAAATATTTCTACCCACTGGTTCGTACTCCAAATTGTCACAACAGCCAGGTCTAGGCCAGGACAAGGAGAGGAGCCAGGAATTCCATCCTGGTCTTCCACAAGGATGGCATGAGTCCAAGTACGTGGGCCATCCTCTCCACTGCCTTCCCAGGAGAGCCAGGAGGAAGCTGGATCCTAAGTAGAGCAATCAGGACTTGAACTGACATGGGACACTGTTGTCAAGTTGCAGTTTAACACACTGCACCACAATGCCAGCCCCCTAAAAAGTACAATCAAATGAGGAATTTATTGAAAACGAGTTACTAAAAGACAACATATGACACGGAAGTGGAGCAGGTGGCACACGAACGGGCATTCACATGGGATCCCAATGTTTGCAAGTTGAGGATTTAGCCACTGAGTCATTGCACCAGGCCAATTCCAGTATTCTCTTTTCATATTTCAATTTTTGTCAGTTTTCTCTCTGGCACTCCAGCTAACATCAGTATTCCTAACACCTCTCCTTGTGATGGCTATGAGGACATTTTGATAAATGATATCTATTAACAAGAAACTAGGCCAAGACAGTTATTTTCAAGAGTTTTTAATAATACAAAAAATTTTTATGGCTACTTTATCTAAGCTGGGAATTGAAAAATTCATTAGAAAGGTGGGGGAAGTACACACTAATGGTTATTTTCTGTGTTAACATCTTAAGTTTTGTTTGCCTTACTTTTGCTTAGGAATATGGTAAAATCCCTATCTATAGCAATCTTAATATAAAATACAGTCTTTACTTTTGTTCAAATTGTAAGGGTGTAAAGGGAAGAAAAGGAATAAATGGTTTATATTGCCAGCATTCTCAGCAGAACTGAAGGAGAGAAACTGAAGTCAAGACAAGAAGTTATTAGTCTATGCAGGAAATTTTTTTAAATGAGCAAGATTACTCCTACCCTCCTCCCTCACTCCCAATTTATAAGATGACGATTAATTGCAAAAAGCTCCCAGATGAGTCTGATATAAGGCTTTCAATGCACAAATAGTTCAAAAAATGAGAAATACAAGTGCATGAAAATCTGGGGCACAAAAGAGAAATTCAGTTTGATTTCTCACAACACACCTTAGTGCTGCAATCAGCATGACCCATGGCACTTACGGTATTCCTGAAGGTTCAGCTCCTTTACTGCATGAATGTCACTGAGCTGGGCGATTCGAGCCTGGACTTTGGTTCTGCCCTCCCGACCTGTCATGTCGATTTTTTCAATCATTTGTTGTTGTTTATCAATCCAATAGAGCCAGTTTTCAAATACAGTCAATCCCACAGGCTGCAAGATATTGGAGTCCTCTAATACAATCCGGTTGGCACCTTGTAAAAGGAGAAGATCCAACAGAAATGACTCAAGTGTGTCAAATCCTAGTGTAAATGCGTTCTAACTGAACATCAGGCCCATTCTAGCAGTATGAAGAGGGGAAATAAGGAAAGTTCTTACCATAATAAAAAAAACACCATAAAACTTGAAAGTCATTCTAGGAGACAAATGCATCCTAGAAAACAAGTCATCAATCATTCACATGCAATCAAGAGCAGCAAGCACAACCATATAAAAGAGATTTGAAAAGGCACATTGTCTGGGTGAAGCAGTGAGGGTGAACCAGAGGTCTGTGTCCTTTGTGGCCCTCACTTGCTGAGTATTTCTAAGGCAGCTGTGAAGAGCAAGCCCACCTGAAGAGACCACCTGCTGTACTGCAGCACAGTGAAGCAGGTCTTTCTACAGGGGGCTGTCATCTGTGTCCACATCCCACCTTCTCTTAAACACAGTGCTCACTCCAAAAAAGAAACAAACAAACCCATTCCCACTTCTCTGCAATAGTCCTTGGAGTATTTATACAAAGCTTTCAGGGTATCTAAACATGAGCTCAACTGAAGAAAGACTTCAGCTCAAATTTGGGAAGAAAAGTGCCAGACAAGAGGAAGGATAGTGTTGTTTGGCGAAAAGCAGGAAGATATTTCAGATGGGAAAGCACTATCCAAGCCAACACCCAGGTTCATGTTTATCAGCTTTTTCCTAAAAGTCAACTAAAACGGTACTTAAAACCCGTAAGTTCTAGAGACTGTCCTTGTAGCAAAGAAGATAAAGACATTGCCTATAGCGTCAGCATCCCATCTGGGCACTGGTTACAGTCCATTTCTAACGTAACTCTAAGTTAATGGTGTAGGGAGAGAGCAGAAGATGGCCTAAAAGCTGGGCCCTGCACATCCTTGTGGGAAACCAGGAAGAAGCTGCTGGCTCAGGATTGGCCCCGTTCCCTTGCTACATTGAGCTGCAGAGGGAACCAGTGGATGGAAGATCTCTCTGTCTCTCCTTATCCTTTCAAATAAATAAATAAACAAATTTAAAAATATTAACTCTCAAAGACAGAAGTGCATAAAGATAGAAAAGTACTACCAAAGTTGGATGTGGAGAATCAGCTAGACCAGTGATAATGACACAGGACCCCAAGGAAAAGTAAATGCTTGAAACCAGTAAACCCAATGAGGAAATCACTTAGTTCGGGAGCTGCGAGCACCAAGTATTCTAGAATGAAGCTATGTGGCTAGGACTGAAAAAGAACTATTAAATCATAATATGTACAAGAGGTTATAAATTAGAAGCTGGAGCTTCTATTTTCACCTCTGTGATAAGACTGAAAATATATTTTCTGAAAAGCTGGACCAGATTTTTATATACAAGACAAAGAGATGGAGGCACAAACAGGATATCAGAGGGGACTCACTCCCTTTAAGGACACCCTGCTCTTATCCTCATGCTGGAGACTGGAACATTTCTCTACAGGAAAAATCTAAAACAAAACCAAGTAACACAACAAGTATCCACAGAGAAGAACTTCCAATAATGCCATTTGGGAAACCCAATTAGAGCTCTAAGTCTGTACAATACACCTGCCATGTCACAAGCAGAAGCAATGTACTCACATCAGGATTTCAGTGCCTCAAAATAAAAATAAGCAGTTGACCAACGATCACCAAGTATTTAAAGAAAAGTTCTGCTGTTAAATTTAAAGTCTGAGCCAAACAAAACAAAGAAATGGAGAAAAAGACACAATTAAAAATGGAAGAAAATAAATCAAAAACCTGAAGAACACAACGATTCTGCAGGGAAGATCATTTCAAGGGAACACAAAAAAATTCCCGAGAATTAAAAACATGATACTTGGAAACTTAAAAAGAAAATTCAACAACAGCACTGGAAGATAAACTTGAGAAGCCATCCCATAAAGTAGAACAAAAGCCAAGCAGATGGATAACAATTAAAAAAAAGTGGGAACTGAGAACCAGAAAGAGCAGTGCATATTTTTAATTCTAGATATGCAGAATTACTTAATTCTTACAGTACTTTTTTGTAGCTCATGACAACTGAAATGCAACTTAAAAAGCAGCAATTAAAAAAGACCGACTGGTAATAATGAAAGGATGGTATTAAATGCAAGTGGACAGTGTTAACGCAGGACTCATGGTAAGCCTACGTCAACTTTGATGCCAGTGAGCAAAGTAAAACATCTGAGCCAATGAAGAAAATATATCCTATTTCTTCAACAAACTAAGCCTGTGCTAAAAATGCAATCTACTGTAAATAGTGAACTATAAATAAACATAAAACGGGCTCTACTGGAGGCTACAATATGAAATAAATTCCATACTAAAAAGCATATAATCATATGAGAATACATTAGAAAACTACCCAAATGACACTTACCTATTTAAAAAAAAATTTTTAAGTGAGGTTAATGTATTGACAGCAAAATCTCAACAAACATATTACAAATAAAAATTTAGAATAATTTTTTTCATAAGTACACAAAATTTTAAAACATGAGCAAATCAAGTTCAAAAACTAGAATAGTGTATCTTGCCAAGCTAGATTTATTGCAGCCAACTAGAGAAAGAAGGAAAGTTTCTTTATCTGATAAAGATTATCTACAGAAAATCTCAGCAAACATATTCCTTGTATCAAAGCACTGAATACCACCATGGCTTCAAGCATCCCCCAGGAATTAAGAGGAACTACTGTAGACAACAACAACAGACTGGAACTGAACGATGCATGTGACAGAAACCATACATGCACTGAGATCTGCCCAAGTATCTCATTAACAATGAAAGCTGTCAATGGTGTTAAAGGCCTGAATGACACCATGGATAAAAATCAACTGGCTTTTTACAGCATAACGAAAAACCCCTACTCTCAATTGCAAATAAGTACAAGAACAATAAAAACTATAAACATATACTAAAAACTACAAAGGAGAAGAAGGAGAAAAGGACCAAAAGCATAATATGACAAAATTGCAGGGATACATATCCTATACTTTGTTAACGACTGAATCATTTCTGAACTAGGGGCGAAAAAAACCACAGAAAAAAACTGTAGTTGACTTATTAAGCAATAACAATGATGAAACATTAAATGTCATTTTCTAAGCTTTGGTTAATGAACACATTACTTTTACAGCAAAATTAAATATTGTAAATTAAAAAGGGAAAAAAAGGAAAGACAAAGGGAAAAACTGATCTCTGTTACTGAAGGTGAGGTAAGAGATACAAGCAATCAGAAGAGGAGAGCGCACGAGCCTGGAGCTGCCAACAGTCACGCACAACCACGCACACAACCGTCTGGGATCAGTGAGAGCATAACGGAGGGCAGGCAGCTGACCTACCACAGAATTCAGTTTTAGAAAATTATAGACTATATATTCAAACACACAAAGCTTCAATTAATGCAAGAATAGTGAGCATTCTGGTAGGCTACCAATCCAGACTTCATATTTACCTACATTAAAAAAAAAAATACAAACACACGTGGACTTGCTTCTTAATTGTATATATGCAATGTGTGTATGCACACATATATATGATATAGTGCTAAATTTTAAAAAACAGATCTTCATAAACTGCCATGCAACTTAGTTTTTAAAATATTCTTTTAAGGCTTAGTGTACACAGATCCTAATTTTCTGAATGACTAATATTCTACACATTGAAATTAGAATGCATTTCTACATGAAAAACAATGTTTCACAAAAATTCTTTAAATCTCTAAGATGGCTATCTAAAAGAAATTTCTAACTGTAAATGTATATTTTTAAATTTTGACAATTACTAACAAACTCTATTACCTAAAAGGTTCAACCAATTCTCCCAAAAAAGAACAGGTTTGTCAATTTCTACCACTCTGCTAATCTGGGCATAATCAACTTTTAACCTTTATTTTTAATGATTTCTTCTCTTTCTTTTTTTCAGAAAGGAAGAATTACAGAAAGAAGAGACAGAGGAAGATCTTCCATCAGCTGGTTCACCCCGCAAGTGGCTGCAACGGTCAGAGGTGGGGCCAATCTGAAGCCAGGAGCTTCTTCTAGGTCTCACACATGGGTGCAGGGGCCCAAGCAAATTTGAGCTGCCTTCTGGAGCTTTCCCTGGCCATAAGCAGGCAGCTGGACTGGAAGTGGAGCAGCCTGGATGTGAAATGGAACACACATGGGATGCTGGTGCCACAGGTAGAAGCTTAACCCACAGTAAAACAGTACCAGCCCCCAACTTAGATCTTTTTTAGCCATGATAATAAATACAAATAATATATTATTAGATTTAAAGACGCATTTATGTATCTGAAAGCCAGAGTTACAGAAAGAGAGAGAGCAATAAAGAGCCATCCAAGGCACTGCAATGGTCAGGGTTATTTCCCTTTTCACTACTCAACGTATTTAGGCTTTAGAAATTGAATGGAAGGAAGTAACTGTAATTATAAAAACAGGATTGCAGAGAAATGAGTAGGTAAACATATATCTTAAAACCAATTAATATTTTTAATCTAGCTAAGATACCCGAAATGTAACAGCCATAATAAATCTGGGATAACTGAGTCCTAATCCATACAGACTTAGGTGTTCCAACTGGACTCTCCATCCTTGCCCTGCCCCTTATGACACTACCAAGAGTTTTAAATTAGTGATGTAAAAAACTCTAGTTCAACAAATTAATGTAGGAGCTGCAAACGAGCAAGCAGCAGCTCAATCTCAGATTGTGTTCAGAGAAAACACAGTGAAAATAACAACTACAGAAAAGAGAAATAAAGAGATGCATTAGAAGCATACTATCTACACAGCACAGGTAAGAACCCAGGGAGCAACCAGAGTCATCATATTGACAGCAGTAAAAAAAAATCCTATCCTCAACCTAACTGTAAAAATGTTGATAATCATCTTGAAAACTCCAATCACAATAAGGATGCACACTGGCTGAGTACCTGAGAGATCACTGCTTTCAATTCGCCGAAGATCTGAGTCAGCCCAAAAGAGCTTGCCCAACCTGCTATCCAGGGCTAGAGCAATTGGTTTACTTAAGCCACTGAAGAAGAGAACCTCCCGTTCTGTTCCATCCAAAGCAGCCCGTTCAATTTTTGGAGACCTTTCCTGAAGATTGGTAAAATACATATACCTGAAGAGAAAGTAGGAAAAAGTAAGTTACCAAAGTAATAATAAAAATATAAGGATAACATTTTTAACTGTTTTAAAATCTATTTTTAGAATAGGTTGAGGGTGTATGTTTTATTACTTTTATTAATAGCATCAAAAGGAAACACAGAGAAGTTTTTGGAAAGCTAACTTTCATTGGTTAACACAACAGTGTTACAAAGGAATACATACCTATGCTTTTAGACTGACAATAAATTAAAGATTAGTGGTCAGACCAAATAAGATCTTAAAAGTCCTTTTACTAATTACTTTTACTTAAAAAACAATCAGAGAGAAATCATTTCTTACACTTACTGTACAGATTCTATCTTTCCTCCACTTCTTTTGACATGAGCTATTTTCCCTACAGAACTCTTACATCATTCATTCAGACACTACTGAGAACTGAATAATAAATGCAAAACTCTGCTAAGTAAACTATGACACAGTAACTCTTAGGAACTTGAAAAGACAGTTCAGTGTGTGGTAAAATGGAAAGGACTAAACAGGTTTCTGCAGACACTGATAGAGCATGCAGGACTCAGCAAGGAAAAGCCTATCTACCAGGGTAGGATGCATGTCCCAGGGGATGCAGGGAAGGAAGTTCTAGGCCATGATATCAGTGAAGAACAAGAGAAAGTAACTAAAAATTCACAGTCAGGTGGATGAAGAATGTCTGGCTGTTCCATGGACTAAGAAGGAAGGTTGGAGAGGTCTCAGACGTCAAAATAGCTGACTGTCCCTTTGGAAACATACCCTTTTTCTGGGTTTACCACAACGGCTCGAGGTCTGTCTTGCTCGCCTTTCAGCACCACTCCAATGGATCTTCCATCCAATCTTGTTACATTAATGACATTGGTAGCCTCACAAGTCCAGTAGATGTAGCGGCTGTAAATATCAATGCTGAGATCATAGGGTTGTATTTCTAGGTTCTGATTTGGAACTGAGCTCACAACCACTGTGAAGCCCTAAGGAAAGAAAAACACAGAATATGAGACTATACCAGAGAGCCTGGAGGCTGACTGTCGCACTCTTACACCTCTGTGGTCAGACACCTGAGATCACTGCAGTCTTAAAGAGCTTTTCTTGCTAATGTATTTTTGATGGATAACGTGCTCTCTGTTAACATACATCTCAAATGTTCCCTTGAGTTGTTATGACCTGAGGCCCAACAGAGAGCTGCAGCCAAACTGGCTGCTCCAAGAAGCTGATCTGGTCTCTTGTAACTTGGAACAATGACTATACCCACAATTCAGAAATACCTCTAGTAGTAGTTCTGCACAAGGGGCAATTTTGCCTCCTAGAGAGGCATTTGGCACTAGTTAGAGACATTTTGATAGTCATGACTTCTGGGGGTGTTAACGGGCACTAAGTGGGTATAGGACAGAGAAGCTGTTAAATATTCTGCAATGCACAACAGGCAAGTTCTTGGAAAGCCATCTTTAGATAACAAAGAATTATTCATCCCCAAATTTAAATGGTGCCGAATTCAAGAAACCCCACTCTAAATGCTCTACGATAAAAACAACTAGTCGGGGTTACAATTCCAATCTTTAGATCATCTCTATCCCATCCTCAGAGCTACTAAAATCTCAAATTAAAGATACTTTCTTTTACAAAGCCAATGAAGAAGAGAGGCTTTTGTTCATTCGCTCTAGTTGCATAGATTATGGTCTAGCTACCTGATATCCTGGCAGAGACATGTTTCTTAACAAGGTGACTTAACTGGTTTGCCATGTCCTGTGATATCTACCTACCTATTAGTCCTGGTCTACACAGTACAGGGATGCACCGAATGTACAACTATGACTATACCCCCTAAAGTATCTCTCAGAAGCCTTAAGCACATAATACTCTTGTTTTTCATTTTGAAATAAGATATACTCCCCCCAGCAAAAAGTCAGTCATTTAATCTCCTTAAATTTTAATACACCCAAGATCCCATTTAATATCAATGCTATCAGGAAGATGACAAACAACTACTTATAGCAAGCTGGGTGTAACACTGTCTGACCACAAAAAGCAAGCAGCAAATTTGGAGACTGGTATGTTAATCTATAACCAATATGAAAGCACAGGTAAGTTAGATAATAGTCTCACTCCCATCCCAGTCACCAAAGAGTACCAAATGCACATCTAAATGTTCTAACTTTTACTGAGGTTATACATGTTTTCTATCCTCTGAAACTTGCACATAATAGTTCATTAACAATTTAATTGTAATTTATCAAGTTCCTACTACTTAAAAATGAAGAGCTATTTACAAGAATTCTAGTGAGTGATAGAGTTGGGGTCAAAATAAAGACCTATTTGATTCTGAAGCTCCTAGCTTGCCATATAAATGAGACTATAAGAAAAAGTCAACATAGATGGGTGTGGACAGCAGGGACAAAAGACATTGCTAATGTACTGTCTTATGGGTCCTAATACATTGTCTGTCTGTGGGTCTGTCTGTCTGTCTCTCTCTCTCTCTCTCTCTCTCACACACACACACACACACACACACACACACACACAGTCAAGTCAAACCAGATGGCTGGTCTACCCAGTAACCAGTCAGAAGGAACGGATTTTTGAGCTGAGCCCTAAACTACCTGGCTGCCATCCTCCTGTGCCTTTCGGATCATGTTTTGGCGTGAGTCAATCCAATAGAGCTGCTTGTCCAGGGGGTCGTAGTCAATGGCCCGCACGTTCCGAAGGCTGTGGATCGGGAGGATGATGTCAGGGCTCTGCTGTTCATCAATCACCATGCGGTTGATGGCGCTCTTCTGACTGAAGAGCAGGAAGGTGGTTGGAGCTTTAAGAAAGAAAAGAGCAAATATGAAACACAAATTACTCTATTTTCTTTGACTTGTCCACAGAAAAGTTGACTTCAACAAGACAAGTGAGAAAGATAACAAAATTCTCTTAGTCTACCAAGTGAATTAACCTAGTCCTCCTTACCTATTCTAGTCTGTGGTTCCAACCTAGTCTTCCCACCCTCTAGTCATATGAACTTAACTAAACCACTGATCTTCTCCGGGTCAAATTTTACTCAACTCCACAAAATTCCAGTTATAACCATCTTGCCTATTAAACTGAAATAAAGAGTATACAACACATGAACTCATATTTTAAAAAGTGAAAGCAGGTCTTGCATAAATACGAAATGAAAGCACTGTTTATTCTGACTAGTAAGAGCAGTAACAAACTTGGTATTAACAGGAGATAAACAAGCTTTGACAGACTCTAGACACTTTGTTTTGCTTAGTGTGTGCACAATGGTTGCCAGGAATTGGGAGTAGGTAAAAATTAACCAAATTACTAATAATTGACACTTTGCACTCATTATCACTAATCCTTGTAACACACTTTATATTTCTATTTTCACTAAAAAATATTCTGCTTTGATGCTGCTGATGCCCTAAATTCATGAAATGGGAAAAATGTAACAGACCTTATTTCTCCTTCCCAGAAACCAGGCCTCAGATGACTAAGCAATCACCAGTTATATGAAAAAAAAAAAAAATCTAGAAAATAACAGCATTCAAGAATGCTACCAACAATCATAAAGTCTCAGTGAAGACACATCTTGCCTCTCCCCTTTCTATGTGGATATATTCTAAGGCCCCTAGAGGCTGCCTAAAACCACAGATCAATTAACCCCATGTATACTGTATTTTCCCATACATACGCATCTATAGTAAAACTTCATCTACAGATTAGGCGCAGTAAGAGATTAGCAACAACTAATAAAATAGAAAAATCGCAATAATATATCATAGTGAAAACGTCAGCATCACTACTCTTGTACTTCGATGCCATTATTAAGTAAAGTAAGGGTTAATTACACACAGGCATAGCTAAACTGCAACAGCTGATCTGATAACTCAGATGACTAATCCCAGTGAGGCACAGACAAGCAGTATACACAGGGTGGACTTGCCAGACAAAGGCATGATTCATGTCTCACGTGGGACAGTAAAAGACCTCACCATGTTACTCAGAATGGTATGCAATTTAAAGCTTACATGCTGTTTACTTCTGGGATTTTCTCTTCTGTTTTTTCTATTATTTACTTTTATTTGACAGGCTATAGGGAGCCAGGGCCAGAACCAGACATCTTCCATCCCCTTGTTTATTCCCTAAATGCCCAAAAGGGTGAAGGCTGAGTTGTGTCAAAGTCAGGAGCTGAGAATTTAATCCAGATTTTTTCCCCATGGGGGTGGTGAGGGGCCCATGTACTGAAGTCATTATCTCGTGCCTCCCAGGGTATGCACCTAACAGGAAGATGGAAACAGAACAGGGCTGGGATTTGAGCTCAGGTACTCCAAGGTATGACGCAGGCATCCCAAGTAGCATCTTAAACTGTGCCAAATGCCCGCCACGATCTAATGTTTCTTTTCACTGTGGTTGACCATGGTTAAGTAAAACCAGAGAGTGAAATCATAGATAGGGAGTGTATGTCTAAACTACAACAATGCACTCTTCTCTTGGAGTGTGCAACATCACTCCAATCCAGTACAAATTTTGTTCATCTCAGGGATATAAAACAAACAGTCCAGCCAGGACCCCTAGCTTTATTTCTTCCCTGCCAATTCCTCACTGCTCCATTAATGATTTGTGGTTCCTCAGCATATCAGACATTTACACTCAAATGCAGATGAACTTCAAGCCCATTTCTAGCCTGCTCTGAGAGAAGTTTTACTGGAACTCAACTCTTCCTAGTTTTAAAATGCACTGCGTGTAGCGGCTCTTAGGCTACAGCAGAGCTGGGCAGAGGTGAGCAGCTACCACAGAGCCTATACACAGACAAAATCTAAAGCATTTACTCTGGCTCCTTTAGAAAACAAGTTTTCTGGCTCCTGCATTATGCATCCTGGCAATTCCACAATTACCACTCCCAGCTTTGCTTCCCTACCACTCTACCTAATTGTCTTCCTCCCCTCATGCACACCATTACTAAATTATGTTCATCCCAGTTCCAAAATCTATCTTGAATGCATCAGCATCTCTGCATCGCCACCCTCACAACACAGCCCACGTTTGTGTCACAACAGCAGTCTTAAGACAAACAAATATGGACTCATGACTGAGTGAGAAAATCATCACCACACCAGCCAGAAGTAACACGGCCTGCTGTGCTCACAGCCTGTGCTCTCTAGTTCCCACCAATTACTGAACGTTTTATGCTGCTTTAAGTTTTTTCATGCACATTTTCTGCCCAGTCTTATACAATCAATTTTTGTTTGTTCCACTGGGTACACTTCAAAGGACAAGAGAGTTATGTTTAGGATTCTCTTCTTTCCTTTAAAATGAATAAATATGAATTATGTATAGCACACATGTGATTTTTGTCTCTATAATGCTATGTGAATTTTGCACTAAATACTTCGGGCCCAAGTGTTGCTATCATCAAACAAGTGGTAAAAACTTAATTATACAAATGATCAACTCTAGAATTCCATGGTTTTTTTTTTTTACTCTATAAAGAATAAATTAAAGCACTTTCAAAATGCTGCTTCATTTTTTTACGCAAGCCTGTTTTGAAGGGAAATAGAGCTTACCACTACAAGTCCTGTTGTCAGCGTTAAGAGAGTAGTGGGCAGGGCATCCACAAACAAAACCTCCAACCGGCACAGCCAAGCAGAGATGGGAACAGTGCCCATTGCTGGAAGCACACTCATTCCAGCCGGCCTGCCGAGAGGAGTGAAAAACGAGGATGTCCATCACATAATCCAAATGGCCCTGAATAATGGTGCGGTTTTGGCCACTGGTTTTGTTGGCACGCTCAATGCTGCGTCGGCTCCAGTCCGTCCAGTAGATATAATCTTGGTATTGAGTTAAGCCAAAAGGATGAGGCAAGTCATCTGCTATAACTTCACGGTTGAGTCCTATTTTTGGAAGGGCAGCAAAGGGGAGCAGCACAGGGATGAAATACGTGTGAACACAAGAGTCTTGTCAAGTCAATAATAATAATAATAACGAAATAAGCTAAGACATGAAATCATAAGCAATTTAAAATAAAACAATTCAATTAACAAGACCAGTCCTTTAAATTACTCATCTACTGTCTCAAACCTAGCATTTCTGGTATAAATCAGAGTTCACTTAAATTTCTACAAATAATCTATTTTGACAGTAGCTTTATTTTCTCTACTTAAGAGTCTATATGGCTCAATTTGTCCTCTTCCTTCCATTTAAATAGAAGTACATACACAATAATAATGAAATTTTCACATTATAAAGATATATAAATCCAAGTACTTGGAGCCACTATTAACTCATAAACAGGATGTAATTCTGTAACAGAAGAATCCAGACATTCCGATAACGCTTTATTACAAGTATTTAATCAAGAGTGAACTGCAGCAGCCGATTATTGCAGCAAGAACAAATGACAGTCAAAGCTTACCAAGCATATTTGAAGATTCAATTAAGTTGGTATCCAGGTCTGTCCAGTACAGCCTCCTTTTGGCATAGTCAATAGTTAGGCCATTTGCACGCCCCACGTTTGGAACTAATGTAGTACGTTCACTTCCATCCATAGCAGCTCTGTCTATCTTAGGTTTTCCGCCCCATTCAGTCCAATACATGAACCTAAATTAAAAACAATTAATAAGTAACATTTCACTTTTGAGTCATATTCAGATACTAACTGGAGAAAAAATACATAATAAATCAAGGAAAATAGGTAAAACAGAATCATGGCTGCAATTCTTTTAAATATTTTGGCACCTTCAACTGAGTATTTTTTCTCACATCTCAAAAGGGAAGTGAATCAGCTTTCCCCAGTCTTCAATAAATTTGTTCCATCCAGAAATAAACGAATGATTTCTTTCTTGCAGCACTGGCATTTATAGAACTAATACTTAAGAAAATAGCAAAGGATTAAAGCTCTGGTCTTAATCTGGTTCACCTCTGAATAAAGTATGTTCTATATTTCTGAATATAAGAAATTTAAGTTTTAAAAATGCTGAACTGCTTTCGATTTGTGTAATCAAGTTTCCCTGAAATAAGCTGCAGGAGTATATCAAATGTAAAAATAAATAACACTTCTTTAACTGAAGTCAAAACCAAAGCTTTAAAGTGTTTTTAGTCATGAGTCCAAGGGAAAATGCCACATGAAGATGATCAACCAGTTACCCAATGAAAAGGACTACAACAGTCCAACAGTCCAAGCAGCTTCTGCTTGATATTTTACTTTTTTAAATTGTTCACTCTAATTTTAGAGCAATCCTTCACTACAGAAATTTCACACATGAGGAGGTCAGAGCCCTGTTAAGAGATATGAATGTCTTGTGTTTTCCAGCCAGCTAATGTGGCAGACCTAGAACTAGAACCAAGTCCTTACCCAAAGGTCCTTTCAACTAAGCTAGCAAAGGCTAGTGTTGAGACTGATGCTGGCACTAGGAAAGCACCACATGGCAGCTTTCATGATATATCCGTGGAAAGATATGCTCTTATCAGCCTGTCACCTGAGAGCTGAGCTGGTAGCAATGTATGAAGATGATTTTCTGAAAATTAAAGTTGTCTCAGGGCTTACTTTGCATTTGTATTTGTCAGCTGACAGGCATAAGCACATCCCAAGAACCAAAAGCAAAACAAACAACAACAACAACAAAAACAGGAAAAAAAGAGACAGAGGAAAAAAAAAAACTGTGAAGGAAATTGCACACTTGCCATTAAACAAGTATTCCCCATTATTAAGTGCACCTGCCCAGCAACTACTGTTCAGAGTAGAAATCAAACACATTCTCACCACAGTACAATAGTAGTGGCTGTGATATGGCCCTCAAATTAGATGAATAAACTAGTGCTTCAGGGGATTGGTGAAGGGGTGTCAGAGAAACTCTTTAATTTTGGACACAATAATCACACACAGTTTGAAAATGCATACACACTGTTGGTTTGGCTAAAAATGGACTTTACCAAATGCCAGGTTATCACGTATGTGTTTCTTTGTTTTTTTGAAGAAAAACATTTTAATTGGAAAGGCACAATTTACAGAAGAGAAACAACGATCTTCCATCTGCTGGTTCATTCCTTAAACAGCTGAAATGGCTGGAACTGAGTCAATCCTCAGCTAGAAACCAGGCACCTCCTCTAGGTCTCCCATGTGGGTCAAGGACCCTAAGGCTTTGGGTCATCCTCTACTATTTTCCCAGGCCATAATCAGGGAGCTGGACGGAAAAAGGATCATCCAGGACATGAACCGGAGCTCATGCGATGGTGGCACTTGCAGTTAGCCAACTGAGCCATTGCACTGGCCCTAGCAGTTAGCTTCTTAAAGCTTGCTGACTCCTGTTAAAGATCAGCTACTCTTTTTTTTTTTGATTTTTTTTGTTATTATTTTTAATTCATTGATTACATTGTATTATGTAACACAGTTTCATAGGTATTTGGATTCTCCCCACCCCTCCCCAGATCAGCTACTCTTGAAAAACATATCCTGTGAAGAGTTCAGTGTATATCACAATACCAAAGCTTCTCCATAGTTCATAAAGATCAGAATTAATCATCCATTTCAAATTAATGGTCTAACCTGGAGCTTTTGTAATAAAGAGTAGTCTCCCCTAAATCCACAACGAATATGTTCGAAGGCTCCCTGTAGGTGCCTGAAACCACAGATAGTACCAAAGTTATCATATAGTACATATTTGTATACATATGTACCCATGAAAAATTTCACTTGATAAATCGGATACAGGAGGTTAATATTAAATAGGGGCTGATGTTGTGGCACAGAGGATGAAGCATCGGCATCCCATTATGGGTGTCAATTCAAGAGCCAGTTGCTCCACTCTTAATCCAGTTCTCAACTAATACACCTGGGAAAGCAGTGGAGAGTGGCCCAAATGCTTGGGCTCCTGCACCCATTTGGGAGACCAGGAAGAAGCTTCTAGTTTCGGATTGACCCAACTCCAGCTACTGAGGCCGTTAGGGGAGTGAACTAGTGGCCAGAAGATTTCTGCTTCTCCCTCTTTCTCTGTAACTCTTTTTTATAAGTAAATCCTTATCCTTTTCTTTTTGTTGTTGTTGTTTATTTGTTTAAATACTAGGATATATCCAAAATCCTGCTTTAAAAAATAATGGAATAATTATAATAGGTGTTATGTAACAAAAGTTATTTAAATCTTACACAAATATTTATCTTTGGAATTTCTCAATGTTTCACTACTCTAGTAAGTGAAAACATGGAAACCTAAACTACAGATGAGGGGGGATTACTGCAGTTATCGTTAGCCCACCAGTATTGTTTCAGTGGGTTTACTGCAGCAAGTTTGTGATCTAGTCTAACTGGGCAGAGACGGCAAGCAAACACAGGTTGAAACTCAAAGCAAGCTCTTCACTTAGTATATAACTACTAACCAACAGTATTTAAGACACTTCATTTTCTTCACCCAGTATTAATAATGGCAAAAGTGAAATTCAGCTACTCATTCATTCTAAATCAGTGACAACTCAATTAATAATCTTAAATACTGCTGTTATTTTGTTGTCAAACCCATATGTGATATTTAAGACATCAAGAATAAATCCATAGCTAAGCCATGTTCCTCAATGTGGCCAATGAATGAAGTCTCAAAGAAAGCAAAGATTAAGCTATTTACCCTTCAGCAGGGTCCAGTGCTAGAGCTCTGGGGCTATCCAGGTCTTTCCACACCAAAACTTGTCGATGCTGCCCATCCAACTTTGACACCTCGATTCGATTTGTTCCAGTGTCCGCCCAGTACAAGTTTTTCCCTAGCCAGTCCACAGCCATGCCTTCTGGATAGTCTAAGCCAAATTCCACTACGTGTTCCAAGGCACTGCCATTCATAAAGGCTCTGCTGATGGTCTGCAAAAACAAAACAGACACAACAGTCACACAGCTCACATTCAAACCTGACTCGGAATAACAGAATCACCTTTTGCTGGAGACAGGGAAGTCCACAACCATCAAGAAGCTCATTGTTTCTTAATTGCATTCTCAAAGTCGACAAGCACGAACAAACATGGTTAATCTCCAATAAATAAAACTCTGATCTTAAGTTTCATATATATATATTTAGCAGTAATCAAGTGAAAATGACGTGACTAGAAAGCTGCAACCTTCACTGCCAGTCAACTTTTCAAAAGTATGTGAGAGTATGCCAAGTCATTGTGTCAATCTGAGAAATCCTTAGTAACTTTATAAAATGGTGCAACCATTATTATCCATTAGTAAAAACCATAAAATTTAAAACAACCACAATTTTACACTAATTGCAACAAATGCTACCTTTTGTCAAGCACTAGTTTAAGCATTCTGTGCCCACAGATTTTCTCACGGAATGTGCCCAATAGCCTTGCAAGAAAGGTATTACTTCAGTTTTAGGATGAAAGAACTTAGTAGAAGGTCTACCAGTAAAAGCTAAGTCAGGCTCGAAATAAGTTCTGTTTCAAGTAATACTAGCGCCAAGCCTCTGTAAGTCATTTTATGTGATTCACACCTACTGTTTCTGCAGCTAATTACAGAAAACATCACCATCTTCAAATGGAATAAAATAGAGGGGGGAAATGTCCTTCAGAATGAGAACATTAGCAAAACATTCTGCATTAAAGGGCACCTAGCAAAATACTGAATGGAACTTTGCCTTCACTCTTAAAGAGTTGAAAGGCTATCTACTTAACTCTGCCTGTCAAACAATGAGGGAGGCTGCTCACAAATATGAGGATTTATGTAGGACATTGCGACCGTAGAAGGTCAGTGAGCACAGGATTACAGTTGGTTGGATAATATCTGGAGGAGAATAACCAAATGGCTACCTTTTGTATACCTTGTTGGATATCATTTGCATAAGAACAGTTGAGTGGACAGTATGTATATGAGAACACCTGGTGGAATATACAAGACAAAAGAGTTCCAAACAAAAGCATTGATGGTTTTGTTGATGAGCTCAATACTTCCTCCCTTATCCTATATGGCCCTCAGTGTATAAAGTTTGATGCCACTAATAAACTACAGCTTTTGACCATCAGTCAGGGTCCACGTGTGTTATTATCGGCTCCGTGCACCAAGTCCATCGCTGCGGGACAGCGACAGATTTAGACATCTATGAAGTCCTCCCTCTTTAGTCCCCGACTTGTATACTCCAATTCATTTGCTAACCTTGAGCGATATATCAGTCCAGTAAATTCGATTGTCTGTCACGTCAAAATCCAAAGCAGAGGCTTCCTTGACCCCAGTGAGTGGAATTGCCACATTATTATTGTTTGTTTCCAAAGAAATTCGTCTGATATCTGCTCTGCGTGAAAACAGAAGAAAAGCCTCCGGGACAATGCAGGTCTTCATGTCACTGATGAGCTCGAAGCCAATAGGGCAGGCACAGCGAAGGCCCTGAGGTCTATAGAGGCAAAGATGGCTACATCCCCCGTTCTCCTCAGCACAAGGGTTGGTTCCTGAAAGATAGATGAATGTCAAGGGCACACAAGGGCACACACGATGTGATCAACACATTTTCATTCTGAAATTAGTTAAACATCTGGTTCAAAAGATCTATGACTGTATGTGTCAGCTCTTAATCCAGAGTTTCAATTCTGGAGTTTCTCACAAACAAGCAGGATAAAGATTGACAGGGAGCGTTAGTACTGCAAAACACTTCTCTTTCTACCCACAGTAAGCTTTAAAATAAATAGCATTACTGAGACGATATGAAAACTTATTTATGAGCATACTGCAGTGCCTAAACATGTATTTATTTTAGCTTATGATTCCAGCTGTTATAGCCAGAACAACAAGTCAACATTTCAAAGAGTTCCCCCTGATAACAAAAGGGAAGGGGCTTATAGACAGAATTCCTCTGTTATCTCAAACATTCATAATTTACACTGTTGCTTTATAGCTGCCACTTACACATGTTTTCACTCCTGGTCTCCATTTCTAAGCAAATTCCACAATTACTTACCAATGATTCGATGGACATTGGTGGCCTTCAGGCCCATGAGGTCAGGCAGCTGATCTATGATGATTTCCCTCTCTGCACTTCGCTTGTGAACTCTTTCGATGCTACGCCGCTGCCAGTCAGTCCAGTAAACATAGTCCCCCAACAAAGTAAACCCAAATATGTGCGGGATCTTGTCTTCTACCAGCACTCGTCTCGCAGTGCCATCGGTATTCATAACCTTCAAGATAAATTCAAAGAGAATGAGAAGAATTAAGGTAGCACTTTTCCTTCAAGAGTATGTAAAAACGACTAAACTGCCTGTTACACTGAAACCCAAGAAGCATCGAAAATATTCCTATTACAATGTTTTCACAAAATTTTACCACCAGGATTTAATGAGTGATTTCAAATATTCAACATACATTCATACAACGATCTGATCACTACTTCTTCTATTATTACTTTTCCTTTGAAAATTCTTGCTACTTCAGATGTACTGAAACTACATCTATTAGTTGAAATTACATCCTTTTAAATGATTGTAAAAATTCAAAATATACTATGTTCACCCTGCTTACTTCTGTTTTCAAATTACAATATTATCTTCCTGTGTATTACATTTTCAACATATTTTATTCTGAGAAGCTTGCCTTTTTAATATCTACCAAAACTGGAATTCATATGAAGTCACACACCTTGTAAACAGAGTTAATGTCTGTTTGAAGACCCTGTCCACTTAACGTACTTTTAATTGTTATTATTAAGGCAACAACAACAAACAGATAAAATGGCTCTCATTAAGTCCCTTAATTCCCTGAGATTATAATCAGAAAACATGTGGGGTTCATGATGTCTTCTCTGCAACTCATCTTCAGAGAAAGAGGATATACCTACTCTTTGCAGTTAACCTGAAACAACATTACTGAATTCTGACACTCATACTGCAGCAACATGCACTATTCTGATTTGAAAGATGAAGAGCTCAAGTCCTCAAATGAGAGCATTTAGACCATTTAGAATGCCCTGGGTACAAGGCAAATTAGCCTTCAAAAGTATTAGAAGCATGCATACACAAACAGCATCTGAGTCCTACCCATCTAAAAAAGGTGCCAGATAATACGACATGTAACTATTACTTTTTTTTTTAAACCTAAAGGTCAGTAAGAAATATTCTAAGTCAACACGTAATGAAAGGGCAACCAGTTGTTACCTTTTGCCCCCCCCCCTTTTTCCCATTGTTATTTTTATATCACTCCCTAAAATTTTAAGTACAAGAATAGACAATCCTAGCTCTTGGAAACTGACAAACTCAAACTGTGCTCAATTCTTGTATTTTCATTTGTAAATTATCAATAAACACTTAGCAAATATCTGGGGAAGAGAGATCTGATACTGTTCATATCAGATGCAAGGCCAACTATATACATCTGTAATTCAGCAGAATGCTCTATTTTAAAGTCAGAAACAGATTTTAAAAAGTAAGTAAAGTACTGGGGTTGGCAGGATGACTCGTGATCCTCAGCTTACAAGTACAGAACCCCATATGGACACCAGTTCATGTCCCACTGTTTCACTTCCAATCCAGCTCCCTACTTAGAGGGGTGGGAAAACAGCAGAGGATAGTTCAAAATCTTGGGACTCCTCACCCACATGGAAGACCTGGAAGAAGCTCCTCACTCATGGTTTTGGATCGGTTCAACTCCAGCTTGTTGTAGCCTTTTGGGGAGTGAACCAGCAGATCTAAGATCTTTCTCTGTCTCTCCTCTCTGTAAATAAGCTTTTATAATAAAAATAAATAAATCTTTTTAAAAAACCCCTAAGCATTATTTCAAGTCTTACATTAAAATTTTTAAGCTAATAGTCTGAGACTTGGGTTCAGGTTTACTACATTTTTCTTCAAACAGACCACTCCTAGATACATACATATGATATCTTTGTTACCTTTTAAAATTACTTTGGGCCAAATACCTGAAACAATGCTGAATTCTAAGAGGACAAAGTAGTGAAAAGGGACTAGTTATCTGCTTATGTGCCAAACCAGAACACAGACCTGGAGTAGCTGTACCCCAAGTCATCCGTTTAGTAACTGTCTTCCACAGTTCCTATCAAAAAGGCTGGCAAAGGACTTAGTATTCTCAAATTTGCCAAGTGACTTTTAATGGAGCTGACATGAAATGAATGTATCTGTCACAAATAAAACAAGCCAGAAAAGACCACCCTTCCCTGGGTACCGTTTACAAGCTTTTTGTGCTCTTTGGACCTTGAGTGTTTCAAGTGTTTACTTTAAATCTTTGCTTTTTCAAACTATAGGGGATCAATGTTACCTTAGATAGAAAAACCACATACTTGTGAGCAGAAATTATGGACCATGAACAAGTCCTACACAGGAATAAGATAATAATAAAATAAGGTTTTTATTAAAGGACAGCTTTTTTTTTTTAAGATTTATTTATTTTATTACAGCCAGATATACACAGAGGAGGAGAGACAGAGAGGAAGATCTTCCGTCTGATGATTCACTCCCCAAGTGAGCACAACGGCTGGTGCTGTGCCGATCCGAAGCCGGGAACCAGGAACCTCCTCCAGGTCTCCCACATGGGTGCAGGGTCCCAATGCATTCGGCCGTCCTCAACTGCTTTCCCAGGCCACAAGCAGGGAGCTGGATGGGAAGTGGAGCTGCCGGGATTTGAACCAACACCCATATGGGATCCTGGGGCATTCAAGGCGAGGACTTTAGCTGCTAGGCCATGCCGCTGGGCCATAATAACATCATTGTGATCATCTTGAGAGAGTCTGAATTCACATTTTAAAATGTCAATGATCACAACATCAGAGGCAGGATGTCGAAGTCCACTAAAAGCCCTAGCTGCAGAGGACACCAAAGACACTCAAGAAACTATCTCAAACAGGATGCAGAAGGTCTCCACACGACTGCTTTATCCTCCATCATTTGAGCCCATGAAAAGTGCTCTTGCCTATCCTAAACCCACCACAATAGCATACTTTCAGCTACCTGGGAAGACTGCATATACTCTTGACCTCACTTGAAAGCAGAGTTCCTAAGGAGAATTCCCAGCCCCATTTTATCACTGTCTGGAAATTATGATCAGAGTGAAAAGTCTCTCCAGTAGGGCCCGGCACCATGGCCTATCGGCTAAAGTCCTCGCCTTGAAAGCCCCGAGATTCCATATGGGCGCCGGTTCTAATCCCAGCAGCTCCACTTCCCATCCAGCTCCCTGCTTGTGGCCTGGGAAAGCAGTCGAGGACGGCCGAATGCATTGGGACACTGCACCCGCGTGGGAGACCCAGAAGAGGTTCCAGGTTCCCGGCTTTGGATCGGCACAGCACAGGCCCGTTGCGGCTCACTTGGGGAGTGAATCATCGGACGGAAGATCTTCCTCTCTGTCTCTCCTCCTCTGTGTATATCTGGCTGTAATAAAATGAATAAATCTTTAAAAAAAAAAAAAAAGAAAAGTCTCTCCAGTAGACACCAATTTGACAAATGTAACTTGGGTAGGAGGAACTGCTTTTAACCTCTGTACTATCCACCCAACTTCTAATCAGGAGATGATTTTTTTGACTCCAATCTTGTCCCCGACATGCTTTTCAAGGACTTCTTACCCATATTTTATTTCCTCCAAGGATCTCCAGTTTTTCCCTCTTTTGCCTTTAACACAAATTCTTAGATCTTAGAAAGACACTGCCTTAGAAGAACAATGATTCTATACTTCACTCTTTACTCCACTGTTCTGATTTTATTGTCATATTCTTTGAATATGAGCTGGAACTGCTGTTTCTACCTCATATCATTAATTTCCTTATCTCAAACAATGATACCAACACAGAGAGTTGCCTAGAACTGCTTTCTTGCTTTTTTCTATTCCTTTGCTCTTTTGACTCTAACACTTGACATTCTTAATCACCCAATCCAACTTTTATGAGGCTTGGATGGCACAAGATGATCTTATTTCTTTTTCAATCTTCTGGACTGCTTTTTCCTTATTTCACTGGCTCATTTTTGTTTTTCCAAAAGCTGGCTAGATATTTTCCAAGATCCTTCCCTGTCTGCAAAACACCATTCAAAAAGTCCATATGAAGCCAATGTCTAATTTAGCATTTAAGATGCCTACTGCCCATGCTGGCATACCTAAATTCAATTCCTGGCTCTGGCCTCCTGCTGGTGCAGATCCTGGGAGACAGTGATGATATGGCTCATACGATTGAGTTTCTGTCACCCGTGTGCAAGACCTGGATGAAGTCCATGGCTCCTGGCTCTAGCCCCAGCTGCTGCAGGCATTTGGGGATAGTCAATCAGCATATAAAAGTTCTCCCTGTCTCTCTGGTTCTCAATACATAATAAAACTTCTTAAAAAAATTAAAAGAACATGTGTATTTCTACTTTAGAAACATTATTTGTTCTACCAACTCTAGCTGTGTTAGTCTAGTTGTTTGTTTTAATAAATGAACAGCTTTAACACAAGATAGGTAGTCATGAAATCTGGATAACAGTATTAAGAATAGAACTGGAAAAAAAAATTAAAAAAAAAAAACCAACATACAATTCCAAAAGATCTTGCGGGCTCACACAATTCTGCACCTATTAACTATTTAACAGTTAACCTTCATTCTGCTCTGAAAAATGTCTCATGATGAACAAATAATATGGTAGCAGAAACGGATTTGGACTCAAAATTAGCTCAATCACTTACTGGGTGATTTCTTATCTAGGCATTTTCTTACATGTAGAACAGGAAAGAGATACTACTACCACGGAATTGTGTGAGGACTAAACAAAACAATGCTCAATATTTTGCACAGTATTGTAGATGCTTGGTAATGCTGACCCGCTACCATCTAACGTTATTCTGTTCAGATGCATTAATCCCTAAATATATGGAGCTAGATGGTCATATTAATTTGCTAATGTGGTGCCTCAAAATAAAAAATCAGTATGTAAAAGGATATGTAGAAATAAGAGAATAAAACCATCATATACTGTGAAAATGAAGAAGGAAACCAATACATACAAATAAAATGGTTCACAACTGTTTCCATCTCTATCTGCTGAAAACCCGTGGAAAACTACAAGGCTACAGTCTTATCCCAATTCTTGCCCTCATTTTCACTGTATGCTTTTGTTACTTAAATACAAAATGACTAAAATAGCAAAAACAAACAGTTTGACAATGTGTGCAGAACATACTTTTGCTGCTCTATGAAGTCCTCACTTCACTGCCCTCCAAAACCAAACATCAATAAATGTCAAATGAACACATGTGGATCAGGAAAGACATGATGACTTCTCTGAGGTTCAGAACAGCGCTAACAGATCACAATCCAGCTGGCGAGCTGAAACCACACATACTCTCTCCAACCTCTGATAAGCAGAGAAATCTTCAGAAAACAATAGCCGCAATCCATCTTGAAGAATTAGAATTTTGACCATGAGAGAGAAGCAGGGGTTTTCCATAATAATAACACAGTAAGGCAAAGAATCAAGGATACACAGAATCCAATGCTTAGACTGAGGCATGAAGAATACAAAAAGGCATTCAGCATAGAATGTGTCAGGCAGATTATCACTCAGTGGAGTAGTGAATTCCAGGATAAAGAGAACTATAAAAAACAAGAAGCTGTGGGAAGCACTCAAACGAGAGTGACACAACAAATAGTATTTCAGGAGCAGCTATCTACCTTCGTAAGTGTGTTTGGTTATGTATGTGAAAAACAACTCTCATAAATACAGAATTATGATTAGTAAAACTTTTTCAGTTTCCTGTGGAGTAACAACAGAATTCCTGAACCCATTATCTGAAGGTCTTGTGACCATATGCACTGCAGAGTCCAGAATGTTTTTGGATACTTATAAAAGCTAACACAGCATACATTGCACAACATCTATTTGGGTCTAGACCAGCACTTCACTGCCAAACACATTAATATTCCTGCAAGAGAACATTTAAGAGTTCCACAAGGTGGGATAAATAAATACCATAATGAATGAACTGCATACTGCTCATGTCAGGTCTTTCCACCAGCTAAGCAGAAGATGAGATTTGGCTTTCAGAGTTGTTTGGACTCCAGCATTGCAGCTCAAGAGCTGTAGTAGTGGCTAGGACTGAGCTGATCCATACCCAGGAGCTTCTTCCAGCATCTCCCACAGGATGCAGGGTCTCAAGGACTTGAGTCATGCTCTGTTGCTTTCCCAGGCCATAAGCACGGAGCTGGATCGGAAGTGGAGTGGACTAGACACGTACTAATGTTATATGGGATGTGCTGCCAATGCTGAGGAAGACTGGCTATGCCACTATGTCAGCCCCAATTGATCTCTTATTTTAAAAGCCAAACCTAAAAGGCATTTTTGGCAGTAACACAAGTAAACATGAAAACAAGAAACATCAATTCATATCTATTCCAAATTAAGCAATGTAATTAACATGTGTCAAAGATTTTTTTAAAACATAATCTTATACACACACAGTTTCCCAATTCCCTAACCCCCTGTTCTCACATGCTATAGTTTTTACAACAGGATATGGTGCCCAAGAGAAATATAATAGAAGGGTACTTAAAAGTTTGTGGAAAAATGGAATTAAAATCAGTTTACCTTGGTGCCAAAAACTCAATTCCATGGTTTTTTTTTTGATAATGCACATTTTAATTAACTTTTTAAAAGTTTCTTTTTTTCTTTAGATTTATTTATTTTAATTGGAAAGTCAGATATACAGAGAGGAGGAGAGACAGAGAGGAAGATCTTCCATCCGATGATTCACTCCCCAGGTGGTCACAACGGCCAGAGCTGAGCTGATCCAAAGCCAGGATTCTTTTCCTGGTCTCCCACACGTGTGCAGGGTCCCAAGGCCTTGGGCCGTCCTCAACTGCTTTCCCAGGCCACAAGCAGGGAGCTGGATGGGAAGTGGAGCTGCCAGGATTCGAACCAACGCCCATATGGGATCCTGGGCGTGCAAGGCAAGGACTTTAATCACTATGCTATCGCACCGGGCCCTGAAAGTTTATTTCTTGCAGATCATAAATTGCTTGCATTAGAAAAACTTTGAATTGTATTTTTCATTAGTTTTTTTTTTTAAAAAAAAAAGATTTATCTATTTCTTTAAAGGAAAGAATTAGAGAGAGAGAGAGAGAGACTGATGTTCCATCAGCTGATTCACTCCCCAGATCGCAGCAATGGCTTGGGTGGGCCAGGGTGCAGCCAGGAGCTCCATCTGGGTCTCCCACATGGTTTTAGGAGCCTGAGCACTGACCATCCTCCAGTGCTTTCCCCAGGTATATTATCAGGGAGCTGCAACTGGAGCAGAACAGTTAAGGAGATAAATGGTGACCATATGGGATGCTGGCTGGCAATGTTTGCAACAGCTTAACCCACTAAGTCACCTAATCAGACTCTGTTAGCTTTTAAAAGACACAGAAACAGAAAACACAAAATGCAACTGAAAAAATGGGGGCAGAAACCCAATTACTGGAGCCATTATCACTGTATTCCAGAGTCTACATGAACAGGAAAAGTTGGGAACCAGAGCAGGGAACTCAAATCAGGTGCTACAAACTGGAATGTAGCCTAGCACACGTACACCCCAGGAACTTCTTAAAGTGTCCTCCTGCAAGTTCTAAATTTGATCCACACGTGTCAATTTTAAATTTTCAATAACTACATTTTAATAAGTGAAGAAGATCACAAAATTAACTCAAATGCTATCTTAGGTCATCATTCTAGGTTTTCTTTATAAGTATTTAACAACTGAGGCATATAATTCATACTAGCTACATTTGGCTAGTGGCTACACACTACACTGTGCAAAATTAGAATTTCACAGTGATAACTACAAGCAAAATAAAATAAAATAAAACCACCTAACTGGCTTCTTCTTTAGATCACTGTCTCCTCCCATACTTGTCATTTTCAGTCATGCCCTAGCTTCAAGCTAAGAAAAAAAAAAAAAAAAACACAACTAAATGTGAAGAGTCTCTCCTTCTTCTTGGGTTCTATACACCAATCCTAAATGAGCTTACTTTTATTTGTTTGTTTTGTTTGGGAAGCAGACAGACTGTGCTCTCATCTCCGGGTTCATTCCCCAAGCGCACACAACTCGTGGGGTTGATGCAGGCCAAGGCAGGACTAGGAGCGGAGTCTGGGTCTCATACATGAGCCATCACCTACTGCCCTCAGGATGAGCACTGCCAGGAAACTAGGATCAGAAGTAGGGCCAGACCCGACCCCAAGAATCTCCACTCTGCCATGCAGGCACCCCTTGACTGGCAGCTTACCTGCTAGGCCAAATGTGTGCCCCCACTATGGGTTTAAATTATATAAAACAAAACAAAACAAACAAACAAAAAAACAAAAAACACAATCTCTAATTTGAGAAAAAACAACGCAAAACAAAGCAAAGATGAATATTTTTTTCTTTTGTATCACATTTGAAGGTTTCATTTTGAAACACAAGATGAAATTTCCAAGAATAAGGACAAAGACTGGTTTCTTCCATTCCTAGTCACGTTAGTAAGAGAAGCCATCTCCTCCACCCGGCCGCTCTGCTCCTATGTTAGTCCACATCACATCAACCCGTAACTAAAAATGACTGAAGCTGGCTGGATCATGATAACTTATTTTCCATTATATCTGAAATTTTCCATAATTAAAAGAAAAATGAAGAGATGGGAAGATAAGAACTGAGTCCAAGAGCACTTGAATAATTGCTACTGTTAATAAATACTGTTATTTTGTTGTTAATTCATGTGGAATGCAATTATAAGGATGCTGAGATTAACTGATCAACAGCTTAAATCTGTCAGACTTCACAACCAAAGGTACTCTTCTTCGCAAAGTCCAGAGATCACTTTGAAATCAACTTACTTCAGCTTCTTCTGCAGAGCTCACTCTCCTGTTAGAAAACTAGCTTCTCCACTAAGCATGGCTCCCTTACCAGCCACACGACGTCTTTCCAACACAGCGCGATGAGAACATGCTGCTTTGTCTCCACGACCACTTTTCTCATCTCCAACAAGCAACAGTTTTGGACGAGTTACCAAGTTTATAAATACAGTTTTAAGTCCTTTATGTTTAAAATAACACAAATCCTGGTTACAGCTTGTTTGTACATTCTGAACCCAGAACAAATGAACCAATTTAGGTGATTCCAGAAGATTACTCTTATGCTTTAAAAGTGGAGCCAACATTAATTAAATCTGGCAGCCCCTGTGAGTGAGCTTCCCTGTATTACATCAGAGTGTTTTAATTAGTGAAACTGAAATTAGACTTCTGTCACTTCAGAGATCTAACTTTAAATCTGAAACCAGAGTCTCCAGTGGTTTCAGTCGCTTCAACCACACTGTGGTGTGGGTTTTACATTCTGAGGCATTCCCAAGTATCACACACCACACTGAGAATATAGGCCACAACAGGAAATAGATGTGGGTTAACCATAATATCATCTGCACAAAGAGGTAATGGCAAAACTTCTACAGACAGCACATCTAGTTTTCAAGCAGTTTCATCAGCTCATTAAATGTCAAGACAGGATTACCCATGAAGTCTTGGAATGTGGCCAGCTTACTACCAAAATTGCTGCTGTGCAACTTCACTTGACTGAACACGTTCAAGGAACAGATACCAGTAGGACAACCAGGCACCCCATCATACAACAAGCTGAAGTGAGAATGCTACAGAGTTCCAGAAGAGCAACTCAGATTATACAAATAGAAGCATTTCACTTCTACTGCTCCAACCAATATCTCAACAGGCAAGTAATTTAAAGTTTATAAATGAGAGAGACAAGTGGGATTCAGAGCTGGGAACTGTACTTTCTCTCCGATGCAACTTAAATCATAAAATAAAGTAACATTTCAAACATGCCAAATCTTGTCAAGGTGACAAGTGAGGAGAGATCTTTTTGATCCAGAAGGTGAAGTAAAGGGATATCATGCACCTGTTTAAGCGAGCACTAAGGGCAGCTTCAGTGCTACATTCAAACTCTCTTAGCCTAGCTCATGTCATGTCTGAGTACACACAAGTGAATTTACTACAAAAGAAGAAGAAAAGCATAATAGTAGCACTAGCTAGTTTACTCATTTCCACATAAAGTCAACACTATGATAAACAGCAGTAACACCACCCTGGTCAATTTTAATTACACTCAACTGTTTCATAGGACAATTGTGAAAAGCCCCACTCTTTAAAAGTCCCAAATAAACCCTAAAGAAGTAAACACAAATACGTTAACAATGGAAGACTGTCCCATTTCCGCTCATTCTTTCCAAGCACAGCTAAGATATTTGGAATCGCAGTAGGGGAAAGAAAAATTTTAAAAGCAGGTTACTCGAGTGCTAATGAGCACACCTTATTACCAGATATGGAAACCAAACACTATTTATTAAAAAGAACTCGGGCTTTTTGGAGAAACAACTGATCCTAGGGCTGAAGCACAAGAAACTAAGATGAGGCTAAAACATACTGTTACTCTGAAAAAACTATAGAGATTATGGAAACATCTCAAAGAAGTATCAAGTGCATCACTGTAAAATATGGCATAATCAGCTTCTTTACTGTAAGTCCTCATTAAGTCCGTGGAGGAACAGGCAGTAAGCCTAACGACACTGGTTGGCCCACATCAGAGTGCCTGGGTCGAAATCCAGCTCAGATTCAGCTTCCAGCTAACGTACACCCTGTGAAGCAGAGGTCATGGACTCAAATAGTTGGGTTCCAGCCACTTCCATGAGAAATATGGACTGAGGTAGGTCCTGGCTTTAATACTTCTAGCCTCTGTGGAATATGAGGTGAAAACCAGCAGACAGGAGTATATGCTTGCTCGCTCTAATTAAAAAAAAAAAAAGTACTGAGGTACTGTAGCTTAGCAAGTAAAGCCTCTATCTGTAATGGCAGTATCCCATATGGGCACTGGTCCAAGTCCTGGCTGCTCTAATTCAGCTCCTTGCTAATGGTCTAGAGAAAGCAAATCAAGATGGCCCAAAAGACTGGACTGGGCCCCTGCACCTATACGGGAGACCTGGATGAAAATCCTGGCTCTCGGATTCAGCCTAGATGTGTGGCCATTTGGGGAGAGAACCAGTAGATGAAAAATCTCTTTCTGGAATTCCAACTTTCAAATAATAATTGATACAAATGTTTTAAATGTAGGAAAAATGAATGTATACTTTGAGAAAACAATTACTATGTGCAGACTAATGGTATACGTGAGTCTGGCACACAGGGATCTTTTATTTAAAAACCAAACAGTCACTAAAAACAGATTATAAGTTTTCACAAAGTATAAACAGAAAGTCAATAGTCAGCACACCATTCCCCAAAAATATTAAGAGATCATGTTAATTGCATAAAGATTCCAATTCCAACCTCACTTCAACTCTGGAAATTCTGAAAATGTTAATACTGCGTATTAAAAATTTGGGAAAAAAATAAAAGGACTTCTAATTCTTCTCTGAGATTTAGTTATTTTAGCTAAGCTCTAACAACAACAAAAAAATTAGACTAGACTGAGTGAAGAGTTCAACAAAAACTACAAGGCCAGTGTTACAATAATCTTAAAATGCTGTTTCCACAGTGTAAAGAGTGAAGGACAATACTTTATTCATGGTGGGTCATTTTAGGAATGATTATTACATAAACCTTTAATTATCTATTGATGACTTTAAATCAAAATAAGTTCAAGTATTTATCACTGTTAACTTACTGCTTTGCAAACTCCTATCCAGGAAGTCCCCAAATCTGTGGCCTTGCCATTATCCATCCGAGTGACATGCTTAACCAAGCGACAGACTGCCCAGGTGTTTGGGCCTTTGTGATGCACATAGAAGACCCAGAAGATACTGTCTGTGCATTGCAGCCCAGCCCAGACTTCACCATTGTGGATGGGAGGGCCCTGCTTACAGCTTGGGAAAACACAGGAGGATAGCAAAAGTCCTTGGATCCCTGCATCCACATGGGAGACCTGGAAGAAGCTCCTGGCTCCTGGCTCCAAACTGGCTCAGCTCCAACCATTGGAGTCATTTGCAGAGCAAACCAGTGAATGGAAGATCTTTCTCCTCTGTCTTTCCTTCTCTCTAAAAATCTGCTTTCCCATAAAAATTAATAAATCTTGAAAAAAAATGAAAGTCAGCATTCCATATTATAAAGTGCTTCATTAGCAACCTAGAGACTCATTCTTAACAACTAAAGACTCATGAATTGTTATTCATCTCTCTGCTGATGTGCCTGGGAAAGCAGCAGAGGATGGCCCACGGCCTTGGACCCCTGCACTCACATGGAAAACTCAAGAAGAAACTCCTGGCTTTGGCCTGGCCCAATCGTGGCCACAGCCATTTGGGAAGTGACAAGCAGACATAAGACCATCTCTCTCTCTCTTTTTTCCTCCCTCCCTCTCTCTGTAAGTTTACTTCTCAAATAAATAAATCTCAAACAAAAAAACTCATAGAAAGGAACAAGTTCAAACTTGGTCAATAAAGTGCTTTCTAAGCAGCAACATACAACAGATTATTCTACCTTTTCAGAAACTATCCAAACTCCTAATTGAAGCGTTTTGTTTGATAGGTCTCTAGGGTTTGTTGTGATAGTTCAGGATGACACGATTATACACATCATCAGTACATTTCTCTCATTACACATTTGAGATGTATATCTATCTATCTATCTATCTATCTATCTATCTATCTATCTATCTATCTTTTTCAGCTACACAAAGTAGATTGGATAATGAGACCACAGAGCACAAAACTGCAGGATATGCGGTTTTGGCTGTGGTCGAGTATACCAAGTAATAATGCTGCTAAGACTGTGTACCAACTGGGAACTTTAAAAGAGAAGTTCACGGGCACTGGTTTCTGTCCTGGCTGCTCTACTTCCCATCCATCTCCCTGTTTGTGGCCTGGGAAAGCAGCAGAGGTGCAGGGTCCCAAAGCCTGAGAGACACAACATGGGAGACACAGAAGCTCCTGGCTTTGGACTGACTCAGCTCCAGCCATTGTGACCACTTGGAAAGTGAACCAGTGGATGGAAGATCTTTCTCTTGGTTTCCCCTTCTTTCTGTAAATCTGCCTTTCAAATAAAAATAAATGAAAAACGGAAAGGCTCCTGAGTTTATTATTCTGAGATATATCACAGCACCACACTCACGGCACAATGAATACTAGTCCAAAATCTGTGATCATATGTCATTGGGAAAAACACAAAGTCACATGCAAGCATACTGTGTGATATGGTAGTAGAAATGTATCACAATGCAGGAATTTAAACTTATTATCTCAAGTATTTTTCAAAGTAAGAGCTACAAACTGGCAAATATTCAAAAGGAAGTACTTGCTAATACCTGTCATAATCAAAAGGGCTATCTCAACAATAGATAATTGTTTTATTATAATTTATTAAAGAGTTTCTAATCTTAGAAACCAACATTGGGGGAGGAAATCATTATAAAAAGGCCCTTGTGTTTCTTGACAGGCTTTCACAATACACATGGGTTACAGATACAAGACAAAGAAACTCCTTTATAAAAAGAAACACGAATACTTGGGAAATAAATTTCCTTATTAGGATACTGATAAAACAGAGCAAGTTACCATCAGAGGAAAATGCAGCCCTGCAATTTCAGGCTTAGAATATGAAACAGAATATTCACCAAATGCCAAGTTTTCAGCACGCAGCATACACAATAATACCCTCTTTATTCACAATTTTTTGGTACTAAGGGTTCTAGTAACCTTCGTTTCTGTTTTCCTACAAAGTTGTGCCAGGTATAATTAGATCTGGACAAAACTATCTATGGCTAGTGTGTCCTCTGAAGTAGGGAAACTTAACAATAAGATTTAAAATGAATCCACATGCCCTTAAAGTAGACAGGGGAAGTTCTCTTTTTCCCTCTTACTACCAAGTACTGCTGCCCTGTGAGCCAAGCTCCGAAACCAAAAGGAGGAGGGAAGGCTGAAACAAAAAGTACACAGAGAAAATGAACTCTGAAACATGTACCTGTTACTATCAATAACATTATTAAACATTATTTTCAATAAAATCAGTGCTTAAAACGTACTGATTTTGTCAGTTACAATACAGTAAGAAAAGCTTTCATTTTATATCATCACAAGAAACACTCAAATTTTTAGATAATCAATGCTCTTTGCCATTAGTAAGCAGTACCAGGTGCCAACAGATGTTTTTGGCAGTGAAACATAACCAAGAATATGAGATATAAATTCATTCTTCTTATTGCAGGAGAACATAATATAGAAACAAAGGTTTTCTGATGTTTCACCTGCCAGAAAAAAAAATGTCAATTATTCCTCCTGCGAATATTTTAGCATTTATTATTATGAGGTTCCAGGATACTATAGGAAAAATATCAGATTCAGGAAAAGAGTGAAGATAATAAATTAGAATGCTTGTTCATAGTATGTAATGGAGAAGATATAATAATGAACAAGAAACCGACACACAAGTACCACCAAACACCTTAAAGAGTACCTACAGATTTGTGGCCATCCGCTTTTAAGCAGAGAAAGCCGATAGATTTCCAAATAGACAAATCCTAACATAGACATTTTAATACTAAAACTAGCAGCTGCAACTATCTTTTTTATTTCAATATTTTTTAAAATTTATTTATCTTCAAGGCAGAGAAAGAGATATATACAGATATATTTTCAATCCACTGGTTCACTTCCCAGCAGCTGGAGCTGGGTCAGGCCAAAGCCATGAGCCCTGAACTCAACCCAAGTCTCCGACAGGGGTGGCAGAGATCCAACTACTTGAACTTGCTGTTTCCCAGGTGTGCAAAGGCTGGAAGCTGGACTGGAAACGAACTGTGACACAAAACCAAGAATTCCAACATGGAATGCAAGTATCCCAAATGGTAACACAACCATTGTGCCAAATATCTGCCCTCACAAGAGTTTTAAAGCCCATGTCCCATCCTTTGCCTAGAAGCTAATTATAAAGCTATTACTTCTCTTTACAATTCTGCAAAGTAATAACATTAAGTCTGAAATTCAGGGCTTAGCATTCTTTCTTCCTGTAAATATTATACTATCTCCTTAATAGAGTTGGCTAGAAACATTACTACCTACAAAGAGAATTAAGAAACCAGTCTTAGGAATCTCCGTTGAGGCTGAGAGCCACATAAAATGAATGACAATTCATTCTTACCATGTGATCCATCCAAAGCACTTGAGTATGCTGTCTTACACTGTGACATAACTGAGTAACTATCTTTTCTTTCCAAATATGCCACAAACACAGATCAATTTGATCTCCAATAAACCCTTAAGTCTTTTAGAAGACAACAAAACTATCACAACCTACAATCTGATATTTTCTTATGGTTACATAGTAAAATAGCTTTCACTGTTTAGCATGACAAAAGCTGGGACACTACTATAAGGGAACCAAAGTAGATGGGACAAATACAAGATTAACTTGTACAAAAAGCTGCACACTTTCCTTCATTTGCTACAAACCAGTGATCTTACATATCATTAAGAAGGGAGTAAGTAACAACAGCTGCCCTTCCCATCCTCCAGAGGCGTGTCTGAAATGAAAATCACAAAAGCACTGAGCCCAAGGAATAAAGCTGCAGG
Source organism: Ochotona princeps (assembly GCF_030435755.1). NCBI lineage: Eukaryota > Metazoa > Chordata > Mammalia > Lagomorpha > Ochotonidae > Ochotona > Ochotona princeps. Next base: position 17,993,962 of record NC_080858.1, on the reverse strand, counting down.
AGAGGCTCCAGGAGAAGGGATGATCTGTGACTGCACAGAGCCACGGCAAGTGAATTCACCAACAGTCCCAAACAGCCTAAGAGGACAAAGGACAATCAGCAATTATGACCCAGACCATCTGGAAGAAGAAAGGTGAATCTGAATGGCAGTTTTAAAGTTTCTAGAAACACTCAGAGAAGAAGCAAAGAAGGGGAGAGGAGATAACCGACACTGCTGGATACACAGCTCAGAAACCAGAAAACCAGGCAGGTATTAAGATCTTCTGCACACAACGCACAGGGAAAATGGATCCTATCTAGTCAACAGCACATACTACATGTATATTCACTTTTATTATTAAACAATTACACAGAAACTCTCATTTTTTTTATCTGAACCCCCCAGAATTATTTGGATTAAAGACACATGAAGAAGGAAGTTGTGCAAAATTTCGACTAAGAAATACTTCTATTCTCAAGCTATCAATTATAGTAAGCTGCAAAACAAAGACCAAATACAGAGTTTTTTAAATCCCTATGGGATAACAGATCAGATGCTCTTCACATATGTAAATTTTACTGCTACAGATATTCTCCTGGGCCACATGGTCTTAAATTATTTTTCCAATAGTGGTAATACCTATACATTCATGTACAGTCCTTATCAAATCAACCACAAAAAAAAAAAAAAAAAAGCACATCGACTGACTGGAATTAGATGGGCAGGTCATATTAAGCAGGCCCAAATGAAGCTAAGAGCCTGCCTGTCTGAAAACACATAACCTTTATCTCATTAGCATTGAACTCTGGTTGTTAAAGATTCAAACGCTAATTTGGATATTTTAAAAAGTGCTGTGAACAGGGAGAAAATTTATATAGTCTATGCAAAATTTTCTATTAATGGGAACCAGCTGCAAGAGAAAAAGAGACTGCTTTCAGTGTTTGAGTCTGCTGGAATACTAATGGGCTTCCTCTAGTCCAAGTTTCCATTCTGGAAGGAAGGCCGTTTAAATCATTATTCTGAGTCCTTGGCACTTCTCAGAATTACCTTACTGTGCTACAGCTGAAGCTTTCTATCCATTACATGTTTGTGCAGTGGGTCTCTGAAGAGCCATTCCTTATACATGAAGTCATCTATCCCCCAAGGAAAATCAGTTCCTAGCTCTGTCTTAGGTATGCAATCAACAAGACCTATCCAACATTGTAAACCTGTAAATTTTAGATTCTACAGCCAATATCAAGCATATATGCTATTTACAAAACATCACTGCCACAAACTTAGTCACTTTGTAAATAGCCTCCAAGTTTTAGTTAATCAATCTCACCCATTCAGTCCATAAATTAATTTAAAAATTATTTCCATGTAACCATCTTAATATTTAGTACACCATACCACTTATCCCCAACATCAATAGTGATAAAAACAAAATACACACACATACACACAGAATACGATTTTATTTTTTTCCTAATGCAGGACTGTCAGCAATTCCATTTTAGAACTTTTACCATTTTACTGGGTCTCTAAGGAAATTTGGGTTTATTCAAAATGAGTCAAATCATTTAATCAAGTTTTTAAAATTAGAAATAGATGAACACCAATTTCTCATACCAATATAACTCAAAAATCCTGGAATTAGGTGGAAGACAATATAGCACCCATACAACTACTTGGGTTAAGTAAAATTTCTGTAAAAGATGCTGGCATCTTAAACAAAATGGTTAAGAGTGTAGCATATACACATCAGATTATAACCAACTCAGAAGTCTTTATAAAACCAGCTTTAAAATGAAAAAGCAAGAAACAAACCTCAATTTTGTCTGTTTTGGCATCTCCCCAGTATATTTTGCCTTCATCATAATCCAAGGCTAAACCATTTGGCCAACCAAGAGAAGTGTTAACCAACACTACTCGGTCTGAACCATCCAGAGCTGCTCGCTCAATCTTTGGTATTTCTCCCCAGTCAGTCCAATACATGTACCTACAGAAGTATATGGAAAATAAGTTAAAGATACATCACATAAAGAAATATAAAGTCAGATATATTATTACCATAAGCTCTGAAAACAGAATGAGATTAAATCTTCCAGGAATGATAAAGAATTCTGAAAACAACACTTTCCCAGTTTTGTAATGGTCATGAGATAATCTGAACCAAGACTACAGACTACATCTAAAGTCAGCATAGACTTAACTTTAAAAGTATTTTAAGACATTCAAGGCAAAAAACTGATAATTCTTTCACTTGAAATTTTATTCCAATTAACATATACTAAAATTGACAGTCATCAGACAACTGTTTACTGCAAACCAGTATGCACTTCGTTTAAGTATTTCATGTTATCTTAGTCAATGTTTCTATAGGCAGTTACAAAAAACAGAAACATCAGACGGATTTACTAATAAAAGCTTTCTTACCCAACCATGGGATCTAACACAATAGCCCGGGGTTCCTCTAAGTCCTCTGAAATCAAGATCTTCCTCATGGTTCCGTTTAGCCTTGTCACTTCTATTCGATCAGTGCCAGTGTCTGTCCAATAAAGATTTCTTGCAACCCAGTCAACAGCAATACCATCAGGATGAGCTATTTGAGCAGTGACCACGAACTGACTGCCAGATCCATCGATGAAAGAGCGGCGTATGGCCCTCACTTCATCATCAGTCCAGTAGATATAGCCATCCACAGGATCATAATCTATGGCAATGGCATGGCGGATATCTTCTAACTGTAGGACAATGTCTGTAAAATCTGGTGTATCTAAGGAAATGCGCCTCAAGTCTGTCCTTCGGGCTAAAAGTAGCAATTCAGTAGCACCTAAAACAAAACGAAATAAAAATAATTTGAAAGTCACAAGCAAAATTTAATCTTTCAAAGAATGTAAACTTTTCCAGAAACTGACACATGACTCTGAAAGGGTACTAGCTATTTCAACGGAGGAAATGCAAAGTAACATATAGAAATAAGACGAGTCCACTATGATGTCCAACTATAAGAGCTCAACTTCTCCAAAATCAAGTTCTGATCCAGTTTCTGGTTTCATTCATCACTTAGCCCCTGGAATTCACGGTTTTTTTAAAGGTATAACAACTAATGACTACAACGCTAAACAGTGGAGTACTAAAGAAGGAAGGAAACGTAGGAAAAAGACCCTCTGTTCAAAAATGTTTTAAAAGAATAAGAAATCTAGAGTAAGAACGTTTGTGACTGATGAGAATGTTATGGAATTGGATTCTGCTGATGGAGGCTTAACTTCAAAATGCACTAAAAAATCATTAAACCAAACCCTTGCCATCAATGGATTTTATAGTATGTAAATTACATCTCAGGAAAGCTATCCTAACAAACAAAAATAGTCACAAGGTTGCTGTGAGAATTAAAGGAGATAAAGATGAAACAGGTACTAAGTATGAAGTATTCAAGAAATATCAACTAATACACTGCTATTAAAATTATTTTTCAATTTTTATTCGGCTGAGTTCTAAATAAAATCTATTTATGAATGCCCTAATTTAATAAGGATGCAATAAGAACACAGCTGACAAGGAAGACAGTAAGCACAACTTTTTGTTTTCATTTTCCATAAACAACAAAAAAAGGATCTAACTATAAGAAATTAACAAAGGAAAAAAACAGACAATTAAAAGAGCAAGAAAACTTTCTCAGCCAACGAAATGAGTCCAAAAGAAAATACTTCAAGCACCAATCTGGAATTGTAGTTGAAAAACTTTCAACATCAGCTATTTGACTCTGAGACTAATTACAAATGAACTGTAGCAAGAAGAAAACACAGTCCACAGCACTCTAGCAGGCAAGAAGTAGGAATCCATTTGTACAATCGCTGCCCCTGCTAACTACCAAGAGAAACCAGCCAAAACTTTGCAAGCAAATCAGTCACAGAGCTGTTAATTTGAGCAAGGCGATCAAAACAGAGTAGTTAGCTAAGGACAGAATTTGCTAAATGTACACCTGAAATTCAAAATTGGTTAAATGTGTACATTTGTCCTGCCATGAGGAAGCAGATAGACCACTACTGTTAAAATAAACCCTCTAGTTTTCAAAGTCAGACTACATTTTTAAGCAAAAAAAAAAAAAAGCAACATTACAAAAACCTTTTGTTTTAAATCGAAACCAAATTATCGTTTGCCATGGAAACCGTCTGACAAGAGTCGGCCAGCTTCACCTTTGACTGGGAGGATAATTTATCAGTGCCAACTCCTAACAAACAACCTGTACACAGCCTCCATTCCACAGCTCTGACTCCTTGACCCCCTGCCAGGAACTCTCTTAACATTCTCTGAAATGAAGGCTCCTGCTTTTCAGGGTTCCATAAAGAAGCCACTGCTAAACACAACAATGTTCTTACCAGGCCTCGCTGTTTGCTAGAGAACCAGATGAGGACCCACAGGGAAAGACACAAGAGTGACTTCCTCATTCACAGAGAAAGAAAAGAACTGCTATTCCTCCCAATCAAAACATCCCTGACAAATCCTGCAGCAGTCTCTTCTCACAACCTGCCTTACAGGGAGCTAAGACCAACAAGCAGCAGCAACGTGTGGTGGCTCCGTAGAAAAATAAGGACAGTATCATACTGCAGGAAGTTAATCTTCTACTGCTGAAACCACTTGTCATAAAAAGCCAACTTAAGAATTCTTCAACCATTTGAAAATACATCTATCCCATGATATTCTCTGTAGCTACAAGTTTAATAAACATTTTCCCTTCCACACACGCTCTTTATTTGCAACTGTTACCTTACTTGAAAGGCAGAAAAAGAGTGAGCAAGCGACAGAGTTCACTCCCCAGACGGCCACCGCGACAAGGACAGAGCCAGAATGAAACCAGGAATTTCATCCTGGTCCCCCATGCAGGTGGCAGGGGCCCAAGCATTTGGGGTCATCTTCCTCTGCTTTCTCCAGGACATTAGTAAGAGTCTGCATCAGAAGTGCTACGGTCAGTGGGGACATGGACCCACACGGGATGCTGGTGCTGCAGGTGGTGTCTTACTCCGCCATGCCACATTACTAGGCCCTAAACAGGCATTCTTTATAAGAGGTAATATTCATTTTCACAGGAATCAATTGTGACATCAATAAATGACTACGAAATCTAATGGAGAAAAGATATGGCAGCTAAGTGTCTTTTTTAAAGCAGAATATGCCAAAGTAACAAATCATTTAGAATTTCAATTGTAAAAAAAAAATCTTGATATGATATCGGTCTTACCATCTTTGCAGGTTTTTCCGTTCTCCAGGAGTTTGACCCCAGTTGGACAAGCACACTGATAGAAAGGCTTGACTGGAGACATCAGACACAAATGGGAACAACCACCATTATCAATGCCACATGGGTTAGTAGCTGCCAAATACAAAGCACATTGATTAATACCGACAATTATACCTCTCTTACTCCGAATAAACAAAGGTTAACAACCATAACACAAGCAAATGTGATAAACCAAAATTATTAACAATGTCATCCAAATGCTTCATTACAAACCGATCTGCAAGGAAGGGTATTGATCAGTGAGAATTTACTTAGTATTCTGTAACCAAAGAGGAACAAGTAAGAGTCAAGTAGGTGATTCTTGCTCTAAAAGTGCTAATAACTTAGCCAGCAAACCAAAATCAACAAACAATAAAACCAGAAAATACGAAACAATGAAACTAAACACTGTCATGCACAGCACTGACTACAAATACCAATGGGGGGATCACTGTAGTCTAAGAAAGGCTTCGTGGAAGCTGCAGATGCTGACAGTAGCTCTGATGGCTAACAACAACAAAGAGGACACATCAGGCGTGGTAAGGCCTTATGCTGTAAGCACTGGGTCACATGAACAGAAGTGAACAGAAGTGAACGGAGGTGGAAGTGAGGGGTTCGCTGCTGAACATGCAACTGAAGCTCATGGGCTGCAGAGTGGCGACAGGATGTAGTGCAGGGCACTGACAGTCAAGGGAAGGACTGAGAATGCTGGTAATACATGCTTTGGAAAGAGTCACATAGAAAGGATTAACAGAATTGACCAAAAAAGAGAAGCAAAGAGTAGAAAAAACAAAGCAATGAATATATTGGTAGGAACATTGCGAAAGGGATGCAATCAAAATTCACACACACACAAACAGAGTATGAAAAATAAAGGGAGTCATCTCAAAGGTAAGTGCAAATTCTTGAACTAGTAAAGCATAAAAGATCAACAGTGCCAGTAAAAGAAAGAAAGAAAGAAAGAGAGAGAGAGAGAGAGAGAGAGAGAAAGAAAGATAGAAAGAAAAAGAGAAAGAATGAATTTTGTCCTAAGGGCTAAACCGCAAGAATAAAAAACCCATGAGGGACATTTTTTTCTTCCAAAAGAGTAACATACACATAGAAACCATTTTTATGGGCTAAGATCATCAGACTGCAGTACAACATTTAATATTCGATTATCTCCTCCAAACTGGAAAGAACTGAAGCAAAGGAAAACACAATGCAATGCCTGTCATTCTTGGCTATGGAACACAATCTGAAATACACTCGAACACATGCCAGGCATTTATTTACATACAAGTGCCAAACACTTCACATCCTCATATTCCTTTTAAATCTAATCCCCATCCTATTTTACAACAACTGGTTGTCTGTAGTCACAGCCCAAATTATTGTAAAAGTTGACCAGAAACAGAAACAAAACTAAGGGGAAAAAAAAAAGAAGTGGGACAGCCACATGAAGGCTTCAACAGTTACTTTTTCCAGCAACTAAGGTAATTAAACTCACCAGCTAGACTAAGGCGCTTCTACTAAAAAAATTTTTTCATAAACATACAACACATTCTGAAAAAGAATGAGCAAGAACGTACTTTTGTACAAGCTTAGCATATAAGATATCTTCATTTTTAATGTATTCCTTTCTTCTTCACCTCCTCAACTCCTTGCCTTACAGAAGGGCTGAAGTACTCTGTATTGACAGTCATCAGCTACAAATGCCTTCATCCTAGGCCTAACCTAAATTCTATTTTGACACCTTTATTCTTTTCCATTCTGCCCCATCACCTTTTACTGTAACCTCCCTCTGCCTGACTCTCACTGAAGCCAGACACCAGAGTGCTACACAGCTGTTCCACTTGCAATTTAAACATCAAGATCACTTACCATTTGGCTGTCGCTTTTGGCTGAAGGCGTGTATATCCATGGGAGAAAAGATGTTAGAATGGATCTCACGCAGACCCTCGCCAGTGTGCTTGTTGCAAGCCAAAATGGAGTGTGTATTCCAGTCAGTCCAGTACAAAGTGTCCTCAAATAACGTCAAGGCAAAAGGATGTGGAAGAGAACCTTTAACTACTGCCTGCCTGTTTAGGATTTAAAAAACAAAAAAGAATTCAAACTTCTAAACTTACATCTTTCATCACAGACATCTCTTTGATTTAAAAAGATCTCAGTCTTCATTAACAAACGCAAATACTTAGTAACACAAATTTTAGATCAAATATACTAATAAGATAACCCACGTGATATTTGAAATATGTTTTCCAGATGACCATAAACCCCACCTTGCCTTCAAGATGATCCCTAACTTGCAGGAGACCCAAGTTCACTACATCCACCCTGATTGAAAGGAGGCCCAAGTGTTCCACTCCTCGGCTACAACCTCCAGACACTTCCACCACCCTCTCACATAGTTTGTGTCATCAGACAGAATCTGCAAATAGGAAAATCTCAAGGGCTATGGCTGGTACTGGGAAGTAAACACACATTAGCAAAAAGTTTATCCTTCTGGACAGAGAACGTGAATCTGTTTCGTCCATCATTTCTTCTGGCTTTAAAAACAGAGAGAAAACACATCTGAGGCTAAAAAGGCATGGGTGTAGAGAGCGCTCCCTGCAGGCTCCTGTTCCACGCACCAAACCAAGGTCTCAGCTGGCCTGTTGCTGCGTTGTTTCCAACCTCCACATTCCCACAGCCAAAAGAAAATCCTGTCACTGGCAGGATAAGTTCATGAGGCAAAGCAGACTCAAATTTCCACTAGAAGTACGTATTATATACAAGGCAAATTAGAAAACTTGATTGTTAACTAGGGGCACAGAACTCTGCAGGGTGTCACAAAGATTTATGTAATCAGTGAATGGTCTAGAATGAACAATTGACGCATGTTTTGAGTCAAAACACTATTCTGAAAAACGATTTCAAGTTTTCATAAACAGTCCCAATGGCCTGATGGGAGGGAAAAAGGGAAGAGAGAATGAGGGGAAAATAGAAGCTACTAAGAAGTACAGTATCAGGCCCAGCGTGGTAGCCCTGAGTCTAAAGTCCTTGCTCGTAGCCTGGGAAAGCAGTCAAGGACGGCCCAAAGCCTTGGGACCCTGCACCTGCATGGGACACCCACAAAAAGCTCCTGGCTTCAGACTGGCTTAGCTCCTGCCATTGCGGCCACTTGGGGAGTAGACTATCAGACTGAAGATCCTCCTCTTGGTCTCTCCTTCTCTCTTGTATATCTGCCTTTCTAAAAAAAATAAAATAAATCTTACAAAAAAAAAAAAAGTACAGTGTCACACATATTAAGGAAGCAGTTCCACATCTTATGTAAGTTAAGTTACTGGGACATCTAATATTTCTCTCTAGTGAATTAAACTCAGGGGAGGGGGAATTGGGCATAGTAAGTAAAAGCTACATCTACAATGTCAATATCCCATATGGATGCCACCAGTGTCCCAGCTGGTACCTACTGATGGCCTTGGAAAAGCAGAGAAAGCTAGCCCAAGGGCTTAGGCCCCTGTTACCTTCCGGCTTCAGCTTGGCCCAGCACTGGCCACTGGAGTGAACCAGAGGATGGAATATCTCTATCTCTGTAACTCATGTAATTAAGTAACTCCTTTAAAAAATTTTTTTATTCAAGAACAGTATGATAATTTTCACCTAAACAGAATTAGCATGTTATTGCACATGAACTTAACCCTGTGTAGTAAATGAAGCCAGATTTTAAAGAAGATTTATTTATTTTTATTTAAAAGGCAGATTTATAGAATGGGGGAGCGGCAGAGAGAGAGAGATCTCTGTTGGTTCACTTCCCAACTAGCTGCAACAGCAGGAGCTCAGCCAATCTGAAGTAAGGAGCCAGGAGCTTCATCATCATCTCCCATGTGGGTGCAGTGGCCCAAGCCTTTGGGCCGTCCTCTACTGCTTTCCCAAGCCACAGGCAGGGAGCTGGGTGGGAAGTGGAGCAGCTGGGACATGAACCAACACCAAATGGGATCCCAATGCTTAAAGGGGGAGGATTAACCAATTGAGCCATCACAGTGGACCTAAAGCCAGAATAAAAAAATAAATAAATAAAATACAATACAGGACAAGCTTGACTACGGTTATCAAACTTTGCACTGTGGAATCTCCTACCTACACTGCCAGCCCAGACTACCATATTTCCTATCCTCTTTTTAATTTTCTTCCTTCTCCTATTACTTACCCCCTCCCATTTCCAAAAAAGAACTTCTACAATATGTACTTCAAAATGCTTTCTTTCAGTTTTAAAATAACAAGTTTTATGAAGCTTACTAAAATGACTTATTTACAGTAGTGCTATGAACATTTCAGCTCAATTTTTAATATGCCTATATATTTCACATTACAATTTTTAAAAATTCATTATGTTAAAAGAGCTCTGAGAGGCTGCTAAAGGAGGTAACATAAGTGAAAAATAAAGAATGGAAAAACTAAGTTGCTTGGTATGTCATCATCATCCTAAAGAACTGCAACATAATCAGGTATCTGAAAAAGCTTTGGAGAAAAACAAGTGAACACCTTTTTAGGGCCTTTAAACAACTGTTAAAGATCCACACTGTGGCGCTAAGTCCTGGCTGCTCTACTCTCCGTGTAGCTCTCTGCTAACTGGCCTGGGCAAGCAGAAGACAGTCCAAGTGGTCAGGGCCTTGTACCCACATGGGACACCTGAAGAAGCTCCGGGGTCATGCTCTCGGCCCGGCCCTTGTGGCCATTTGAGGAGCAAATCAGTTGATAAAATACCTCTGTTTTTTAACTGCCTCCCAAATAAAAATAAAACTAATAGACGTTCCAATGAAAATGAGTTGTTTTAAAATTTTACTCTAATGAGCTAAACACAGGAATATAAACAAATGGGAAAAGCAAAACTCCTTCGAAAAAGCTATATTCATTTTACGTATTGATTAAAAGCAGAGAATTAGGACTCAGAGCTGCGTTCTTTATAATGATGTAAATAGGATTTTCAATTTTTCTTTTCTTTGAATTAAGTATTTAGTGGGAACCTGTAGAAATGGGCATGAAAACGGATGACAGGAACACTCAGGATGTGACTAATGTTGCTGGGGATGGAACGGGAAGGAAAACGTCTGGAATGGGGAACAAGGGTATTTTGTCTTCAGGTGAGAAACATGTTATAAAAAAAGTGTCACAAATGCTTTTTAACACTGAATACCTGGTAAGGCTGAGTATTACTACTTACATCATTTCTACAAGTTTTCCTTCCCTCATCCTTAAATAGAAGAAAACAATGATCTTCCATTCACTGGCTCGCCTCCCATAAGATCATGATAACCACAGCAGTGCCAGGATAAGCCTAGAATTCAGGGCCTAGAATTCAGTCTAGATCTCCCAACTGGGTGGCAGAAACTAAACCACTTGACCTGCTAACTCCCAGGATGTGCATTCACAGGAAGCCAGATGGGAAATGGAGCGGCTGGGATTCAAACCAGGCATTTAGAGTCAGACGATGCAGGTGTTCTAGCAGTGACCCGAACGCACTGAATCAAACGCCTACTTATTTCTTAATATTCAGTCATTTCTTTTTCAATGCCTTCCTGGAACCAAAATTTCTACACTTTACACAAATACAGCCAATATCACTGTGAGGTACATTTCAACAAAATACAATCTCCTGGAAAACTACAAAAAAAACCTAGTAATTTAAAAAAAGACAAAAGAACAGCCAGTGTTGTGGAAATGCTAGGTAAAGCCACTGAGTCCCAACTGCTGGATTTACAATCGCCTCCCTATTAACGTGTCAGGGAAGCAACAGGGTTATGTGTTTGGGTTCCTGAAACCCACCTGGGAGACCAGAACAACGCTCCTGGCTCTGCGCTTCGGCCTGGCCCAGGCCCTGCTATTCCAGCCATTTGGGACATAACCTAAAGATGGAAGTCTTTTCTCTCAGTCTCCCATTCTTTCTCTAAGTCTTTCAAATAAAATAAATCTTAAAAAGAAAGAAGAAAATAAAAGGATTTATTGTGGCAAGACTACAAACATGTATTTAATATAAAAGGCAGAAAAGAACAGCAAAGAACAAAAATGATGAAGACTTTTTTTCAAAGACTTCAAACAAACGGGAAAGGTGGTTAGACTGAATAAAACAAAGCAAGATTCAACTTTAAGAAACGTGTAAGTTAGATTTAAAAATGCAGACTCCAAACAGGTTCAGTGTAAAAAATAGTAACCAAAGGAAGAATAATAGCAGTTCAGAGAAAAATAAATTATAAAGAGAAAGTATCTTAAGAGGTACAGAGTACATTTACGATAAACTGTCATCAACACACAGACACAATTAGAAACAGAGGAAAATAAAAACAAACACAGTCAAATCTGAACAAAACGTATTAAAAATGCAGCAGCCTAAAGGACAGAAAACTGGAAAGAAAATTATCAAGGTCACAGATTTGACCAACCTTATCAACTACCTTAACCTAAAATGTACAGAACAGTCTATCCAACACGAGAATGTACCTTTTTTTCAACTACATGTACAACTTTGTCCAGAAGAGACCACATGCTGGGTTACAGAATTAACTTAAAAAAATGGAAATCACAAGATGTGTTCTCTGACTGTGATGGAATTAACAAATCAATAGCAGATGAAAATTTGGGAAATAAATTTTTTTTCTAAATCCCAGATTTTTACCATTCTTTCCCAATATTGTCTAAGTAAGTAATGAGATGAAAGAAGAAATCACAGGAAATTTTAAAAAATATTTTGAGCTAAAAGAAAAAATTGATGGGTTGTAGGCAACACAGCAATTACAGACACTTATAGAATGCAAATGCCTATGTTTCTAAAAACAAGTTAGTTCTCAATTAACCTTTGAACTTTTCAAATTTTGAAATCTCAAATCAATGTCCTTTCAAATTGCTAAGCTTATTTGCATTTAATTTTTTGAAAGGCAGAGAGCAAAAGTGAGCAAAAACTTGGCCAGGCTGAAGGCAGGAGCAAGCAGTAGAGGCCCACGCACTTGAGCGCTCACCTGCTGCTTCCCAAGGTGAAGAGAGCTGCAGGAGCAGAAGCAGAAAGACTGATCTGCAATGCAATGTCCCAAAGTGATGCTCTAACCCACTGCACCAGAAGAAGAGTAAATGAGATCTAAACAACAACAAACAAAACAACAACAAAATCATTCGGGGCGGGGGTGGAAAGCAATGAAATATAAAACAAATAATGTAAGGGAGGGGGGAATTGGTTAAGACCAAAAATGGGTACTTTGAAAAGATTTTTTAACTAGCCCTAAAGGAGATACAGTTAAAAAGTAGGAAAAGCACAAACTACAAAAACATGAGTGATATTATGAGGAAAAGTGGCAGTACCATCAACTTTACAGAAACTTCAAAGAATTACAATAAATATAACAAACACCCTTATGTCAGCAAATCAAATAACAGATCAGAAACGAAAACATTATAAGAAAATAGTATCCAGGACTGGCTCAAAAGGAAATAAAAAACCTGGACAGGCCCCAAAACAAAGAAATTAAATTTGCAATTAAAAATCTCCCAAATCAGACATCTCCAGCTCCAAATGGCTTTGTGGTGCATCCTGCCAAATATTTCCACAAGAAGTAGTATCTATCTATCACATACTTTTCCAGAAAATAGAAAAGCAAACACTTCACAGCAAAATCTATGAGGCTATCACACTAATACCACAGCCAAACAAAGATGTTACAAATACATCAATCTCTCTTACAAACAGGTGTAAAAACTCCACCAGTGTTAGCGAAGAGAATCTCACGACATTTAAAAAGAACTACTAACCAAAATGAAGTAGAATTTATCCCCTAAATGTAAAGACTGAAGTGCATAACTAAACACCAATCAATGAAAGCAACTGCATCCATAAAAGAAAATCACATGATCATTCGTAAATACTAATAAAAAGCACTCAACAGAATCCAATAATCATTCATGGTTACAAGCTCTGTTATTCTTTTTTTTTTTTTAAGATTTATTTATTTTATTACAAAGTCAGATATACACAGAGGAGGAGAGACAGAGAGGAGGATCTTCCGTCCGATGATTCACTCCCCAAGTGAGCCGCAATGGGCCGGTGCGCGCCGATCCGAAGCCGGGAACCTGGAACCTCTTCCGGGTCTCCCACGCGGGTGCAGTGTCCCAATGCATTGGGCCGTCCTCGACTGCTTTCCCAGGCCACAAGCAGGGAGCTGGATGGGAAGTGGAGCTGCCGGGATTAGAACCTGTGCCCATATGGGATCCCGGCGTGTTCAAGGCGAGGACTTAGGCCGCTAGGCCACGCCGCCGGGCCCAAGCTCTGTTATTCTTATGTGAAGAAATCATTTCCACTTGCGGCACTGAATAGAAGGAGAAACTAAAACTAATTCTATATTAAATGTTAACTGTATTTCTTCAATTATCTATTATTTTATGGAAGACTTGAATTTTTGCCACTATTTCTTACACTTGAACCGTGACAAGGTTGACTGAACAGGCTATGGGGCAACAACAGGCCCATTAGCAGGGAGATGGATGGAAAGTCAAGTAGTCAGGACACGAACCAGCACCCACACTGAATGCTGGTATTGCAGGCGAGAGCTTAACAAGCTATGTCATTATGCCAGGCCGTCTTCCCAGGTCTTTAGTGATGGAAGAACAGGACAGCTACTTCCAGAAGCTACTGCAATTGTGATGCTAGCCTTCACATTTTTCAGACCTGAAGACATCGTGCCACACATAAATCAGGAAGAAAAAAAAAACTGGTAAAGGCTGGACACAAAAATTAAAAGCTTAATAAAAAGGTATCCCTTAAGGGAACACGTGAGGAAGGGATAATAGCCTTTCAGTGGAGTGTTGCTAGAATACACTGGCTCAACCCTCCCACCTTATCCACCATCTCTCCATCTCCCCTCATCAAATCATACAATGCTCCTGGTTTGCCTATTAAAAATTAAGGCCTTGGGACTAGTGTTGTAGTGCAGCCAATTAAGCCACCACTGCAATGCCAGCATCCCATATGAGTGCCAGTTCAAGTCCCGGCTGCTCTACTCCTGATCTAGTTCCTTCAATGTTCCTGAGAAGGCAATGCAGGATGGCCCAGGTGCTTGGGCCCATCACCCAGATGCAGTTCAAGCCACTGAGGAAGTTAACCAGTAGATGGAGATGCCCTCTCCTGATTCCTTCCTTCCTTCAATGTCTTTAAAAATATATAAAAATCTAGAACACAATGACTTGGAACAGCAACTAAAACTCCACTTGGGACATTTACCTCCCTTACCCAAATGACTGGCTTCAGATCCAGTGCAACTCCAAGTTCCTATTCACAGAGAATATGAGAAGCAGCGGTGATGTTTAAGTAACTGACTTTCCAGCGACCACATGGGAGAATCAGACTAAGCTCCTGGCTTCCTGCTTTGGCCTGATCCAGTAGCAGCTATTGTAGGAATCTGAGAGTGAATCAGTACTGGATGATCTCTGACTGACTGACCCTGTTTTTGTGTGTCTCTCTGTAGTTTATAAAAACAAAAAGCTCTTGTGTCTAAAAAGACACTTTCCAGAAAATCAAAAAGCACAAGCCGCAGATCAAAAAGGTATTCCTAAATCATACGTCCAGTGAAGAACTTTTATCTAGAATGTAGTTTTTAAACTGTTAGAATTCACAAGACAAATCAACCAATTTTTAAATGGAAAAAAGTCTGAAAAGTGTGTTACATATCTGGTTGATCGCCAGGGAGAAAGGGAAACAGAGTGAAACACACACACACACACACACACACACACACACACACACACAGAGGGAATGACAGAACTTCGTCTGCTGGTTCACTCCCCAAATGCCCCAACAGTCAGATCCTAATGGAGGCCAGGAGACAGCAACTGGTCTCCCAGGTGAGCGGGCAGGGACTCAACCACTTGAGCACGGGCTGCGGGTATGTCCAGAGGCATCTTAACAGCTAGGCCAAATGCCCATCCCCTTGGATTAAGCTTTTAAATCACATTACTAGAAATCATTAGATTCAACTACATGTTTCACTGTTTTCTTTCTTCATAAACATGCATTACTTGTCTTCTCCACTCACGGGACAATATCTTCACATAATGTAAATCACTCAACTGAAATATGTGAAGTAACTAGAGCACTAGTAATATTCTCACACCTGCATTAACCAATATCTTATATTTCCAACGATTTTAGGTGCAGGCAGAGATACTAACCCTGACTAAATACCACCAAACAAGTTAGTTCAAAAAAAGGAAGGAGCAAATACAGTCCGTAAGTTCTCAATTGTGCATACATGGATGAGAGATTAGTTTTAAAAAAAGCTAAGTCTCTTCCTTCTCTTTGAATACCAAAAATACACAAAGTTTTAAGAAAATTAACTTCGCTTAATGTAACAAGCCATCACAGTCTTCTTACAGTTAAGAAAGAGTTTTACGGCATTCTTACCGATTTGTTCCATCCAGATTTGATTTGTGGATGAAATTAAGCTTTGCATCTGCCCAATAAAGTTTTCGTTCTTCATAATCCAAAGTCAATCCATTTGGCCAGTAAATTTCAGTGTTTATTATAACAAAGCGACTTGAACCATCCATTCCAGCACGTTCTATCTTTGGCACCTCTCCCCAGTCTGTCCAGTACATGAACCTAGAAATTATAAAAATAAAGCCACAAAATAAGAATATAACCAGAAATGTTATGGTTATCACTATCAGTTTTTAAAAAACAAACCCCCCTAAAAAATGTGACACTTTAAGGATACTGAAACTACAGGACCAAAGTGTACTAGGAGGAAAACAAACTTAGGCATCTCAGTGTACCTTTTCACATACTAATCATTAAGAACAAGCTAGAAAATGACTATGCTAGAAAAAATAAAGTTGAACAATCACCTTAGCCAAACCATCTAAGTTAGCCTTGTCAATAAAGGAATAAATTGTCATTTTGTACCTCAATGTGATACAATGAAAAGGATACACCATCTTTTACAGTTTCTTAGATAACATTTCTGCCAAAAACGCCAAGGGAAACAACCAAAGAAACTCAAATTGAGGGACATTTGCAAACAACTGATCTTTGGCAATAGCAATGTTGGTCCTTGACGTCAAAAAAAGGATGCAGAACCAATGTAAACTGGAGGAGAATAAAAGGTAGAGTAACTACTTGATTATAACTGACATGGCAGTGAAAATGATATAAAGACAACGGGCAGGGACAAAACTCATGGAACTTCAAATTACATATTAACATTATATTAATTATAAATATCCCAATCATGCCATGGCTAGACCATGAAGGAATTTACTAAACTACACCTGCTTTTACCTATAATTTTGAGTTTTGAAATTTGTTTCACAATAGGATAGTGTCATTACAGAAGTAAAAAAGGAACTTTTTCCATGATACAATAAGTAAACTTTGAATGTGTCACATGCTCATTAAAATTATATATTTTAAAAGTTAATGTTTCTATGAACAACATATGAGGTAGTCAATGTGTTGAAGCTCAGTTGCAATTCACAAATAACTTAAGCAATTGGTCTAATGGTGATACTGGAAGGATCTCATGTTCACATACTAATATTTTCACTGTTTCATATGAACTGCTTACTCAATAAGCAAGGGAAAACTATAAAGTAGAAATTAAAGGCCCAGCATGGAAGTCTAATGGTTAAAGCCCTTGCCTTGAACACGTTGGGATCCCATGTGAGCACCGGTTCTAATCCCAGCAGCCCCACTTCCCATTCAGCTCCCTGCTTGTGGCCTGGGAAAGCAGTCAAGGATGGCCCAAAGCCTTGGGACTCTGCACCCGCGCGGGAGACCCGCAAGAAGCTCCTGGCTCCAGGCTTCGGATCGCGCAGCTCCAGCTGTTGCAGCCACTGGGCAGTGAATCACTGGACTATAGATCTTCCTCTCTGACTCTCCTCTTTTCTGTATATCTGACTTTCCAATAAAAATAAACAAATAAATAAATAAATAAAGGGTAGAAAATAAGTTTAAGTCTACCTTCTGTATACAAGGTACTATTCTAATGGCCTTATACGGATCATTTCACTCGAGTCTTCTAGCAACCTTATTAAATGGCCATCCTATTTCAGATGATAAACTCCAGCCAAATAATCTCATTGCTAAAAGCTACAAGCTTACATAATGCAAACTTACATGAAGAACAGAAAATCAAACCACACCTTTGAGATTCTAAAGTATACTTACAAGTCAGAGCTCCCAATGTGAGGATTATGATTAGGTACGCCCAGAAGGAGAAGGGGATGATTAAAGTCATATAAAACTATAATATAGCAGGGGATGTTGAGCCTTTGAGAATATTTGGTTTTTATTCTAGAACAACAAGGCTCTTGAAGACTTTTTAAACTTTTAAAGTGACAGATTTGTATTCTGGAATAGCTAGAAAAATTAGTGTATAGAAACATGTGCCAAAGGCAAAAACAATACAAAGACCATGGCTAGCAAACTGGCTCTTCGAAGCGCAGAATAATCTGCTTCCTAAATGTACTGATAAGCAGGACAAAATCATTAAAAAATAATCTGAAAATTGATGAAAACGCATACAGCAAAATGAGAAGCATTTAGACATGAAAATTCTACAGTCAAGTAAGAACTCCGGAATTTTACCTAAGTGTTACTTGCATCCATGCCCACGTGCAGGATTTGTCCCACTCTGGGCAGATGAGGCAAACCCTAAGGACTGGCAGCTACCTTGTTCTGCAAGACAGGCTTCGAACAAGTCATGGAAAACTCTATGCCCAGCAAGTTATCAAAACCAAGGATAAATACAACCAAGGTGACTATTAACCCAGGCAGTGATACTGACTAGGGGTACCCAATAAAATCAGATGAGCCAGAAACTCAATAGCAAGACCCTAGAAGGAAGACAGCCAAGGAGAACCAAAGAGGGCCTCCAGCCTTGAGGGTCAGGAAAGCTGTGTGTATGCACAAGGCCGCTCCTTCTCAGGAGACACTGGGGAAACCTGTAAGCTCGCTCTGGCAGACCGTGAGGTAAACATGAAACTGCCTAAAATTTCACACAACCCTCAAACTACAAACAGATTCAAAGGAAAATGCTGGAATAGTTATACTGGCTTAAGGTGGTCAGGAACAACTTGTACTCACTGACTGACTATTAAGATATAGTGATGCACTGGTAAAAAGTCAGACATTAAGCATTTGAAAAGAAGGTGAGGGGAGGGCAGGGTTGAGCAATGACATCACTGGCAACTCACAGAGGAAGAAACACACAGCAGAATTAGTCTAAGCGAGTCACTAAACAGATCAACAACAAAAGCAGCAAAGCAAGGCTGAGGAGAGGACAGAACCTATGACTGTATTACCTAACATGTCTAGATGTACTAAAATTTGATTAAGTACCTGAAAGAACAGTGCAGTGCAACCTGTATGTGAACTCAGTAAACAGAACTTTGAAATCCCTTTTAAAAATATATTCCAATGGGGGTCGGCGTTATGGTGTAATGAGTTACGCTGCCATCAGCAACACCAGCATCTCATATGGTTCCAGTTCCAGCCTCCTGTTACTACATTTAGGAAAGCAGCAGGAGGTGGCCCAAATCCTTGGACCCCTAGCACACATGAAGACCTGGATGAAGCTCCTGCTCTCAGCCTGTCCCAGCCCCAGCCACAGTCACCCTCTGGAAAGCAAATCAGCTGATTGACCTTCAAAGATCTTTCTCTGTTTCTCCCTTCCTCTCTTTGGTTACTGCCTTGCAAATGGATAAATTTACATATGTAAAACCCAAGAACAAAGGAAGAAATTTTTAAGAATTAGAAGAAACTATAGATGGTCTTTCAAAACAAAATTAGTCATTCTTGGTTGTGTAAAGTGGTTGTCTTACTATGGTTTGGATTTGTATTTGCCTAGTAGATGGTGAACATATTTCTGGGTGCTGGCTGGCCATTTGTATAAATGGTGAAATGTCTATTAAGATCTTTTGCCCATTTTTAAAAGTTCTATTAATCACCATCTTATTGGTTTGTAAGCATTTACTATGCATTCTAGACAAAATTCTTTATCATGCATGTAATCTCAGATACTTTTTTAAACTTTCATTTATTTATGAAGGCAGAGAGAGACAAAAACAGATCTTTCCATGCAGTTGCTCACTCCCCACTAGTCTGTAAGAGTCAAGGCTGTGGCTGTGCCACTTCAGGTCAAAACATCCACTTCAGGTCAAAAACTTAAGCCATCACCATCATCATCACCATCATCATCACCATCATCACCTGCTGCCTCCTAGAATGCCCATTTCCCAAACTGGACTCAGAAGCAAGGCCAGGACTCAAACCCGGTACTCTCATCTCCAATGATGTCAATGTAAGCAGCATCTTAACCATTGTATCACTCCCATTCCAAATATTTTCTTAGAGATCAAAACATATTACAATCAGCTGAGTTTCTGCAGAAATAAGTAGGAAAGGTTTTTCTCTCAGTGGATGACCATACTGCTTCTGCCCCACCCTTCAAACTGCATCCAAGGGACCAGGGTTTGGCACAGTGGGTTAACATGCCACTTGTCATCTGGCATCTTACCAGAATGCTGGTTTGAGTCCCAGCTACTCTCCTGGGAAGACCGCAGCAGATGGCCCAAGTACTTGGGCTTCTGTCAAACATGTGGAAGACCAAGACAGAGTTCCTGACTTTTGGCTTCAGCTTGGTTCAGCCCTGACTGTTATGGCCACTTGCAAAAACGAACCAATGGATGAGAGTTCTCTTGTTCCTGTGCTCCAACCACACCCACCCCCTACACACACACACAAAACTCCTTCAAATCCTTCAAACACTTTTAAAAACCTTTCCAACCATACCACAGCAACAATCTATAATACTAACAATTAACTCAAAATGAATTATATACATAAATTTAAACATCCGGAAGAAAATCTTTGTGACTATGGGTTAAATATAGATTCTTGAACAACAGTGACACACAGTGACAAGGTGACCTTGCAGCAACTGGTTCAGTTCCCAAACAGCCACAACAACGGTGCTGGGCCAGTGGATCTCCACCTGCTCCTCCCATGTAAGTGGCATGGACCAAGTTCGCAGGCCATCTTCCTCTGCTCTGCCAGGAGCATTAGCAGAGGGCTAGACTGGAAGCAGGACAGCTGGACCTCTAACTGATATCAGCTATAGAATGGCAGCCTCAAAGGCAGCAACTTAATCTACCTGCCATAACACCTGCCCCCAAGTAAAGATTTCTTATTTACAACGATTAATAAAGAAAAAACTATATCAAAATTTAAAGTCCATTAAGAAAATGAAATAAGAAGCAATAAACTGGGTCAAAATCTTAGTAACTAGGTAAGTGCAAATCACAGAAAGTACCACTTAAATAGTAATAAGAATGACTTAATAATTTTTACAAACATATTTATAGCATTGGTAAGGATGCAGAGAAGCAGGAATGAAAAATGGCACACTCTAAAAAAACCTAACTTTTCCTAAAAATGTTATCTATAAATTTATTAGACAACCCATTAATTTTACCCTACTAAAGAGACATAAAATTTTATATTCATACAAAAACCTGCCCATAAAAAATGTATAAGAATTACTCATAATAGCCAAAAAGCAGGAAAAACCCAACTATTCATTAACTGATACACAAAACAAAACTTGGTATCTATGTAACTGAACACAATTCAGCAATAAAAAAGAATGATTTACTGATACATGTAACACGGAATAACCTCAAAAATACTGTGCTCAAGACAAAAAAGAACCAATACTACATATTGTGATTCCATTTATGTGAACAATTCAGGAAAAAGCAAATATATAGACACATAAAATAAATTAGTGGCTACATAGAGTAGGCCACAGGAATTTGCCTAAGTTTCTCTTTGGGGGAATGGAAATGTTTTAAAATGGGACTGTGGTAACAGCTATACAACTCTGTAAATTTAATTCAGATTACTGAAAGATAAAAACAAGGTGGGGAGGTGAGAATTCCAACTTTTCTCTTGAAGAACAGACTTGACTGGGTTCCTGTGGGCACTGTAATCATCATGTACAAGAGTAACCACCCCTCCTGAAGTCAGGGGCAGACTGGGCTTTAGAGACTAAATTCCAACAACAAAGATCACTCAATAGTTGATATTACTTTGGACAATCCTCAGAAAATAATAATATTCCTTTTATGTTATGAACAAACACAGGTATCAAAACTATACTGTATGGGCTCGGCACAGTAACCTAGTGACTAAAGTCCTCACTTTGCAGGTGTTGAGATCACAAATGGGTGCCGCTTGTGTCCCAGCTGCTCCATTTCCCACCCAGCTCCCTGCTTGTGGCCTGGGAAAGCAGTCGACGATGGGCCAAAGCTTCGGGATCCTGCACCCGCATGGGGTACCCAGAAGTAGCTCCTGGCTTCGGACCAGCTCAGCTCTGGCTGGCCACTTGGGGAGTGAACCAGTGGATAGAAGATCTGTCTTTCTTGTTCTCTGTAAATCTTTCTAATAAAAATAAATAAATCCTTTAAAAAAAAACTTACTGTAAATCTGGCAGGCCAGAGGAAACAGTTAAAATGCTACTTCAGTTAAACCCTGAAGAAATTATGACATCACTGGTATGGTGACAGCATGCAGAAAATAACACACATGGTCAACAGAGATGAAGGAAGAGCAGGCACTGAGAATGACTTCAGCTCTCCAGACAGAAAACAGCGCCCTCAATGCAGGCAGATAGCAATCTATCAACATAAACACACAGCAATTAAAATAAACGGTGTCTATCCATGGATCTCCTAGTGATACACACAATATATTTGGAGAAACGCTATGTTGGAGCAGTGTCGTTTTGTTATAAATGTACAACTGTCAACTGCATGATGACAAGGACAAGTGTGGAAACTCACACTGTGAAAGAGAACAGCACAGTGTCCCAGAGTGCAGGCTCTGGAGCTGGGCTGCCCAGCTCTATCCCTTCCTAGACAGGTGACCTTGACAAAGTATTTAACTTCTCTGTCCCTCAAGTTCTCCGCCTATAGCACAAGGATCAAAGATGAACTTACCTCCTACAGTTGCTGGGATTAAAGCAGTAAATGTATGCAAAGTACTTAGAAACCCTCCACATGCTGTAACAAAGTTCGTGTTACAAATCCCTTGTCTAAGACGTCTAGCATTTAGAATAAGGGGCAAATCATTGGCCTAACCCTTAATGTTTTACTCTCTGGCTTCTACCCATCTGTTGAGACTTCATTTACGGAACTCTTCCACTTACTTACATGTGCTAGGTCCTCCCAGCTTGCACACTCCTCACTGCCACAAGGCATTCTCTCTACAAATAAATAACCTTCTTTCAAAACTCAGCTTCAACAGTAGTTCCATTAAAAAGCCTCTCTTTTAAATCCAAAATCAGGTTGTATGCTGCATTTCTGAATACTTTACAGTTTCACTGAGCCCTACATGACTACAAATTGATCACTTACTTAGTTTATAATTACTTCTTAACTTTGTGTTGTATGTTTTTGTTTCATAATTTGTCTGTGTTTTCTCTATGTCTACACTGAGAAAAGCTTTCATTTAAAAAAGAAAAAAGGGTAAATTGTGGCTGCATGGTGGTGCAGCACACTAAGCTTCCGCCTATGGCACCAGCATCCTATATAGGCGCTGGTTCACTTCCAATCCTGTAGTGAAGGATGGCTCCAGTCCTCGGTTCCCTCACCTACATGGGACTCAGCAAAAGCTCCTGGCTGACAGCTCTGGACTGGCCCAACTCTGACCACTGCAGCCATTTGGGGAGTGAACCAACAGATGGGAGATTTGTCTCTCCATCTATCTCTATAACTCTGCCTTTCCAATAAAAATAAATAAATCTTTTTTTAAGGCAAACAAAGGTATCTATTTCCTCATGTGAAAAATAATTCCTTGTGCCATAGCTAACAAACTCCAAGGCATATGGTTCTTAATAATGTTAACGATTAGATTACAGATTTCTTGCCTAGAAGAACTGGCAGAAGACAAATACCACACCTGAAGAACAAGCTGGTAGAGAAAATGACTCCAAGGATTACCAAAGAATTTGATGGTAGCATTTTATTACACAGAGGCCCAGCAGGCTAATCCTCCGCCTCAGACACCAGCATCCCACATGTGTGCCAGTTCTTCTCCTGGCTGCCACACTTCTGACCAGCTCCCTGATAATGCAGCTGGGAAAATGGCAAAGAACAGCCCAAAGTCTTGGGTCCCTGCGCCAACGTGGGACACCCAGAGGAAGCTCCTGGCCCCCAGCTTCAGACCAGCCAGCTCTGGCTGTTGCAGTCATTTGTGAAGTGAACCAGTGGATGGGAGATTCTCTCTCATATTCTCTCCCTCTCTTTTCTCTAACTCTGAATTTCAAATAAAAATAAATAAATCTTTCTTAAAAAATGTTCATTACACATTTTGACACACTAATTTGGACAATCTGAGTGCCAACTCTTCAAAGGTCATGGCATGCACCCACATTTTAATAATGTTTCAGCTAATTATTACTCAGCTCACTGCTCTAGTTATTTAGGATATTTAAAAATAAAAAGACGGTGTTTAGAGAACTGTCAATGATATAACATCACAGCTCTTAGTAGTTTAATATCAACCAAAGTACAATTATTATTACTGGTTCAATCCACGGTCAGCATATTCCTACCTGGAAATTTTTTCGTCTTTGTTTATAAATCCTTTTAGTATCCTCCCACCTATACCCCACTGATCTGGATTTCTACATAGAGGAGAAAGGAGGGCAACCATTATTCTCCTAAATTAATTGGTTCTTAACTAGAAGTTTCACACACACCACCTAACAATGGCAAACACCTTAAGTTAAAGATCTAGATGCACACACTTTCTCAATTTTTTTCATAACTTGAATTCACAGATTGGCTCTACTAATTCAGAAATAATTATTATAAATAAGGCTTATCAGGTTTTTTGAGAGTTCCTAACTTCCTCTTCTTACTTTGTACTGATCATTGCTATTTTGCGTAGTTCTAGTATGTGTGAATTTCAGTTATAGCAGTTTAGCTAAATAACAGTAGTCCTAACAACATGGTTCAAACTTTTGTGATTGTGAAATAGGAATCATAAATTCACAGAAAGAATTCCATGTGACAGATGTGCATCAAGATGGATGGTCAAATATGCCATTTCTTTCAAAGTTTGTAAGTGGGCACTATCAATAAGTTAGGCTGCACGCAGAGAGCAGTGTGTGTGTGTGTGTGTGTGTGTGTGTGTGTCAACGTCACCACCTCCTTGCTTCCCACAGACAGCACTCCCACAGTGTGTGGGAGTGGGGTTATATGACCACCTCCTTGTTTCCCACTCAGAATCAAAGCAGCATTTGACCAAAATAGACAATTATAGAAGAGAAATTACACAAAATAAAGAAACAAGAAAGTGAGGGAAGGGAAGAGGAGAGGTGATGCTGAAGGTAAAATATGAAAGGAACATAATTCTAGGAATGCTGATATTGCTGGCCATTCCAGAGACCTAGATACACAGCCAGAGGACTTGGTGAAGGCAAACATCCCGACCTCAATGAGGAAAACAGCTAAGATAGAAGGGAAAGAAATGTTCCAGAGGAGGGGAAATCAGAAAAAAAATGAAAATACCAAAAATGAAACATTTTAGCAGTTGCTCCAAATTTAAACAAGGAAGAGAGTTCACCAAGGTTTATTTGCTGTATGTAAATTATACAGTAAGAGAAAGCATACACTGTTCAAAACTACTCCTAATAACTATTTGTAAAGAAAAGACTGCAATTCCCAATATTTCAATATTTTAAGTTATTAAATACTACTATTAGTCTTATTATTTTTTGTTTCCCTCCATAATTATATAAGATGGTAAGAAAATGTAATGCTTTTTGTAAATTTCTATTTTTCTTTCTGTTGTTGATTTCGTATTGTGGCTTTTCATTTATGGGGATGTATAGTAACTGTGTAATGGAGACTATCATGTCCAGATGTGAGGATACAATGTAGTATGCATTTCTACTTCCAGACTACAGATGGACTCCCACTGAAACTGTTTACTATATCTTGACAATAGGATGCAGGGCTCTCTGCCATTGTCCATGCCTGCAACGATGGACATGACTGTTTATGAAGAACTATATTATAGTAATAATATAGGGGAACCCAGTGAGGGGGTATGGAATTGGGGAGGGGATAAGGGAAATCCCAGGATCTATGGAACTGCATCATAAAATGATAATAAACAAAAAGAAAAAAAAAACATAGTTTAAGAAAAAAGGGCCCGGCACCATGGCCTAGCGGCTAAAGTCCTCGCCTTGAAAGCCCCGGGATCCCATATGGGCACAGGTTCTAATCCCGGCAGCTCCACTTCCCATCCAGCTCCCTGCTTGTGGCCTGGGAAAGCAGTCGAGGACGGCCCAAAGCTTTGGGACCCTGCACCCGCGTGGGAGACCCGGAAGAGGTTCCAGGTCCCCAGCTTCGGATCGGCGCGCACTGGCCCGTCGTGGCTCACTTGGGGAGTGGATCATCGAATGGAAGATCTTCCTCTCTGTCTCTCCTCCTCTCTGTATATCCGGCTTTCCAATAATAATAAAATCTTAAAAAAAAAAAGAAAAAGAAAAGAAAATTTAATGCTTTGACAAAAATGTTACAAAATCATTATGATTTACTTACGGAGTAATACCAACTGCTTTGTACAGTTGGGCTTTGCATGGTCCTGCACATTTGAATGTTCTTCAACAAAAACGTTTCTTTAATTATTCTTATGAAGAACTATACCACAGTAACAATATAGGGAAACTCATGCGAGGGGCAAGGAGACTTGGAGAGGGGGAAAGAGAAATCCCAGGGACTATGGAACTGTATCATAAGATGGCAATAATTTTTAAAAGTTAAAAAAAAATTTTAAGAAAATTTAAATAAAATTAAATTAAATTAACCATTCCTTTTCATTGGTTCTCTTCAGTGCAACTAAACACTAAGCTCTTACTACATGGTAAACATCACTAGGCATGCGCCTGATATTTAGAGTTTTCAGAAAAACGATTTCCAAATCACACGGCAAAGGCTGTAACAATGGTGAATACAATCTAGGTGCTCTAAAAGGAACTGAAGATATAAGTCCCACCAGATGTACCTTGAAGGAGCAAGTCGGTTTTGTAACAATGATTTTTTTTTCTCATGAGAACAAAGCTTGCCAGGAAGACCACACTGTAGAACAAACTGCATGAAAGGAAGCTACAGGAATTCCAACATTATCACTGCGTAAGATGGAAGCTTTGAGGTCAGCCTGGAGAACGAAGGGCTCTAATCTTACAAGAAGGCTGTGCATGTTCTTGGGAGTCTCAACGTGACTTTTTAAGCACGCTAACACTTCTTTTCAGCTGCTCACCTGTGACAG
The DNA here is from genome assembly GCF_030435755.1 of Ochotona princeps. Taxonomy (NCBI): domain Eukaryota; kingdom Metazoa; phylum Chordata; class Mammalia; order Lagomorpha; family Ochotonidae; genus Ochotona; species Ochotona princeps. The sequence goes on along the minus strand of NC_080858.1, from coordinate 17,967,380 downwards.
AGGCAGATGGAGTCGAACACCGGCATTTTATACAGATTACAGTGTCAGCCAACCAGTTTAAGAGAAAATACAAATTAATCAGGAAGTTATTTCAATTTTCCAGGTGAAAAGAGTGCAGGACACTTCTAAAAGCAATGACAGAAAGAACTAATATGAATTTCTACAAAGAGATTGGGGCTTTTTACCAGGCACAGCCTGCCTTTCCAGTTTTATCTCCTAAAAAATTCCTACAGTAAAACATATTGTTGAGGCCAGCACTGTGTCAGAGGATTAAGTCACCTGCTGTGACACAATTCCTGTCCTAACTGCGCCACTTCCAATTGAGCTCTGTGCTAATAATGCACCTGGGAAAACAGATAAGATGACCCCAGTAATTGGGTCCATGTGGGGACCCAGATAAAGTTCTAGATCCCTAAGCTTCAGACACTGCAGTCATTTGGAAACAGAACCAGCAGACAGGAGATCTCTCTCCTTCGCTAACTCTGCCTTTCAAATAAACAAATACCTCCTTTACAAAAGGGCCTGTTATTGCAGCGTCAATCTGACAAACAGGTTTCCTTCTCAGAGTGGAACCCCAGGAGCACAGGGTTACCAGGAGGGCTTCTTTTGCTGATCTCCCCCTAAACACAGTGACTAACTTGTGCTTCCCAGAAAATACCAACAAGCTTCTTGGTCCTGAGCTTCTGTACACACTATTTGGTCTTACCTTAATTTAAAATGATAGTAATCTCACTTTAATAATTAGTTCAAAAAGCTGCAGTAACAGAGACTAACACTCTGGCATAAAGGCCACCACCCTAGACACCAGCAACCCACATCCCCATATCAACGACAGATCTTATCCCAGCTGCCCCACCTCTGATGCACCTCTCTGCTAATGGCCTGATAAACACAGCAGAAATGTCCAAGTGTTGGGACCGCTGCCATCCATGTGGGAGACCCAGACAAAGCCTGTGACTCCTGGCTTTGACTTAACTCAGCTAATTCTGACTTCCAAAAAAATTTTAAAAAAAAATAAAAACTTAAAAAAAAGTTGCATCTACAACAATTTAACTTTTACTGTGCCTACTGTTTCACAACAAATAATCAATAGATTAAACAATACACATGAGGCACTTGCTCAGAAATGCTACAAACCTTGAGATCAGGAAACTCACTAGAGCAGAACTCCATAAACACCAATCTGACCTGATAATAGCTTTGATCACTCAAATTTTATTCAACATATTATCTGGAAGTCTCAGTGAGGGTAATCAGATAAGAGAAAGCAATAAAGGGCACCCAAATGTCACTGTCTGCATGTGACAAGCTCTCATACATAGAAAACCCAAAGATTCCATCAAGCACAGCAAAGCTGTAGGATATGAAAACCAGGAGTGCTATACACCAAGACTGACTCGTCAAGAAAGCAATCCCATGTCCAACAGACATAATATTTCCTTTGGCGTACATGTGCTGTGCTATAGTTTTACTGTAAAATTATGGTCACAGTTAAGCTGTTATTCTGAGATCAATATACATACATCAATCACATAGAATTCAAAGAAAAAGGAATTGTACACAGTGAAATAAAACTTTGTTGCCAATGAATCAGTCATCCTAACAAGAATTTCCTAATAAAAGTATTCATATGCCACTATCAAAGCAAATACACAATCCCTCCATTATGTAACCCTACAAAGTATATCCAGTCATGTTACCTCACGGATGACACTCAAAGGTTCTAAGTACAACAAATGAAACTGAACTATTTTTTAAATGAGAACCCGATGACAATTTAGAATTTTAAGTCATTTTGCTTCTATTTATTTGAGAGGCAGAGACACAGGAAAGAGAGTGCTCTCCTTTCTGGTGCTTGACTTCTCCAGATGCCTCCAAGAGCCACTGAGGCAGGAGGAAGCCAGGCAGCACAGAACTCAACAGACAGGCAGGTGGCAGGAACCCACCAGCTGCCTCCCAGGGTACACATGAGTAAGAATCAGGAGCCAGCAAGGCAGTCAGGAGCAGAATCCAGGCACTCTGATACAGAATGCAGGCACACCAAGAGGATCTCAATGCACAACTAGGCCAAATGTCCACCTCCAAACACTGCAGAATTTTAATTTTTAAACGAAGCCTGCTAGTATGCTTTCATTGATTCAAGCATGTAAAATTTAATGAATTTCATCCATAAATACTACATATTTTCATTTAAGTTAAAAGTTCATTACAACTTTAACACAGAATGGAAAGCAGCAGAAAAAAAATACAAGTTATCAAGTTATTATTCAATACTTTAAAAAATCACTGAGTAGGGCTGCTTTTGCGGCACAGAGGAAAAAAGCTACTTCCTGCAACACCAGCATCCCATAAGGTGCCAGTTTGTGTCCTGGCTGTTCCACTTCCAGTCCAGCTCCCTGCTAATGGCCTGGGAAAAGTGGAAAGTGGCCCTAGTACTCGGGGACCTGCCACCCATGTGAAGGTCCGAAGGAACAGAAACTAGAGAAGAAAGTTAAGGGACAAAACTTAAGATATTCCAAAGGAGCCCTGATGAGAAGACAAAAGGAAAGTATCCCTGCAAGACTAAAAACACACTAGAATGGAAACTACAATATGACAAATGTGAATGATGTGTACTGTTCTCATTCAACAAAACAGGAACTAGAGACAGTTTAGGAAGGCAGTGATAAGTCCTAAAAAAAAAAAAACATATGAATGAATTACATACACCTCCTCATGGCTTTTCCTTCTGTTTCCAGGGTGCTAAAATAACATAAAAATAACATAACAGAGTAACACAGAAATCAGTGTCACCTAAAGTTGGAAAGAAAAGGTAACTAAAAAGGATGTTAATTAAGAAGCTGGACTGCAATAAGAAAGCAAAAGAAACTGTAAGAGTTACATGTGAAATCAAGCCAATCTCAAAGTGTAACAACCGTAAGAGTAAAAAAAGGGGGGCGGGGGAGGGGGGCAGTGCAGTGGCCCACAGCTAAAGTCCTGGCCTTGAACGCGCAGGGATCCCATTGGGGCGAGGTTCTTAACCCGGCAGCCCCCCCTTCCCATCCAGGTCCCTGCTTGTGGCCTGGGAAAGCAATAGAGGAAGGCACAAAGCCTTGGGACCTGCACCCGTGTGTAAGACCCGGAGGAAGGTCCTGGCTCCCAGCTTCAGATCGGCTCAGCTACCATCAGCTGTGATTACTTAGAGAGCGAATCATCGGACAGAAGATCCTCTCTGTCTCTCCTCCGTTCTGTACATCTGACTTTCCAATAAAAATAAATAAATCTTTAAAAAAAATAAAAATTTACTACCAAAAAAACATAGGTCCTCAAAAACATTATGCTGGCCATGAAATTTATTATGGGAAAAAAAAACTAAAACTGTCTCCAATGGAAACTCCTGTTTTTAATGAGACTGAAAAGGGAAGCAGCCATGCACAATTCACACATCCTTCCTCTGTCTGACACCGGACTCGGTCTTACCTTATTCTGATTAATTAATCAGACTTACAAATGGAGAGAGAGATGCAGAATGAACAGGTAACTGCTTCCTGATAGAACTAAGTTGAAAACAGAATTGACAAAAAGTCACCTACAACATTCCATACTTCCCCTCAATCTGCTGGTACCACAGTTTAGTAACAGACTGTGATTCACAGAAGACGGTGAAAGCATTATGGAAGACTTGTTCTGGTTATGCGTTTTTACAACAGGCAACGAAAAGGAGTAATCTATTAAGAGACAGGCAACAATCTGGATATGGCTATAGTAAATAAAATTCCTGCTTGGAAAATGTGCATCACAATGGAATTCTGCATGAATAAAGAGATGCCCTGAGGAATCCTTTCTTATTATCATGAAGGATGTATTAACTACAGTAACTTCTCCAAACTCCTCTTCCCAAAGAAACGATAGGTGATACAAACTGAACTGGTCTAAATGCACTAAAAATGAAATAGTAGCAGCATGAAATGTCCCCTTCCTCCAGCACACTGTGCTCTGCATATTAACTCTCAACACGTTGCTCCAGGTGCAGCTATCCACTGCTGCACGTGACCACTGCAGAGAACCATGCTTTACTTCCTGTCCTATCTCCTACACTCAAACAATCTAGCAGAATGGCAAGTGTACAGTGGATGTTCACATGCTTAGTAACACCCAACACTCACTCGGTCATCTTGTGCCTGTGTCTTATTACAGAGGTTGTGTCCTTGAAGCGAGAATGGAACTTCACTGTAATAAATACAATTACTGCTGTACTATGCTCCAGTTACAAGCTGTTTACTATTCCTTGAATATGCAAAGGTAGAAGAGTCAGGCACACAGTGTTCCCACTAACTGAAAGTTATCCACTTCAATACCACCCTTCTAGCCAACAACTGCTCAGCCAGAAAACATCTGCCTAAAATAGCCCCTCCAATAAAACTGAATATTCTCTCCACTGTGCTCTCACTGTACAAATTTGTAGTATCTATGAAGCTTTACTACACATTTCCCCTAATTTAAAACTGAACGATACACATAATTCATTTCTTGATTCCACTTTTTTTGCAACTGGTACACTAGGACATCCCATCACCCAAACAACATATGCTTTACTATTTCACTAATTGGCCTGGTAGAATTCATTTTCTTAAGTTAAAATTTTTAGTAACGCCATGAGAATTTCAGTTACCTGTCCAATAAACACATCAAAAATAGTTTCTGAGAGTCTTTTCTTTGTCCTCTTCACATCAACTGCTTTAAAGTGAAGTGCACTTTGCCCCGCTCCTGTAGGAGCCAGAGTCACTGGCTGACTTTCAACAGGCCACAATAGTTGCGGTTTGGCAATACTGGAGACAGGAGCCTTGAACTCAACCCAGATCTGCCCCATGGGTGGCAGGGTCTCAAGTACTTAAGCCTCACTGCTACCTTCTTTTCAAGGCCTGATTAGCAGGAAGCTAGAATTGCAAGCAGAGTGAAGACTAAGACATGCAAAATAGGCACACCAAGTGGCATTTTCACTACAATGGCAGAATACTCTCCCTGAATTCATTTTTCATTTGATTATGTAGTAGCTTCTTTATGATGACTGATAGGCATTAACTTGCATTATCGCGATTTATCAATGAATAGCTTTCTCCTTAAAAAAAATGAACTCTTATAATTAATATTCTTCTCTAAATAATTTGGCATAAAAGCTATGTGTACAGGCATTAACGGCACACAATGTGGTATACTAATTTCAACTCCTGGGCTCATTTTAATTTTTACTCTTAATTATACATCTAATTTTTCTTGTACTTATTTTTTAACTGCAGGCACAACAAAAAAAAACTGTACAAAATTACCTTCAGCTGTATCTTAGCTATATGAAGCACAAATGAATTTCATGTTTAGACTTCAAGTTAATCCCCAAGATAACTCACTTCATATGGACAAATAATCCAGAACCTGAAAAATCTGTATCTGAAATGCTTCTGGTTCCAAGTATTCCGTGCAAGGATTTCTCAACCTATAGTAAGAGAGAAGCTTCCTACCCTCAAAGTAAACTGAAAACAGTGGTACAGTTCCCTATTTTTTTTAACTATGTAGGGGTGCAGACACCAGCATGTCAGCAGACAGGGTCTGGGAACCCATGCAAGTGTAGTGGGCCCTGGGTTGATAGGCAGGGTCCCAGGCTAGCATAGCACATTGCTAGAGGCCAGGGCTGGGAATCTGAGCACTGGTTGGCATGGGGGATTGTGAATTGTTCAGAAAAGTGACTCTGGAAACATGTGGAAGAGAGGCCTGCTGAGGTAGACTGTGACAGGTGGGGAGTGATTTCTCAGACTTCCACTTGCAGGTAAGTGAGGGGGCTGAGATTGGGTGGGTTATAGAAGAGGGAAACGGGAAGACCTTTACAGGCCTAACTTTAACCCACCCACGTAGGAGACCAGACCTCAGATTATTATTATCTTTGGGAAAAAAAAAAAGATTTACAAACGGTAAGTACAAAAAATGTGCTCATTTAGTAATGAGGAAAATGCAAAACAAATTTAAAACAAAATAGCATTATACACTCACAGGATGGCTATAATTAAAAATAACAGGTGCTGCACAGAGAAACTGGAACATTCACATGCTGCTGGTGGAATTGTAAAAACAGGACAAAACATTTCAAAACAAAATCTAGGGACAAGCATTTGCCTCCATAGTTAAGCTGTTGCTGTGGTTAACCACCTCCCACACTGGAGTGCCTAAGTTAGAGTCCCAGTTCTGCTTCCTGCCAATGCACATCCCGGGAGGCAGCAGATGATCGCCCAAGTACTTGGGTTGCTACCATTCCTACGACCAACCACACTGAGTTCTAGCCCAGTCCTAGCTGTTGAAGGCATTTAGTGAACTATCTGATAGAGCTTGCATGCTCTGTTCTTACTCTTTCTCCAATTTCAAAACCTAAATCAATTTCTTTTTAAGAACCACTATCAAACAGCCAATCCCAAAACTATTGGACTACAACTCAAGAATCCTAGTGTCCAATTACTGGCTTCCATATACAATCTTTTTATTAGTTTAATATACTTTGTTTTCTTCCTTTGAAATGCCTTTCCCTTTTTTCTTTGTTCCAAACCCATGCACCTGCTCACCACTGAAGGAAAGCTTCCCTAACCAACTCACTTTCCAGTTCTTTATTAACTAACACAGTAACTGGAGCTCATCATTCTAACACTTGCACTTCTATGCTGCTGTGAGTTGCGTGTGATTGCTCTGATTCCGTACTCCTTTCAACCACGTGTAAAAATCACGTGAACACAGGCAGCATAAATAACTTACCAAGGATCTGCTCTTTGTCACTTAAAACATCTTGGGTTTGATTCTATAATTTGTCATATACTGAGATATTTGAAATATTTCCTTTATACTTTTTTTTTTTTGAAGATTTATTCCATTTTTATTACAAAGTCAGATATACTGAGAGGAGGAGAGACAGAGAGGAAGTGGAGCTGCCGGGATTAGAACCAGCAGCCATATGGGATCAAGGCGAGGACCTTAGCCACTAGGCCACGCTGCCGAGCCCTCCTTTATACTTCAATAAAATGAGGGAAGAGCAGAGTATTCATAGGTCCTCTCTGTTACAAATTTTATATTTCTGTCTTCTTTCATCCCTGCCTACTTTTGACTTTATCGCCACTCCTCAATCATTCTTCCAACATTAGAAAATGGGGAATATACAAAGATTCAAAATGCGAGCAAAGAGCCACATATTCCACTATCATTCACCTTCGCTCAAAAATTGTCCTGCTGTGACTCTCTGGCATTTTACAGGCTACTTAGCAGCTAGATATTTTCCCCAAGTTTGAAGATTTCTTTACTTAATGAGATAGAGCCATTTCCCAAACTAAACAGAAACTGGAAACAGTGAATAAAAGCCACCTCACCAACATCCCATTCAGAAGTGCTGGTTCAAGTACAGGCTTATCCGCTTCCAAGTCAGCTCCCTGCTACTGTGCCTGGGGAAACATCAGAAGATGCTCAGCTGCCAGGGCCCTGTCACATCCACATGAGACTCAGGTAAGCTTTAGTTGTGCTTTATTCTCTCTCTCTCTCACTTGGCCTTCTAAATAAATACAGACAGACCACAAACACAGGGCATTAACTACCTAATCCTTTATTGCAATTTGGACAGAGAATGAAACCTGAGCTTTTCCAATCAGACAAACCAACCTTAATTCTGAAAAACTGAAGCAAAAAAGGAGGAAGCAGGGTTAAAAGTCCCAGAAGTCAGTGGTTGGCGGCAGCACAGACAAATACCACAAGAAATTCATTCTACTGAGGTTCAGGCAATATCAACAGCCAAGTCAGCACATCTGAACTAGTAATTCCTCCTGCAATCCAGCTTTACCTGCCATTGTGAAGTGTCTGTCAAAGAGCACAAACAGCAATGTGCACGCCACTGAACAGTGCTGCTTCACAGGGCCAGTTTTATGCTGCGTCCCTGGCTGTCCTGGCAGCTTTCAAGGCTGGCCCTTCTACCATTTGGTAAATTTTCTAAGTAACCCAATGTTCTCTTAAACCACAGCTGCTTTGATGATTAAAGTAGAAGGATTTCTGCTGTTAGCGGTATGAAGCGGGGCATGGGTTGGGCACGGTTCTTCTATTATAGAGTGTGGGTTCAAGCCCCAGGTCCACTCCTAATTCCAGCTTCCCACTGAAGTGCACTCTGGCAGAGAGGAGATAATGGCTCAAGTAACTGAGTCCCTGCCAGGCCAGGAAGCCTATAATGAATACAGGCCCCAAACATCAATCTGAGCCAGGCCTCGTTACTACAGACATTTGAGAAGCGAACCAGTAGACATCAGATCTCTATCACTTTTAAAAAATAATTTACTTAAAAGGAAAACAGAACTATGAACACTAACATACATTCTAAGACCCAAATAATATCCCAAGCCAACACTTTCAAGTTCAGACGAAATCACTCCAATACAACTAACAGTAAAAAACAGCCAAATCACCTACTGGCCTTCCTTCTGCACAGTATTTACAATAGCATGCTGATTCAAAATGTTTTAAAGTGAGGCCTGACACGGTAGCCTAGTGGCTGAAGTCCTCACTTTGCAAGCGCCAGGGTCCCATGTGGATGCCAGTTCTAATCCTGGCTGCCCCACTTCCCTTCCAGCTCCCTGTTTGTGACCTGGGAAAACAGTCAAGGATGGCCCAAAGCCTTGGGGTCCTGCACCCACATAGGAGACTGGCAAGAAGTCCCTGGCTACTGGATCAGCTTAGCTCTAGACCCTGAGGTCACTTGGGCAGTGAACCAGCAAATGAAAGATCTTCCTGTCTTTGCTTCTATTTGAAAAAAAAAAAAAAAAAAGTTTTAAAGGGAATACTTATGGCAAATTGAAAAGTCAACTTAATATTTAAGTTTGATATTTGTATAACCACAATGAAAAATGGTGTTAAAAGTGGGAAAACCCAGGCCTGGCACCATGGCCTAGCAGCTAAAGTCCTCACCTGGAACGCACCAGGATCCCATATGGGTGCCGGATCTAATCCCAGCAGCTCCACTTCCCATCCAGCTCCCTGCTTGTGGCCTGGGAAAGCAGTCAAGTACAGACCAAAGCCTTGGGACTCAGCATCCATGAGGGAGACCTGGAAGAAGTTCCTGGCTCCTGGCTCCTGGCTTCGGATCGGCACAGCGCCGGCCACTGGGCTCACATGGGGAGTGAATCATCGGAAGGAACATCTTCCTCTCTGTCTCTCCTCCTCTCTGTATATCTGACTTTGTAATAAAAACAAATAAACCTTTAAAAAAAAATGGGAAAACCCAACTGCTTTACTCACACATGCATAATTTTAAAACCTAATGATCATCACACATAACCATAATGACTTCTTGAATATTAACACATTAGAATTGTGTGAATAATTAATATTTAGTAAAACATTTCTTAAGATTGTGTACCCTCCAACTCCCCTTCCTGTCACAAACAAACCAGCAGCATTTAAAGTGAAATATCTAGAGATTTTCACTTAAGACATTAATCAAAAGAGACCTCAGAAGGCTTCTTTAAAATATAGTAACTTGGGTTCTTTCATGACAGATTCTGATTAAACTGATTTGAACTAAAACTCTTTAATCAATACCTTTTAAAAGCTCCCACATGGTGAGCCAGCACCATGATTCAACAGGCTAACCCTCCATCTGTAAGCACAGGGATCCCATAGGGGCACCAGTTTGTATCCTGACTGCTCCACTTCTAATGAAGCTCCCTGCTAATGTCCTGGGAAAGCAGCGGAGGATGGTCCAAGTGCTTAGGCTCCTGCACACTCATGTGGGCGACTCAGAAGCTCCTGGCTTCGGATCAGCTCAGCTCTGGCTGTTGCAGCTATTTGCATAATCAACCAGCAAATGGAAGATCTTTCTGTCTCTCCCTCTCCCTGGAAACTGTCTTTATAATAAAAATAAAAAATTTCATTAAATTTTAATTTAAACAAAATTTTAATAAGATAAAAGCTCCTAAGGGAACTCTAGCATTCCATCCAGATTTAGAGTCAGTACGGAAGAACAGTGTCTTCAAGCACCTGTTCACCCACTGTTTCTTGTCCTGGTGAAGCTGCGTCAGACAGGTGATCCTAAACACTGGTTCATGACCATCCAAGGGCCAACGCTCCAATTAAGCTCCTTCCCCAGGACAGCCTCTCACACTGCCTTCAAAAGCTTTACCAATTGTGAAAGCAGGTTTTAAAAGTTTACAAATACTACTTAAAACCTGAGTCAAAATACACAAATTGATGGGGTAAAAATCATTTCTCAATTTCTCGGATAGCCTTTTAGGCTTTTGGCACCCAATTTTTGATGTATATGATGTAATCATCAATCACCTGTTTTAATTCACTATTCCAATTCAACAGGCATGGTATACACAATTCCATTTTAATTATCAAATTATAAATAAATTAGAAATAAACAACAGTGTTAAATATGATTATTTTTAAAGATATACAGCCGGAGGAGAGCCAGAAAGGAAGATCTTCACCTGTTGATTCACTCCCAAGCGGTTGCAACAACCTGAATTGCGCTGATCTGAAGCCAGAAGCCAGGAGCCTCTTCCAGGTCTCCCACGCGGGTGCAGAATCCCAAGGCTTTGGGCCGTCCTCGATTGCTCACAGGCCACCAGCAGGGAGCTGGATGGGAAGTCAGGCTGCCGGGATTAGAACTGGTGCCCATATTGGACCCCGGCACTTGCAGATGAAGGACTTTAGCTGCTAGGCTACCGCGTTGGGCCCTAGAGTGTTAAATATTCTAACAAAGTTGCTGTCTTCGATTTAGAAGATGTTGACATATAGGAATGTTAAAGTACCCTAGAGTCTTCATCAAAACATATACAATCTAGCATAATCTCTCCAATTTGAATATACCCTGATACACTAAAGCACAAAAAATACCACTGCACTGTTTTCATAACTCAATTATGACATTCTTGGCTTCTTTCCTTAAAGTAGGTCAAGTTGGAGAACATTGTCTTAAAAGTTGTATCTTCGGGCCCTGTGGCGTGGCCTAGCGGCTAAAGTCCTCGCCTTGAGCGCCCCAGGGCGCCGGTTCTAATCCCGGCTGCTCCACTTCCCATCCAGCTCCCTGCTTGTGGCCTGGGAAAGCAGTTGAGGACGGCCCAATGCACTGGGACCCTGCACCCGTGTGGGAGACCCGGAAGAGGTTCCAGGTTCCCGGCTTCGGATCGGCGTGCATCGGCCCGTTGCGGCTCACTTGGGGAGTGGATCATCGGACAGAAGATCTTCCTCTCTGTCTCTCCTCCTCTGTGTATATCTGGCTGTAATAAAATGAATAAATCTTTAAAACAAACAAACAAAAAAAACAAACAAAAAAAAGTTGTATCTTCAACAAAAATGAATTACTCAAAAAGCAATTGATAAAAGTGAGTCACCATGAGGTGAGAAACTGTGTACTTCTATACACTTCCAAGTTCTGAAAAACTCTGAAAATCAACGGCATCACTTATTAGTCTCTTTAAAATCCACATAATTCAGCAAAATCTGCACTCCTATTCATAAATACACATCTGCCAAATACACCTCAAAGCCACCTATTCCTCTCTGCTGGGACAAGGGACAATTAGATTCTCGGACAAGATTTCAAGGCCTGTCTCTGTTGGGGACTCCCAGAGCTGGAGGGAAATGGGGTGTGGAAGAGCTCCAGTCTCTGACAGCACTATCCCTCAGGGCCAGGTGGGTACAGACCGGGGCCAAGAAGAGCAAGTTGTCTCCTTTCCACTCTGACAGTTGAAACAGGTCAGTGAACAAATATCACAATAACCACAGGGAAGAAAAAAAAATACAGTACTAATAAAACAGAAATGAGTGTTAAAAACTTTGAAAAATCAGAAAACTATCCTGAATCAAGTAAACATTAAATTTAACTTTATTGTCTAGTGGGAAAAGACACTAAGGAAAAGGGGTAATTTTTTAAATAGGACTGGTGTTGTGGCACAGCACATTAAGTCACCACCTGCCATTCTTACATCCCCTACTGGAACACAGGGTTCAAGTCCTAGCTACTCTGTTTTCTAGCTCCTGGATTTGGCCTGATCCAACCCTAGCTCCTGAATACATGTGGGAAAAGGACCAGCAGAAGAAAAATTGCTACTTATTTGTCTCTATCTCATTGCCCTAAAGTAACACAGAAACAACAGACTCCAAAGGCTGCATGATTCAGGTGGGCACTGTAGCGCAGTGCATTAAGCCCAGCCGCTCTACCTCAATGCAGCTCTGCTTGCCTGGGAAAGCAGCAGAGGAGGACCCAAACACTTGGCCTCCTGCAACCACGTGGATTGGAAACCTGGAAAAGGCTCTTGACTCCTGGCAGTTTGGGGAGTGAACCAAAGAATGTAAGATCCCTTCCTCCCCACTCTGTAACTCTGCCTTGCAAATAAAGAAAATGAATCTTTTTCTTTTTAAGGCTGAATGCTATATGATTCCATTTAAATGACATTTAGGAAAAAGAAAAACTACAATAACAGAAAACAAATTGTAAGTGCCAGAGTTTGGGGGAAGAGGGATGGGAGCTAATTGTGCTGGTGGTAAACTAACAAAAGATTCTCTGTGGCCAGACTCCAACTGGGTTCCCCTGAAAGCTTTGTCAATGAGACTCAACCCTGGCCGACTATGCGTGAATAAAACACTAACACAGCCTCTAACTGTTCCAGGCACATCTCTAGGATGACCGTAACCCCCTTTAAAGTGCCTGCCTGAGGAAACACAAGGCTGCCAGAATAAAGTACTGTTTATTCCAGCCAACACCTGAAGATAGGGCCCTGTCTTCCAGCTCCAAGGGCAGGCAGAGGCCTTAATTTCACTAAGTGCCAGTTAACAAATCCAGACGGGTTTTACACGAACCACAAGCCCTTCACAGCTTTTTATAATCCTTCCCTTGCAGTCTACTCCCTCTGTTCACGCCCCTTTCCAGTCCTGTGTGCTCCCTTTAGAACACACACCGCTCTACAAACCAAAGCTGAGTTTGGCTCACACAATAAATCTTAAAAAAAAAAAAAATTATTATTTTTATTGCAAAGTCAGATATACAGAGAGGAGAGACACAGAAAAAGATCTTCCATCCACTGATTCACTCCCTAAGCAGCCACAATGGCTGAACCTGCGCTGATTGGAAACCAGGAGCCAGGTGCCTCTTCTGGGTCTCCCACACAGGTGCAGGACTCCAAGGCTTTGGGCCATCCTCCACGGCTTTCCCAGGCCACAAGCGGGGAGATGGATGGGAAGCAGCTGCCGGGATTAGAACCAGCGCCCATATGGGATTCCCGCAGGTGCAAGGCAAGGACTTCAGCCACTAGGCTGCTGTGCTGGGCCCACACATTTTACTCTTTAGCCTAATACAACAGTATATTACCGAAAAGAAATTTCTTTCCATGGTAACATCTGACTTTAACAATACAGAGCTACATGCTTTTCGTAACATTCCTAACAGCATACACTACACTGAAATTTACTATAAAGTTGTCCCTCAATTAATAAAAAAAGTTCTGTAACAAAGAGTTTTCATATCATGAACAAAAAGCTTCATCTCACCCACAAGTCAGAGAAAAATCTTATGACCATTTGAAATGCTGAAAAATTGCAAACACCCGTTCCAGAACCTTTGTTTCTGTCAACAGACTGCACCAGACAGGCCTTTCTCAACAGTGCAGATAAGCCAATACTGGCCAACAAGCAGACCATGCCCGACTCAGGTTGCTTCATCAGCTACAAATACTTTTATGTTTTTAAAGGGTTTCCAAGAAAGAAAAAAAAAGCAAAGCACGCAACAGGGACCCTATCAGGCTTGCCAAGACGGACTATTTACTCTCTGGGACTTTATAGAAAAGAGGGGCCTTCCACTCGCCAATCTTCCCTAGGCATTCACCTGCAGGCACCAATCCCCTGGGGGCCTGCCCTCAATCCCTCCCAATCCCCACCTAGCAGACAAAAAGGGCCCCCAGGTGCGGCTCTCTCTCTCTTCTCTACCCTTCTTTCCTGATCTTCACCACCTCTACCCTGTTCCTGCCCCGTTGGAATAAACCTCCTAAGATTAAAAAAAAAAAAAAAAAGAAAGAAAAGAAAACAGGGGCCTTGCCTCTCAGTGCAGCCCTGCTGGTCAGAGGGCTGACCACAGACCAGAAGCTCAGAGCCCACCTAGGACTACTGCAGCAGAATGCACACTGAAGCAACACAATCAACCCAAGTGTCTTCTCCTCTTCTAAAATGTGTCTATGCAACATCAGAAAACACACAATAAATATCAAGGTATAAACCTTGTGTTAACAACTCGAAAAAGCACTAAGGAGACTTCAGTAGTCTTTCTAGGATAAGGCTATGAGTACTTGGCAAACGGCTGCTGGATCAATTCAGAAAAACCACCAATTAAATCTCAATCATATGTGACTCTATTTTTGAACCCAAAATTACATATGACACAGTCCAACACCAAAATAAAGTATTTTAAATCATTCTCCCAGACAATGTGGTAATCATGCCTGCCATAAGCTAGGAATAACAATTACAAAAATGCCCCAAGGTTTCTGAAAAATAGCCCCCTAATTATTAAACTCAAAGCCCTTCATTTCATCTGAAGAAAAAAAAAAAAAAACATGAATTTTCTCAAACTGATGTGCTTGTTATGGTCATTCATCTAAAGTCACCTAGAATGACTTGGAAACGACCAAGCTAACTATCATGCCACAAACCAAGTGTTTAACTGAAAATTAGTTACAAGCATTAGCCACACCAAAACTCTGTTACTGTGCTTCCCCTAGGAAATGAAGACTAGGAAGAAACACACCGCATGTATTTGGTGATAATTAAAGTAGAAATACTGCAAAATACAATCATTACTCCATGGTCAAAGGATTTTCATTTTTGCTGTCAATTCGAATCTCTCTCAAATTAGAAGCTATTCAACAGTATGATCGGTCCCCCAGACCAATGAAATCTGACAAACTCTATCACTACTTTTTAAGTCAAATGCTGAAAGTAAAAGAAATAATCTACTTTTTCATTACTCTTTTTTAGGTGTATTAATTCCAAGGTTGAGACTATAATTTCTAATCGGTTTGAAATGAAACAATTCATTTAGAATGTATAATATAGCTGTTAGCTAAATCAGTGAACAATGATGCCTTTAATTTTTTTTTTTTAAAGATTTTATTATTATTGGAAAGCCGGATATACAGAGAGGAGGAGAGACAGAGAGGAAGATCTTCCATCTGATGTTTCACTCCCCAAGTGAGCCGCAACGGGCCGGTACGCGCCGATTCAATGCCGGGACCTGGAACCTCTTCCAGGTCTCCCACACGGGTGCAGTGTCCCAAAGCTTTGGGCCGTCCTCGACTGCTTTCCCAGGCCACAAGCAGGGAGCTGGATGGGAAGTGGAGCTGCCGGGATTAGAACCGGCGCCCATATGGGATCCCGGGGCTTTCAAGGAGAGGACTTTAGCCGCTAGGCCACACCGCCGGGCCCCGATGCCTTTAATTTTTTAAGACTTTTTTTTTTTAATTGGAAAGGCAGATTCACAGAGAGAAGGAGACAAAGATAAGAACTCCCATCCAATAGTTCACTCCCCAAATGACTGCAATGGCCAGAGCTGGGCTGATCCAAAGCCAAAAGCCAGGGGCCCAAGGATGTGGGCCATTCCCTGATGCTTTCCCAGGCCATAAACAGAGAACTGGATTGGAAGTGGAGCAAATGGCCCCAAAACTGGGACCCACATGGAATACTGGCACTGCAAGATGGAGGATTAGCCAGCTGAGCCCACTGATCTCTCCAATTCCAATCAATTACCACGCATCTTACTCATCCTCTTGCTTATCTTTATTTTCCCATTCCAACAGCGATAAATCTGTCTCCTCTCCAAAGCAACATGCATTTTACTTGATTCTAGAACATAATACCAAAGACAGAATTGTGATACAAAAATTGTTAACTAGGAGCACAGCCTTGTAGCCTAGTAGCTGGGCTACTGCTGGGATTCCATATGGTTCACGTCCCAGAGGCTCTACTTGCCTTCCAGCTCCCTGCCTGTAGCCTGGGAAGGCAGGAGAGGATGACCCAAAGCCTAGAGAAGCTGCAGGCACATGGGAGAGCCAGAAGAAGCTCCCAGCTCCTAGCTTGGAACTGACTGAGCTCCGGCCGTTGTGGGTACATGGGGGGGGGGGTGAGTCAGCGGGCAGAAGATCTTTCTCTCCTCTGTGTGAATCTGATTTCTAAAAACAAACAAATAAATCTTTTAAAAACAACTTAACTATACATATAAGACAAGCAACATGCTCATGCAAAATACGCACAACTGCAAGAACGTGTGGTCCCTTTCATCTGTATTCTTACCAGCCCCCTGTCATCTCCAAAGCTAGTTCGATCAACATCTTCCCCCCCCCATTTATAAAATTTGTTTTACAAATATCCTTCACAATTAGATTTTCTACCTTAGTCTGCATCCCATTCCTGGATCCTCCAACCAACTGAACTATTCTTTTGGCCTTTTCAATGTCTATTCAGTAAGATATACTCGGATATACAGTTCTGTGACAACTGTATACAGTATGCCTTTTTATGTTTATCACATTGTTGCTACATAACATCTCATTCCTATCACTCACTCCTAATACAAACATACACATTTCCAAGTTGGTCTTAGGCTACCAAACAAAATATTATGTCTATATGTTTCCAGGCTTATCTCTACGCACATACCACTTCCTCCACAAACTAGGAGACTTCAAAACACTTCACTTTCATATTACTCAGAATGGTCTGCTTATGATTAGTGCTTCAAAGAAAAAGACACTGGAGTTATATAAGAAACAGATTTCATATCCTCATTTTACAACCAAGTTCTTAAAAATGTTACTTATGTGTCTATCATTAATAAATTAATGAAACTTAGAAAAGTTATGAATTCACTATACAGCTTTTATTTCTATTTCAAATTTCCTATATATAAATTGGGATGACACGGATTAACTTATGTACCTGTCTCATCATATGGATTTTTAAACAAAAGCAATCTAGTCCCCTGAACAGTATTAGTTCACTGTAGGAAGACAGGCTGTCAAACTAAATGGCACTGTCAGAAGCTACAACACTATCACGTGAGGAAGCGGAGTGAGAACAGACATGTACAAGGCAGGGTACGCAGACCCTACTCTCTCATCACCTGCCGTATTTCAAATTAAAAGCTCTAAATACGCAGCACCCCGAACTCATTTTTTACAATTAAAATCCCAAAGTATATCATGTAAGAACCTTCTAGCTCATTTATATTGTATTATTATTCACTAATGCTTCAAGTACACAGATTTTTAGTACAAAAGTAACAGGGCCCCAAACGACAGCCTAGCAGCTAAAGTCCTCACCTTGAACGCACTGGAATCCCATATGGGTGCCAGTTCTAATCCTGGCAGCCCCACTTCTCATCCCGCTCCCTGCTTGTGACCTAGGAAAGTAGTGGAGGACGACCCAAAGACTTGGGGCCCTGCGCCTGTATGGGAGACCTGGAAGAAGCTCCTGGCTCCTGGCTTCAGATTGGTGCAGATCTGGCTGTGGCAGCTGCTTGGGGAGTGAATCAATGGAGAGAATATCTTCCTCTCTGTCCCTCTTCTCTCTGTATATCTGACTTTGCAATAAAAAATAAATCTTCAAAAAAAAAAAAAGTAATGCTCTAACATTGAGTTTCTGGATTAACAGGTAAGTAATGTGAAAGCTGCTGCTCTGTCATAAGAGCAGGAAAAAAACAAACTGATAAATCAACACCTCCTTTTAGATCCAGAGAAGCATCACTGCAGAGCTAAGCCATTACCTCCAAAAAGTAGAGAGCTTGAACAACTGAACAGTCTCACAATTTCTACCAGAGCAGAAACCTCCACAGACAGGAGTGTAGGAAAACAAACTGAAATTAGTGAATTGCTGAACTTTTAATATGATCAAATCTGGAAGACGGAAGTTCCAAGCAAGGGCATACTTGAGCTTGCCAGTGAAGACCACACCTACCCTGCAGCAGCTCAGTTCCTCTCACTCCAGCTTCCTGCGAGGGCAGCCCAGGAAGGCAGCAATGAGCACCCACATAACTGCAGACACAACCGCATTCCCAGCTCCCCATTCGGCTCCGGCCAGGCAAAGCCTCTGTGGGCACCTGAGGAGTGAAAATACACGGCAGAGAGTCTGCTGGTTCTCCTGCCTCCTGTCCCCTCGCATAAACAAACGAACTCCAAGAGACCTCAACCACAGGGGAGCGCACACTTGTTTTCTCTGAGTTTTTCTGCCAAAAGCTCCACCAAGTATTCACAGTCAAGTTCTGAAAAACATTCCCAATGGTTCCAGCAAAGGGAAAGGGAGAAATTTGCTTTTTATTTATTTTTTTTTTAAAGATTTACCCATTTCATTACAAAGTCAGATATACAGAGAGGAGGAGAGACAGAGAGGAAGATCTTCCGTCCGATGATCCACTCGCCAAGTGAGCCACAACAGCCGGTGCGCGCCGATCCGAAGCCAGGAACCCGGAACCTCCTCCGGGTCTCCCACGCGGGTGCAGGGTCCCAATGCATTGGGCTGTCCTTGACTGCTTTCCCAGGCCACAAGCAGGGAGCTGGATGGGAAGTGGAGCAGCCGGGATTAGAACCTGTGCCCATATGGGATCCCGGGGCTTTCAAGGCGAGGACCTTAGCCGCTAGGCCACGCCGCCGGGCCCGAAATTTGCTTTTTAAATATGACAGGACATTCTGTTCTTAACAAGGTCTGCCCTCAAGACAATCTACTTTATCAATGTCTAAACTATTAAACTTTTATCAGAGCCTGATGAACCTGGAGAAAGGGCAAGATCCAAAGCCAGCTCCGTCCAGCCTTCCAACCAGAGAGGGAGAAACACCTACCCGCCTCCCGCCCAGCAACCGTGCAGTCCCTGGGAAGCTCAGAGCACCGGCCCACTGCAAGACAGAGGTCTACTGCAGGGCTATCGAAGCCTTTCCCGCTCCCTACACCCAGCAACGTGTAACTCAAGGCTGAAATACCACAGTTCCTTTCACCCATTATGCCATGTCTGGCTTTCAACAGAAAAATTACAAGGCAAATTTTTAAGAAAACAAATTTTTGAGGAGACAGATCAAACACAGAACCAAAATGAGATAAGGCAGGGATGTTGCACTAAATACATCAGGAATTTAAAACAAATGTGATGAATATGCTAACAGCACTAATGAAATCAAACAGACACCATGTAGAACAGATGGGTATATAAGCAAGAGGTGGAGCTCCTCAGAAAGAATCTGCGAGAAATGCCATGAATCACAAACAGTAACAGAAATGAATGCCTCTATGGGGTTCATTAGTAGACTGCACAGAGTTGAAAAAATATCTGAACCCAAGGAGGGGTCAACAGGAATTTACAAACTTGTAATGCAGAGAAAAAAGATGAAATACTAGAACAACCGCAGAGGGTTTTACAGCACAGACATTTAGTCTAGTGGTTAGCACACCAGTCAACATGTCCACACCAAAGTGCCTGGGTTCCATATCTTGCTCCAGCTCCTAAGCCTAGCTTGCTGGCCATGGAGAATCTGAGAGGCAGCAGTGATGGCTCCTTGCCACCCAGGGAGCACAGGGGACCTAGCCTGAGTTCCCACTCCCAGCTTCAGTTGATTCAAATAAATTTAAAATGTAAAAGAAAAAGTATAGGGCCCAGCGCAATAGCTAGTACCTGAATCTTCTCCTTTCCCACCTGGAATAAATATGGGCATTGGTTCCTGTCCTGGCAGCTCCATTTCCCACCCAATTCCCTCTTGTGCCCTGGAAAGGCAGTAGAGGATGGCCCAAGGGACCCTGCACCTGCGTGGGAAACCCAGAGGAAGGTCCGCTGACATCCCATACAGGCACCAGTTCATGTCCCGGATGCTCCACTTCCCTTCTAGCTCCCATTTATGGCCTGGAAGAGCACTGCAAGACGGCCCAAAGCCTTGGGACTCTGCACCCTGTGGGAAGACCAGAGGAAGCTCCTGGGTCCCGTTTTCAGATCAGCTCAGCTCTAGCCATCGTGGAATGAAACAGTGGAGGAAAGATATCTCTCATTGTCTCTACAATTCTAATTTGCAAGAAAAATAAATACTTTTTTTAAAAAGGGGGTGAGCCTGGCACAGTAACCTAGCAGCTAAAGTCCTCACCTTGCATGTGCCGGGATCCCATATGGGCACCGGTTTATAGCCCACCTGCTCCATCTCCCTTCCAACCCCCCGCTTTTGATCTGGGAAAGCAGTAGAGGATGATGGCCCAAGGCCGTGGGACCCTGCACCTACATGGGAGACCCAGAAGAAGCTCCAGGCTTCAGATCAGCTCAGCTTCACCTGTTGCAGCTGCTTGGGGAGTGAATCATTGGACAGAAGATCTTCCTCTCTGTCTCTCCTTCTCTCTGTATATCTGACTTTCCAATAAAAATAAAAAGTCTTTAAAAAAAAAAACTTATTTCAAAAGCAAATTTTCATGTGCTATTTCACTTCCTAAATGGCTTTAACAGCCAGGGCTGGATCAGACAAAAGGTCCCCCATGTGCATGCTAGGGGCCCAAGAACTTGAGCCATCTTCTGCTGCTTTTCCACACACATGAGTAGGTTAGCTGGACTAGAAGTGGAGCAGCTAGGACTCAAACTGGTGCCAACTTAGGATGTGTTGCTGCCAGTGGCCTCACACAACATACTACAATTCCAGTCCCAACAAATACAATATTTTTTTAAAGATTTATTTATTTTTATTTGAAAGAGAGAGTTACGGAGAAGAGAGACAGTGTGCAGGCTCTCTTCTCCACTGGTGTGCTCTCCAGTCACAGTCACAGCAGCCGTAGCCGGCTGATCTGAAGCCAGGAGCCAGGAGCTTCCTCAGGGTCTGCCATGCAGGTGCAGGATCCCAAGGACTTGCGCCATCTTCCATTGCTTCCCCAGGCCTCAAGAAGAGAGCTAGATCATAAGTAGGGTAGACACACAAAGCGGCGCCCACACTGGAAACCAGCACTTGAAGGTAGAGGATTATCCAATAAGCCATGACACCAGCCTCAGTAAAGACAAATGTAAAACACCTATTTATTTGACTAGAAAGCACAAATATTCAGAGAGAGAGAGAAAGAAACAAAGTGCAAAAGGCAAGTCTGAGTCTGGTCAAAGCCAGCAGCCAGGAACTCATTCTGGTCTCCCGCACAATAACAGCATCCAAAGTGCTTCGGCCATCTTCTGCTACCTTCCAAGGCACATTCCCAGCAAGCTAGACTGGAAAGAAAGGAATCAGAACTCCAACTGGCACTCTAGTATGGAATATTTCTTGCAAACAACAGCTTACCCCAATGCGCTATGCTAACCCCTGAAGGAAAACTTCAGAGTTTCCTTATTCTTCAGATAACAGAAAAGAGTTCAAAATACCAGCAGCAGCAGTGTTTTCAAC
This sequence comes from Ochotona princeps, assembly GCF_030435755.1. Lineage (NCBI taxonomy): Eukaryota > Metazoa > Chordata > Mammalia > Lagomorpha > Ochotonidae > Ochotona > Ochotona princeps. The sequence continues at coordinate 17,945,964 of NC_080858.1, read as the reverse complement.
GACTACACTTTATATGTAAATGAAGTGAATGCAGCAATAGGATGGATGGGAGGAATAAGTATTACTACACTCTGTTCAATTTCACAGCCCTAAAAAATATAGTCTACAGGGCCTGGCGGCGTGGCCTAGCGGCTAAAGTCCTCTCCTTGAAAGCCCCGGGATCCCATATGGGTGCCGGTTCTAATCCCGGCTGCTCCACTTCCCATCCAGCTCCCTGCTTGTGGCCTGGGAAAGCAGTTGAGGACGGTCCAATACATTGGGACACTGCACCCGCGTGGGAGACCCGGAAGAGGTTCCAGGTTACCGGCTTCGGATCGGCGCGCATCGGCCCGTTGCGGCTCACTTGGGGAGTGAATCATCGGACGGAAGATCTTCCTCTCTGTCTCTCCTCCTCTGTGTATATCTGGCTGTAATAAAAAATGAATAAATCTTTAAAAATATATATATATAGTCTACATTTGGCACTCAGTCTCAATGGTCAGCAAATCGGTACCAAATCTCCAACTGGCACATTTCTCTCAGGGAGGCAAAACTACACGCCCAAGGGAAGGAGAAGGAAGCATAACCTGCAAAACAGAGCTAACCGTAATGTCTACAGGATAACCAGCAGGCATCTTCAGTTTATCGGGGGCAGGCACATGACACTCCTTTTTCTTCCTGGTCTTCAGTGTGAGGATCTGCTACCAAGACTTTGCCCTTCTCAAGGGAAGGCACTGGAGGTCAGGACAGAGGCACTGTGACCCTCAAGGACAGAGAGCTGTGGCGGACCCAAAAGGATCAGAAACCAGTGAGCTGCAAAGAGGCCTGGAAAACTAGAAATGTGATGCTGAGTGAGGGCAAGCTATCACACTGCAACTCCACTCTGGAAATCCAAACATCATTAGCATGAGGTGACAAGGAAAACCCTGGCAGAAGGAAAGGAAACACCCACTATGCACTTACAGATGAAAACAGGTTTGCCCTCAAGAAGGAAGAGCTCAGCAGATCAGGTTTACCTTAGGGCTCTGGACCAGGTAAGAAGACATCACTGATTTATAAGATTTTAACAATGCAAGTGGAAGTCCACCTTATATGCCCAAGTGTAGCTGCAAACCCCTCAAATACCTTTAATCTAGCTATGAGGAACACAACAAATACATATACAAAACCTCCACATAAACTTCTAAGGTATTTACTGAAACTAAATGTTCACCCTATAACTCCCAAAGAAAATTCCCAGAAAAGTGCATGCATGTGGCACACCAGCTAAGACCTCACTTAGGAGGTCCACATCCCGTGTCAGCCCAGACTGCCCTAAGAGTCCAGGTAACACGCATTCTGGGAGGCAAGCGACTCACACACTGAGTCCTTGGCACCCAGACAGGAGACCTGGGTTAAGCAGGCTCCAGCCAGAACCTGCCCCAGCTGGGAAGCGAACCAGCAAATCCAAGTTCTCTGTGTGCATGTGTACCAGGCAAAACATGATTTTTTTCAAACAAAATATAAAAAAAAAGCTTTTTCAATACATTTTTAACTTTGCAGCTTTCATATCCGTACACTAGGCAATTTTAAAACAAAAATGGATTCATTAAAAGGTTTCTGTCACTTTTTAAAATAATTCTATGACTTCAGATTTCCCAGAAACTTTACATAACCAAAGTACAGCTGCCAATGGAAAGCATCACAGGAGCAATAAATGTCAAGTAAATTATCAAGAACTGTATCTGAGACGGAGACGCAAGAGAACACCATTTACAGCCTAAAACACTGTAGTAGACAGACACACAAGAGGAGTTTAATACTAATAAATAGGGTTATTATTACTAAACCATACAAGAAAACTTAAAAAAAAAAATCAAGTGGGTAATGGTGAAACGCAACTGCTAAATGCCTGAACAACACACTAAGGTGCTAAGAGTCAATAAGGGGGACACTCAGGGGCTGCTAACTTAAAACAGAGCTGTTTTACTCTTTGGAAAAGAAAAATGCACCAGTTAATTAATCTGAAGTATAAACTCCTTGGCTAAAAGTCAGGTTCTAGAAAGGAAAACAGCAGATGACTAGCATCTTAGCATTCCGGATGTAGGGAAAAAATGTAAACTCCTGAGGAAATAAACACTCTCATGATCCTCTACTAGAATGTGACACAAACACTTTCTATTATTAAAATGTGTAGTATCTGACACTGAGACCGGAAACCTCCCCTTCAGGGCAGGCTTTTAGCCCAAGAGTTAAGACAGCCATGTCCCACATGCGAGAACCTCAGTTCAACTTCCACTGCAACTCCTAACCTCCAGCTTCCCATCAATGCAGATCCTAGGAATGATGGCTCCAATGACTGGGCTCCTGCCTCTCACCTGGGAAACCAGGACTGGGTTCTGGGCTCCTGGATCTGGCCTGGGAGAGCAGGACTGGGTTCTGGGCTCCTGCCTCTCGTCTGGGAGAGCAGGACTGGGTTCTGGGCTCCTGCCTCTCACCTGGGAAAACAGGACTGGGTTCTGGGCTCCTGGATCTGGCCTGGGAGAGCAGGACTGGATCCTGGGTTCCTGGATCTGGCCATTGCCATTTCAGACATTTGGGGGATGAGCCATAGATGGGAAAGCACTCTCTCATATGACTGTCCTGACACTCAAATAAGTAAAAAATAAAAAAAATTAATTTTTTAAATAATCAAATCTCAATGTGTCGAAAGTTTCACTCTCACACCTATAGATTACACTTCAAGATTTGCTTAATTTTATTTGAAAGGAAGATTTACAGACAGAAAAAGGGAAAGAGAGAAATCGATCTTTTCATCTGCTGGTTCTCAAATGGTCCACCAGCCAGAGTTGAGTCAATTCAAATCCAAGAGCCTGGAGCTTCCTCCAGATCTTCCATGAGGGTGCAGGGGCCCAAAGACTTGAACCATTCTCCACTACATTTCCAGTCCAAAAGCAGGCAGTTGGATGACAATTGGTATATCCAGGATTAGAACTGGATGCTGGTGCTGCCGGCAGAAGATTATCCTGATAAGCCACCACACCAGCCCCAGATTGCATTTTTGTAAAAGCCAATTTGAGCATGCTTTGGGAAAGCACACACTGTATGATAAATATCTCCTTCTGATTTCTCAAAAGTCAGACTACAGGCTTTTATAAGAAAACCTCTCTTCAGCAGCAATTATTACTAACTCTCCAATTATGTTGTCTATTTGGCTCAAACTTTATTTTGACCTCATTGGGTTCTATTTTGGCTCTGAATTAAGAGAGGATAAACATATTTACTTGATACTGAAAAACTAAATATATGCGGTTACAGCTCCACTTGCAATAGTATGCACATCTGTTATTCATCAAAAATCATGAAAACCAGTACCAGGTCATTATATGCTATTCACTAGGATCCATACGAATGTAATTTTATTGCTATGTCTGGCCTGATATTCATTTGTTCAATATTCATTATTCTGGAAAATAAATTTTAAATGGAGTGGAGAGTAGAAGATAAGCTTCACTTTAAGCGTGAAGTAGTTGAAGTAAACACATACTAAATTTTCAAGATGTCAATTTTAAAAGAATATTCTTTATTTATTTGAAAACCAGAGTAACAGAGATAGGGAAAGAGATCTTCCATCTATTGCTTCACTCCCCAGATGCCTGCAGCGAGACTGGGCCAGACCAAAGCCTGGAGCACAGAATCCCACCCTCATGTGAAAGGCCCAGATTAGAGTTCCAAGCTCCTAGCTCTGGCCAAACCTAGCACCGGCCGCTGCAAGCATTTGGGTGGCAGGGTTCCAACTATCTGAGCCGTCACCTACTCCTTCCCAGGGTGTGCACTATCAGAGAGCTAGAATCAGAAGCACAGCTGGTACCTGAATTTAAGAACCCTGACTTGGGATGTGCGTATCCTAAGCACTGACTGAACTACTGCATAAAATGCCCAAGCCTTCTAGGATGCCCTTGTATGCAGCACAGGAAATCCCAACTCCAAAAATTAAATATAAAAAGTGATTTTTGGTTGACTAGAGTAACAGTAATATGCATGCAATCACATTTCAGTATTTCATGGAGTAGATGTACTAGCTTCTTTATCCACTCATCTTTTGAGGGGCATCTGTGTTGTTTCCACATCTTTGCTATTGTAGATTGTGCCGCTGTGAATATAGGACTACAGATCCCTTTCTCATATGCAGTTTCCGTTTCCTTTGGATGTATTTCCAGAAGTGAGATAAGTTGGGTCACACGTTAGAACAATTTCCAGTTCTCTCAGTACTCTCCGTACTGACTTCCACCGTGGCTGCACTAGCCTACGCTCCCACCAGCCCTGGAAGATACCTTTCTTCCCACTTCCATGCCAGCAGGTGTTGTTAGCAGAATTCTAAATGTAGACTAACCTCACTGGAGTTAGGTGGAAACTCAACGTAGTTTTCATTTGTATTTCCCTGACAGCTAGAGAGCCTGAACATTTTTTCAAATATCTATGTTATTACTTGCAAAAAAATTCATCACTTTAATGTGATCATGAAATAGCAGACAAACCCAAATTTAAGGACATCCTACAAAGGACTAGCCAGTAATCTGCAAAAAATATCCAGGTTAAAAGAAACAAACACATATATCAGATTAGAAAAGATGAAAGAAATAACCACCAAATGCAAAAGGAGATATTCTGGGCCAGAAAAAAGACTAATGTGAATAACAAAGCAATTTACATAGGATTTACAGATCACTTAATACTATTATTCTAACAATAATTTCCTGGTTAGACAATCAATTCATGATTATATGAATGCCAATATGAGGGGCAGTGAAAGCAAAACAACTGTGAACCATTTTTGCAAATTTCCCTTTAAGTTTTAAGTTCATGTTGCGCTTTTTCATAAGTTTTTGAATGAGAATAAAGAAATTTCTACAAAAGCAAATAGTCATTATAAGAAAAAAAATTAATGCATTAAACTCAAAATACGTCAAAGCTGAAGAATGAATGGAGATATCCAACTGGCTGGTACAAAAATTAATCAGAGAGCAGCCCACAGACATAAAGATATGGAAGCAAAATTAAGAGAAAAGGAACGGGGTATTAGAGGCCCATCAAACAAGATTTCTAAGGAGACCAGCCAGAATAAAAGCAAGAAAAGTAACGGGAAATAATTTCCCAGAATTAAGAAACAAAAAATGCTTAGATTTTTGAAATATTAGTTCTAGGGCCAAGTATGGTAACCTAGTGGTTAAAGTCTTCGCCTTCCACACGCCAGGATCCCATATGGGCACCAGTTCTAATCCTGGTGGCTCCGCTTCCCATTCAGCTCCCTGCTTGTGGCCTGGTAAAGCAGCCCAAAATGGCCCAGAGCCTTCGGATCCTACATCCTCTCTCTCTCTCCCCCTCTCTGTATATCTGACTTTCCAAAAAAAATAAATCTTTAAAAAAAAAAGGAATATTAGTTCTTATAAAATAAACACATGCCTACACACAGACAAGGGTAGGGCAGGCTGCAACACAACAAAATTCAAAAGAAGCTTCTTCATTATTTTTTTATTATTATTTGAAAGGTACATGAAGAGAAAGAGACCCACTTTATCCACTGAGTCATTCCTCAAATGTCCACAATAGCAGGGCCAGGATAAGGCCAGAAGCCAAAAATTCAGTCTAGGTCTCTTATTGGGGTACAAGGATTCAGGCTTTTTTTTTTTTTAAAAGATTTATTTTATTGGAAAGTCAGATATACAGAGAGGGGGAGAGACAGAGGAAGGGAGAGAGGAAGATCTTCCATCCATTGATTCACTCCCCAAGCAGCCGCAATGGCCCAGAGCTATGCCAATCTGAAGCCAGGAGCCAGGAGCCTCTTCTGGGTCTCCCACACGGGCGCAGAATCCGAAGGCTCTGGGCCTGTGTTTGTGCATTAAAAAAAAGTAAATAAAAAGCAGCTGTGCTCATGACCCCCGGCTTTAGGAGGCTCCGAGGAGCTGACGGACTCTCTCACCGAATTATGGGCAAGGAAGGCTGCTGAATGACTGGCACTGTTGGAGCCCTGGGAACTAGGGCAGACATCTGTGTACTTAAGGATGTGTGGAGGCCTTTGTGTGATCAGTCCATTTAGCCTAGGCTGAAGGAAGATTTTTATTTCTCCAAATTTGGCCTCTGTACCCATTTGGGTTAGTCACTGACGGCACAGACCTCAAACTCAGGAACAAGAAAATGTGCGAGAACAGCTGCTCTTTCCAGCACTAGCTTCATGTAGTTTGTCTAGAAAACAAACTTCTTATTTCCCCAAAAAATAAATCCGGATATCATCTCTTCTGCTTAATAAGTGATGTACTCTACCTATAATTACTAAAAAACCACAATTCATGAAAATAATCTAAGATCATTAACACTGACAGCTTGACAGAATGTATTTTTAAATGCACAAATTGAAAATGCAACTTTATATACACTCCACCTTGCTAATTAGCAAATGTACATCAATCATTTAACTAAACTCCAGTTATGTAAATTTTAAATCAGTCACCTGATAACAAAAGAGCTTCTTAATTTTTTAGATGCTAACAGTGGAGGGGGGAGTAAATTTATTTCTGTCTATTTCTACACTAATCACAAACACGAAAAGTAACTAAAGTATTTCCCTGTGTGTCTGACCAAACTTTTAGTCCTCAAAATAAAGATAACATTCACACTCAACCAACTTTAGAAACCTAATAGCAAGGCACATTCTCTCATTAAATAGAGAAGTGGCGCGGATAAATTAAAGTCACAGGAACTTAATACACTCTAAGTGGATAGCAAACTCCACTCTCTAAGACACTTAGCAAACCTGCTACCCAGAGTGAAGTTCATTCCTTTTAGGAGACAAACTATGATCCTTAGTTTATTCACTAAATTATTAGATCCTTTCAATACGCATTATCACATCATCATTATCCCTGACAGAGTTATCATCAAGGTGCTGTTTCAGAACTGTGGCAACTGAGCCATTTATACATGCATTCTTATTAAGAGTTCTCCGTGGCCCCTCTGGCTCATTTACCAAGCCTCACCTCTCTCCACATGTACTACAGGATGCAAATAAACACGAGGTGAAGGAAAAGTTGCCTCTCTCAAACACGTCCTTAAAGAGCCAGTGAACTCGTAAGGCTCACGCCCTCTCTCCCAAGAGTAAAGGCAGGGCTCTGAACATGCTCATCATTTAACAGATGCACAGGTGAACTTCAATCATCATTCCGAGAGTGGCAAGACTGAACTTGTCAAAAAGAAATAATAAAACAACTATTTAGTATTCATTCCCTAGTGACCACTGAACTGAATATACACATAGTATGTGTTCTTCAAAGCAGTGACTTTAGAAACATTTCAATACTCAAGACAGGTAAACTTTGTCAGCAAAACACAAACATCATTTCTCAAAAATATCTGAAAGATACTGCATGATTCTGCCATCAGCACAACTTAGCACACACCAACACCTGATACCTTGTACCCGAACGCCTGACCCTCTCCTACCACCACAGCCACTGCAACATTTTTTTGTCACTTCATTAAGTGACTTATTAGATGGCTTCAATAGATAACTGCTTAATTCTGCTTTTAAAAAAAGAAAAGAGAAAACAACACTATCTGTCCCTTCCAGAACACTGCCAGGTTTCACTGCACTACTCGCCAAGGCATTATTTTACAGTCAAAATTTTTTTCCTTTTTTTTTTATAACACAGCAACTTTTGCAACCCTTGTGGCCAAAGCAAGCCTAGAACAAGGAACACATTAGTAAAACTGTATTGCTTTTTTCCCGCTCAAGTTCTACCTTATATATAAAATTAATACACTTGCTTCTGTAAGTGAAATGAGTTTTATGGCATTTCAATATATGTAAAAGTCAAAGAAAATAAAATATTAAGACAGTCAGATTATGGGTTTTGCAATACGAGTGAGTAACTTCAGGCTAATGTTCAGTTAGCTGGACTTAGCCGTGACACACTGATTCAGTCAGAAACTATCAATGAACGGGACGCAGGACTGAGACACAGCAGCAGCAGAGACCATGGGGTCCTGCTCACATTTAGTAATGGGATTTATGCAGAGCCTTAGATGTTTCTTCTTTGAAAACCAAACCTTCATTCAAATATATGTGTAGCTAGCCAGAAATGAATTAACAACTTAATTTTCTTTTTTATTTAACACTAACTTTAGGAACATCTCAGAGTTTAATACAAAACACCAATATTGCAAAATGATTGTGTATATAAAAATGGTAATAAGATCTAAAAGATTTTCTCATCTTGAGCTCTTACTAAAACTTCCTTCCTCTCATTCTCCCTTTCAATTATCCTCTCAGAATTACAAAAAATAGAGACAAGAAAGCAAAAACCTAAAAAGGTGATCATCCTAGTGCCACTAAAAACGCACAAATATGTACTGAGAGACCTTACTTTAAGAATACAACCCTGCTTTCCATGTTCACATCTACTTATCAGACAAGCCCTGAGTCTAATTCATCTTTCTCTGGAGGGCTGTGCGTACGCAGCTCATGGTGGGGAACCAGGGAAAGGAGGCAATGACCTCTGGACATGATAAACTTACCCACTTGAAGGATCTAAGGCAATAGCTCTGGGCTGATCCAACTCTTGCCAAAACAAAACTTTTCGTAAAGATCCGTCTAAATTGGAAACTTCAATCCGATTAGTTTCAGAGTCTGTCCAGTATAATTTTTCTCCGAGCCAATCACATGCCAGCCCATCAGGGGACAACAATCCGGAAACAACGACATTCTGTACACTCTCAGTTTTGTTAAACTCTGTTCGTTTAATGGCTTCTTCACTGACATCACTCCAGTATATCAAGCCATGACCAAACACAAAGTCCACTGCAGCTGCGTCCTCCAAGCCTCCAACCACAATGGTAGCATTCTCTCTGCCATTTGTGGCATCAACCAACCGCAAGTCCCGCCTGTTTGCATAAAGCAACAAAGGCGCAGCTAGAACAAAAAAGAGAAACATGTAAGTAAAAACGAAGACATTGTATTGTTTCTAATAATAAATTTTCAATTCAGCATTCATGATCAAATAATGAAAAAACAAGAGTTAAATCAATAAAACACACACAAAATGCTATTTTTTGCAGGATCTTAAAAACAAAACAGCAAGAAACAGGAAATTAATTTCATCAGGATAGTCTGTTACAACTGTCTGTATGATGAAATCAAAAAATTCTGGTAATATCAAGAATCAGCAAAGACACAGAGTTCCTGAAACACCATTGGTGGAAACATAAAATGAGGCAGTCACTTTGGAAAACGGTTTGGCAATTTCTTACAGACTTGTACATACAATCCAGCCATTGTACACCTAGTTATTTATTCAAGGCAAACAAAAACAAATGTCAGCACAAAGACGTGTACATAAATGTTCACAGTAATTTCCCTGGAATAACTCAGAGTGGATTCAAGCCACATAGCATCCAAAACTATAATATATCCAAAGCTCGAATATTAAAGAATTATCTGTAAATGAAAGCTCAATCTCAAAATAACGCGATGAGTAAAAGGAACTAGGCAAAAAAGTACATACAGCACGCTCTCATCTGTAGAATTTAGGGGAGAATACAAACTAACACATTGCAATAAAAAACAGATCACAGGGCCCAAGGGGGATGGCTCAGGATCAGGTCAGCTCTGGCCACTGTGGCCACCTGGAGTGAGCCAGCACACAGAAGATCCTTCTCTCTGTAGATCTGTCTTTCCAATAAAAATAAATAAATCTTTTTTTAAAAAAAGTAGATCAGACTATTTTGCAGGAGAGGGGATGGGAGACTCAGAAGAAAGGATTATATAGGGACATGAAGAAATTTCTGTAGAGATGTTACTTTGATTTTGATTATGTACAAGCCAAAATTCATTAAATTTTATGCTTCACATGGTATGATTTATTCTGTATCAATTATGCTTTAAGAAAATATTTCAAATAAACAGTCTGGGGGCTGGCACTGTGGCACAGTGTCTGTGGTGCCAGCATCCCATTTAGGCAGACTGAAATTACCAACTACCCCACTTTCGATCCAGCTCCCTGCTCATGGCCCAGTAAAGCAGCGGAAGATGACCCAAAGTCCTGGGCAGCTGCACCCAAGAGAAGACCCAGAAGTCATTCCAGACTCCTGGCTTCAAACCAGCAGAGCTCCTTGCAGCCATTTGGGGAGTGAAGCAGCAGATGGAAGATTTCTGTCTATACTCTCTCTATAAATCTACGTTTCAAGTAAGAAAAATTAATCTTAAAAAAATAAAACAGTACAGCAGAAATAGTGTTTTCTTCTTAATTTTTTTGAAAGTCTACTTGAGAGGCAAAGAGAGAGAAGAGATATGGAAACTCCAACACCCTAAATTACTCTATAAATGCCAATGGCCAGAGCTGGGCCAAACCTAAGCAAGGAATCCAACCCAGTGGCTGGGAACCCAATCCAGAGCTCCCGTCTGGGTGGCAAAGCACCAACCACCTGAGCGATCCCTGCTGGATCCCAGGCTGCACAACAGTAAGAAACTGCAACAGACAGTGTGAAGCCAGCACTGAGACACTTTCAAACAGGCAGCACCTTAACCACTCTGTCAGCATCACCTCAGAGATGGTTCTTAACTACTTTATTTTGTGCTTTTTTAAAAACATCTGCTCCAAACTTCTGACATTTACTTCCCAGTATCAAGTAGCAATGAAGAGATCAGTGTTACACCCCCGCAGGTAAAGCCACCCCCTGTGCTGATGGCACCCCACCTGCTTCTGATGCAGCTTCCTGCTAACTGCCCAGGGAAAGCACTAGAGGATGGGCCAGGTGGCCAGACCCCTGCATCAAGTGGGAGACCCAGAAGACCCAGGTTCCAGGCTTCAGCCTGGCTGAGGCCAGACCACTGCAACCATTTTAAAGAAGGCTTCTTCCTCCTTCTCTCTCCCTCCCCCTCCCCTCTTCCTATCCCCGTTCTCTTGTAACTCAATGGTACACATGTTAGACATTCAGTATGTTCCATTCCAGTAAGTACTAATAACCTAACACATCTCTGGTGGAATACTCCCCAGAGCACAGGAATCCTTCACCTTTACCTACAAACTTCCTATTAGTTTGAAACTGTTCTGCTTTTCTGAAGGCAAATTCCATGCCTTAATCCTTTATTTTTAGCTAATCTCATTAAATAATTTCAATGAAGTACAAGAAAGATTGATGTCATCTATCCCCAATATCTTAACTGATCACCCCTAATCTCCATCCATCCTCTGACCTTGTTCTCAGTCTCAAATGCTAACCTGCCCTTCCCCCTATTGAAAGCTAAAGGAACACCAGACCCTGCTTCCTTTCTCCTCCAGGCAGCCTGGCTCCATCAGCTGTTTGCTATTTTTTCAATGTCTCCTGTCTCCAGGCAGGTCTCTGCTACCAGAAACATTATTTTAACAATTGTAACCTTGCCACCATTGGGAATAGTTACATTCTTCCTAGCCACAAAATCTTAAAATATTGATACTTCACATCATTAACTTAACTCCTATAGTCTAACTTCTTACCTATAAACTCAATTCAAACTCTTTCTCTAAGTCTGTGAAACCTAATCCTTTTCTCGGCCTTTTTCAGCCTTTTTCTCTGGCCTTATTCTCTGAAATATACTGACTTAATCACTTGGCACACAGGCAGATAGGAAGAGCTCCCATCTGTTCATTTACTCCCCAAAGGCCTGCGAGGCTTTCCACCTGGGTAGCAGGAACCCATTAACTTGAGCATTTCCTACTGCTTCTCAAGGAATGTATCAGTAGGAAGCTGCACACAGGAGTCAGAGCTGGGTCCTGAACCCAAGTATTCCAATCCAAGACGTGGGCATCTTAACTACTGTCTTGACAACCAGGCTAAAATGCCCAGCCCTGCACACAAGTCTTTGCATTTAACACTGCTGACTACATCCATACCTACATAAAGCATTCTTCTTACATTACACCACCTAATCTTCTTATTTGTTGGTTGCTCTTCAAAAAGGTCCACTGGCAACACTACCTAACCTATTTCCAAATCACCATTTTCATCTAACCTAACTTCTTTTGGGCCATGTTTTCCTTCCATTAATTAAATTCACCTCAAATCCTTCCAAAAGTCCTCATCAGCCAACAATAGACAATTCCCCTAATCTTACAGGCATGCTCTGGAGCAATCTTCAACTCTTCCCTTTTCCTGCAGACTTTCCATTACTCTCTTCTTCAGCAGGTCTTTAAACCCACCTCTTCTCCACTTTAAGAATCTCTATGTGACTCTAGATTTAATTTAAAGTTAACTACTAATGTTGACATTAACGACTTTCCTTTTCCTATTTCCATATACTTGCACTTTACCCAACTCCTAAAGCTTGCTTCCCCTTCCCTAAAAGATAAAGCCCTAATGATACCTCAGCCCTCCCTCCTGACTTCTACCTAGGACTCCGTATTTTATCACCTCTACTTCATACAAACAAGTTTTTACCACACTGTAACATATCACCACATGCCTGTCCATCACTGTTCCCTTTACCCCAGCAAGCAAGTCTAAGTCTTTAAAGTGCAGATTCAAATCTTATGTATCCTTTGAAGTTTTCTTCTTTGAGCCCTTACTACTGTTTTAAATACTTTTAAATGTGCTTGTTTAAAAAAAAAAAAAAGACCCATTTATTTTGCATTGGAAAGGCAGATTTTTACAGAGAGGAGATACAGAGAGAGATCTTTCCTTCGCTGGTCCACTGCAAACGGCCACAAGAGCTGGAACCGAGCCCATCCAGAGCAGGGGCCAGGAGCTCTCTCCCGGCCTCCCACACGGCTGCAGGTCCCCAGGGTGTGAGCAACCCTCCACAGCTCTTCCCAGGCCACAAACAGGGAGCTGGAGAGAAAGTGGAGGAGTCGGGACATGAACCGGCATGCCCACATGGGATGCTGGCGCTACAGGGTAGAAGATGAACCCACTAAGCCACAGCAATGGCCCCTGTTTTTTTTTTAATGTATTTATTTTTCACTCTTTTGAAAACCAGAGTTCACAGAGAAAGGGAGAAAAGGAGACAAGGTGGGAGGCACGATGGGGAGCACGGCAGAGAGATCTTCCATCTGCTAGTTGACTTCCCTAACGGCCACAATAGCCCTGGCTGAGCCAGTAGAATCAGGGACTGGGAAACCCATCCGGGTCTCCCACAAGAGTAACAGGGACTGGAGGATTCTGGTCATCACCTGCAGCTTTCTGGGTGTATTAGCATGAAGTTAGATGGAAAGCAGAGGCACAGGGACTGCAACCAGCACTCCAAACTGCACTGCAGGCACCTCACTAAGTGGTGGCTTCCTTAACCTGCTGTACAGCAATTCCTGCCTGCAGTATTCTTAAAAGCGTAACTCCTGGGCCCAGCGTGGTAGCCTAGTGGCTGAATCCTTCACTTGCATGCGCTGGGATCCCATATGGGCAACAGTTTTCACACCCCAGCTGCTCTGCTTCCCTTCTAGCTTCCTCTTGTGGCCTGGGAGAGTAGTCAAGGACGGCCCAAAACCTTGGGACCTGCAACCGTGTAGGAGACCTGGTAGAGGCTCCTGGCTCCTGGCTTCAGATGCTCAGTTCCGGCTGTTGTGGTCACTTGAAGAGTGAGTCAGTGGATGGGAGATCCTTCTTTCTGTATCTCCTTCTCTCTGTATATCTGCCTTTCCAATAAAAAATAAAATAAAACTTTTAAAAATAAATAAATGAAAACAAATTGGCTAAGCCCCACATGATGGAGCAGCAGATGAAGTTGCTGCCTGAGATGCCAGCATCTTACATGAGCACTGGTTCCAGCCCTGGCTGCTCCACTTCCAGTCCATTTCTCTGATAACATATCTGGATAGGCAATGCAGGATGATCCAAGTGCCAAGACCCTACCACTCACACGGCCTGGCCCAGACCTGACTGTTGCCGCCATTTGCAGCATGAAAACCAGAAATAGAAACTCTCCTTCTGTAAAACTCTGCCTCTCAAATAAACATTTTTAAATAACTAAAACATTCATCTGCCATAAATCCACACTGCTCATGAGCTTACAAATGCCCAACAATTGCCCAATACTTAGTAAGGTACAGATTATCTTTTCCAACAGTCTCTCCCTCCATAAACCAGATTCTTCACAGCTTAGATAGGGACAAGAGTTCATCTAAGGACCCATGCCATTTCCACCTCCATAATGACACGTGGCACTGGAACTATCGGGAGATCGGGGACAGCTCCCTGAATGCAGCTAATGAAGCAGTGCTCAAGAACACCCCGTGTGCTGCTGCAGCATAGTTACTATGATCCTCTAAGTTTGAGAATCACTCCCTGACTACTGAGCAGACACATGCCTCTTCTGAGGCCTCCTCGGCTTCTCTCAACTCCACTGAGGCCTTACACAAGAGACAATTCCTTCCTCAACTCCCCAACGTTCTGATATCTGATTTCAGTATCACGAAGGGCTTTCACTCCATCAAACGTTCCTCTTCTCTCCTGACTATAGCTTCACCATTACAGCTCTAACTCAGCAACTTCAAAAACGCCCAAACTGTGTCTAACAATAACTTAGGACTTCAATGTCCCCTTGAGGACCACAAGATCTCAGGATGCCAGCTCAACTGCGCCCCTCCCTTCCCATCTCTGCCTTGTAGTACCTCCCCCTCCCTGGCTGCTCCCCTGATTCCATGATCTGCCCTCCCTCCCTTCTAACCATCCTATCAGACCTGCCCCTTCGAGAACCAAACCCTCAATTCCCTGCAGCCACACAGGTTTGGGGCTCCCCAGGAGCACTGCAAAATCCCAAGGGACAGGAACCTCAATCTTTCATCTTCCCAGATGAACTCTGGAGATCCTCAGACACTTGTCTTCCTCAGTCCCTCACTCAAAATGCAGCCCACATTCCCCAAGAGATGACCCATCAAGCAGGAAAACCTCACCAATGTGAGTTACATGACTTGGACAAGGTGACCGATGAGTGTTATGTGAGACGGATGAGTTACGCGACTTAGCTCTCATACTAACTGAGCAAATGTGCTTACAGAAAACTACACCTTGATTGCTCTTAAAAAGAACACATTTTCATGGGCTATTTATTAGTCTGCTCTCAACTTAACCCCTCCCCCCCAAAAAAGGTTTTTATTTGCTTTCTAAATACTTTCACTGAGAGATCCTCTGTCTTGTAAGAATTTTCTAGGCTTGATGTTGACTTTATGTCTTTCCTTTAAAAAGACAAGTCATCTCACTTTTGAAAGAGCCAAGTTTCTTTACTGTCATGTTACTTCCCATGTTTACTTTTGAAATTCTTCTTTTCATCACTTAAGTATGCAGCCAAGTTTTTTTTCTTCACTGACCCATGATCCTATTTAGCCAAATGCTAAAACTATCTGATACTTTTCAATATTCTCCTCTTCAAAACCAAATCCTTAATGATGCCTTTTGCACCAACATCTGTCTGGGATTCCCCAAAGGACCCCTAGAAAATCATTTTTTCACCTTATCAAAGATAAACGTTAAAAACAATTGTTTTGGGCCCAGCAGCGTAGCCTAGCGGCCAAAGTCCTCACCTTGAACACGCCCCGGGATCCCATATAGGCACCAGTTCTAATCCCGGCAGCTCCACTTTCCATCCAGCTCCCTGCTTGTGCCATTATTATAAACACACTTTCTCAATTACAGAGTATTTTGACAAAAAAATTTTGTTAGATGTCATTTGCTGAGTTTTATTTACTTGGGATTTTTCATCCTCTTGTTCACCCTCCAAATGCCTATAGCAGCCAAAGCTGGGTCAAGCCAAAGCCAGGGTGGCAGGTTCTGTGCCTGAACCAGCACCATCAGCAGGAAGGCACTCTGACCGGATGCAGGTGCTCCAAGGAAGAGCTTAGCCCACTGTGCCACAACACTCACCCTTTGATAAATCACTTAATCAATACTCATCTTTAAGTATGAATAATCAGCTCATCTACTACCCAGCTTAGATTTGCAATAATAATCACCTACAATAGTGACAATGTTGCAAGCCTTTAAAGCGAAACAAATTTAGTAGACCATGGCCATTCTAGTCATATTAAACAAAACAGAAAAGTAACAAGAATTTCTTGGCATTTACTTCAGCTGCAAAAAAAAAGTTTAAAATGTTCAAAAACCACTGGCCTGAAACTACCAGCTGTTAAACGACTCCAAGGATGTAACAGACAATGAAAGCATTTTATTGGCCTTTCCTGGGCATTAATTTTCCTTTTAATTTGACTATCTTCCTAACAGCAACTATTATGTAATGTCTCCTACCGACTGCACCCTGCACTACCCCTCCACACTATCTCATCAAGCATCTCCACGGCCATAAGCTCCTCTCCCCAACTCAGCAACCTTCCACCAACGACACTGTCATGACGAGGGGTCTGCTCAGAGCCATTTCAGCAAAAACAGTACTGTTATCTCCATTCAACTCATCCAGACAAAAAACCAGCTTGCTTCTTTTGAATTTGCACTTACTGATTTTACCTGAGAAGCAGAGGGGGAAAAACACCTCCCATACCCCGAGTTCCCTCTCCAAATGTCCCAACACCCAAAGCCGGGCCAAGACCAAGACAAGAGCCAGAAGCATCATCCAGGTCTGGCAGGTGGGCAGCTGGGCCCCAGTGCTGAGCCGCAGCCTGCCACCTCCCAAGCTGGGACAGTAGAGCCAGAGCTCCAACCCAGGCCAGGGTTTCCCAAGCAGTGCCAAGGTTCTCATAAAATACCTTCCGTGGACATGTCCCTTTACACAATTTCTTTATAGTCAAAACAACAGTCCTTTCTGATCGCCCAAGTATATTTAAAGATATGGAAATCCAGCAAGGACAAACACCTCCAATCAGAGCAAAGAAGTAAAAATTCTGAAAACCTGAACCACAGGAAATCACTGCTAGCCTTTCTCTTAAGAAAAATCTTAAAATTTCATACCAAATTATTCTCTATGCAGATGAGAAACTCTAAGGCCACGTAAAAGAGCAAGGAAGAAAGTCACTATAGGAAATGATCCGAAACCATCATTCACACGAATCAGACTATCTAAGGCCAGGTTCTCCCCAAGTATGTTTTGGGGGAAAATGCAGCAAGGTGTTAATGAAGATTAAAAAAAAAAAAAATCATTGTCAAGCTTAGAGAACAATGGGTTAAAGAAAGTTACGTTGGTTTCTTTACATCAAGCCCTCTCAGTGCCCTTCCGGTGACATTACAAGTTGGGAATCTCCGAGAGGATTTGTTCCTCCAACGAAGAGGTCCAAGCAACCAGAGATTAATCCACCCAAGGTCACACAGCCAATTGACATCAGTAATCCTGGGTCCTGCTCTAAAATCTGTTCTCCTTCCCCAAGACTTCATATCTGATTTTGAAGGAGGACAAAGTTCTGCAACAACCACTCCTTTCAAAAACGTAAGGTGAGAAACCCTAGAGCTTCGGTTCCACACTGTGTACCAATCTCATGAAAACAAGTCTTTGACTTTTTCCACAAGCCTCCTCAGAGAAAGCTAAGACAAAGTAAATACAGTTTACACACACTGATGGTATTCCAAAACTAACATACACATGGAAAACGTTTTCTCTTGACTTTCGTTTTTTTGTACTTTACACTTGATAGCACCAACAGAATGTCTGTCTTAGAGCAGGAACCATGTCTGATTTGATACTATACAGATAGCTGACATATAGATTTTCCACACATATTTACTTTAAAAATTAATAGTAAACCTCTGTTTTATCAATAACCAGCTATCGAATCTTGATGAAATACTGTCTGAATCTGAGTTTTTCCAATTACTGATAAACTGGTTAGACTCAAATGTCTGGGTTTTTTCGTTTATGTTTGTTTGTTTAAGATTTATTCATTTTCACCAGAAAGACAGATATATAGAGAGGAGGAGAGACAGAGAGGAAGATTTTCTGTCCGATGATTCACTCCCCAAGTGGCCACAATGGCCAGAGCTGAGCTGATCCGAAGCCGGGAGCTTCTTCCAGGTCTCCCACGTGGGTGCAGCTCCCAAGGCATTGGGCTGTCCTCAACTGCTTTCCCAGGCCACAAGCAGGGAGCTGGATGGGAAGTGGAGCCACCAGAACAAGAACCGGTGCCCACAAGGGATTCCAGTGCGTGAAGGCAAGGACCTCAATCACTAGGCTATCACACCAGGCTCTAGACTCAAATTTTTAAGAAACTATGGACATTACCCGTTTTATACTATAATCACTACTTTTGTTCACAAACAACGAAACAATGTAACAAAACATCTACAAAGGGGCCCCAAGGTAGCCCAGCAGCTAAAGTCCCCACATGGCATGCTAGGAACGCCAGGATCCCATAAGGGCCCCGCTTCCATTCCAGCTACCTGTTTGTGGCCTCAGGACCCTTCACCCACATGGGAGACCCAGAAGAAGCTCCTGCTCCCAGCTTTGGGTCAGCTCAGCTCTGGCCACTGCAGCCACTTGGGCAGGGAACCAATGGACCAAATATCTTTCTGTCTCTTCTTCTCTCTGTGTAGTTGATTTTCCAATAAAAACAAATCTTTTTTTAAAAAAATCTACAAAGTACTTCATATTCACACCTTCATTTGGCTATTCAACGAATCGCCCTGCAAATTCATCAGAGAGCTAGCATGGCGACATCTGACGTGAAAAAAACCGAGCCTGCACTTCAGAGCAGTTTGCTCTCAAGTAACCTCAGGCTTTGAACCTAAGACTCTGGTATTGAAAAACACCCCTAACTTTTTCCACTCCACCTCATCATCCAATGGTAGGTCCAGAGATTCAGCTTGGAAAACCACCGCCCTGGACTTCAGCTACTTAGAAAACAGGCCAGCAGGTCAGAGTCCCCCCAAAGCTCTCTTACACAATCCATCACACACAAAATGTTACAGCTCCAACTCTTCAGGGAAGAAAAACGATCTTGATGTAACCAACTAATCACACTCTTGGGACTCCAAGGTTGACTAAATATCAGACATTAGTAAGCAGGGAGGAAAACCTAAGTTATGAACAAAACACATCAAAGACAACTTTAGCTGAGATAATGTGCACACACTGTTAAGGGCAGTCAGACCACCTTCTACCCTCATTATGCTAGAACCTAAATAAAGTGAGGGCTCCACTTTTCAAACTGTTACCTCTCCTAGGTCTTGTGACACAGTAACATACTTCATTACATCCAGCACATCTCTGAAATCCCAAATCCTGCCTCAGACGTGCTGTTACACACATTCGCATCACTCATACCCTCAAAGTATTAACTGGGCAACCAGAAGCGAGCCAGGTTCTGGGTTCAGATCTACCCAAGAGTCTTGTAACGATCTGGCTTGCTTTTCATAATTCAATTGACTTTCTGCCTTAATACACACCCACAGTCTTACAGCACACGTAATTGCTTCTCACAGTTAACACCTTGAAAATTTCAACAGAGAATGTACTAGTAAAATACATGTACTAAAGAAAATATCCCTTCTCAATCCAAAAAGCCAATTATTACTCTCATTCCAAATACATCCAGAGGCACAGAAGTGACACATCCGCCGCGTTTATCACACAAGCTCATTAGCTACCACCCTGTTGTGTAAACTTGGTAAGCCTGGGAGAACTGTTGGTTACATTAGTAACTGCCACCCTCCAGAGATCCAGACCCTCCACACCTGCAAAGAACTGACCATGAACAGGAGCCAGAATTTTAACAAAACCAAAACGACACTTCGCATCAAGCAGGACTTAGAAATTCCTGTGCAGGCAACAGCGCAAGAGCCCCAAGTTTCAACTCCTCCAAGTTAAAAGAGCCGTGCAAACCACGCACGAGTCCAAGCCCCTGGTGAACTGTCAGCAAGCAGGAGTCCCAGCCTGCGTGTCAGCGCTGCGGGGCAATCCCACACTTCCCGGGCCCAGGAAACGACGGGGGGGGGGGTCTGCACCTCGGGGCCAAGCCAGCCACCCAGGGATCCACGGGCAACCGGCCCTTTAACTCCCGCCCGACCGTCCTACTGGGTGCCAATCGGGCACCCGCACCCTTGGCCCCGGAGCCACGTCGGTCGCGTGGCCCGGGATGGAAGCTTGGCTCTCTCCCTCCCACCGCTGCGCACGACCTATAACCCCAGGAGTCCCGTTCCAACGGCGCCCTCACCCAAGATCGCTCGAACCCAAGCGGAGGACTTTGGGAACAAGGCCTGGGAAAGAGAAGTCAGAGGGGCTCGAGAAAGTTCACCTCGGGGACACGGGAAAGACTGAGGGAGAGGGAGGGTGGGAGGAATGGGTCTTCCAAGGCGAGGGGTCAAGCAGCAAGCATCTCGGACTCCCACATTTTCCAAAAGCCAAACTACGCGCAAGCACCCGCTTTCCCTGGGGACTCCAGGCGGCAAGAGGCAGGCAGACACACACACACACACACACTCTCTCTCTCTCTCTCTCTCTCTCTCTCTCTCTCTCTCTCTCTCTCTCTCTCAGTCATTCCGACAGAACCGGCTGCCAACCCTTCGCCGACACAGGCAGCCCGGGTGGCCGCTCAGCTTTGTCCGCCCAGCCAGGCGGGGGGCTGCACGGCCCGAGTGCGCAGCCCCCTTCTCCCGGGCCCCTTCCTCTCGCCCCTTCCCCACCACCAGGCCTCTCTCCTCGCTCTTTCCCCTTCTCCTCCCTCGTTCCCCTCCCCCTCAACACACACACACACAACAAGGCCACCTCCCCCCTAAATCCCACCAACTTTCCAGTCCCACCCCCCATACACACACACACACACACACCCCAATACACACACACTCTACCCACCTCTCAAGAGCACACAGAAACTGCAGGCCAGGAGGCTCCTCAGGACGGCCCCCATCTTCCCTTCTCGCGTTCTCTCCTCTCACCGGCGAGGGGCGACCAGAAGAGGGGGAGGCGAGGAGCCGGGCCGGCCGCCGCAGCGACAGGACTGCACGTTCATGCTCTCCGGCTGCCCCGAGAGACCCGAGAAGAAAGAAAAGGGAAAGGGGGGGCACGTCAAGGCTCCGCGCGCGCCGCCGCCGTCGCCGCCCTCTCTACCGCGCCGCTCTGGCCGGGGCTCGCGCGACGCCAGCGTCTGCTCCCATCCCGCCGCCGCCTCCTCCCCCGGCGCCCCGCTTCCCCCGCGCCGCTTCTCTCATTCAGCCTCTTCCTCCGGCGCAGCGGCGCAGGGATACGGCCCTTCCCCTCCCACCACCTTCCCGGGCTGCCGGGCCGGTCTTCCTGCGCGCGGCCGACCCCCCCCCCCAACACACACACACACCTCCACCTCCAGCAGCACAGACAGGGGCAACCAGAGGAAAACGGCGCGCTGGGCCTCCGCTCCGACACCCCCGGAGACGTGAGAGACGCGCAGAGGCGAGCGGGCCCCGGGAAAGGCCGCCGGGCCGCACATTCCGATGGGATTCTTTCCCGGGCTGGCCTCCTCCTCCTCCTCGGCCCTCCCCGCGGAGGGCGTGAGGCAACGACGAAGCGCATTGGGTGCCGGCAGGGTCGGGACTACTTTCTGCGGCTCGGCCGGGCCGCCGCCTGCCCGGCTCTTTGTGAAGCGGCCGCCGGACGGGCCAGGTGGGGCTCCCCGAGCCCGGTGGTCGGCCCCTGGGCCTGCGGGCTGCGGAGGCCCGGCGACCCCGCTGCTCGCTCCGGGAGCCACGGTGCGTGCCGTCACTGCTCGGTGCGCTCGGTCTCCGGGGTTGGAAGTTGCTTTAGAACACCCTTTGGGGTTGGGAACTGGTTTGAATAAACCCCCCCCCTTTTTTTTATAAGGGGAAATGGGAACGCTGGTTGCACGCACTTTAAATGCACATCTAGTGAAGTATGTTGGTACGTGAAGGCGAAAGTGAGATTCCTGGGGTTTTTTGGCCGGGGGCACTGGGTTTGTTTGCTTGCTTTTTGCCCGCCCCCCAGCCTCACTCTCCCTATAACTGAAGATGTCTAAAAGCGCAGTGGAACAGAACTGAGTTTGCGTTTAAGGACGAAGGTTGGGCTTGCTTAGGCAGCCAAGGCTCAGCTTCAGAATGGCCCAGCACTTCAGCCTTCTTCCTCTCTCTGGCTTCTCCCTGGTGCCCCAAGCATTGGGGAGCAATGGCCCAGAGGTGCCCATGAAATGCTCCCACACCTGCACCGCTATCCCACAGCCTTACTGGAAGGCTGATAGTATAGCAGGTGCAGGTTCTTCCTAACGCCTTAGACACTGGAGGTCACCTAGTGGTCCACCACGTTCGCGGTCAGCTTTGACCCTCAAGAAAACTTGGGATTTGCAAATGTTGAGAAGTCTCTTCACTACACCAAGAAAAAAAAAATAAGCTGAGAGGAACAAGGCCACTTCGAGTAGTGTGCGGCAAGAACTGAACCCAACCCAGGTCGATGACTTCAGGCATGGCTCCTCCTAAGAAACAGAAGCAGAGGTCAAGGCCAGAAAGGCCTGTAAGCTCCTGGGTGACCAGAACAGCCACATCACTTTCCGTAAAGGCCCCCGTGGATGTCTGGCCACTCACTGTTCATACCTGCTTCCAAGAACAGGGTCAAAACTCTCCGAGTTCTAGATGCTCACCTCCTCAAATCATGTAACTGAGAAATTTGTCAGCAGTAATCTAAACAGTGTACCATTGTGCTAGGAAGCCAGGGAGGTCATGGAGAGAACCATGTGATACTGGAGAAAAAAGTGCTCTGTGGAACGGCAGGTGGCTTATGGTTCAGACTGCCCGCTATTAAATGTGTAGCCCTGGGCAAGATATTTAAATGCACTGCATCTCAGTGGTCACATTCTGTCCATTGGACCTAATTCTTCCTACAAGCTTGTGTTAGTGCATTAAATTGAATAATAGATGTGAACTACTCAATACACAGGTACTTCAAAAACTTTTGGAGGAACCAGCTTTGCAGTGTAAGGGGTAAGGTGCCACCTTCAAGCTGATATCCCATAGAGGCGCAGGTTCCTGCCCCACGTGCTCCGCTGGGGACGCCCGCATCCCAGGGAGTTGGAGTTGTAGCTCTCCCAGTTTCAACGCAGCTTCCTGCGAATGCACACCCAGCAAGGTAGCCGAAGATGACTTCAGGGGCTTGGGCCCCTGCCATCCATGTGAGAGATGTGGGTGGAGTTCTGGACTCCTGACTTTGACCTTGTCCTGCCCTGGCTTTTCCAGGCACTCAGGCAGCGAACCAGCAGACAGAAGATTCCCTCCTCCAGCCTAGTAATTCTGCCTTTCAAGTCAATGAAGATAAGTAAAAGGTGTCATTGCTGTTAATCAAAAATGCATGTACACTTTGGCTACATCAATATAAAATATAAATATGTACAAATAAATACATGAGTACACATACATTATGCATGTGAGCACACCTCACAAACAATACATTGAAATATCTTTTATTCTTGAGTTTGTTTTCATGAATGATATATTTACTATGAAAATGGATAAGCTACTTAAGCAAAAATCTGTACTTCAAGTTTAAGCCTTTCAGGGTACTATCCTCATTCGATAACCCGTTCATTCAGGTGCCAGCTACATGCTAGTCTGTCGATGAAGTGTTGGAGGCGTAAGGATGGCAGTCATTGCAGCCCATGCCCTCAAGAAGCTGATATCCCAGCTTGGAAATACCAGTTAACAAATGATCTGTTAGAATTGCTAACACAAAAACCTGAAAGTCTGCCTGCATCATTCAGAGAGAGAAAAGGACCCTTGAACTGCAGCTTTCACCATAAGTCAGAGCTTCCCAGCACAAAAAGATTGACAAGGAATTCCAAGGAGGAGATAGCAAAGGCCAAGGTCCCAGAGGATCAGAGAGCTCATTATGCAGGAGATTTGGAAGTAGATCCATTCGTGTAGCTAAGGCATGGAAGACTTCTGTAGACTGCAGAGAAGTGAGGCAGGACCATTAAGTAGGCACTGGATAAAAAAAAGAAAAAAAGGCTTTACATTTTTATATACATTTTTTTTATTGAAGGGCAAAGGCAGAGGGATCTTCCATCCACCAGTTCAATCCCCAAATGTTCACACAGCCAAGCCTGGTCCAGGCTAAAGCCAGGAGACCTCTATTCAGCTCTCCTAAGTGTGTGGAAGGGACCAAATTGACCAGCTCAGCACCTGCTGCCTCTCAGAATGCACATTAACAAGAAGCTGGAATCGAAGGTGAGGCTCAGACCTGCACTCTATGGAGTACATAGTGGCGGATATTTTTTTCAGCTAGGGTTGCAGGGGTGGGGAGAGAGAAAGAGAAAGAGAGCTTTTATCCATTGGTTCATTCCCCAGATGGCCACAGTAGCCAGAACTGGACCAGGCTAAAACCAGGAGCCAGGAGACTCAACTGGGTCTTCCACTTAACGAGTAAGAAATTAAGTGCATAAGACCTGGTGTGATGGCTCAGTTGGGTAATCCTCCCCTTGCAAACCCAGAGATGCTATGTGGGCGCTGGTCTGTGTCCCTTAAATAAGGGAATACTTTCATAAACAATGGTGGAGTCTTACCATAGATTACTATATAGCTACTAAAATAATTAACTTTAAGGCCCAGCACAGTAGTCTAGTGGCTGAAATCCTTGCCTTGCGTGCACCAGGGTTCCATAGGGATGCAGGTTCATATCCTCGCTGCTCTACTTCTCTTCCAGCTCCCTGCTTGCAGCCTAGAAAAGCAGTGGAGGATGACCCAAAGTCTTGGGACCTTGTACCTGCATGGGTGATTGGAAGAAGCTCCAGGTTCCTGGCTTTTGGTGTTATATCAGCTCCAGCCATTATGACCACTTGTGGACTGAACCAGTGGATGGAAGATCTTTCCCTCTGTGTCTCCTTTTCTCTGTAAATTTTCTTTTCCATACAAATAAATACATTTAAAAAAATAATTAACTTGATGTGTACTAGTTTGGAAGTGTGACTACAGTATGCTATTTGAAGAGTAAGTTACAGAGTAGTGCAAACAGTAAAACAAAATGCTCATTTAGAAGAAAAGAAGGAGCTAATGGAAGGGGGAAAAAGGAGGAGAAAGAGAAACAGAGTAAGGGTTCAAAAGATAGGGCCCGGCGTGGTAGCATAGCAGCCAAAATCCTTGCTTTGAATGCATGGGGTTCCATATGGATGCCAGTTCGTGTCCCAACTCCCCCAATTTCCTTCCAACTCCCTGCTTGTAGCCTGGGAAAGCAGTCAAGGACAGCCCAAAGCCTTGGGACCCTGCACCTGAGTGGGAGACCTGGAAGAGGATCCCAGCTTGTGGCTTCGGCTCAACTCCTCTTCAGCCATTGTGGTCACTTGGGGAGTGAATCATCGGTCAGAAAGTCTTCCTCTCTATCTTTCCTCCTCTCTGTATATTTGACTCTGCAAAAATAATAATAATAATAAATTTTTTAAAACTTTAATAGATTCTAAGAGCAAAGATTTATGCAGACAGTCAAAATGTGCTGTTGGATGAACACTTGGAGGAATGGTCCTCAGAGGGAGCAAGAGGAGAGCCTTCAACTGAAGATGCCTTCTTTATTAGTTGGACTACTGGAAGAACCATTAGCACAGTTTAAATTCAAATAGCTGCTTTAAAAAAAAATCATAAATGGAACAATGCAGTCCTTGTTGACATTAGCCAAAACAGTTCCAAGAAGTCATGAGTGCCAGAGCCGGGAGAGCAGTGAATTGAGAAATGAAAAGGACTAGGGAGGGCCGGTGGACCCTCATCCAAAATCTTGTTGTTACAAGGAAGAGAGTGACTGAGTGGCTGGAAAGGAATTTGGGGCTGCAGGAATTTGGGAGTTGACTGGATTAGGATTGATTACTTGCTTTGTTTTTCAGTTTGAGAGGAACAGGATCATTTTTAGAAGCCGGAGTGAGCCAACGAAGAAGCGGGGAAGAGGGGTTTGGGGGCTTCCCAGAGGGCCTAGAGCCTAGCAGAATGGACTGGCCTTGGCTGGGAGTTGGCGGGGATCCGTTGGGGACAGGAGGAGTGGGCAGTCAAAGGCTTCCAGACCTTCTGCGGCTGCTGTCCGTCCCCACTTTCACAGACTTCCTCCAGAAGCCCCTGGGAGAGACCCAGCAAGCAATTCAGCATGCCCATACATCTTTATAAAATTGGCACAGGTTTTTGCTTTTTTGTGTTGTTTTGTTCTGTACTTTTTTCCCCAAAAACTGTTCCTTTCCCCAGTTTGGATGGGCTCGGGCTATCACGACACTTGCATCTGCTCCTGGAATGTATTAATAGTTTGGTGGGGAGGGGAAGGGGCAGTGAAGACAAGTTGTGACTGCCTTTATTTTCTTCCTGCCCAGGAAGCAGAGTTAACCTGTTCTGAGAGGGAACGCAGAACACAACTGGAATTTCAGGAAAGCAACAGCGGTTTGGAAGAGCTGCTGCTTGGAACAGGAGGGGGAGCAGAATAAGGAGTCGCTCTAGGGACCCCTAACACGGGAGAGGGGGGTGCCAGTACAACCCACCGTGTACAGTGGTCTTCTCACCTCTGTTTTTCCAGCCATGAATGGGAATAACACTTGTCCCTAGCCACAGCATGTGAACATCGCATCAAATATCCAAGAGGAACTCTGGAATTTGAAAATCAGCAAGCTTTGTTTCTAGTAATATTTTTTTTCTTATTTCAAAATCAGCTATAGGAACGCCCTGGAAGGCCCAGAAGAACAGTAACTAACAGCTCTGCAGATTAACATTCTTAAGTCAGCCTCAAACATGATCAGAGGGATCCGGCATGGTAGCCTAGCGGCTAAAATCCTCACCTTGCACACGCTGTGATCCCATATGGGTGGCCAGTTCCAATCCCAGCGGCCCGCTTCTTTTCCAGCTCCCTGCTTGTGGCCTGGGAAAGTAGTTGAGCATGGCCCAAAGCCTTGGGACTCTGCACCCATGTGGGAGACCCGGAAAAGGCTCCTGACTCCTGGCTTCGGATCGGCTCAGCTCTGGGCATTGCAGCTGCTTGGGGAGTGAATCATTGGATGAAATATCTTCCTCCCTGTTTCTTCTCCTTTCTGCATATCTGACTTTTCAATAAAAATAAATAAATCTTTTTAAAAAAAATGATGAGAGAATATTTGCCATAGAGTAGCCTGGGAACCAGGGCCAGTAGAAAGACAGGAATGGGGTGGTGTCCACACTGGGAGAGAATGATGACAAAGTTAGGATATTGGTTACATATGGAAAAGTAAATTTAATGAGTAAATATGTTAAGGATAATGGAGACTGTGTTTTTAACTATCCGAGAAAGAGGTTACAAATACGAGGGAGGTGTATGGGTGCCAGCATCCCCGAGAATGCAGTGATGAACTCCTGGGGTCTGTGCCTGCCCAGAAACACTGTAAACAGTTGGCAAAAAGTGTCAAAACTAACTTCATTGAAACTCAGAAAGATAGTCCAAGGAGGAATGCAGCCAAGCAACCACTTAATCAGGAGAACGGCCACAAACATGCAGAAGTTGGTCATGTTTTAGCCTCTCTCTGCCTGGTCAAAATAGTGACCCAAGTTTGTGTTGTGAGGTTGTGGGCCTGGTTCAGGAGAGAGCAGAAGAGACCTTATTCATAAGGAATTGCGTGTTTTCTGCCGTGTCTGGATGCTTTGATGACTTGCTCCGGGGGAGGGGAGCGGTAGAGGGTGGGGGCTGAGGAGAGAGCTGCTGGAAGGAATGACGCCAAGGACTTGCCTTAGTTTCACCCGATTTGGAACCCCCCCAAGGGTAGGGGGAAAAAAAACTAGAAAGCAAAGCAATAAACTTTGGACAAAAGAAAGCAGCGGTTGAGGAAAATAATAGACACATAAGAACCTGAGAGGAAAAACCAGGAATCGGTCTATTTGGGGAAACAAGACTTTGAGACGTTCTCACGTAGACAGGGTGAACAAGAAGGCTCACAGACGCCAAGGATGGAACATATCCTCAGAAAAGGTCTGAGAAGACCAAAAGCTTTAGGCTTAGGACAGGAGGAAGCGAAGGCTAGGGCAGTGAGGGTTACGTATAACCTGCTTGCTCAGGTGTTGACGCAGTGGTTGCCATCCAGAGCCAATATGCAATAACCTGGGAGTAGTCTTCTTTTTCTGGCTTCAGGAGTTTAAAAAAAATCTCTGCTAAACCAAATAACAGAGTCTTCGGGTGCATAGAATACAAAGACTATGATCATTAGAAAAAGTAGCTTTGAAAAGTTGATAGGCATCTAAAACTAACAGCAAGCAACATAGACCTTGGAAAGCGAAAGCATTTGATTTCCACTGTTACCACATCATTATATGAAAAATGATCTACTTTCAAAAACACGGGACATGTAATAAACAATGAAGTGTGGTGTATTGAGGTGGGGGGGGAGTTAACAATCCCTGAGGAAGCACAGATGTTGGACTTAACTAGACAAAGATGTTAGTAGCATATCTTCACACATATGCTACTGTTCCTACCCAACACACACACACTAAACAAAACAACACGGAAGCCCCTCTGACAAATACCTATCAGTGATGACACAATCGAGGTTGTAATGACAGGATCCAGATTTCTTTCCTTCTTTATATATAGCTATATACATGTACATAGAAATACATAATATGTATGTATTATGTGTGTACATACATATATATAATTGCTCATTGATTTGTGTCTATTTTCTTGTCAATATGTATAGATTACTGGATTCTTTTTAGGTGCTTTTTAAAGATTTATTTATTTTTATTGGAAAGGAAATTTACAGAGAGAAGGACACACAGAAAGAAAAATCTTTCATCCACTGGTTCATTCCCCAAGTGGCCACAACAGCAACTGAACCAATCTGAAGCCAGGAGCCAGGATCCAGGAGCTTCTTCTGGGTCTCCCACGTGGGTGCAGGATCCCAAGGCTGGAAGGAAAGTAGAACAGCCAGGATACAAACTGGCATCCATATGGGATCCCAGTGCATGCAAGGCAAGGACTTTAGCCCCTAAGCTATTGTACTGGCTATTGCACCAGGCCCTTTAGGGTTTTGTTCTTTTTTTTTCTTTTTAAGATTTATGATTTATTCATTCTTATTGGAAAGGCAGGTTTACAAAGAGAAGAAGATACAGAGAGAAAAATCCTCCATCTGTTGGTTCACTCTCCAAGTGGCCATAATGGCCAGAGCTGAGTCAACCTGGAGCCAGGAGCTTCCTCCATGTCTCCCACGTGTCTGCAGGGTCCTCAGGCTTTGGTCTGTCCTCTACTGTTTTCCCAGGCCACAAGCAGGAAGCTGGGAGGGAACTGGAGCAGCCGGGATACAAACCAGTGCCCATATGGGATCCTAGCACTTGCAAGCAAAGGATTTAGTCACTAAGCCATCACACATGGCCCCAGGATACAGGTTTCATAAAAACAAGCTAGAAAGAGCTCCATGAAGATTGCTCTCAGCAACTAAAACATAACCACACCCTTTGTTTCTTGGAGATCATATGGGAAAGACCTACAAATGCTCGTAGATTGTGAGGCCCTTTGGCTTTGTCTCTTTCTACCAACCCCTCTAACTGTATTGTCCTGAGATACTCTCTGCTTAAATAAGACTTCTCTTCTTCAGCTCTCACCACTGTGTCTGGTGTCATAACTCATCCTCCGCACGTGGACACCAGGACACAAACCAGGATTCATTCCTCCAGTTTTCCTGCGGCACTCCACGCTTCGGATCCAGCATCCTGCTAACGTTCCTAGGGGCAACGGATGACGGCCCAGTTACTTGGATTCTTGTCACTCTCCTGGAAACTCTGATGGATCTCCTAGCTCCTAGCGTCAGCTTTTTCCAGCCCTGGCTTTTATGGAACTCTAGAAAATCAATCAGCAAAAGGAAGATCTCTATTTCTCTCTGTCACTCAGTTCCACATAAATAAGTAAATATTTAAAAAGCAAAAATCAACCCCCTGGTGTGCTCCCTCCCACTAGCTCCCAAGTCAACCACCTGTAAGTATATCCTTCAGGACCAAACAAAGGTATAAAGATGCCATGGCGGGTATATTCACAGTCACAATACCAAGATTCCAAGCCAAAGCAACTGCACCCGACCCTCGAAAACTGGGATAATACAAGTTTACTTTGTCTTCAGTCACTCCACTGGGGGTAGGGGGTGAGGAGGGTAATTAATACAAGTAGGAAGCAAGTGAAGGAAGACAGCTGTGGGAGTCGAGGAAGGAGGGTTGGAGGACAGAAAGCTTGGAACTGCAGCAATGGCCATGAATGAACGTACTGGGTGAACGGGGAGTTCTCAGGCTAAAGGTGTCCACTGTGACTTGAGGCAGAAGCTTGGAGTGACACACGTAATAGCCACCACCACAGGTCAAGGAGCAGTGGCATCCCGGGAGCAGCGTGCACAGCACTGTGGGGACCCCCTCTTCTCCATCACATTTTCCAGAAGCTGGCATTTAATATGGTAACTTAAATCACCGCCTGGGATGCCTGCGACCCATGCAGGAGTGGCTGGGATGCAGTTCTGCCTCTGTTTCAGTTCTGGCTCCCTGCTAATGCACCCAAGAGGCAGCAGATGATGGATCAAGTGCCTGGATCTCTACCATACACTCACATGGGAGACCTGGCTTGCGTTCCTAGGCTGTTGCAAGCATTTGGGGGCATACAACAGTAAATGAGAGACCCCTCTACACTTGTCTGTGCATGTGCCTTTCAAATAACATTGGTAGTCGTGAAACCATAAAAAATTAAAGACTGGAGAACTACTCTAAGGTGAAGGAAGCTGAGCAGATGTGACAACTCAATGCAGTGTGTGACTCAGAATGGATTCTGTTGCTGGAAGAGGTCTCATCCAGAAAATCAGCAAAACTAGAGCCGTGTGCAGGTCAGAGGGTTTGTGCGTATCAGTGTCCGTTTTCTGGTTAGCTTGTTGAATTGTGATTATACGCAAAAGGGCCATCATTTGTAGAAAGAAGCACTTAAATTTCTTACTTACGTTTACCATATTTGAAAGACAGAGATACTAACACAGTCATAGGAGCAAGATCCCCGCCACACACACACACTGACTCATTCTCTCAAATGAGTGTCAACAGTCAGGGCTGGGTCGGGCTAAATTGAGGAGCAGAGAACCCAGTCTAAGCTAGCAGGAAATTAGAACCAAGTCTTGAACTCAGGTACTCTGGTATAGGCTGTGACCCCACATGCAGCATCCCAGCTGCTGTCACAAGCGCCCACGGCTCTCACTAATTACGTGGGAGTCCTCACTCTCAAATGGTTGGGAATAGAAAGCTTTTCCTACTGTAGTAAACTTTTTTTCAACTTTATGAATGTTTTGAAATTTTTGAAACTACTTATACTATTTAAAAGATAACATGCTATGAATATAAGGTTTTATTATTTAAATCCAGAAAGCTCTGTAACATTTGTTGGTGAGTAACTAGTCTCTTTTCTTTTCTCTCCATCCAAGATCGCTACAATTCATTCACAAGACTGGCTGGAGTCTCAACATTCAAATGCCTAATCTCTGGCTTTTATCTCTGGCACCGGTTAACTGGATTTCCCCACTTGTGTGAGTCACCTGATAACAAATTTCCCAGCTTAAATCAGTTTAAAGGTGCACTATCAGTAAAGCAATGTTGTGAATTGTGTCTCAGAGTCAAGGATTTATAGTACTCATGTGTTTTAGCATGCACGTTCTTTCTCAAGGCATACGTTTTTCTTCCGTGCAACTTTTTTTGATGTTGAAAAGTTTTTAGGCACGAATGCCCTGATAAGGTTCCTCCTTTGCTTCTTGCCCTCAGAAAATCCCACAGCTTGATGTTCTTTTTGCCTCGATCTGAATTGTAGAACACTAAATTCTTTCAGTTTCCCCATGAATTGAAAGAAATAGTTCACTGCTATTTGGAGAGCATATATCCAGAGGTATAACATATTGCCCAGTCGCCCTACCCCCACCAAACTTCTCCATTGCCGAAGCCGTGGAGAAGAACACTGCAGTCAGGGAAGGCAGAAATTCTTTTTCCTTCTCCACTGTCACAATCCGTTTCATCGGGGTTGCAGGAAACCAGTTATTGCTTTGCAGATAAAGAGGAGGGGACACATCAGCTGTCCTTAAATTTTTAATAACTTTAAAACCATTTTTTGTCTATATCAAAGGGAGAGAAAAAAGGAGTGTGTGTGTGTGTGTGTGTGTGTGTGTGTGTGTGTCCATCTGCTGGTTTACTCCACGAATGCCCACAACAACCAGGGTTAGTCCAGGAACTGCGAACTCAATCAGTGTCTTCCATGTGGGATGACAGGGATTCAAGTCAGCACCTGCATCTTGCAGGTGCAGCATTAGCAGGAAGCTGGAATCCCAGGATGTGGATGCTCCAAGGATCTGCTTAGCCACTGTACTAAACACCTGAAACTCCCCCCACCCACCCCAACCAATTTATTTTATATGAAAACATTCAAGCAGATTCCCCATATACTCAGTAGTTGGGGAAAAGGCAGGAGATTTTGGTATCACCCACCATGACTTTCAGTGATGCTCAGCGATTTTAGGCCATTGAATTAGGGATCTGAAAAAATGCTAGGGGTCTGGAACAATACTAGATAGGGACAATGAGGTGGTTATATATACCCTACAACACCCTGGACCATCCTCACAATAAGGAATTGTTAGTGCCACGGCTGAAAACCCATATCCTAATCATACAGAGAATGAGAGAACAAAGCTAGGGAAGAAAAACAGACACCAGGAAACTCAAACCCAGAGTACACACGAAAAGTCAAAACCTGATACACAAATTTTTCCACAGATGTATAAAGACACGGGTACTTAGGGAGTAATGTTCCTATTTTGTAGCCTTTTAAGACATCACCAAGAGGTTTTTGATTATTTTGAGTATTTGTATTAATATTCATATACCTAACAATTTTTGTTTATTTGAAACATAGTCAAGCTGACAAAAAGAGAGAGTTCTCAAATGCTTACAACTTCCAGAGCTGGGCTGGTAGCTGGGAACTGCATCTAGGTCTCCTACATGGGTGACAGGAAAGCAACAGTTCCCATGGTCTGCAGTGATGGGAAGTTGCAGCCAGGAATCAGAGCTGGGGAATAAACACAGGTACTCCCATGCGAAACAGGCTTCCTAACTGAAGACTCAGCGTGCGCTCCACCATCTATGTGCAGCAGTTCGTTTCCCAAGAATTCCCTGGGCATCCACTAAGTCTCACTTACTGAGGACGGGAAGATGCTCTGTCCAAAAATGTTTTTCTTGGAATTTTTAGTGTGGGGCCAGTATAATGACCCAACTAACTAATCCTCCCCTTGTAAGCACTGCCATCCCATATGAGATGCCTTGCCACGCCATGCCCCAGCTGCTGCATTTCCCATCCAGTTCCCTGCTTCTGGCCTGATATAGAAGTGGAGGATGACCCAAAACCTTGGAATCATGCACCCAGTGGGAGACCCAAAGGAAGCTCCTGACTCCTAGCTCAGCTCCAGCCGTTGTGGTCATTTGCAGAGTGAACCAGTGGGCGAAAGTTATTTCTCTTTCTGAATCTCCTTCTCTGTAAATCTGCCTTTACAACAAAAATAAAACCTTTTTTTAAAAAGAGCTTTTGGTAGTAGAAACACAAGTGACAAATTTTAATACAATGGACAAGAGGTAAAAGAGATTTATCACGGACCTTCCCAATGCCATCCACTCATGCTTACCTCTAGGAATCCTCATGTCACCCTCCCCAGAAGTGATTACTCATTTCACTAAAAATGACCGGGGGTGGAGGGATTGGTAGGAGCTACCCAGTCTGGGTCAGGTAGTGCTCTTCCATCATAACTTTATTTCATATTCACTCAGGTTATGCTCTCAACTATCCTATGAGATGGGCACCAGCATTATCATCTTCATTCTACCTGTGGAGATGTGGAGGGGCCCAGGGTAGAAGCAATTTGCACAAGATGCTGAGTCTATCTGAAGATAACACCTAGTGCCTCTCTTATTCCTCATCAATAGAAGACTGGGGGGAGGTGACAAAAAGAGAAAGCAATTAAGGCATTGGTTGGGACGCCCACACATCCCATCCAGAGTGTCTGAGCTCAATGCCAGACTCTGGTTCCCACTCCCATCCTGGAAGGCAGCACTGATGGCTCAAGTCATTGGGTTCCTGCCCTCGGGTGGGAGACCCAGTTTGAACACCTGGTTCCTGGGCCAGCCTTGACCCAGCACTGGCTGTCACAAGCGTTTGACGCGGAGGGAGAGGAAGGTGAACCAGTGGATGGTAGTTCTCTGTGTGTCTCTCAAGTCTGCCATACAACATTGCCTACCCTCCACTGTAACAGAAAATTTTACAAAGTGCTACCTTTCATAGGAAATCAACATAGATTTCACGTTGGAGGAAGCATCTGAGCTTCTACATGAAGTCTGAATGGATGTGTGCCTGCAGGGAGCCCCGGGGGAAGAGACAGAGACAGCATGGACTGGAGGAGCTAGACCTAAACAAGACAAGGTCCAGTGTGGCTGGCAGTTGGTGGGAGTGGGATGCTCATCTGTGTGGAGAGGAAAAGACTCAAGGGGGCCCAAAGGAGTAAGTAGGGGTAGAACAAGTGTTATCATCCAGGCAGAGAGTTGTCGTGCAAGGTATGCTCTGGTTTGCTAGCAACTGTTTTGGACTGTAAAAGAAATATCCATTCTTTTCCATCCCCATCGCTCCCTCTTGTTTATCGCACTTTATGAGGTCTCCACATTTAGGGTGTGGGAGAAGAAAGGGAAGAATCTGAACTGTCTGTTCCCTATCGATTCATCCCAACGCACCTCATGCCAGGCTCTCCAGTCGTCACACAGGCGTGGCTCACGATGACACCACGCCACTGCAAAGCAGGCAGCCGTGTGAGGCAATCACAGACAACACTACACTCTCGGATTGATGTGGTTGGCTACATTTCGGATGTGACAGTGGTCGTATTAGTAATCCTCATATAGTGTTTTATAACCTACCAAGCTTATTTTTCACACGTACTCCGTTTGATCATCAAAACAAACTGAGGAGGTAGGTATTATCCCATTTCACAGATGTGGAAGCCAAACCTTGCAAAGTTGGTATGAGAAAGCATGAAGCCAGAGCTCCAAACTTCCAAGTCCCACCCTCCTGTGCCTTCTTGTGTGGCTTTCCTTCCTCTTTAACCACATCTCGGCAGATGGGCTTTAAGTTTCCCACCAGTGTGGCACTGCCAGGAAACTCAACTTTGCCTTCCTTATCCAGAGTGGAGCTGGCCCACCTCCATCCCTGTGCTCGTTAACACAGCCCTGTGGTGTGTTCTCCAGGGCACCTGTTGCCTTGAGCGTCTCCTACCTCTTGATTTCTCCAGTGTGCTTCCTTTCATGGCGCACATGGCCTTGATGCTGTGCCCTGTCCTGGTTTCCAGGCAGGTGTGACTGACCATCCTGTTTTGCCCAGAATTGACACAAGGAACTTTCACTGCTACAATGAGGACAGCTCTAGGCAAAGCAGGACATCTGTCCTGACCACTTAACCTCCCTCTCCTGAGAAGTTCTGTGCCCCAGCAATTGCTTTCCTTAAAAAGGGGGATGGAGGCAGCGTGGTAGCCTAGTGGCTAAATTCCTCCCCTTGAATGCGCCGGAATCTCTTATGGACACCATTTCTGACCCCGGCAGCCTCACTTCCCATCCAGCTCCCTGCCTGTGGCCTGGGAAAGCAGCTGAGGACGGCCCAAAGCCTTGGGACCCTGCACCCGTGTGGGAGACCCGGAACAGGCTCGAGGCTCCCGACTTCAGATTGTTTTACCTCTGGCTATTGCGGCCACTTGGGGAGTGAATCATTGGACAGAAGATCTTCCTTTCTGTCTCTCCTCCTCTCTGTGTATCTGACTTTCTAATGAAAATAAGATAAATACATTTTTTAAAATCTTTCCTTTAAAAACAAAGATTGAATTGAAAGGCAAAGTTACACAAAGAGCAAAGGAGATGGATGCTGAGATGTTGTACCCACTGCTTCATTCCCCAAATGGCTGCAGTGCCCAAGACTGGGAC
The DNA here is from genome assembly GCF_030435755.1 of Ochotona princeps. NCBI lineage: Eukaryota > Metazoa > Chordata > Mammalia > Lagomorpha > Ochotonidae > Ochotona > Ochotona princeps. The sequence goes on along the minus strand of NC_080858.1, from coordinate 17,910,141 downwards.
AGACTGAAAGCAGAAGCCACAGACTACATACAGGTCTCTCACTTGGGTGGCAGGTGCCCCACGAAGCTTGGCTGCCTTCTACCGCTTTCTAAGGCACATTAACAGGGAGTTGGGTGGGAACTGGAGCAACCAGGACTCAAACCAGTGCTCTCAGGGGATGTGAGCATCGCAGGTGGCGGCTTATCCTGCTAAACCCCAATCTCAGCCCCGCTTTCCTGTTTCAACTCCCTGTCTCTGCCTAAGCTATTCCTTTTGCTGGAAGCACATAACTTCACTTAGCTACGTCCTTTTTTTTTTTTTCCTCTTAAAGCTGTGTTCTGATGTATGGGTGCTGATTTCTCCAGATCTTCCTTCACTTAGTGTCCTTTCTTTGTGGACCTTGGTTCTACCACTGAACTTCATGGTCTTGAATCATTCCTTCTCCTCCTTGGCTGTGATATGAACTGACAAAATGCCAATGTTGAAAAATGAGGCTATTGTAAAATGCTTGTGGAAAATGGAATTAAATGACATTCATTTTTTTGCCAAAAAAAAAAAGAAATTCGTGCACAGTTTTTTTTCACAGTATGCATTTTCCCTGAATGTTCAAAACATCTTATGCATGGGCTTTTAAACAGTTTTGGTACCAGAATAATACTTACCTTTTAATTCTGTAGAGGAGGTGATTGGGTCTTGTGGAGGAGTTTCCTTACAAATGGTCCTATGACTCTCATAAGAAGAGACAGAAGAGAGATGACTTGTCCTGTGGACATGTGAGGAGACTATGAGAAAGTGACCATTTGGAAGCCAGCACCCTCAGCAGACATAGATTTCATCGTAGATATCCCAGCCTTCAGAATTGGAAAAATAAATGGTGTGTTGTTTAGAACACCTACACTATGGTATTCCATTAAAGCCTGAAGGCTGAACTAAGGTTGGCTGCTTCTTCCGAAATGTGTTGTGCTTCTTTCTAAAGCATTCCTGTCCTGGCTAGAATTTCCGGCCAATGGTAAACAGGTAAGAAAACTTGCTAAGTAGATTAGATGATGCCGGGACTATAAGGTTTTCTCTCAGTTCCCTTCCACAGACCTAGTGCCAGAGAGAAGAGGGTCCCCTCAGGGTAGCAGAGCTGAAGGCTCAAAAAGCAAGAGGAGCTGAGATCCTAGAAGGTTGGCCTTCTGTGTTAAGGGGTCCAGATTTTCATGCTGTAGCAATAGAGTTATTAACAGGACAAAAAAAAAAAAAAAACCACCATGACTCACTGCCCTTTGTCTGTGAACACAGGAAGAAAGAAGGTGAGCTAAAAGAAAAGCAAGACTAAAAACAAACACACTTTGCTCAAAACCCCCAGGAATGGTTTGTAGAGTTCTGCTCATCCTCTTCAGGGTGAGAGGGCCCCGGCATGCAGGGTGAGGCTGCCTGAGCCCACAGGTGTACCTGGCTACAGCGAGCAATGAGAGCAAACTAGAAAACACTTCCTGACCAAATAAACTCAAAATAGCTTTGTTGTAGAGGCATGCATACAACGAAGCACTATATAAACAGTTTCCTGGCATGGTTTTTCTCAAACTTGACTATGCATCAAAATCACCTGAAGGGCTTGTTAGCATGCCCGTTGCCAGTCTCAGCCCGGGCACCTGACTGACTAGGTGTGAGGTGTGGCCCCAGGATGTGCGTTGCTAGCAAGTTTCCAGGTGGTGCTGCTGGTCACAGACTGCCACCCGACCCCTCTTCACATCCATCTGCTACACAGATGACCTGCCGTCCTTTCATGCATCAGTCAAGGTTCCCTATGATTCATGACTTACAGCAACATCCCTCCTTCTCTTTACACAGGCTCATCGTCCTTTTTAACATTTTCATATCTCTCTTACCATAGGGGAGAGGACAGCAGGGAAGGGAGAACAAAAAATGCCCACTTTACTGGGAAGGGTGTTTGGTATGTGGGTTAAGATACACTGCAGAGTGAGAGCAGGTGTGGGGAGCAGTACAATGGCTCAATTAGCTAATCCTCCTACGACAAGTGTAGGGATCCCGTATGGACACTGGTGTGTGTCCCAGCAGCTCCATTTCCCAACAGCTCCCTCCTTGTGACCTGGGAAAGTAGTGGAGGATGGCCCAATGCCTTAGAACCCTGCATACGCATAGGAGACCATGAAGAAGCTCCTGGCTCCTGACTTTGGCTCAGCTCAGCTTTGGCTATTGTGAAAATTTAAGCAGTGAACCTACGGATGGAAGATCTCTCTGTCTCGCCTTCTCTCTGTAAAACTATCTTTCCAATAAAAATGAACAAATCATAAAACGATGTCACTTGGGACATCCGTATTGGAGTGTCTTGGTTTACAGAATTTTAATAGAGAGCAACAAACTATCTGGGTTATCTGCAATATCATCTTGTGATCAGTTGACTAATTCCAGAATTACATAGCTTGCTATGTGAAACAACAACCCCACCCCTATTTTCTTTATGTTGAGCGTATGCTATGCAACTTCAGTGTGCCTGTGAACCAGTTGGAGTTCTTGGTAAGATACATAAGCTAGACCTGTGTGTTTGGCACAGCGGTTAAGTAAGACACTGCCTTTGAGGTTGAGATCCATTAGCAGAGGGCCTGAGTCAGTCCTAAATATTTGGGTTGCTTTCACTACTGTGAGAGAACCTAGATGGAATTCTAGGTTCCTGGTTTCTGTCTGTCCCAGTCCTAACTGTTGCAGGCACGTGGAAAACAAGGCAGCATTTTAAATCCTACATATTCTCTCTCTCTCTCTCTCTCTCCATTTCCCACCCTCTGCATTTAAAATAAAAATTTTGAAAATTAAGATTTGTTCATTTTTATTGGAAAGTCAGATTTACAAAGAGGAGAGAGAGAGAGAAAAATCCTTCATCCTCTGGTTCACCACCCAAATGACCACAACAGCCATAGCTGGTCAATTTGAAGCCTGGATCCAGAAGCTTCTTTCAGGACCTCCAACCAGGTACGTCCCAGGGCTATTGGCTATCCTCTGCTACTTCCCTAAGTCATAAGCAGGGAGTTGGATGGGAAGTAGAACAGCCAGGACGTGAAGTGGCACCCATATGGAATCCTAACGCTTGTAAGGCAAGGATATAACCATTGAGTCATTGTACCAGGCCCAAGATACACTTCTTGATTTAATGGAAAAGTGAGGTAGCTGAAATTCTACATTTCTATCAAACTTCCAAATGGTGTCCACATTGCTGATCCAAAAACAACACTGGGTACTGAGGACCTAAGTTATTTTAGCCAGGCATGCTGTTACTTGCAGCCAAATGCGTCGTGGCTGATCATACACCTCTCGCCTCTGTGTACTGTTCCAAGTATACACTTATCCGTGCAACTGCAGAGCGTCTCACAGATTCATCCCCTGGCCCTCCAAAGGGCTTAGGGTCAGATGGTAAAGAGAGGAACAGTTGAAATAAGCGTTTGGCTCAGAGGTGGAGACACTGCTTGTGACTCCTAGATCCCGTATCAGAGTGGGTGGTTGACGGCCTAGCGCCTCTGCTTCCCTTACAGCTTTTGCCGCTTTAAACCTGGGGGAGACAGCAGAAGTACTTGGGTCCCTGCCACTCTTTTGGGGATCCAGATTGAATTTCAGGTTTCCAGCCTTGACCTAGTCCGACCTTTAACTATTTGAGGGCATATGGCAAGTGAATCAACAAATGGACAATCTGTGTGTGTCTGTCTGTTTCATATAAAACGAAAGTTGAAAAAAGAGAAACAAAACGCAAAGAGAGAAAAAAAAAAACTATTTGAAGCTTCAAATACCAGGATATTTTGTGCCCTGGGGATGTGTTGGATGCAGATTGGTGGTGGTTTTCATTTTTTGCTGCATTTAGGGGAGGCTGAAGGTTGGGAGTTCATTTTGTTTCACAATTAGCTGGACTCCCATCCAACACTGCACTTGCCACTTTCATGCAACAAAACTTGATTTCACCTTGTGATTTTTTTTTCCTACTGGGAAGTTAAAAATAGCAAGGATGTATTTATTTTGTGCCAATTTCCCTTAGGATGACTGCAGATGTTACCAGATACTTCAAAGTCTAAAAAGGAACCGCAGATTTTACATTGGAGAGGGTGGAGAAGAGAGGCCCTTGATCCTGCTCACTAACTTAGTCGGATACCACTGCTGTCGTTTTCACTGCTAAGAACTGTTTTTTCCTAATGAGAATGCAATTTATTTGAAAGAAGGGAAGGAGAGAAGGAGGGAGAGAGAAAGACACAGAGATACTCTATCATATGATTTTCTTTAAAGATATATTTATTTTTATTGGAAAGGCAGAGTTTCAGAGAGAAGGAGAGACAAAGATCTGCCCTCCACAGATTCACTCCCCAAGTGGTCACAACAGCCAGAGCAGAGAAGACCCAAATCCAGGAGCCAGGAGCCAGGAGCTGCTTCCAGATCTCCCACGCAGGTGCAGGGTTCCAAGGCTTCCGGCCATCCTATTCTGCTTCTCCAGCTCAAAAGAATAGAACTGGGCGTGACGTGAAGCAACCAGGCCACGAACCAGTGCCCATATGGGATTCTGGCTGTTGAAGGAAGATTAGCCAGTTGAGTCAACATGCCAGCTCCCATCATCTGATTTACTCTGCAAATGCTTCCCAAGAGCTTGGGCTGGGTTAGGCTGAAGCCAAGAGCCCAGGACTCAGTCTGGATCTTCCACATGGGTGGCATCACCTGCTTCCTTCCAGGGTCTGCATTTGCAAGAAACTGGACCTGAACCCAGCCAACCTGACACAGGATGCAGGTGTCTCAGGTGGAATATTAACCACTAGGCAAGATGTTCTCCTCCACGGCTTATTTTTTATTTTAAGTTTCATGGCTACAGTAAGCACCAGCAAGCACTGATTTCTTCACTGCCAATGCCTCTGTGAACTGAAACAGGCCACTTACCAGGATTTATTTGACAGTAGAATAAATTAAATTAACATGAAAAAGGAGAAGTGTGTATATTTAGAATTGCGAAGAAGGTTCCAGGTCTTCGATTTTTATGTTATTTCCAATTCTTGATTCTTGACATTTGCACAGAAAAACTGATATACTGCCTCAATTAAGGGAAAAAAAAAAAGCTGAGTGGCAGACAGCTGGCCTAGTTGTGTTGGGATACCCACATCCCACATCAGAGTACCCAAGTTCACTCCCAGCTCCATCTCCTGATTCCAGCTTCCTGCCAACGCACATCCTGAAAGGCAGCAGTGGTGGGTCAAGTGGTTGCGTTCCTGCCACACACAGGAAAGACCCACACTGAGTTTGTGGCTTTAGCCTCATCCTTGCTCCAGCTGCTATGGGCTTTGGGGAGTAAACCAGCAGATGGGAGCTTGTTCTTTCTCTCTGAACTTTCTTTCTTTTTTTTTTTTTTTTAAATACTAAATGTGGGCTCAGCGCAGTAGCCTAATGGCTAAAGTCCTCACCTTTCAGGGATATGGTCCCATATGGATGCCAGTTCCTGTCCTGGCTGTTCCAATTCCCTTCCAGCTCCTTGCTTACTGCCTAGGAAAGCTGTGGAGTATGGCCCAAAGCTCTGGGACCCTGCACCTGTGTGGGAGAACAGGAAGAAGCTCCTAGCTTCGATTCGGCTCAGCTTCAGTCGTTGTGGCTATTTGGGGAGTGAATCAGAAGATGGAAGATCTTTCTGTCTGTTTCTCCTTTTCTCTGTAAGTCTGACTTTTCAATATAATAAATAAGTCTTTAAAAAATACTGATTAAATACTACTTTGCACACAGCAGTTAGTCAATGTGGGTGAATTTTAAAATAAATGAAACCTGAAATGTTGTGTAGCTGATGTTAGAGGTATGCATAAGAAGACTACTAATTAATGAAAAATAACCATCCATGGGGTTTTGGGAGGCAGGGTACAGAGCAAGTGGTGAGACAGTAAGTTCTGTAGATTCCTAAGCATTAACTTCCTTAGCTGTTTAAATGAGTCCACAAAGAAGATAAGATTCCTTCATTGGAAAGTGAGAGAGACTGGGAAGAAATAGAGGGGCTCAGCTGATTGAATCATTAAGAATGGGAAATAAGAGGAAGAAGAATATTCTATTCAAGAAAGAATAGGAGGCCAGAGCCTACACACCTGGGAAGGCAGGGGAGGATGGCTCAAGTCCTTGGGTCCCAGCATCCATGTGGGAGACCCAGAAGAAGCACTTGGCTCCTGACTTCAGATCAGCTCCAAGATATTACAGACACGTGAGTGAAGCAGCAGATTGAAGACCTTTCTGAATCCCCTTCTCTCTGTAACTCTGCTATTCACACAAAACTAAAATGTAAATCTAAAAAAAAAAAAAAAAAAAAAGAATGGGCAGGTGTTTGGTGCAATGGTTAAGATACCACTGCAATCCACACAGCCTATGCTGGAGTCCATGGGTTCAAGTCCCAGTTTTGCTCCTGATTCTAATTACTTGATCAGGTACACCCTGGGAGGTAGCAGGTGATGGTTCAAGTATTTGGGTCTCTGTCAACCACGTGGAGGCCCTGGATGGAGTTTTGGGCTCTTGGTTTCAACATGACCCAGTCCCAAAGATCTCTCTTTGTCTCTCTCCCAGGATCTCTGCCTTCCAAATAAGCAAGTAAAGAATTTTAAAAATGGAGAGAAAGATCTAAGAGCAGATAGCATGCTTGTGGACCCGTGATTAGACTCCTCTGATTGGAGCGGAGATTTCAGGTGGTTAGTAACCAGGAAATATTTTAATAGCATTAGAAAATATCTGAGATTTCATCCACAAATTCCCTGGGGGAAAGTGAGACTGGATGGTTAGTTTGAATTATGGGTGCCTAGTGAAACTTGGAAATGCACGTATCACATGTTCTGGTCAAAGCCTTGGCAGGAGACAAAGTGTTCTCTCACCCTGGGTAAATGAGGGCAATTCAATAAAAGGACTGTTTACAAAAATGTGAGTAGGTTTATTGGAACCTTTAAAAAAGAAGGGTAGTGGATCCATTTCAGGTTGGTAACTAGTCGCTTTTTCATGGGGAAAGCTAATCGATGGAAGATTCTGACACTCAAAAACAAAACTGGAAAGCAGCAAGGGAGCCTGGGGAACTCCGCTGCAAGCCCTGGCCTGAAGGGACAAAGAGGCGGCAGGAGAGCCACTTGTCAGCAGCCACATGGTAGGTACAGGAATGCGGCCAGGGCACAGAGACGCAGCAGGCTGGCAGCCAGGAGCACAACCACCCTGTGTTCACTCTCCCTCGCCCTCCTACTGCCATCTCCCACCAGCCAAACCCCACAAGAAACCAGAGGGAAGCGGAACTCAAGCATTCAGCCCTTCAAGGTCAGGGTCCTGGGTCAGAGCAGAGGAGAGAGGGTATCTGGAAGGCAGAGGAGACCTCCATGCCCCACACCGCATGTGCTGCTGGGGTGACTGACACAGGGGAAACCCACGTGCTAACACACACACACACACACACACACACATTCTGCTTTGCTACATTGCCCTTAGCAGCCATAAATTGAGTGGGTTGGGGGAGGGATGTGAATGTTCATGAATAATGGGCAGGGGTTGGTTAATACATAAGGTGGCTGGTTAAGCCACAGCCTGGGGTGTTAGCATCCCGTAAGAGCAACAGTTCAGCCCCAACTACCCCATTTTTGATCTAGAACCTCTGCTAATGCTTGTGGGAGAACAATAGAGGATGAGTTAAGTACTTGGGCCCACTGCCACCCCCTCGGGAAAACAGAGAGGAGTTCCTGATCCCCTGCGTCAGCCCAGCCCGGCCCTGGCTGTTATCAGCATCTGGGGAGTGAGCCAGCTATCGCAAAATCTCTCCCTCCTCTCCCTGTCCCTCCGCCTTTCAAGTAAATAAATGCATCTTAAAAAAAAAAAAAAAAAAAGCCTGGCACCGTGGCCTAGCAGCTAAAGTCCTTGCCTTGAACGCACTGGGATCCCATATGGGCGCCAGTTCTAATCCCAGCTGCCCCATTTCCATTCCAGCTCCCTGCTTGTGGCCTGGGAAAGCAGTGGAGGACGGCCCAAAGCCTTGGGACACTGCGCCCACCTGGGAGACCCAGAAGAGGATCAGGGCTCCTGGCTTCGGATTAGTTCAGCTCCGGTCGTTGCAGTCACTTGGGGAGTGGATCAATGGACGGAAGATATTTCTCTCTCTCTTCTTCTCTGTATATATCTGACTTTCCAATAAAAATAAATAAATCTTAACAACAACAACAAAAAAAGGCTAGTGGGCCCAGCGCAATAGCCTAGCAGCTGAAGCCCTCACTTTGAACGCACCCCGGGATCCCATATGAGTGCTGGTTCTAATCCTGGCTGCCCCACTTCCCATCCAGCTCCCTGCTTGTGGCCTGGGAAAGCAGTGGAGGATGGCCCAAACCTTGGGACCCTGCACCCGCGTGGGAGACCCGGAAGAGGTTCCGGATCCCAGCTTCGGATCGGCACAGCACCGGCCGTTGCGGCTCACTTGGGGAGTGAATCATCAGACGGAAGATCTTCCTCTCTGTCTCTCCTCTCTGTATATCTGACTTTGTAAAAAAAAATAAATAAATCTTTAAAAAAAAAAAAAAGAGCAAGTCAAAGCAAAGGGCGTGTCTCTTTGGCCTTCTTCCAATGGCCAATTCCACTTGAGCTTGAACTGGCCCTCAGATGGGACTGCCACTTTGCTCCCTAGCTGCGCAGGTCTGTGAAACTTTCCATTTTGACTCATCTCCTGATGGCCATTTGCTCTAAGACTTCTGTCGAAGATAGCTGACTTAGCTGTGCATTGATGTCTGGACCAGCGGCTTCTATGTGTTCTGATGGGTCTGTCCCTGTTCTGGCCTTGCCTGGTTGTAGCTTGGGCTCTGTGCTTCTGTGAAAGAGCAGATGTTTGAGACTTCAGACACGGGATCTGAGCAGAGACTACATAAGTGTTTATATCTGTAAATAACGCAGCCAATACTCCTCCCCGCCAAAAAATGCGAAATGTGGTTCCTTGTCCTTCGGGGCAGACTAGCAACTTCTGTGGTGAAGTATAAATGTGGTACTATATGTGTTCTCAAAAGTAACTTTGGCATTTTTCTTATGATAAAAAATTGTTTTTAATAGACAACATAGGAAAATGTAAAGCAGCAAAATCAGCCAAAATGAAAGAGCTCCCAGCCACTGGTTGACTCCCTAAATGCCTGCAAGGGATGGAACTGCACCAGGCTCAAACCAGAACTGTGGCACTCAATCTAGATCTCCCACATGCATGGCAGGTAAGCAGCCACTTGAGTCATCTCGGTTGCCTGCCACAGTGTGCATTCCCAGGACACTGGGTCAGCAGCTGCTCTAGGTGTGGAACTCGGGGTAAGGGACCCAGGCATCTTAATAGGTGTTTTAACTACCAGACCAAATGCCAGACCAACTCTTGCTCTCAACAAATGGATTTGTCAGTGAGAGGCAGACACAATGGTGATGAATTTCTGCAGTAGTCACCAAGTTCCTAGTGCTCCCATTTGCTGGGTGTGGGAAGGAGTGGACCTGTGAGCAGGACGAAGTGGAGAAGACCCAGGTCTGAGAGGAGTCGGGAAGGCTCCCTGTGAGGCCTGGGGAATCTTCACAACCCCATTCACTCGGTGGACCTTCAAAGACCTGTGCCACCTTCCCCTTAGCATGCTTCTAAAATACCTGCACTATGCGGTTTAAAATGCTCACTTTTCAGGGCTCTGTTGCAATATTAGACCTCTTACCCTCAAAAGTAAGCAATGCAATACGCAAGACACACAGCACCTCTCAGCTGATTTCTGAGGCCCTGAGATAGGATAGAGTTCATCTCAGGCCCCCCCAACCTTCTTCCTTCCCAGTGCATTGTACCATCCTGCCCCAAACCCAGGGGTCCCAATTCCAGGGACCTGTTGAATCATGACAGTATAACTGTTGCCTTAGCAATATATCCAGTGAAATATCCAAACTCTATAAGAGGTGTAATAATTAAGGGTGTACTTCAAAAAGTTTGTGAAAATGAAATTAGCAGTTTCCTTTGGTACAAAAAAAATTGGAATCTATGGGTCCATTGTGACGGCTTTACTGGCTAATCCTCCCCCTGCAGGCACCGGGATCCCATGTAGGCACCAGTTCATATCCCTACTGCTCCACTTCCCATCCAGTGCCCGCCTGTGGCCTTGGGAAAGCAGCAGAGGATGACTCAAAGCCTTGGAATCCAACACCCACCTGGGAGACCTGGAAGAAGTTTCTAGCTCCTGGCTTCAAATTGGTTTAGCTCGAGCCATTGCAGCCATTTGGGAAGTGAACCAGCAGATGGAAGACCTTTGTGTTTGTCTTTGTTCTCTGTAGATCTGCTTTTCCAATAAAAATAAATAAACCTTCATAAAGAAAAAAATCGAAATTGGTACATTCAAGGGGTTTCCAAAGGGTCAGTAGAGAATGTGTATTGTGCAAAAACTACATGTGGATTTCAAAATTTTTCTACATCAAAATAAATGTTTTTGAACATTTTTATTTATTTCTTCTTCATTGTTTTGGAAGGCAGAGAGACAGATAAAAAGCTCCCTTCTGCTGATTCATTCCCCAAATGTTCACAACAGCCTGGCCAATGCCAGGAATGGAGGGATTCAGTCTGGGTCTCCCATATGGGTGGCAGGGGACCAAGTGCTTGGGCCATTGTCTGCTGGAAGAAGCAGCCAGAACCCAGTCCGGCATTCATAGGAGATGCCAGTGTTGCAGGCGGCAGCTTAGCCTGCTGCTCTGCAGTGCCAGTTCCAAGAGACCGACTGCCTCTCAAGGTGTGCATTAGCAGGAAGCCAGAGCCAGCACTCAGACCCAGGTATCCTGAGACAGAATACGTGCTTGCCAACAGGCGTCTAAACCATCAAGCCAATCACTGGACTCCCACAGACTCATCTTTGAATTCCATTGTCCTGGAACTTTAGGAAGTACCCTGTGCGTGTAATTCCCTAGGATCCTAGTCAGGTTCCCGCTTGTCGCCTTGGGTAATTGGACCCCTCCCACCTGTAATTCTGCCTCCCTCTCCCAACCCCCCATGAATATGCAAACAATGTCTATGGTCAGACCATATATGGCAAAAGAACTCCAGAACCACAGCCTCTGTAGCAAGCAGATGGGCAAGTGAAGCCAGTTGGCTTCTAAGTCGGGATCCTTACCCCTTTGCTAACCCAGCACCAAACAGAAAAAACCAAGCACACTCCTCACAAGAGTCACATAGGATGGTCTCCTTCTTGGCAGCACACACCTCCACTCTCGCAGTGCTAACCACCTGCCGGTCAGAGCCTTCCCTTGTCTCCACCGGTTTCCCCACTTCCCTGTCTGCCTCAAGTCTCTACCGACTCCCTTGTGACAACAGGCGCATTGCCTCTGTCCGCGCGTGGGCTGTCTTCATTTACTTCCACACAGCTGAATGAATAATGAAAGACATCACAAAGCCAGTTTATGAAAAGACATCAGTTATTAAACATTTATAAAGGGCTTTACAGTCTTTTAGCCGCTTCAGAAACACCTCATGAAGTTCGGCTGCCCCCATTTCAGAGTTGAGAAAATTGAGAAGGCGACAGGAGATTGAGTGACTTGCCCAGAACTCCTAGGAAAACATAAATCCCCCTGGGTCTGAGAGCTGGTGTTTATCCACTGAACTGGGGCTGCACTTCGGAATCATTACCATTTTAAAGCATTTTACTCTGGGTTGAGTGAATATTAAGCAGTGGATTGTATTTCAGTCTGGCAGGCGCGAAAGTATTGTTTTTAGTTTGTTTTTCTAAGTTTTAGTAGACACCATATGGCCTCCATTAACTTTACTATGTAGCACGATTCTGAAGACAGTTTCTCTTCCAAAATATTTTTCACCATAATTTAACATTTTAAAGTTCAGCACACACCATTAACCCTTGATACTTGTTTTTCTCAAGATTGTGCTTTTTTTTTTTCTTCTCCACGGCAGAGGGGAGAAGGTGAGGATTATAAATCCAGCCATGGATATGGTCTGTTACTATGGTTGGGGACAGTTTCCAAAGTTATGTATGGGTGGGGGGAGGGGTGGGTGAGATGACACCCTGCTGCGAGCGGGACTTTCCTCTCCTAGAAAGATAAGGGGCAGACACGTGGCACGGCAATGACGAAGCCACTTGAGACACTCACATTCCGTATCGGAGTACTTGGGTTTGAGACCAGCGCTGTTTCTAATCCCAGTCCGTTGGCCAATGCATACCCTGGGAAGCAGCAATGATGGTTCAAGTACTTGGGTCCCTGATGGGAGACCCAGATGGGAGTTCTGGGCTCTAGCCTGGCCTGACCCTGACTATTGTAGGCCTAAGACAATGAGAAAGGGTGAATGAGTGAATTCTGATTATCCTTTCTGATTTTTTTTCTGTCTCTTTTGATTGCGGTCACATCGAAGGCCTGTAAATGTAAGTGATTGGGTGGGTGTTATGATGGCTGGCAAAGCAGGCTGTCAGGAGCTGCCAGGGGACAGCAGGTGGAACAGACCTGGCCTATTCCAGACCTCCTCATTTCCCACGGGAGCCAAGGCTGGGAGTAGAGGGGATGCTGGACGAGAATGCATTTCACAGGGCCTGAGAAGCTGAGGGTGGGGCTGGCACGAGGGGTCAAACTCAGCAGGAGAAGGAGCCAGCCCTGAGCTATGGGGGATGTTCTCTGAGAGTGGGTCATTATTTCTATTTTAAAAGTTTTTTTTTTTTTTTTTTTTTACAATTTTGAAATTGTATCTGAAAGAGTGACAGAAAGAGAAAAAAAAGAGAGATCTTCCATCCTCTGATGCATTCTCTCAAATGCCCAAGCAGGCAGGGCTGGGCCAAGTCAAAGCCAGCTGGAACTCCATCTGGAGCTCCCATGGCTGGGCAGGAACCCAAGTACTTGAGCCATCACTCCCTGTTACCCCGGCTGCACATTTACAGGAAGCTGGGATAGGAAGCAGGACTGGGACTCACAGGATACTGGTACTTCCAGTGGTGGCTTAACCTACTGTCCCATGATACCCACCTCTAACTTAGATTATTCTCGTCCTGACTCCATTTGGGCTTCCTTTCATCCCATGTAAAGGCCAAAAACTTAGGAGTTGAGATGTTAAAGCACTCTCAATAAAGTGTTCGTGCATACTCATCAAAATGCTAGCATTTCATCCTTTACAAATCCTATATGTCCTCAGATATTGACAGATTACCTGCTCGCTTCCTGGGCCACAGGACTTGTCACGGCAGAAAAGGCAGAGGCGAGCACCAGGTCTGACAAGTCTTTCAGCTCTCTGAGCTGTATTTTTCTTATCCTTTACAGCACTGTAATTAGAACTAAAAGAGCAAGGAAATCAAGGCACAGGCTCGAGCCACAGGTGTCAAAGAATAAATGAGTCTAATAGATACAGATGAAGGGTAATCCTTCAGCAGCTTTTAATATGGCTGGTAAGACAGACTATGTACGTATAAAGGTGAAACAAGGCATACATAATCCTGATGGTTCTTGATTAAACCCCAGAGCCAGGGAGTTTTTAACAAATTCTACATGCTCACATTTCTTTTTTGGATTTCTTTTATTTGAAAGGCAGAGTGATGGAAGCGGGACAGATCTTCTATCTGCAAGTTCATTTTCTAAATGGTGGCAACAGCTGGGCTTGGGTCAGGTTGAAAACAGATGCTTGGAACTGCAACTAGGTCTCCTACATAGATGCTAGGAGCCCCAGGACTTGGATTAGATTCTACTGCCTTCCACGTGCATTAGCAGGCAGCTAGATCCAAAGAGGGGCTGTCAGGATTTAAACCAGCAGGTGGCTGCGGGATGTCTCTGTCACAGGAGGTAGCTTAACCAGCTATGCCACAATGTTGACCTTCATTTTCTTTGACTTAAAATGTAAATGGATCCTTCTCTCATAGAGAACCAAGAGGGGAGAAAAAAAAAAAAAGCAGTTCCTTACTAAACACTCTACGGATTATGTAATACATAACAGTGTGTGAAACTCAAAAGTAGGCCCTTGAGGCCTGTGCTGTGGCATTCTTCAGTTGGAGTCCTGGCTCCCTGCTAATGGTCTAGGAAAGCAGCAGAGGATGGCCCCACGTTCTCAGGATCCTGCACCTATGTGGGAGACCCAGATAAAACTCCTAGCTCCTGGCTTCAAACTGTTCCAGCTCCAGTTGCTGTAGCTATTTGGGGAGTGAACCAACTGATGCAAGATCTCTCTTTCTCTCTTACTTTATAACTCTGTTCTTCAAAAAAATATATGTTTTAAAATGAGCCCCTCTCCTCCCCAGTGTGTGGATATGTACTGGCAGGTGTGTTGTTTTCCTAGGGAGAGCATACCCCTGCTCACTAGGGTACAGTGTGGTGGGAGGATACTGAACCACACAGTGGGAGCCCTCACTTTTACTTTGGACTCTATTGCTAACTGACATGAGAAATTGGGAACAAACCACTTATGGTTCTAAAAGTGCCTTTAAAGATCACATTAAAACTTGCAAAGAATTATAAGGGTATACACATACACACACACACACACACATTCTGCCAGCTCACCCTCTCTATAGGCTGAGTAAACTGTATTAACTCAAGCAGCAGAGAGATTTAAATAAAATGAAAATGATTGTCTGCTGATCCCTCAGCACATGGTCTTGGTTAAAATGAGAGTACACACTTCATTGCTGTGCACCTGGATTTTATCCCATACTCCTAAAAAATGTACGTAACTGGGGCCTCGCCTGGGTTTCTCGTCCTGATATAGAAGCAGTTGCCTACACATCTTGTCACATCACTTTCCACTGCTGAAAGGGGTAACCTTCCATGAGCAAGCTCTCAGATTCACTTGTGATCATTTATAGGGTGTCTTCTATGTGCCAGACATGCTATTAAGCACAGGGGAATAATAGAAACGCTGCTGTCTCACGTATCACAGTCTAGCTGTGTGATATATAAACTGATGTGTTCAAAGACACCATGGAAATGTTTCGCCAATGTTATAAGTCAGGAGCTTAGTCACAAATCCAGGCGGACTAGCCCTCTCCCAAGAGCATCTGCAACGACCACAGTAGGAGTGATGTTTGAACTGGGTCTTGAAGGAGGGGTGGAATCTCGCCAGGTGGAGATGATGAAGAGCAATTAGAAACAGAGGAAATCGCAAGGTTCATCCAAGTGTCTGGCATATTGCAGACATGCGAAGAGAGTTGTGTAGCTACTGCCCAGTTTTTTTGTGGGTACTAAGGCAGACAAGCAGGCAGTTGGGTTGGGCTAGCACCTAGGGAGTGTTGGCATGCTCCATTCAGTTGGTAATCACAGGTAAGGCCCAGGAGACAGAGTGTGAAGCATGGAGTGCCGTGTCTTATGTGGTGTGCCTTACCCTGCATGTGGATGAAGGGAAGGAATGCGTGATGTGGGAACAGAGGAAGGAGAAAGCAGTTAGTGAGAAAGTAGGCTAGCCCACACCCTTGTAACAGAATGCCTGGGACTGACCAGTTCATAATGAGGTTGATTACTTTCAAAGCTGAAGTTGGGAAGGCTGAGGTCGAGGAGCATCATCAAGACTTTGTTGTCCTCTTGTCCCATGGTGGGAGGTGGAAGGTCAAGAGGGAACATCTGTATGCATGAGAGAGAAAGAGAAGAGGGTGGCCAAGCTCATTGTTTTATTAGGACACTCCTCCCACAACTGTCACATGAATCCATCCAAGAGAGCAGAAACTTGGCGACCTGAAGGAAGGCTTAAGCCCAGATGTTGCCCTCCATCCGCAAAGCCTCACCAGAATCTGGTGTCAGGGTCTCCTCCTATCCGCTGAGAGCCCTAGCTTCCTATCTGCTCCCCCAGCAGCAAGATACACAGAGAACCATAAAAGACCTGAAGACCGCTTTTACAAAAACTCACAGAACAACTTATTTCCAACAGCCAGATCCATTAACAAAGAGATTTTTTTTTATAAAGAATCATTTTAGTTAGTTTGAGAGGCAGAGTTACAGAGGAAGAGGAGGGATGGAGAGATCATCCATCTTCCGGTTGACATCTGGGCCAGGTTGAAGCCAGGATCATTGAACCCCAGCCAAGCTTCCCATGAGGCTGGCAGAGGCTCAACTCTTGGACCATTCTCTGCTGCTGTCCCAGCCATATACCAGGGTAGCTGGAGCAGAAGTGGAGTGGCTAGAACATGAACCGGTGTTCCATGGGATGCCTGTGTGGTAAGCAGCTTTACCTACTACACTTCAATAGCAGACATTTTCTTAATTCCCAGGCAGGTGGTTTCTAACCTGATTTTGGAGTACATATGGATATTTAATAAATATGAATCAAATTAAATTAGAAGACTCAAGGTTTTATTATTCAACCTCTTCAAAGGTTCTGTAAGCACCCTCTCCCAGGGATTTGTATCAAGTTGTTAGGTTGGAAAAGATCTAAAAGTATTTCCAATAGACCAGCTTTGCTCTCAGTGTGCTTGACGCTCTTAATTATAAACCAGTAGAGTGGGAAGAGATGCCAGGAGTGTGGAGGGCATGAAGAGAAAAGAGAAATAAACACACCTTCCAGCGCTTTCCTGCTTTGCTCTTTGGTGTCATCCCTATTAACCAGCTACTGCCCTCTGGTGCTCATTGTTCAAAGTTTTTGCCTAAAGTTATTTATTTTTAAATCAAAATACAATGCATGGCTTTTTATTATGATTGCACACTATCTTCTATTGCAGCGCCTAATGCACATAATTGGGTTTATGGCATTTCTAAAAATGTTAAGACAACATATTAAATCTACTTTCACCTTGTCGACAGGGGCTAGCGCTGTGGCATAGTGAATTAAGCCTCCACCTTCAGTGCCAGCATCCTCTATGGGTGCCCATTTGAAGTCAGTTTTGAGCTCAGCTCTGGTTGTCCTGGCCATTTGGGGAGCTAATCAACACATGGATGATCTCTCTGTATCTCTCTGCAAATTTGCCTTTCAAATTTTAAAAAAATCTGTTGACTTTGTCTTCTGCAGATCAAAAAAATGCAGATTTACAGGACAAGGCATTCAACTGCTCCAGGAAGCTTTCTGAACTTGCTAAGTTATCCCACCTGTAACATGGCTGGCAATCTCTGCACTCTAAAAGCATTTTTTCCAGAAATGTCAAGAACATACCAGTAAAAATTACAGCACACTAAGCATTATGTATTACTTCCAGTGCTGTTTCAATTGCTAAAAATGACTGCAGGATAAATTTAGACAAAGGTTTACAATTAACATTGGTACACTTAAATACTTGCTTACAAGGTAGAGTAATATAGAGAGATTAAAAGAGAGTGCTAGAGCTCTTCCATTGCCTGGTTCATTCCCCACTTAGTGCCTGAAAAAGCTGGGGCCAGGCCAAGGGAGCCTGGAACTCCTCCATCCTGGTCTCCAAGGTGACTGCAGGGACCATCCTAGGGCCTGCTGCTGCTGCCTTCCCAGGTGTATCAGCAAGCAACTGGATCGAAAGCAGAGTAGCTGGAATTGGAACCAGCACACCGACAGGGGATGCAGGCATTGCAAGCAGCAGCTTAACCTGCAAAACCAGAACGACTTCCCCAATCCTGGTACATGCAAAATTCACTGCAAGTTTACATATTGTCTTTAACATAAAAAAGAAAGAAAAGTAGAACAGACCCGAGCAGATTTGGTCATTTATAAGAACTGATTTATCATTTTCTCCACGCAGGGGAACAGTCTGTTAAAATTCCTCCAAAGGAATCTCTGCTCAATGATGGGAAGTGCTGGGTGGGTGGGGGAGGGAGAGGAGCAAAGGGGGAAAGCATGTCATTTTATCTTGGAACACATATTTTCATTATTTAATCATTTTGCTGATGGGAATAAATTGAAAATTATCCAGTTGGATGTGTCACTTACAAAAACAGTACTAACAAAAGATTTATTCAAATATTTCATTGGAAGGAAATACATTTGGAAAAGATTTTATTGGAATCCATAGAAAAAGGAAAGTGAATCCATTAGAACTAATATCATAAACAACAATTTTATCTGGAACCAGAAATACGAACAGATCGCCACGTTGACGTCTTTTTATTTTTTGCTTGCGTTCAGCTGGATTTTCCAATATGATCATTTATTTCTGAAGACAGAGCTTTATTTTTCAGCTGAAATTCTAGAACCACTCAAATGACCTCACTTTGTCCCTTTTGACCGCTTCTTAACCTTCAAAAAGTGAACCACAAGCTAGTGATAGGAAGGTATTTTCTTGTTTCAGAAAAACAACCGGCTGCTGAGATCTGCGGGCACCCGGTTTCTTTCTTCGCCCTCAGAGGTCCACATAGATGCCGTTGATGAGATAATCAAGTCTCGAGTAGCGTTTCCGCCGGAGAGAATCGGCAACAATCCTGCCCAAGAGCGCCAGGCCTATCACCAGGAAGAGAACCCCCAGCAGCAGGGTCCCCAGCAGAAGCCATTTTTCAAAGGGAAGGCGGCCTCGGCCTTCCGGGAGCCCACTGGGCGGTGGACGTGAGAGGCTGCCGGCCCTGGGACCGTCACCATCACCTCTGCCTTCCAAGGATACCATGGAGACCTCAGCGGTGGCGCTGAGTGATGGCGCCAGAGGGGCGGCGTTCTGCACAGGGTCCAGGGGCGCCACCGTGCGGGCGGCGGCCACTTCCCCAGCGGGCGCTGTGCTGATGGCATCTTGTGACCGTGTGCTGAGGACGCCTTGTGACCTTGTTTTGAAGACTTCTCCTGACCTTGTGGAGGCCTGGAAGATGGCGGTGGGAAGCGTGATCCAGGCCGGAGTGCGGGGTGAGCCTGTGGAAATGGGGGTGGTGTGAGGCAGAGACGTGCCAGGGGTTCCCCGCAGCGCCACCGAAGGGACCACTGTGGACAGGACAGCCGCGGGCTCCGCAGTCGCCGTGGTGGCGCTAGGAGAAGCCGCTGCTGGGGTGGCTGTGAGCAGAGCCATCTTCTCTAGCGGGAGCATAGCCGTTTGTTGTTGTGAGGAAAATGTGGAATTCTGAGTTTGGCCATTTTCTTGGTCGGCCGGTTCCTCTTGCGCCATCTTGAGTTTTTCCAAGCTGCCTGGGCTCCTTGAGAGATCCCCGGACCTGGAATGATCCAGGGTTGGAGAGAGGAGTGTAGGGGCAGCCGTCTGTGGCCAGTGGCCGTGAATGAGAGCGTCCTCTCCCGCCGCCTCTGGTCTTGGCACTTCAGGTTTAACCGGAGTGGGAGAATCTGGATGCAAAAAGAACAGAATTGGGGGTGGGACTGAACATATAGCTCCATGCAAAGGCAGGTTAAGAGTTGCAAACTGAAAAATCAATAAATCTTTTTTTAATCAATAAATCTTAAAAAAAAAAAAAGATGCAAACTGATCAGCGTGTTTGGAATTTCACTGAAGCTCCTAAGACAGAAAACTCTGCAAATACTCACCCAGTATCGGCCCACAGATGCTATTGCTTGAGGCAGGAGGGAACTGGGTTGAAAGTGGAGCTTGATCAAGCAGATGCAGCAAGAGCTGGGCACAGCAAAGCAGGGAAAGCAAGGAGCTCGTCAGGCAGGGATGGGGAGGAGTCTGGGAAGACGGGGTTGCCACGGGGTCAGGGTGAATGGGCAGGCAGGTCTGGCAGCAAGAACACGGGTGTGTAGCCTGCGTCCCTACAGGGCATGCCAACCAGGACAAGTAACCATGAATCTGCACAGATTGCACAAGGCGGGCTTGGGGCAGGCAAAGAAGGGAAACTGAGCCGCTGGCCTCAGGAGGAGAGGCGGAGTCTATGTGTTGGACAGCGGGTGTCAGGAGAGCCTGACGGTTCTGAGAACACTAGACAACGGCTCAAGATTGGTGAGATGTGACCCCAGATTCCGCGCCCTGCACTCCACTCAGGAGCAGGGAGACCATGCAGGGACTGGATTCTCCTAAAGCTTTCGCAGCCAATGCCCTAGGGTTATGTGGACAGCAGGATGGATGTTTGCAGACATCAAGAGCAGAAAAGTACAAGAAGCAGGCATTTGGGGCACTGTTGCTTGGCCCCCTGCACCCCCAAACTGGAGTTCCTGAGTTGGGGGTGGCACTCGAGTTCCAAGTCCTGCTGCTGCCCGGTGTGCACCCTGGGATGGGCTTCTGACAACCCACTTGGGAAATCCAGCTGGAGTTTCAGGCTAGCTTAAGCCTGGCCTTGCGGAGTGCACCAATGGACCCTAGATCTCCCTTTCTTCTTGATTTACAAGTAAAATGACGAAAGAAAGAAAAAGTAGGGGGTGGGGGGGAGAATGAAGAAGACCACGTAGGCCCTGGCTCCTGCTGCTGCTGAATCAGCCTCAGGCCCCTCTCAAGCTGGAGAAAGCATGCAATTTTGCTTTTAGTCACACCCAGTACTTATCACAGTGCAAACTGGAAAGGCTTGTTAAAGCCGTCAGGTGCAGCAAATGATAATTTGAATTGCTCTGTACATATTAACTCTGCTGCTTGGCTAATCGCTTCCCTGAGATTAGAACTGTATCAAGCACGAAGGGACAGAGTAAAAAATGTCTTAGCATTTCTTGGGTTTCTCTCTTGCTTCTTTCTCGATTCATCTCCATGCCAGTTTTTAAAATGACAAGCTCCCTCACCGAATCCCCTGCCAAACAAACAGCTCTGGGGTGGCTTCAGATTTATAATATCTGACAACTTACCCAAGAAGCCCTTTGTAACAGTTACTTGTTAATCCATTTAGGACAGGGTTCAGCCAACTGCTGTCCAATGACCCAATCTGGCTTATCATTTGTCTTTGAATGGTTTGCAAGCTCAGAATGGTTTCTGCAGTTCTAAATGTTGTAAATCAGAGATCAGTTGTCATGTGGCAGCAGTTGAAACTACCACCTGTGATGCTGGGATCTCCGAGTGCCAGTTTGAGTCCTGGTTGCTTCATGTCCAATCCAGCTCCATGCTAATGTGCAAGGGAGGGCAGTGGAAGATGGCCCAAGTGGCTGGGCTCCTGCTGGCCCACCCCTAACTGTTCAGGCCATTTGTGGAGCTCACCAGTGACTGGCAAATCTCTATTACTCAGCCTTTCAAATAAATAAGTCAGTAAATCTGTTTTTAAAAAAATCAAAAAGGTGGTATTTTGTGACTAATGAAAATGGTGTGAAATTCAAATGCCAGCTGTATTGTCGAATAGCGCTGTTTATTTGTTTACATGTTGTCTCAATACTCTGTTTTCTCTTCATATTGTACAAACCTTTTGCCTTTCACAACTTGTCTTCATTTCCCTGCTACAAGGTCAGGAAGAGTTGGTATGAAAACATTCTATTTGAGCCCCGAAGCCTAAAATGCTGACCTGGAAAGCCTGAAATACTATTTGTCTCTTGCCAGAGAAAGATGGCGAATGCCCGCTCTCCAGTGGCACTCTGTCCCAAAACAGAATGTGGATGCCTATAGCTCTTTTTACCTCCAACTGTGCGCAAAAATCTTTTGCTACAGGTGATGATGTCACATTCAAAAAATTACCATAAGATAAACAGCATTTACATTTTTTACTTAGATAATTTTTTTAAAGCATCCAGGGCAGGCATTTGACACCACAGTGAAGGGGCCACTTGGGATGCTTATATCCACAGATCAGAGTGTGTGGGTCTGAATCCTGCTTCCATGTTCACTTCCAGGTCCCTGCCAGAGCATGCCCTGCGAGGCAGCAGGTGACGGCCCAAGTCCTGGGTCCATGCCACCCATAGAGTAGACCTGAAGGCATTGCTGGGCTCCTGGCTTCAGCCTGGCCCAACCCCAGCGCTTGGGGAGTGACGCACCGGAAGGAAGAGCTCTGTCCACTTCTCAACTTTTCAAACCTAAAGAGTTAAAAGTTGAAGACTCCACATGCTGTATTTTAACGTAAAAATAAAGATGGTTTCAATGTTCTGTGAGATGTGTGAAGCCAGCACTTAAGGTCATTGAACCACCAAAACAGCTGTTTTCTCTCTCAAGCATGCAAGCTTGAGAAGAAAGCAAAGCCAGGGCTAGTCCCATTGCTTGATGATCCAGCTATTGGCAAAGATCCTAGAAGCACAGAGGGCTCTTCCACACCTGCCCCTTCCACCTCCCCCACAGATGTGTGCACCGGGCGGGTGCGGCGCAGGCCCTGCTCACACAGGGAGGAGCCCTAGAGGGAGCCGCAGACAGCCCTGTGCTCTCAACTCCTCCTCACCTGAGTTTCATTTTACTTTCTTTTTATTTTTTTTAATTTGGAAGGAGGATTAACAGAGAGAGGAAAGCAAGAGAGAGAGAGATCTTCCATCCTCTGGTTCACTCCCCAAATGGCCATAATGGGTGGGACTGAGCCGATCTGAAGCCAGGAACCAGCAGCCAGGAGCTTCTTCCAAGTCTCCCACGCGGGTGCAGGGTTCCCAGGCCTTGGGCCATCTGCTGCTGCTTTCCCAGGCCACAAGCAGGGAACCAGCTGGAAAATGGAGCAGCCGACACATGAACTGGCAGTCATATGGGATGCTGGCACTTGCAGGCAGAGGCTTAACCTACTGTGCCATGGCGCCTGCCCCTGAGTTTCATTTTCAAGTGACTTCACTGAATCAAAACACGAGGGGGAGCAAGACAGCTGTTGAATGCAGCATTGACCTCGCCACTTGGGTTGTCAGGAGTGCCTGGTCCAAGTTATGGCTATTGCAGCTATTCTGCTTTGGCTTGAGTGTCTTGCTAATATGTATTCTGGGAAGCAACAGGTCATCGCTCCAGCGCGTGGGTCTCTGCCACCTGCCTGGGAAGTCTAGACTGAATTCTCAGCTCCTGACTTTCTCTTGGCCTTGGCTCTTACAGTCTCTTGGAGAGCGAATTAGTCAATAGAACATCTCTCTCTAGCCCTATCAAATATATCTGTACATAAATTATTATTATTATTTATTTATTTTTGGTACATAAATATTTTTAAGATTTCTTTTGTTTTATTGGAAAGTTCAATATACAGAGAGGAAGAGAGACAGAGAAGATCTTCCATCCGATGATTCACTATCCCAGTGACCACAATGGCCATGGCTGAGCCAATCCAAAGCCAGGAGCCTGGAGCCTCTTCAGGGTCTCCCACACAGGTGCAGGGTCTCAAGGCTTTGGGCTGTCCTTGACTGCTTTCCCAGGTTACAAAGAGGGAGCTGAATGGGAAGCAGGGCTGCTGAGATTAGAACCGGCACCATATGGGATCCCAGCACATTCAAGGTGAGGACTTTAGCCACTAGGCTACTGCACTGGGCCCGGTACATGCATATTTTTAAAGTTTTCTTTTTAAATGAAGAACTATCACTTTGTTAGCCAACTGAGTAAATATTCCCAGTTGATTTTAGTTCTGAATTTTATTCTTTCAGTCCCACAAAGTTGCAAGATAAAGACTAAAAAATATCAAGATGCAATGGTTTTGTAGAGTGAACAAAGCTTTCTGCTTTCAAACATTCAATCTACAAAAGTTAACCCGTCACAGGAAACAGAGTTCCTCAGAAAAACAGGTATCTTTATTTAATTTCATCCCATACAGGAGGCAGATAATTTATTTCCAGTGGTGCACTCTATCCCATCAACACGGGCCGATTCAGAAACAATCACTTAACCACTAAATGTCGAGCAACTTGCTGTGAGCTATTGGCACCCTCTGGTGGGTACTAGAAGAACTGCTTGGTTCTAATTTCATTTCATTACCCTCACACCTCAAAAGGTTTATGCATGTATGGAATTTTTTCCTCTCCTGTTTGCATGGGCAGAAGCAGCAAGAGAGTTTGATTCCCCAGATGCCTGCGATCAAAGCCGGGAACCAGACTCGATCCAGGTGTTCCACACGGGGACAGGGCTCCGACCTCTGGAGCCTTCACCACCGCCCCTTAGAGCGCACTGGCAAGGAGCTGGAAGCAGAGCTGGGACTCCAACCCAGACACTTTGATACGGGCTGTGAGTTCCAAGAACATCTTAACGGGCACAGCAGATGTCCGCCTGCTTCTCTGATATATCCATTATAAAAGCAAAAACATGGCAGGAGAATCAGGCAAATGAAAAACCAGATTCAGCTGTAATGTCTATCATCTACCCCAGCAATGGATCATTTTTATACAAATAGTTCCTGATTCATGCTCCTGTTTAAGAGAACGCTGGACACATCAGGCCTCCCTCGTTTATAAAATCACCTTTCAAATGCCCCATAACGGGCAGGAGTTTGGTGACTTGGGCTGCCTGTGTCCTGTATTGGGATGCCTATGGTCACGTCTTGGCTCTGCGTCTGCACTCAGCTTCCTGCCGATGGTCACCATGGAGGTAGCAGGTAATGATTCCAGACCTCTGACATGGATGGGGGATGCTCAGACTGAATTCCTGGCCTCACTTTTGTGGGCAACCTGCTGAGAGGTCTCTGTCTTTGTTTTTAATGTGTGCTTTTTCTGCCTCTCAAATAAATTAATTTTACATAGCACACTGGCTTAACATACGGCTGTTCATCATGATCTGAAAGAAAAACTCCCTGTCGTGTCCTACACAGTGTCACGTGGTCTGGTCCCGCCCACATGATCTGGTCCCGCCCACTGAGCCAAACGGCTGCCTCAATAAATATTTCTTGAATGAATTTCCCTCAAGGTCTAGACAATAAAATCCAGTGAGTTTGACTTCAGATACTGTGGTTGTAAAACAATGGGAAGTGAATGAGAACCAGACTAGGATTTGATTTCTTCTCACGGGGCCTAGCCCTTTGCCAACGGTCACCCCGGAGACCCATGCACTTCCTCCCGTGTTGCTGGCGCTGACCTAAAGGAGCGCTTCAGAAATGTTTCCCTCAAGGTTTGTATACCTTCCATCACCGGGAGAACTAAAAACAGAAACAGAACAGAACAAAAGCCATCCAGAGGCCTTTTTAGTGAGTTGAGTCTTAGCTCCTAAGGCCATCTGGCAGGTCTTCATATTTGTGACCCCCTTTTAGGTAGCTTTATTTGGAGTCTTCCAGAAAATGTTTCCCAGAAGCCACATCCTTAAACAATTGCAATTGCCAAAGAGTAAAAAAAACAAAACAAAAAAAAGGAATCAGACTTTCATTACCTCGGATTACCCTGAAGCTCCTAAGTCCCTGGGCTGGTTTCAGTGGACAGGCTTCCGCAGTGGGACAGAAAAACAGGTAGCAGTTGGGCTGCCCGGCGGTTTTTCTAGTGTCAAAGATCATCAGGTTACACGCTTTGTCTCCTGTAAGAAAAGACTTCGTCAGCACGGGTTGGCAACAGCGCGTTGGCCAGAGGACAGTCGGCAGGAAGCAGTGGGCCCCCTCGCATGTCCGGCACCGGCATCTCGGCTCATTTGTTCACTTGCTGGCCCACCGCTGAATCATTTCCTTTCTCTTAGTTCAGTCGCTTAAAGTTTTTACAAGACATAAGGCTTTAACCTCTGAGTTTAAGATATCCTTTGGCAAAACGAGCTTTTCATAGCACATTTGATTCTACAGAAACAAGTCTCCCGTGGGCGGAAATGTCCCTCGCAGCGTACATAGCAACACAGACTTTGCCATCTTTGTGCAGTTTAGAACCCAGTTGACCCAGCTGGGTCAGGGAGTTTCATACCCTGGTGGTGTCCCAGGCATCTGTGAAGCTGTGAGTACAGCTGGGAAATATTTAATAACCAAGGGTGCCAGGCCTGTTTGCGGGCAGGGTCTGAGTCGGGCACAGAGCGCGGGCTCTGTCCTTCCATTCTTATCAATCTCCTGCTTCTTGGAGCTTTTCTTCACATTTCCTCTTTGGTTTATCACTTTCGCTGCTCTGTTTTCCTTCCTTGCTGACTTTTTATTGTTATTGTTATTTTTTTAATCCAGTGGTATTTTTAAAACTTAGAATTGATATGAGGACAGAGCAAGAGAGGTAGAGACCCTCCGTGTGCTGGTTTACGCCCCCAGTACAGCCAGGGCTGGGCCAGCCCATAGCCAAGAACCTGGAATTCTGGGTCTCCTGCATGGGAGGCCATCACTGCTGCCTTCCAGGGTGTGACTGACAGGAAGCTGGAATCAGAACAGACGCAAGAGTCAAGTCTCCACAACCCCATAGGGGAGTCCTCGTCCCTGCTCTCACTTTTTTTTTCCTTCTTCTTAGGTTCAATAGAATTCATTTTCTGTGTTCATCATGCTCTACAGTTTTTGTTCTTTAATTCAAAACAATTTTTTGATGCACTTTGTTTAGAAAAGCACAAAGGAATGGAATATTCCCATCCACAGGTCCACTCCCCAAATACCTCAGATAGCCAGATCTGAGCCAGGTTCAACCCGAAAGCCAAGAACTCAGGCTAGATAGTCCGTGTGGAAGACAGAGATCTCCAATTGCTTGAGCCATCTCTGGTGACACCTGTGGGTGGCAGGAACCCAAGTACCTGTGGCTGTCAAGTACTGAGGTGCATTAGCAGGGCGCTGGATCCGAAGGCATGGAGCAGCCAGGATACGAACCAGGCACTCCAAGGGCTCCCCGAAGCAGCTTAACCTGAGCGGTTTGCTAGTGTCCTCTCTCGCCTTCCCAGATCTTAAGAAAGGCATTCCGCTTTGCCTTCCTTGACAGTGCCATTGGTGCCCCAGGCCACCCCACCAGACCACACTCCCCTTTGCCATCCCCAGACACCGCCAATGGATTTCCTGACTTTTTCTGGGGAGGCTCAGGGGGCAGAAGTTGGGCTCTTCTGTTTCAAAATCAAAGGCTGACTTTCCTAAGGCTTTTGTTTCTTTATGTCAACTCCTTTTCTGGGCATAACATGACTACATCTCCTATATAGTATCACACAGCTCCGTTTCAACATTCCATGATGATGGCAAGCAAGCACTTAAAAAACACCTGCTCCTCCGTGTTCTGGATGCCTATTAGCATAGAACACTGGCAGTTCTCAAACTTCTCTCTACTCAGTGACCCAAGGAGCATGCGCACGCGTGCATACACACACACACACACACACACACACACACACAAACACACACACACACAACAGTAAATTTCACTCAGCTGGATGAAAGAAGGGCACCCTTAGGAAAAACTTCCTGCGATTTTGTCACCCAACTTGGACCCCACTGAGAGTCACCGGACGAAATGATCCTGTCATGTCCATCAGCTACCTAAGTCCCCCCGAAGCACAGGGCATGCGGGGCTACCCTAGGATTCACCTGAGATGTTTTGTGTTGAACAGCAGGACCTGATGCAGTCTTGTTGAGTTGGCACATGCACGGGCTCACTGCCCCGGATTCCCTTAGAGAGCGATGACTGGATGTCGATGACCACGTCTGCCAGGCTCTCGGAGAGGCACTGCTGCGCACTGCTCAGCCTGGCAGCCAGGAAGCACAGGAGTGCGGCCGAGCAGGCCCAGCCCCGCCCTTTCCCTGTGGACATGGCAAACCTCAGGGCAGTCTCCGTCCTTCAAGGTCAAGGAGGTCCCTCCTCAGTCGTCAAGGAGGCAGCACAGGTGATGGAATTTCTTCTTCCTTGAAGAAAAACAAAGTT
The DNA here is from genome assembly GCF_030435755.1 of Ochotona princeps. NCBI lineage: Eukaryota > Metazoa > Chordata > Mammalia > Lagomorpha > Ochotonidae > Ochotona > Ochotona princeps. Next base: position 17,882,813 of record NC_080858.1, on the reverse strand, counting down.
GTCAATGAGTTTTGTTTCTTTTTAGTGAGCCAAGAAAGAATAAAAATTCTTTTTTTTATTTATTCTAGGCCTGCCACTGTGGCATAGCAGGTAAAGCTGCCTGTGACACCAGCATTCCAGACGGGCAGTGGTTCGTTTTTTGACTTCTGGCTGTCCCACTTCTGGTCTAGTTCCCTGCTAGAGGCCTGGGGAAAGCAGCAGTGGCTGGCCCAAGTGTTTGTACCCCTGCTACCCACTTGGGAGGCTCAGACAAAACTCCTGAATCCTAGCTTCGGCCCGGCCCAGCCCTGGCCGTTGTGACCATCTTGGGAAGTAAACCAGTGGATGGATGATCACTGTCTCTCCCACTCTCATTTGTAACTCTGACTTGCAAGTAAATATTTTTGAATTTTCATTTATTCATTTTCTTTTATCGACCTACTACCTACTGGTTCATTCCCCAAATGCCTGTTACCTGCCTGGACTTAAGCAGGCAGAAGCCAAAAGCCCAGAACCCAATCTAGGTCTCCCACATGGCTAGCAGGTACCCCAGTGATTTATGCTACCACCTGCTGTCTCCCATAGTGAATATTAGCAGGAAGCAGAATTAGAAGAGGTCTGGGATCTGGACCTCCCAAATGATGCCTTAACCACTGTGCCAAACATGCCTACCCCTCCCTTCATCAGAATTATTGAAAAAAAGTATAACTTGGAGATTAGAAATAAAGACTTTGTAATTTTGTTTCACTTTTGATAGGTCTGAAACAACCCTTTATTAAAAACTTGGGGGCTCGGTGTGATGGCCTAGCGGCTAAATCCTTGCCTTGAATGTGCCGGGATCCCATATGAGTGATGGTTTTAATCCCGGCAGCTCTGCTTCCCATCCAGCTCCCTGCCTGTGGCCTGGGAAAGCAGTCGAGGACGGCACAAAGCCTTGGGACCCTGCACCCGTATGGGAGACCTGAGGAGGCTCCTGGCTCCTGGCTTCGTATTGGCACAGCACCAGCCGTTGTAGCCACTTGGGGAGTGAACCAGCAGAAAGAAAATCTTTGTCTCTCCTTCTTTCTGTAAAATCTGACTTTGAAGTAAAAATAAATCTTTAAAAAAAAAAACCTAGAACTCATAAGCACAATGCATATGCATATATTGAGAGCTGACAAGGCTTACTGTGGACTGGAGAGCAGAGAGGAGGCCTCGATTACCAGGAATGTGACCCTGATACACTGAGGACGCCCTGCAGCTGGCTGCCGGGCAACAGGACCTTACAACCAACTCTGTGACCAAGGAAACTCCTTACTACACCTTAAGGACTGAGCATTCCCTCTTAGGGCCATGTAGGAAGTATGGGTAACCATCCCCCCCAACTTGCCTTTGCCTGCTTCTGGAGAACATCCCAGAGAGCAGGAGGAACAAGAGAGGGAAGGTCATGTACCTTCTTAACAAGAATCAAGCTTGGGTCCGGCGCAGTGGCCTAGCAGCTAAAGTCCTCGCCCTGAAAGTGCCCCGGGATCCCATATGGGCGCTGGTTCTAATCCCGGCAGCTCCACTTCCCATTCAGCTCCCTGCTTGTGGCCTGGGAAAGCAGTTGAGGACGGCCCAAAGCCTTGGGACCCTGCACCCGCATGGGAGACCTGGAGGAGGTTCCTGGTTCCTGGCTTCGCACCGACCGTTGCAGTCACTTGGGGAGTAAACCATCAGATGGAGGATCTTCCTCTCTGTTTCTCCTCCTCTCTGTATATCTGACTTTGCAATAAAAATAAATAAATCTAAAAAAAAAAAGAATCAAGCTTGTTAGCTGTTAGCGTGTTCTCTGTTCGTGTCTCGATAGCCACACAGGCATCTGCATTGTATACAGCTGACCCTACGCAGGTGCTCGCCCTGCAAGCAAAGTGTAAAACCTGGAGCCAAACTCAGGCTTGTGGAGTGCCGGGGCGCTGCCTGCTTGTTTCCAGGTTTAAGTCCTCTGTGGGGCTGCTAAGTTAATGTGAATTTTTCCGTTTTCAACTGGACTCTGAATATTTGGATCAACATTAAGGAGTAAGTAGAAACAGGGCGGGCGGGGGAGTTGTCTCTGGGTTAGGATTTGTCCGCGTTGCTACCTCGGACTCTGCAGAGAAAAGGATGCTACATCCACTCATTGTGGGTGCAGATGCAGAATGGTGCAGCTACTTTGGCGAAAGCTTGGCAGGGGCCGGTGTTGTAGTGCAGTGCGTTAAGCTGCAGCATGGGACACTGGCATCTCATATCCAACTACCAGTTCAAGTCCCAGCTGCTTTTCTTTGGCTCTAGCTCCCTGCTAATGTGCCAGGAAATCATGGCCCGATGACTTGGGTCCCTGTTACCCACATAGGAGACCCAAAAGAAGTTTAGGGCTCCTGGCTTTTGACCTGGCCCAGTCCCAGCTTTTGCAACCACTTGGCAGAGAAAACCAGTGGATACAAAGTCTTCCTCATCTCTCCCTCTTTAAAACCTTGGCTTTCAAATAAATACATAGTTCTTTAAAACAACAAGATCAGTATGCAGCAATAGAATGCAAATCTCAAATCTCCCTTGCTTTACCCCAATTCCTGCTGACAGGTGCCATGGGAGGAAGCAAGCGAGGTTTAAGTAGTTGGAACCCTTGCACCCACATCAGAGAACTTTATTGGGTTGGGTTCAGATAGACCCAGCTCTGGCCATTGCAGGCTTTGGCGGCAGTAAACCAGCAGATGGAAGGTCCCCCTCCTGGCTCTGGAAAACAAACAAAAAACACCAAAAAGAAAACCCTAGCACAGTTTACTTAAAATGCTGCCACGTTTTACATGTCTTTCTTCTTCTTCTTTTAAAGATCTATTTATTTGTAAGACAGAGGGGACAGAGACAGAGATCTTCCATCTGTTGGTTTGCTTCCAAAATGGCCACAATGGCCAGGGCTGGGCCAGGCCAAAACTACAAGCCAGAAGCTTCATCCGGGTCTCCCACACGGGCCCAGGGACCCAGGCACTTGAGCCATATTCTGCTGCTGTCCCAGGTGCATCCGCAGGGAGCTGGATCAGAAGTGGAGCAGCCAGGCCTGGAGTTGGCACTCATATGGGATGCTGGCGTGGCTGGCAGTGGCTTCACCAGATGACCTGGAGGGGGGAGGGGGGAGTTGGGGGCGCCCCCCCCGCCCCCCTCCCTCATTTATCTGATTAGATTCCGAAAGCTTTCCTCAACCTTTTGCAAAGAAGCCTATAGTACTGAAGGAAATGGGGCGCCAACTGCTCTGCCTCTGTACCGTTCCTTCACCGTGCTGAGTTATCTCCTTAAAGTCTTCTCCATTATTATTTAAGTCTCAAGGGTCTAAAGTGGAGCTGAATCCCATTGACAAGTGAGAGAGAGACCTGTTTATTCAACCATCACCAAAACTTACAAGCTCCAGGAAAACTAGTTCAAATGTGGCAAATAATTTCACCTGCAACATATTCGAATCGATCAAGATGTGATAACTGTTCCTACTGGAACAGGAGACGATTAGCAGGTTCAATAAGGAATACAACAGCCAATCCAAATCAGAAAATTAGGGAAAGTCTCCCCTTCCTTTTAAGGAAACACATATCCCTCACTGAATGGTTGAGCGTCTCCCATGACAAAGCAGAGCCCGTGCCATCTAAGCCAGGTGCCTCGGAGTTCCCTGGCTAGACCTCCTGGGATGCTGCAGTGACACAAGAATCCTAATTAGCCCTTATTCGCACCGATCTAGTCCTTCCGATGCTCGGGGGTGTGGATGGAGGAACCTCGGCCCCAGGGAAGGACGGGGTTGCTCTGCGCAGCGGGCGGATCTGGAGGGAGGGAAAGGAGTAGACTTCTTTACCTGGCTGCGAGGGAACTTTGGGGGGCCCCTCCGGGTGCGAGGACAGCTGGATCGTGCTGGCGGGAAGGACCCGGCCAGGGAACGCTCGGTGGCTCCTGGCAACCGCACCGGCCCCACGGGTTTTGTGATTAGCGAGTTCCTGCTTCCGTTGCAGCAACAATAAGTTTGCTGCGGGGGAAGGGCACGTTCCCGCCCCTGCAACCCGGAGCTGCTTCCCAGCAACATCCAGCGATGTCCGCTCAGCCACGGCGGGAGCCGTCAGTTCCTGCCCGGGGCCCCGGGCCCGGGCGCCCACCCACGAGCGAACCCACCGAGGCAACCCCACGACCCCCGATCCCTCACCCCCACGCACCCGTTCTGGTGACCCCAAGCTGTGCGCAGAGCGACCCAGTTGGCAGTCGGAAGGGCTACAACCCTACCTTCTTGCAATCTGGGGGAAGGGGACAAGAAAAAGGACACGTGTGTACAGAACAGTAGATGGTATACCCCTCACCACTGCGCCCTGGCCTGCTTGACCCCTCCCCAGAGGTAACCGCTTTTCTGTTCAAGGGTTTCCAGTGCATTCTATGTGGGACAGTTACGATAATCCTACTTCCTTGATTGGAGGTCGGAGGACCTAGGAGTCTGGGCAATTCCAGATTTTAACACACTGTGCAAAGCAAGCCTCAAGGAATGTGGCTGGCTTTCGGCAGTTCTTGTTTATAGTCATGGTTAATTATGACAACCATGGGGCCTACTAGGGTTATTAAAATTATGTGCCTAACACTTAGCCTAGTATCTGGGAACTTAGAGCTGTTCTGGAAATTTTTAACCAAAATTTGACACTTGACTGGACGAATGGGAAAGGACTAGGTAGGGCATAGGTTGTAGAAGTGCCTTTCTCTCTCCCACCTCCTTATCACACACAAACAAGTTACCAAACCATTGACAATCTGCCACTCACTTGGGGTGGTGTGAAAGAGCCTTCAGGCTGAGGCTCTGTGCAATCCACGCTGATTATTCCAACCCTGAACAGTCTACAGCAACACCCTCGGTGAGTGTTGACATTGAAGGCTTGTGAACAAAGGTCTATTGTGTGTGAAACCCTACCAGCTGTGTCCCAGAAGAGCAACTTCCTCTGAAGTCACATTGCCAAAACTCAAACATTGCCAAGGGGCGCTTTCCCACTGGAGGGATTTTCCTGATGTAACAAGGGACTGGTGTGTGTGTGTGTGTGTGTGTGTGTGTGTGTGTGTGTGTGTGTGTGTACGTATCAGCCTAAATGCATCAGACTTCAAGATGTAGAGTGGTCACATTACCCGTTCAGGACAGTCACCAATTAGACCCTATTATCATGAGACACCCCAGATTACATGAACCTGTTATTCAACCTGTTAATGAACCTGTTATTGAAGAATGTATCTTTCCCAGAATACCAAAGGAAAGATGGGCATTGGGCACAGTGGTTCAGTAACCACATGGGATGTCTGAGTGCTTTTAACTTGAATTCTAGCTCCACTTCTAGTCTCAGCTTCCTAAAAAATAAAAGGTGATGGCGCAAATAGCTCAGTTCCTGCCACCCATGTGGGAGAGCTAGACTGCCACACACAGCTCCTAGGTTTGGTTTGGCTCAGTCCTGGCACTTGTGGGCATTTGGGTGGGAGGAGTATGTGTCTGTTCTCCATTCTGTCTCCCTGACTTTCAAATAAAACACATTCATACATAAATAAGATCTTAAAATGTCAAAGAACATTGAAGACAATCATGATAAAACTTCTATCAATATTTCCTAATTTCCATTTATTTTCATTTTATTTAAAATGGAGAGGGAGAGGGCCTAGTGCGGTGGCCTAGTGGCTAAAGTCCTCTCCTTCAACACGCCAGGGAGCTGGATGGGTGCCGGTCCTATTCCCGGCACCCATTCAGCTCCCTGCTTGTGGCCTGGGAAGGTCAAGAACGGCCCAAAGCCTTGGGAGCCTGCACCCACGTGGGAAACCCGGAGGAAGTTCCTGGCTCCTGTCTTGGGATCGGCTCAGCTCTGGCTGTTGCAGTCACTTGGGGAATGAATCATTGGATGGAAGATCTTCCTCTCTGTCTCTCCTCCTCTCTGTATATCTGACTTTGCAATAAAAATAAATAAATCTTTTAAAAAAATGTATTTCGTTAAACTGGTCGCTTTGCTCCTAAATCTGGATTGTGAAATGTGTAAAAATAAGCTTAAAAACTCATGATTCGCATTTATACAAGCTATAATTATTGTGTGTATATATAATTAAATATATACATATATAATTATATACATGATCAATAAGATACAGAACCTTATTAGGGAAAAAGAGAAGTGTAAATCATCGCTGTATAAAGAATATATGTTGGGACTAGCACAGTGGCGTAGCATGCGCCTTCTCAGCCTGAAGCTCCAGCATCCCGTATGGTTGAGCTCAAGCCCTGGCTGTTCTAATTCTGGTCCAGCTCCCTGTTCATGCTTCTGTAAAGCAGCAAAGGATGGCTTCACTCCTTGGGACCCTGCCCCCATGTGGGAGACCTCCTGGCTTCAGTTCCACCCATTGTGACCATTTGGGGAATGAAGCAGCAGATGAAAGATATCTCTCTCTCATCTATCTTCCTGTGTCTCTGTAACTCTGATTTTCAAGTACAAATAAATAAATCTTTAAAAATAAGAAAGAAAATGTGCTATGACAGAGATCAGAGGAGGGACATCTAATTCAGGTGAAAAAAAATTAAATCCCAAAGGATAAAGTTCAACTATATAGATGGATATTCTAGCCAGATGAAACATGAACCTTCAGGGAGTTCAGCCTGGCTGATATGAACATTGCCCGTGTGAATGAGGGATGAACAAAGAGGTTGGGGGTCACCAAGGAAGTTCCCACACGTCAAATTTTAAACTTTACCCTAAAGGCATTGGCAGTTACTGAAAGTTTTAGTGGGGCAGTGACAGATCCAGCAACCTACTTAATATTCTAGAAACATTTCTCTGCCTGCCAAATGAAGCAGGTTGAAATAGGTGAGGCCAGAGCCTTCTGCCATTGAAGCAAAGGAAGTGATGAGGTCCTGACCTGGGCCAGCAGGTGCAAAGGAAATCAAGGGGGGAGATTCTGTGGGATCCAGTGGCTGGAGAGCTGTTGTGGTAAACGTAACCAGATTCCCGGCTTTGGAGACTGGATGGGTAAGAGAAGCATGTAATGGAACAGCCTTGGGGAGAAGAACAGAGCAGCCAGTCTGGAGTGAATTAAGGCATGGGTTTTAGGAGGCTTGAGTCCAAGGCCAAGTGTTTGAACAGCAGGTAGGACATCACTCGGATGTCCACATTCCACATCCAAGTACCTCTGAGTCCCAGTTCCAGCTTCCCGATGCTGTACATCCCGGGAGGCACCAGGAGATGACTTAAACACTCAGGTCCTTCCCATGCACCTAGGAAACCTGGACTGACTTCTTGGCTTTGGTCTGGCCAAGCCCCAGCTGTCATGGGCATCTGGGAAGTGCATGAGTGGACGGAAGAACTCTCTGCTTTTCAATAAAACAAGTAAAAGATTAGTTAATTTAAAAATATATGAATTGAGTCCTGGATAGATTATTTGTTATATGATCAAGAACAAATTCAACTTTTCTGTAAAATTAGCAAGTGGTATTGATGTTACAGGCAGGTTGTATAGGACTAATATATATTAAAGTGCTGTATAAACTTGTAAATGTCGATTAATTTTTTGAAAAGATTTATTTATTTGAAAGGCAGAGTTAGAAGCAGGAAGATGGGGGAGAGAGAAAGGGAGATAGCTGCCATTCATAAGTTCATTCCCCGATGGCTGCACAGCTCAGGGCTGGGCCAGGCTGAAGCTAGGAGCCAGGAGCTTCATCTGACTGTTCATGTGGGTAGCAAGGGCTCAAACACTTGAGCTATCTTCTGTTGCCTTCTTATGTGCATTAACAGGGAGTTGGATTCCAGTGCAGAGACCGGGATTCAAACCAGTGACCATTTGAGATAAAGCCTTGCAGGTTAACAACTTAAGTTATTGTGCTACAGTGCTGGCCTCTACTTAATTTTTAGATGTTGCACATACAGTAACTGACATGAGTTTGCTTCATTTTAGGAGTGTCAGAAGGGCCCAGCGCGGTGCCCTGGTGGTTAAATCCACCTCTTGCATGCGCCATGATGCCATATAGGTGCCAGTTTGTGTCCTGGATGTTCCACTTCCCATCCAGCTCCCTGCTTGTGGCCTAGGAAAGCAGTTGAGGATGACCCAAAACCTGGGACTCTGCATCTGTGTAGGAAACCAGGAAGAAGCTCCTGGCTCCTGGCTTTGAATTGGCTCAGCTCTGGCTGTTGTGGTCCCTTGGAAAGTAAACCAACAGACGGAAGATCTTCTTCTCTGTTTCTCCTTCCCTTGTAAAATCTGCCTTTCCAATAAAAAAAAATTTTTTTAAAGAGATGTTATCTTTAAAAAAAAAAAAAGAAGTGCCAAAAAATCAGTCTTAATGTTTCTATCTCTAAGCTGCTCTGGCAAAATCCCTATATAATAAATGCCCATTTAATTTTCTTACCACCACTAGAGTGTCAGCTTTCCCAAGGATAGGGAAGACCTGGGTCAGGTCTTGTTGTCTATGTTGGGCCTCTAGCACATGTTGAACAAAGGCATGTTACTGTTAGGTATCTTTTTAAGCGCTGATAAAGGGAGATATAATTCACATACAATGTATCCACTTAAAGTAGACCCTTCAGTAATTTTAAAATGTAGAGCTGTGCAACCATCACCACTATCAGTTTTAAAATATTATCATTACTCCCCGTTTTCCCTGCAACAGTTTCTCCTCAGACTTAGGCAGTCATTAGTCTATTTCAATTTCTCCAGTGCCTCTTCCGGCAATTTCATGGGAGTGTAATCTACAACCTTCTGGTTTTTTTTTTCTGACGGGCCTTTTCCACTTAAGGGATTTCCGAGGTTGACTCAAGATGCAAGCCTCTTGTCAGTGCTTCACCTCCCCCTCTCTCCTTTTAAAGATTTATTTATTTTTATTGGAAGGCCAGATTTACAGATAGATGGACACAGAGAAAGATCTTCCATCTGATGGTTCACTCCCCAAGCGGCTGCAATGGCCAGAGCTGAGCCGATCCAAAGCCAGGAGCCAGGAGCTTCCTCCGGATCTCCCACGTGGGTGCAGGCTCCCAAGGCTTTGGGCCGTCCTTGACTTTCCCAGGCCACAAACAGGGAGCTGGATGGGAAATGCAGCATCTGGGATATGAACCAGTACCTATATGGGATCCTGGCACATGCAAGACAAGGACTTTAGCCACTAGGCTACTGTGCTGGGCCCTCACCACCCTGTAAACATTTATTTATGGCTTTAAAAGACAGAAAGAGCCAGAGAAAGAGAGAAAGACAGAAAGAGCTCTATCTGCTGGTTCATTTTCTCAATGCCAACAGCTAGGGCGGGGCTTGGAACTCAGTTGGAGTCCCCCATGCTGGTGGCAGGGACCCAAGCACTTGAGCCATCCCCTGTTGCCTCCCAGGATGAATATCTGTTGCCTGCTGTGTTGCCGGCATCCCCAAACTATGACGGTGCACCTCCCTGCTGATGCACTTGGGAAAGAAGTAAAAGATGGCCCAAGTGCTTGGGCTCCTTGCACACACGTGGGAGACCCAGATGAAGCTTGTGGCTCGTGGCCTTGGCTTGGTCCAGTGCTGGACATGGAGGCCATTTGGGAATTAACCAGTGGATGGCAGGCAGCTCGCTCACTTGCTACTAATGCTGGCTCAGACGGCAGCCCTGGATGAGCTGCAGTGTCACTCATCCTGAGACACAGCTTCCAGTTTCTGCCAGGCCCAGTCCATGTTGTTGCGTCTGCTTCTCAGGCTTTCAAGAAAATAGAAATTTTAAAAGGAGCTCTGCATTCAGACAGTTGTGGACTTGAATGCTGGATCTAGCACCTCTGTCCATCTGCAAAACGGGTACAAATGTGTATCACGGTGACGCACACGTACCAAATGATAAACGTGGCTGGTTTGGTTTTGAGGCTGCGGGCCCTTTAAAGCGACGTCTCCATGGCAACGGTGGCGGATGGGGCGGAGCGGGTGGGCGGGGGGTCTCCTAACCCGGAACTGACGGCTGCGCGTAGCCGGCGCCGCCCATCGGCGTCCCGGTAGGAGCGAGCGGCGGCGCCAGAGCCAGTGAGTGCGAGTGGCGCGTCCTGCCTTGGGACGCCTCTGGTGTCCACGGCCTCGGCCGCCCGGGCTGCCCCAGGGCCGGAGGGCCAGCCGCCTGCGTCCGCCCCGTGCTTGTTCCCCCCAGAGAGGGCCTTCCCGCTCCCCACGCCGCGGCGCCCGGACGCTCTTAGCCTGCCTGTCCGACTTCCCCCTGTCCAGCCCTCGGTCCCTGAGCTGTGGCCCCGCTGCGGCCCGGCACCATGGGCAGCGAGCAGAGCTCCGAGGCCGAGAGCCGACCCAACGATCTGAACTCCTCAGGTCGGTGCCCTCCTCTGCCACCCTCCTGAGCCGGCCCTGTGCGTGCGGAGCGGGCTGGGGCCAGTGGGGCCCGGGACGGTGGACTGGTCACGCCTGGGAAAGCCCTCATCATGCTTCCATTCAAAACAAAAAGTGACCATCTGTCCCTAAGCTTGTGATTCCCCTAGACAGGCCTGGGCGCCCTGCCCACTATTTATTCCCCGAACAGCCGTGTGTCCCAGCTGCAGTCCACTCTTGAAAAGACGCCTTCATTAATTTTTGGCTCTAGGACTCAGCGACGGACGGACTGAGTCCTGGACGGGGACCGCTGAGCACAGGCTCTGTCTTGAAAATGGAGCTGACTGGTTCCTCTTGAGCAGGCGTGTGTGGTGGCTGCACGACCTCAGAACCCTTAGGTGCAAACGCCTGTGGAAGTGGGTTTTTTTGTTGGCCTCCGAAGCTGTCTTGATCATTGTTCTAGTGTTGCAGGAGCTGACGGGGGACAGCAGACAGTGGTCGTGTTCTCTGTGTGTCGTTCTTAGTTTCTGAAGTGGAAATGGAAGGATTTTATAGTGCTTGGAAAAGAGCGAGCGTTCACCATATACAACAGCTGGGGTGTAATTATTCCTTGTTTGATTACCCCGGGACAACTGGGATTTCTGATGGATAAAATAACTCTGCGCTTGTTAACTGCATTGGTCAAACCGGGGACCTAACAGGTACCTGTGGCCTTAAAATTGCTGGGTATTTCTGCCAAGCAAAATCTAGCAGCAACCCTAAGGGTCTGCGTTCACCCTCTCTGGGGTTAACCTGCAAGGATGATTTTTACTGGTGAACAACATCAATTAATTTTCTATTTCTTTGGGAGGCCCAGAAGCCCCATCTCTTATAATAATAATGCCCCTCTCCCTAACTTTTTGGTCTCCAAGTGAGCCCAAAGTTAAGTTTGGGGGAAGAGGTGTGGCATCTTTTAAAAAATATACTTCCTTGCCCAGGAACCCACAGCAAAGGCCAGCTTCTGGTGTTGGAGCTTGCCTGTTCCCTGCATGGTGCACGCTTGTGTTGGATCTTTAACTGTGCTTTATGGAAGAGGTCATTAAGTCCCTCTCTCCCTGGACTGAAGGGAGGATGGGGGGGTGGGGGACACGGAATCACACACTTGGTCTGTGACAGGGAAGATTTCTGGCATTGCTGTCGAAAGATGTGACTAACGGCCTAGAGTAAGCTTTTCTCAGAGGACAAGTGGCAAAGATTTTTCCAGAAGATGCAGTAGCTTCGGATCACACCCTGTGATGAGGCTGACTGGAAACCCTTTAACAGGTCGATACACACCCCAACCAGGAAGGTCCTTGAAGGCTGTTTCAGCGTAGAGCATCCTTGATAGTTTGGATGACTTTGCTCTAAATGGATTACCTTCTCTGCAGGAACGGGCAGTTGACCTGCCTCTGGGACAGTCCTGTAGAATTTTTGCTTCCATGGGGCCTGGTGATTATTTCTGACCCTGTTGGATCAATGTTGAAACTTCAGGGTGAGGGATTGGAGGTAGTGGGCCCACCATCCTGTGTTTGAGAGCATGAGTTTTCTCTTGACTGGGGTCTATTAAATTGTCAGGCCTTCTGGGAGATAGCTTGACTATCCCGTTGTGGCTCGCACTGTGTTCACTGACTATACATCAACCTGCGGTTCCTTTTCTCTTTGCTTTTTAAAAAGATTTATTTATTTTTATTTGAAAGGCAGATTTTTATAGAGAGGAGAAGAGACAGATCTTCCATCCACTGGTTCCCCCCTCAAATGACTGTAACAGCTAGAGCTGAACCAACCGTAAGTCAGGAGCCAGGAGCTTCTTTCTGCGTCCCCCCATGGTTGCAGGGGCCCAAGAATTTGGGTCATCCTCTTCTGCTTTCTCAGGTCATAAGCATGGAGCTGGATGGGAAGTGGAGCAGCTGGGACACAAACTGGCTAGTTTGATATGCCCACACGCCGGTTCCATTCTTTGCCAACTCCTAATATTGTTAACCTTGGACAATTTTGTGCCCTCATTTCCTCTTCCCTAAAAATGAGGATAGTTGTTGGTGGGCTCAGGAGAATCCAAGGAGAGATTTAAAAACAAGATCTGGGCCCGGGGTGGTAGCCTTACAAGCGCTGGAATCCCATATGGGCAACAGGTCATATCCCAGCTGCTCCTCTTCCCATCCAGCTCCTTGCATGCACCTGGGAAAGCAGGCAAGGTTGGTCCAGAGCCTTGGGATCCTGCACCTGCGTGGGAGACCCAGGAGAGGCTCCGGGCTCTTAATTTGGATTGGCTCAACTCCAGCTGTTGTGGCCGCTTGGGGAGTGAATCAGTGGATGGAAGATCTCTCTCCTCTGTATATCTGACTTTGCAATAAAATAAATAAGTCTTTTATTATTATTATTATTATTATTATTATTATTGGAAAGCCGGATATACAGAGAGGAGGAGAGACAGAGAGGAAGATCTTCCATCCGATGATTCACTCCCCAAGTGAGCCGCAACGGGCCAATGCGCGCCGATCCGATGCCAGGAACCAGGAACCTCTTCCAGGTCTCCCACGTGGGTGCAGGGTCCCAATGCATTGGGCCATCCTCGACTGCTTTCCCAGGCCACAAGCAGGGAGCTGGATGGCAAGTGGAGCTGCCGGGATTAGAACCGGCACCCATATGGGATCCCGGGGCTTTCAAGGTGAGGACTTTTAGCCGCTAGGCCACACTGTCGGGCCCAAAATAAATAAATCTTAAAAAAAAATCTGTTTGTGTTTGTGGGTGCTGAAAACAATATTTTTAATTGCCTAAGTGTTGGTAAGTGTTAAACCTTTCTGTAATGCGAGTCTTAAATACCGTAGCCAAATTGGCTTTCCCATAATCCACCTCTTCCAAGCCCCCACTGAAGCACAGCTGTAGCTTGTTGTGTCCTGACTACTTCCCTGTGGTAACCACTCTGAAGGCGGCTTTGGTGAGACTGAGGCGGCCTACCAGCCAGCCGCTGCTGAGCAGGGTTGTTATTTATTTTTTTTTTCCAGTGGCTCCTTCTCCGGCCAAGCACAGAGCCAAGATGGATGATATTGTGGTCGTAGCCCAGGGCTCTCAGGCCTCACGCAACGTCAGCAATGACCCGGATGTCATCAAGCTACAAGAGATTCCGACCTTCCAGCCCCTTTTGAAAGGTAAGGATTGCTTCTTGCCGCAGTGAGTCTGAACTGCAAGGTCCCGCGGCTCCACTGCCCTGTCCCCAACAGGTCCCGTGCCTTCCCTTCTCAGCTCCTCTGGCTTTTGGCTTTCATGGCATCTTAGCGAAGCCTTCCTTGATTGTGGTGTTTAACCGTGCGGCCCCTTGCCCTACTACAGATTGGCGTCCTGTCTGCTTTGGCTTGGATGTGAGCTGCACCATAGCAGGCCTTTTCTGTTTGGTTCACGGTTGAGTCCCCAGCTCTGGAAATGGGGAAATAGTGGCTAAGGAAGGGAGATGTTGTTGGGTTTGGTCATTCCCTGCTCTCATTTGTGCTGTGGGTTAAAGATTGGTGAGTTCAAGCCTAGAGGAAAAGCCTCCCTTACCACTGATACATTTGTGACTGATGCTGGCTGCTGAGAGGAGAGAGACCCATCTTGGTTAGGTGGTGGAGAGCGTTTCTCTTAATTCAGCAGTGTTTCTGCCTTTGGTTCCCCCCCTCCTCCGCACATCCGAATACAGAACACAAGACCCTGTTTCCCTAACCTGTGTCTCAGGGTGTTGCTTGTTGCTATAACTGGGTAGTTTATAAAGAAACTCTCATATTCCTGGAAGTTCAAGAACATGGCAGTAGTGTCTGGAACCTCCCTGTTGGTCCAAAACAGAGAGAGACCACGAGTCACTTTTGGCAAGATGGAGCTTGCTAAGTTGGGTTTGGTTTGTCTTCTTCCTCTACTAAAACCATGAATGCAGTCATTGGCTCCACCTGCATGATCTCATCTAATTAGTTTACCTCCCAGAGCCCCCACGGCCAAACCCACTAGTACAGGACTGGAGCTGAAGTTTCAGCATGCTTTTTTGGAGGGAACGCACACCGAGGGCGTAGTCATGTGGTGTAATATGGCGTAACCTGAAACACCCTAAACTTACATTGCCTTATACACATACTTCTTTTTTGACATCATTAAATGTGATTGACGTCTGGAAGATCAGATAGCTAGCAAACAGACTGAACTAGACCCTTCGTCACTCATGTCACTCCTGTGCTAGTTACACTCTCCCTCACTGTACTTAAAATCATTGGTGCTTTCCAAATGACATATAGAACCCTTTCTGCTGCTTCCTCTGTTTTACAGATGAGGAAATGCAAGCTTTTAGTCTCTTCCTTAGAGTTAGGCCCATTCACGAAACACCGCAGTACATCTTTTTTTCCATGGTATTAGTGTTGATTATTCTGGGGAATGATGCAGTTCTCCGAAGAAGCCAATGTTAGTGAAATTTCTGTATCCATATATCCTTGTGCAGTCAGATTAGTAGGCATCCTCTGTCTCCTTGGACATTTGAAGGAGGACAGCTCCGTGCCTTGAGGAGCTGCCCACAGTCACAGTTTTCATGTGACTATTTCTTTCTTATAATCTACATTTTAGTTCTGGGTGGGGTATGTGTGACCAGTTCTTTGCTTTAGGAAAAGTTTAAAGCCAAAACAATTTTGAGGCATATTTAATAATTTCCTAGGATTCATGTGTTTGTTTGTTTACTAGAGAGAGTGATAAGGAAAGGGTTGGAGAAATCGCTCTTACATCTGCTGGTTCGCTCTCCAAATGGCCACCACAGTCAGTGCTGGGTCAGGCCAAACAGGAACCTGGAGCTCCAGCCTGGTTTCCCACACGCGTGGCGAGGGCCCAAGTACTTGGACCATATTCTGTGTTCTCAGGGAGCTAGATCAGAGGTAGATTATTCAGGATTCAAACTTGAACTCCAACATGGGGTGTCAGCAAGTGGTGACTTGGTCAGCTATGCCATAACACCAGCCCCTGAGATTAGTTTTTGTAATAACAAACTGACTAGTAGGAAAAGAATTGGAGGAGTACGGACACTTGCTTAGAAAAGATAGGCAAATGAGGAAAATAGGGTGGAAATAGTGTCTGTGATTATGATGTTAATAGTGAGTTAATCAGAGTACCTCTGCATGATAGCTATTATTTTTTTTTCCGTTTTATAGATTAACACGCTGAGGCTCTGAGTTCTAAGTCACATGGTTATGGTGATAGTCCGTGCTAAAGGTGTTATCTAGTTGCAACCATTCTGTGCATAGTGTGAGACTACTTCTCAGTCTAGCACTGTAGCACTGCCATGATGAAAACCACGAGGCTGTAGGCATGTGCTGGTGGGTCGAGGTGCTTGCTGCCCGGCCTCCTGGTTGGCATCATTCTGCCTGGTCATGTAGAGCCCTGCCCTCCGCCCGCTGCCCTTGCCGAGGCCACTCATCACTGTCGCTTTTATACGCCGATCGTCCTTCCTCCCTCTCCTGCTTTCAGGGTGAGGCTATTTGTTCCAGTAGTAAAATGGGCCACACAGTGAAGGCTGTGCCCCCCAGGTTTGAGTTCAGAAAGCTTTTATTCAAGTTAATGACAGTTTATTCTTCCAAGACAATATAGTCCAGCATTGCACAGAGTTCACTATTGTTCCAGAATGTCATATGATGTAATGCTGATGCTGGTGGGTGATCTGCAGAGGCAGTGGCTGGGCGAGGTTGAGCCTATTTGGATGACTGAGGTAATGTTTGCATTTTAATAAGCAAGCAGATTGTTTCTTTGGTCTTAACCCTTTTGCATAAATATGGCGGAGTGTGATTTATGCTCTGCAACCTAAATAGCTATTCCTCTTTTAAGGCAACGAGATTTCTGTTTTTCATGGCAGTTTCTGAATTGGCAATTTATTTTGGTGCATGAAGCGTTTATTGTGGAATGAAATGTTGGAAAATCAGAAAGTAGCAATCAATGGCCATGACAGAACACAAAAGCTAGAAGTAGATCTGATGTAAGATTCCTAGAGGTTTAACAAGCCCTATAGATACCTTATTTAAAATTCAACCTCTCATATTTTTTAATGAGCCCCACTGTATTTTACGTCATTCTATAGGAATGAATGTTTAAAATGTTTGTATTGTACTTATTAATTTTTAGAAATAGTTATTCTGTTCACTCCAGCATATGAATATATGCATCCACACACACGCAACATTCTTTGCTACTGACCCATCATTTTTGTTAGCGACCTTGCATGTAGCATAAGAGCTGGTGTTGTCTTGCTACAGAAGGAAGGGACTGCTCCTGTTCCCAGCAAGGGAAGTCAGGCGGATGCAGCGTAGATGCCTGCGTCATAGCATGCGGCTTCGTTGGGAATCCTTTGGTTGGTTGGTAAGGACGTGATGCATGTGGAGTAGATTTTGATGATTACAATGAGCCAGGGGCTTTTCTTTTTGTTTCCTAATGTAAATCTTGTTAAATTTAAAATTCTGTTTTATTTGAAAGGCAGAGAGAAAGCTACAAAGGTACAGATGGAAAGAGATTTTTTTTTTTTTCATTCACTGGTGTATGCCCCAAATGCCCAACAACAGCCAGGGCAAACCAGGTCAAAGATGGGAATCTGGAACTCCATCCCGGTCTCTGTCATAGGCGACAGGGAGCCAGCTACAGCTAGTTGAGCTGTCACCTGCTGCCTTCCAGGTGAAGCCTTCGCGGCAGTCTGGTGGGCAGTGGAGTACTGCACTCCAACAAGCGCTCTTTAGGGTATGCGTGTTCCGAGTGCCTGCTTCACGACTGCTGCCTGCTTCCTGGGGTGGAACATGGTCTCAGGAAACAGCAGTGCAGTCTGCTTGTGTGGAACATGGGGAATTAGAGCTGGAGGTTGCAAGTGGACAAGAATGAAGTGATAGGAAAGGCGGATACAAGAACATGAAAGAACCAGATTTCCTTGTGTGTGTGTGTTTTCTCCTATTGCAAGAGGGCCTACGTCATTCCCTTGGGGTAATTCCACCATTAGATTTAATGTGTAATTACTACTTCATTAAACTTCCATTGGACCGGGGGTATCCTTCGAGTCAGGACTTTGCCCTCAGAGTACATACAGGTCCCAGATGACTCACTAAATGAGTGAGGAGCAAGATTTCTAGCCAAGTGTGGATCTATCATTTACTGGATATTCAGCTAAAGTATGATTTAAAATTCTCAAAGCCAAGCCAGAAAAGCATACCAAGGATTCACTTATTATCTACATCATTTTTAAAAACTTGTAGTTCTGAACTACTTCATAAAAAGTTGCTGTTCATACACACACATGAATGTAAACTGATAATTCATGTTTACTTCATTTTTTTCTTGTCCTTCTAATAAACCTTTAACTTCATTGCTTTTGGCTGCAGTATAGGCAGGTCTTTGCTTGTCTGGGTGCTTGAAGAGCCTAATTATTTGATGTGCATTTCTAATTTTTCCTTTATTGGCAGTTGGGCTTATTCCTGGCATTAATGCTGCTTCTCATATTGGGTTTTGGGTTCAAGTCCACCTCTGTAACAACTCCCAGTGAAGACAGATTTTTTGATAGACTTTGAAAAACTTGTTTTACTTGAGGCGGCATATGCTTGATGGCTTGCAACGTATAATGGCCTGCAAACCCTACAGTAGCAATAGTCAGTCCAGCTATGACCTTGTAGTGGCCACGGCTTGGACTCGGTACCCCTGCCTTCCGAGGGCTGGAACATCCCCGTCCAGAGGCCATGGCCACCAACCGATGGCCTCACCTGAAAGTGAAGACTGGCCAGCAGCAAGCACAGCCCGCTCAAGCAAGGGTGCCCTGTGGAACACCAAGAACTAGATTTCAGATGGCCAGTTTGTAATACCCTTCTGATGTATTCAGCTGTCACCCAGCCAGTAAGGGCAGGAAGGTCTGCGTTCACTACACATCTGTCTGCCTGCTGTCAGACCTAACCGTCACACGAGGGAATGGCGTGCCAGCAGAGGGGTGGGAGCGAGGCTCTTCCTCAGAGCCGTGGTCTGCTCCGAAAGGCTTAAAGGTGACCTCTGGCCCCAGGGTTGACCCAGAGTGGATTTCCTCCAAACAGCATGTTGAAAGAGTTAATAACTTATTTCTGATTACGTTGTATTTGTGTAAGAACTCTTCAGTTTGCCTTTCACATAAAAATTCTCAGAAAGTTGGTTACAGAGAGGAGAAGGGACAGAGATCTTCCTTCTGTTGGTTCACGTCCCGAACAGCTGCAGCGGCTGGAACTGATACGAAATGAAGCCAGGAGCTTCTTCAAGGTCTCTCACATGGGTGCAGGGGCCCAGGCCCTTGAGCCGTCCTTTGCAGCTTTCCCAGGCCATAAGCAGGGAAATAGAAGGGAAGTGGAGCAGGCAGCACATGAACCTGTGCCCATATGAGATACAGCACTGTAGGTTGGGGCTTAGCGTGCTACGCCACAGTGCCAGCCCCTTCAGTTAGCATTTTAAACACAATTGTTAACCAGAAGAGTGTTAGACTTACTTGCTGGAGTGGAAGTACACATCAGGTGTATGGTTGTTTTGAGCCGCAAGAGAAGGAGCCTCATCTTACCGGCCTCCCCTTTTTCTCAGTCTAGCACATCTCCGTATGTCTGCTTTTGTTCTGGTTTCTTTCCCTTACCCTGTGAAGGCATCAGCTCCTTTCTGAGACTTAGTGCCTTGCTGTTTCACTCTTTTCTTCATTTGTTGGGACTTTGCTGCTGTCCTTCCTTCATGTCTAGCACCCAGCATGAACTTCTCGTGTTCAGATACGCAAGTATTGCCCTATTTCAAACAGAACAGACCTTGCCCCTCTTGACTGCTGTGCTTACTCTTGGCTTCTCTGCTTGGCCGCTGCGTGCTGTCCCTGTGTCCTTCCTCTCTGTTCTGGAGGGCCTCGTGGGGAGGCTCACGTTTATATTTACCATTCCATATCTGCTGCTGCTTTGGAGGGTCACTACCAGTGTCCCCTTTGCTTGGTGAAACCTGTTTTTTGCCCACAACTTCCTCTTTTCCCCCACACTGAGAAGTTTTCCATCTCACTTATTCAGTGTCCCTCCTTTTAGCTTCACAGTGTACCCTGGTTTTTCTGTTGTCAACCTGCTCACCTGCTCAGCATTTGGGCTGTGCTGTTGTAGAGCACCATGGTGCCGGGGGTTTTGACATCAGCCGTTTTAGATGATTGTGAGTCTGCACTGTCAGCCGGAACTTCCTGTCCCGCTTCTCCAGCTGTGAGCTAATCAGCGTATCCAAGTGGTGTTTTCTTCATCATGCCTTATGTCCTAATCACGTATTTATTAATTTCATTAATTTATTTCTACAGACTTTTTTTTGTTAGGTGAATAATGTACACTTTTAAGAGAATGCTCTGCAGTTGTTGGGTGTAGTATTCTGTGATTATCAGGTGAAGGTGGGGTTGACAATATTCAAATCTGATTTTTAAAATAAGATTTATTTATTGGAAAGACAGATTTATGAAGAGAAGGAGAGAAAGATCCTCCATCCCGCTGATTCACTCCCCAGGTGGTCGCCGTGGCTGGAGCAGAGCTGATCTGAAGTCAGGAGCCTGGAGCTTCTTCCAGGTCTCCCACACGGTGCAGGGTTCTAAGGCTTTGGGCCGTCCTCGACTGCTTCCCCAGGCCACAAGCAGGGAGCTGGGTGGGAAGTGGGGTGGCTTGGATTAGAACCGGCGCGCATATGGAATCCCAGATGTACAAGGCAAGGATTTAACCACATGTATCTTTCATTTTTTAATTTTATCACTGAAAGAAAAATGTAAAAATATTCAGTTTTGATTTGACTGTCTATTCCTTTTATTGTGTCGGTTTTTGCTGTGTGTGTATATATATATATACACACATTGAATATATATATATACACATCTATATATATATCGAAATCTGTATGGTACATATACAATAATAATTAATGTTGATTCTTTCATGATTGAAAAAGCTTCCTTTTTCCTTTGCTGTTCCTCTGTCGTGGGTCTTTTTTGGTCTTATGGTACGTTAGTCATTTCAGTTTGCCTTTTTTTTTTTCTCCAAAAAATGGTTTATTTTTGTTGGTGAGTCAGGCAGAGATCTTTGGCTTACTGGTTGGCTCTCCAGATACCCGCAACAGCCAAGCCTAAGCTGGGACTGCACCAGGAGCCCGGAGTCCCATCCAGGCCTCCTACAGGAGTGATAGGGGCCCACATACTTGTAATATCATCTGCTCTCTTCCAGCTTGCAGCCTGGCTGAAGTTAGTTTGGAAGTGGAGGCACCAGGACTTGAAATAGGCACAGTGGTGTGGGACATGCATGGCCCAAGCAGTGACTTCAACAGCTGTGTCAAATTCCTGCCCATTTTTTTTACACTTGCCGTTTGCATAGTATATGTTTATATTTTTCAATCAATTTTATCTGCTTATGTCTTTCAGGTGCCTATCTTGTAACTGGTATGTGGTGTGAGCTTGCTCCCATATCTAGGCTGACCGCTTTTTCTTTAGTTTGTAGGCTGGTGTGGTCAGGTTGAGGTCTGCAGTCTTGCTCTCCGTAGTGGTCTGTGCTGTGTGCTTTAGTTCCTTTCATATTCCTTTTCCTCCCTTTTTGGATCAGTTGAGTATTTTCCAATATTCCATTTTAGTTCTTTTGTGTGTTGGTTAAACCTTTGCATTATTTTTTTAGTAGCTTCTCTGAAAGATTATAGTTTCTCCTTTAGTATTCATGGTTTACTCAGTTATTATTGTATCACTTCACATAAAACATGAGATCTTACCTTCGTGTCTTTTTGCTACACATGTCAAATGTTATGCCTACATTGGGAATTGTACCGTGGACTTTATGCACACATGTATGATTTTAGACATTCATATTTTGCAAGAATTTAAGAGAAGAAAAGCTGTGTATACAGTCATGTTTTTTCATACAGCTTCCACTTTCTGAATTCTTAATTCATTTGTGCAGATTTCCATTTCCATTTTGTTATTTATTTTTAACCTGAGGAATTTCTTTTATAAAATTCTATTTTTATTTATCTGAAATTGTCATGTTTTTTTCTTTGCCCAGTTTTGTTATAATACTATTTTTGGTAGTAACTAGTACATTTCTTTTGCAGTTCAGCTTTTGCAGAGGTAGCTGTGATATCCTGTGAAACTT
This sequence comes from Ochotona princeps, assembly GCF_030435755.1. Classification (NCBI taxonomy): domain Eukaryota; kingdom Metazoa; phylum Chordata; class Mammalia; order Lagomorpha; family Ochotonidae; genus Ochotona; species Ochotona princeps. Next base: position 17,861,421 of record NC_080858.1, on the reverse strand, counting down.
CTGTTTTCAACCCACTTTATTTCACCATTTTTCATCTGTATTGATGTTTCTTTTTGGGTTATTCTGTGATGGTTCCTAGTAGTGATTTCCTGGTTTCTGTCATTTCTTCCACACTTGCCGCTTGACATTCAGCTGTAAGAAGGAGTTTTCGTTTTCTTGCACGCCTGAAGCCGGTGCGGAGCAGTGGACTGTTGCTTCATTCCGGGAGTTAGGGTCTGTTTCTGACATGGATCCTATTCAGCCTCAGTGCTCCAGGCTTGGCCAGGAGCAGCACCTTCAGTATAATTTTCCACATTCTTTTGCCATGTTCCCCTTACTCTTTTGAATGTGTCTTTGTTGCTGGCACAGTGTAATGTTACAGACTTAATCTTGTCCTTCCCTGGTGCCAGCCTTAGAATCAGACATTTCTTCTCAAAGTAGCCCTGGGACCTAGCACAATGGTTTAATTGACTAGCCCTTCCCTTGCAAGCACCAGGATCCCATGTGGGTGCCAGTTCATGTCCTGGCTGCTCCACCTACCATCCAGGCCCCTGCTTGTGGCTCGAGAAAACAGTTTAGGACGGCCCAAAGCCTTGAAACCCTGCATTCATGTGGGAAACCTAGAAGAAGCTCCTGACTCCTGGCTTCGGATTGGCTCAGCTACAGGTGTTGCAGCCATTTAGGGAGTGAATCAGCAGATGGAAGATCTTTCTGTCTTTCCTCTCTGTAAACCTGTCTTTCCAATAGAAATAAATAAATCTGAAAGTAGTCCTGGTTCTTTCTGTGGTGAGTAGATCTAGTTGGGAAAATAAACCTGTGCTTATTTATCTTCTATGAAGATGATGAGTGATACTAATATATTCCATGTTTTTGGTCTATAGACTTTAATTTTTATCAAATACTTCGGCAGTTATGTCTTCCAGTACTTTTTTGCCCTTGTCCCTACCTTTCTGTGAAAACTCAGTTTCCATGTTAGACCACTTGAAGTTTTTTCAAAAGTCACTAACAGAACTTTGAATTTTTAGCTAAATTTTCAGAGATTTATTTATTTGAAAGGCAGAGTGATACAGTGATATCTTTCAGCCAGTGTTCATGCCTTAAATCCCTATCCCAGAAAGAGTTCCTGGCTCCTGGCTTTGGATCGGTGCAGCACCGGCCATTGTGGTCACCTGGGGACTGAGTCGTTGGACAGAAGATCTTCCTCTCTGTCTCTCCTCCTCTCTGTATATCTGACTTTGCAGTAAAAATTAACAAATCTAAAAAAAACCTGAATAGTGTACAAATCTACAATTCATCTTCAGCTTTTTTGCTTTTCCCAAAACCTCATATAAAAATTGTTTGATTTTTAAACATTGACATTTGAGACTGAAATGTTTATTTAAGAAAACTGAAACTTACTTTCTGTTCCCAGAATTTAGCAAAAAATAAAATTTGTTACATGATTCTACAGTTTCTACAGATTTTAACTGATTAATAGATTAACTTGCTGCTAATTTTATGTTGAGAATTTATAATCCATAAAGTTTTTCACTTCTGGCCAGAAATGAAAGTCACATGCTTTTAAAACTGTATATTTGGATATTCATGTATTCATTTAACCAAGTTCATTGACTGATTGCTGTTTATCAGGCACTGTTAGAGTGAGGCTATGAAAGCAAGACAGCTGCAGGACCTACATTGTGATGTAGTGGGCTAGGCTGCCGCTCGTGACACTTGTGTACCATCTCGGAGTGCTGGTGTGAGTCCTGGCTTGCAGTCCAGCTTCCTGTGAACACACCTGGGAAGCCAGTGCAAGATGGACCAAGTGCGCTGGCTCCTGCTGCTCCCTGTGGGAGACCCAGAGGACGTGCCTGGCTTCTGGCCTTGACCTGGTGTACAGCTGGCTGCTGCAGCAGTTTGGAGAGCTAGCCAGGAGATGAAAGATCTCTTTCTATCTCTGTCTCCCTGCCTTTTAAATAAATCAGTAAGTCGCTACAAATGAAACCCAAGAAGCCAAAACAGAATTCCTTTTCTTGGAGAGCTCCTGGACCAGTGCAAGATTCTGTGTTGTTCACAGATAAATTGTGGTTTAACCTGACAAGTGCTGTGTGCAATCCTGTAAGGGAGCCTTAACGCTGGATTAGCTTGTTCTGCTTAAGAGAGAAGCAGAACAACTTAAAAGGATTGGTTTTTCGTGGTCATGATGATGACTATTACTTCCAGAACTTCTTTGTGCATAAGAAAGTAGATGGAGAGATGTTTTGTTTTATATGGTGAGAAAAACATATATTTAGAGTTAGGAGCTGGACTCACTTTAGATGATCCCATGTTCAGGAGCAGGTCTCATGTCTGTCACACCTTGTCTGATGTGCTTACGGGCCCTGAGATCCACAGTGAACCCAAGTGGGCTCCGGCCACGGGGAGCTTGGTGATAGTGTGGACCTTCCCGCACTGCCTTCTGGGTCTCAAAGCCTTTGGTTTCGGGAGGGGCAGGCACTTCCTTCGCTTTGGGCTCCATCTTGGTGACAAGACCAGAAATGCTTTAAAATGCTGATAATTGGGCCCCAACTCAGATTGATTCGGTGCATGTTGGTGTTAGGTATCTAGAAGTGAATCGGGAATTCCAGAGAATTCTGAAATGGGTCCACTAGCCACGCTGAGGACATTTTGATCTCTAGAAGATTATGAACCTGAATCCCACTTGAGAACTGTTCGGTCATTTAATGGTGTTAAGACAATTTTTAAAGGGACATGGTTGTTGATACAGTATTTTGACATCTTCTGTTAGGTTTTACTATTTTTAGATGATCTCTCTTTAATGGCTACGTTAGACTTTTGATTGATTGAGAATCCATTGTAGAGGACTGGTAAAAATGTAGTGACAGAATTTTTTTAAATTAAGATTGCATTTCTAAAAAAAAAAAAAGTTTTTCTGTCAATATTTAGTTCCATGGTAAGGCAATGACATGCAAAGTGGTATTTTAAAAAATGAGTTTATCTAGATAATTATTGGCCTCTGAATGAGGATAATGATTTATAGAAACTTTAAACATTTTTGTGAGTTTATGAAAATTTCATTGACAAACATGCTGCTGTGAGTTTCAGAGTTTTTAGAGCAATTTGGCGTTACTTTGTTTATTCTTACAACTGAAGATTTCTTTAAATTTATAGTTCAGATGTTAGTATCTTGTATTTCAGTATCTCACGTTAATATGTATAGTTATAAGAGAAAGTAAATCTCCTTGTGAAGAGTTAAGATTTCTGTAGGCTGAAGATAAATTGTGACATATTTCAATGCTAATAGACACTAGTTTTTTTTCTCATAATTTGCTTTTTTTTTTTTTAAGATGGCTTCCCTTTCATGTAGCTGAGTTTAAAAGCAGTCTTGTTTTTAACACACTTTTGCCACTAGATGTCACTAGACTAAAATAATTGGTAAGCTAGCTCTAAGCATTTACTCTGTAGCATTTTGAGTAAAACCAGGCCATAACTCACTGGTTGGAAAATATGTTTTGGCACATTAGTAGTTCATAATTACATATTTTAGTGTTAATCAAGACAGAACAGAAAGATAACTGGAAACTTTAGTTTCCTGAGTTTTTGGAGGGAAAAGTATTTTTCAGTTTATCAGTGAATTCAAGGAAGTATTCATTAGAACCCAGATTTCTTGAGAGTTGGAATTTTGTCTTAAATTTCATCCAGCTCCCTGTTTGTGGACTGGGAAAGCCATGGAGGACAGGCCAAAGCCTTGGGACCCTGTACCCGCATGGGAGACCTGGAAAGAAGCTCTTGGCTCCTGGCTTCAGATCAGCTTGGCTCCAGCTGTTGGCAGCCACTTGGAGAGTGAACCAACACTATCTGTCTCTCCTTCTCTATATAAATCTGCCTTTCAAATACAAATTTAAAAAACAAAATAAATTTAGAAATGTAAGAAGTCAGGGCTAGCACTGTTAAGTAGACTAAGTCACCACCTGTGGTACCAGCAGCCCATATAGATGCTAATGTGAGTCCTGACCACTCCGTTTCTGGTCCAGCTCCCTGCTAATGGCCTGGGAAGGCAGCGAAGGGTGGCCTAAGGCCTTGAGCCTTACAGCCACCCAGAAGCCCTGGCTCCTGGCTTCGGACCAGCCCAGCTCTGGCTGTTGTTGCCATTTGGGGAATGGGCCAACAGATAGAAGATCTCTCAGTGTTTGCTTTTATCTCTGAAAATCTGCCTTGTAAAAATGATTGAATCTTAAAAAAAAGAGTAGGAACTCAAGGCTCTTGAATTTTAAAGAATTTAATTTATTTCAAAGGTTAAGAGCCAGGGAGACAGACACAAAGAAATCTTCATCTACTGATTGACTTCCTAAATGCCTGTGATAGCCAGGGATTGGCCAGCTCCAAGTGAGGGACTCCAGTCTTCCTACGGGGGTGGCAGGGGCCTGGGTCCTTGAGAGCCATCACCTACTGTCTAACAGGGTCACAGTACCAGGAGGCCGTGTCAGCAGCAGAGGAGCCAAGGCTTGAACCAAGCACTGATCTGGAAGTGGGTGTCCCACGTGGTGAGTTAATCATCAGACCAAACCTGCCCTTCAAGGTCCATGAATTGAAGGCTTTCACTTGGATTTAATATTTCTCAAGTCAGAGGAAAAAGACATTGAGGAAAGAATCATGCAGCATGATACCTTGTAATTTGTAAAAGTTCTAGAACTTGAAAACAGAGTGAAGAAGATTATCCTTCATTGTCAAGATGTACTGTTGTGATGTTGACCAAAAATACTCCCAGTACTGCTGTTTAAAAGAAAACACAGGTAGAGGGCACTTAGTAAGCAGGAAATAATTCATACTGATGATAATTTTAAATCAGAGAAAAAAATGTTTGAAACATTGCATAGAACAGCTGGTATTCTTCAGTGTTGAAAGTTATGAAAAGCAAGGCATGACTGAAGAATTGTCATAGATTTGACAAGACTAAGGAAGCATGTCGTGTGGGGTCGGGTTCTGGATTGCATTCTCAAATGAAAAAAGACATTAGTGGGCGAAATGGTACATTTAAATAGGAATGTAGTTTAGTTGATTTTGTTATGCTGGTGTTAATTTCTTGGCATCAGTAACTGTGCTGTGGTTACATACTGTGTTAATATTAAGGGCAGTTCTGCCATTGTGGCTGTTGGTACTGCCACTCAGGATCTGAGAAACATCCCTGCTGTGTGCTACAGTACCAGGAATGTGGTAGCTGCCATCACAGACTGCAAGGTGACTGGAATTCGGCTTCATGAGCCTGGGGAGGTACATAGTTTGGAGGCATAGGTCACCATTAAGCCACATCACCAGTGTCTAGGAGCCATTGCAATGTACACTCATGGGGATGACCTGAAGACCCTGATGGTGTTGATACAGCTGAAGGATCACATGGAGGTTCCACTTTCAGGCCCAGCTCAAACCGAAGCACAAGCAACTCCTCAGCCAACACCATACATCCTTTCTAATGAAAATGTCATCTAATGAAAGCTGCTCTGTCAAGCATGCCGGCACAAGAAACATGAAGAGGCATGGAAGGGTGATATTTACAAAAGAACACAGTGCCTCAGAAAGAAGTCAAAGGAATGATCCTAAGGAAACTCAGTGACATACACGAGAAAGAGACAGAAGTGATGATTACTAAGATTTACTTTTATTGGAAAGGCAAATTTACAGAGAGGAGAGCCAAAGATCTTCCATTTGCTGGTTCACTCCTCAAGTGGCCACAACAGCTATAGTTGAGCTGATCTGAAGCCAGGAGCATCTTCTGTGTCTCCCATGCAGGTGCAGAGTCCCAAGGCTTTCGGCCATCCTAAGCTGCTTTCCCCAATTTAAGCAGGGAACTGGATGGGAAATGAAACAGCTGGAACACAAACTGATGCCCATGTGGGATCCTGGCACTTGCAAGGCGGAGGATTAGCCAAGTAAAGTATTGTGCCTGGCCCATGACAGATATTTTCCATCTGCTGGTTCACTCCCCAGATGCCTGAAGTAGCCAGGGCTGGGCTGAGCTGAAATCAGGATCAGGAGCTTCTTCCAGGTTCCCGATGTGAGTGCAGGGCCCAAGCATTTAGGCCATGTGCCATTGCTTGCCCAAGCGCATTAGCAGTGAGTGGAATCGGTAGTGGAGCAACGGGACATGGACTGGTGCCCATATGGGTTGCTGGAGTCACGGGTGATGGTTTTGCCTGCTATGCCACAAATGCCAAGCCCCAAGAATGAATAATTTTAGTGTTAAAAAATCAGTGAAATAGGGCCTGGCACAATGGCTCGATTGGCTGATCTTGCACCTCCAGGCATGGCATTGCATTTGAGTGTCAGTTTGTGTCCTGGCTGCTCCACTTGCCATTCAGCTTCCTGCTTATGGGATGGGAAAACAGTGGAGGATGGTCCAAAGCCTTGGGACCTTGGCTCCTGGCTTCAGGTTGGCTGTGCTCTGACTGTTGCAGCCATTTGGGGGAGTGAACCACTGGATGGAAGATCTTTCATTCAGTCTCTCCTTCTCTGTGTAAGTCTGCCTTTCCAATAAAAAGAAATCTTTATTCAAAAAATTCGATGAAATAAAAAATTCTGGAGCTTCAATAGCAAAGTAGAGCAAAGGAAAAAATTTCTTCAAAAGTTTTTTTAAAAAATAATTCAGCTAGATAAACATTTTTAAAAAATTAAAAACAATGAAGAAATTATGAGCTACGTTATGCAGATTAAGTGAACAAGAGTTGCATTTGGGTATACCTGAGTGAGAAGAGAAGGAGAAAAGGGTTAAGAACCCATTTAGTAGAAAAGTAAATGGAAACAGGCTCGGCAGCGTGGCCTAGTGGCTAAGGTCCTCGCCTTGATCCCATATGGCTGCTGGTTCTAATCCCGGCAGCTCTACTTCCTCTCTATCTCTCCTCCTCTCAGTATATCTGACTTTGTAATAAAAATAAAATAAATCTTTAAAAAAAAAAAGTAACTGGAAACACTCTGGATTATTCAAAGAGATAATGACATCAGACCTAAGGAGCTCAAAGGACCCCAGCCAGACTCAACTAAAAATGGAACTCAGAACTGTCAAAGCGATGAGACTCCTGAGAGCAGCAAGTGAAAAAGAACTCCGATAGAGAGATGAGAATGTTACGCTAACCACGCACTCCTCAGGAATCGTACAAATCAGAACAAAAGTGAGGCGATGCATCTGAAGTTTTGAGAGCAAAAAGCTGCCAGTCAAGAGCACTGTACCCCAGAGCTGTCCCTCAGTGAGGGAGCGCAAGATTTTCCCAGGTCAGCAGAAGCTGAGGCAGTTCACCCCTCCAGAGCTGCCCAGCAAGAATGGGTAAGTGAATCCTACATTAGGAATCAAAGGATTGTAACAGTTACCAAGAAAAACACAAAAGTACAAAAGTTACTAACAAGATAAGCAAAGCAGAATCATTGACAGAAAACTACCAAAAACACAAAGATGAATATTAAGCAGAAACAATGAATATGTAAAGCAATTAGTAAGCAACTAACAAAGTAACCAGAGTTAATTTTTAGCTATAAGTGATAACTTGTAAACAACGAAACAGTTGGGGCTGGCACTTGGCATAGACTTAAGTTTGCTGCCTGAGCCAGAATCCCATATGGACACTGGCTTGAGACTTGGCTGATTGACTTCCCATTCTGATCCCTGCTGATGTGCCTGGGAGGCAGCAGATGGCCCGGTCACTTGGGTCCCTGCCTCCATGGGGGAGGCCTGGATGAAGCTCCAGGCTCACTTCTCCCTGCCTCAGCCCTAACCATTGTAACCATTTGGGGAGTGAACTATCAGAAGGAGGAGCTCTGGTCTGTCTCTCTCACCACCACTCCCCGCCCCTTGCCTTTTAAATAAATAAATGTTTCAAAAGCGAAGTGAACGAATTAAATCCCCCAAAATAGATACCTGCTGGCCAAATGGATTTTAAAGTGGACATCTAATGGTATGCTGCCTATAAGAAACTGACTTTATGCGTATAGGCTGAAAGTGAAGGGGTAGAAAAAGATATTCCATAGCAGTAGAGACCAAAATTGAATAGGAGTAACTACTTATTTCAGACAAAATGTATTAATTTTAAAAATATTGATTTAGTTTCATTTGGAAGGCAGACTTACAGAGAAAAGGAGACAGAGAAGGTTTTCCATTTGCTAATTCACCCCTTCCTCCCAAATGATGGCAACAGCCAAAGCTGAGCCAGCTGAAGCTGGGAGCCAGGAGCTTCCAGGTCTCCCAGTAGGTGCAGGAGCCGGAGGACGTGAGCCATCTTCCACTGCTTTCCTGGACCATAAGCGGAGAGCTGGCTCGGAAGTGGAGCAGCCAGAACAGACACTGGCGCCACAGGGAGGAGGATCAGCCCTTTGGGACACTGCAGAGCCCCTGTAAAACAGATTTTAACCTGTAAAAAGAGAGTTTTTATATATTGATTTTAAAAAATCAATTCAGCAGGAGGACACAAGAGCTATGAATATATACACAAGACTTCCCCATTACGTAACACGTGTATTGTTAGATGTGAAGGACAAGATAAAACTCCAGTACAGTGATAAAACTCCAGTACAGTAATCGTTTGGATCTTAAATGCTCCACTGTCTTTGGTGGACAGATCACGCAGACAGAATCAACTAAGATACATCAGCATTGAACCTGTAGTAATACTATGGAGTAAATGGATCTAACAGATGTTTGCAGAACATTTCATCCAACAGCTGTAAAATATACAGTGTTGTCATCAGCACGTGGGGCATTTTCCAGGATACATCATATGTTAGGTTACAAATCAAGTCTCAGTAAAATTTTAAAAATCAGAGTCATATCACATATGTTCTTGGATCACAAGGGAATAAACTAGAAAACATGTATGAGGAGAATACTGAAAAATTCATAAGTATATAGAAATTGAACAATATGCTGTTCAGTGACCAAGAAATCATTGAACAAATTAAAAGAAAAAAATTCCTTGAAACAATTTAAGATATATCATGCCCAAGTCAAATTTTCATTTGACAGATTTTTATAGAGGGAGGAGAGATAGAGGGTCCTCCGTTTGTTGGCCATCCTCTGTCGCTTTCCCTGTCCATGCACAGCTGGATTGAAGTGGAGCAGTGGGGACACGAACTGGCACCTGTATCCAGATGCTGACGCTGAAAGGCAGAGAATCGGCTTGTTCCGCCGTTGCGCTGGCCCCGTGGTTGTCATCCTCTCTGCTGTTGCTGTCGTTCATGTTTCTGTCACACGTACTATCAGACCAGAAAGCATTGCTGCTTATTTTTGCTTTCGGTGATGAGATGGCAACCTTTTTCCTGTAGAAGGCATGGTAGCAAGTATTTTAGGTTTTGTGGGCAGCCACTCTGGCAGCTTGAAAGCAGCACAGATGATACTTAACACAATACATATTAACGTATTCTAGTATAACATGATTTACCAGAGTGGGAGGTGGGTGAGCTTAGGATCTTGGGCCATAATTTGTTACCTCCCAGTTTAGACAGTTATTCATAGTGATTAAAAATAAGGAAAATGGGCCTGGCGTGGTAGCCTCGCAGCTAAAGTCCTTGCCTTGCACGCACCAGGATCCCAATTAGGCACAAGTTCTAATCCCGGCAGCCCCACTTTCCATCCAGCTCTCTGCTTGTGGCCCGGGTAAGCAGTTGAGGACGGCCCAAGGCCTTGGGACCCTGCACCCACATGGGAGACCTGGAAGAAGTTCCTGGCTCCTGGCTTTAGATCAGCTCAGCACCGGCCATTGCGGTCACTTGGGGAGTAAATCAGCAGATGGAAGATCTTTCTCTCTGTCTCTTCTCCTCTCATATATCTGACTTTCCAAGAAAAATAAAAAATTTTTTTCATCTCACATGAGTTTATTGCTCCAGGATAAGAAGTGTGGAGCATCAGGTACAATAATATATTGAAAAATCTAAGGAAAGGACTTAAAATTAGTTCGCAATAGATGATGAAGTATAAGCTGTTGTCAGTAAGGCAGTAAACAGCAAAGACTCTTCAGAATAGACTCACTGTGATTATTTTCAAAATGAGATTAACACTGTTTGAAGGAAAATGCCATAAAGGACAGAATGTCCGACGAAGACGAAAAATTAAGTGTGGGAATACTTGGGAGAAGTGCATTTTATATTTAAAATTGTGCCTTAACATTGTTCTGAAATGAAATGCTTGAAAAAGAAGCCAGCAGATATCACATCAGTAAATTGCGTTGTCACCCACAGGTCTGCAGTTTGATTTTACTCACTGCAGTTGGTACACAAGAAATATAAATTTTTATAAAAAATAAGGAGAACATACTTTGTATTTAACATTGTTTCTCCCATTTCTGCAGAGCTCTTATTTATGCAGATTAAACTTTCTGTTTGATACCATATTTCCTTTGCTTGGAGAATTTGCCTTCAACCTTTCTGGCAGCATTATCTGTTCATAATAAACTTTCAGTTTTTCTTGGTTTGAGAAAGTCTTTGAGCTTGTTTTGTAAGAGATTTTTTTTTTAAAAAAGTTTCACTTTGCTTATTTGAAAGGCAGAGAGAGGGAGAGAGAAGCAGAGGGAGGGCTTGCCTCCACTGGTTCTCTCCTGACAGAATCAGATAGATCTTCCTCTGGCTCTCCCAGGTAAGTACAAGGCGCTTCCTGGGGCATCCTCAGCCACTTTCCCAGGTGCAGAGTCAGGAACTGGATTGGAAATGAGCAGCTGGACACCTGTCAGTGCCTGTGGGGGATGTCATGTCTGCAGGAGGCAGCCCCTGAGAGATTGCCTTTCCTCCACTGTGTGTAATGTGTCTCCTGTATACTTTCATGATTTATGTTTCTCTTTTTAAAAGTTAAGATACTTTTTAAAAAGATTTATTTACTGTTATTGGAAAGGCAGGTTTACAGAGAAGGGAGATAGAGAAAGATCTTCCATCCATTGGTTCACTCCCCAAGCGGCCACATTGACCAAAGCTGAGCCGATCCAAAGCAGGAGCTTCTTCTGGGTCTCCCATCGGGTGCAGGGTCCCAGGGCCCTGGGCTGTTCTCTGCTGCTTTCCCAGGGTACAAGCAGGGAGTTGGGTGGGAAGTGGAGCAGCCAGGATACAAACTGGCACCCATCTTGGATCCTGGTGCATGCAGGCAGGGATTTAGCTACTAAGCCACTGTGCTGGGTCCAATTTAAGATAGAATTTAATTACCTTTGTTCCTGACAATAAAATTCTCCTGTTAATGTGCAGTTCTGTGAGCATTGAGAAATTTTGAATCTACCCTAACAATCAGGGTACAAGGTGTTGTATATTCCTCCAGAACTAGGGCCCTACCCGTTTGTTGGTTTCATGCCTCACCTCAGCCTGTGACCACCTTGATCAGGTTTTTATTACTATGATCTTAGTATTTTTGGAATATTACAAAAATGGGATCATGTGGTATTTCAGTAGCCTGTTGAGCCTGGTTCGTTTCACAAAACGTAATGTGTTTGAGATCATCCATGTGGTTGAATCAGCAGTTTGTTCCTTGGTATTGGGCCCATTATTTCATCTTGTGGATGTCATATGTCTATCTGTTTACCGGTTGAAGGGCATTTGAGTTGTCTCCGTCATTTGGCAATTAAAAAGAAAGCCACTGCAGCAAAACTTTTGTTGTAGTTATGATGTATGACAGGATTGCTTTTCTCAAGATTTTTACTTTTGAATATCCATTTTTATTGGAAAAGAAAATGTACAGAGAGGAGGAGAGACAGAAAGATCTGCTGTCCACTGGTTTACTCCCCAAAGGGCTGCAACAGCTGGAGCTGAGCCAATCCAAAGCTAGGAGCCAGGAGATTCTTCCAGGTCACCCATGCAGGTGCAGGGTCCCAAAGCCTTGGGTCATCCTCGACTGCTTTCCCAGGTCACAGGCATGGAGCTGGAAGGGAAGTGGAGCAGCCAGGACATGAACCATTACCCATATGGAATCCTGGTGATGCAAGGCGAGGATTTAGCCACCAAGCTACCACACCAACCCTACTTTCCCAAGATTTAATAAATCAGTTTATAGTGAAACTTCACTGTCAGCATTCCAGCTTCCTAATGTTCCATTCAGACTTGGCCATTATTGGGATCTTTTTTCAAAATGCAAATGTCTTTTATTCTGATCATGAAAGTAATGTGTGCTCGTTGTAAAAATCATCGAGCAGTATCTTCCATGGGCTAACTGTGTTTTGTGTAGCTTGATTTTGTCACTAAGCCTGCTGATTTAAAACCCTATCCTGCTCCTTTTTGTTCCTTTTCTGGTGGCCTCATGAACTGCACATAGTATTCTGGTGTGATCCAAGTCCTCTGCTTTGCTCTGCACGCTTTGTTCTTTAATATACCCAAGGTTCAGTAGTGTTGGCAGCCACATGCATTGGAGTCAAATGAGGTAAATGTAAAATCCTGACATCTCTCTCACATGTTCTGGTGTTAAACCATATATCCCCATCGTGTGTTTATCCTGCATTCATCTATAGTTTGGTGATAACCGTAGGGTGTGTTGCTTGCCTGTTTTTGAGGTTTCTATGGTTCATGTACTACAGGTAGCTTCATTGAAATGATTTAGGGGTGTTGAGTAGATAAGGGCATGCATAGGTGATACAGTACTTTATCTGTTAAGATTTTCATGTTCTAGGGGCTTCCCGCCTTTTGTATTTACTGTGAGGTAATGCTTGTTGTATCTTCACACCACTTTTGGGTTTATTGGTGTTGTGTTTCATATGTATATAATTAATGCCATATCTATTGTGATATCCTGTATACAATCCTATGTGTTAGGATATTGTAGCAGTATAGCACCTGTTTAAAAGATTGAGGTATTGTTCTGAAATGCCAAACTGCATCGTAGGTCATACTTCCCAGACTTATGGTGGCAGCGACCAAAGAGGTAAAAATCCCACCACTGAAGAGAGAGTTAGAAACTTGTGTTTGGAGATTTCCCTCAAACCTCAAACCTCAAATGAGATAACAGTGTCGTCATGGCCACTGATTTAAACTACATGAAATCAACAAGAACCACCACTGGCCCTGGATAATTAATATCCAAAATCCAAAGAAATAATGAAGATAAAATAAGTTTTGTCATGACATTTAGTTTGTTGTTGTTGTTTTGGAACTGTGGTCATTGAGCAATAGTAGGTGAGCCTACCCATAAGAACACTATGCCAGGCAATATTTCATATTTTTAAGGTTTATTTATTTTTATTGGAAAGGCAGATTTATAGAGAGATGGACAGACAGAAAGATCCTTTGTCTGCTGGTTCACTCCCTGAATAGGTAGGTAGGTGATGTTGAGTGCTATGTACGAAGATGGAGAGTAGAACAGGTTGGACAACTCTCCTGGCCAAGCTTTAGCAGCAGGTGTCTGGGTGAGTAGATGCACCACGTTGGACTGTGTCAACTAGTGGAACTTGGATGAATTTTCTTGAGCTTAAAGCAGTGAAACCAACAGCGGTCTCAGAACTATCAAAACGAACTATCAAAACCACTCAAGCAGTACCCACGGAACATTCTACTTCACACTGGGGATCCTAGGATGACATCAGGTGGATGTCCCCTACTGATATAGTTTGGCAGCTGGGGAGCAACCCCTCCCTTCCTCACCCAGCCTGCAGACAGGCTACCCAATGTGGTAGCCTAGTGGCTAAAGTTCTCGCTGCACATGCTGGGATTCCATATGTGTGTTGATTCGTGTCAGGGTAGCTCCGTTTGCCATCCGCTCCCTGTTTGTGGTCTGGAAAAGCAGTCAAGTAGAGCCCAAAGACTTGGGATCCTGTGCCCGCATGGGAGACTCTGTAGAGGCTCCTGGGTTTGGATAGACTCGGCTCTGGCCGATGTGACTGCTTGGGGAGTGAATCAATGAACGGAAGATCTTCCTTTCTGTCTCTCCGCCTCCGTGTATATCTGACTTGCCAAGAAAAATAAAATAAATCTTAAAAAAAAAAATCATGGTTTAGGTCCCTGTACCCGCATGGGAAAGCAGGACAAAGTTCTTGGCTGCTGGCTTTCATGTGACTCAGACCTGGGTGTTCCATCCATGTGAGGGGTGAACCAGGAAATGGGAGATTGATTGCTCTCTGTTGCTCTACCTTTCAAGTAAAAATGAGAGAGAGCAAGAGAGGAGAGGAGAGAAGCTGAGAGGAGGGGAGGGGAGGGAAGAAAAGAGAGAGCAGGAGAAGAAAGCTGGCATGACGGGGTGGCGGAGAGTTTTGATCTCGGTGCTGTTCTTGCCATTTCCTGGCAGTGAATGGGAAGAAACTGCAACAGAATGTCAAGACAGCCCCACACATTAAAAACATGAGATGAAAATGAAAAAACAAAGTTCCTAGATATGAACATAACTCTCTTTTGTTAGACAACTAAGCCATTCTTTCAGCAATGGTTGAAGCCAATCCTCCTCCAACTCGGACTAAATTCTGGCAAGAAGCTACAGTTCTGGGGCCTATTTATTTTGGCTTTGTTTTATCGCTGTTTGTACTTTGACATTCATTGAGTTACACTCGTTCAGCATGGGGACAGGATCCAGATTGTTGAGGCTGGTGCTGTAGTTTCAATTAGGGAACATCCCTAAAGATATGTGCACCACTGGCCATAATTTTTCCTAGACTCATATAAATAAATATATTTTTAATGAAAGTTACAGTTCTAATTAGTTTTGTATACCTCTGCCAGAATCTTTCTTGAGCCTAAGTCATGTTATGTGATTCTTCCTCAGTATGTTTGGTTGCTCTACCCTGTGTGCCAGGCTTAGGAATGAGTGCCTCAGCTTAGTACCAGGGTCTCTGGCAGCCTGCCTCTGTGGCCTCAGTGCCCGATGATTTTTATGTCTTGGACTTGAGGCTAAAGTGGATTCCTCCTTTGCCTGACTATCTTAACTCACGTTGCTGTACTAATGAACTCTCTTCAGGTCTGCTAAAATTTTAGCAACCTCTAAGATTTTATTTTTTAAAGATTTATATTTATTTTTTATTAAATTTATTCATTAATTACATTGTGTTGTAATTACATAGAATCTGGGATTCTCCCCCCACCTTCCCCTCATGGTGGGTTCCTCCACCTTGTTGCATAATCACAGTTCAAGTTCAGTTGAAATTCCCTCCCTGCAAGTATATGCCAAGCATAGAGTCCAACTACTTATTGGGTAGACCCTCTCTGGTCTGAGGGCAGAGACAGCAGAGTATCATCCTGGTCAAACAAAAGCACTAATATACCATCTGCAACAATTAACATCGTTATGGAATTAATTGACATGGTATTGAGCAGTCAACATGTCAAAAGATTTATATTTATTTTTAAAGAATTATATATGTGTGTGTACAGAGAGAAAGAGAGAGACCTTCCACCCGTTGGTTCACTACATAGATGGTCATGGTAGCCAGTACTGGACTAGGCTGAAGCTAGGAGCCTGGAGCTTCATCTGGGACTCCAACATGGACAGCAGGAACCCAAACACTTAGGCCGTCTGCTGCTGCTCTTCCCAGACCATTAGCAGGGAGCTGGATTGGAAGCAGAGCCAGCTGAATGTTTCGCCAGTGTCCATATGGGCTGCTGATATTCCAGGTGGTGGTGCTATTACCTGTTATGCCATAATACCAGCTCCTTTTCTAAGAGTTAAACTTTTTAAAAAAACATTTATTTGAGAGGTAGAATGATGAGAGGGAACAGAGAGAGAAAGAGACAGACAGAGATCTTCCATCCAGTGGTTAATCCGCACATCATCACAACAGCTTTGGCTAAGCCAGGTTACAGCTAGGACCCTGGCACTCATTCTGGTTCTCCTAAGTGGGAGCCAGGGACCCAGCCACTTGGGGGTATTACCTACTCCTGCCACTTGGGGGTATTACCTACTCCTGCCACTTAGGGGTATTACCTACTCCTGCCACTTGGGGGTATTACCTACTCCTGCCGCTTGGGGGTATTACCTATTACATGTTAGCAGGGAGCTGGAATCAAAAGTGGAGCCAGGGCTTGAACTCAGACACTCCAGTATGTGATGTAGGTTTCCCAGGTGGGGTCTTAACCCACTTCTAAACTGCCTTCCTTCTGAATTGGATAAAATAGAAGAGGTGCCAGAAACCCAGACACAGGAAAAAAAAAGTCTCACCATAAGGGGTAGGGAAAAACCTAAGAAGGGTGACAGTTGCAGGATGTGACTTCTTATAACTTTCCATCTGTTAGTTCCAGCTCTGCCTTTGGAGTTTTCAAATATTTAGACTATTGTGCCTCCAGTCAGTGTTGTCTTTTACACGCTACATTTTTTGAAAATACGTTAACAAGAAGATTGTAAGTTGGTGCAACAGACTTCTGTCTTTGATCTGTACCTTATTCAATACCGTAACATTTACCTTGGCTCCTGCTATGCTTAGCAAAGTGCTTTGGACTACTGTAAACTTACTAAAGAGTTGTTGATTGGCTTTAAATAGTTAGCAGCATATCACTTACATTTGCAAATGACAAAATATTAGAAGAAACATCAAATATGGAAGATAGAACCAAAAACTGCAATGATCTCAACGGACTTGAAAGGTGGGCCAAAACCACAATAACTTCAAAAACAGCAGATGCCAGAACCTGTATCTAGTTTTTAAAAAATCATTTACAGAGGGCCTGACACGATAGTGTAGTGGTTAAAAGTCCTCGCCTTGAACGCGCCGGGATCCTATATGGGCGCTGGTTCTAATCCCGGTGGCTCCGCTTCCCATCCAGCTCCCTGCTTGTGGCCTGGGAAAGCAGTGGAGGATGGCCCAAAGCCTTGGGACCCTGCGCCCACGTGGGAGACCTGGAAGAGGTTCCTGGCTTCAGATTGGCTCAGCCGTTGCGGTCACTTAGGGAGTGAATCAGTGGGCCGAAGATCTTTCTCTGTCTCTCCTCCTCTCTGTGTATCTGCCTTTCCAATAAAAATAAATAAATCTTTAAAATAATTATTTACAGAAATATGATGTGGGAAAACTGGCTCAGTGTCAGTTCAGTGAGAGCTTTTTTTGATCTCAGTCTCAGAAATTGGAGATGGCCGTCTCAAATGAAGTTCATGGCACGGCCACTCCATGCTGAGTATTGTGTGGAAGCGGGTGTTTATGGGACCAGCACTGTGATGTAATGCTAGGCCACTGCCTGGCATCCCTTATCAGAGCGCCGGTTCAGGCGCTGCTGCTTTGCTTCTGACTTAGCTCGCTGCTGACACACCTTGAAGGCAGTAATAGATGACAGTCCATCCATGTGGGAAACCAGGATGGAGTTCCCGCGTGTAACGTGGCCCAGGTGCTAAGGTGTATTCCGAATAGGATGACCAGAGGCTTCTCTTCAGAATCCTTGTCATGGGAAAAAAGTGGAAGAGGTACAAGTTCCAGTTCGGTGAAAAGATGGCTTAAGGAAAGTGCAATTGCCTTGTAGTACCAAGTGCTTGCCAAGTAAGTTTGATCTGGTTTTGTGAAGTCCCAATGACCAGAACTAAGGCTAGTAGAGAGAAATTGTTGGGAGATAGTTTGGTTTGTTAAAATGAACTTTCTGGGGCCTGGCGTGGTTGCCTAGCGGCTGGAGTCTTCGCCTCGCACACTCTGGGATCCCATGTGGGCACCAGTTTTAATCCTGGCAGCCCCGCTTCCCTTCCAGCTCCCTGCCTGTGGCCTGGGAGGACGGCCCAAAGCCTTGGGACCCTGCATCTGTGTGGGAGACCTGGAAGAGGCTCCAGGGGTTGCGGTCACTTGGGGAGTGAATCAGTGGACGAAAGATCTTCCTCTAGCCTCTCCTCCTCTCTCTATATCTGACTGTCCAATAAAAATCTTTTTACAGTAATGTGTCTTGTGTAGTAATTATTTCAGTGGTGATCATTGTGAGCAGTTAAGTCAGGCAGTGAGCCTAGCACTACCCATGCGGCGGCTTGAGGTTCTTCCTGCAGCTTTGCTGTTTTTAGTCCAGTTTACCAATAAGCTGTTGTTTAGAGAGATGACTTTGTATAGTATCCTGCAGCTAGAAAGGACTGAAAAGCCATTCTTTTATCATTTTGAAAATGTGTTTTATTGTTTGTAAGGCAGAAAGAAATTTCTCATCTGCTGGTTCATTCCCCAGATGTCTGCAACAGTTGGTGCTGAGCAAGGTCCAAGGCAGGTGCTGGAGCCGACTGTGCTTACCTTACTTCTGATTGCTATTTTAAAGAAAATTTTGTAAAGATTTAGTTACCTTTATTTGGAGGGCAGATTTACGGAAAGGACAGAGAGAAGTATCTTTCATCTGCTGGTTCACTCATGAACGGCCCACAGTGGCTGGAGCTGAGCCAATCTAAAGTCAGGAGCCAGGAGCGTCTTCTGGGTCTCCCATGTGGGTGCAGTTGCCCAAGGGCTTGAGCCATCCTCTGCTGCTTTCTTAGGCCACAGGCAGGAAGCTGGATGGGAAATAGAACAACCAGGATACGAACCAGCACCCTGTTTGGGGTACTGGCACTTGCAGATAGAATAGCCTGTTTTGCCCTCGCTCTGGCCCCTCTGTTTGCTGTGAAAAGCCTGCGCTTCTGGAGCCGGGATTTTGCCTACGCCTGACTCAGAGTGGCTGACTCAGAGTGGCATTTAAGGAGAGACCCAGCCAGTGGGCATGCTTCTTTTTCTCTGTCTCTTTGCCTCCAAAATAAGTAAGTGAAGTATTTTGAAAAGAAAAAAAGCCTGTGCTGGCGACCCATACGCTGTCTTGTATAGCAGCAAATTGTCCATTGCTAGAAACATTTAGGCAAAACCACAGTGATCCTTCTTGCTGAGTTGGATTCAGTTCTGTCATTTACAGGAGTGCGGAGGGGGCAGGGTTGCATCATAGGTGAAGAATACAGACTTTGCAGTTGGTTCAAGGGTGGAGAGTGCCACACGCTGGCCGAATGATCTTAGGGCAAGGAGTTGACCAGTATCTTTGGCCCTTGGGATGAGAACATTAATATCAACCTCCCAGAATAACTGGAATGATTAATATATGCCAGCAATATGGTTCTTATGAGAATATTTTTACAATTTCATTCTAAACTGGAATTAGGAGGCAAGTGCATTTTGGTGCAAAAAAATTGAAATTCATGTTTGAAGTGCTATTCTTTGGTAATGTTTAAAATTTGTTTTAGTTATTTGAAAAGCACAGGAGAGAGGGAGTCAGACAGATGGGCCAAGATCTCCGTCTGTGTGTCTCTCCCAAAGGCCTGCAGCGGTAGAGGCGCAGCCAGGAGCCAGGGGTGTCTCTTCATACTGCATACGTCCCATAACTTTTTGAAGACCCTGTGTATGCTTGGATTTGAAAAGATATTTGTACCAAAAGGAGCATCTTTTAATTCCATGTCTATAAGTTTTTTTATATGTATCGAGGATTCGACAAATAGTTCATGCAAAAAAAGTACTTTCTTATTTGAAAAGTTATGATCATTGGTCTTATACTGTGAGGAGTTTTACAGCCTAGTAAAGAAAACAAAATGTTGTGCTCAAATAAAAGTCTAGGATTTTACAAGCATAGTGTTCACATATTGAACGTTTATACCGTCTACTGAGCACCTGATTACTGCATGCAAAGAGCTACGCTAGTGGCACTCCATACATGGTCGTTCATAGTCTTTCCAAAAAATCCTATGACGGGGCTGTTAACACCATGGTCATGTTATAGACACTGCCAAGTTCCAGAGAGGTTAGGTAACTTGCTTAACTTCCAGAGAGAGTGGAACTCAGGTCTATGATATTACAAAGCCCAAATTGTTTTCACCGCACTGGAAGAGGAAGACTGTAGTCATAGAAAACAATTGTAAGAAGGATTGTGAACTGATTTAGGCCTTAAAGGAGAGGCAGGAAACCAGTGGGTTGTGTTGACCTGGTTAAGGGGGCAAAAGAAAGAATCCCAGTGCAGGAAGACAGTGGGAGCAAAGGTCCCGAGTGCATGGGGAGTGCGGTGAGACTGTGATGGTATTTTTTTTTTTTCATGAAAAATGCTATTATTTTGTTTATTTGAAGGTAAAATTACAGAGAGGGGGAAGAGAGAGATCTTTAATCCACTGGTTCACTCCTCAAAATGGCCACCATGACCGGGGCTGAGCCAGACTGAAGCCAGTGGCTTCTTCTGGGTCTCGCACATGCGTGCAGAGGCCTAAAGACTTGGGTTATTTTCTGCTGCTTTCCGAGATGCGTTAGCTGAGAGCTGGATTGGAAGTGAGGCAATGGGGATGTGAACTGTGGGTGCTGGTATGCTACACATTGGCCCTGAGAATATTGTATCTAGGCAGTAAATCTGGAAACTACATTGACATTGGGACCAGAATGTGGGAAGCCCTTAAAGGCCAGAGAAAGGAATTTGAAAGTAATGCTATAAAGGTGTTACAGCTTTGTTCGTTGCCAATCGTGTGTAGGATTTCGACTTGTTGAAAACTGTGCATTTTGGATGATTGATAAGAACAGGACCAGAGACTGGCAAGCCAGTTAGGAGGCAATTCTAATTTTCTATTGATGAGCTGATGAAAATCTGGCTTGGATGGGGACAGTGCAAGGAGAAGCAAATTTGAGGGGTGTTTCAAGGAAGGAGAGATAGAATTTGATATTGAGTGTAGAAAATAAAGAGGAGATAGCCACTGGGTTGCTTGGTTGCAGAAACAAAAGAATGGCAGGATTGGAAAGGTAGGTAATTGTGGAAACTGGTCCTGCAAGAACACAGCCAGAAGTCGTTTCAGTGCTGGGGACTGAGCCTTTCCTCTGCTCCGTGGTTCTTAGAGCAGGCTGCTCTTCTGGTTGAGGGGGCTCGGGCTGGGGCAGAACGACACACAGGATGGAGTTGGAGGTGGAATTGGTGGGTGTTTGGTAACGAGAGGGCTGTGTCTTTCCAACTTTGCAGTTTTCTTGACTTGACTTTGCCCTTGGTCCATTGAGGGCAGTGATACAGTCATGACAAATGCCTCTCCCCTGATGTGCTTATTAGCACAGATGTTGCATTTTGTAAAGGGCAGGTGTGAAACCGGCTGGGAGTGGGAGGCTTGGGAGCCCTGGTTCCAACAATCCATGCTTCTGGGTCTCGTCTTGGAGCACTCAGATATTTATGGTCCTCATAGTGGAAACTGTCACCCTCACTTAGAAGCCATTACCCTTTATGTTGACAACACAATGTCCTTAACCAAGCACATGGAATCTGAGAAGCTACAGCCTTTCCAGCACACTAATTTTAAAAAGTGCTCGTGGTTTTTCTTTTTTAATTAAAACCTTGTGGGAGGGATGAAGTCACCTGAGCAATTTTCTGTAATTACAACTTTGAAGGTCCTTTCCTTTTCAAACTAACTCTCTCTCACACACACACACACACAGAGACACACAGTAACAGCATAGCCTACAATTTTCGTTGCCTCTAGAGAATTTTGGAGCTTGTTTTTGTCAAATATTTGCAGGAAGGTGTGTTTCTTTGTTCCTCCCCTGCTTTATTTGAAACTGTGTCTCTGAGATCTTTGGGATCCCCAGAGCTACCTGTAGCATGGATCTAAACTGACTCCCAGTGTGGTGTGGGAAACCTCAAAATGCCTTGACAAGCTCGAGAAAGAAGCTAGGTGATGCTGCTGCTGCTACGCAACCTGCTGGATGTGGACTGGGTTCCTTGAGTGCCATCCTGGTCAGCAAATACTAGAGTGTGACTGAATTAGGATTTGTGCCCAGGAATATTCCACACTGGAGTTAGCTTCTGTCTCTTGATCATTATGTTAGGGCTGCTTCTAATGTTGCTCCCCGCAAGAAGGGGAACTAGGGAATAATACACTTCCACTTGTACCTTTTAATTAACTCAGGGATGGAATGGAAAGGCTTGTAAAGAAGGCGTTCGTGAGGAAGGGTTAGAACCTGACGTAGTGGAGTAGCTCCATCACAGTCAAACACCTTGTGGAATATCAGCCCCAGGGTTTCTAATTCGCTGATTCTGAGTGTCAGTTTATTTTTATGGGTAAAGTTGGATTTTCAGCAGTACTTGTTAAGTGAGTGCCTTGTGAGATTGTTCGGCATTGACGGTATGTGATAAAGCCTGTCTTACTATACCAAAAATCCCATCTTTCTCCCCTGAGAAAAATTCTTCACCTAGAATAGAATTTTGGACTTGGATTTTTTTTTTTAAGATTTATTTTTATTACAAAGTAAGATATACAGAGAGGAGGAGAGACAGAGAGGAAGATCTTCCGTCCGATGATTCACTCCCCACATGAGCGCAATGGCTCGTGCTGTGCCGATCCGAAGCCAGGATCCAGGAACTTCCTCCAGGTCTCCCACGCAGTTGCAGGGTCCCAAGGTTTTGGGCTGTCCTTGACTGCTTTCCCAGGCTACAAGCAGGGAGCTGGATGGGAAGTGGAGCTGCCGGGATTAGAACCGACACCCATATGGGATCCTGGTGCGTTCAAGGCGAGGACTTTAGCCGCTAGGCAACCACACCAGGCCCGACTTGGATTTTCCGTAATATTTGTAACTCTTTTTTGTTACTAAAAGCAGAGGTATCTGTTTCAGTGAGGTTTAAATTATTGTTACCTCACTGTTTTATCCCTTTTCCTTCGTGTAAAGGCAATGTTTTGTCTTGCTGGAAATGTTTGAAAAGATGTTTGTTTACACGTGTAATGCCGTAAATTACAGAAATGGGGTATTATGTCATCTGTTTCAGAAGATGCACTAATATATCAAAAACAAGCAAGAGAGAAAACAGAAAGCAGTAAGTAATCTTGTTGCTTCAAAACTGAGCAAACGTTTTGGGAAAGCAAGTTCTTACTGGACATCACTAAATAAGAATGAGTTGATGTCACACTTGGCAAGAAGCAGCCCTTATTTTTTTCCATACAAATAGCACAACACGATGGGGAGGAGGGATTGCAGGCAAAGGGTGAAGAATTATGGGGTGGGGGAATAAGCTACAGAAGGAATGTGAGAATGAGTTGCTTGTTACAAAAAGAATATGATATAAAAGCCATGCTTGTTTTGTCAGGAGGAATCCGAGTTAGGACTGAACCCATGAAGAGGAGAAATGTTTCCCAGGCCCCTCCCACACTCCCTGGGAGGGCTGTTGTGCCCCATCCCTGTGGAGGGTTGTGTAACCACTTTGACTGATTTTCAGGAAAGAATGGCCCCTGTAGCACTTTTGGCTCATAGTATAGTGCTGCGGCAACTATGAAGAAATCCCTAGAACATAGTGCTGTCACGTGAGTCTACAGTCATGTTAGTTAGAATTGCCAAACAACAGGAGGAATACTGTAGGCTGTGCGTGGTGTGTGCTGCCTCCTGGCACCTCCTTCCCATGCAGGGTACAGTGATGGAGTTTTGGACAGCCTGCTAGCTGATTTTTACATAATCCCAAAAAGCTAGAAAACGTCAAGATTAGATAAATGTTAATTGAAATTAGCTGGATTAGCTGGCTAATTGAAGGTTTGGTCCAGTGTTTTATAAGAATAGGGGAGGGTGGTGTTGGGGCTTTTGGGGTGGCACTGTTTTTATTGTGTGGCACTGTGCTGTGTATTTGAGTTCCTTAACATCCCTGCTCACTGAATGTAGGTAGTGCCCGTGGTCTCTAACTGGCAGGAGCACGTGCCCTCATTGTTCCAAGCTCCTGTGTATGTGTGTGTGGGAGGTGGGGGAGGAGGATAATGGAAATGGAACAGAATGTACTTCCAGTATTAAGTGGCACAGTTTTATTTATAGTTGTTTGTTTGCATAAAAAAAACCTTGGATGTCTTGGAAGTTGAGCATTTGCAGTGTAGCATACATAGATTTTATTCAGGATGAATGTTATCTTTTTTAAAGCTATTGTGGAAAAACAATGTTTGGGAAAATAGAAGGAAAGACACTTGGAAGAAAGAAAAGGTACACAATGGTTTTAAAATTAGCCCCTTGTTGTTCCTCAGGGCTTTACTAGTTCATTTACTGGTCCTCTTTTTTTCTCAGAAGCAGCAGGTAAGATGCTGGGGTGAAGCAAGAGTTGATGGAAAGGGGGTGAGATGAGAAAGCAGAGCCTAAGGGAAGAGGCGGCTGTGCGGAAAAGAGTTGGGTTGGACGAGGCAGAGATAGTGGAAGACAGGAACAGAGTAACCAGATATTTTACATGGCATTTTTAAGCTTGTAATTTTGGAATTTTTTTGACAATTCTGAGATCTGGAATTTGAGTCTTCTTCCTTAATTTTTCAGTCCTGCTAGCCCTCAGCCCAAGCAGGAATTAACTTGGCAACCTATACGACTGAGGAAGGCCATGGATTCTCCTGCTCGTCCCTCGAGGGGATTGAGGGGAAGTGGGACCATACTTGAACAGCTCTGTAGCTATGGCTCAGACCCAGGAGTTTCCGAATCCCTGTTCTACTTAAAGAGCCTCGGCTCCAGCGGAGATGGCTGGCTGCTACCTAGAGTCTCTTCTTTGCGTTTAATGTCTCTGCATGAAGAAAAAAAGAACATTTGTGTATCAGTTTGTCAGTTCCTTTACCAATTCGTTGTTGCATTTCAGTATTTTGCCATATTTGCTTCAGCTCTTTTCTCCCAAGGAAGAAGACATATTTCAAAATGAGTTTAAAGCCTTTTTCCCCATCCTTTGTGGCCTGTGCTGTGCCTCCTGCCCACCTCTTTGCAGGGTCATCTGTCTGCGTCATTGTGCGCCTGTGTCTTCCCTGGCTTTCTATTTCTTAGACGTTGATGAGTATCTAAATAAAGCATGGTCTCTTTTGCTGTTTTGACTTGGTACAAATCGCATCCTTCTCTACATACATGTCCTTGCTGTATTTATGTACATTTCTTCCATGTAATTGATGCCTTGTTTGTTTTCTCTGCTGTTTGGTAATTAATAAATATTTCAGTTAGTCTTACTAATCTACATGGGAGCAATTTTCAGTTGTTTCACGATCAATTTGGCGTATGAGATCCTCGTACGTGTCTCCTTTTTGCAGGTGCGTGAAGGTGTTCTCCCGTGTGTGTAACTAGGAACAAGGACTAGAGAGAAAGGCACAGGAGCTCTTAGCTTTACTAGAGATGGTCAGCTTGCTCTCAAAGTGATGGTGCTGCTCTAGGTCCTTCCTGGGTCTGGTTGGGAGCTGTTTTTCCACATCCTCAATAAGTTTGTTCCAGCTGTTTCTTGTTTACTGATTAGTTTAAAGGCGGTGCTGTGCTTAGCAACAAACTCAAGCATAGGGTCAGTTGCAAGCTTGATTTTTTTAAAGACCAGACTCTTCTTCTTTTTTTTTTCTTTGAAGGCATTATTTCACTTTCTGAGTTACAGCTTCAGAATAACTGTAATAGAGATGTTTTATGTTGACATTTTAAAAATGATGTCTTCCATCTGAACACCAAATAATTTTAAGATGACTTTAAAGAATTTAGGAGACAATTACAAAAATGAATTGTAAATTACACCACCCAGACATAGCCATTGTTAACATTTTGCTGTTTATTATTTCTAGTGTTATTTTTAGTTATAAATTTATATTGTAGTTAGAATCATGCTGATTTGTTAAAAAGATTTATTTTTATTAGAAAGTCAGATATACAGAGAAGAATATCTTCTGTCCGATGATTCACTCCCCAAGTGGCTGCAACGGCCGGAGTTGAGCCGATCCGAAGCCAGGAGCCAGGAAGTTCCTCCAGGTCTCCCACACGGTCCCAAGGCTTTGGGCCGTCCTCTTCTGCTTTCCCAGGCCAAGGGCATGGAGCTAGATGGGAAGTGGGGCTTCTGGGACAAGAACCGGCACCCATATGGGATCCCCGCATACTCAAAGCTATTGGGCTACCACTTCAGCCTCCCCTCCCCCCTGCCCAGCTGTTGTGTTTCTTATATTTAATTTTTATTTTTGTGTTTATTTTTTAAGGATTTATTTTATTTTTACATGAAAAATCTCTCATCTGGTGCTACACTCACCAGGTGCCTGCAACAGCCGTGGCTGAATCAGGCAAAAGGCAGGAACCTGTACCTGCATCTGCTTCTGTGTTGTGAGTGCAAGGACTCAGGCACCTGATCCATCACCTGCCACCTCCCAAGGTGGAGGCGGGATAACGGCTGGTACTCAGGCTCAGGCACTCTGAAGTGGGACTGGGATGTCCCAGGAAGTGTCTTAGCCACTGCGCCAGATGTCTGTTCCTCATTATTTGTTAGAAGTTGTATATAATACCTTGAATATGCAGTTTCATTTTCCATTAATAAAAATCAGCTACCCCTTCTCGTGTCCTAATCCCCTCTTTTTTTATGAAGGGTTTTTATATTTTATCTCATTTCGCACTTGCACAGGCTTTTAGTAGAGATGCTTTCCTCATTTGCTGGCTGAGGGCCCTGAGGCTCAGAAGAGTTAAACTCCTGCTGTCACAGAGCTGTGACAGGCAGAGCTGAGATTTGAATTTAGGTTTAATTTATTAAGATTTATCTATTTCAATGAGAGAGTTACAAAGAAAGAGAGAGAGGCAGAGAGAGCAAGATTTTCCATCCACTGTTCAATCCCCCAGTGGTTGCCTTAGCTAGAGTTAGGCCTGATGAAGCTAGAGCTCCCACATGGGTACAGGGGCCCAAGCATGTGGCATCCTCCACTGTTTCCCAGGCTCACTGGCAGGGAACTGAACCAGAGGTAGAACAAGTGAGATTCCAACCAGTACTCATAAGGGATGCTGGCGCTGCCGATGGCAACTTAACCAGCTATGGTATGTTGCTAGCTTTCCAGACTTAATTTAAAAACCTGTGTATTACCCAGTTTACAAGTCTGTTTACCTTAATTTTATCATAAAACTCATTATATTTCTGTTCAAAATGATGTCATGTGTTTGGGTTCCCCAGTTATTGTATCCCTTGGGTGGTGTGGATGTCGTTATTGGAGGTATTTCTGTTTGTTTCAGTTCCGATCTCCCCACTGTGAACCGACCAAGGATTTCCTTCCTCTGACTGCCTAGTTCTAAGTCTCATATGTGGCACCTTCCTGTTTCTAGGAAAACTAATGCGCAAAACGAAAAAAAGATAGCAAATAATCATTTTATTTTTCTATCAAATTGTCAGCCAACTTGTTCCATAAAGGAACACGTTTTCGCAGCTTATGGCAGTGTGGTATAGGTTTAGGTTTTTAGAAATTGAGCCACAGCGGTGGCACACATGCTCAATAGATTTGGAAATGTAGAAACACTTTCTCAGCTGTGATAGGAATCTTTCTGTTAATGGTTACATTGGATTCAGATATGTTATCACAGTGAACTTGAGGCCAGAGATCAGAGAACCAAGGAATTGACTTGATGAATATATGATTTAATTGTCCTCGATCAATCACACTCTGACTTAGCGATGATGGAATATATGGTGTGTGTATTTTATGTAGTTGCTAGGGGGAAAGGAGCAAAGTTTAATGTGCGGTTTTGTTGACCTTTGGTATCACTTTTATCTTGTAGTTCCATATAACTGCCTTTGGTGAATTTTCAAAAGCCTGTAGTCAAGTGATTTATAGATTAAGGGCTCATTCAGTACTTGCACAAGAAGAACCCATATCTTCAAGTATGGATGACGTAAGTTTACTTTGGAGGCAGGAATGAGTTCATTTCTTTGGAGAGATAGGAACAGAATGTGTGTCACTTGCCTGGGTAAGAAATGCATTTAAATTCAGAAGTTTGCTTGGGGGAAATGGAGTGGAATAATTGGGTGTTTGCGCTTCCAGATGCTGGGATCATTAGCTGAGGCCTAAGGGAGCACTGCTTCAGTCCGCCTGTGCTGCTCTAACGGAGTACCTGAGACTGGGTAGTTTATAAAGAACAAAAATCCGTATCCAACAGTTCTGGAAGCCAGGAAAGTCCATGAACAGGCATGGACACGCTTGTTTTTCTGGTCGGAATCTGGTGTCTGCTTCTAAGAGAATGCCTTGAATACTGCTTCCTCTGGAGGGAGAGCGTTGTGTCCTGGTGTGGCAGACAGTCATTTTGGAGGGCAGAAGAGGGATGGGGTCCTTCTGTGAAGCCCTTTCTTAAGGGTGCATGATCCCAGTGAGAACAGGAAGACCCCTCGTGGCCTATTCCTCCCTTAAAAGCCTGGTCTCTGAGTGCTGTCTGATTGGCCATACCTGCACTTTGGAGGGGCCCCATTGAAAACACAGGGAGCACCCCAGGTGTGTTATACCCACATGCAAGTGCTCCTCAATTTTTGAAACACTTTTCTATGGAGAACGAATCTGTTGAGTCTACAAGGCACTTGGATCTTTCGGAAGTAGCAGATGATTGCTTCCTTCAAGGACCTCACCTGGCAGCTGGAGAGAACAAGGCATGTCAGTAATACTACTTGGGAAACATTTGATTTGATTATAATTGCTGAAAGTGAACTGTCCGCTAAATATATTCCAAGAAGTAGAGCCCATAAAGGGATTTAGTCATAGGACGTCTGTATTGCTACTGGAAACATGTTTGATTTCAAAGAATAACAAAATCATAAATAGGCAAACTGTCTTTAAGCATAAAGTCTTGGGAAAGCAGTGGAAGATGGCCCAAGAACCTGGACTCCATAATCCACGTGGGAGAAAACTGCTAGTTCCCAGTTTCGGCCTGGCCCAGCCCTGGGTATTACAGCCACAGTAACTAAAAAAGCATGAAACTGGCAAAAAAAAAATTGACCTACAGATTGATGAAACCGAATAGACATATCAGAAAGTAATCTACATGATCTGCATGCAGTCAAATGCTCTTAGATGCAAGTGCCAAGAGCCTATGTTGGAGGAAGTGGCACTAGCAATGGCAAAGTTAAATGTATATATGTGGAGGAATGAAGTTAGATCTTTGTCTCTTAGTAACAACTGAAAATTGACTAAAATTAATTCAAAATGTACCGAAGACCTAAGTATAAGACCTGAATAAATCTGCTAGAAGAAAATACATACTTCAATACAGTGTGAAAGAAGCTGTGTGATCATTTCTGGGAGAAGACCCCAAAAACACAGGCAGCAGAGGTGAAACCAATTGGGATTATGTGAAAGTCAGATGTTTCTATATGGCAAAAGAAATAGCCACAGACGGCCAACAAAATCAGAGGAAACATTTACAAGCAGCTTATCCAACAGAGTTAACGTCTAGATTGCATCAGCAACTCAAAAAACAACTAGTCCAGTTAAGACATGGGCAAAAGGCCTGAATAGATAGTTCTCCGAAAGAGAGTACAAATGGCAGCAGAAATATGAAGAATGTGCGATGCTGCTAGTCATCAGAAGCCGAAAATCAAAACCACGGTGAGACACCACCTCACCCCGTGGGAACGGCTAGTATCAAAAACCGAGTAACAGTGCTAGTGAGCATACTGGGAAAGGGGATCACCTACATATTGCTAGCTGGTGGGGTTGTAAACTAGTACAGCCACTGGGAAAAACAGCATGGAGATAGCTTTAAAAACCAGAAAAAACTGTCATCCTGCCACTGGTATCAGCCGAAATGAGATGAAATTGTTTTATCAAAGACATCCCTGTTCCACCGTGTTTATAGCGGTACTCCTCACAACAGCAAGAAGCAACCAAGGTAAGGATGGAAATAATAGAAATTTTTAACAAAAATAGACAAATCAGAATTTTTTTTTGAGATTTATTTATTTTTATTACAAAGTCAGATATACAGAGAGGAGGAGAGACAGAGAGGAAGATCTTCCATCCAATGATTCACTCCCCAAGTGAGCCACAATGGCTGGTGCGTGCTGATCCGAAGCCGGGAACCAGGAACCTCTTCCGGGTCTCCCACGCAGGTACAGGGTCCCAAAGCTTTGGGCCGTCCTCGACTGCTTTCCCAGGCCACAAGCAGGGATCTGGATGGGAAGTGGAGCTGCCGGGATTAGAACCAGTGCCCATATGGGATCCTGGTGCGTTTAAGGCGAGGACTTTAGCTGCTAGGCCACGCCACCGGGCTCAAATCAGAATTTTATCTCTGAAAAGACTGACAAGATAAAATTTGTTACAAGAACTAAGAAAAAACAACAAATTCGTAAAATCAAAATTAAATGGGAACACTACAGATTCTGTGGTAATAGATTTTCTGAGTTCTATGGGTAATTGTACAACAGTAAATTGGATTTAAAAAGAAATTCCTATAAATACAGAACTATCACAGTACACCTAAACAGAAAATCTGTACAGATCTGTAACTGCTAAAGAGACTGACTGAATGGATAATCAAAAATCCCTCAGAAGGAAAAACACAGGAGGCCAGCGCAGTGGTTCAGCAAGCTAATCCTCTACCTGCCAGTGCTGGTGTCCTATGTGGGTAATTGTTCACGTCCAGGCTGCTCTTAATTCCAGTCCAGCTCGCAGTCACTTCACAAGCAATCCAAAGCCTTCTCAAACGCTTCCAACAAACAGAAGAAGGAACACTCAGAGCTCATCTGTTGAGCTAGCACTGTACTGACAGCAAAGCTAAAGACCATGAAAAAGACAAGCGCATACTGCTCCACTTTATAAACACTGATGAAAAGAGCCACAGCAAAACACGAACAAACCTAATGCAGGAGCATATTCAAACGAGTATGCACTGTTATCAGATTGGATTTGTTTCTGCAGCACAAAGATGATTAGTTCAACATGGGAAAACTAGCTTTGCATTAGAAAACCAAAAGAGAAAACCATGTGGTCACGTCAGTTAGTAGAGACAATGGCTGACGTAATTCAACTTCCTCCCTCCCTCCCTTCCAGAACATGTAGAGACAGGGAAAAAAGGGAGACAAAACATGGAAAGACAAAAGTAATAGGGGAGAAAGAGAAGAGGAGAAGATAAAGGGAAGGTAGGGAGTGAGGGAAAAGGAAGGAGGAAGAGACATCGAGAGCATGACTGATTATTCACTCCTCAGTAGGCCATGTGGCCAGGGCGTGGCCAGGGCCGTCTCCCATGTGCATGGCAGGGATCCAAAAAACAAAATGGGTCAACAGCTGCCTTACCAGGGCATTATCAGTAGGCAACTAGATCAGAAGAGCAGCAAAGTGTAAAGTGTGTTTATGACCTAGATGTAAGATATAAATCAGTAACACTCTCATTGCCTTTATCATAGTTTCCCAGAGAAGAAAATATTAGGCAAAAGCTTCATACTGGATTTGACAGTTATTTTTTGGATTTGATATCAAAGGCACAGGCAGCAAAGGAAAAAAACAACGACTTCATGAAATTTTCAAAATTTTTGTGTGTGAAAACACTATCAAGAAAATAAAAAGGTAACCCACAAAATAGGTGGAAAAGGCTGAAAGCGTTTTCAAATATTTGTCTAACAAGGAAGTCACATTTACAACATTCAGAGAACTTCTAAAACTCAACATCAAAATACCTAGAAACTGGAGAGTAAGCAGAAGACTTGAATAAGCAATTCTCTAAAGATACACAGGTGGCCAGTAAGCTCATGAAAAAACGTTGACATCATTAATCATTCACGAACAAAGGTGGTAGCACCGATTAGGATAGTTACTATTAAAAACCAGAAAGTGGGCTCAGCACAATGGCCTAGTGACTAAATACTTGCCTTACATATGCCAGGATCTCATATGGACACTAGTTCATATCCTAGCTGCTCCACTTCCAATCCAGCTCCCTGCTTGTGGCCTGGGAAAGCAGTAGAGAATGGCCCAGGGTCCTGGGACCCTGCACCCAAGTGGAAGATCTGGAAAAAACTCTTGGCTCTTGGCTTGAGATTGGCTCAGCCCCGGCCATTGTGGCCACTTGGGGAAGTGAACCAGTGCATGGAAGATCTTTCTCTCTGTATCTCCTTCTCTCTGTATATCTGCCTTTCCAATAAATAAATAAATAAATGAAATCTTAAAAAAAAAAAAAAAAGGAAGTGCGAATACCCATGGTTAGTAGCAGTGTAGGCTAGTGCAACTGTTATGGAGGTCAGTTTGGAGAGTGCTAACACAATTGAATATTGATCTACCATATGGCCCAGCTATCACACTTCTGGGACTATAGCCAAAGGAAATGAAATCTGCATATGAAAAAGTGACTTTTAATCCTATGTTTATAGCAGCACAATCTACAATAATGAAGACATGGAAACAATCCAGATACCCATCAAAAGAGGAATGGATAAAAGAAAAAAACTGAGGTAAATCTACTCTTCTGAATACTACTCAGCTATTAAAAGAATGAAATTGTATTATTTGAAACAAAATGATCCTAACTAAAGATCATTAAATTCAGTGAAATAAGACAATCTCGAGAGGACAAATATTATGCATTCTCTCTGATATAAGGCAGCCTTTGTGTAAAACACAAGATTAATAGGTATATAGGTAAACGTGTGTGTGTGTATATATATATTTATTTATCTAGAGAAACTATAATGGAGATAAGTATATCATGAAGATACGTTGCAGCTTGCATCTCTTAATAAAACATGGACTCCCAATGAAACTGTTAAATATCTGTTGACAATCGGATGGTGGACTTTCTACCACTGTCTGTACCTACAATGTCATGATACACCTAAATAGAAGAATGATGGACTTGTGACTGCTGTTGAAGGGCTAATACAGTTGTTACAAGGGAAAAGAGTTGGAGAAGGGTAAACGGGGACAGCGGGAGAAGAAATCCTGGAGTCTAAGGAACTGTATCAGAAAATTAAAAAACAGAAAATGCAGGCAAGACTGTGGAGTCCTCTGTGCACTCTTGGTGGGGATTTAAAATGGCATAGCTGCTGAAAGAGTGGTGGTTCCTCAGTTAAGCAAAATCAGTGTGCTGTTGGATCCAGCAATCCTAACTCCGAATACATAACTGAAAGAACCGAACACAGGGCACCAGAGAGGTATTTGTTCATACCTGTTCGTACACAGGGTTATTCACAAAAGCTGAAATGTAGAAAAATTATAATTTCCATTGACAGATGACTAAATAAGCAAAATGTGGCATTCTTTAAGAATCCCTTTGAAAGGCTGAACGTTTCACTGTGAGTGTATACGTGTGTATACATATATTTATACTTACACATACTACATGTATGTATGCAATGAATGTGAATTCGCCTTTCAAAGGAAATTCGGACAAATACTGCAACATGAATGGACCTGAAGGACATTATGCTAGATAAAATGAGTCCCCAATGGCACACTGTCTGATGCCATCCACATAGAGCATTCACAGAGAAACAAGCAGAATGATGGTTGCTAGGGGCTAGGAGGAAAAAGAAAATAGAGAGTTGCTGTTTTGTTCCTCTTTTTAGTAAGATTTGTTTATTTGAGAGGCAGAGTGGCAGAGAGATCCAGCTTCCACCTTGCTGGCTCACTCCCAAACAGCCACCACAGCCAGGGTGGAGCCTGGCCAAAGCCAGGAGCCACAGGCCCCATCTGGGTCTCCCCCAAAGTAGCCAGGACTTAGGCACACTTGGCCTTCCCAGGCACTTCAGCAGGAAGCCGAATGCAAGCAGAGCAGTGAGGAGTCAAAGCAGGGCTGTGAGACAAGCTCCCTGCCATGTCTTTTTCCAAGTCTCCACTTGAAAACCATCGCTAAAGGGAGACAGCTGAAGGGTTATTCTACACTGCGAACTCGGGGTCGGGACCAACAGGAAATTGTTCACAGAAAGCAGTGTTGAAATTAAGAAGGCCCTTGTTCTCGGCGTGAAAATAAAAGCAGCAAGCCAGTATTATAAATGCTGTTTGCCAGTATTACAATGCAGTTTGGATGAGAACCCTCATAACAGCCCTCGTGGAGGAAGGCAGAAAGGCCCCGGCTGCACTGGGCCGGGACAAGGACTACCTACATGGAAAAACGGGTGCTTGAGGCATCTCTCCAAGTGGTCACCCAGCGCTTAAACACAGGGGTTCTCCATGTGAGGAGACAGGAGCACTCCAAAGTATGTTTTCCTCATTCTTCCTGTCCTGAAAGAACGTGCTTTCTGCAACTGAGCATACTTTAAAAGTGAACTGAAATATACACAGTTTTAGATGTACGGATTTTATGCTGGGCATGGTTCATTGAGACACATATTACTAATAGGGAATGTTAACATGGGTGCTGGATGTGAATGATGATGATAAATGTATTAGCATTAATAGGGAAGTTGAGTGTATGGCATACGGATACTTTTTGTTTGGCAAATTTAAAATCATTCTGAAAAAAATGTAAAAAAAAAAGGGGGGGACCAGAATAAACTTTGCATTAAAAAAATTTGCATTTCCCAAGGTACATTGACTGTGAAAGTGTGAAAGATAACAGGCTGTTCACAAAGTCAAGAGCAACCACAATAAAGTCACTTGAAAGCTCTTTTTTTTTGAAAGTTTCACCAAAACCAGTCACAGTTCTACTTTAAATGAAACAAAGGAAGTGCAAGAAAAGGATGTGAAAAAAATCTGAAATATTAACACTAGAGCTTTTATTTGCCAGAGAGGTTTCCCTTCTTTTAGATGTTAACTCATGGCTTCCTTATTTCACCCCAACAATAATAAGAAGTAATGGGATACAGGATCACTTGGACAGGAGAACATTGTGTGATCAGAAAGAAAGTTCTCATTAGGAGCTTAAAATTACATGGCAACATTGTTAACTTCTAACAAGTAATTTCTAAGAACAGATAAGTTTTATGAAAAAGATGTCCACATGATGTCTAGTATTAAAAACTATCCCTTCTACTTAAATTCAATCAAAAGCAAATGCAAGTAAAATATTCCTTCTGCAAGGAATGAAGACGCAAGCGCTTGGCAGCAAAGTCTCGCAGGGAACTCCTCCGTACTGTCACCCTAAGCACTATTCCAGGCATTTAAAAAAATTGCATAATACCTCCTGTGTTTTTGCCCCTGAAAAATGCGGAGAGAGCTTCTTTGTTTGTTCACATAGTTACATGTCATGGTACATATGACCCAAGACTTGGATTTGGAGCATTTATTTCAGAGAAATAAAAATTTAAATTTACGTAGGAATCTCTACCTGACTGCTCAGAGCAGCCTAGTTGGTGATAGTCCTAAACTGGAAACAGCCCCAGTGCCCTTCAGTGGCTGAGTGGGCAAACCTACTTTGGCACATACATGCCATGGAATACTACTCAGAAATGAAAAAGAGTCAACTATTGATGGCTTCCTAATGTTACCTTGAGTGAAACAAAAACACAACTTAATCCTAAAGGTAATAAATCATTTATTCTATTTATATTGCATTTTTGAAAAGACAGATCTGTTAAAACAGGGAGCTGCTGCTGGGCTGAAGCGTGGAGTGGGAAGTGGGGGTCACGTGTAGTTATAAAAGTCACACACGCAGCTTTTGTGAGGCTGCAGCTTCTCAGCGTCTGCCGTGCGGGAAGTAAGATGCTATTGTGGACAGACTGGAGAACGAAGTCCACAGGCGGGGATGGGTAGCAGAGTGCGGCTCAGGACAACTGGGGGAGGGTGGAATTGTATTCTAATTCTGCAAGATGTTGTCACTGAGGGAAATTACTCAATGTTACGTTAAGATCCTAAAGTCAAAAATGAATCTACATTTTTGCTAATACCACATCCTCCAAAGGATGTCACCTGGAGGCAGGTTGAGTGTGAGGAGCCAGTGCTGTCCTGCGTGAGGCCTAGCAGGGCATCAGCCGACAGATGCCATGGCGTATGGGGAGCTGAGGAACACCTGGCCTTCCAGCCCCACCCTCTGCGCTTTCAGGCCAGGGTGGGGATCTGAGAGCCTGGCAGTGTGTCCATGAATTCTGAGAGTCCGACTGGGTAGGGCATCAGAGCCGTTGGTGAGGTTGCATGGGGGATGTTGGCTTAAGCTCCATCACCTCAGAGCAACGAGGGTTCATGTTTGTGCCTGGGGAGCAGGAATGCCTGGTGAGTGTGTTGTCCTGGCCCTACCTAGCGTGGGCCCCATTGTCATAGACGCTGGGTGTATCTTGGGTTACAGTGTGGACTCTATAATGATAGCCTAATCTGGTGATTGTAGGTGTGGCAGGAGGTTTCCCGGGATCCCAGAGACCCTTTGGGGAATCTCTGAGGTCAAAACTGTTCTTGTCATAGTAGACATTCTTTCCTCATTTTCTCACAAGTGTATGGTGGAGTTTTAAGAGGTTTCTTGAAGGAAAATAACAGTGGGTTAAATGCAGAAGTACATACGAGGGCCCGGCGCAGTGGCGCAGTGGCTAAATCCTCATCTTGGAAGCACCAGAATCCCGTACAGGCACTGGTTCATACCCTGGCTGCTCTGTTTCCCATCCAGCTCCCTGCCTGTGGCCTGGGAAAGCAGTCGAGGACGGCCCAAAGCCTTGGGACCCTGCACCCGCGTGGGAGACCCGGAAGCTTCTGGCTTTGGGTCGGCTCAACTCCTGCCATTGTGGCCATTTGGGGAGTGAACCAGCGGATGGAAGATCTTCCTCTCTGTCTCTCCTTCTCTGTAAATCTGATCTGCCTTTCCAATAAAAATGAATAGGTATAATCTTAATAGTAGCTATAAAAAGTAGTTGTGGTAACCCAGCTGTTTTCCACTGTTGCAGGCAGAGAAAGACATAAAAATCTAAACTAGTGTCATTCCTCTCACTTTTTATGTTTTTAAAAATGTAAGTATTTCCCTCAAAATATACTGTCATGTACTGGGGTTGTTATTTGAAGATATTTTAGTATTTAGGACAGTCTGTTTTAATTTTGTTAAGTGAATGGCGTTAGCTTGACCTGCATAAATAAAGGCTCTTGGAAGTCTTCAGCCATCACTGGCACGGTGCCGCTGGTTCTGGTAGCGGGCCATCTGAGAGCTGCCACCCTGACGGGACGCACTGCCTGCACGTCTAGGCCGCCTCTGCTCAGGGCTGCGCGGGGTGAGCTGCACAAATCGTCTAGCCTCTTGGGTTGATTTCTTCTTCTGTAAGCATTAATAATTAACCTATTCCTTAAGGAAAAGTGAGGAATCTAGATAGATAGATGGAAGACTTTGAAAATATAATGTCCTTTACCTAGGTAGGAGAATTTAACTAGTTTATAACTAAATTGGTGCTGAAAGCAATTGTGTGAAATGAGTTTCTGACATGTTACCTGACAGGCCATTTTTTTTCCCAACTTGCATCACTTTCCAGCAGTTTTCTTACAGGTCTTACTACTTTTTCTCATTTCCTGAGACAACTCTGAATTATGAAAAGGGATTAATTAATTTCAGTGTTACCAAGCAGGATGGGATTTATGCCTTGAGTTAGTGTGATAATTCAGCGGCCTTACCTATTTTATTGTATTTTAGATTTATTTATTAATTCAAAAGTCAGTTACACAGAGAGGAAGACATGCGTGCACACACACAAACACACCCCCACCCCATCCACCCTCCCACCTTCCAGCCTCTGAACTCCTGCTGGGTCTCCCGAGTGGATTTGGTGTCTGCTGCATTCCCAGGTGCGTTAGCCAGGAGGTGAATTGGAAGTGGAGCAACAGAGACATTAACTGGTGGCCATGTGGGATGCTGGTGTTGCAGGGGGCGGCTTGCTCGCTGCACCACAATGCTGGGTCCTGATTTTGTTGTTGTTGTTGCAGTTACTGTTTAAGACAGACAGAGAGAGAGAGAGAGAGAGAGAGAGAGAGAGAGAGAGAGAGATCTTCCGTCTACTGATTCACTCTCCAAATAACCCAACAGCCAGGCCTGGGCCAAGTTGAAGCCAGGAACTCCATCTGCGTTTCCCATGTCAGTGGTCGGGATCCAATAACTTGCCATCTGCCTCCAAGGGTGTGGAAGGAAGTGGGGTGGGATTCAAATCCAGGTACTCAGATAGACATACTATGGTGTGCTGCTTAATCTACTGCACTGCAACGCTGCCTTCAGGAGCTGTGTCTTGAGAAAATCACTTACCTGCTGTGTGTGATGTTCAGAAAGTTACTTAACCTCACTGTGTCTTGGCTTCATCGTCTTTCAGATGGAGCTGGTAGTCTCTGTCCGAGGCAGTTACAGAAAAACTGTACAAGGGTGGACAGCAGGGCTTGCACATACTTCATTTTATGATCATTGTAGTGACTCAATAACAAAAGAGGCAGGATGACTGTATCTGCTGTGAACTTAATAAACTTTTTTGTTATTCACAAGTTTATTGGCAACAGTTTCCATTGTATTTATTTCTGTTTTCTTCTTTTTTTTCAGGGCTTTTGAGCGGCCAGACTTCCCCAACAAATACCAAGTTGGAGAAGCTGGATTCTCAGCAGGTGCTGCAGCTCTGCCTCCGGTACCAGGACCACCTGCACCAGTGTGCGGAGGCCGTGGCTTTCGATCAGAATGCATTGGTGAAACGAATCAAAGAGGTAACGGGCTGCATTGGGATGCTGTTGCCAAGTCAGTGTTTTGCTCTTTTGTAACCCCTGAATCCTTTTCTTCTGGCCAGGGTAGCCAGCGGCCCTAGCTTTATGGGAAGCAAACATTCTCTAAGAATTGGCCTATGTTCCCACTGCGTTTCACAGCTTTAAAATGTGACAAAGAATAGTTCACAATGCTTGTCTAAGCTGGACTTTGCATCCTGGTTCACCACTCTTCTGCCTGGGCGAGTTGCTTAGTTTCTCTGTTTCCTCATGTGCAGAATGGGGCTGATAATAGAAACTGTCCCCAAGGGCTGAGTGACAGTAAAATTGCTCAGCAAACGTTAGCTATTATTAGTATGTACTAAGTCTTGACATACTAATTTGCTCTAGCAGCATAGTATCTTTGAGTTGACTTTAGCTGTTTCCTGGGGCTAATTTGCAGTGTTTCCCGGTAGGTTATCTTTTCTTTGAAAGCAGATCTGGACTCGCCATCATTACATCCAAAGCTCAGGCAGTGGTTTTTCTTGGTTGAATGTATGGAAACAGTTAAGCTTGCTTGACTTCCAAGGCTTGGTGAAGAAAGCAGCAGCTGGTAATCAGGTGAAGGTGCTCCGTAGACTCAGGACAGATGTGTAATTATCAATAACACAAACAGGTACTACTTCTAAGCCCTAAATGTGTCACCAGCCAGGGTGTTGCAGAGCACAGCTCTGTGGACACCAAGGAATACGTAAATACATCTCCCAAAGTGTTCAGCTACGGAGGGTTTGTACTCCTGATGTCCTGGAGTGGTGTCATATGAAGGAAATGTCAGGGGCTCTGCCTTGGAGAGGCCACTGAAGTGAATGGCACGCCTTGGGTTTGTTTCACCAAATGACCCTGGTCATTAACTCTGGTGAGAGAAGATGATGGATTGCAGATCATTACCAATTACTTTTCAGTTAGTAGTAGAGG
This sequence comes from Ochotona princeps, assembly GCF_030435755.1. NCBI lineage: Eukaryota > Metazoa > Chordata > Mammalia > Lagomorpha > Ochotonidae > Ochotona > Ochotona princeps. The sequence continues at coordinate 17,822,411 of NC_080858.1, read as the reverse complement.
CAGTACATGCTTAATTACAAGTTAGTCGTTAGTTATATGGCAGATTTAAATTTGCCAGCACCTTTAACATTTTAGTACTTAGTTATCGTAAAATGTTTACATTCCTAAGGCTGTTGCTTGCAAAACTTACGTATGGTCTTTCACATTAGTCGACATTGACAGGACCTTTGCATGTATTATTATCTTACTTTATTGTGTTATAGTCTACAAAGCCTGACTCACGTCAGGATCCCTTTGGTCTTTCACTTGTTTTCCTGCGAGTTCTCCCATCTTCCCAGGAAGTCTGTGGTGTAGTCTGTGAAGCTTTCAGACTTTACTATGTGTGGAGCAAACTTAGTGATGCGTCAGGTTGCCCCGCCACCTGTAATGCTGGCATCCCGTAAGGGGCTGGTTTGAGTCCCAGCTGCTCTTGTTCTGATGAAGCACTTGAGAAAGTAGTGGAAGCTGGCCCAAGTAGTCAGGCCCCTGACACTCATATTGGAGACCAGGAGGGAGGAGTTTCAGCCCTGGCCTTTGCAGCCATGTGGGGAGTGAACCCTGGAGGGGAGATGTCTCTATTTCTGTCTTCTCCCCCTTTCCAAATAAATAAACAGGCATTAAAAGATACATTTATTTTCATTTCATTTAAAAGGTAGGAAGACAGAGCTCGTTCATCTGCCAGTTCAGTTACAGTAAGCCCACAATGACAGGGCTGAGCCAGGCTCACACCAGGACCCCATAACCCAAACCAGGTCAACCACTTGGGTGGCTGGGACCCAAGTATTTGAGCCATCAGTTGCTGCCTTCCAGGGTACCCATTAACAGAAAACTGTATTATAAGAAGAGTGGCCAGGACTTGAACCAGGCATTCTGCCACAGAAGTCCAAAAATGCAAGCTAACCACCGTGTCGAATGCCCACCCCTGAATCTTTGTTCTAATGAGCTTGCCAGAGGATAAAGATGCCATATTCCTTAACTAGAATTGGGGTCCCACTGACCTTGGAGCACTGTTTTTCTCACAACCAGTCCTATGCAATGAGGTTCTCTCTCTTGTAATCCATCACTATTCCTTTTAGAATTACAATGTGTATTGTCTTTCTTTTCTTTAAAAAACAGGTGGTTTCTGCCATTGTATCAGTGTTACTTTTTTTTTCCTCAAGATTTAGTCATTTTTCTTGGAAAGGCAGTTTAACAGAGAAAAAGAACTTCTATCCACTGGTTCACACCCCAAATGGCTGCAGTGGTTGGGGCTGAGCCGATCCAAAGCCAGGAGCCAGGGTCTCCCAGGTGGGTGCAGGGTCACAAGGTTTTGAGCCATCCTCGACTGCTTTCCCAGGCCACAAGCAGGGAGCTGGATGGGAAGTGTAGCAGCTGGGATGTGAACCGGGGTCCATATTGGATCCTGGCACTTGCAAAAAGAGGGCTAGCCAATTGAGCCATCACACTGGGCCCCACCATGTATATTTTCTAAGTTTCTTCTCAAACTTATTTACCCTTAGAGCCTTTATTGTACGTAATATTTATTACCATCCCATAGAAGCAGTGGATTTGGAACACTTTTTGGGAAATGCTATTACAGTCATCCAACTTTACCATGCTTTCCTGTTGCTCTGGGTGTTAGCTGGGACATTAATTTTCAGAGAGAATATGTTAGAACATCAGATTGATTTTTTTCTTTAATGCTTGTTTATTTTCATCTGTTTGAAAGGCATAGTGAGCAAGTAAGCCAGAGAGAGCAAGCTTCAATCTGCTGCTCTGCTCCCCAAATGCCCCCAACACCTTACGGCAGGGCAGGCCAAATCCAGGAGCCTGCGAGTACATCTGAGTCTCCCACAGGGTAACAGGAGCGCACGTGCTTGGGCCACCAGTACCTGCCTCTCAGGTTGCACAAGCAGGAACCTGGGTCAGAAGAGGAGGAAGCAGGACCCACACTGCTGCTTCGGTATGGGATGCACTTGTCCCAGAACACCCCCCGGTAAATAGGCTCTTTGGTGCTTTGCCTTTTTTTTAAGTCCCTTAACCCATATCGGTTGTTTTGTGGTTTAGGAAAGTAGAACAAACGAATTAGGTGACTAGCTCAGTGCGTTAGAGCTAGGTAAAGTATTCTGTAAGTGGTAGAAGCGGACGGAGCACATTATTACGTTGTTAGGATTTTAGGGCAGTGTTCCTTGGCCCTGACTGCGTGATGGAATCACCGAGGAGATTTTCTCCCCAAATCTTATGCTTACGCTGAAGCAGCCACATGCAGGGAGCGCTCATACACTCAGTGTCCAGCTACTGTAGTCAGAACTTGCAGACATGCTTGGGGCATACCTCTAACCATTCTGTAATTCCCTCCCTTATTAACATGCTGTGCCACAGTGCCACCCCCACATCCTCAAAGTTCATTTTCTTCTAAGATGCTCAAGCTATTCCTTCATCCACCGTGCCCTTCCTTTTTTCCATTCAAGTGTCAGATGATGGTTCTGAGGGAGTGCCGCAGGGCTGCATGGCTGAGTTCAAATCCTGGTCCTGCTTCCAGGCAGCTGTGTGGTTTTGGACAGGTAACTTCTTGTTAGCCTAGTGTCCTCGTGATCGTGTATCTGCGCTCAGAGACGACTAGGGAGCAGTGAGCTGTTGAAGGAAGTACCTACAGTCAGACTGACACAGAGTGAGCACTGTAGTTCTCTTTTTAAATATTTATTTGAGAGAGAGAATCTCTTTCACTGGCTTAGGGCTGGGCCAGGCTGAAGACAGAAGCCAGAAGCTCCATCTAGGTCTTCCATACAAGTGTAGGAACCCCACACTGGGATCCCCTCAGATGCCTTGCCGTTTGCATTAGCAGGAAGTGGGATCAGAAGCCAGGCAGCTGGGACTGGAGCCAGCATTGTGGTGTGGAACTGGCGTTGGACTGTGGTTTAACCCACTGTGCTGTAACACTGGCTCTACATCAGTTTCTGAGCAAAGATAAAGCGTCTAGAGTTGTCTGATTATCTTTACATTTTAATTTGTTTATTTGAAAGAGACAGAACAAACAAATCTCCCATTCGTTGATTCCCTCCCCAAATGCATGTACTAGTCAGGGCTGGGCCAGCCTGAAGCCAGGAGTTAAAACCTCAACCTGAATCTCCCACGTGAATGGCAGAACATCAGTTACTTAAATCACCACCCTCTGCCTCCAGGGATACCATTAGCAGGAAGCTAGAATAAGAACTGGAGCTGAGAATTGAACCCAGGTGTTCTAATGTGGGATGCAGATGTCTCAAGCACTATCTTAACTGCTAAGCCGAATGCCCACCCCTAGGTTCACTGTGTGCTCAAAGGTCTCCCTGTGGCTTTAATTCTAATTGGCACCTATGAGCATGCCGCGTTAGCATGGGCCGCTGTGAAGCCTGGGAGAGTGGCAGTCCTGAGAAAGGTACATGGTTAGAGAGGATTCTGAAAACATTCTCAGGGTTTTTTTTTTTTAAGATTTATTTATTTTTATTGGAAAGGCAGATTTACAGAGAAGAGGACAGAGAAAGATCCGCCATCCGCTGGTTACTTCCCACATGGCCTCAATGGCCAATTGGCCAATGCTGAAGCCAGGAGCCAGATGCTTCTTCTGGGTCTCCCACTCAGGTGCAGAGTCCCAACACTCTGGGCCATCCTGATCTGCTTTCCCAGGCCACAAGCAGGGCGATGGATGGGAAGTAGAGCAGCTGGGATTAGAACCGGTGCCCATATAGGATCCTGGCACATGCAAGACAAGGATTTAGCCACTAGGCCATCGTGCCAGGCCCTTCAGATTTTTCTTATTCAGCCATTTTCACTACACAAACAAAGGAACCAAGGTGCTCAAGTTTACATGGGACTTGCCCGAGAGCTTTCTGCTCGTGAATGACCAAGGTGCTCGAAGGTGAGTCTTGCTGACTGCTGGCCCTGTTCCCTCTCACCGCATGACGTAGGGCCTACTTTGGAACCCTTCATTTTAGCACTGTCTCTCCTTCACACAGAAATGCATAGCTGGCATTTGAGGGCTGCCATTCATGGGCCTGCAAGCAGGCCTGGCTGGGCTTTCTGCCAACTGCACCGTCATGTTTAAGACCCCACTGGTGCCATTTCAAAGTATTTAAACGAACTTCCTGTTCTGTGTGTACTCTGAGCGGAGAGGTTGAGGAAGGTTAAGTGAATCATTTCCAGGGTTGCACAGCCTCAGCACTGACTGCAGTAGTGGCGTTTGCTCTGAACTTCCCTGGTTGGGAGCTGGGTCAGCGTAAACCATCATCCAGGTGAGACAGCTGCTCAGCCAGCCAGCGTGAACCAATGCGCCTTTACGGGACACTGTTGCTCGCTGCCTGCTGCTACTGTTTGACATATTCTGGCAGCAGTCGCTGCTTTCTTGACTGTTAAATGGGTTGGGAATGCTTCTTTTTTTTTTTTTTTTTTTTAGATTTATTTTTTTTAATTGCAAAGATAGATATACAGAGAGGAAGATCTTCTGTCTGATGATTCACTCCCCAAGTGACCGCAATGGCTGGTTCTGCGCCAATCCGAAGCCAGGAGCCAGGAACTTCTCCAGGTCTCCCAAGGCTTTGCCTATCCTGTACTGTTTTCCCAGGCCACAAGCAGGGAACTGAATGGGAAGTGGAGCTGCCGGGATATGAACCTGTGTCCTTTTGGGATCCTGGTGGGTTCAAGGCGAGGACTTTAGGCGCTAGACCACCACACCAGGCCCGGGAATGTTTTTTTTAATGCAAATTTTATCAAGATCCTTGAGATATCTAAATTGTTTTTGCTGAAATCTAAGACAAGGCAGTTGAAGGAAATTTTGTGCTGCCTCCATCTCACAAATTATAAATTTCAGGCTAGAATCTTAGAATAGTATAGTTTCCCCTTTGTTATCCTTGAAGTGGGGGCTTTTGTCTTCAGTGAGAGTCCATTCAGTCCCCTGGGGAGAGGGCAGGCCAGGTGTGGTTGAGCTCACTCTGCTTAGCCTGGCTGGGAAGGCTGCCGCTGACCGTTTCCTGGGCCTGGCCTCACAGTTCTTCACACCAGCACCGTCCAGCGGAAGAGAGATGCCGCAGGAGGGCCAGATCCAGTCCCTTACTTGCTGTGACGGATGTAGGCTTGTGGTTTTTGGGCAAGGCATGAGCAAGGCCCTGGCTGCTCTGTGATGTAACCCCGCTCAGGTTCTGGGCCCCGACACACGAGCATGCAGGAACAGCCACACCATGGCCCCAACCGGATTCCACCCTAAACCTGCCCTTAGCTGATTCTGCCAGCTCCACTCGTGCTAACTGTGTGTGTCAGGCACCAAAACCTGGGTTCTCCCCGTCGTCCCTTCTCCCTCATCTCTGAGTACCTGCAACTTACAGGCCAATGCGTAGGCAGTATTGTGCACCTCTGGATTATAGAAATGGCATGTGAGCAAGAGAAAGATATTCTCTGTATCTCTTTTGGTGAAAAAAGCAAGGAATGTTAGCACATTTGAATACTGCTTGCCTAGGATAATGCCTGTCATGAACAAGTTAATATCCTCTTTAGTTAATTCATCCTATGGCAGCTAGACTTGCTCATTCTATTAGAGAATATGAAAGTTACATTAGGCAGGATACACTTGGCTGCAGCTGTAAGTAGACTCAAAGCTAACGACTCAGAACAACAGAAGCGTGTGTCTTGCTCATGTTTAAGGTATGTATTGGTAGCAAGTGACTCTCCTACATTGAGTTCAGCTCTGCGTTGTTTGCCTCATGTGGGTGTGTCATCACCAAAGACCATGTTACTGACAACATCTCATTAGTAGGTGGGAGAAGAGTGTGTTATGACAAAGATGGGTGCGCTTGACGCTAGCCCTGTTGTCTGTTAGTTTAGCTAGACTTCAGTTCCGTGACTACAACCACTCTGAAGGTACTAGAACATGGACCATACATACACACACATATGCTGTAGTTAAACCTACATCTTGAACCTCTGTGTTTTCTTTGAACTTGCATTCCTAAAATGCAAAGCTGGCTCGGGGTCCCATGTCAGATTGCCCTGGGTTTCAGTCTTCCTGCCAATGAAAACCAAGTAGAATTAGGAAAGCCTCATGCTTGCAGTGATAGGTGAGAAAATACAGGGCATGGCATTATGCATTTGATATGGTTTAAACTGTGGTAAATATTTCAGAAGATTAGAAGAAAACAAGACAGCCAATGGATAGTGACTGCCTATTGGTGCAGATTGCCCATGGTATTTTGGGAGGCTGCTATTGGTTTTCTTTTTCTTTTTTCTTTCGTTTCTTTTTTTTTTTTTTAAGATTTATTTATTTTTATTACAAAGTCAGATATACGGAGAGGAAGAGAGACAGAGAGGAAGATCTTCCGTCCGATGATTCACTCCCCAAGTGAGCCACAACGGCCGGTGCGTGCCGATCCGATGCCGGGAACCTGGAACCTCTTCCAGGTCTCCCACGCGGGTGCAGGGTCCCAAGGCTTTGGGCCGTCCTTGACTGCTTTCCCAGGCCACAAGCAGGGAGCTGGATGGGAAGTGGAGCTGCCGGGATTAGAACCTGCGCCCATATGGGATCCTGGTGCGTTCGAGGCGAGGATCTTAGCCGCTAGGCCACGCCGCCGGGCCCTCTTTTTTTTTTTTTTTTTTTTTTTTACGAAAATCTTTGAAACATGTATTACTATTATTTCAATGTCCAACTTGGAGTATTTGTCTCGCTCTTCTCCCAGGGGAGTGATGCGTCTTCCTGCCTGCAGGTGTTTGACTCCCCGAGAGAAGCAGTGCCTGTTGGGGTTCTGCGTGCACATGCATACACCTCCGCTGCAACCCTGAATCAGTGCTGAGCAGGCTGTCTTGCAGGAGTCAGGAGTGATCATGGAACAAAGCAAAAACGTCCTCCTTCCTAAACCTTACACCCCACTTGGGAAAGAAACAGCAAACAAGATGAAACAGGGATAGCATGTAAGATGGTGAGGGATGCAGAGAGTAAAAACGACGCAGCGGGGTGTATGAGAGAGCAGTGGGGTGGGTTTAGATGGGGTGTTCTGGAAAGGCCTTCCTGGAAGGGAGTGAGGCAGCAAAGGCCTGCCGACTAGAACAGACCTAGCCAGGACGCCCTCCCTGGTAACTGCCTGCATGTGAGCACAGTCAAAGCCTGGGCCAGGGCAGTCCCCATGCCTGAGACTGTTCAGCACGGCCAGTCTGCCCGTTGACACTCTGCCCCGGATGTTCTGGAGTCTTACCTGCGTCTCTGGTAGTGACGGAGAGGATACTTGCAGATCTGTACCCCTCTGGAAAAATCTTAGTACTTTGAAATGTCCGAGATTCCCGAAGGGTTTCTCCAGAATGTGTTTCTAAAGCTCCAGGCCACAGGGAGCTCTGCTGGGTGGAGGGATTGTGCTGTCTCGTGTTCTCAGACTTTGCTTGACATCCCATACTCCGTGGTTACATGTTTGTAGAGAGATCTTGCCACTTGCCTGGGTTGTGTCCAGCCATTACCAGACGTGCACGTGGAGGAAGTCCAGGTGACAGCCAGCCTCGGCCAGGCGCCAATGCTGGGTGTGAGGGTGTGCTGTACAACACAGGGCTGTCTCTCTTGGAGATAAGATCATTTATTTCAAAGGCAGCGAGACAAGTAAGGAGGAATGACAAAAACATTATCTCATGGAAATATGGCCTTTGCTTGCATAATTAGAGCAACATTTCACTAACTTCTCCCTAAATCTCAAAGTACTTTAGCTTCTTCTCTTTCCTTCCTCATCTGGAAATTGGAGAATTCTCTCTTCCGCCCTTGGTGAGGTTTAGGTTCTGTCGGCAGTCACCCGTCTGCCTTTCCGTGGCGTAGTGTCCTGGTCTTAGTCGTGTCCCTGCCTGGCCAGTCTCCGGCCCTGCTCCTGGCCTCTCTCCTTGTCTCTGCCTGGCAGGCCCTTTCCTCCCATCAGCATTGTCCTCTCACAGCCTCTCCACTTTGCCTTGGTGGGCAGGCTGTCCTGCCTCAGTGCTCTGACACTTGTAGAATTTTGATTCAAATTTCATTTGCATCTGTTGAACAGTTTGGCAGTAATTGACATCTTAAAGATACTGAGTCTTCCAGTCCATGTTTGTGGTATGCTTCTCTGTTTGGGGGTCTCATTTTTCATAGTGTTTATAATACTGACATACAGGTCTTACCATCTTGTGTGGAGTTTTAAGTACTTCGTGTTGATTGCTGCACTTCTGCCTAGCCTGCCTGTGTTCTGACGTGCAGTTCTGCAGGAGCACAGCTCGTGTTAGGCAGTGACTGGTTACTGCTTTGGGGTTGTTCTGACACTGTGAAGCACATTGTCCTGTCCCCTGCGGATGAAGACAGTATTCCTTTCCAGTTTCATGCATTTTAAAAATCACCATGTGTGTTTTGCTCCAGTGTGAGCCTCGGGACGGCTGTTACCTGCAGATGCTGAGGCTGGAGGAGTCCTTGCCCCGGCCTGCTCGGGGGGAGCGAGGTCTGTGATGGTGTAGGTTTTCCATAGACTTTCTTCACCAGGCTGAGTTCTCCCTGCTTGAGATGAACCGCACTCAGTCATGAGGTGTGATTTTTTTTTTCATATTCCTGGATTTGACTGGCTGATGTTTTGGGTTTCTTTAAGTAGTGGAGCAGCCAGGAGGGCAACTAGGCCTTCACTGTTTGATTAAGGTACTTGCAACAAGTTTGAGTGCCTTCTGCAGACACAGAACCCTCCCTCTGCCGGGGCGGTCCTCGCCTGGCCCCTCTCCAAGGATGGGTCTGGCCCAGCAGTGGATGCTCTGGGACTTCTCACTGGGCTCCTTGCCACCAGTGCTTCTGGTAGACCCAGTCAGATGCCACGTGACCTCCGGATGTCCATTGCTCTTGCCAAGATACCTGATGTGCTGGCAAGGCTGGAGCTAAACATTTAACATGTTTCACTTCTTTTTGCTTCTACAGATGGATTTGTCTGTAGAAACCCTCTTTAGTTTCATGCAGGAACGTCAGAAGAGATATGCCAAGTACGCGGAGCAGATCCAGAAAGTCAATGAGATGTCCGCCATCCTGCGCCGCATCCAGATGGGCATCGACCAGACGGTGCCGCTGATGGAGCGGCTCAACAGCCTGCTGCCCGAAGCCGAGCGCCTGGAACCCTTCAGCGTGAAACCGGGCCACAAGCCCCAGCTCTAGGGCCCGCACCACACCGAGGGCATGTGGAGGCAGAGGCCCAGGACTGCCCAGGGCCAAGGCCGCCTGGAGATGGGGCCCTGCTCCCACCCAGCGCCTAGGCTGCGCAACATGGACGGACGAGGTCTTGGGGACAACTCAAGTTGCAGCATTTGGATGATTGGGAGTTCTGTCAAGAACTATTTGTTGAGAATTATTTTTTTATTTTGCTTAGATTTTTAGTTGGGACTATTTATGACCTGATTTAGCTGTTAGGGTGAAAATATGGAGAGAGGGGGAGCGGGCTCAGAGAGGCTGTGCCCAGATGTGCCTCCTGAGCGTGCACTCGGGAGGCACTGGGCGTGGGCTGCTGACATAAAGAGCTGATTACGTCACACTCCGAGAACTGTGGTCCTGCTGTTCTGTCGCGCCCATCTGTCCCAGGACCCTCTTGCTGCCCCACGCACACAGGCTCTGTGTAGTGTGCCAGTCAGTGTCCCCTGTGCGTCGTCGCCACAGCACCATGACACTCGGTGGGTTTCCTCAGACTGGGTTTCACCGTGTCACCCCAGTGCAGGCAAGGCTCTGACCTCCTGCTCGGTTTGAGGCCACCTTTGTCTTTCCCAGGGCTGCTAAACACGGGATGTTAGGGGTGGCAAGGCTCACTGCAGGGCAGAGGCTGGGCCCATTTGGGTCTTCCTTTCAAACGAAAAGTGAATCATTTTTCTTTAGACAGCTTTTTATCAGTGCAACCCGACAAAGGTTAAAAGAATGGGCCTCCCCTCCTGGCTGCTTCCTGTCCCTCTGCTAGGAAAGGGGCGCACTCCCTCAGCACCTCTGTTCCCTGGGCTGGGTAGCCATGCTGCCTCCCTCATGGGGAGGCAGAGGCCCCACTCAGAGCCCTCCAGGAAGGCATGCCCCTGCCTGGCCGTGCGGTCACAGCTGGGTGCCGTGCACTCCAGGAACCCTAGAAAAGCTGAGGATGGCAAGGGCTCCGCGATGCCACCACTTCCTGTCAGGGCAGATGAAGGAAGTGAAGCTCTCATTGTATCGTTCTTTACCTTTCCTGCCGGTTTAAAACACGTATGTATGTACGCCGAGCCATGTGGCCGCTGCACGTGGCCGGCCCCGCTCCCGCAGCACCCGGTGGCGTCAGCTTCCGTGTGTCAGGAGGTGCCAGCTTCTGCAGGACCTGTGCCCGGGAGGGTGGTGGCCCCGAGGCCCTCCTCACTGCCTGTGGGGCTCAGTCTCCCTCCCCCCCGTGTGCCAGCCACTGGCATTGGCTCCTGTGCTGTACCCACAGTCATGCATGCTTTCTTCAGAAAGTTCATGGGAAATGCATTATGACAACTGCATGGTGACAGAAGTTTCTTGTGCCAAATAAACTTTTAATTCCATTTTCGCCATGAGCTTTCAAGCGCCATTGTACTGCCTCCTCAGAGTGCGGTGTGGCTTGGCCGTGGCTAGCCGCCCGTTCTCCGCAGAGGCCGCTGGGTGCACCGGCTGCCAACGACTCCATAGCCCAAGTCCGAGGAGCGTGCTCAGGAAGTGAGTTTTGTGGGTTTTGCTTTTTATTCAAGTATTCTCTGGAATTTCTTTGCTTTTTCCTCAGACTTAGAAAAGAGGCTGGTAGTGTCACAGTCAGATTATGGGTACCATTGCCTCCGAGCTTACGTGAACCACTGCTCTGGGGACTGACGGGTCATTTGTGTGGGGGATGTCTCTGGCCCTGGCTATGCCCCAGCACATCTGGGGCAGAGCAGCACCAGGCAAACAGGCATCCAGAGCTTCATGCTTTTGTCTGATACTGCACTTCAGCTAAGCCCCGGTAAATGGATCCCACAGGAAAAGACATGGAAATGTTGATGCAGATTGAAGGAGTGTGAATCTGTGCTGACTGTTGAGATAGAAAACTCAGTGATAGAATCTTACGACTCCTCAGCCCCCATCCTCACCCTTGGGTGGAGGACCCTGGAGTGCCCTGGAAGGGTCACCGTTCACTTACTTACCAGAAACCACGCCGAATTCTTGGGGGTTCTGATGGTGCAGGCTGGCACCTCTGCTCCCGGCACACCTGCGGACGCACAGGGCAGCCCGATCAGGCTGTTATTGGCACGCATCGCACTAGAACTCTCCAAGAAGTCAGCCGTGGGAGCAGCCAGCTCTGGGCGCTTCCCACCAGCCCCCGGCACCTTGGGCTAAAGCCCACCTGCCCCTGGCCCTGCCCTGCCCCTTGCCCGGGATTGCTGCTGGGCCTTCCCGGTGTCTGTGCGACTCGGCGGGACTGACTGAAGATCCAGTTAATTCTTCCTCCTTGAGGCATGCTTTGTGCCAAAAGCTGGTGTAACAAACCAGGTGTTTTCAAAAGCTTTAAATAAAATTATTGAGGCCGGGACAGCCCTCGCATCTGATGCTGGTTCAAGTCCACATGTCTGGGAGCCAGGACCTCCTTGCGCATCTGCTGGCCGGAAGCTGTCCTCAGGAGTGGAGCACATGTGGATGTCGCAAGCAGTGGCCTGACCAGGTACTTTGTTTGTTCCTTGAAACTGTCACCATCCCCTGATGAAGACCTCTGCACTGACCTTCCCCAGTCCCCCCCCAACCCGGGACACTGCTCCTGCACACGACATCGTGGACTTCCTGTGGGGTGGCAGCCTGAAGGGATTCTGGTGTTGCCACTACAACTGAAAGGAACACTTGTCATTACGTAAACCCAACTTGGTATCAGCACATAAACTACAACATTAAATTCAGATCCAGCCAAGCCTCATGCCCTACAGGGATGGATGGGCCCCACAGGACGCCACAGCTCACTTCCTGCCCTCTTCCATGTACACATGCATTAGTGTAAGACTCAGAGAAAAGTACCCAAGGTTACTTACTTCTGCACCTTTCTCACTTGTCCCTTGGCTGAAGCCCCGGTGTGATTGTGTAAGAGCCTGAGCAGCCCTCCGCCCAAGCTGGCCATCAGCAGGGGCTGGCTGGGCCTCCCAGTCACCCCTGCCTCAGGCCTCGCTCTGCAACACCTGCTGCTTTCCTGCCTCCAGGGCCTGCAAGCTGCTTTACTCTGCGTGCCTTTGATCGTCTTGCCTAGGACACCTCTTCCAGTGCTAGCTCTCCTGGGCCAGTCCTGAGGGCACCGCCCCCGAGCAGCAGGGCTCCCCGGCCCCTCGGGCAGCGTGGACGTTCCTGACCCCAGCCAGGTCTCAGCTCTCTCGCTTAAGGATAAACAGGTACCAGTTTTGATTTTATTTCATATTAACATACATGACATATCAAGAAAGGCACAATTTAACCGTTCATCGGCTTGACTTACTCTGAAAGCACTCTGTTCATATTAAACATTCATACATTCTGTTCAGCTAACAGGTTCCTAAACCGCTTCTGGCGTTTCTCACATGGGCATCTCGCTCTCAGTCACCGACGTGGAGCACGCGCCCGTGGACCCCAGGGCTCCCCTGCCATCGCAGCAAGCACTGCCAGGATGCCAAGGACTGCGATGTGTGTGAGTGAGGACCATGGGCAACAGCTGGGACTGCAGGGCAGTGAGAGACCCCCGGAACAAGGCAAACTCGCGCCCACAGAGCTCGCCCAAGCTGAGCTGTTCACCTCCGCCAGAAACGCGTGAACGGCGGAGCTGTGGCTTTCACGTCTCGGATCCTGTCGGGTGGGGAGCCCTGACCCATGCGGCGTGTGCAGACATGACCAGTTACCGTGTGGAGCCCTGAGAGTGCTGGATGACATCAGACTGAACCTCATGTCACCTAGAACTCACGTCACTCAAAGCTTTCCAAATGGGGTGACCACACGTGCCTGTCGTGGGTCATGTCATGGTCACGTTATGGCGTGTCACCTGTGCGTGGCCAGTCATGCTAGGAAGTGTACTCATGACCAGTCTGTCAGTTCTGAGTGTGCCATGATGTGCTGGTTTTGCTGGTCATGAAGTCCCAGCCTAGTCAGAGACCTGTCCATTTCCCCAGTGTAGAACCTGAGCTGTGAGCCAGCCACTAGCGACACTCAGAGTAGGCCATGACAGGACAGCACCTGCCCCGACCTCGCCGCAGGGAGAAAATGCTGACGTGAGGCACGGCTTCAAAGGAGGACCAGACTGTGGCTGATAAACAGACCGGGACGCTGGGAAGCAGATATGCACTGTCACTGTTCTCACGGTTCTCACTGCCTCCCAGGCTCAGTAGCCGGGCTCAGTCCACACCTGTTACTGTGGGTCAAGGACTGAGAGGCGGCCAGGAGAGGTCCATGCCAAGCACAGCGTGGCTGCCACCACCCGCGCCCTCGCTCACTGTGGCCCCTCTCCGCCCTAGTCACATGGGCTGTCTTGAGGAAGTTGTGCAGGCGCCCCCCTGGTCACAGGCTCAGGGGAAAGAGCCACCAGGAAGAGCTGCCACTTCCCTCTGCCATCCTGACCTCCCGCCCTGGGTAGTCAGCGCTGACATTCTGTTGTTCTTTCTACACGCTCTCCTTGCAGGGACCTGGGAAGGAGGTGCGGCTGCTGCAGCCCAGAGAAATCCACATTTGGGTTCCAACAAGTTACTCTTTATTTAAAGGATCAACAATCCCGTTTTACACGATTCTTGGATTTGCAGCGGGAGGGAGACTAGTTGCGCCTCCATCCTTGGCTTGAATCACGATACTGCCAGGTTCCCAGCTGAGCTGAATCCTAGGTGGCTTCCCTTCTCTCACTGAGGTGAGGAGAAAACAAAGCTAACTACCTCCCAGCAGGTCCCACGGGGCTTTTGTGCACAGACAGTTGGAACTGGTCTGGAAGTGTGCCTAGCTACCCACCTCTTCCCAGCGCCCGAGAACAGGCGGGCAGAGCGGGAGCGGTGCAGGCCCCGCCACGGCTGTGTGAGGTACTGAGTTTGCTCCAAAGTGGATCCTGGTCCCTCCAGTGGAAGGATGCTCCCACCGCTCAGCATCAGGTGAGTGTGGACGCGAGACTCGGGCTTGGCTGTTCATTCTCAGGTTCCCGTCGGGTTCTGACCCGGGGGGGGGGGGTCTGCCCACCCGACCCACAAGCTGGCTCAGTCGGCGCTAAGGTGCACAGTGGGAGGCCTGTGCGGAGCAGCAGGGGGTGCTGGCCTCTGACACCGAGCGCACGTGCTCTGCTCGGAAGGAGGACGTGCAAGTCGGAATCACCTGCTGCACGGAGGGGAGGCTAGCGACTGCCCTTCCGCTGCGCTCACCTCACACGTGCACGTGGTGAGAGGGAAAGGCTGTGCGGACCCACTGTTCGCTTTTACACCATAGCTCCATTTTCCAAAAATAGATATGTCTGTACATATGTGTATTTCAGATTTACAGGGAATTTTTCTGTGAACCCAAGTTGCCAGGAGCAGCCCGCAGGCCTGTCTGCTCAGGAGACCTCGATGATCTCCATGCTGCCGGAGAAGCTCGACTGGCTGCCCAGCTTGCCCAGCTCCTCGCGCGACCTCTTCTCAGCCCTGATACTCTCCCCGAATTCCATCTGGCAGCTCCTGCGCTTACACTGCTTCTCGAAGGAGCTCTCCTCGTGCCAGCTCCGCCGGGAGTCCGCTCGGTCACTGGGCTTCTGGCGCCTGCGCACAGAGCACACCTGGTCACTGCCTGTGGGCAGCTGGCTACAGCTGTAGGCAGAGCAGCTGGTACTGCCTCCATAGAGGGCGGTGGCAGAGTAGAAGTGAGAGGACTCAGTGCTGAAATACCAGCTGTTGGGCAAGGCAGGGCTCGAGGTCTGGGGGGCCAAGATGTCGGAGTGCCAGCCCTTGAGGCCCAGCCCAGCAGCTGACGTGGTAAGGTGCTGCTGGCTGGTGGGGGTTCCCCAGAGGAAGCCGGGGTGGAGATTGTCCTCCACGCTCCCGCTGCGGTGCAGGGGGGCCACACGAGCCCTCGGCGGGGTGCCACTACCACGCACTGCGTGTAGCCGCAGGTTCTGGCTCTCCGGAGGCCAGGGAGGCTGCGGCTTCTGGGGCCCTCCGGCCTCTTCCTTGTCCGGGCTGTTCTCGGGAGTCTGCTCCGATACCTCCTGCACGGGGGAGAACTGGCAGAGTTTGGTGGTCCCATCCAGAGTCGCGGAAGGCTTTAAGTATTCCAGAGCATCTTCGGAGAAGCCGTGCAAGGAGGCCGCCGTGCTGGCCGAACACGTCACCGACTTGATGTCCAGAGAGAAGGACCGCTTGAGCTTACTGCTGTCTTCCAGCCTGTCTGAGGGCAGGTGGAGCCCATTGAGTGCCTGGACCAGCAGGCTGTCCTCCTGCAGGGCAGGCGGCATGCTGGGCCCGCAGGTGGGTGGCACGGGCCCCAGCCCTGCTGCCTCTGAGGTAGCGGAGTTGGCAGAGGGGACAGTGGGGACCCCCGCCCTTGGCCGACCCCCCTCGGAGGCAGCAGGGCCAGGCTCGCTGGGCTTCTCCGCGTGTGGCAGCGTGATGGCACTCCTGGGCACCAGCACCCCAGGCTGATCTTTAATCTTCTTCTCATAGTCCAGGAGCTGGCCCAGAAAGTTGAAGTTGGGAGAGATAGTAGGTCTTTTTTCTTTCACAAATCTGTTAGGGGGAAGAAAACCAATCCTGAATCTTACATAAGTTACTTAGACAGAAAGGGAATAAAGGCTAGGGCGCTGGCGGAGAAACCTCCACCACGAGCCCTGGGAGTCGAGCAGTTCAGAAGCTCGGGCCGGCTCGGGTGGCAGATCCCAGGGCCTCTGGCCCGGCTGGATGCAGGGGTGTCTTTCTAGCACAAAGCTGGCCAGGCTGATTGAGCTCGAGTTGCAGCCTATCTCCCTACCCCACACCCTTGCAACACAGCAGCACTATCACCAGGGGAGTCTCCCATGCCCGTGGCCCACCACGGTCCTCTGCTTGCCCAGAAGCACCTCTGAGGAGAGCCGCCCCATTTCACAGTAAGCACAGCACATGCTGGTACACAGACAAGGACCAGCACACGGCTCTGGGCTCCTCTTTGTGCACAACCCGAGCCAGTGTCCAGCTACCAGGCAGCCCGTTCCACTACAGGTGGGGGTGGACAGTCCCCTTACACTGGTACACAAGGTCCCCAGTCCACAGGTGCTAAATGAGGACCCCGGATGCACAACCAGGTGTACCTAAGGTTACAGCCTTTTTTTTTTTTTTAAGATTTTTCTTGGGAAGACAGTTACAGAGGAAGAGGGAGAGAGCAAAATGTCCTCCAGCCACTGGGTCACTCCCCAAATGGCTGCAACAGCCAGGGCTGGGCTGGTCTAAAGCTGGGTGCAGGAGCTGCTCCAGGTCTCCTCCGCGGGTGCAGGGTCCCAAAGCTTTGTGCCATCCCCAACTGCTTTCTCAGGCCACAGGCAGGAGCTGGATGGGAAGCAGAGCAGCCGGGCCATGCGCCGGTACCCATACGCTGGCAGGCAGAGGATCAGAGTGTTAAGGCTGCTAGGCCAGCCCAAGGTGCCTTTTTGGAACCATTCTGACAGATTCACCAAGGAATCCAAACTAAAGCACATGTGCTGTAGAAGCAGCCGCCTGGAGGGGGCAGCAGCTGCCTCCGAGGCCCTGGTCCTCCCCACGATGCAGTACAGCACACTGGAAATTCGCATCAGTGTCAAGAACAAGAAAAATGCAAAATCATCTCCATGGGAACCAAGCCACCTAGAGCAAATTAACAAAGAACTAGTGGGCTGAAGCCTCAGTGTGACCAGAGGGCCCTCACGGGCTTGGTATCCTGAGTTAGGCCACCCTTGCCCTTCCTGTGGAGGCCCCAGCAGAGCAGGGAGGGCAGTGAGTGCGGGCGCCCCGGCCCTCCTGCCTGCCGCCTCCAGGGAGAAGCTGTTGGGGGGGGCGCGCACTTCCTCCCAATTTTTCCAATTTGATACAAAAGTCCACCTATGAAGAGAGGCCTGCTCCATGTGGCTGTCATCTTGTTTCTTGGTCACATGAACTCTAAACACCTCTCCCCAGTCAGAGCTGACTTTTACACTTTCCAAGCACAGTCCAGCCCCAGGAGCACTGCTGCCTTGCTGCTTGCTGTTTTAAGAAAACAAGGTGAAGGCACCACGTGGTGGCCTAGCAGCTAAAGTCCTCGCCTTGCACACACCGGCATCCCGTATGGATGCTGCTTCTAACCCCGGCTGCCCCACTTCCCTTCCAGCTCCCTGCCTGTGGCCTGAGAAAGCAGTCAAGGACGGCCCAAAGCCTAAGGACCCTGCACCTGCAGGCGGCTACTGCTTCACATCTGCACCAAGTTTGAAGCAGGGAAACGGCTACAGGCACAGCCAGAAAGCTGCTTAGCAGACACAGCTCTGCCTGGACTTCCTGTGCCCTCAGTTATCAGCTGAACCTGATACATGAATGGGCAGAACCTTAATAACAGACCTGCATGTTCCCCCCACCCCAGTCCGACACCAGTAAAAACCATTCCTCAGGCAGCAGTGTGCCCAGTCACCAGGACCTGGCTTCATGTAGTGCCCACCTTCCTGTCTCATCATGTGAGCACATGTAACACACAGTTACATGTGACATGTTCCCGTTCTCACCTGTAAGCTTCGTCCAAAGACATGTCCATCCTCTTCATGATGTAGGCTATGGCAATGGTGGCAGAGCGAGAGATCCCAGCCAGGCAGTGCACCAGGACACACCCGTTGGAGGCTTTTGCTTTCTCTGCGCATGTCAGAAATTCCAGGTAAGTCACTAACAGCGGCTCTGTGCGGCGAACTTACGGTCTCCATCTGGAAGCCTCCACACAAACATCTATTACATAATTAACCCCTGCAGTATTCCAGTGAGGAAACAAACCAGTGGCGTACAGGACGACGAAGGCATGACAGGATCAGTAACTTGTTACTGACTCACGCTGCCCACATCTCTCCTCAGTACTTTTCGTCAAGTGTTATTTCAATAATTTTTCCAGAGTATGAATCCTATATGGGGGCCACATGATTTTATCTGATGTGGAAAATTTCAGAAATAAAAGTATATGAAGAGTCATCCGAAAACACAGCTAATCCACTGACTTAGATATTTATGAAAATTGTATTCACATGACACTTAAATTTTTCCCTCATTACAAAATCTTTCAAAAGCTTTTTTTTTTCTTATTTCAAAAGCGTGTGGTGGGCCCGGTGCCATGGCCTAACAGCTAAAGTCCTCGTCTTGAACGCGCTGGGATCCCATATGGGTGTTGGTTCTAATCCTGGAAGCTCCACTTCCATCCAGCTCCCTGCTTGCGGCCTGGGAAAGCAGTCAAGGATGGCCCAATGCTTTGGGACCCTGCACCTGTGTGGGAGACCTGGAAGAGGTTCCTGGCTCCGGATTGGCACAGCACCGGCCATTGCGTTCACTTGGGGAGTGAATCATCGGATGGAAGATCTTCCTCTCTGTCTCTCCTCCTCTCAGTATATCTGACATTGTAATAAAAATAATTTTTTTTTAAAAGATGTGGCATAGATTGCTATTTTTCATTTTTCAAGGAGGGCATTGTGGGAGGGGAAAGAGTGGATAACAATATCACATAATGGAATATCAAAGGCGCCTGACCAAGTTACTTTTAAAAACAAGCTGAAATTCATACAGCCTCTTTTCCTGTTCGTTCCCTATTTTGATTTACAAAACTTGTATAAGTCATAAACTGTTCTACTTTCTTTGCTGAACTCAAGAAGAGAACAACATGGATCAGGCTGACAAGGTTGCTCTGAGGCGCATCCAGGCAACGTATCCCTTCCTTGATACCAGGAGGTATCATGGCACAACAACTCATCCACACTTTGCAGAAGCAAAGAGCAGTGCTCCCCAACTCTCCTGTGCAGAGGTACCCAGCTTCTGTGTGGGAGGGGAGAAGCTTCCTACTCCCTGGAGGCAGCCAACATTTTAATCAGTGCCGTGTCCGCGGGGGAGACTGCAAGAAGCTCCCGGCTTCGGACTGGCTCAGCTCCAGCTATTGCAGTCACTGGGGAAGTGGACCAGAGGACAGAAGATCTTTCCTCTCTTTAAATCTGACTTTCCAATCCAAAGGCTCCAGATTTTTCTGTGAGCTTTGAAAAAATGTGAGGTGAGGGGGGTTTAACCTCAAAAGCTTAGCCTTTTGTTTTTTCAAAAAAAAAAAATGTACTTATTTTGTTGGAGAGACAGGGAGGAAGATCTTCCGCCCGATGCTTCACTCCCCAAGCAGCTGCAAAGGCTGGAGCTGTGCCAATTTGAAGCCAGGAGCCAGGGTATTTTTCTGGGTCTCCCACACAGGTGCAGGGTCCCAAGGCTTTGGGCCGTCCTCAACTGCTTTTCCAGGCCACAAGCAGGGAGCTGGATGGGAAGCGGGGCCCATATGGGATCCCGGCACATCAAGGTGAGGACTTTAGCCACTAGGCTACCAGGCCAGGCCCTAGCCAGTGTTTAAGCACTTGCAGTGACATAATCATAGATCCTACCAGACTTAACCTTGGAGGTGTTAAATATTACCTAGAGCCTGCCAAGGCCAGTCCCCCAGCAACAGCATGGCACACACAGCACCTGGCAAACCAAATGAGGAAGCCGCAGCATGTGCTGTTCCTAGGCTTCTGAAATACCTGAAATCACCTCCTTTTCTCTGAAGGAAAAAAAAGGGGGTAAGAGGGTGGGATGGGTACGCAGGTATATCTGAGACTATAGTCCAAAAAATGGCGACAATACATCAACTGCTTACCAATGAAATCTACAGATTTGTCCAGCCACGGTAAGATTTTCTCACAGAAGCTGTCATTCACAGGTACCCGCAGAAAATGAGAATCAGGGATGAAGTCTGGCTTCGGACAGGTGCTGCTAGCATTTAACACGTAACAGATGCCATTCTGCTGCATAAGCTCCTACGGAGGAAAGAACAGTCACTAAGGACACAGACTGCTGTTTGTGAAAAGTGAAGTGTAATGACAAACGTGGCCAGTTTCCTTGCGACAGGAAGAGTTCCTTCACATCCGTGAAATCCTACAACCGGGAGAGTAACACGCAGACTCAGGTTAAGAGCAAATACATTTTTAGGGACAAAAGGGTTTAAGATTCAACATGAGTGACAGAGTTCAGTCTCTGTCCATCCCTGAAGAGAGGGGCGGAATAAAGAACACAAGATGCAGTGACAGTTTAGAAAACTGTACCCACCTCAAGCACACTCTGTCCCCGCCCTGAACACAACCATGTTCTCCAAGCTGGTCTGGTCCCTGCAGACCTCTTGGAAGGCGGTGTCTCCTGATGCCCTGAGTCATCCCCCCATGCTGATGACGGGTGTGAGCCTGTGTGTCTGCTCCTCCGTTTTCAACCCGTATTTCCGGCTACTGAGAATAGCTACCACAGCCCCTTCAAATTCAAAATGTCAGAACCCAACACATCCTTTCTTCCTTGTCTGTTTCTTGTTACTACATTTGACCTGAGGTAATAGCATCCACTTAGGCAGTTAAGCAAAAAATAAGATCGCTCGTGGCTGCTTTCACTTCCTCAGCCCCCACCCAGTGGCCACCAGATCCGTCCTTCAGTGTCACTCTTGGATTTATTCTCTGTGCCCATCTACCTCTCAGCAGTCAGTCCTTACCAAAATAACCAAAAAAGTCACCGGGGCACTCTTAGTGTATATATATACTTTATGTATATACTTTATATATATACACTAATATTTGTTTTTATTGCAAAGTCAGATACACAGAGGAGGAGAGACAGAGAGGAAGATCTGCCGTCCGTTGATTCACTCCCCAGGTGGCTGCAACGGCCAGACTTGGCCGATCCAAAGCCGTCTCTCTGTTCTGGACTAGACTAACCTGTTTTTAGACGTAGACATGGGCCAAGTGCTTGGTCCGCTGCTCCTCGTTCCACTGGGCCTCATTTCCTCCTGCTGCTGCACAGCCTCCCCAATGCATCCACTGTGTTCACACCGTTCCTGCGTCTACAAAGTCCTGTCCCTCGTCCCAGTCAGTCTTTCCACTTTTCCTAGTTGGTTTAACCTCACCTAAGGTATGCTTCCCACTGGCACATAAATTAACCATTTCATTTTCTGTCCTTCCAAAGTCTTTGTTCACATCATTTAATTAACCACCTACCATGATGTGTTAACATTTAACAGCTAATTCCTGCCTCCCTTGCTAAGCAGTAAAGCCAAGGATGGTATCTTGCACTCAGTCTGCTTTGTTTTTCTGCCTTGAGCACCAGGTACTCAATGCAACTTTGTTCCACTGCCATCCCCACCAGGCAAGTCTCTACAACCTGCTTCATTTAGTCATCTTATAGTTGCCTCCCTGGAGATGTTGTAAGCCTGAAACAATTCTCTAAGGATTCCTGGCCTTTTCTTCTTTCTCTTGGAATGCTACTTGCTTTACAAATCTTGTCCAGCCACGTGACTAGTGGTAATTTTCTTGTTTACCTTCCTAAAACATGCCAGTCCCCTCATCTCTGCACATAGCATATTTGGCACGGTCAATTTATTTCATGGGAGAGGCGGCCAGAGTAACTGCAGGCTGTGTAACCAACACTCTCTCACCTCTGCGATGATGGTAAGAAACCCCTTCTAGAACTGGGCAGGCTGGTTTTTAGACTGAACACCGCTTGGCCTCTGCCGGGGCCCAAGCCTCCTGCTGTCCTCCTATGTTTCGGTTGGCTGAATAATCAGGCTGTGGAGATCTGATTTAATCTGTCATGCTTGTACCAAAAGTTACATCTGTTTTCTACACTTTGTCTAGTAATACCTGATCAACCAAAGGGCACGGATCTACTTCCGGGGAAGAACAGAAGTGGGCCACAGGAGTTAAAGCCGATTTTGACAGTGGCCTTCTTCCCACTGATCCTTAAAGAAAGGAATTATGTAAGGCGAGGGTTCTGCCAAAAGTTTGTGGAAAAAAAATGGAGTTCTTTCACAGTACACTCCTTCCATGAATTTTGGAAGATTCCTTTTATTTGTCCTGACCACCAACAGTATTACTGATGTAATCAATTAAAAGTACTATCTTTTCCACCCAACACGATGTTGATGACTTCACAGAAGTTTCTGAGAACCAGGTGACCCTGGTATTGTTTACAGCACATAATAAAAACATAAAGATTTCAAGTACTAATCAGGCTGCAAGTCCATACATATCATCAGACTGGACCGTCCCATAACAAACGTGTACTGCAGACATGTGGCCAAACAACACGGAAATGGCAACCTGCAAACAGAAAATGTCGCGCACTTTAGCTGGAGACGATTAGTAACATAACAGCTGGGGCATTCACCGAGTGCCCGCTCTGGACAGGTTACCAGCCTAAGCTCTTAAGCATACCCTCTTTAAAAAAAAAAAAAGGTTATATTTATTTGAAAGGCCAATTTAGAGATAAAGGAGAAACAGAATCTTCTATCCACTAGTTCACTCCCCAAATGGCTGCAATGGCCAGAAGTGGGCTGGACTGAAGCCAGGAACCTGAAGCCTCTTCTGGGTCTCCCACGTGAGTTTAGAGGCCCTAGGACCTGATCCATCCTCCGCTGCTTTCCCTGGATCAGAAGTGGGGCAGACAGGACTTGAACCTGCTCCCATGAGATGCTGGCACCACAGGAGGAGGCTTAACCCACAATACCACGGCCCAAACCGATCCTCTTTTAATCTTCACCATCAGCAAAGTTGCCTAACACTTCCAAATTATCACAGCTAGTGAAAAGTAGACTTCAAACGCAAATACGTATTGCTCTCCAGTATCTACCCTCCTTTACTGAAGTCAATTTGATAAACTAACCTTCCTTTCCAAAAACATTTAACTTAGTTCACAGCCAAACAACTTTCTTCCCTTATTCCTAGTTCATCAGTTATTTGAATGAACGTACATCATAACCCTAATAAGCCAAACGGCCTGGTTCCCATGCTGATGCCAGGAGCCCTCTGCCACCATGCAACGGGCAACCCCAACCCGTGAGGACGCCGGGCTTGACATCTCCCCTGACGTCAGTCAGCAAGGCTGCTCAAGTTTCACAACACTACTACTCTTTCGCTTCCTTACTCTTTTTTCTTGTTTCTGATGAATGTACCTAGAAGTAACTGGAAGGGCAGTGTGATATTCTTATGGGTATAACCGAGGTAAAGCTACAATGATGAAGAATGAGTTTGAGTTTATTTGTTTTGTGGCATGATGGCTTTTTATTCACAGATGGATGCCAATGCCCCCCCCTTTTTTTTTTTACTAAACTATGAAGAGATATTTATACTAGTTTTATTTCAGCTTGCTGGATAAAACACACAAAACTAAATATTTACTCTCCCATCATTAAATGCCATAGTCTTGAAGTGTCTAGAGAGGACTTCTCCGCTGCTAAATACACAGTTCGACCTGGTACGCAGCTGACTAGCACATGCTAGCCCTTCTCATCCTCCTCTGACCGGGCACCTCTCGGCTCCTCCCCTCCGCCGCTCACCCTGAGGGATCCAGCCGGCCCCCCTCATTGCCAGGAACCACAGCCTCCCACACTCTACGACCCCCTCCTTGCCCAGCTCACTCTTATCGAAGCCTTCCAACTTCCTGGGATCTACCATGTGATGAGGGTACCCAGTCCCCTCCGTCCCTCATCTTCCCGTCTGCCTTATTTCCCAAATGAAAACACTTGAGTCAGTCATCACAACGTCTCCCTTCCTTTGCCCCTTATCACCTCACAATCAGCAAGATTACAACCCTAGTTAACCCCGTTCTCCACCCTCCACAGTGCTATCTGACCTTACTCAGTGATCACTCTCTCCACAGTCCATTCACTTGCCTCCTCTTGTTTGTGCCAACCCACACATTTCCCCTTTTCTTCAAATTCTCCAGATTCCCACTGATCCTCACTCTCAGCTAAGGGATGGGCTTATTTCCTAGCACACAGAAAGATGGCAGCAGTCAGAAGCAAAGCTTACTCCACCACCCTTTCTCCTTTATCACCTGCAGCTATAAACGCCACTTTCCCTTTGGCTCTTAGGCTTGAATTGCCCAGGCTAAGGTCAAGGTCTCCGCTTGCTCAGTAAGTCCATGCCTTTTATTCAAGGCTGTGGACCTAGCTAGCGCCCCCCACTCCCAGGTTTCCTGCAGCAGCTTTCTGCTCCACTGGATCATCTTTCCTACCACAAGACAACCGCGCCATCATTCCTCCCAATTCAGAAACACCCCCTCTCACCGACGACTTCTTCCTCACTACTGCCTTATTTGTCCTCTTAGAAGCACAGCTCTTTGAAAGCGCGTCTTAGCGCGTGTCTCCAGTTGCTCCACTTCCATTATCTGCAGAACATGTTTCATTCAGGCTTTCGTGCTCGCTGCTCTGCTCAAGCGGCTCGCACATCAATGGTCCTTACGCTGATACGCCCACCAGCCAGTCTGCAATCTGCGCTCTTCTCGACTGACACACTTGCCACACTTGCTAGCGCCTTTCTCCGGAAAACCGCTTCGTGCACTTGTTTCCTGGACTGACACAGTCATTCAATCTCCTCCCCGCCTCAGTATTTATTCCGAAATATTCCTGGTTGGTTTCTTCCCTAACGCTTTAGATTTTGAAAACTGGAAAGCCCTATAGCTTGGTCCTTTAATTTCTCCACTGTACTTTCTCTCCTAACAGTCCTATCCAGTCTTACAGACTATTTGTAATGTCCTCCACATATAGACTTGCCCTCCTTCAGGAAACTTCAAACATATATCCATCTGGGGCCCGGCGGCATGGCCTAGCAGCTAAAGTCCTCACCTTGAATGCCCCGGGAATATGGGCGCCGGTTCTAATCCCAGCAGCTTCTCTTCCCATTCAGCTCCCTGCTTGTGGCCTGGGAAGGCAGTTGAGGATGGCCCAATGCATTGGGACACTGCACCTGCGTGGGAGACCCGGAAGAGGTTCCAGGTTCCCGGCTTCGGATCGGCGCAGCACTGGCCGTTGCGGTCACTTGGGCAGTGAATCATCAGACGGAAGATCTTCCTCTCTGTCTCTTCTCTCTGTATATCTGACTTTGTAATAAAATAAATCTTAAAAAAAAAAACATATATCCATCTGCCCATTCAACATGTCCACTCAGAAGTGTAACAGCCATTTTAAACTTAGTTCTTCCCACTGGCTTCCTGGTCCCATTAAGGTCAACTCCTTGGTACCTTTTTCACAGTCCCCACCATTTAGTCCATCCAGAATCCCTATTGGCTGCGCCTTTAAACACAGCCAGAATCCAAACCTGTCTCACCTGATGCCCACCCACTACTGTGTCACCTTCTATCTTCCTTCCTGTAGGGAATACAACTATTTTCAACCCGGGATCTAATGTGATCCTAATAATACAGAAAGCAAATGATGTTACTCCCCCAGTCAGAACCTTCCAGTGGTTCCCAGTGTCTGAGTGCACGCTAACATCTTTACAGCACTGTAACACCTCATCTCCCATGACACCTGCTTAAGCCCGATGCTCCCTCTGCTTCGGTCACACTGAACTCTTCCCCTTTCCTGTCATACCAGATACACTCTGGTCTTCGAACAGGCAGCTGCTTCTGCCCGTACTACTCTTCCTCCACAGTCCATGGTCCACTCACTCTTTGACCTCAAAGTGTTTGTTCAAGTGTCTATCTCAGTGAGGTATACTTTCACCACTCGTTAGATTACAACCTTTACCCTTATAAACATTCCTTGCCCCTCATTCTATTTTCTCACTGCACCTGTCATGATAGCAAACAGGTAATAAAAAACAGATTATGCTGGGGGCAGCATGATGGCTCCACTGGCTAATCCTCAGCCTGCAGGCACCAGCATCCCGACTTGGTGCTGAGTCGCACCCCCGCTGCTCCACTTCCCATCCTGCTCCCTACTTATGGCCTGGAAAAGCAGTGAAGGATGGCTCAAATGCTTGGGACCCTGCACCCGAATGGGAGACCTGGAAGCTCCTGGCTTCAGATCGGCTCAGCTCTGGCCTCTGCGGCCATTTGGGGAATGAACCAGCAGATGGAAGATCTTTCTCTTTGTCTCTCCTTCTTTCTTTCTTTTTTTTTTTTTTAAGATTTTATTTATTGTATTACAAATTCATATATAGAGAGGGGAGGAGAGAAAGAGAGGAAGATCTTCCATCCAATGATTCACTACCCAAGTGAGCCACAATGGCTGGTGCTGTGCTGATCCGAAGCAGGGAACCAGGAACCTCTTCCATGTCTCCCACACAGGTGCAGGGTCCCAAGGCTTTGTGCCATCCTCGACTGCTTTCCCAGGCCACAAGCAGGGAGCTGGATGGGAGGTGGAGCTGCCGGGATTAGAACCGGCGCCCATATGGGATCCTGCGGCATTCAAGGCGAGGACTTTTAGCCACTAGGCCACACCGCTGGGCCCGTCTCTCCTTCTTTCTGTAAATATACCTTTCCAATAAAAATAAAATCTTTTTCAAATCGAGTATGCTATATATTATTTCTTTCCTATGAACACTGGCACAGAGAACAGGCTCAGCACAAATGTGTGGAAAGAATGAACTCTTAGCCTTAACATGAACAAAATCAGATCCCTTATTAGCCTCTTGTGGTAAAGAACCTTCCTGTGTCCTCTATACAGGGCTTCACTTTATAAATTATGGTAAAATGACATGAATTTACACTCCTTCATTTCATAATTTGTGAAATAAGTACTCTACCACAGTTTTCTCGAAATTAAGACAGAATTTTCCGGGTAAATGATGGATAAACAAACAGCATGAGGAAAATTCTTAGCAGGCATGTTTACTTAAACAATTTTAGGGCCTTGGTGAATTGTTTACACATGAGTTGCACTGGTTACAGAGTAGGCTGTAACTATTTATTTTGGAAAACCATCACCTAGGGCTGACTGCACACTCAGGTACTAAGCAGCCTGCTCTGGGACGCAAGGCAGCAGCACCGGGGGAGGGAGAAGACGACCGAGCGGCAGAGGCAGCTACTCAAGGCTAGTGACGCCAGAGCGGCCTGAGTGCAGTGCGTCAGGCAGACAAGACGCACCGCACAGCAGGAGAGCCAGGGAGAGATTCCAAGAGGACCAGTCGTCATCTGAGGCTTAGATAAGTCAAGTCACTACTTCATATATCCATGGGGGCTTCATCCAGGACCCCCACCCCACAACAGACCAAAACTTTTTTTTTAATTGGAAAGGCAGATATATAGAGAGGAAAGTCTTCTGTCCAATGATTCACTCCCCAAGTAGCTGCAATGGTCAGAGTTGAGCCGATCCAAAGCCAGGAACCAGGAGCTTCTTCCGGGTCTCCATGCGGGTGCAGGGGCCCAAAGCTTTGGGCCGTCCTCAACTGCTTTCTCAGGCCACAAGCAGGGGCCCGGATAGGAAGAGGGACCACCAGGATTAGAACCAGAACCCATATGACATCCCGGTATATGCAAGGTGAGGACTTTAACCGCTAGGCTACCATGCCGGGCCCAGACCAAAACTTTGACATACTCAAGTCTTTAACACATAATGGCATAAAATACACACACCACCTACACACATCCCCTCTGTCCTTTAAATCATCTCTAGATGCTTCCTCCAGGTCTCCCACGTGGCTGCAGGGCCCCAGCAACTGGGCCATCTTCTACTACTTTCCCAGGTCCATAGGTGGAACAGCTGGGATCAGAACTTGTGGGACAGTTGTTGACACAGCCCTTGTTTGCACAAGAAAGCCCAGGAATCCTCTGGATTTCCACTGCTGACCAGTCTTACAGCCAATGACACAGTTTTCAAAAAGTGACTTGACTAAGGGTCAACCTATAGCATAATCCTTTTGGAGGGTAAAATTCAATATCATAACAAACCTAGCATTTTAAATGGAAATCATCATGATCTAAGAAAATTTCTGTGACAGGTTTCAACAGATTTAACCTATTCTGTTAGCACTTACTTAAAAAAAAAAGATTAATAAAATTGTTGCCTTTTCATTGCTGCTTTTAGAAAAGTCAACTTCTGGGCCTGGTGAGGTGGCCTAGCAGCTAAAGTCCTCGCCTTGAATGCCCCGGGATCCCAATTAGGCACAGGTTCTAATCCCGGCAGCTCTGCTTCCCATCTAGCTCCCTGCTTGTGGCCTGGGAAAGCAGTCCAAAGATGGCCCAAAGCCTTGGGACCCTGTACCTGTGTGGGAGACCTGGAGGAAGTTCCTAGCTCCTGGCTTCGTATCGGCTCAGCACCAGCCATTGGGGTCACTTGGGTAGTGAATCATCGGACGGAAGATCTTTCTCTCTGTCTCTCCTCCTCTATATATGACTTTGCAATAAACATAAAATAAATCTTAAAAAAAAAAAAAAGAAGAAGAAAAGAAACATCAACTCCTGGGGTTGGCACAGTGGCCTAGCAAGCTAATCTTCCACTTGCAGCGCAGGCATCCAATATAGGCACTGGTTTGTGTCCCAGCTCCTCCACCTCCGATTCAACTCCCTGCTTGTGGCTGGAAAAACAGCGAAGGATGGACCAAGTTCTTGGGCCCCTGCATCCACGTGGGAGAAACTCCTGACTCCTGGCTTCAGATCGGCTCAGCTCAGGCAGCTGCAGCCATCTGGGGAATGAACCAGCACATGGAAGATCTCTTATTCTCTGTCTCGCCTTCTCTCTGTAAATCTGCCTTCCAAATAAAAATAGCTAAGTTTTTTTTTTTTTTAAAGATTTATTCATTTTTATTACAGCCAGATATACACAGAGGAGGAGAGACAGAGAGGAAGATCTTCCGTCCAATGATTCACTCCCCAAGTGAGCCGCAACGGGCCGGTGCTATACCGATCCGAAGCCGGGAACCTGGAACCTCTTCCGGGTCTCCCACGCGGGTGCAGGGTCCCAATGCATTGGGCCGTCCTCAACTGCTTTCCCAGGCCACAAGCAGGGAGCTGGACGGGAAGTGGAGCGGCCGGGATTAGAACCGGCGCCCATATGGGATCCCGGGGCTTTCAAGGCGAGGACTTTAGCCACTAGGCCATGCCGCCGGGTCCAGCTAAGTTTTTTTTAAGTCAACATTTGAACTACAATAGAAGGAAGGAACAAACTATTAAGAAGGTTACAAAATCCACATCTTTGGAGGGATTTAAAAAGCAGCATATTATTTCTCTTGCAATATTGAAACCCAGGAGTTCAGCAGTAAGATACTGGTATTTGTGGTAAAAAAAAAAAAAAAACATGCCAATCTGGCTGCAAAACCCACTGAGTAACATGGGGGAATTCATGTGACATTTCTGAAATACTGGTTTGTTTCCTTATTTACAAGATGAAAGTGGTTGACTAAACGCTTTCTAAAACCCCCTTCCACAGCAGGGTTCTGCTCAGTGATAAGTCTAGGGGTCAGAGAACACGCTTCCACTCCTGTGTTCCAGCCTAGAGTGCATTCTTGCTCTTCACGACATTAATCTACACCTTCTCTTTAAGGTGCTTTGTAATGGTTTTCTCCCTGCCCACGCTGCTATCCCGTGGGCTTCCATAATCCCATCTCCTCCTGTAAACTTTTCCTCTCGGGTATCTATTCACAAATATCCTGCTAGGTACATGTTTAGAAATCAGTGGAAAACAGAAAACTCCCATTTCCTCATCCTCGACTGCACATTCTGGTTTATGAGTGTTCACAGACAGCTATAGAACAAAACGTGTCATTTCACTTAATGTCAAAAGTAACAAAAATGATCTGTAATATAATGACTGGTAGACTTACCTGTTAGCTGACTGGTTAAGGTTTATCAGGTTAAACAAGATCCTTACCTAGAAAATTTGTATTTTCATTTATTTATTTTTAAGGATTCATTTAAAAGGCAGAGTCACACACAGACACACAAAGACACAGAGAGAGACTGATTTCATTTCCATGTTCACTCCCCAAATGGTAGCAAAGCCAGGACTGGGGCCAGGCAGAAGCCAGGAACTCCATCCAGGTCTCCCACATGGATGGCAGGAACTCCTTGAGCCATCAGTTGGGACCACCCAGGCCCAGGAGCAGAAGCTGGACAGGAAGTTGAGCAGCCAGGACTTGAACCAGCACTGAGTGGTGTAACTGGGTATGTGAGAAAACCTGCCTTGTGGATCATTTTCTTTTGAGCTGAAGATTACATGAACCATCTCCATCTTTGCTCCAGGAATGCATGTGACCTTTGGAAATTCATTTTGCTTTCTGTAACACAGTTCACTATTTCTAAGGCACTGTGACCCCTTCAGAAAGCCTCAGTAAAGATATCAGCTATCAATCTCCCCGAAATTTTGATGAGACAGGAATTTTGAGAACTAAAATATATGCTTCATTGCTACCCAGTAAAAGAAAGCAAATCTGGAAGTTTAACTCCTGCTATGCAATTCTTCTAGTCATTCAAGAAGCAAATGTTAAGGGATACTGCCTTTCATATAGATAAGTGATACTTAAGAATCACCAATAGTTGATGAAAATCTCAGCTTGCTCAGTCAATGGTGATGCACGTTAAGAGGTTGTAGAGAAAAATCACGTTTCCAGGCAGAGCAGCACTACTGGTGAGGAGGCGTGCACCTGCACACTGGAAGTCAGTCTGAGGCTTCATTACAGTTACATGCAGTGTCAGGGCGCCTCTGCTAGGGCACACCAGGTCCATCACAGCCCACGCTGCTTCAGCAGGAATCCATCCTCCTCCCAGCTCTTTCCCAGCCAAACTACTTCAACAGGCTTTACACACGGCAGTGCACCCACAAGGCCTCTGTTCGCCCAACCTTGTACCAGTCCTCTCCACTCCTCCAGCCAGAAGCCATACCGAAGACTCCTCAATCCAACTGCAGCCTGAGTCCCTTTCCAGCATACTAACTATATTCCAAGTGTGGAATTATTTAGAAAGTACTAACCTTCCTGGTCATTCCCAATTACCACAATAGGACAATTCCTAAAAATAAGGCTAAACTTCTGAAAACTCTTGGAGCCAATGCTGTGGCACAGTGCTTGGAGTTGCTGCTTCCAACAGCGGCATCATTTACCAGAGTGCCAGTTCAAATCTTAGCTGCTGTACTTTCAATTCAAGTCCTGCTATTGTGTCTGGGAAAGCAGCAGGTGATGGCCAAAGTCCTCGGGCCAACACCACTCAGGTGGTAGACTCCGATAGAATTCTTGGCTCCTGGCTTTGGCCTGGCTCTGGCTGCTACAGTCACTTAAGGAGTGAACCAGCAAGGGCAAGATCCATATTCTCCATATTCATATTCATATTCTCTTTCTCCTCTCTCTCTGATTTTGCCTTTCAAACAAATAAATAAATCTTGTCCTATGCCTCTTGGTCCCGTGCAGAGCTAACAAATGCAACACCGAGTTAGATATCCTGTGGCAATAAGCAACATAAAAAAGTGACACCCACAGATAATGCAACTAGTAACTGGCGAGTTACGCCAAGAATGGTGTCTCTTCTTCTCTTTTTGTGACTGTGATGTGTGTAAAACAACAGACCAGGGGAAACTTCTGTGTCTCCAGCTGCCACCAATAAACCCAGCAATGAAGGATATTTTCAAAGCACCCACCTTGTTGAGGACATCCCGCTGGCAGCCAAGATAAAGATTGGGAAGAATTCGTGTTGGCCCAATGTTGGCAACAGGTAAGCAAGGCTGAGAAATGCAGGTAGGAACTAGAGTGGATTTTCCTTCACAGAGGCCAGGGAAACAACGAGAGAACTCAGCAAACCCACCTGAGGACAAACATTTTAAAGTTATGCTGTGCATGAAGTATAAATTAGTCGCCTGTGAACTGCTCAACAGTTTAAAACAGGAAAATTAAAACCACAGATCAAAGTGAACACTGCTGCAAATGAATTCCTGTCTAGAGCCACTGATGTTACATCTGACAAAACTCCAACCCAGGACCAGCTTCGGAGGGAGCCACGGGGAGGGTACGCCCTGTCGGCACCACAGAGACTCCTCTCTCCATCGGTCTCTCTGCCTCCACGGATCTGCAACGTTCACTCTTCCCCAGCACACACACTTTTTTTTTGTTTATTTTTTGTAGGGGGTGGGACACAAAGAAGAATTTCAGGTCAGTCACAAGAAACCAAGACAATTATTCACAGAAGCAAAAAAGGGATATTAAACATGTGACCTGAGGCCAAATGTTATGTCTCTAAAACAAAATTGATCATGTTAAAGCTTTTTAGAAAAAAAATTTAAATCTCCCCATTATGTGGATTTTTTTTCAATTTTCAAAGGTATCAAAAATCACCTTGACCCTTAGCCTTACAAATATTTTCTATACCAAGTTCTTGAGATTCTTCTGGGCAGTGAGTCAAGATTTCCATGATTACCTCTGATTTCTGGAGCTGTCCTGTTTTTTCTGCTAAGCACTATGGAGAGGTGCTGACAGAGCCCGATTACCTGGGGTATGTACACTAAAGCCTTGTGGCCAGGTTCCTGGACTCTGAGGAATTCAGGATTTTTCCAGCACTAGCTTTCTGATGATCTACTCCCTGACCTGCATGAAGTCAGTCTCCTTATCACTTAATGGAGAGAAATGGGGTAACAAGGAGGGACCTTCACATCCTCTAGGAAAAGGACAAAACAAACACGGTCTCTCTGCAGTGTTCAGTCTAAATGTTCTTTGCTCTCCATGTCCAAACCCAGAAACTAAACAGATTCTGATAAATTTTCAGATACATTCTTTGAATCCAAACCCTCACCATTCACTCAGTCTCGCTCAGGAACCAAGAGTTGACTCACAGCAGATATCTGCAGATTTCTTAATGATCCCAACTTTAAAAACAACATGCTACCTTTTGACAAAATCATACAATTCCACCTCTACCACCTCGTTAACTGAGCCTTAAACAGGACCCTAAGTATCACTAACATGTTTTTCTACTTGAGTTAACATCCTAATAGACCTGCCCCCACTTGAAGATGCACAGAGGGGCCTTTGGAAACTTTGGAAAAGCAGGCAAGGGAGAGGAGGAAGACGCTGTCCCTTATTATTACACCCCTGTTATGTTCAATTCAAGCACAGCTCAGGGGATTCCTGCTCCTCCTACCATGCCCACACAGGGTCCAGACGCAGCAAGCTACAGCGGCAGACGCTACTGACGACAAACACTTCACTTTCACAGCATACTCTCGAGTGCAAGCCTGGTCTCCAATTTAAGTGTAGGCACTTTTTTCTCCTCAAACTCAAAGTTCTTAAGCTAACTGAAGTTCTTATAGTAACCCAAAGGACAAAGAAGGTAGATCCATAGCAGAAGCCCAAAATCCTCCTGGGAGAGAGCAAGGGCCCTTGGCATCTATACCTGTGCAGTCAACATTTCCAAATCATTGTTACTTCCCAGTGCCATGTGGCCCCTCATCCTGGAATGCCCACCCTACACTGGAGGTCATGGCACACACACAAGCTCCCGCGACCACAAGGCTGTGGTCGAGTCACTTAACCCCCCAGCTCTTAGTTTTCTTATCCACAGAAAGAAGATCATGACGTCACTCCCCTAGAGTTCTTGAGAACACTGGTTAACAAGGCTGAAGTGCCATAGACCGGGCACACAGAAGGCACGCAGCATTTGTCAGGGACTGAACACTCAGGACCCAGCTTCCCCCAAGACCCTTACCCCACCCCCAAGCCACCAGCGGAAAGCAGCTCTGCCCTATTCCCCCCAGCGCTGGGGGCCGCCACAGATGCCGACAGGCACAGACAGGTCCAAAGAGCCAAGGCAACAGGGCCTGTCATGTCGCCCTGGCAGTCCTGGCCCAAGAGCACCGCGAAGAAATCGCATGGCTGATTTGAGTCAAACACACTCTTCCAAACCTAGTTGACTATGGAATTCCCCCTGAAATCTATTAATAGCTAGTTGAATTCACAGAGAAATGTTAGAGAATCACCATAACTACTGAAACGGAGTCCAGGAGAATTTCCGCAAATATAATCCACAGTTTCAAAAAGGGAACCAGCCAAAGCCGGTACACAAGCGTTCACAGTGTATTTTTTAATCACTGCTTGTTTCTTTTCGGTCTAACTGCACAGTAGTTATTATTTATGGCAACAGTCCCTCCTCGAGGTGATCCTTCTAATAAATACTGGAGAGTATCATCATGTTTTATCTTATATCTAACCAACAGAATGATTGACTATTTTCATTATAATTTAACTGGGTGACTTTAAATTTTAACATTTGCAAAATTATGATTCTGGTATTTCTCTAAAGAACTTTTTTCACATTTTTCTTTTCTGACTCCAATACAACTCATGCTCATCTGTCATTTAAATTCCATAAAACAATACTCTAGTAATGTACAGAGAGAGATAAAAACCAGAGAACCCAAAGAAACTCTACCTGAATTTCCTTTTACTTTTTTTTTAAGATTTATTTATTTTTATTGGAAAGTCAGATATACAGAGAGGAGGAAAGACAGAAAGGAAGATCTTCTGTCCAATGGTTCACTCCCCAAGCAGCTGCAACGGCTGGAGCTGAGTCAGTCCGAAGCCAGGAGCCAGGAACTCTTCCAGGTCTCCCACGCGGGTGCAGGGTCCCAAGGCTTTGGGCCATCCTCAACTGCTTTCCCAGGCTACAAACAGGGAGCTGGATGGGAAGCGGTGCCACCAGGATTAGAACCAGAGCCCATATGGTATCCCAGAGCATTCAAGGCGAGGACTTTAACCACTACGCTATCACGCCAGGCCCTTTTACTTTTAAAAACAATCTCAGTTAGAACTGGGCAATCATACAAGAGATTACAGGATGGATGAACTTTTTCCACGACAGATACTGCTTTATAGGTTTCACAAGTATTCATTCAACTGTACAACGGCCCTGTGAAGTAGTACCACCACTACTCCCACTCACAGGTGACAGCGCCGAGCTCCAGAAGAAGAGTGGGCCAGGGAGAAAACCAAGTGTGCTCTACACCCTACAGAGTGAACTTCCACTGTCCCGTGGATGAGTGACAGCCTTGCTTTTATCTATGGAACCCTGGCCTCACCAGCTGTGACCTGCCCCTTAGCACCAGGACGAAAATGGCCACTGGCCCTCTCCTCATCAGGAAGAAACTTGCTTCCTCAAGGCTGCAGGACTGCAAAGCTTTGACAGGGAAGAGAAAACGAAGGGGATCTGGCGTGAACAAAAACTACACTCCACATGAAACTAGTTACAAAGGTTATAGGTAAACCAGCTGAAATGTCACTGGTTTGTTGGTAATCAAAGTTTGTAAACTAAATGGAGAGCAGGGAATTGGGGAGAAGGGAGGGGAAATCCCTGAGCCTATGAAACTGTACCAACAAGCAAACAAATAATAAATCGAAGGTATATCCTATTCCAGGGTTAGACCTCCAGCACAACTCCATGGGGAAAGCCTTCATACTGTCTCCAACTGGGATCCAGACAGCCTCCTGTGACTCTCAAGGCTTCTAACACCAACCTGCCCAGACCTAACTGCTTAATACTTCTAATGGGACCTGCAGTGACGGCTCAACTGGCTAATCCTCTACCTTGCAAGTGTCCAGGATCCCATATGGTCACTGGCCCCTGTCCCAGCTGATCAACTTCACATCCAGCTCCCTGCTCATGCCCTATTTGAAAGCAGTCGAGGACAACCCAAAGCCTTGGGACCCTGCACCCATGTGGGAGACCCAGAAGAAACGTCCTGGCTTTGGATCGGCTCAGCTCAGGCAGCTGCAGCCATTTGGGGAGTGAACCATTGGATGGAAGATCTTTCTCTCTGTCCCTCCTTTTTTCTAAATCTGCCTTTCCAAAAATAAAAAAAATTTGCAAACTGGTAGCGACACACAGTGCGTCGTGGCTTCCAGGACATCCTCCTTAGCACTCCCCCAGGTGGCAGAGGCTGCGGGGGGAGTACAACTCTCTCACATCCATAAATTGAGTCAGTCGGACAGTCTGAGGTCCAGTTTTATCACTGACTCCTGCCAGGCTTCTAGATCACTTAACTTTATTGGGCCCTAAAAGTTCAGTGTGCCTTCAGAAAATTTCAAGTCAGAGAACAGAATGGGAGAAAGAAACCATTGTTTAGTCTCAAAACAAAAGGAACAAAGCTAAACAAAACAATACACCACAGAACACAACATAAAAAAAGCGAGCTCTTGCTTACAAATCTATTCAACTGCCATCTACCATAACAAGACAGCTGAGTGATGTGAGATATTTAGAAGATTTCACTGAAATCAGAGCATTCATGCAGTGCTCTGTCTGGCTTAATACGTTGCAAACCGTGGCTTGCAGTCACACAGAAACACCACCTCGGAGAGTGCCCTTTCCTGAGCTCTGTCCATGAGTGCTCTAGTCGGCCGACATCCTCCTCCATTGACAACTTTTTCCACTCGCTGACCTTTCACTCACTGTTGTACTCCAGTTTCATTAGTAACAGATGAGGAACTGCTGGATTCCCCTGAACCCTTTACAAACTCCGGCCTCACCAGGAACTTGGTTTTGAAATGTATCTAAAGTGTCCCCCTTCCTTTGAGTTTTCACACTAACAAGACATCCATGAGAAGAAAAGCACTATTCATCTGTGTACACTCCCTCCCAGGCGGCTGGTAGACATGCAGGGAAGGCAGCACCTGCCCTTGCCGTCTGCCCTCCACTCTCCTGTGAACTCCACAAGAGCATCACTTCCTAATCCTCCATTGTTGGTTGCGGGGGGGAAAAAAAAATCACTGACAAGTCCGTAAGCTTCTTGAAAATGTTATTGAATGTTTTTAAAAGGTGTTCAACAATTTGATTCGCTGTCCAATCTTACAAAATTTCTCCTAAGCCTAA
This sequence comes from Ochotona princeps, assembly GCF_030435755.1. Lineage (NCBI taxonomy): Eukaryota > Metazoa > Chordata > Mammalia > Lagomorpha > Ochotonidae > Ochotona > Ochotona princeps. The sequence continues at coordinate 17,785,742 of NC_080858.1, read as the reverse complement.
ATTTTATGATGCTGATCACCTTGGAAACAGAAAGCAGAAAATTATAGTCATGTACATTGTGGGTCCCCAACACAGACAAGCATCTAAGAATGGCTGTGTCCACTCTGTCTGCTCTGGAATTCTCTGTGTGAAAAAGGAAGACACACAGAGACGCCTCCGGCCTGAGCATCAGCGAGAGCGGGAGAGCACCAGACACGGCTCGGTCTCCCCTCCCCGACACGCCCTGGCTGGCTGACGACAGACGATCCTGCTGGGATCCAGCCTACTGTTACTCTTCCACAAACCCAACCGGAAGAATTAAAAACATATGTATTACTTTGGACAGAGAAAAGATTTGCTGTAACTTGAAAGGTGTTCATGACAACTATTAATTTGTTCTAGTTCAGCCAAGAAAAAAAAAATTCTTCTTTTAAAACATCCCCTTCGGGCTCGGCGGTGTGGCCAAGTGGCTAAGGTCCTCGCCTTGATCCCATATGGCTGCTGGTTCTAATCCTGGCAGCTCCACTTCCTCTCTATCTCTCCTCCTCTCAGTATATCTGACTTTGTAATAAAAATAAAATAAATCTTAAAAAAAAAATCCCCTTCACAATTCCAATCATAAATACCACATTCTATAAAAACCAATATGAAACTACCATAGTGGGGGAGCAATATGTAAGACACATATAGCAACTCAACTAAGTAATTCCATCGAGTCTCCCTTTTGATAGTTATAAATCAGTGATTTACTTAAAATGAAAATATTTACATAATAAGCAAAAGTAACAGTGCACAACAACTTGACGACATTGTTGTTGTTTTAAACTCCCAAAGCATTACTTTAAAAACAGTTCCCAGTAAGGAGAGAGGACTTCTCCAAGGTTTTAGTTTACAAAGGCAGAGTCGTCGGAGCTTAATCAGCCCGCAGAGCTCAAGCCCAGGACAACCTCGCTCTCGCCCTGCGAACGGATGGACACCAGGAGTATAAGCAGAAATATTTCTTATACAAATATTTCATACTGTACGAAAGGCATTTTTCTAACAAGTCACATGCCAATTTATTTTTTAAAAATCATTTTCACACAGTTCATATTATTTCTCCACTCACAACAGCCACCTCTTCCTTCTTTCAAGAACACGTATAATTTTTTAATGTATTTTTTTTATTATTATTACAAAGTCAGATATACAGAGAGGAGGAGAGACAGAAGGCAAGATCTTCCATCCACTGATTCACTCCCCAAGTGAGCCGCAACGGCCAGTGCTGTGCCAATCCAAAGCCAGGAGCCAGGAACCTCTTCCAGGTCTCCCACGCGGGTGCAGGTTCCCAAGGCATTGGGCCATCCTCCACTGCTTTCCCAGGCCACGAGCAGGGAGCTGGATGGGAAGCAGAGCCGCCGGGATTAGAACCAACACCCATATGGGATCCCGGGACGTTCAAGGCGAGGACTTTAGCTGCTAGCCACACCGCCAGGCCTGAACACGTATAATTTAATCTCATTTTCTCTTAATTCACATTCCTACTTCTCACCAAAATATCTACTAATTGCCCTCTAAATCTGTGTTCATTCCTGACTTTCTAAATCACGTGGGTTTTTTTTTCTCCCCTCCTCCCTTCTCAGAATACTGAGGGCCCTCCCCACTGAAACTTGACTTATCTTTCAAGGCTAAATTAAAATTTCTTTGCAGACTACACCAACTCATCCTGAAAACAGTATCACACCGTTAGCACATGACCATCTGCTTCTTTATTTCATGCACTCTAGGAGTGTTTTCCCAGTTGGCCAGCAAGTTCTCCAGGTAGAGGCAAGTCATGGTGTTTCCATCCCACTGCCAGACCCAGGGCACAGTCCAGAAGTCTCCATCACCTGAGAGATGACGGTGGAAAGCGGGTGAACAGGATGCCTGGAACGGGCACTTCTCCAGGGCACACAGATGGCATGACTGGGACAAGGGAAGACTAAGGACTCCTTTGCCATCTCTGGTGCTTTTGCCTGGCTTGCACCAGGTATCAGGATGAGGAACCAAGAGGCTGTTCTAATCAGCTCTCTAGTCCATTTTTTCCAAGGACACAATCTCAGGCAGTATGTTCTGGCCACTGGTAGCTGGCTGACCACACTGGCAGGTAGCAAGTGGAGAAATAAGATCCAGTTTGGATAACCTCGGCAAACTGTAACTCCAGCATATTTAACAATAAGGCAACCAGTAGGTGAAACAGCACCACTCCCCTCTTCCCAGATTTACCAAAGTGTGACTGACAAATAAAAACTATGTACTTATGGTGTATAATGTGATGATTTGCTCTCTGTTAAATAGTGAAATTATTGTACTCCACATAGCTCCCAGCATATTTGAAACATACATTACTAACTGTAATCACTATGACATACATTAGCTTTCTTGATTCATACGAATACCCTTTTTAACCAACATTTTTTTAATGAAGCTCAATGTCAGCCCCTCTGCATTTTTTAAAATACAAAAATCAAACTGTTTCACATAGATTCAAGGGCTTATATCTTCCCTCAAGTGGAGCTAAATGTCTAGATCTATTAACTCATCATAGTTAAGTATCTAGAAATCACACAAAATTAGCATTAATTGCCACAGTATTTTTATTCACATTAAATCTACTTAAACAAATAAAAAACATTTTCATATTAGATACTTCTCTCATGTAATATGAATCAATTCCCTTTACAATTCATTTATTTTCCAAAAACAGTTTCATTTACTCTTTCAGGCTTCTCTGCTATTTAATATGAATTCTAAAATTCTAAACTAATAAATTATGAAATGTAAATGATACAAAACTTGCATTACAGTTAATTTGTGTATCGAGTGTTCACTGAAAACATCAGAAGTGCCAGGGGACACAAAGACAAACAAGGCTGTACCACATCAAGGACATGGCTTGCTGGGTCTGCTGCAGTGGCCCACTGCCTGAAGTCCTCGCCTCCCACACGCCGGGATCTGGGCGCTGGTTCTAATCCCAGAGCCCCACTTCCCTTCCAGCTCCCTGCTTGTGGCCTGGGAAAGCAGTCCAGGACGGCCCAAAGCCTTGGGACCCTGCACCCGCGTGGGAGACCCAGAAGAAGCTCCTGGCGTTAGATCAGCTCAGTTCTGGCCGTTGTGGCCATGTGGGGAATGAAAAGGTGAATAGAAGATCTTTCTGTTTCTCCTTCTCTCTGTAAGTCTGCCTTTCCAAGAAAAATGAATAAATCTAAAACAAACAAACAAAAAACAAACTACACTTACTGAACTCTAGAAGAGCCCACCCCCCTCATTTTTTTAGGTCCACTTAACTCCATCATCAGGGTAACTCTGAGTCTCCACATATTTAGAGAGCTCATGAATATGCATGACCATTTCTTGGGAAGTTGCTCCTTGGGAAAGGTAGCTTCGACAGTAGGAGTAGAACGTATTCCACATTCTTCACACTTCTATACATACAAAGATCACCCTGCGCATATGATGAGTGCTTCCTTCATCAAGGTGACTGGAAGTCCTACTTACTCCAGGAAACCACAGTCTATTCTCATTTCCATATGATGCTAACAAGAATCTAACTGTTGAAAGCCCCGAGGGGATCTGGACATGAAAATCATCTCTCCTGACCGTATAATTTACAACCCCCCTTGAGAGAAATCAGTATGCTTTTCTATCATCAGTCATATCTCCCAAGCAAAACATTTGATAAAATCTTATTGATAGCATGGCCTCTTACTTCCCTAGCACATCCTCTGAGCAGCAAGACCTGGCAAAACATTTCCAAGAATCAGTGGTCATACATTTCCCAACAACCCTCTCCACTTAGTGAAGTTTTCTAAATATCCTGAGGAGCACATTGACTAAAAGAATTCCCAACTGGTCAGAGACTTTCAGATGGCTGAGATGGTTTCACCAGAATCTTCTTTTAGGTGTCTGAAGAGCTCAGCCTGCTCAGACACTCCTAACCAGAGAGTCAGTGCCTGAAATCATCTACTAACTGAAAAGAAATGAAGGATTCTGGAAGTATCACTAAGATAACTGCGAGCAACACATCCAATGTGGCTCTCGGTACTACCCCAACAGGCTCCTGGCGGTGCTGTGAAACAGCTCCTGAATGAAATGGATATGGCCAGATGTTCTGGCTCAGTATGCCCTGACACAGGCCATATGCTTCATCTGGCCGACCACAATGTCTTCTTCCTTATTGCCCAGTGCGTGCCCCTCCCAAGCTACAAATGACCGATAAGAACCTCCCCGGGTAACAAAGAATGCTCCCTGGTAAAGGAGGAAAGGCCACACATGTGGCTGAAGCACCTGCACTACCAGCTCATCCCAAGCTCGTGCCTCCAAAGGGCCGTCCCCACTTCGTCATACAGCGTACCTCGGCATACAGGTTCTCTCAGGAAACCCCCTAAGCCCATTTACACAATTCCAAGGCAAAGTACCTCACAGAGGCTAACACAAAAGCAGCTGCCCAAGTCAGAAAAAAATCATTTCCTGGGATTCTATTATTACATCTTAATACACTTACACTATCAGTAAAACAAGTATGTTTATCATCAGATGGCAAAGTTAGTATCATAATACTGTTACGGAATTCTGGAAACATAGTCAGGAACAGTAGCTGGTTTCACTAAGCACAGTGACAAGGCAATCAGACAGAATCACAGCTTAAACAAAAGCTGTAGCTAAAGATCATCTCAGAGAGACTAGAAACTACCCTTGTCCTTACAGAACGGAAGGAAGGCTGTGAAAAAGAACTAGAGAAGTGGAAATGTTACCTGAACCCACACAGTGTAAACTATTTGCTTAAAACAGCAACGTTTATGCACATGGTCTTCAAAAAGGTTCACGGAAAATGTGTGTTATGAAAAAAAACTACAGGCGATTTTCAAAAATTTCTCACACCCAAATAAACTGATCTTTTCACCTTACTTGTCACAATTTTTAAAGTGCATTCAGACTGCTAACAACAAGTCCACTGTGCCCCATCCCCCTTACAACGAAACACTAAAGGCATGGCGATGACAACATCTATGTTTAATTCTATTAGATCAAACATTGAAGTACTCCTCTGCCTAGCACTGTGACAGCCCACCTCACAGCAACTCTGTCACCATTACTGTGCTTCCTGAATCTATTCCTGGCTCTGTGAGCCAGGACAAGTGGAAGAACTTTCAGCAAGGTCTCCAAAACAGAGAACACAAAAATGGACAATCAGCCATAGAATTCCCTGAGACAGAACTCTCCCATGCCCTTCCCAGGGAAGACACAAAGTACTGACCCTGCTGGTTGCTTAGCATTTATCAACTCAGAGTTTTTACTTCATTGTAAAAACAAACTAAAACATGCCAATAAATACACTCTTGCATAGTCCCGAACATTAGACTCGACACCCTACACTTGTTCTCTCCCGATGGGATTGCTCATGACACCCAGAAAAGGCATCTTGAAGTCCACCTCTCCTACCAACATGTCATGAGTCTGACACTGGAAGTGACACTTAGTGCCTTGGGCTCTAAGCAGGAGCTGAGATACAGGTCACCGGGTGCTCTCTGACCACAGAGGAATGGAAAAACCCTTGGACAGAAGCAACTGACTCAGCTCTCACTAGGGCTCAAGGACCTGCATGACACTTCTCAAAAACCCCAAATGAAGAAAGCTTTAAGCTCAGTACAAAACCATGCCGACCAATATGGAACAATCGTAACATTCAAATTAAACGCAACAATTACGTCAACCAGAAGCCATGACTCAGTTAATTCACATGTCAAATTTGTATTGATCTATTGCCCTTTGAGCTCATTGTGAAGTACTGCCTACTCATGCAATTCAATATGCTTCCAAATCCTTCCAACCGTATCCCAAGCCTCACCTGCAAGCAGGTGAACAGAGCTGAAGGTCTTCCTCAGTTTGCCCAGAAGTACAGTGAGGAAACAGTCTGAAGACAGGGAGTCTACATCTTGGGAGCTCTGATCATACACCACAACCTTCTGACTGCAGTCGATGTCAACCTGAAACACACACGTGAAGCTTGTTAGGAAAGATGATGAAAAAGAAACTTCACAAGCCACTGGTTTAGGAGGCTCTTATATTTTACTGGGGTTGAAACAAATAATCACTTATTGTTTTCAACTGATAATTTGACTAAAATGAGATGTGGTCAATTCCCTGTATGAACATACTACACGGCAAACAGGTTAAATGCTTATACAAACCAACTTTTTTTTTAAAGATTTATTTTTATTGCAAAGTCAGACATATACAGAGAGGAGGAAACACAGACAGAAATATCTTCCATCCGATGATTCACTCCCCGAGTGGTCACAATGGCCAGAGTTGAGCTAATCCAAAACCAAGAGGCAGGAGCTTCTTCCGGGTCTCCCACGTGGGTGCAGGGTCTCAAGGCTTTGGGCCGTCCTCAACTGCTTTCCCAGGCCACAAGCAGGGAGCTAGATGGGAAGCGGGGCTGCTGGGATTAGAACCAGTGCCCATATGGGATTCCGGGGCTTTCAAGGCGAGGACTTTAGCTGCTAGGCCACTGCGCCGGGCCCCATACCAACTTTCAAAAGGCAAAATTGGGGGCACAGGACGGTAGCCTAGTGGCTAAAGTCCTCGCCTGGCATGCCAGGATCCCAGGTCCTTGGGACCCTGCACCCATGTGGGAGACTCGGAGGAGGCTCCTGGTTTCGGATTGACTCAGCTCTGGCCATTGCGACCACTTGTGGAGTGAAATAGAAGATTGTTGTTTCTGTACCTCTCTCTATATTTGCCTTTTCCAATAAGAAATAAAGATTTTAAAAAAAGGCAAATTTGAAGCTATTTTGGTGGAGATGTGGTCAAAACTCCTTGGTTTTAAATTCTTGACAACTACAAAGGTGTAAAATTCATAGGAACAGATTATACACACACGCACCAAAAAAACCATAATAATTGACCTAGTGAAATTTTTTAAAAAGTAATTTCCACATGGCAAAAGAGAGATTATTAACATTAAAACATAAGCTCATTTTTATTTCTGAAGGAAAAAACTGTCTTCTTTCCCACCCCCAAGATATTTTAGCATCCAGAGTGACTTGTCTTGAACCTAATATTTCCAGCCATCACCGACAGATATATAAGCTTTTATTACCACATAAGAAAGCAACCCTAACAAGCAATTTATACTTTCTTTCCCAGTATTTGAAAAGAATGGTATTTGTTTCAGGAAATATATAAATAATACAAAATAATGCTTAAATGTTAAAAGCAGTTTCAGTAAGGAAAACATTAAAAGGAAAACCACATTTTCCAAATTAGAGTTAATCCTTCTTTATAGCATAGAAATATTTGAGTGTTAATTTGATTAATAAATTAGCATCTAAAAAATGTTGCTAATTTACTTTCTCTGCTTGAAAACAAGGCCTCTAATTCCCTACTCGGTGTGTCTACTTTTTTCAAAAAGGCGAACCAGGAAGTATTCACCTTATGTTTTGCAGAGTGCTGGATGAGTTCCGTAATCAACACTTTGTCCTGTTGCAATCTTCGCTTCATAAGCTTGGAGCAGTTGATATTAATGGCTTCCAAAATGTGGGAGGTATTGTACTCCACAAATGGCCGGCTATCAATTAGCAGCACTTTTTCCGTTCCACTTTCCAGGAGAGCCACCAACTTATCAGTAAGAATTTGAGTTCTAATCATCTCATGGGCCATGACAACAATGAGTCCTCTTTTTCCACCTCCGTCTTTAATTTGCCACAATGATGTAATGGTGGCGTGCTCAAAGGCTGAGCCACTCCATTGTACTCAAGATGTGTGAGGTCAGGCTACTGGTGAGCGGCAAAAGGAGAGTTAAATCCATGTTCAGCAACAGCCCTCCAAGTAAACGTCTCTTTCTCTTTTGCTTGATGAGCTCCTGCCCAGGACTCCCTTCCACAAAGCAGCCCCTCACGCTGGGTTCATAAAGAGATGACTGCAACAACCGCTCCACAACAAAAGAGGCTTTGGGGTTGCCAGGGCATTACCTCACTCTCTACCTTTGCTCCCTTGCTCCAACGGCTTTACCCTGGACTGAAAGGCCTGCATGAAAAGGGAAAGACAGAAAACAAAACATGGGGTCAAAAACAAGCAGAAAAGAGCTTCCGATTCAACTGTGTACAGTTCACAATGTTTACTCCATCAATCTCATTCCATCCTTGACGCACTGTTCCATTTCAACAACAAATAAAAAGGATAAATGGGGATGGCTTCAGAAAAATGTAGTGGTGACCATGCCATTTTACCTCAACATGTAAAAAGTCAAAGAAAACAAGATGTATTCATGAACTACGATCATCCAGAGCGAAGATTCATTAGTGTGAAATCAAGAGCCATGAAAAACTGCTTAGAAAATTATGACAAATGATTTTCTTTCATCTTGTTTTCTTTTTTATTGAAAACAGACCCTCAAAAAAGCAACAGTCCAGGTGAGCAATCCTCATGGAACTGCAATCAGCAGTGAGTATGTGTACACACCAGTACCACAGTCAGCCGCAGGCCCTGGGAAGGAGGCAGGTGAGCCGACAGTGCTGTCAACTTCAGCACACACTAAGGGAGACAGAGCACATGCAGAGGTCCTAAAGCTGGATCTAGATCTTCCAGATCTTCACCAAAACCCTATCATCAACCGTTTGCTAAATTAGAACCAGTTGGAGTTTTGTGCCCATAGCTTGGAATTCACCCTGACCTTCAACAGCCTGATGCTCATTTCCCCTGCTCTGCCTCTGCTTCCATCCTACATACGCTATGTATCTCCTGTCAGCATTCACACCACCTGCTGTTGAAGCCCTGGAGCTACAGGTCTTCCTGCCACAGTGCTTTGCCCCCAAGATGCTGACCTCAGTACAGTAAGACCTTCTCCATTCCAAAACGGCTTATGAGTCTAAATAAACATTTGGTTCACTGATTTCAAGTCAGAATGATAGACTTTCCAAACATTCTCCAGTCCAATTTCCTAACTGTGTACTTAAAACTTAGAAACGGAAGCATGCAGAAGAGGGATGACGATATGACAGTGGCCATGAGGGAACTCCATGGAACTCACAGAGCAGCGGGCTTCACACAGCAGTTAGGATACTCCTGTCCCACACGGGAGTGCCCGAGTTGGGCTCCTGGCCCCTGCTCCTGACACTAGTTTCTAGCAGCAGGGCTGGCTCAGATAGTTGAGCCTCTGTCTTTCCCATCGGAGACCAGGACTGAGTTCTCAGCACCCTGGCCTGGTTCTGTCCACCGCAGGCTTAGGGAGTGAGCCAACACATGGGAACTCTTTCGGCTCACCTGTTTACCTCAGATCAACAAAAACAATAACAAAATTTAAAAGAATGGTAGAAAATTTAACAGTCTGTGGGAAAATGTAATTAAAAGCTAAGGGTTTTTGGGCCCAGTGCCATGGCCTAGTGCCTAAAGTCCTCGCCTTGAATGCACCGGGATCCCATATGAGTGCCAGTTTTAATCCCGGCAGTTCCACTTCCCATCTTGCTCCCTGCTTGTGGCCTGGGAAAGCAGTCGAGGATGGCCCAAAGCCTTGGGAACCTGCACCCGTGTGGGAGACATGGAAGAGGATTTGGGTTCCTGGCATCAGGCTGGCGCAGCACCAGCCGTTGTGGCCACTTGGAGAGTGAATCATCGGACGGAAGATCTTCCCTTCTGTCTCTCCTCCTCTCTGTATGTCTGACTTTACAATAAAAATAAATAAATCTTAAAAAAAAAATACTAAGTTTATTTTGGTTTTAAAAAAAACCTAAAACCCATGAACAGGAAGAAAATTAAAGGCCATGGCACAATGCATATTATAAAAAAACTATGCATGAATATCAAAAATTTTTGCACATACCAAAATAAAGTTATCATTTAATTACATTTTCCATAAAATTTATAAATTCCCTCATGCAATCTGTCTGAACTACCTAGAAAAATATACTTTCTCCTTATCTACAAAAATATAAATAAGGCTTTTGTCTCCTCATGAAGTTTGTTCTAAGGACAAAATTATCTAAACAAAAAATCGTAAAAGTAACTATCAGACAGAGAAAGGAGCAAAAAATAAACATTTCAGTGAGAAACCCGGCTGGTCTACGTGTGAAATCCGTAGGATATCTCTCAGAAGACAAAAACAGAAGTGATTCCTGTCTCTTAGGTCCAGCTGCCACCTTCTCACACGGCCTGACACAGGGAATTAAAAGGCATCTCATCACCCCACATTTGACACTAGCATATTTAATGTATGATGTGCCCATTTCTTGCCTTCACTGTATCCCTAATGTTGCTGTAGTCGTTACATTTCCTTATAGTGATGATCACATTTATCTTGACTTTATGGCATTGACGTACAAATGTCCTCTGTATTTTCAACTGAAGAAACTTTAGCCGACAGCCTTTCCTAGTTCATCAACCAATAACTTTCTGGTAAACTGGCACCAAGGCATTGAACCAAGTCCTAGCTACGTAGTGACAAAGTTCATTGCAATGTGAGGTCCTGTTCTCGAGTAGACTGACTGCCATGCAGGGCTGCTATGCTGGTCACCTTGTCTTCCCTAATGGAACCAGACTGGCAAAGAATGACATGACTTGTCCACAAGGGTGCCCGAGTGGCGCAGAAACGGGAAACGTGAGAACAAGAACAAGCCAATTTCAACAATGGCACTGAGTCACGGAGTCTGATGGCTCCTGTTGGTGATAAAATCTGAACAGGACAAAGCAGTGATCTGGGTTAGCAGACCAGGGAACAAAACGAAGCAGAAGACAGCAAACATGGGAAAGCTCAATTAGAAAAATCTCATCTTCGTTTTCCTTCTGCCAAATCTTGTAAGCTTAAAGACAACAGTTCCCCACAGTGGGCAGGGGTCTTTCTTGCCCAGGCACAAAAAGATGCCTCCTGTAATCAAGTGAAGAGCTGGCCAAAGTGGCTGTCCCCAGAGGATGTAACTGAAGCAAAGGGGCAAGGATCAGGTTGCATCCTTGCAGTGTTCCACCAAGGCCAGCTAGAGCCCTCCTGAACCCCTTTAGGTCCATGGTCCGATTTTCCACAGTCCTGGCTGGGTTATGTGAGAGGAAGAGCCCAGGAATAGTGGAGGGTAAGGTAAAAACGGGCTTAACCACCTTTATGTACAGCTAGGAATGTGAAATAAATCCACCTCTTGAAACTGTAAAAGAATTCTCCCCATTTCCTGTTCACGCCAAAGGAAGAATGTCAATACCCTGAGATGAGCCACAGATCTGTGACATTTTTGTTTTCAAAATCTTTTGCAGCAAGAAGGATTTAAAAGATAACCAGAGAATGCTTTATTGTTCACAAAACCACCAGGCTAACTTTACCCAAAACTTCTGTAAGAAGTCAAAACGAACAGATACTGTTTGATTGGCTCCGATGGTCAAATGCATATAACAAAATTCAGCACAGACCAGCTTTGCATATCTACTTACTTTATAAAATATTGCAATTTTTAATAAATATATTTACAGTTTAGGGAGCTGGACAGAAGTAGAGCAATTGAGACATGAATTGGTAACCATATAGGATCCCAACACATGTAAGATGAGGATTTAGCCATTAGCCCATTGTGCCAGGCCCTAAGATATTTTTAAGTTCATACAGAATAAAATCCTAAAGTTCTACATTCTTTTCCTTCTCTTCTTTGTTCAAATGGTTACAGTCAGTGTATGTATACTGTTTTATCTACAGTTTTTTTTTCACTTACAGTGCTCCCATTAAATTTTAAATTTAACAGTAGAGTGACTCAATCTCTCTTTCAGAGATCTTTCATATACGCACTTAAGGACATCTAAACAAATTATGTAGAAATACTTTTCCTTAGGAGACTACTCCCTTTCTCCCCTTTAAATAAAGAAAATTATTTTATGACATCCTAATAAGACAGTACCTTAACAACTCTCACTTAAAGTTACGATGTGACAATGTACCTCCATAAAATTATCTTTTAAGGGCCCAGTGAGGTGGCTCAGTGCCTTGTACATGCCTGGATCCCATACGGGCACTGGTTCGTGTCCCTGCTGGTCCACTTCCCATCCAGCTCCCTCCTTGTGGCCTCGGAAAGCAGTCCAGGACAGCCCAAAGCCTTGGGACCCTGCACCTGCATGTGGGAGATGCGGAAGAAGCTCCTGGCTCCTGGCTTTGGTTCAGCTCAGCTCTGGCCATTGAGGTCACTTGAGGAGTGAACCAGTAGATGGAAGGTCTATCTCCTTCTCTCTGTTAACCTGACTTTGTAATAAAAATAATTTTTTTAAAAAGGATCTTTTTTTCAAAAAAAAAAAAAAAGATTTATTTGAGAGAGGTACATAGAGAGATTGCCCAAGCCCTAGTTCATTCCCCAAATGGCCATACCAGCTAGAGCCAAGCCGGTGCTATGTGAGGAGCCATGAAACAAGATGAGAGTTTCTAACTCACTGGTTTACTCCCACAAAAGCAAAACTAGGACAGGGGTTGAAGCCAGGAGCCTGTAATACAGTCTGGTTCTCCCAAATGCACCAACCCAAGTAATTATGTCATCAAGCTTTGCCTGCCAGAAAACCCATGATTAGGAAGTGAATCAAAAGAGGAGGAACTGGGACTCGAACCACTTACTTAGATATGTGATGCCAAGGGCAGCTTAACAACTACGCTCAACATCATTCCAGATGAAGCACTTTGCTCTCAACTTGCCACCACCCTGGCTTCCAAGTTAGTTACACCGACACTGGTTATACACAAAGCTTTCCCTCCTACCCATGAGTTATCTTCTGCTGAAAACAACAGTTCATCTGCCAGTGGGCACTAATGACCTAAAACCCCCACCTGCAAGGCCCTTTTCAAGGCTTGCAGCAGCCAGGGCAAGAAGTAAGACTCCACAAACACACCTGCCAGCTGCAAGTGTGCCACTCTGAGAGGTGGCAGCCAGCGGGGATGAGGGCTCCTGCGCTGGGCACCATGCTTTCACTTCAAGCATTTCTCTTTACAAATTCAGGGAAATGAAAAACAATCTCTGGCCAAGAGGCATTTAAAAGGTTTGTTCAGTGAGAAAAGGGATTTAACTTTATTTGGTCGGGCCTGAGCTGAGGTTCAAATTCGCAGCGTTTATGGAAAGGATAGAATCAGGTTGAAGTTCACTTTATATAACTACAAGTCAGAACTGAAATTTTTAACATTTTTTTTATGGTACAATTCCATAGTGTCTGGAATTTCCCCACCCACCCCCAAATTCCCACCTCTGGCCTATTTTTCCCATATTATTACAATAGTATAGTCCGTCATAAGTAGTCCTAAGTCCATCAGTCTGCCACGTAAGTGTGTTCTGACACTGCTGGTACAGACAATATCAGACAATCCAGTGTCCCACTGTCTAGATATGTGCAACAGTTTCATTGGGAGTCCATCTCTTATTTGGAAGTAGGGATGCACACTGCATTGTATCTTCACATCTGAAGGTAACAGTCTCTATGACGCCATCACTATACATTCCCTTAAATGAGAAGCCACGAAACAAGGTCAACACAGGTATGAAGTTAAAACAAAAAATTTACAGCACCATGGAGTCGAAAAGCACACCACTGAATAACCAATGCATGGGTGAGGAAAACACAAAAGCCTCTTGGACAAAATGATTCCACCATGCGATCGATCCATGAGCCAGAGACAGACCTGCATTTTCTATCATCCAACTAAACTGAGCAGGCAGCAATATACCCTAACACAGCTTTTCAGAAGAGCCCTAAAAACCAGCATTCATAACAACCAAACTGATCAAAAGCAAAAATAGTAGGCTATGCAGTGTGGAAACAAGGAAGAATACCCTAGGCTTCTGACATCTGAATTTTAGTGATTTACAGCAACTTGACCTCACATACTGTGAGGCAACATAATCTGATAAAAATTCTGAGCTTTGGTATATGATAAATGCATTCAATGAAAAAAAACATGAAAATCAAGATGGTAATAAATGTTACACACTCAGTTGCCTATTAAAGTCTCGACCATATTTCCTTATTCAAAAATTGAAGATCATGTTGTAAGAAGCTATAGCAAACATGAAACAGCATGAAGCTATACTGACTAGAATAGCGGATCACTTGCTGGCCTTTTGATCAAGTGTAGAACAGCATTAGGTGGGGAGACAGCACGGTTACACCCAGTCACCTGTCATGACACACAGCATTGATCAAAGTGGCCGCCCAACCAGATGTGCAGGCTGTTCACTTAATATCTCAAGACCTGCAGGCAGTGGCTGGAAGAGCAGCCATCCTCTAAAGACTAATTACAGCCTGGGTTCCTGGTGAGAAGCTTTCGCTCTTGGTATTAGCTCAAGGAACATCCGCACCTTCCTTGAGTGTCGCTTCCCGCTCCTGCTCATCTGTTCCAGCAGCGCCCCCCTCCCCAGCTCACCTGAGCCCTCCTCCTCAAAACCTCCCTTCCCCACTTCTCTCTGCCACCAGTGTACCTGCCCTCCCCCAAACTCATCTGCCCTTCTTCATATCATGTGTTTTCCTGGCACCCTGCCTGAGAACACAGGGTTGGGGTCTAGGTTTAAAAACTGTCTAGAGGGAGCAGGAATGGAAGGATTCCTGGAAGGAGCTGCCAGGCAACAGGAAATGTGGCCAGGGGGTGACTTAATCTGAAAGTTGAGCAAAAAATATTTTAGGATATTTATAATAAAGGGAAGCTGGAGATAGGGGAAGAGATCTAGGATGAGCCAGACAGAGGTCAGATGGGGACGAAGTTGCACATCCTGGTTTTCTTGGCCATCCGCCAGACCCTGGTTAACTCCTTCAGGCAACTACTGGGCACCCAGTATGTGCCAGGCACTAAGAAAATGCAAGTCAATGAAAATCATTAAAATTCATAATTATAAATGGATTCTTGCCAGTTTACAAGTTAACCAGACAATAATACTTCTTGCTATTCAGCAGTTTGTAACTTAGAAATGAGACACACATAATGAACAAAAACAGAAAAAAAAAAGCAAAGCATTTTGTATAATGGACAATGACAGGTTCTAAGGGTAAAAAGCAGGCAAATAAGGGGGCATATAAGAATGGTACCTGTGATGCCATCCCGTACGAACACTGTTTTAAGTTCTGACTGCTTCGCTTCCAACCCAGTTCCCTGCTGATGTGCTTGGGAAAGCAGTGGGGTATGGTCCAAGTGCTTGGGCCCCTGTCACTACGTGGGAGACCCAGACACATATTCAGGCTCCTGGCTTCTGCCTGGCCCAGCAATGGCCACTGCAGTCATGTGGGGAGTGAACCAATAGACAGAAGACTTCTCCCTGTAGTTCTACATTACTCTAACTTTGCTTTTCAAATAAAGGGGGGGAAATATTTTCAAGATGTTCTTGCCAGAAGGTAGATCAAATACTTAAGACAAAGATTTTATGTGTTAGATAGCTTTATTCAAGTAGTTGGTAATAACAATGAAAGTTTATAACTTTTATCTATACACATGCACAATGCTTTGTCTACCTAATCCCACAAAAAAATGAGAAGCACACTCCCCTGCATGGACGATACCTGCGGACATAAAGCTAAGTAACTAAGGGTATTAAGAACTGGGCAAGCGTTTGGATGATTTGGAACAGTCTAAAGCGACAGGGGCTCTGACAGTTTTTCCCCAGTGGACCAGAGAGCTGGAGGAGCAAGCAAAGGAATACAATTAGAAATTACTGACAACAAGCATCCTGCCTACAAACTCTCAGGCTCAAGCTTATAGCAGAATTTTATACATTTCTGAATTGCTTCATACTAAACTAGAATGCCCAACTATATTCTCCGGAGGATAATTTCCAAATGCCTTACAAGAAATTGTTTTACCTTTCAGTTAAGACACATATGAAAAACACTGGGGCCCGGCACCGTGGCCTAGCAGTTAAAGTCCTCGCCTTGAATGCACCAGGATGCCATATGGGTGCCAGTTCTAATCCCAGCAGCTCCACTTCCCATCCAGCTCCCTGCTTGTGGCCTGGGAAAGCAGGAGAGGACGGTCCAATGCCTTGGGATCCTGCACCCACATGGGAGACCTAGACGAAGTTCCTGGTTCCTGGCTCTGGATCGGCACAGCACCGGTCGTTGTGGCACCTTGGGGAGTGAATCATCGGACGGAAGATCTTCCTCTCTGTATCTCCTCCTCTCTATATATCTGACTTTGTAATAAAAATAAATAAATCTTAAAAAAAAGACATATGAAAAACACTGGGAAAAGTCTACATGTGGAAGTAGGGCATTAGCTAAGTAACACAATGAACCTTCAAACAGTACTGGATGAAACATATAAAACCAGTGGCACTAACACACACTTCTCCACAACCAAGGACAGTCAGATGTATGAAGAGATTAAAACCATGTCACAGCAGCTAGGTAAAATAGAACCTCAAATAAGCACACACATGCAAACACACAGATGGCTATCGACGAAATGTAATACTGTGTAACTTACACGATTATTGTATTCCTTTCCATAACCTTGGAGTATGAGAGCTATTGGAAAAGGGCATGACATACACATAGGCTAGGTCCGAGTACCAGGCCCTGCTGGGCTCCTTATCAGGACTGTTAAGAGGAGTTTGGGTGTGGACAGGGAAAGATGAACAAACACAATATATGGACACAGACGTTTGCCCTGAAGGTAGAAGCTGAGCTGGCCTTCATAAAAGGGCTTCAAAACAACTTATTTAAATAACAATGTTTGGGGGGATGGATAATGTGAGAAAATTTAAATCATACGGGGTCTTTAAACAGGTTAGCTGGGATATGACTCAATACAAAAGATTTCTTCCACGTACGAAGAATTCACAGATCTTTTAAAAATTTACCTTAATTTCCTAATATTCTTAAAATGTGTTCCAATTTAAGTTTCCAAAATAAATTTACATAAAGCATCACAAATGCAACATTTTATTCCTTTCTGAAAAAGTGTAAATTTCTCTAACAAAGTACACAGGAGGCTTCCTCACTATTCTGGGCGAACACATTCCAGGCGTGGCCTTCAAGCTCAGACCACACCTGCTTCCAAGGCTCTCGGGGCTAAAAATAACTCCAGAGGCCTCAAAAATGGGCCACAGCCAGGCCCAGGGGTAGCTGCAGGCCCCTTGCTCGGCTAACACTAAATGCAGGAGCTGCAAATTCTGCAGTTGCGAAAGCCTCACCACAGGCTTCTTGCACTCAATCTCTCTGCACTAACCAGTTGAAACCCAGGCTCACACAGTTTCTTTGCTACTGGAGGCCAAAAAGTGAATTCAAAGAACTCAGAAACAAGTCAGGTTTTATTGGTATAATGTTTAAAACAAAATAAAACCTAGAAGATCTCGTTTCTAATTCAGCTACTCCACTGAAATGCTAAAACTGCACATACTTGGTAAGCTGAAATTCTCTATCCTGTGTTCTCACTACTTGTCAAATGAGGAATTCAGTGATCACTCACATCTAAGGATTATTTCACTATAAGAATATAAACACACTACTGTCTGTGTGTGGTAGGTTTTCATTAAGAATCAGGGCCGCTCTGATCAGTAAGCAGTCATGTTACAGGGCCATTATACTCTACAAGACACACATCAAAGCAAGTGACTCCAAGGCCAGGGCTCCGCCAACTGCAAGGCAACTGCTCCCAATTACTTCTTCTTGTGATAGGGGACTTGGAGGACTTTCCTGAAACATCGCCTCCCGTTTCCCTGTACGTGAAAGTCCCTGCCCAGTAAGGAGACCAGAGAGCAAGCCAGAGGAGGATGCGGTAGCCACAGCATCCCTGCCCACTCACTCCAGGTCCTAGACAGTGCTGATTTAAGCCACTCCACCTATCCTCACACCTCTCCTTCTGCAGTGTGAGTTAGTAAAGGCAGGATACGGCACCACCAGGTGAGAGCCAGAGTGATTCGGCCAGGATCTGGGTCAACCACAGCATCACAAGGGGTTGGAAGAGAGCCAGGGACAGGGGTCCGATGTCCTCTGTGGTCATCCCCTAGTTACCAGTCCCACTTGCTACTTTCCCTCTTTTCCCGGTGACTCAGGGCCGTCACATCATCCACCTGTAGTTTCTGTGCCCTTCTCGTGTTCTTACAGGCCACCTCCCCACAGACTCCCTCTCCCCCGCCTCTTGAGGGCCACCTTTCTCCATTATTATGACCAAAACTAGTACTCCTTTCTAAAAATAAAAGGTTATTTTGAAGGACATAAGTAGTATTTTTCCCACTTGGTACTTTGCATTTGGTTGGTTATATCAAGTGAAGAATATTAATTCAGTATCCTGCATTTACATTAGCCTTTAATGATTTAGGAACTGGCACTGAGACCTCTAAGGAGACCACAGAGACCCAAATTCTCATGAATTTTATGTATGATTATATAGAAAGTGTACAAAGGCCCAGTGCCATGGCCTAGCAGCTAAATCCTTGCCTTGAATGCGCTGGGATCCTACATGGACACCAGTTCTAATCCCGGCAGCTCCACCTCTCATCCAGCTCCCTGCTTGTGGCCTAGGAAAGCAGTCGAGCATGGCCCGACGCTTTGGGACCCTGCACCTGCATGGGAGACCTGGAAGAGGTTCCTGGTTCCCGGCTTCGGATCGGCACAGCACCGGCCGTTGCGGCTCACTTAGGGAGTGAATCATCGGACGGAAGATCTTCCTCTCTGTCTCTCCTCCTCTATATATATCTGACTTTGTAATAAAAATAAATCAATCTTAAAAAAAAAAGTGCACAAGATCTGAACGACTCTGCAGGCAACCATAACTTGTTTACAGGTGGGTAAGGCTGGCTTCCTCCAAGGTCTGGCCTGGGAATTAGCACTGACCCCTGAGACAGAGGGAACCTGCCCTGCCCACTCGCTTGCCCCACTAGCCTCAGCCAAGAGGGGGTCATGCTCTCAGTTAAACACAAACCTGATCCAGAGGAACTTCAAAGAGAAATACGAAAAGCCAAAGAGGAAAATGTGAAATAATTGTAAGTCCCTTAGCTCTTGATAACTTAATTTTTGGAAAGTGTTTCCCACACAAACTGAATTGCAAAATAAACAGGAATGGATGATATCCCACAGCACAAAATAAATACCAATGAGTCCCTCCACCAAAAAGTAAACAAGTATTTCCCACAAAACATCTGTTCCACAATGAAAGTTTGAGAGGGTGTACTTCAATTTGCTATTCCTGTGTTTTGCTTTTTTTTTTTCCTGTTTTCACACAGGTCCTTCCATCATCTTTGCATAGCAGTATACTTTGCCCTCTATAAATCCTAGGTGTGATGCCATTCAGGATAAGGTATGCCACATGCTGCAGCAAACAACTTACTGCCCAAGTCTCAACTTCACACTTAGAAAACTGCCAACGTCCTTTACGGTTTAAGTCATTAGGTTTCTAAACTAATATAACAGAAAATAGAATGGATGGCAAGCTTCTGATATTAGTTCGGTCAATAGCTGAAAATGACATTATGAATAAATACAAACAGATAACATACTAGTGGGGCATACACGAAGTCAGAGGAGAGTTCCTTGAAAGGTATGGAGTCCAAGGGGATTTTTAAGGATTTAGAAGGGACATGAACTGCCAGAGAAGAGAGGAGAACTCCAGAGGAAAACATGGACAAAGACAGAAGGCAAAAAGTTGCACAATGATTTTGCAGAATACAACACGGATTATAACAGCCAGTAACAAAAGAGGCTGGTGAAGAGAAGAGGCTTGCTAGTCTCCTGTAAGTCTGAGGGAATCTAAATCACTGTAAATTTCATGGAAATAGCAAAACATTACTGTATCAGAGTTTCATTTAGAACAGATTCAAATCTGGGAAAAAAATGATAGGAAGGAGATTTTACTAGTGATAGCCCACAGGGTTTAACTTCCTAATGACAGACTCAGCCCAGAGTGGGAACCCGAAAATCTGATGCCAAAAGGAAGAACTAAGAGACTTGTGCTGGGTTAACCCCACAGCACTACGCTTGGACCAAACAGACCCTTCCCAAGCAACTGACTTTCTACAGAAGCTGTCTATGAAGATGGCTGTCTATCACAATAACAGAAAATACCTCAACACTGTATTGTCTCTAACTCAAACTGACAAAGGAAAATATACAAGTTCTGTACAAGTTCAAAGTTTACTCATCAGCTCACTGTTTATAAACTTCAAGATTTGGCAACTAAGCTTGAGATTACAAAGTAAATTTAGAGTTAGTAATTGTAAAAATTAAAAAGAAAAATAAGACAGAAAACAGGGAGAGAGGGTGCCAGTAAGGGAGGAAGGGTAAGATGGGAAATATCATCATGCTCATAAAACAGAATGCATGGGGCCCAGCGCCGTGGCCTAGCGCTGAAGTCCTCCCCTTGAACGCACCGAGATCCTATATGGATGCTGATTCTTTTTTTTTTTTTTTTTGAAAGATTTACTTACTTTCATTACAAAGTCAGATACACAGAGGGGAGGAGAGACAGAGAGGAAGATCTTCCGTCCAATGATTCACTCCCCAGGTGAGCGCCATGGCCGGTGCTGCGCCCATTCGAAGCTGGGAACCAGGAACCTCTTCTGAGTCTCCCACGCGGGTGTAGGGTCCCAAGGCTTTGGGCCATGCTCGATTGCTTTCCCAGGCCACAAGCAGGGAGCTGGATGGGAAGTGGAGCTGGGAGATTAAATCCAACTACTTGCACACATGTGCAGGGATCCCATATGGGCGCCAGTTCTAATCCTGGCAGCCCTGCTTCCCATCCAGCTCCCTGCTTGCAGCCTAGGACAGCAGTTGAGGACGGCCCAATGCTATGGAACCCTGCACGCGTGTGGGAGACCCGGAAGAAGTTCCTAGCTCTTGACTTTGGATTGGTGCAGTTCCGCCCACTGCGGTCACATGCAGAGTGAATCACCAGACAGAAGATCTTCCTCTCTGTATATGTCTGACTTTGCAGTAACAATAAATAAATCTTAAAAAAAAACTGAATATATGAAACACAGGAAATTTGTTGTCTATATAAATAAAAATAAATAGGCACAATTAAAAGCTTAATTAAAGCAGAATATAAGGAGAGAGATTCTGAATTGGGCACTATTTTACGTAATTTACAAGTTTCTCATTATAATATATGGAAAACTTTGACACATAAAACTCAAGCATATGTATTTTCAGCCAAAATTCATATCATGCATATACTGTTTAGAGGAAGAAAGATGTAGACCACAAAGTCCTGAGGGGTGGGTCTTGGAGTCAGCTAAGAAGATAAACTGGGAGGGGGCCTGGCATGGTATCCTAGTGGCTAAAGTCCTCGCCTTGCACACATGTGCAGGGATCCCATATGGGCGCCAGTTCTAATCCTGGCAGCCCTGCTTCCCATCCAGCTCCCTGCTTGCAGCCTAGGACAGCAGTTGAGGACAGCCCAATGCTATGGAAGCCTGCACGCGTGTGGGAGACCTGGAAGAAGCTCATTCATGGCTTCAATCAGCGCTGCTCCGGCGATTGCAGCCACTTGTGGAGTGAAGCATCGGACAGAAGATCTTCCTCTCTGTCTCTCCTCCTCTGTATACCTGACTTTCCAATAAAAAATAAAGGAAATCTTAAAAGAAACATTGGGGAGATGTTTCAGCCTAGTGATTAATGTGCTCACATCCCACATCAGAGTGGTTGGATTTAATCCCCAGCTCCGGCTCCTGACTCCAGCTTCCTGTCAATGCAGATCCTCAGAGGCAGCTCAGGTGGGTGGGTCGCTGCCACCCACATGAAGAGACCCTGATGGCATTTCCAGCCCCCAGCATCAGCTGGGGGCGGGTTACAAATAGCCAGTGTGAACCGGAGTGAAGTGCAGATGCAGATGGAAAGCGTCTGCCTCGCTCCACCACCATGCACGTGTGTACACGCGCTGCCACACATAAGTTTTAAATACATTTTTAAAAAGTTACTTTGCATGAATCATAAACCAAAGTGAGGTCTCCTAATTATTTGAAAGGCAGAGTGACAACTCCCATCTGCTAGTTCACTCCCTAAATATTCACAATGGCTGAGGATGGGCTGGGTCAAGCTGAAGAGCCAGGAACTCAACCCAAGTCTCCTATATATGAGTGGCATGACCTCAACCATCTGAGCCCTCACAACTGCTTCCCAGAGTGTACGTTAACAGGAAGCTGTGGTCAGGAGCCACCCAGGCACAGGACACTGGCCTCAAACTGAAGGGCATAATAGAGCGCCCAGCGATGCAGGTAAAGCAGCCATCTGAATGGCTTCTGAATCCCTTCTGAGCTCCAGTTCATACCTTGGCTGCTCTACTTCCACTATTCAGCTCCCTGATAACGGCCTGGGAAAAGAAACAGAAGATGGCCCAAGTGCCTGAGCCCCTGCTACCAATGTGGGAGACCTGGCAGACACTCCTGGCTCCTGGCTTTAGCCTGGCCCAGCCCTGGACATTGGGACCATCTGCTGATTCAATAGCAGCTGAAAGTGATATTTCACTCTCTCTCTTTCACTTTCTAGTTCTCCTCCTTTCTCTAGTAACACTTCCAAAATAGTAATTCAGCTGATCGGAGTGATGGACGGTGGCGGGCACTGTGCTTACTAGTAGTACATGTAGGAGCCTGGACTGGGAATGCCTCAGTTTTTTTTAGGGGGATTCCCCTGAACAAAATGGAGGAATCAAAGCATTAATCAAAAAAAGATGGAAAATGGAGTAGATGAATCAACCACCTCAGCTTTATGCTTGCAGCGGAAAACTGGACAAGGGGAAACCCTAAGACGGACTATGTCAATCAGTGGACTCTGCACCAGCCTCATCATACCTGGACTGTTGCTGATGATATGTTGGAGCTTCTAATTGATCGAGGTGACGCTCTGCTGGCTCTGCCTACAAACCTGAGAGGGCCTCCCTAAGAGGCCGTTGAACTTGAACTGGACAAGTGGGATGCTGGACTCTGTATGGTGTAAACTTTTAATTAGGGAATCTCAACGGAACTTGAGCTGTGGTTATGCATCAAGGTGAAGGAATTCATGATGGGGGAAGGGTTTGGGGTGAAGGGGGGGGGAATCCCAGTACCTATGAAATTGTGTCATGTAATGCAATGTAATTAATGAATAAATGAATATTCAAGAAAAAAAAAAGAAGAAATGGCACAGTAGGTTCATCCAACAACTTCTTGGTGAAAAAAAAAAAAACCACAAAATTTTCAAATGTAATGATACTTTCTTATGTCAGTGAGGCTACTAGGTCAATGTTCCTTCTTCAATGGTAACTGTTCATTAAAAAAAAGACCCCATATTCAAAATTAAAATTGTAAGCACAAAGGCACAGCAGGTAAAGGCACTGCCCGTGAAACCAGTATCCCATATGGGCACCAGTTTGTGTCCCTGCTGTTCCACTTCACGTACAACTCCCTGCTAATGACCTGGAACAGCAGCACAGGACAGTCCACTTACTTGGGACCCTGCCACCCAAGTGGGAGATCAAGTTGGAGTTCCTGGTTCCTAGTTTGGGCCTGGTCACTGCAGACATCTAAAGGGGTGAACCACAGATGGAAGAATTCTTTCTCTTTGTGTGTGTGAGTGATTTATACATTCCCTCTGTAACTTTCAAATAAATCTTAATTTTTAAAAAATAAAATTGTAAGCATCATTACACATAGAATGTTTGTCACAAGTGAAATTTAATATAAAGCAGACCAAACACTTGTCTGTTAAGAAAACTCAATGCCTTAAATACCAAAAAATCTATTTTCATCATTTCACCTAACTCATAATCCATGGCATAGATCCTAGGAACACTCACAAAGCTACACTGTTTAATGCCAAACTGCACAGATTCTCAAACATGTTCAACAGAAACAGATGACCATTTGCTACCAGCACATTTAAGTATCATGTTGCACTAAGAGTCAGATACTGAGAGAGCTCCTTTAAGTATGGTATGATACACATCCAGGTTTTTCTTTTTTCTCCTCTTATAAACAGTGTTCGTCCCTGTAATTATGGAGTTGTGTACCTTGGCTAAATTTCTTTCTGGAGTAAAACTCCAGAAAGAAGAAATAAGTGGATTAATGGACGAAACATGTTATTTACCAAGCACCAACTATGTTCAACTTTGTGCAGCATAATTCCTAGTGTGGTGTGATTATTTGAATTATTTAGGGATTGGACAGACACCACCTCTAGAGATAGATTCTTGGGTCTAAGATAGAAATAAAGTTGCATATTGAAAAATGTTCCAGGAAACTCACAGACTCAGACAAGATTAAAAAGTATCATCCTAAAGACACTGATTCTATTTTCAAGGGTCACATTTAATCAATTGTCAAGACCTGCTCACTTGCAATGTCTCTCACCTGTAAACTGTAAGCAAAAGCTGCAGTTGAACTGAAACTAATGGCAAGAGAAGGAATGGGTAGCCAGCCAGAGACAATCAGTATCTCCTGGAGGATGACTTCCATTTGGTCTAGTGCGTGCCTTCTGGTAGGTTAATAATGGCCCTTTTACAAAACGTTCAATATTTGATAAAGTTACACAATTCATTAGCGGAGCTTCTAGAGAACAGTATACCTTCCACAACTGGAGAGGGTTCAGCAGACAGCTTGCAAATTTCAATACATAAAATACTTAGAAAACAGATTCAAAAGATTTCACAAGATGAGAAATAATGCAGTTTTTTTAAACACTTGATGTACGTGGCTCTGAAAAGAAATGACCTCACCACAATACCAATCTGCCAAGATGTTACAGGTGAAATGCCAGGTAAAAAATAGAGTGCCAGGAGGTGGTGAGGCATGGCCCCAGCACAACAATGATGAAGAATGAAGAACCCTGGAAGTAAAAACTTATTTACAGTAAGATAATCAAAGTACAGAAAAGAACTATATTCTGTAAAGTGCAGTATTCACTAAAAACGGAATAGCACAGTACAAGATTAAAGGCAGACAACTTTGGCTAAGACTCAGACAGCATTTCTGAACCCTGACTGCAGATGAAAATTACCTGGAGAGCTGCTAAGCATCTCAGGAGAACTCGGAGCAGGAAACCAGAGTCGGAGAGGAGAAACCGGCAGCACTGTTTTCCCCCCGACAGGTGGAGGTGGATCGTTTGCCCTCCTCCAAGCAAGGCTCACATGCGACAGGCCACTCGCAAGACGAAGTCTAAGAGAAAGCAATGACACATATTCTGATTCATTTGACATACTTAAGTGTATATTCTACAATACATGCTTCAAATCTGGAGATGTGCATACCTGGGTTTTTTGTGTGTGTTTTATTTTTGTTTGTTTTTGAGAACCTCAAAGAGTATATCCACTGGTTCTCAACAGTGCTAACAGGACTCACCCAAGTTAAAGCTAGGAACTAGAAGTGCCATCAAGATCTCCCACACGGGTGGCACAATGCAATAACTACCTCACAGGGTCTGCACTAACAGGAAATGAGTCAGGCAACAGCCAGGTATCAAATCCCGGTACTCCAATATGAGACACAGGTGCCTCCTGTGGTGTCTCAATTGTGCCAGATTCAATGTCTGCCCTCAAGTATATGTTTAGGTAACAGATCAAGTTCACCAGTATCACAGTCTATACAGCATCAATGATAACAAACAAGGAACCAGCATTGTGGCACAGCACGTTAAGCCATTGCCTACGGCAACAGCACAGCTCAGTCCTGACTGTTCCATTTTCAATCCAGTTCACTAACGTGCCTACGAAAGCACTGGAAGATGGTCCAATGACTGAGTTTCTGACACCCACGTGGGAGACAGGGATGGAGTTCAGAGCCCATGAATTCACTGTGGCCATGTGGAGAATGACCCAGATCTCTGCCACTGTTTCTACTGCTGTGTCACTCTGCCTGTCACATAAAGCAAATCCTAAAAAACAAATGAGCACAATTCTCATACGATACCCACAAGATACCACAATGCGCAGGGGAAGAAAAAAAAAAAAGATACCACAATGACATCAAATCCCACTAGGAGCTAATAAAACAGTTTATGGTTTAAACAGCATGGTTTCAAATCTTTCTTTACCATTTTTTTAGACATAAATGTATAAAGAGTGGAATGAGACACCAAAGAGCTCAGGGTTCATCTGTGTATAAATAACTACTTCCACCTAGGAATCTCCCAACACAAGAGCATATAATCCTTAGAATTCCTCCCTTTGATCGAATCCTGTAAAACTATGTTTAGGTAAAATGATGATGGAACCAAGATTTGGGGCTCCAGCCAAAGTCTATATTACATTAAATAAAGCACACACACACCTGTCTTAGCATTTGGAGAACAGTTCTCTAAAAAAATAAAATACTTAACCAGAGTCAGGAATTTTTATCCATAGTGTAGCTATGGATAAAACAGAGGAAGCACTAGATTGAAAAATGCTCATTCAGCTATCACCTATACAGCAGATCTAACCTGTGATTCTTTCACTGAAACAACAGTTTTGGGGAAGCTATACAGCGCAAGGCCTTTTGCTCAGGTACCTCTGGAGAACACAACCTGAGACAAAATAAGGTAAGTAAAATCTGCACCCAGGAATCTGCAAGCTTCCAGAATGGTGCACCAAGGCCAGGAGGGGGAGAACACAGCCAAGATAGACATGTAAAACAGTTTATTAAATAAAACACATACAACCAAGCAAAAACAGCTACCAAAGTAGTTGCACCAGTTTATAATCCATCAGCGCTGCATGAGAATTCTGTTTGTTCTACTTCCTGGCTGATACTTGGTACTTACACTTGTTTTCTGTTTTGGCTTAACTGGTCATTTTTTAATGGTAATTCACTAGATTTTAGGCAACATTTTTAAGACTAATGTGGTCAACATATTTAAAAGATCTATTTTTTTTGAATCCTTCACAAATAGATTTACAACTGACCTATAATTTACTTTTGTATACAATGTAAGATAAAGGTC
This sequence comes from Ochotona princeps, assembly GCF_030435755.1. Lineage (NCBI taxonomy): Eukaryota > Metazoa > Chordata > Mammalia > Lagomorpha > Ochotonidae > Ochotona > Ochotona princeps. The sequence goes on along the minus strand of NC_080858.1, from coordinate 17,758,931 downwards.
AAAATTTTTTGTTTTGTTTTTATGGATACGCAATTGACCCAGAAGCACGGACAATCCTGTCTGAGCTGCCATGACATTATAATCATAAACCAGGTATTTTCACACTCATATCAGTGTCTCAAGAGTCTATTCCATTCACATATTTATTTTATAGTGGAAACCAAATGCAGTGAATTGTTTTTCTTGTGATTTGCATTGCCATATAAATTTTAGAATCAAATTCTAGAACGTAAAGGACTTGGTATCTTTCATTAGATGCACTCCAAGGCAGGTGGGCATTTGGGCGCAGCAGCGGAATCCGACATCAAGGGCTGCACTTCAGTTCTGAATCCAGCTTCCCACCAGCACACAGAGTGAGCTGGCGCCAACGGCGTGTGGGGTTGGGCCCCTCCACCACATGCCATGGACTGAGCTCAGGCTCCTGACTTGGACCACTCCCAGATGCTGGAGGCATTTGGGGAGAGACGAAAAATGTCATTCAAGCTCTCTTCTTATTTTCTGCCTCTCAAATAAGATAAAAATGAATAAAAGTTTTAAAGAACTTATCCTGGGCCCGGCAGCGTGGCCTAGCGGCTAAAGTCCTCGCCTTGAAAGCCCCGGGATCCCATATGGGCGCTGGTTCTAATCCTGGCAGCTCCACTTCCCATCCAACTCTCTGCTTGTGGCCTGGGAAAGCAGTCGAGGATGGCCCAAAGCTTTGGGACCCTGCACCCTCGTGGGAGACCCGGAAGAGGTTCCTGGTTCCCGGCTTTGGATCGGCGCGTACCGGCCCGTTGCGGCTCACTTGGGGAGTAAAACATCGGATGGAGGATCTTCCTCTCTGTCTCTCCTCCTCTCTGTATATCCGGCTTTCCAATAATAATAAAATCTTTAAAAAAAAAAAAAAAAAAAAGAACTTATCCTTAGGTTTTGATATTTTTGATGCTGTTATGAAGACCATTTTTCTAAAAATTTCTTTTTCTGATTATTAATATTATACAAAAATACACATTTTTTATACTGACCTGGTATCCAATACCAGTTGCTGAATTTACTTTTATTATTTTTAATTCATACAAAGTAAAATTCTTACCTTTGCTGTAAAGTTCTGTAGGTTTTGGTCAAATGGATAGCATACTGTAACCAACACGACAATCAAAATACAAATATTTCAATCAGCCCAATAAAATACCCTCATTAGCCCGGCTCGGTGGCCTAGTAGCTAAAGTTCTCATTTTGAACGCTCCGGAATCCCATATGGGTGCCGGTTCTAAACCCGGCAAACTCCACTTCCCATCCAGCTCCCTGCTTGTGGCCTGGGAAAGCAGTCGAGGACGACCCAAAGCTTTGGGACCCTGCATCCGCGTGGGAGACCCGGAAGAAGCTCCTGGCTTCGGATTGGCTTAGCTCCAGCCCTTGCGGTCGCTTGGGGAGTGAATCATTGGATGGAAGATCTTCCTCTCTGTCTCTCCTCCTCTCTGTATGTCTGATTTTCCAATGAAAGTAAATTAAAAAAAAAAAGTCCCCTCATGCTACTCCTTGTAATCAACAGCTTCTCCCTAGGTACAAACCCCAGCAGTCACAGATCTGTCCCCCAGTCCTACAGTTTTGCCTTTCTAGAGGATGACTTCAATGGAATCATACAGTATATGACCTATTGAGTGGTTTCTTTCATTCAACATAATGACTTTATGATTCATCCAGATTGCTGCAGCAACCAACAATTTGTTCCTTTTTATTGTCATATTACACCATAGGGATACACCAGTCTTATATTCATTCACCAGTTGAAGAACATTTATAAGGGTAGATTTAGCTTTATAAGAAATTGGCATACTGTTACCCAAATAGGCCCTATCATTTTCCACTCCCACCAGCAACATACGGGTGTTCTATTCTAATTCTAATATGAATTATCAAGGTTTTTTTCTTTTGCCATTTTAAAGATGTTACTGTTATCTAACTGTGATCTCAACTTGCATTTCCCTCATAACTAAGGAGCAGTTTCCTGTATTCTCTGACCTCAGTATATCAATTGTAATGAAGTTTCTTTTTTTTTTTTTAAAGTTTTATTTTATTGGAAAGGCAGATGTACAGAGAGGAGGAGAGAGAGGAAGATCTTCAGTCCGATGATTCACTCCCCAAGTGATGCAATGGCTGGTGCTGTGCCAATCAGAAGCCAGGAGCCAGGAACTTCTTCCCGGGTCTCCCACCCAGATACAGGGTCCCAAAGCTTTGGGCCATCCTCGACTGCTTTCCCAGGCCACAAGCAGGGAGCTGGATGGGAAGTGGAGTTTGCCGGGATTAGAACCAGTGCCCATATGGGATTCCGGAGCGTTCAAGGTGAGGACCTTAACCCACTACACTATCACGCTGGGCCCTGTAATGAAGCTTCTTAATATCTTTGGCTCTTAATTCTTCCTATACACATATTGTTGAGTTTTATGAGTACTTTATATATTTTGGATTCAAGTGCTTTGCTACATATGTAACTTAGAAATATTTTCTCCCAGCCTGCAACTTATCTTTCCTCTCTCATAACTTGATCTTAGAGCAAAAATTCTTAATTTTTATAAGCCCAATGTAGTGAGTTTCTCTTTGTTTTTTTCTTTTAGATACTTTTTTTTTTTTTGGAAAGTCAGATGCACAGAAAGAAGAGACAAAGATCTCCATCTGCTGGTTCACTCCCCAAGTGGCCGCAATGGTCAGAACTGAGCCAATCTGAAGCCTGGAACCTTCTCCAGGTCTCCACGTGGGTGCAGGGACCCAAGGCTTTGGGCTGTCCTCAACTGTTTACCCAGGCCACAAGCAGGGAGCCAGAAGGGAAGTGGAGCTGCCAGGACAGGAACAGCCCATATGGGACTGCGGTGCGTGCAAGGAAAGGACTACAGCCACCAGACCACCATGCTGAGCTCAAGTTTTTCTCTTCTGAACCATGCTCTTGGTGGACATATTTTAAAATTCTATGCCTAATGCAAGTCACAAAGAGTTTCAACTCTTTTTTTTTTCTAAAAAGTTACGATTTTATGTATTATATTTAGGTCAGTGATCCTTTCTTAAAATGTAAGAGGTAAATAGAGACAGAGAGCTCTCATCAGCTCACTTCCTAAATACTGGCAATGGTTAAGGTTTGGCCCCGCTAGGGCAAGGGGCCAGGAACTCAACCTAGGTCTCCCACGTGGGTGGTAGGAACCCAATTAGTCTAGCTATCTCAAGATCGGTAATAGCAAGAAGCTGGAGTCAGGAGCTGGAAACAACCAAAGGTTTTTTGATATAGGGTGGGTTTTAACTGGTGTATTTACTAGACAAAATGCCTGTCCCACAATAATCCATTCTCAGTTAATTTTTGTGTAATATATAAAAGTTGAGACTCTTTTTTACATATGGATATCTAACAGTCTCAAAAGACCATTCTCCAAATGTCCAAAAGACTATTCTCCAATGAACTGTTTTTGCACCTTTGATAAAAATCAATCAAGATCTCATATCCATTAGGATGGATTAGGATGGCCACTAGTATAACCAAAAACAAAGTAACAAGCATTGGGGAAGATATGGAATAATCAGAATTCATGTGCACTGCTGGTTAAACTATAAAATGATGAAACTGCTGTAGTAAACAGTACGGAAGCCTCAAAAAGTTAAAACACACACAGAAACCTTTTGGGTATATATCCAAAAGAAATTTCAGCAGGATCTCACAGACATATTTGTACACCTATCTTCATGATGGTAGTATCCACAACTCAGAAAATGAAACATTAGAAAGAAAATTCTGACACAGGCTATAACATGAATGAACCATGGAATCATTACACTAAGTGAAATAAGCCATAACAAAAGGACATATATCACAGGATTCCTCTTGGATGAGGTAACTGGAGCAGTCAAACATGCAGGGACAAAGATAGGATGGCGTTGCTCAGCAAACCTAGAGTGAGTGAGGGAGCTGCTTGGTGAGAAAGATAAAGTTCTGAACTGGATACACAAAAATATGAATGTGTTTAACACTACTGAACTACACCACGCATGCAAACATGTGCATTTCACAATTATTTAAAAATCCAGTTGAGCATATTTTTGTGGACCTAAACGTGGGCTCTATCCTGTTCTACGACTCTAATACCACAAATTCTAAAATGTGTGACTCCTTACCAACCTTGCTGTTCATTTTTATCCTAGAATTATTGCTATTACTTTTTGCCTTTTCATATAAATTACAGTACAGCTTGTTGATATCTACAAAAATCCTAATGGGATTTTGATTGGTGTTGTATTAAATATATAGACCAATTTTGAAATAACACACACTGAGGCAATATTAAGTCTCCCATTTCATGAATATTATATGGACACATATTAATTATATTTATTTGGTAGGTCTTATCGGTGTGTTGTAATTCTCTTCTTATTCTGATCTATTTTGTTATTCAGATTTACTCCCAAGCATTTTTTAATATAGCAATTTTTTTATATTTTGAAACTATAATTGCTCATTGCTAATATACAAGAATACAACTGATTTTTTGCAATATTAACCTTATATCCTGTAATTTTTTAACTCTCTAGTTTTTGTAATTTGCTCAAAACATTCCTCAGAAAGTTCTATGTAGACAATCATGTCACTTGTGAAGAGGAACTGTTGTATTTCTTCACAGTCCAAGTGTTCACTGGCTCTTCCTTGCCTTACGACACTGGCCAGAACCAGCAAGCAGGACTGGTGACTGGGCATCCCTGCCTTGTTCTCAAACCTGGGAGCAAACGACCTGGTCTTTCACCACCGATCTTACTTTTAATTCCAATACTTTTCTGAGATTTTGTTTGCTTGCCTGTTTGTTCTGGTCACACAATCCTATCAGACCTTTTTCCTCTCCTACCCACGCCTTTCACCTGTTGTCCATCCGCTCCCTGCACTGGCCAGACTCTAACACAAGGTCAGGCAGCAGTGGGAGGCATTCTTCTCCTGCTCCCAGTTTCAGAAAAACAGTTTTCAGTATCTCATTTTGTGGTTTTTTTTTTTTTTTCTGATACACTATTGTTACAGATATCTTTGTTACATGTAGGAAATCCCTTTCTATTTTGGTTGCTATGAGGTTTTATCATTAACAGGAATTAGATTTCAACAAATGCTTATGTCTGCATCTACTGAAATAGTGTTGGGATTGCTCTCTATTTTACAGTTGATGTGAATTATACTAGTTTAACACTAACAAAACATTTTCATGCATCTTTTCCACTTACTTAAAAGTCTTTGCTTATTATCGGGCCCGGCAGCGTGGCTTAGCAGCTCAAGTCCTCGCCCTGAACGCACTGGGATCCCATATGGGTGCCGGTTCTAATTCCGGCAGCTCCACTTCCATCCAGCTCCCTGCTTGTGGCCTGGGAAAGCAGTCGAGGATGGCCCAATGCTTTGGGACCCTGCACCCACACGGGAGACCTAGAGGAGGTTCCTGGCTCCTGGCTCTGGAATGGCACAGCACCAGCCATTGCGGCTCACTTGGGGAGTGAATCACCGGATGGAAGATCTTCCTCTCTCTCTCTTCTCCTCTCTGTATATCTGACTTTGTAATAAAAATAAATAAGTCTTTTTAAAAAAAGTCTTTGCTTATTATCACCCAAATCATGATCAAATCTTAAGTTTCTCTAACAGTGGGTTAAGAGGATACATGGAAAATGAAATCTAATGATTTTTTAAAATTATTTTCCCCAAACCATATGACAGCTTGAGTTCTATCTCCAAGCAAACGTCTCCCCACTAAACACAATTAGAGAAATGATAATCAAATCATACAATAAACTCTAATGTTTAACATGTGGATTCTGAAGCAATCAAAAGAAGATATAAAGCTTGTATTATAAAGTAACATCACATATTTTAGAAAACAGAAGTGAAATTATCACGTAATTCATGCATGTCCATGTCCCATGTACTGTAAATGCATAATGAAAACCTGAGAGTTCTTTGTTATATATATATATATATATGACTGCTGTCGTTTGAAGAAGAAAAATTACACTGTTTTAGTATGAATCCTGTTCTACTACCACCTGCATGACAGTTCCAACTTATCCCTTTACCTGTGTTCCTCTGGTTGGATTTTTTTTTTTCTTCATAACTACATGACCAACTTACGATCAGTGAGTTGGATGTTGATGGAGGGCACCCACGTTTTCCAATGACATTGTCACTTGGACCCACCCTGGCTGGTGTGAGTGCTCCAGGATGAGAGAACACTAATGACTGCCACAGTGCCTCCAACTACATTTCAATCCTTGGCCTGACTACAACATATGCCAAGAATGAGCTAGAAGACTCCGTGCATTTTGGCTCCTTCCCACAGTATAGTTCTCATAGGTAGCCTCAGGCCCCGGCAGTGCCTTCCCTATGCACACCCACCTGTATTTAGTATTTTGCACAGAAGAGAATGATGGTGTTACGTCAGGATTGGGTAACAAGCCAGAAAGCAACATAAATGACAGATGGTCAAGCACAAAGACAACGCTGGACTAGAGATGTTCATTTTTATGGCAAGCACTAACATGTGTTAGTCTGATATGATTGTGTGGCAGCGCTGGGCCCTAACATGAGAGTATTTGAAGTTACAGAGCAGCATAAGGCAATAATATATAATTCCACGAAATTAAAGTCCTTAAAGACTGATTATCTGAGGCCTGGTTCAGTAGCCTAGCAGCTAAATTCCTCACCTAGCATGTGCCAGGATCCCATATGGGCGCTGGTTCTCATCCCGGCAGCCGTGCTTCCCTTTCAGCTCCTTGCTTATGGCCTGGGAAAATAGTCAGGGATGGCCCAAAGCCTTGGGAGGGACCCTGCACCCACGTGGAAGAGGCTCCTGGCTTTGGATCGGTTCAGCTCTGGCCATTGCGGCCACTTGGGGAGTGAATCAGCAGACAGAAGATCTTCCTTTCTGTCTCTCCTTTTAATTTCAACCACAAAACTAATTCTTGCTTTAATTTGTACAGATTTTTATTCATTTATTAAAAAGGCATAGAGTGAACTGGTTTACTCCTCAACTGATTATAACTTCCCAGGGCAGGCCAAGCCACAGCAGCCAGGAACTTGACCCAGGTCTCTCATATAGAAAGCAGTGCCCCAACTACCTGCACCGTTCCCTGTGGCCTCAATAGTAGGAAGATGAAGTTAGGAGCAGAGCTGGGTCTCAAACCCAGGTACTCCAACAAGGTATGTGGGAGTTCTTATGACAGTTGAACTTTGTCATAAGCCCACTTCCATTTCCACCTCTTACTTATCACTATCTTCTATGGGAGAGCCATGGACAAGCAGATGGACAATACGTCTTTAAACTTGCCATTTGATACTTAAAAAAAAAAAAATCGGGCTCGGCAGCGTGGCCTAGTGGCTAAGGTCCTCGCCTTGATCCCATATGGCCGCTGGTTCTAATCCTGGCAGCTCCACTTCCTCTCTATCTCTCCTCCTCTCAGTATATCTGACTTTGTAATAAAAATAAAATAAATCTTTAAAAAAAAAAAATCAAGCTTGGGGAAGGCATTTCGCCTACTAGTTGAAATGATCACACTCCTCATCACAGAACCCAGCCTCTGGTCCCAGCTCTCACTTCTAATGCCAACTTCCCAAAAATGCAAACCCTGGAAGCAGCAGCAATGACCACGGCAGCTGGGTTCCTGTCACCACCCGAGGTACCTGGAATGAGCTCCTGGCCCTGGCTTCTGGCTCCCACCTAGACCAAGGCCAGACACGGCAAGCACCCGGAGACTGAGCCAGCGGATGTGAGCCCTGTCTATCTCAAATAAATCATTTAAAACACAAACCCCACACAAATGAATTTGGATTGGTTGCTGTATGTATTTAAAACAACAATCACATCACCATGTGAACCTCTTAACTTCTATTTCCTATATATATCATGCAATGAGATATATCTCATGATATGATATATATACACTTCATGTTTTCATTTTTTTCTTTGTAGTTTTTAATTTATTTTTTATATACACTTCATGTTATAGGCATGATATCTAAGAAACAGAGGCTAATACATCCCATATATACATGAGATACATAAAGCACAAGCTCTGCCACTCCACGCACCTGCTGTAAGACATATAGCACCAGTTAGAAAACTCAACACTAAACACTAGGTGATTTGACATGAGACTCCAACACCATAACGGAACAGTGACTTCACATCTAGATTCTCTAGAGTCAACAAAGACTTGGGGAAGAGCAACTGACCAGCCATTAGCTGGCCACAGGGATGCTTTGGTGGCAGAGTAAGTGAGTACTGAGGTGCCAAGAAAAGTTTAGGTGCTCGAGGTCGGGTGGCAAAAGGCCACACTTTCAAAACTCAGAAGTTTTATACCTAGAAGAAATCGCCAAAATCTAGTTCATCCTCCCAGTTGACAGATGAGCAGGAAGAGGGGGTGATGAGGAGGAAAACAAACCTGAGCCCTTTCTCCAAATCTCCCAAGGACAAAGCGCTCCACTAACGCAGGCTATGGTGACAACAGCTAATGATGGCAGAGGCTACTCTGAACCTTCCACAGCTATTCATCCCATTTGTTTTATATATCCCTGAAGTACCCCATATCAGACCTTTGAATAGTTTTAGGTTGCTGTTTCATAATTTTAAAATAAGGCATCCCTGGGGCTGGCAGGTAAGGTACAGGCAGTAAAGCCATTGCCTCAGTGTTGACATCCCACACAGGCATGGGTTTAAGCTCCATACACTCTACTTTCAATACAGCTTCCTGCTACTATGTCTGGGAAGGCAGTGGAATATGCCCAAATGCTTGGGCCCGAACACCCACGTGATAGACTCAGACGTTCCAGACTCCGGCTCTGAACTAGCCCACCTATGGCCACTGCAGCCACTTGGGGTGGGGGAGTGAACCAGCAGATGAAACATCTCTATCCCACTGCCTCTCTTTGACTCTTCTTTTCAAATAAACAAATCTTTTTTGAAAGATTCATTTTTTTCTTGGAAAGTCAGATTTACAGAGAGGAGAGACAGAAAGGAAGATCCTCTATACGTTAACTTACTCCCCAAGTGCCTGTAACGGCCAGAGCTAAGCTGATCCAAAGTCAGAGCCAGGAGCTTCTTCCAGGTCTCCCATGCAGGTGCAGGGCCCCAAGGTCCTGGGCCATCCTCAACTGCTTTCCCAGGCCACAGGCAGGGAGCTGGAAGGGAAGTGGAGCAGCTGGGATACCAACTAGAACTCATATGGGATCACAGCACATGCAAGGCAAGGACCTTAGCCACTAGGCTACCGCAGCAGGCCAAGAAATAAATATTTAAAAAATCAAATAAGGCATCCTACAATCCCAACAATAAAAACCCGGTAAGCCAATCTAAAAACAGGCAAGGACTTGAATGTTTCTCCAACACGATATACAAACAGCCATAACTCTATGGAGACATGATTATCACCAAGCACTGGAGAAGCGCACATCAAAGCCACAAAGACTTCCTCACATCCACCAGGACGGCCACCGTAGAAAAACAAACAGAAAATACACACATTATCAAGGAAGCAGGGAACCCGGAACTTTGAGCAATTTGGTGAGAATGCAAAGTGGTACAACTGCTACAAAAAAACAGTACTGAGGTTCCTAAGAAAACTAAAAGTAGAACTACTGTAAGATCCAACAATCCAACTTCTGAGATGGGTCCAAAAAAAAAAAAAAAAACTGAAAGCAGAGTCTCAAAGAAACATTGTAGATACATTTCTATATCAGCAGTATTCACAACAGCCAAGAGGTGGAAACAACCCAAATGCCGATCCACGCATGAATGAATTTTTAAAATGCGGTATTTACATACAACAGAATAGTAGTCAACTTCAGAAAGAAAGGAAATCCTGTCACATGTTACAACACAGATGAATCCTGAAGACATGATGCTAAGTAAAATAAGGCAATCAAAGCTGACAGCTGCAAGGCCAGCAGAGTAGCCTAGCGGCTAAAGTCCTCGCCTCACATGCACTGCAATCCCATTTGGGCACCAGTTCTAACCCCGGCAACCCCGCTTCCTTTCCAGCTCCCTGCTTGTGGCCTGGGAAAGCAGTCGAGGACGGCCCAAAGTCTTGGGACCCTGCATCTGTGTGGGAGACTCAAAAAGAGGCTCCTGGCTCCTAGCTTTGGATCAGCTCAGCTCCAACTGTTGCGGCCACTTGGGGAGTGAATCAAAGGACAGCAGATCCTCCTTTCTGTCTCTCCTTCTCTCTGTATATCTGACTTTCCAATAAAATTTTTTTTAAAAAAACTGACAGATAGGGGCCCAGCAACGTGGCCTAGCAGCTAAAATCCTCGCCTTGAATGCGCTGGGATCCCATATGGTCACCGGTTCTGATCCTGGTGGCCCTGCTTCCCATCCAGCTCCCTGCCTGTGGCCTGGGAAGGCAGTCGAGAACGGCCCAATACCTGGGGTCCCCGCACCCACATGGGAGACCCAGAAGAAGCTCCTGGCCCCTGGCTTCAGATTGGCTCAGCTCTGGCCATCGTAGCCATTTGGGCAGTGAATCATCGGACAGATCTTCCTCTCTGTCTCTTCTTCTCTATATATCTGACTTTACAACAGAAGTAAATACATCTTAAAAGAAAAGACAGATAGTGCTTAACTTTACCATGTGCATGAAATAACTGGAATATCCAAATTCACAGGAATAGCACGTAGAATGATGGTCACATGAAGACAGAGGCGAAAACAGAACTGTTTAATGGTTATAAGGTTTCAGTTCTGCAAAATTAAAGAGTTCTAGATATCTATTCCACAACAATATAAATACAGTTAACAATCCTGAACTGGACATTCAGAAATGGTTAGTGGGCAGCTACAGAATATTGGGTAAAGCTTCTGCCTGCAATGCTGGTATGCTCATGGCCACTGGAATCCAGCCCCTGCTGATTAACTAGGAAAAGCAGTGCAAGAGGGCCCAACTGTTTGGGCTCCTGCCATCCACACAGAGACCTGGAAAAACTGCAGGCTCCTGGTTTCAGCCCGGCTCTGCCCTGGATGTTGCAGCTTTCTGGGGAAATAAACAAGGTGATGAAAGAGCTCTACATCTCTCTCTTTTTCTCCCTCCCTCCCTTGCTCCAACTCTTTCAAATAAGCAAATAAATTTAATTAAACATTAGCTACGATGGTGAAAGTTACCTATGTGAGTTTTTTAAAAAATACAATTTTCAAAATGAAAGGAACGACATCAGATCTCTCTTGCTGTGTCCCTTCCAACCTTTCACTCTATAAAGATACAAAGAACTGCTACAAGACAACATCTTCCTTCTCCCAACTACCCTGTTAAAGCAGCCAAACAGCATAGCGTGGGTGCAGCAAGTAAGGCAGGTCAGCAACTGTGGGGAAAATGGTCACGAAGGGCCGTCCACTGGACTCTGCCCCTCTTCTAATTATGCTTTTGTCCTTTAGCCTAGGAAAATGACATGCTAAGGCCCGGTGCAGTAGCCTAGTGCCTAAAGTCCTCACCTTGAACGCTCTGAGATCCCATATGGGTGCCAGTTCTTGTCCCAGCTGCTCCACTTCCCTTCCAATTCTTGCCTGTAGCCTGGGAAAGCAGTCAACGACCGCCCAAAGCCCTGGGACCCTGAATGCACGTTCAAGATCTGGAAGATGTTCCTGGTTTTGGATCTACTCAGCTCTAACCACTGCAGTCACCTGCGGAGTGAACCAGCGAATGGAGAATCTTTCTCTGTCTCTCCTTCTCTCTGTGTATCTGCCTTCCCAATAAAATAAATAAATCTTTAAAAAAAAGAAAGAAAATGACATACTAGTGTGGTAGACCTCCAGTTGAAGAACTTCACAGTTTTCAAAAAACAAGGCAGTTTTGTTTTGTTTTATCTTTTGCTTAAAACGAGTAGCTAATCAAGAGATGCTGACAAGTGTGACTTCCTTAGTGACCGAGGCCAGACCAGTCTTCCTCATGTCTCTTCCAGCACCTCACTGACGGAACTCTCTAGGTAAATCCCTGCTTCTGCTAGACAGGGCAGCATTAGCAAAAGAATATTTTCTTTCAGAAAATGTTTATCAGAAGCCAAAGTACTTATTTTAATGAATAAATTAAAGCCATATCTAAAATTAAAGGCTTCACTGTTTTCATAGAGGCTTTTGTTAAAAATTCTATTAATTTAATTTTCCTGGCAAATGGATGCCATACTGCCAATACTTGGTAAACAGAATCCCCCCAAATTACACTTTTAACTCTTCAAATTAACATCATACATTCTGTAATGATATAGCCACTGGCCTCATCTAAGATGACATTCATCTGCCACAGTCATCACTTAGGTCTTTCAGTTGGGACCGTTGGTAGACAAAAGAAGGGGTTTTCCACTGTACATGGCTTTTATCATTTGTTATAAAACTGAGAGGCTATAAAAATCAAGCTTCCTAGCTCGGCGGTGGCCGCTGCCGTGGGGCGGAGGGGGTTGGGAAATAAAAAAAATAAAAAAAATAAAAAAAAAAAAAAAAATCAAGCTTCCTGGGTATTTATTCCCATTAACAAGGCTCTTAATCATTCACAAGATGAAAAATAAAAAGAATTGTTCTAATTACATACTTAAAAAGAGTTTCAGTAGATGGAGAAATTTTCTGATATTCACATATTCTGGAGTAATAAATCAGACACTGCCAAAAAAGTAATTTCAAATAGTTCTTAAATACATACATACATACACACACACACGAATGCATTTTGTTTTTTAAAAAAAGCCCAAATTACAGATACCTTTGACCACCTTAAATATTACAGTTAATAACATTTATCTTCAACACCCTCAACATAGATAAGCCACAAAAAATTGCAATGGAACACTTTTGGTATAAGAGTAACACCTTTAAAAAAAAAGATTTATTTTTATTGAAAGGCAGATATAAAGAGAGGAGGAGAAACAGAGAGGAAGATCTTCTGTTCGATGGTTCACTCCCCAAGTGACCACAATGGCTGGAGCTGAGCCAATCTGAAGCCAGGAGCCAGGAGCTCTTCCGTGTCTCCCACACAGGTGCAGCGTCCCAAGGCTTTGGGTTGTCCTCAACTGCTTTCCCAGGCCACAAGCAGGGAGCTGGATGGGAAGCACGGCTACCGGGATCAGAACCGGTGACCATATGGGATCCTGGCGCATGCAAGGCGAGGACTTTAACCACTACGCTATCATGCCGGGCCCCAAGAGTAACATCTTTTAGGCTTATTTTATAGACTCACTTATAAGCAGTATAATGGTTACATCATTTGTTAGAGATGGCAATAGGATTTGCAAGTCAACACACATTCAAATTCATACAACCTTGACAGGATTCCATATGAGGAAGTAGATCATAATAACCCTCTTTGAAACAGAAGTAAAAGGTATGCAAAATATGAAAAGTTCTGCCTCAATGCAAGATATCACATCCCTTTAGTTGTTCTTTAATTTCATCTGAGGCAGCATTAATGCTACTAACAAATAAAAAGAAATGCCTAAAAGCAAAGTGGGATTTATACAATTATCCTTAAAATAGTCCTCTGCTGGGACAGCAGGGCATTTCTTCACAGCACTGTACTGAGGGTATTTTCATTAGACTAAATACATGTGTGTCTATTAAAATAAAATTATATTCTATTAAATAAAAACAAAAATCATATTAAAACAAAAAAATGCAGGACCAACACTACATGGCAGGCAAAGCTGCAGCCTGCAATGCTGGCACACCTTTTGTACACAGGTTGGCATCCCTGTTGCTCCACTTCCAATCCAGCTTGCTGCTAATGGGCTGGGAAAGCAGCAGAACAGGATCCAAGTCCTTGGTCCCCTGGCGCCAACTAGGGTGACCTGGATGGATGCCCAGCTCCCAATCTCCATCTGCCTCAACCCTGGGTGCTACAGTCACCTGGGCAGCGATGAGCAGATGAAGATCTTTCCTGATCTTCCTCTCTCTTTAGCTCTTTTAAAATGATCAATGTTTTTAAAAGACAAAACATGCAATTATTTTTCCCATTTTAATTTGAAATTTGGAAAGTAATATGTGTAACTCCCAAAAAACCAAAACCCAATGGAGTCTTAGTCTTATTTAGCATCAAGATCCCCATTAGAGACACCACTCAACAGTCCAAGACGACCAAAACACACCACTCAAGGCCATCCTCTGATCCTTCTCACTTTAAAAAAGACAAACTATGAAATGGCCAAAAGACAGGGTAAAAAGATGAATTCTAGAACTGAAAGCTACATCAAAGATAATCAAATGCAGGGCCCGGCGGCGTGGCCTAGCGGCTAAAGTCCTCGCCTTGAAAGCCCCGGGATCCCATATGGGCGCTGGTTCTAATCCCGGCAGCTCCACTTCCCATCCAGCTCCCTGCTTGCGGCCTGGGAAAGCAGTTGAGGACGGCCCAATGCATTGGGACCCTGCACCCGTGTGGGAGACCTGGAAGAGGTTGCTGGTTCCCGGCTTCAGATCGGCGCCCATCAGCCTGTTGCAGCTCACTTGGGGAGTGAATCATCGGACGGAAGATCTTCCTCTCTGTCTCTCCTCCTCTCTGTATATCTGGCTGTAATAAAATGAATAAATCTTTAAAAAAAAAAAGATAATCAAATACAATGTCTGTATTTTACCGTTGAGAAGCTTCAGGACCACATTCTCAGCTTCACAACTCACAGGAATACTGGTCTGCACAGTTCTCCTGTTAAAGAAAAAAGAAAACGGATCTGGCCCTGCTTGCAGGGAACACTCAAAGTCTCCAAACTCAAAGTCGTTTTAGCCAAGTTACTGCTCTTCATGCCTTCCTTTTTGCATGAGCCACCTTGCACACACTTCCTCTCTAACGCACTCTCAGAATGACACTTCCACGGATGACTGCAACCCCAGCCGCTCTGGCTACACACTCATTTCCCAGTCTCTCCTAGGAGTGGGGGCGGGCTGCAGACCCATACAACCAATGAGGCTCGAGATAAAACAGGAATGAGAACTTCCAGGAAAGTTTGTTTTCTGTTGGACAGGCGCAAGAGGAATTGCTTTCTGCTCTCTTCCCTTCCTGCCCTGGAAAGGGGGAGATGCTGAAAGCTGAGGCAACCATTTTATGACATGATGGCAAGAAGTGTGGGGACAGTACGCGCGCAGTGTCAGAGTGGAGAGAGCTGGTACCACATTACTGCTGCTGAGCAGCAGGTTCAATAACCCTGACACCACCCACCCCAAGCATGTCTGTAGCTGAAAACAGTACAATTAAAAACATTTTTCCTGTGACATGTTCTTTTCCTACCCAACTTCACTTCCATAATGTAAGCAGAAGTGCTTACATTGTAGACAAGTTAAAAGCTTTATTTCATCTGTACAGCTGAGGTCAAGCTTAAATTTTAAAGTGTGGTTGATGTAATCAGTTTAGAGCTGCATAACTGAGTAATCATTACTTTTCAAATGATCCTGTTACATAGGTCACAGATATATTCAAAATACAAGACAGGCCAATAGACTGAGAGTTCCAAAATATTCACTAGTGGGCCCCACACAACAGCTCAATGGCTAAATACTCATCTTGCATGTGCTGGGATCCCATATGGGTGCTGGTTCCTGTCCTGGCTGTCTCCACTTCCCATCCAGCTCCCTGCTTATTCCCTGGGAAAGCAGTCGAGGACGGCCCAAAGCCTTGCGACCCTGCACCACCTGGGAGACCCGGCAGAAGTTCCTGGCTTCAAGTTGGCTCACCTCTGGCCACTGCGGCCACCAGCAAATGGAAGGTCTTTCTGTCTCTCCTTCTCTCTGTAAAATCTGACTTTCCAATAAAAAAAAAATCTTTAAAGATAGATTCCAGATAAAAAAAATTCAGGGGGGAGGGAGGAAGAGTCCCTGAATAATTTTTCTTAGTACAAAAGTGTCTTGAGACCTTCAGACCAAAATGTTTGAAAACTATTGTTTCGGGCCCGGTGGCATGGCCTAGTGGCTAAAGTCCTCACCTTGAACGCCCCGGGATCCCATATGGACGCCGGTTCTAATCCCAGCAGCCCTGCTTCCCATCCAGCTCCCTGCTTGTGGCCTGGGAAAGCAGCTGAGGACGGCCCAAAGCTTTGGGACCCTGCACCCGTGTGGGAGACCTGGAAGAGGTTCCTGGTTCCCGGCATCGGATTGGCGCACATCGGCCCACTGCGGCTCACTTGGGGAGTGAAACATCGGACAGAAGATCTTCCTCTCTGTCTCTCCTCCTCTCTGTATATCCGGCTTTCTAATAATAAATCTTTAAAAAAAAAAAAAAGAAAACTATTGTTTCATACCTCCACAAAAAGGGAGACTTACAGACCCGAGAGAATCAGTACCTGAATACAAACAAAACCTCTTGGCACCACCTCTAGCACTATTTACTACTTGCTGTGGAACTTGAATAAACTGCTCAGTCTAGGGCCTTAGTTTCCTTATCTGTGAAATGGATAATTTATGCCTTGTGAAGATGAGACAAAATATCCAAAAGCAATTTGTGAATGAAAGGTGAATTGTTATAAGGTCTCAATCTTTCTAGAAAACACCAACGTTTCTACAAAATTCTCCCTGTTTTCAATTTTTTATTACAAAGGCAGAACTTAGAGAAAATGCAAAGTGGAGATTTTTGATCAACCAAGTAGCTCAGATGCCCACCCACATACCGTTAGTAGATTAAATTTCTTTGCCCATAGCTGTAACTGGTACCACACATTCTAACTCATTATTAGGATACTTCCACGAAAGTGCAACTCCACTCTGATGCCAGAATCCTGCTCACACACACCCTAGGAGGCATCAGACGATGGCTAAAATAAATTGGGTCTTTTCCACCCACATGGAAAACCGATCCTGAGTTCCAAGGGCCTAGCTTCTGCCTGACCCAGCCTCTTACTATCACTGGCATTTGGGGAAATTAAAGCAAATTAAAGATGTCTGTCTCTCTATCTCTGCCTTTCAAATTAAAACAAATATAAATTCTAAGTAAAGTTGATTTTTTTTTTTTGCATGATGGTTTCCTAATATTAGAGAGAACATACGATATTTGTCCTTTTGTGACTGACTTATTTCACTTAGCATAATGATCTCTAGTTGGGACCATCTAGTTGCAAATAGTAAAATTTCATTATTTTTTAATGATTGAGTAATATTCCACAGAGTAGATACACCACATTTTTTTAACCACTCCTCTTTGCACAGGCATCTGGATTGTTTGTATGTCTTTGCTATTGTAGATTGTGCTGCTGTAAATATAGGATTACAGATCCCCTTCTCATATGCAGCCTTCACTTTTTTTTTTGAAAGATTTATTTTTACTGCAAAGTCAGATATACCAAGAGGAGGAGAGACAGGGAGGAAGATCTTCCATTCATTAACTCATTCCCCAAGTGCCCGCAACGGCCGGTGCTAAGCCGATCCAAAGCCAGGAGCCAGGAACCTCCTCCAGGTCTCCCACACGGATGCAGGGTCCCAAGGCTTTGGGCCATTCTTGACTGCTTTCCCAGGCCACAAGCAAGGAGCTGAATGGAAAGTGGAGCTGCCGGGATTAGAACCAGCGCCCATATGGCATCCCAGTGCACTCCATGCAAGGACTTTAGCCGCTAGGCCCTTTCATTTCTTTGGGTATATTTCTAGCAGCAGGATAGCTGGGTCATGCGGCAGGTTTATTTGCAATTCTCTAGGCACTTTCCATACTGATTTCCATAGTGGTTGTACTAGCCTACACTGCCACCAGCAGTGAAGGAGGGTACACTTCTCCCTACATCCATGCCAGCAGGTGTGATTAGTAGAGTTCTGAATGTAGGCCAATGAAAAACATATTCAGGGAAGTTGATTTTAAAAATACGTAATGGGGGGCTCGGCAGCGTGGCCTAGTGGCTAAGGTCCTCGCCTTGATCCCATATGGCCGCTGGTTCTAATCCCGGCAGCTCCATTTCCTCTCTATCTTTCCTCCTCTCAGTATATCTGACTTTGTAATAAAAATAAAACACATCTTTAAAAAAAAATACATAATGGGGACAACATGTAGCTTAGGAGTCAAGAAGTAGACAGGAGTGATTGGGTTTAAGGCCAGGCTTAATTTCCTAGCCAGCATCCTGCCTGGGAGGCAGCAGGTGATGGCTCAAGTACACATGGAAGACCAGGATGGAGTTCTAAGCTGCTGGCTTCCCCCCGGCCCAGTCTCTGCTGCTGAGGGCACTTGGGAAGCGAGGCAATGGATGGGAGATCTCAGTCTTTTTCTTTCTGTCTTTCAAACAGATAACTTTTTTTCTAATGGGGGGGAGGAAGAGTAGCTATGAGAATAATTCAATTTATTCAGCAACTATTTATTAAATGCAGAGTCTATGGGCACAATTTAAGGAGTTGTAGATCTTAACTGATAGACAATGCAAACAGTAACATATTTATGCATCTTTCCCCATCATTTTTAAAGAATGGAAATATTTATATGCTAATTACATCGTGTCATACCATTACCACTTACATCTTTTTTCTATAACCTGTTATTTGTCCCAATACTACCACTCTTCCAACACATTCAAACAAATCTGAATTTTACTGTCCTTCCCTTATGTTTATATACAAATCAAATTGGCTTTGATCCTATGCACCACAGACCTCCAGCATTTATATCACTACAATGTTCTTGCTTTTCTTTTTTTAAAGATTTATTTTTATTTGAAAGGCAGATTTAGAGAGAATGAGAGACAGAAAGATCTTCCATCCACTGGTTTACTGCCCAATCGGTTGCAATGGCCAGAACTGAACCAATCTGAAGCCAGGAGCCAGAAACTTCTTCCAAGTCTCCCTCCCAGAAATAGGGTCCCAAGGCTTTGGCCCATCCTCCACTGCTTTGCCAGGCCACAAGCAAGGAGGGTGGGAATTGGAACAGTCAGGACACAAACCAGCCCATATGGAATCTGGGTGCTGCAGGTAGCAGATTAGCCAGTTAAACTATTGCGCTAGCCCCCTACAGTGTTTGCTGAAATATTTAGAAAGAAATAAAAGCAATACAAGGTACCCTACATCATCTTAAAACTGTTTTGCTTCCTAAAGGCAATGTGAAGTGTGTCAGAACACATGAGTACTGTATATTTAACAACAACAACAAAGAAGTTAGGACCCCGCACGATAGCCTAGCAGCTAAAGTCCTCACCTTAAACGCACTGGGATCCCACATGGGCACCAGTTCTAATCCTGGAAGCCCCGCTTCCCATCCAGCTCTCTGCTTGTGGTCTGGGAAAGCAATCAAGGATGGCACAAAGCCTTCGGACCCTGAACCCATGTGGGAGACCTGGAAGAGGCTCCTGGCTCCTGGCTTCGGATTTGCTAATCTCCAGCCATTGAGGCTTCTTGGGGAGAGAATCGTCAGACGGAAGATCTTCCTCTGTTTCTCCTCCTCTGTATATCTGCCTTTGCAATAAAAATAATTATTTAAAAAAGCAGACAATTTTCATAGAATTTGTTTCCACTGCATATACAATATAATATAAAACTTGTTCGAAATTTTTTATCTCAATTTCATTTCCAAATGTTATTTTTAAGTTTAAAGCTGTAAAAAGAGTTGGAGAAGAGGAGGAAAGATCACGCTCAAAGCTACAATACATGGGCCTGGTGCATCAGCCTAGCAGTTAAAGTCCTCGCCTTGCATGTGCCAGGATCCCATATGGGCACCAGTTCACATACTGGCTGCTCCACTGGCAAAGCAGTGGAAGACAGCCCAAAGTCTTGGGACCCTGCACCCACGTGGGAGACCCAGATAAAGCTCCTGGCTCCTGGATTCGGGGATCAGCTCAGTTTCAGCCATTGTGGCCACTTGGGGAGTGAACCAGCGGCTTGAAGACCTTTCTTTTTGACTCTCCTCTCTGTAAATCTTACTTTCCAATAAAAATAAAGGAATCCACCTTTAAGTTACAAATATATGCCAAAACATGAAATTGTCAGAACATTTTTCCTTCTAATAACAATAAAACCAATCTGTCAGCCAGAACAAGAATGCAGACTGAGGCCCAGCACTGCAGCAGGCGAGGCTCAGCTGCCAGCCACCTATGGTGCTCCTGTCCCGGCTGCTCCACTTCTGATCCAGCTCCCAGCTGAAACGCTTGGAGAAGCAGTGGAGGATGGCCCAAATCCTTCCTCCCTGAACCAGAAGCAGCTCCTGGCTCCTGGCTCCTGGCCTGCCTGGCTCCTGCTGCTGCTGCCATTTGGGAGCGAACCAGTGGAGGGAAGACTTCTCAGTCTGTCCTCTTCTCGCTAACACCACATTCCAAGTAAAATAAATGAATCTAAAAACAAAAAAGAAACCAGATTTCTCTGCTTCAGAACATTTTTTGCCATAGATTTCTATTTGTAGAAAACCAAACAAAAAAAACCCAGTATTTTCAGGGACCTCACTAATTCCTTCACAAGTCTCTGAGGATTAAACACAGAACACAAATTTATCATTCGATTTCTGCATTTCAGGCACAAGACCTAGGTTGCTCAGCCCTTTATAACCTACCTGATAACCAAGTGCAATAACTAACATACTATTTGCGCATCTTACACTTTCTGGGCCTTCACACCAAACAATGTCTCTGTAGCACTACTATGATTATTGTTCCTAATGGAGAACCTAACCAACACAACAAAACCTTAACTAAGTAGTAAACAAGGTTATTTAACCTTACTATATAAAAAAATGAGATTCTTAGCAAAGCATTGTGGAGTTATTAAAAAATGTATCTATTTCACTTATTAGATTATTGACTTTATTGGGAAGTCAAATTTACAGAGTGAGAGAGAGAAAGAAAAAGATCCTCTGTCAGCTGGTTCACTCCCAAAGTTGCCCCAAAGGTGGGAGCTGAGCCAATACAAAGCCAGGAGCCTGGAGCTGCTTCCGGGTCGTCCACACAGTTGCAGGGTCCTAAGGCTTTGGGCCATCCTCGACCATTTTCCCAGGCCACAAGCAGGGAGCTGGATGGGAAATGGAGCAACCAGGATACAAACTGGTGCCCATATGGGACCCTGGCGCGTGCAAGGCAAGGACTTCAGCCACTAGGTTATTGTGCCGAGAAATCTGTTTTATATATAAAAAGTAGGAGGAGAGAACATGAATTTCCCATGCACTGTTTCACTCCTAAGACTGTGCCAGGGCAAAGTCGACAGCTGAAATCAAGGTTTCCTCGCGGGTGGAGCCATCCCCTGCTGCCTGCAAGCAGACACCTTAGCAGGAAGCTAAAATCCTGGAACCCAGCACTCCAACGTGGAATGAGAAAACCTAAACTAGTAGCTTAAGTACCGGACCAAATGTTTGCCCTCACCCCAACCACTTGTACAATTTTTTTTGTTCTGAAAACCTGTTTATGAAGCTTCTTTATGAAACAAAGCCTGAGTGCTGTAGCCTTCAAAAAGTCAGGCTTCTTTAAAAAAAATTTTTTTTGGTCAAAGATATAACTAATTAATGCAGATAATACTCAAATTAGATTGGACAGTACGTGAATATTTAAAACTTATTTGTGTCATACATCCAAGTCTCATAGGCAGAACAGGCTATTTACAAAATCAGTGGAACTGTAAGGAGTCCTTCCTTTCATTCTGACCGCTATCTTCACTACTTACCACTATCCCAGGTCAGATTTTCCACATACTGTTTACTAGCTTTGTCCTTCTGTCTTTTCCTACTAGAATACAAGAACAAAAATCTTCTCTTTCTCTCATTGCTCCCTGCACACCTGTGTCTAGCACTCAGAACAGGTCCAACATCAATCATCTCCATTCACCATTAAATGAACAGCTTCCTGTTTTGGCCTCCCCCAGTTCCCTTCCTCCTAGCCTTGAAGGCCAGGGTCAAATTCTATTATTTCTACAAAGATTACCTCTCTCCACCTTCTAGTATCTTTCTCCTTTATACCACCAGTTTGGCACTTACCAGCTGTCTCATAATTATTTGTCTTGACAAAAGGACACACCTCCCTTAAAATTCTTGCAATCCTGCTCTCTTTAAGGAAATAAAACTGTGTCCCTAGTTTCTGGGCACATGCAAATAGATTATCACTAATAAATCTTTTACCTGATTAGTTAGTTCAGAAATCCATTTGATTCAGTTACTAATTTCATCTTTTTATAATTGATCTGTTTCTTCCAAATAACTCAAGATAGGCCGTAAAACTTCAGTGGGTCTCCTTCTCTTACATTTATCTCTGAAAATGTCAACTTTCACATGCTCACATAACTTAACCTCATAGTTTAGACACATTTCCCCCCTACTTCCAAGATTAAATGTTTTATGTTATAAAAGGATTCTTGTCATCTTTGGCTATAAGTCTAATGAAGTCTCAAATCCCAGAAAGTATTTTTCTGCTTATGTTTTTCTTTCTTTCATGTCAGGATGTATCCCAATTCTTTCTTTACTGATCATACCTGGGCAAGCTTTTCTTACTCCGCTGTACCTGTGCTGGGTAAGCCGCCTTCTATTCCTCTTTTGAGACACTGTGGTTTCTCTTCATTTACCTGATTGCACTTCCTAAACACCCCTCTCCAAGTCAGTCTGTGAAGCTGAAGCGTGTCTCTTTAAATTCAGCCAACCTTCCTAAACCTCCCTTCACACAGCCAATCCTGGATGATCTGGGCTCATGAACTATCTACAAACAAGCTAACCCATAACACAAGAACATGCAAAGGGTTTGACATCAAGCTTTGCAATATATCATATGCAGCTTTGGGCAAAACCATCCTCAGTGTGTTTTCTGCTTAAGTCAGTATCAGTAAGATTTATAATGGCAAATTCACCCTCAGTTTCAAAATCTGATGCAATTAACGAAAAAAAAAAAAAAACACCACACAGCAATTACAGTTTTTCCTATGAGATCTGTTGAAAATCTCATAAAATCAATCTGTTGAAAATCTGTTTTTTTGTTTTCCCTGGTTTATCCTCTCCTCTTCTTGGAAGTCTGATCCATACTAATTTATTCTTGGAGAGTCACTTTTGCTTCAGAATGCAAAGCATTTTAAAAACACTGTCTATGTGACAAAGCCTACCAAACCGTCAGATATTGCAGGAAAACTTGGGGTTCCAGGATTTTACAAGGATAATTCTAGGAAATTACATTTAGTAGAATTTTATCATTAGTTGAAAACAGCATGTTTTCATGCATTGTACGTATACATCAATATATGAATCCATTACACTAAAAATTTAGCGGGATTCCCCAATACAAGCATCAAAACAAATTCACAAGCCATTCCTGCTGTTTCTAATGATCCCAGCAGAAACTCTGCACTCCCAGACAACGCTGAAACCCTCGTCCTACTTCTACTCCAACCAAGCCACACTTCCCAAGTTTTTTTTTTTTAAAAAGAATCGACTTCATAGGCTCTCATTTTTGGCCTCTTCTCCGTTACAGCCATTAAGTAAGCTTCTGGTCAGAAGGATCCCTAGCTCCCAATATTACATATTTTGATTTTACAGGTACTCAAACACGTTCACCAAGCAGAAGCAAAGGACAAGTTCTCCCTAAACTGAAAAGGGAGCACACAGGATAATGTCTTGCTTGTTATTGGCTTCCCTCATACTCCTGCTTTATCTGAAACACCTATGTAAAATTCAGGCGGATTGGTTAGCTTGCCGGGAGGTTCTGACCTACAGCAGAGGTGGAAACTGAAAACAAGCTCACAGAAAATGCTACTCTGGAAAATTTGCACACAGATTTCATGAACTTTTCTTATCCAAACACTTGTCATTTAATCCCATTTTTTCCACAAATCTGTTGAAGTACCCTTGCATTTCCATGTCCTATTTACCAAGAATCCAATATACTCATTTTTTAAACACGTTGATTTCCAATTCCCTCCCCACCCCCATCTCTGCAGAACTTTGCCAAGTGCATACCATTTTACCTAAACACCAACTCTTGTGTTATTATTTAACCCAAGTTTTCTATGTAAGTTGCCAAATGTTAACCAAAATAATAACAGTAATTTTTAAATAGCAACTTTCCAAATTGTCTTCACACAGCTTTCTTCAAAAAGCAATAAAACTTCCACAGTGCCTTAGTCACATTTTGACCACAACACCCACCTAAAGCTGATAAAGTCTTAGCTTTTCAATTTATCTTCTCCAAGCAGCTGGCTGCCTTCATTAATTACAGCTCACCACGCAGGGCCCATCCATCTATGCGATTGGTCAAGGAAAAGCAAATAATCAACAAGTAATGAATTCAACTGATACAAGGTCTTTACTTCTTTCAGGAAAAAAAAAAAATCTCCCCCTCACTGGAAAGCTCTCTTTTGTTAATGGCGAGGAAATAGCGTAAATCCTTTAAGGAAACGCTTGTCACCTGCTTGTACCTTCCATCACTCTCATAAAACAGCGTTTTTTCCGACCGTTTCAGTTCCCAAACAGTAATCTCAAGGTCTTTCATGGATGATAAATTTCTCAAGCAACATACACACATAGGAGCAGAAACATACCTGGTCAATTTCTAAACAGGTTGGAAAGACTGGGCGCAACTTGCAGGAGCAGTTATTTTGGCCCTAATCTTCGCAAGCCAAGTGGCAGCCAAGGCCCTGGGTAAGATAGAACTTCACTGCGGGTTTTTAAAACCTTGCATCTTAGCTCACTTCCCTTTGGTTCAAGGGGCAGGCGCAGCAAGCCCCAGAGCAAATGAGGTTATGCAACAGGTTTTTCCTCTACCTGACTCCTCACGGGCTAATCAAAGGTGTGCTTTCTCCAAACAATTGGGGACAGCCGGGACTTGAACCCACCAAGGAGCCTCGCAATGGGGCTCTTTAGGGTTCTGCAGTGTCCATTCATTTTATGACCGGCTTGCATTTGGGGACACCCCCAGCCCCCAGCCCCCTAAGGCTTATTACCGCTTTTCTTGGGGAAATCAGCCCAGCACCTGAAAACGTAGCTTTTCTCTACCCGTCCCCCGTAGTTCTACTGCCTGGAACTACACCTGATACACAGATCTTCGTTGACCTCACTACCTCACTAGGCTGTTTTACTTTCTCACGTTTTACAACAGTGATCAAGAAGTCACGGGCGCGCCGTCCCCTCCCCCGTCCCCACAACACCATGACCCGAACCCTAGGATGGAAACTTAGGGGTGGGAGGTGGTGGGGGAACCGCTCCGGCTTCATTTAAGCAAGTAGTGCCGTCACCACCCAGGTGGCCTCGCTCTCTGCACCACCGGCTCGTTTGGGATAATGGGAACAGTCAGGCCGGGGCCCCACTTGGCAGGCGTGTTGTGTAACAGTCGCGCCTGGAAGTGAGCAGCTTCGCCCGCGAAGGTGCCGCGGGTCCCGCCGCCGTCGCTGCTCTCCGCCGGGGCTCGGCCCGACCTGAGCCCGCCGCGCCGGGGACGCACGCCCCCTCTTTCCACTCGCGCCGGCAGCCCCCCGGCAAGGCCTACACCCCCGCTTCGGACGCTCGTGCGGCTTCGGGCCGCGGTCGCCCCCACCCCGCCTCCCGAAAAGAGGGGCCGGGACGCCCGGGCAGGCAGAGCCGGGGCGCGCCGCGGAGCGTCCTTGCTGCCCCGCCGGCTGGCCCGAGCCCCGCACCCCTCCCGCCCGCACGCCCCACCGAGACCACTTACTTTTGGGGCAGCTAACCTCCCGACTCTCTCAGAGGGAAACGAAAGTTGTCAGCGCGTCTCCCTCTCGGGCCCCCTCGCCTCCCGGGCTCGCGAGGCGCCGCCGCCGAGCGGGGAGGGCGGCTGCGCGGCCGCTCGCGTCCCGTCCCGTCCGTCGCTCCGTCCGGCTCCTCAGCGCCTCACCACAGAAGCTTCTCCTCAGAGGGGCGGGTGGGGGCGGGAGGCTTAGAAGAGAGGAGACGTTTGCAACTTTTCTTCACTCTTTCTCTTCCACTCCCCCCTCCCCAGTCAGGCTTCAGGAAAAAAAAATGTCGAAAGGGGGTGAAAAACTACTTGGGGAGGGAAAGCTGGGGGGCCGCGTGAGAGAGCGGCGGGCGGGGTGGGGGGCGAAGGAGAGTTATAATAATCGTTTGAAAAATTGGCCAAAGGCCCCCACACGCACAAAAAAACGGGGATACACCGAAAGAGGGGGCTAAAGCGGGGGGGTTGGGGTGGGGGGTTGGGGGAAAGAGAAAGAGTCGCTGGTCAGGAAACTTCAAGCGCGGATGAGGTCATTGGTTTAAAAATAAAGAGATGGCGTCACTTGAAACCAATCCCAGTGAATGAACTCAGCGGAGCCCCGGGGAAAGGAGGAGACAGGCGAGGGCAGGGCGGTGGGCGCCGGGCGGGGCTGTGCGCTCGCCCGCCCTCGGGTGCCGCGGCCGCCCGAGCAGGCAGCGGGGCTCCGCGCCTCGTTTCGGCAGCTCCGGGAGGGGTCGGGTCACGTTCCCGGCCAGACTTTGGGCCGCTCGGAGGCCGGGTCCGCGGGCGCTGCTGGGAGGAGGAGCCGGCGCTGGCCGAGGAGGCGGCCCCGCAGTCTCGTCGTCGTCCTCCTCCTCCTCTTCCTCCCCTGCCACCCCCGGCTGGCGGTCCCCGACCCCCTTGCCGAGGGTCCCTGGACCGGGGTGCGCGCGCTCCCCCCAGCCTGTCTTTGAGGGTGCCCCTCACCCCAGTCCCCGAGCGTCCGCCTCTCCCTTGGGCTGCTTCCAGCCGCCCTAGTGATTAAAAATCCGCCCCAACAAGGATTTAAGGGAATCGCAATCTGTCTTTAAAAGCCCCCAGGAATCCAAAAAGCAGGAGAAATTGCAGGTACTTGAAGGAAAACCACCACAACCACACGTGAGGGTTATCAGGCTCACCATTGGCCCCACCAGCACCACCAGAAATGTGCCTGCTTTTATTTGGCTTATATTTACAAATATGAGTACAGGTTGCCAAGTTTTCTTAAAAAAAAAAAAAAACTTTGGACATTCGTCGTGGCAGAATTATTTAAATCACCGTCACTTGTGAGACACAGGACCCTCGGGCGATTGGATTCCACACATCTCAACCAATATATTTTTTTGAAAGTTTGAATTCATTGTAGTAGCTTTGAGACTTCACACACTGGGGAAAACTAGAGACCTGAGATGGTGACAAAGTAGGACTTGGAATCACTGAATAGGACAATCGGAGCTTTATTCCAGTGTTCTTTGAGCATCTGAGCGTGAAGCTGCCTCCACTGAGAAGTACTCCCGTGGATATCACATAACAAAGATATGATTAATGACGGAAGAGCACTGGGGGGACAGAGAGGACGGACTGCCAGGGAGCCAGGATTGGATGAGTAGGAGGCATCTAGCTCTTCATGTGGCTCATTAGGGACGCCGGCCCTCAGAATCCCTGTCCTGGGCTATCCAGGTGGACACTACCTCGGGGACGTTTTTACTAACGGGAGAAAGGGCTGAGCAGGTTGTGGGTGGGTTGGAAAGAGAACACATCCCTGTGAACTACTTTGCTGCCTTAAATCTTGCAACTAGCGTGCATTCCCTAGAACTGGTCAACATGTAAAGTTAGGATCATGGGGTGAGCCTCTGGGAACTCCCATGCCGTCTTATAAAGGATAAGGGATTTCGGGGGAACAGCGTTTTGGAGATGGGAGAGGCGAAAAGGGAGGCCTTACTATAAGAATCCACCTCCAGCCAGCGCCTGTGACCCCTTGGAAGACGTTCGTGGAGGGAAAGCAATTCCTCCTGCGACTCCGGGTCCTCTGGCGGCCAGGAGGTGATACTGCAACATGTTTGGGGTATATCTGTGCTGGGTACACAGCTAAAAGCCTGCTCAACGCAGACTAGCTGTTTTTAAAATAGTTTGAATGGAAAGGATCTGTATGTCAAAACCACTTTGTTGCAGAGACAGGCAGACAGAATTGTCGAATTCACTAGTTCACACAATTGCTCGCCACTCCTGGGACACGGTCAAGTCAATGCTGAGAGCCTGGAACTCAATCCAAGTCTCCCATTTGGGCGGCAGGAACCCAACCACTTGAGCTGTCACTTGCTGAAGATGGAATTGAGCACAGAGCTCAAACCGGGCACTCCAGTGTGCAGTGTGGTGTTCCAGGTAGCCTTGGCCACCATCACAATTCACCCCGAGATGCTGTGATCTCCAGGGAGGCAGAGATCATGGATCTTACCTGAATGGGAGACTCAGCAGAATCTATGGTAGAATATGCCTTTTACAAGCTCCAGTTCACTGGCCTTCCTTTAAGCAACAAGTCTTCTGTCCAGATCTGCCATTCCTTTGCAGATACAATTCAGATGGAGCATCTGCCATGAATGTGCTGCTATCATAGTGATTCTGGAAGCCTCTCCAGCTTATGTCATCTAATTAGAGGGGTAAGACATGGTTTAATGCTCATTAAAAACTCATGATGCTGGGCCCAGCACTGTAGCCTAGTGGCTAAAGTCCTCACCATGCATGCACTGGGATCCCATATGGGTGCTGGTTCTAATCCCAGCAGCCCAGCTTCCTTTCCAGCTCCTGCTTGTGGCTTGGGAAAGCAGTCGAGGACAGCCCAACACCTTAGGACTCTGTAACCAGTGGAAGACCCAGAAGAGGCTCCTGGCTTTGGATCGGCACAGCACCGGCTGTTGCAGTTGCTTGGGGAGTGAGTCATCGGACGGAAGATCTTCCTCTCTGTCTCTCCTCCTCTCTGTATATCTAACTTTCCAATAAAAATAAAACAAATCTTTAAAAAAAATTAACAATTCCATGGCATACAATATTTGCTCAGAGAGTCCAGAGGAACAGTGGGATGTCAGGGAAGACATAAGAGAGCTTTGACGCCCTGTTGGAAAGATGGTTAGGGTTTAGTGTGTGAGGCAGGTACCCTGCACAGCAGGTAAGTTACCAGCTGAGACCCCACACCCCATGTCAGAGGGCTTGGGTTTGAGTGTTCCTCCTTCACCTGATTGCTTCCTGCTAATGGACAGTCTGGAAGGGCTCAAGCACGGGGGTCCCTGCCACACAGGTGGAAGACCCAGCTTGTGTTCTGGGCTCCCTGCTTTGGTCCATCACATGGATGAACTTTGTTTCCTCTGTCTCTCTGCTTTTCAAATATATGAAAGTAGTGTAGACAATATTTAGTTTGTGGTGGAGGGGTTATTCTAGAAATGGAAAAAGATAAAGAAAGACAAAGACATGTAATAAATTCAGGTGAGAGGCCCATAGACACTTTTTGTAGAGATCGGGCTTAGCAACTAGTTGGGAGGCCAGATTTAAGAGATTCAGAGGTTCTTTA
Organism: Ochotona princeps; assembly: GCF_030435755.1. Taxonomy (NCBI): domain Eukaryota; kingdom Metazoa; phylum Chordata; class Mammalia; order Lagomorpha; family Ochotonidae; genus Ochotona; species Ochotona princeps. Next base: position 17,729,823 of record NC_080858.1, on the reverse strand, counting down.
TGAATACTTGACTGCTGAATATGAATATTCATATAGTTATGAGTACTTGAATGTTAAGATAAAGCTATTAGTAATCAAGTTGGTTAAGGGGAAAACAATGAATGAGTTTACTGAAAAATGTATTTCTCCTTGTTCTAAAAATAAAAGAACTATACATGCTAACATCACAGGGAAACAGAAATGAAAACTCGATATCATTCAGATGTCTTGATGAAAGGTCATAGATGAGCTTAAACTAAGTTTCCACCACCTTTAGAGAGATGACTAAGAGCTGGAATCCCCAAGGCAGATGGAACAGATGCTATTCTTAGGGAACCAGCAAAGCAAAGGGTCCAAGACTCAAAGCTCAGATCAACTAGAAAGAGGTTACAAGGGCCTTCACAAAGCTTGTGAGAAAATAAGGTGAAAACCTAGTAAGAATTTTTCAAAATATTTTCAAAAAGTTTTTCAAAAATATTTCAAAAGTATTTTCAAAATATACTCCTCTCATGGAAGTAGCATTCAAGTACGAAAGGAAGACCATAAGCAAAGAGCAAAATTTTGTTATTTATTTGAAAGAAAGATACAGAGAGATATAGGCAGAGAAAACGCCTATGTGCTGGTTCAGTGCCCCCAGATGTCTCCAGGGGTCAGAGCTGGGACTGGGGCCAAGTCAGGAGCTAGAAAATTCTAGGTCTGCCAGATGGGTGACAGGAACTCAATTATTTGAGCTATGAACTCTGACTGCCAAGGTCTGCGTGGGGAAGAAGTAGGCTCAGGAGCCAGAACTGTGAATTGAACCCAGGCAGTCTGATGGAGATACAGGCATCTTAACCACTAGGCTAAATGTTTCCCCCTCCATGACTTTTTAAAGTGTTTAATTTGTTTATCTGAAAGGCAGAGAGCCAGATCTTCAACTGTTGATTAATTTTCCAAATACCTGCAATGGCCAGGCCAAAGCCCTGAGCTGACACCTCAATTCAGCTCTATGTAAATGGCAGGAACCAAAGTGTTTGTACCAATATCTGCTACCTCCCAGGGGGTACATAAGTAGGAAGTTGAAGTTGAACCTGAAGTGGAAGAACCAGGACTCAAACCAGGCACTCCAATATGGAATGGGACAATGCTAAGAGGATCTTAATCACTGGATCAAATCTACCCCCCTGTTTGTGTATGTAAGTGTATGGTTTAGTATTGTCTTTAAATATGGGAAAAGGATACCAAATTTTAAAGCTAGAATTAAATATGGATTAGGAATACGCTAATCTTTGTGGTTTAGGCTATCATGTGGTACACTCAACCAACAGCGACAGAGTGCCAGTAACAGTATCAGTATGTGCCGGGCACTATGCCTAGCTCTGGAAATGTGGAGGAAGTAGTGCAAGCAAAAGCCCTTCTCTCATGGAAGTAACATCCAAGTAGGAAAGGAAGAAGTAAGCAAAAAGGCAAAGACAAAGGCAAGGCTGTGACAAGATTATAAGGAAAGGATTAGGTGATGTAATTGCAGGTGACTGAGATGGGGAAGAAGCTGGTTGGCAATTTCAAAACAGGGAAGAGTGGTAAGGATTTGGTTCACTCCCAGCTCTGGCTCCTGACTGCAGCTTCCTGCTAATGCAGGGGTTTAGGAGGCAGCAGTGGGGCTTTAAATAGCTCAATCCACATGGAGGACGGGGATTGAGTTCCCAACTCCCAGCTTTGGACCCTCTGCCTGTCGTGGCAATTGGGTAGTGAAACAGTGGGTGGCAGCTGGCTTTCCTCTCTCTCTTCCCCTTCCTCCCTCTCTTTCTCCCTCTCAAATAAACACATCTCTCAATCTCTCTCTTTCTTTCTCTCTCTCTATCCTCTTAATGAAAAGGGGACATGCAAACTGAGGCCTTTTTTATCACTGTAAAATAATACCTAAAACAGGCTCCTTGTGAGGAAAGAGGTTTACTTAGCTTACTTAGCTTACACTGACAGTCCTGCTGTCAGTTATTCTGATCGGAGCCCTCTCATCTGCATTACATCATAGCAGAGATCACATCTCAGACAGGAAGCAAGAGGGGTGGCCAGACGCGGGCTTTTAGAACAATCACACATCTCTCCGGGGAAGCCTCCCAAAGACCCAAATGCCTCTTACTAGGCCCTCTTGTAGGGCACCACCCTGAGGCCCAAGGTTTTAACATGTAGACCCTTGGGGGACAAAACACATTCAAACCATCACTGTTTTTCCACCAAGACAAATGGTGTAGGCAAAGGAAATAGGTGTTTCTAAGCCCCATCAGCAAGAACACAGGGACCTATAAAGAGCTGATGCTTCCAAAACAAAACAAAACAAAAGCAGTAGATAGTCGAATACATAGGACCTTGTAAATCCACAGTAAGGAGTTCGGCTTCTGTTCTAACAGATTGAAGCAGGTTACATGTTTAACTTAAGAGAACTTTTTTTAAATTTTCTTCTTTTTTTTTAAGATTTATTTATTTTTATTTCAAAGTCAGATATACAGAGAGGAGGAGAGACAGGGAGGAAGATCTTCCATCCAATGATTCACTCCCCAAGTGACCACAAAGGTTGGTGCTGAGCCAATCCGAAGCCAGGAGTCAGGAACTTCCTCCAGGTCTCCCACACAGGTGCAGGGTCCCAAGGCTTTGGGCCATCCTCAGCTGCCTTCCCAGGCCACAAGCAGGAGCTGGAGGGGAAGTGGAGCTGCCAAGAACTAGCACCCATATGGGATCCCAGTGTGTTCAAGGCAAGAACTTTAGCCGCTAGGTCATTGCACTGGGCCTGAGAACATTTTTTAAAAAGCAATATTTGTTTATTTTTATTGGAAGGCAGATGTACAGAGAGAAGGAGAGACAGAGAGAAAGATCTTCCGTCCACTGGTTCATTCCCCAAATGACCTCAACTTCCAGAGTTGAGCTGATCCGAAGCCAAGAGCCTAGAGCTTCTTCTAGATATTCCATATGGGTACAGGGTCCTAAGTCTTTGGCCTCTCCTCCCAGGCTTTCTCAGGCCATAAGCAGGATGGGAAGTGGAGCAGCCAAGACATGAACTGGTGCTCATAGGAAATCCCAGCCCTTGAAGAGGTAGGATTAGCTAATTGAGCCATTGTGGCAAGCTCGAGAAAGAGAACATTTGCAAGCAAGTACAACAGGTGAGTTGTTTAAGAACATTATATTATTCCCCACTGGGACTGGCACAGTGGCTTAACAGACTCATCATGTGCCTACAAGTACCACATCACATATGGACACAGGTTCATATACCAGCTGCTCCACTTCCAAACAAGCTCCCTGCTCATGGCCTGGAAAAGCAGCCTAGGATGATCCAAGGCCCTGGACCCCTGTACGCACATGAGAGATCCAAAAGAAGCTTCTGGTTCCTGGCTTTGAATTAGCTTAGTTTCGACCACTGCAGCCCTCTGGGGAGAGAACCAACAAATGCAAGATCTCACCCCTCTCTCTGTCTCTCCTTCTGTCTGTAAATTTTTCAAATAAAAATAAATCTTTAAAAAAATAATATCCTCCGTTTCTTATCTAATTTAACAGTTCACTTTCCCAACTTGAAGGGAAGATCCAAGAATGCCTTCAATGATTGCAAATACAGAGCTCTTACACCAGAATTCACAGATTCTTAAACAATGTATGTGAGGGACCCAGCATGGTGGCCTAAGTAGCTAAAGCCCTCACCATGAACACGCCGGGGTCCCATATGGGTCCCGGCAGACCCGCTTCCCATCCAGCTCCCTGCTTGTGGCCTGGGAAAGCAGTTGAGGATGGCCCAAAGTCGTGGGACCCTGTATCCATGTGGGAAACCTGGAAGAGGCACCTAGCTTCAAATCATGTCAGCTCTGGCCGTTGTGGCCACTTGGGGAGTGAATCATTGGATGGAAGATCTTCCTCTCTGTCTCTCCTCCTCTCTGCATATCTGACTTTGCAAAAAATAAATAAATAAATCTTAAAAAAAAAAAAAATCTATGAGAGCCAGCACTGTTGCACAGTGGGTAAAGCTGTAACCCTGCCATTCAAATAAACAAATAAATAAATCATTAAAAAGAAAAAAAAATGTGTAGATGGGCTTGGGAATGTCTAGGAACCTGTTGGCATTGTGTGCAAGTGTGCTTCATGAATACAAATTCAGTGTTGTATTCCTTTCAGTGCAGTGACACAAACACACACTTATTCCCAAGGAATTGAAACGGAAAGAGGGAAGTAAAAAGGTTCAAAACTGTACAAGAGTCCAGCAGTTTTGAAAGAGATGGAAAAAATCCATGTTAAGACATGTGGGCCAAAAAAAAAAAAAAAAGCACCATCGCAACAGCATGGTGTCGTCAGTGCCCAGATCTCTCGGTCGCAGAACTGTCAACAGACACAAGAAGTTGGCTGGGTGATTTTTTGCTGACCAATTTGGCAATGATCTATAACATGGGTAATCCCGTGATTGAGTCAAGAGTGTGAGGAAATGGACCTTCCCAACATATCTGGTAAAAGAACACACTGTCGTAACTACTATGGAGGGCAATGTGTTAATACGATTTCAAAAATTATTAAACATGTGTGCACCGCAATTCCACTTCCAGAAATTGTCTTAAGGAAAAGAGTCCCAGTTCCAAGATGTAGAAATAAGGATTTAATCTTCACAATTTACTATTGCTGCCATTTGCAGTGAGTGGTAGCTTGTCACCCAGTAAGGGGACAAGCTAGGACATGACTCAAAGGTCGCATGAGGGGCACACAGGTCCAATATGCCGAAGCAAAGGGCTTAGACTTCATGGAAGCTTAAAAACAGAGAAGGCACTGAGAGTTTAGGTTGCATTTTATTTGGATATGTTTTAACTATTTTTTTTAAGATTTATTTATTTTTATTGGAAAAGCAGATCAGATTTATGGAGAGAAGGAGAAACAAAGAGAAAGATCTTCCAACACGGTTCACTCCCCCAAGCAGCCACAACAGTTGGAACTGAGCCAATCTGAAGCCAGGAATCGGGAGCCTCTTAACCTCCTAGGCAGGTGCAGGGTCCCAAGGCTTTGGGCCATCCTCCGCTGCTTTTCCAGGCCACAAGCAGGGAGCTGGATGGGAAGCGGAGCAACCGGGACATGAACAGAGCCCTTATGGGATCCCAGCTCTTGCAAGGTGAGATGGCTTTTAACTATTGGGCCATTACACCATCCATTTTTTAATTTTTATTTCAAAGGCAAAGTTACAGTAAGAATGAAAGACAGAAAGGGCAGTGGTCCATCTGTTGGTTCCCTCCCCAAATGCCCACAATGGCTGGAGATGAACTGGTCCAAAGCCGGAAGCCAGGTACTTCTTCTGGGTCTTCCATGTGGGTGCAGACACCCACCTTGAGCCATCCTCCGCTGCTTTCCCAGGCAGAATAGCAGGGAGCTGCATCAAAAGTGGAACAGTGGGCCTAGTGCAGTAGCCTAGTGGGTAATTTTCACCTTGCAACTTCTTAGATCCCATATGGTACCAGTTTATGTTCTGGCTGCTCCACTTCCCCATCTAGGTGCCTGCTTGTGTCCTGGGAGGGAAGTAGAAGATAGCCCAAGGCCTTGGGACCCCACACGCACATTGGAGACCCAGAAGAGCTCCTAGCTCCTAGCTTCAGATCAGCTCAACCCTAGCCATTGTGGCCAGAGAGAACCAGCGGATGGAAGCCCTTTCACTTTTTCTCTCTGTAAATCTGCCACTCAAGTAAAAAATACATAAATCTATAAAAGAAGAAGAAGAGCAGCAGTTGGGATATGAACCTGTGCCCATGTGGGATGCTGGCACCATAACTGAGGCTTAGCCTACTCTGCCATGGTGCCAGCCCCTGACGATCTTTCTTGATCACATGCTTGCTCTGAAAGGCTTTGTCTTAGGCCTAAACCACTATACAACTGCAACCAATCACGTCATGGGGCTTTCCCTCTTGGTCAGAGGCCTCATTTAATCCCATGGATGTTAAGGGGCCTGTGGACCCCCACAAGGAGTCAAGTCTTGGCTCTGACAACCCAGAGAAGAGGATTCAGAATTTGTTCATCACGCTAAATTGCATTCGCAGCCAGTGGGTGAGATGGCCAGGAGAGTGAGAAACAGATTGTTGAGAACCAAGGTCAGATTAAAGAGGCACACGGGGAGGCGGGGAAGTAGATAGGGCAAGACTGACGGCAGCCGTTAGGGCAAGCTGAATCAAGTTTCAAGCAAAGGAGAGGCATGCTTCCAATGGAAGCCTCAGGAGAACAGGGCTGAAAGCTTAGCAAACGAATCAGAGGAGACTTATGGAGAGAGTGGTTTCACCAAGACAACCCTGCAGAAGCAGCGACTTGAAACGGGAATGAGGAGGAAGAAACGCAAACAGTGAAACGCAAACAACTCACAAAAGCTTGACTGCTAAGAGGAGAAAATACGATACTACCTAGAGACAGATACAGAACATCCAGGTTCTGAAAAGATGCTAGTAACGGGATAACCGGATGACCAAGGTCTGCTTCGTTTAATCAAGCGATTCGTATCAAACAAGGATTAAAGAAGTGGAAATATCTCAGGGAGATATTGCAATCTGAGGGAGGTTACACAGGGACTGTGCTATTTACGGCCTCAAATTTATATTCAAAAATAAAGAACATGAAGTTCCTCTCAAGGCTATTTTGACAAGTCTTTCAATAATGAGAATAAAATATTGAAAAGAAAAGAATGATCACATCTAACCTCAAAGGTAGTTATCTTTCTCTTTAAAATCTGACTTGTTTATTTGAAAGTCAGAGAGACAAAGAAAGTGTCCAGTTTGCTGGTTTGCTCAGCTGCTCACAATGGCCAGGCCTGGGCCAGGACAATGCGAGGAGCTACACACCAAGATGGGCTGTTATGCCCAAATACCGAAAACCATTTCAGTTAAAGATAGCTTTTAATCTGTATAGGCCAAATCATTTACTGTTTTGATTTTTTAAAAATGTATTCCTGGGCCCGGCACCGTGGCCTAGCGGCTAAAGTCCTTGCCTTGAATGCACCGGGATCCCATATGGACGCCGGTTGTAATCCTGGCAGCTCCACTTCCCATCCAGCTCCCTGCTTGTGGCCTAGAAGGGCAATCGAGGACAGCCCAGAACATTGGAGCCCTGAACCCGTGTGGGAGATCCGGAGGAAGTTCCTGACTCCTAGCTCTGGATCGGCTACCAGCCATTGTGGTCACTTGGGGAGTGAATCATCGGACAGAAGATCTTCCTCTCTATCTCTCCTCCTCTCTGTATATCTGACTTTGTAATAAAAATAAATAAATCTTTAAAAAAAAAATGTATTCCTCTAGGTTAGGTCACAATTTGAAAAAAAAAAAAAAAAACCAGAGTACATCAAATGTCCAAGTAATTCCTCTCCACAAGGTATGTCCTGGGACGTCAGCTCTCATGAAACTCTAAGGAGTGAATATGATTATCATTTTCCTACCTATATGACATTGGAGAAAGAAATTGAGGCTGAGAAAAGCAGTGGAGTTCTCGCAAAGACACACAGCTGGTAAACAGTAAGCTAGGAATTGAAATCAAGTTTTTTGGTGACAAGATGAAAATATTGAAAAGAAAAAAGAAAGGACTTAAAAATAACATTATAGGCAATGTCATTATCTTAAAATCTTCATTTGTGAGGAAGAGCGACAGAGAGGGAGAGAGTGAGGGTGGGAACTTCCATCCTGGCTTGCTTTCCCAGGGCATACATCAATTCCCAAACCAGCAGGTGGGATGAAAGGCCAGGTCTCCCACATGGGTACCAGACACCAGCCACTTGGGCAGCATCTGCTGCCTCCCAAGGTGTGTATTCTCAGGAGGCTGGAGTCAAGAGCCGGATATTGAACCCAGATTCTTTGCCGTGAAATGTGGGCATCTTAACTGCTCATCTAACCACTCAGGTCAGTGATATCACTATCTTACAAAACAGTTCTGTGATTACTTGTTAAACTTACTCAGATATGAGCTACTGTTAACGTTCGATAAACCTAGAGTTTGCCAAGCTGAGGCAGAATCAGCTAATTGCACATTTCAGGGCTGCCACACACTACCCAAATGACTTGAGGGCAACTGTAGTTTCCTCACCAGTAAAATGAAGATAGTGAGTGCCAACCTTCCAGTGTTGTTATGCGAATGGAACATCAAGGAAAGCACTCACTACAGAGACACAGCATATCTAGCGAATGCTAAATACTGATTGCTTCCTTCTTAGGAAAGACTGGGTCTAGGCCTGACCTTAATCCTGAACAACCTGCTGGTTGAACTGAGAGATGAAAAGAGAACAGAAATGCTCATTCCAGGAAGAGAAAATAAGCACAGAAGGAGACACGGTAGGGGAAATGTGCAGAACATTTGATTTTAACAGCATTTAATTGACCTAACAGAGTAGTTGGCAGCCATATTACACCTGGCCTCAGCCAAAGAATTTAGATTTGATATGTATCAGGGAATGATGGAAAGGTTGATTCTTTAAAAAATAAAAAAATATATATATTTTATTTGCCTTATTTTCATTTCTAAAGCAATGCAGTTTCATTGTAAAAAGTCCGTATACAGGGCCCAGCAATGTGGCCTAGCGGCTAAAGTTCTCACCTTGAACGCATAGGGATCACATATGAGTGCTGGTTCTAATCCCGGCAGCCCCGCTTCCCATCCAGCTCCCTGCTTGTGGCCTGGGAAGGCAGTCGAGGACGGCCCAAAGCCTTGGGACCCTGCACCCGCATGGGAGACCTGGAGGAAGTTCCTGACTCCTGGCTTCAGATCGGAACAGCACCAGCCATTGTGGTCACTTGGGGAGTGAATCATTGGACGGAAGATCTTCCTCTCTGTCTCTCCTCCTCTATATATCTGACTTTGCAATAAAAATACATAAATCTTTAAAAAGAAAAGTCCGTATGCAATAGAGAAATGTAAATGAAAGTGAAGAGAATATATATCACCTTATTCAACGATTACCTAGGACAGAGAGAAGTTATTTTTGTTGCTGTATTCCCAGCTTTATTGCGGCATAATTAACCAATAGAAATTGCACACAATCCAAGTGTACAATATGATGATTTGACATACACATACATTGTGAAACTACCACCATCAAATTAATTAACATATCTATTACCACATCCAGCAACTATTACCTAGTTGCCTTTGGTGGTATTTTGACTGAGCTTTTCTTTTTTTAAATTCTGTGCACTTATTATTTCAACACTAATGATCAGGTTTATAAACATGTGGAAAACATTATACACATTTCCATTACTGTTTGTTCTAGACAAAGATTTGCCTTTTTAAAGATGGAAGTGAACCTGTGGGATATCAGATGACCAGAGAGATCTCAGGGCTGGAACAAATGAAGAAGTCTGAGCAAAACTTATTTTTATTATGTATCTTGTCCCCTAATTTCAACAAATAGTTGTGACTTTTTTCTTTTTCCTTTCTAAGCAAATGATTTATTGATTACTTGATTGATTTATGAAAGACAGAATAACAAAGAGGAAGGGGAGGGGAGAAAGACAGAGAGATCTCCCATCTACTGGTTCACTCCTCAAATAGTCATATAGCTTGGTCTAAGCCAGGCCAGAGCCAAGAGCCAAGAATCCCACCCTGGTCTCCTATGTGAGTGGCAGGGACCAAACCACTTGGGCCATCCTTGTTGTCTTCCGAGGCAGAGGGAGCTGGATCATAAACAGAGCAACCCAGATTCAAAGCACTTGGGTAAGGAATGCCAGCTCCACCAGCAGTGGCTTAACCCATTGTACCACAATCCCAGCACCTCATCTTACTTTTAACATAATATGTTCTTTACTCAATCTCTCTTTAAAATGTTGCTACCATCACACCACCCAAAGGTGACCTCTGAGGGACATTCTAGTGTATCTTCAGGTTAATGACTCAAATTTTGTGTGAGTATTTGGCACAGAGGCTAAGAAGCCAAAGTGTCTAGGTGGGAGTCTTGACTTGACTTCTGACTCCAGCTTCCTGCTAACGTGCACTCTAACAGGCAGTCGTGATGGTTCAAGTAGCTGTGTCTTCAATACCTTCTGAGGCGAAGTGGACGGAGTTCCTGGCTCCTGACTGCCACCTGATGCAGCCCCAGCACTGGTCCCAGCTTTTTAGAGTGTTTGGAGAACGAAATAGCAAGTGGGAGCTCTCTCTTCGCCTCTCTCTCTTTTCCTCTCACTGTCTCTGCCTGTCAAACAAATAAATAAAGAGATTAAAATAAATGAGACTGATTCAGATATAGATAGAATAAAACTGAGAAACAAGGCAGCCAAGTCCAACTACAGCATATCAGAAAGACCTACGGGAATAAAATGATGAAACAAGAGATCATATTTGACCAGGGCAGCAGCTCAGTCACAAGAAAACAGGGCAAAACCAGTACAGTGGCAATGATGTAGTAAGAAGGCAACCAACACGAGAAACAGCACAGAGGGAGAATTTACTGGACTTCATGATTCATGAGTTATGGAAGATGAGGAAGATGAGTAATGAGATATGCTACTGAGCTGTCACCTTTGGCAGTTTACAGAAACCTCAATTTCCTCATCTATAAAATGGGGTTAACAATTGGCCCTTCCTCATGCAGTTGCTGGGAGGATTAAACTAATGACGTTTCTAGTGCTTAGTACAACAACTGGAATGTATTCGTGGTCAATATTAGCTGTTACTGTTTTTAACAATGTTGAATCTAGATGGTTCTTTTAAGAACAATGAAGTTGGGGCTGCCTTGGGGACATAGTAGGCTAATCCTCCACCTGCCCACCAGCATCCCATATGGGCACTGGTTCCACTTGAGACCTGTTTAAGATCTGGGAAAGATCCTGAAGGTGGAAGATTTGCAAACTAGCCAATGTGCTGGCCCTTACATAATTTATTCTTCTTAGAAACACTCTCTGTACTAATTTTCTGTCACTTATGTAAACAAAGGACCGCAAACTCAGCGGCTGAAAACAGTTACAACTATCTTTGTAATTCGGAAGTTGAAAGCTGGCCTCATTGAGCTAAAAATCAAAGTGTCAACAATGCTGTATTTCTTTCCACAAGCTCTGGAAAACCCACTTCCTCGCCCTGGCCAGTTTCTAGGGCCTCCTAGCCCTCCTCCGTCTTCAAAACTAGCAATAGAAAGTTTGGTTTTTCCTCACATCACCAACCATCTCATTCCCTTCTGCCTTGTTCATGTGGTCCCATTAGGCCCATTCAGCTATCCAGACAACTCTCCTCATGCTAATTAACAACAATTACTTCTTTGCAATCCTTATCCCCTTTTGCTATGTAATTGAAGACTGGTATAGGCTCTAATGATTAGGACATGGCATTCGGGAGGAGCAGAGGGGGCATTATTCTACTTCCTACATCCTCCACCAACAACTCCAGAAAGCCTGTTCCTGGTTCGCTAAGTGATGGACTATCCATCATGAATTGATCATTGTCATGTAAGTACTGCACGCTAACCGATTGCACAACTGGAGCCCCATGAATTGATCATTGTAATAGTCACAGTGAAGAGGTCTTTGGCAATAAGGTTTTTTCTGCTGGTCTAATCCCAATTGTTTTCCATGTTTAAAGATATGCTGACCAAATATTTTTAAAAGAAATCATGATTGGGCCTGGCACAGTAGCCTGGCGGCTAAAGTCTTGCACCTTGAACGCACCAGGATCCCGTACGAGCACTGGTTTGTGTCCTCGCTGCTCCACTTCCCCTCCAGCTCCCCTGCTTGTGGCCTGGAAAAGCAGTCGAGGACGGCCCAAAGCCTTGGGACCCTGCATTCGTGTGGGAGACCCAGGAGAAGTTCCTGGCTCCTGGCTTCGGATTGATTCAGCTCTGGCCATTGCAGCCACTTGCAGACAGAAGACCTTTCTCTCTGTCTCCTCTCTCTGTAAATCTGACTTTCCAATAAAAACTTAGAAAAAAAGAAATACTGATCTTTGGTGGGTGCTTTGATGCAGCCGGTGAAACCACTGCTTGTGCTGCCCACGTCCCACACAGGCGGGCCACGCTGAGGTCCAGCACCCCCAATTCTGTCCCAGCTTTCTGCTAGCGTGCATCGTGTGATGCAGAAGATGTACTTGGCTCAAGTACCTGGGTCCCTGCCACCCACATGGAAGACCCAGGGTCCTGGTTTTGGCCTGGCTCAGCCAAGACAGCTGTGGGCACAAGCGGGATAAACAGCAGAGGGAATATCTGTCTTTCACTCTACCTTTCAAACGAATGAAAACAAATACAAAAATATATAAACACATAAACAAACAAACATAAGAAAGAAATAATGAGCCCAGTAAACCTTCTATCTAGGAAGGAAGGTGTAACATCAACCATTCACTTTATATAAATGACATGCATATCCATTTCAGTTCTGAGATGAAACCATCCCCAAGTCCACCCTGATTGTTAAACAATGAGCTGCTTATTTCTTTAACAGAACCTCAATAGCAGTATTTTTATTTAGTCCTAATCGATGATGAATGGGTAGCAGAGGATGACCAAAGAAAGACAGGTGAAAAATATCAAGTTCCAAGACAAAGCCAGTAAATATATCAGAAAGGAGAGTTTCTCTCTAAGGGGTCAAAGGCCATGGGTACTATTTTAGGAGTACCGAGAGTTCAAATACTGTAGTTGACTATAATGAAAAACACCAGTGACTTTGGATTCCACTCTGAGATTCAGTGCTTCCTTCTTTTAATTCTAGATACACAAGTGCACTCCAAACAAATTACTCCAAATCTCCAATGAGGTGATCTCCATTTTAAAATTTCTTTGGTTAATCCTTGATCTTAATTTTCTAGTTGGTAGGAGGTTAGCCTTATGATAGAACTGAGAGGAAGTTTAGCCTGAAAAACTGGAGAGGCTCACACACCCTTGTTTTATGGCCTTTGGACAGGACAATGAAGAGAAAGAAAGAAAACTGGAGACCTGTCCGTGCCAAGCATGGTGTTGGCATTGACTAGCTCATCTCACCCTCACTAGGATGCTTGTGGTAGGTATTGTCATTTGGCTAAATGGAGGCTCTGAGATGAGGAGAGGCTTTCTTAGTCACAAAACTAAGTAGCAGCAAAGGCATCGGAGTCCAGAAAGCCCAAATATACTCTATCACCCTGTGCTGCTCTTTTCCGTGTGTCCTCATTTGTAAAACAAAAAGATATCATCTCTATTGCCCCTCAAGCTGTGCCTCGATGGTCTTTGAAAGGGGAAGGAAAACTGGGGAGAGGGTTGTAGGCACAGGGGCAGAATAGGTGGGAAAGTGCTTGAACCATGTACCTACTGGCACCGCCTTGCCTCCACTATCCAATGGAAGAGACTACTGTAGCTGAGAATACCATACATGCTAGTGGGACTCCCAAAAGCCAACCCCTAAAAAACAAGAATTGAGGAGTGAGTATGGGGCCTGGTGCTTAAGATATGCCATATTTCATATCAGAGTGCCTAGATTTGAATTCTTCCTCTGCTCTTGATCCCAGATTCTTGCTAATACAGACTCTGGAAGGTAGCAGATGGGTAAGGCAGTTTCCAACCATCCATGTAAGAGACCTGGACTGAGTTACCAGCTCCTGGCCCAGCCTAAACCAGGCCCAGCCTGAGCTGTTGTGGATAAGGAATCTCTGTTATCTCCCCCTCTCCCTATCTGTCTCTCAAATAAATAAATAAAAAACAAATAAATAAGTACTTTAAAAGACCTAATTCTCCTTTGGGGGCCACATTTTATGAATCTACTTCTCCAAATCAAATCTGTAACACTTAGTATCAGGAGTCTTATTGTGCCTAGAACTGTGTGAAATTGTTTCATGAGGCGCTACAGGGCACAGCAAAAGAATGTTAAGAGGTAGTATGCATTCTCAAGGCACCCAGAACCAGCTGAGGGGAGACACCTAACATATAAAGCAATTTTCATGTACAATGCAGGACTCAATTGTACATTCCAGACTATGCAGCACACGAGCGCAAGAGATATTAGATCAGCAGAAGCTATGGACCCCATGAGAACTAGGGCAAAGATAGCACTTTTCACCTGCATTCTGGACCAGTCTTTCTTGACCTTCTCTGTCATTGTGAAACCCTGGAATGAACCTTTCTCATAGTTCAAACATTCTCACCTTTCAGGCCGCAGTGACGGCCTACATATCACGTCATCTGGATGTCATTTCATCTTTATTGGCACTTATGGGAGGGAAAAACCCCAATGGTATGCAAACACCGTCATGGTTACTTGCTTCAAGCCATGGGAAGTTTCATGTCAAACCAGTTTCTCAACAGGACGAATGTTGTGTAAAGGTGTAGGAAGCTTGAGAAACCAGTTCAAGGCAGAGCCTGTCCCAGCAGGAACCAGATTCAAAGGTGGACACTTCCCTGCTTGTGTCAGCCATGGTCAAGCCTCCAGCCCCTCACTTGCACAGCCTCTAGGCTTAAGCATTTTTCTAGTATGTTCTCCCAGAGGCCATAGGAACTAGCTCGTGTGCCAGAAACTCCTTATCCCAGGCCTCCTCGCACTACCTGTCACTCTACTGTTAAGAGAATGTAGTTCTGAAAAATTATTTCAGAATTCTGGATCCTTCCTCAACCTCAGATAACTAAGTATATGTTTAAGTCTCAACATTTCAAATTTCAAACCTAAACATAATCTAGGAACACGATCTTGAGAGAGTATGTGAGAAAACACAGGCCTAAGTGTCCTGTATGTGTCTACTGTGTGTTCTGAAACGATGCTGGCAGAAGATTAACTGCCAAACTGGTTGAAGATATTCAACAAATATTTAGGAAATAGCACCAACTGTGCCTGTCAGAATACTAGTACCCGGAGCCCGGCACAATGGCTCGATTGGCTGATCCTCGCCTTGCATGCCGGGATCCCATACAGATACCAGTTCGTACCCCGGCTGCTCCGCTTCCCATCCAGCTCCCTGCTTGTGGTTTGGGAAAGCAGTAGAGGATGGTCAAAGCCTTGGGACCCTGCACCCGCATGGAAGCCTAGAAGAAGCTCCTGGCTCTTGGCTTTCAATTGGCTCCCCTCCAGTTATTGCAGCCACTTGGGGAGTGACCCAGTGGATGGAAGATCTTTCTGTCTCTCCTTCTGTCTGTAACTGCCTTTCCAATAAAATAGCTAAATCTAAAAAAATAATAATACTGTGATTTAGAAAAGTGAGACCTTCGCAAGTACCAACGTGATGAGCAAAAGGTTTACAAAGCAAAGTTTACAGTAGACCTTAAAAATAGAAAGAGCAGTTGGCCAGTTGGGAAAAATGCTCGAACCTCACCTTGGAGTACCTGGGTTGGATTCTTGAATCCAGCTGCCTGTTAATATAGGCTCTGAGAACTGGTGGGAATTGATTAGCATCAGTGAGACTTCATTAGAATCAATTGCTTGAGCAATTGGGTCCTTGCCCCCCACGTGAGAGACCTGGCTCATGTTCTCCACTCCCAGCTTCAGCCCTGCCCAGGTCTCCCTCTTTGGCGACCTTTGGGGGAACAAACCAATGGATGATCTGTCTCTTTCCTTCTCTTTCCATTTTCTAAATAAATAATTTTTTTAATGAGTAGAAAGGATTTGGATAGACAATAGAGAGGAATTACGAGACTGTAGAAATAAAGATTATTATCACCAAAGGGACAAGGAGTGAAAGATAATATTGATAAAAGAGCAAGCTATTCAGCTTGTCTAGAGGATGGGCGGAATGAGAAAGCAAACAGCAAGACTTAGTGGGAGATAAGATCACGGGGATCACATGAATTCATCAACAGACTTAGTCATCATGTCAGTGCTGATGAGGTGTCATATACTATCTCTCTTGCCATAAAGTAACAGCTCGTGCCTACTACAGCTTACAACGCACCAGGCCCTATGTTCAGCACTTTATATAGATTGTGTCACTTATCCTAACTACAGACCTATGAGGCAGGCACTGTTAGTTTCTCCATGTTACAGATGAAAAAGATAAAGCCCAGAGGGGTTAAGGAACTCAATTCGGATCACACAGTTACTGCATGGAGAAGCCTGGGTTTAAACCAGTCAAACGCTCTCAAATGTGGGTTCTGAGCCGATGCAGAACAACCTCCACACATATCGTCTCACTACATCTTCATAAATTTCACTATGGTGTAGGCATTATTCTCCCCATTAGCAAGAGAAGGCAAGGTCCCAGGGCTCCATTCATGGCCGAAGGTCAATCTGTGGAGGACAGAATTGAGATTTAGATGGCAGCTCCAGGAGGAAGTTCTAGTCCCTGACACTTTTCCTACAGTATAGCCGGCTGACAGAAGGATTATCTAATATGGGATGAAATTAGAGGGAACTTGAAGATCTGAAGAGAAGAAACCTAAATAATACAGGCAGGAAAGAATTCCAGTGGCCGGAGCTGTGGCATAGCAAATAAAGCTTCCGCTGGATTGTCAGCATCTGGTATGAGCAATGTTGTTGCCCGTTGTCCTGATTGCTTCACTTCCTTTCCAGGTCCCTGCTGATGGGCTAGAAAAAACAGCAGAAGACAGCCCCAGTATTGGGGCCCCTACACCCATGTGGGAGATCTGGAAGAAGCTCCTGGCTCCTGGCCCTCACCTAGCACAGAGGTGGCCATCATGGATGTCTATGAGGTCAACCAGCAGATGGAAAAGTTCTCTGCTTTTGTCTCTCCCTCTACCTCTCTATAACTCTGCCTTTCAAAATAAAGAAATGAATCTTTTTTAAAAAGATTTAATTATTTTTATTGGAAAGGCAGACATACAGAGAAGAGGAAAGACAGAAATATCTTCCGTCCAGTGACCACAATGGCTGGTGCTGCGCCGATCTGAAGCCAGGAGCCAGGAACTTCCCCCACGTCTCCCACGCGGGTGCAGGGTCCCAAGGCTTTGGGCTGTTCTCGACTGCTTTCCCAGGCCACAAGCAGGGAGCTGGATGGGAAGTGGAGCTGCCGGGATTAGAACCAGCACCCATATGTGATCCCTGTGTGTTCAAGGTGAGGACTTTAGCCGTTAGGCCACCGCGCCAGGACCCTAAATAAGTAAGTCTTGAAAAGAAAGAAAGAAATACAGTATTTTGAGCAAACATGGTTAAATTAATGAGGATAGGTCTAAGGCTGGCCTCAACCTTCACAGAGAAGTAACATGAGCATCAGATGTCATTTAAGGAAGTAGGGCCCCAGAGATGTAGACCACTAGAGGAAAGAAGGGCAGAAACAAGATCAATACTTGGAAGAAAAATTGATCATTCATGGGGCTAAACATCCAAATGACAAGAGGAGATCAAATCCAAGAGGATTTGACTTCTGTGTTCGAATGACTTAATGGGCCTCTGACAGGGACCCAGAGGTTGTATTAGCATCTGGTCTGTGGCAAGAAATAAGTGCTGTGTTGGGATATGTTGCAATCTGGGCAGCAGAACAATGGCAGCCACATTCCAGGGGAAATGACCAGTGGGTACTGCAATGGAAGCACAGCTAGAAAGCAGGCTGTCAATCCTATCTGACCAAAAAAAAAAAAAAAAAAAACCTTCGCAAAGACCGGTGACAGGGAAGACAAGGCAGACTTAAAGAGAAATGGGAATTTTCAATCATGAGGAAAAGGCTGGAGAGAACAAAAATTCAGCAATAACCAAAGAGACAAGGCCCCAAGGGTAAACCACAAGACAAGTGACGAGGGCACAGGGAGAGATAAAAATTAAAAGAATATCCTGGGCCCGATGGCGTGGCCTAGCGGCTAAAGTCCTCACCTTGAAGGCCCCGGGACCCCATTTGGGCGCCGGTTCTAATCCCAGCAGCTCCACTTCCCATCCAGCTCCCTGCTTGTGGCCTGGGAAAGCAGGAGAGGACGGCCCAAGGCTTTGGGACCCTGCGCCCGCGTGGGAGACCCGGAAGAGGTTCCTGGTCCCGGCATCGGATTGGCGCGTACCGGCCCGTTGCGGCTCACTTGGGGAGTGAAACATCGGATGGAGGATCTTCCTCTCTGTCTCTCCTCCTCTCTGTACATCCGGCTTTCCAATAATAATAAAATCTTAAAAAAAAAAAAAAAGGATACAGCAGTAAATGAAATCTCACCAATATCAGGAAGAAATGACTACAGGATCGTTTCTGGTCCAGTTCTGGGGGAAGTCTGTATTGCAGAAGCCAAACCATTAACTGGACGGGTTTCTGTTGTCTGACCCTGCAAAACAATCAGAAACTTCCCTAGCAGTGAGTATGCAATCTGTGTCATCCCAAGGAGGGAGCCAGTCACCAAAAAGGCCCTTCTTCACTCAGCTGTGCGCTTACTTAGAAAGGGCTAAGGCGTCAACGCTGTGGCACAGCAGGTGCTTCTGACACCTATGTCCCACATCTGAGCACCAGTGTGAGTCCTGGTTGCTCTTCTTCTGAATCCTGGGGAAGCAACAGAAGATTGTCCAAGTGCTTGGGCCACTACCCATATTGGAAACCCAGAAGGAGTTCTAGTCTCCTGGCTTCGTTTTTGGCAGCCATTTGGGAAGTGAGCTAGTGGAAGAAAGATCTCTCTCTACCTCTGCCTTTCAAATACATTAAAAAAAAAAAAAATTAGAGTGCTGTTTGCTCCACTTTTGATCCAGTTCCCTTTTAATGCGCCTGGGAAAGGCAACAGAGAATGGCCCAAGTTCTTGGGCCCCCACCACCCACATGGGAAACCTGGAAGAAACTCTCTTAGCTCCTAGCTTTGGTCTAGCTCAGCCCCAGTTGTTGTAGCCATCAGATGGAAAATCTCTCTCTGCCTTTCTCTCTCCCTCACTCTTTATACTTCTCTCCATCGCTTTGTCTTTCAAAAAACTAATAATAAAAGGCTACCATCTTCAATGTATATTTTACCACAATGGAACAAGGAAGACCTTCCTACTGAAAATATAAACATCTGTGGATCCACCAAATCTCCAAAAATCATCTATGTTAGCATCTGTTGCACTCACCCCTCTTGATTAAATGTTTATTGTCGAGTCCAAACGTGTGGTTGTGTAGTTAAGGGAATAAAGTCCTGGTTCCTACAGCAGCCTGGCTCCCACAGCCATTTCAGCTGGGAGGAGAACATGATGGGCGATGGGCGGGCGCAGGGGTCAATTTGCACACAACTCCTCTTCTGGATTTCGCTCTGTCTGTCCTATCTCTCAGAGCATTGTGGTGATGACACATTGGCCGGAGCCCCACCCTCTGTGATCTCTTCTTTCTGGCAGAGTTAAGGATGTGAGACCAAGCCACTTCGCCAACACGTGGAAGGGACTTACCTGAAACAGGATCCCATGGACCCTGTGACTTCAGCTCCTGCAGAGGGAAGAGAGCCAGAAATCTCACCATCTACACCTGTAAATGTTCTTTCTAACTGAAAGCACAGAGCTAACCTCCAAGCCCGTATCTAATCCCTTTTCTGCTGCCTATAAAACCTGTCATGAGGTCAGGGGTCTTCCACAAACCGGGACAGACCAAACGGGCTCCTACAGGCTTGGAAGCTGCACGGCGGGGTTCCACCTCGTTTTACATGTGAGGAAACAGGAGCTCAAGTTGCTGAGTGGCTTGCCTCGAGGCATGCACCTGGTGCATTGCAGAAGAAGAAGATACTGACCTTCTGATCTCCTCTTCAAATCTCTTAGCTAGGCAGAGATCCCAGCTGAAAGAGCTGGCATGCCATCCTAAATACATTTTGAAAAGTTATTTATTTATTATTTATTTGAGAGAGAAAGATCCATCCTATACACTAGCCCACCTCCTACCCAAATGCCTGCAACATCCCCAAGAGCCGAAGCCAGCAGCCAGAAACACTACGCAGGTCCCCCCACGTGGGTGGCAGGAACCCAATCGCTTAGTCATCACTGCTCCCTTTCAAGGTCTGCATTAGCAGGAAGTCGAAGACAAAAGCTGGAGCTGGGTATGCAGGCCAGGTACTCCAATGTGAAAGGCAGATACCTTGCATCTCAGCCAATTGGCTCAACCCTTGCTCTTGGAATTCTACTTTTATTGAAGCTTTGCTTTCCCCCCTAACATTTACTCTATTTTACTGCCTTTTGTGTGAAAGAGACTTAAAATGTCTAGAAAGTCTGATTCGGGGTCTAGATGGTAGTGGGTGGCGGGGGTGGGGTGGGAGGGAAGCTCACTGGCTTACGTCAAAGCCAACACAGACCACCTGCGGTCCTGTGGCTAAACTTGGATCCACGCCCTCTCTCAGCCAGTATACAGCAGCACTTCACAGAGGGGCCCTGCTGCCATGACTCTAGTTCTTTCTGTCACTGCCCTGTGTTGACCTCAGTGTGAAATCCTTGATTACCAACGTCAACAGGTAAGCTGGTTGGCTTGGGCTGGGCCCTCCAAGGCTACAGCAAGAGAGAAGAATGACAGCACAGCTCATTGCCTATGAGTTTATCAGGCAAAGTTCAAGAAAAACAGGTTGTTCAAGCTTGTTACCTCAAGAAAAATAGTTTCATGTGAAGTTTATATGGTGTGAAATAGATGTAAGCAAGGTTCTGTTGCCACACTCATTTGGGGATATGTCTGTAGGCCAATTCAGCTTACAAGATAGTTCATTTTTCTATTTTCTCTTTTGGAGAATGTTCAGACTGCAAAATTAGCCAAAGAAATGGGTAGTCTGGGTCCAGTGCGGTAGCCTAGTGGCTAAATTCTCACTTTGCAAACACCAGCATCCCATATGGGCTCCAGTTTGTGTCCTGGCTGCTCCACTTCCCATCCAGCTTCCTGTCTGTGGCCTGGGAAAGCAGTAGAGAATGACCCAAAGCCTTGGGACCCTGCATGCATGTGGGAAAACCAGAAGAAGCTCCTGGCTCCTGGCTTTGGATCAGCTCAGTTCCGACCATTGCGGCCATTTGGGAAGTAAACCAATGGCTGGAAAAACGTTCTCTCTGTCTCTTTCTCTCTCTCTCTGTAAAATCTGTCTTTCCAATAAAATAAAACCAATCTTAAAAAAAAAGAAAGAAATGGTCAGTTTTAATACAATCTGTGTTTGTTCTAGAATCATTTTTTGCAAAAGCAGAATTCAAGTTTGGAACTTTTAAGTCATGATGTCATATTTAATAGTATAGTCGTATGGGAATGGATATAATCTACTCTAACTCCCAATACTGCCAACAAGGAAGCTGAAACTCCCCGTTAATAGAATACACAGCCAAAGAAAGTACTTCTTTCTGTACAAAGGAAAAGTGTATTACCGATTCGCATGGAGCTGATGTGAATTAAGTGCCACAATATTCGTACAAGCCTCCCCTCGCCTAGCCGTTTCCTACCCTGGTTGAGACACAGGCATTCCATATCCACTTGTTTATGTGAAGTCCCGACTCCGCTCTTGATTCTGGCTTCTTGTTAATACACGCCCTGGAAGGCAGCAGGCTCAGGTGGCTGGGTCTTTGTCACTGATATGGGGAGTCTGGACTGGGTCTTTGGCTCTGGCCCAAGCCCAGGCCCAGTGGCGGGGGCACTTGGGGAGCTCCACTTGTCTGTCTGTCTCTTGCCTCCTAATCCTTTGCCTCTCAAATAAGAAAAGTAAATGTAAGTAATACAGTTCTTAACATTTTACACAGAAGTTTATATTTCTTCTTTCCCATTCCACTTCCCTAGTTTTACTGCCATATTCTAGCCTATGATTTGAATTTTGGTCCATCTTAAGTCTATTAATGTGTTGGGGAAAAGGAAAGCTCATTTTCTACCATGCCCTTCAGTGTGTCCTTAGCTCATCCTTAATAGCTAAGCTGTTCTAAATAAAACTTAACTTGGTGTAAATGTTGTGGCACAGCAGTGTGCGACACTGGCACTCCCCACTGGAGTGTACTGTTCAAGTCCCGTGGACTTTGCACGCTCCACCTGTCTTCCTGCTACTGTGCACCCTGGGAGGCAATAGGCCCAAGAACTTTGGTCCTTGACACCCCCACATAGGAGACCTGGATGGAGTTCCTGGCTTCCAGCTTTGCTTGATCCAGCCCCAACTGCTGTGGTCATTTGGGGAAGGAACCAGCATTTGGAAGATCTTTTTCACATGCTTGCTCTCTCTCGGTCTTCCTCATTCTGTCACTTTATTTTTCAAACAAATAAACAGACGTTTAAAAAAATTTTAAGCTAGATATCCAAACCTATCTTAAAACAAAAAAACTCTGCTTAGGGCCTGTTGCAATAGCCTAGTGGCTAAAGTCCTCGCCTTGCAAGTGCCAGGATGCCATATGGGCACCAGTTCATATCCTGGCTCCTCCACTACCCTTCTAGCTCCCTGCTTGTGGCCTGGGAGAGGTGTCAAGGATAGCCCAAGGCCTTGAGACCCTGTACCTGAGTGGGAGACGTGGAGGAGGTTCCTGGCTCCTGGCTTCAGATCAGCTCAGCCTTGGATGTTGCAGCTACTTGGGGAGCGACCCAGCAGATGGATCTTTGTTTCTCCTTCTCTTTTGTAAAATCTTACTTTCCAACAAAAAAATAAATAAATCTTAAAAAAAAAAAAAAAACTCTGCTTGTACAAACCATGCAATTTACAAGGCCTCCCCTCCCACCCCCGTTTTCCAGGTCCTCAAAATGACCAGCTGGCTTTCCTCCCTTCTTAAGTGAAGCTGCTCAGTCCGAAGGCCCTTCCTCCATAGGATGATGGTGCGGCCTGGGTTCTCCCTGGAGCAGCTGCTACTGAGACAATATGGAAATGGGCCATCCAGGAAACTCCAGTCTAGAGAGCGCTTGTCTAGATTTATCTATGTATTCACAGATTAGCTTCCATTACCCATAAAAATTGGAGCAGCCAGGACATCTAGAAGTAAAGGGAGAATTTCCTAATCTTACTTGCATCCATAATGATATCTTATGTTTGCAAAAAGGAGGATTAAGTTGAAATATTTATCATTACTGTAATATTGCAAGTAGCCAGACACCTAAGAATTATTCCTTTTTCTTCTCCTTCAGTCCTCCTTACCTGTGACTTACGGATGTTCCCGGAGGTCTTTACAACGCCTGTGGACTTGAGTAAGCGGGAGACATGGGGAGAGGGAAGCTGAAACACATGAGAACCCACATCAGGCTAAAGTTGGCCACATGACTACAGTGACAAAGACTCTAAATGCACCGTAACTGTGTTTTGGTAAATTTTTCTTTTTCCAAGATTAGAAAGTTGGCTCTAGAACAGTACACGTAGATGAGCGATACTTAGCGTGGAGGACAACACAGTAGTGAGCAAAGGCTAACTTGGAATCCCTAAACATTTTGGGACTGTGAAATGAGAAGCATGGCGAATGTGAACTCTCTTCATCTGCGTCTATCACGGGCAATGTTTTTCAAACATTCAACAGGTCCTGCCTACTTCCATGCATTTTACAGGATTCAGTCTGGTGGCTGAGTAAACATTAAGACACTGTCAAAGATCAATTAAGCCAAAAGTTAATTAAGAAAACATAAGAAGGACTTGTAGCACACATGAACAAATCAGGGAAAAAAAGATGAAAAAATGTCACCACAGTGCAGCACAGTGGTGAGCAGACTAAATCTCTGGCTATGGCCCTGACATCTCTATGGATTCTGGTTATGGTTCCAGCTGCTCCAGTTTCTATCCTGCCTCCTGCTAAGGGTCTGAGAAGTCAGCCGAGAATGGCCCAAGGTTTGGGGTCCTGTACCCATGTAGGAGACTCGGAAGAAGTTCCTGGACCAATGTAGCCATGGCCATCATGGCCACTTGGAGGATGAGCCAGCAGATGGAAGAGCTCTCTCTTCCTCGGTAGCTCTAACTTTCAAGTAGAAATAAATAAATCTTTAAAACAAAATTTTACCATAAGCAATGGTGTTTATATTGCAATGTTGGAAATGAAAACTATAATAAAAATTGTACTGATCATGAAGAATCTTTAAGTTATCAGCACTGTTACTTTGTAAAATCCAAGTACCCAAGTACACTAAAAATATTTAATTTATTTGGAAGACTAAGTTTCAGAGAGAGGAGGAGAAATAGAGAGAGGGATCTTCCATCCACTGGTTCACTCCCCAATGGCTACAATGGACCTAACCAAAGAGCTTTATGCAGATCTCCCACATGGGTGGCAGGGGCCCAAGGACTTGGACAATTTTCTGCTGCTTTCCCAGGTGTATTAGCAGGGAAATGGATTGAAAGTGGAGCAGCTGTGACACAAACCAGTGCTTACTCACATGGGATGCTAGCAACATCACAGGCAATGGTTTAACCTGTTACACCACAGTGCCAGTTATATTTTATGTTAGAATTTGAGTAAGTTCCATTACATTTCAAAATGTACTCTAAAGTTACACCAATTAAAACAGTCAATATTGGGCCTGGCGGCATGGCCTAGCAGCTAAAGTCCTCACCTTGAATGCTCCAGGATCCTGTATGAGCGCCGGTTCTAGTCCCAGCAGCTCCACTTCCCATCCAGCTCCCTGCTTGTGACCTGGGAAAGCAGTCAAGGACAGCCCAAAGCCTTGGACAAGCAGGGAGCTGGATGGGAAGCGGGGCTGCCAGGATGAGAACAGGCGCCCATATGGGATCCCAGTACCTGCAAGGTGAGGACTTTAACCACTACGCTACCGCGCCAGGCCCCCCAACAGTTTTTAAAAGGTTTGTTGTTTATATGCTTATTTATTTGAAAAGCAGAGTTACAAAGAGAGAGGGATTCCCCCCCACACACACACACAGATCGTTGTGCTGGTTTGCTCCCCACATGTGTGCAATGACCAGCCAGGAATAAGGGACATCATCCAGGTCTCCTACGTGGATGCAGGATCCAAGGACTTGCACCATTGCTCTATATTTTTCCCAGCCCTTTAGCAGAGCTCTGGACTGGAAGTAGAGCAGCCAAGACTCAAATCAGTGCCCACAGTGGACACTGGTGTCACAGGTGGGTGCTTTCCCCATTATATCACAGCACTGGCTCCAATAATAACTTTCAAAAGTTCAATTCACCAAGAAGATACAAAATTCTAGGAGCACATATTTGGCACAGCAGTTAAGACACCACCTGGTATAGCCATACTACATGTCAGAAATTAAGTGCTAGTGTCACTTGCACGTTCACCTTCCTGTAATGCAGACACTGAAAGCAGGGGGTGATGGCCAAGAAGTCGGGTTACTGCCACTCATGGGGGAGACCCACATGGACCTCTGCGCTTCCAGCTTTGGCCTGGCCCAACCCTGGATAGTGAAAGCATCTGGAGATGAATGGAAGATTTCTCTGTTGGTCTTTCAAAAAAAAAAAAAAAATGAAGTTAAAAAATTAGAATGTGAATATACAAAGACTTACACTAGTAGCTCACCAAACAAACAAACAAACCACCCACAAATGCATCCACTACACACATAAAAGACCCAACTTCGTTGTCAATTCAATTGAAATATCAGAGGGGGTGAATATTGCGGCAGGAGGGGCTGGTTAATCATTATTTAGGACAGCGCAATACAGAGTACTTGGGATGGAATTCCACTTCTGCTTCTGATTCAACTTCCTAATGCATCTGGATGCAGCAGGTGTTGGGCCAAGCACACGAGTTCATGGCACCCACGTGGATTCATGGCTGCACTTCCTGGCTGCTGAGCCTATGTATACCCGGACCAGCCTGAGCTGCTGCTGGCTTCGAGGAGTAAACCAGGAGATGGAAGGTATCTCCCTCTCTCTGTTTCTCTCTCTCTTACTCTCTGTCATTCCTCCTTTCAAATAAAGAAGCTATTTTTTTTTTTACTTATTAAAAGAGATACATTTTTAACATATCAAATTAGCAAAGCTTTAAAAAATAAAAATATATATCTGCCAGTACACAGGAAAGTGCACATTACTAGCAGAAACACACACTTATAACACTTTTGGAGGGACTCTTGACAACATTTGTAAAGAATTCAAGAGTATACACAGTTAATTGAGTCTTCTGGGAAACTATCCTATAAAACAATTAACACAGAATCAGAAAGATGTATAAGACTCTATATATGCAATGTTTAAAAATACAGCAAGAAAACCAGTAAATCCTCAAAGAAAGACAACAATAAAATGAGATAATGTTCCGTATAGCAATAAAATAACGTCCAAAATACATTACCGTTTTTAAAAAGTATAGAGCACTATACATAATACCATTTGTGTAAAAATTAAAGGGAGAAGCATATTCCTTCTAGTGCACAGAATATTTTGAGAATATATATGGTGGATAACTCTGTAGAATAAGACTAAGAGAGGGGGAAGAGATTTTTAAGTTTTTAATTTGTTTAATCTGGAAGGAAGAGAGAACTAGAAAAGGGGCTACCACACCTGGACACCACATTGTCAAAGGATATAAATTATGACGGCATCTGGTATAAAAAAATTATAAAAGAAAAGGATATTGAAAAACTACAAACTGAAATGAGACTGCAGCCTTGAGCAGAAGCCGCCTCCCCGGTTTGGCTGGCTTGCTCCCGCGTGAGGCGCACTGGCTCTCCAGGCTGGCCTCCACGGAGCTTCGTCCTGACCCCTTTCTCCTTAGCTCCTGACAACGCCCTCATTTCCTGAGACCCCTATGTGACACCCAAGCAGAATCATGAAAGTACTTCCAAAAGTGCATAGAAAAAAGGAATTGAAAGATAATCTTACACTTGTGCAAAACATTTTTTTTATATTCCTGCTTAGATTTCTTGTAACTCACATTTTCCAGGAAACTTTTGAAGATCCCCTCCATTTGAGGTTCTTCCCTGTAATTTTATCCATCTGTGACTCTGCAAATGTTTCTTCTCTTGCTTCCTTGAAAACCTGGAACTTCTCCTTTGAGACCTGGCTTAGAAATCAGACTTTCAGCAAAGATTTGCTATATTTCTTTCTATTACGATCACATCTAATACACCATTGTTCAGCTAAACATAAGGATAAATCATTACCTGTATACATATTGTGTGTTTCAGAAAGTGAGTGAATAGAAATAGAAAGGAATGAAGTAGAAATAATAATCCCCAATAGTGTGTAAGCTCCTTAATGGACGAGTCCCTATTTGGTTAAATTTTGTATTTCCAGCCTACACACAGCACAGTGCCTACTGAGGAGTTGCCGGTACATTTTGTAAATGAATGGACAGATGAAATCAATTATACTTCAGTCTAAAGATTTCTTAGTAATTTTACATCACTTAATATAGTCTTAATATAGTGACAAATCTAGTAAAAAAAAAAAAAAAGAAAGAAAGAAACCTGCCTCTCCTGTGGATTCCCTGTCGTCTCTTGCCCGCTGCTGGTGCTACAGCCTTTATCTGTAGCATCAGAGTGAGGTTCCTCTAACCATTTTTTGAGGGTCAGCTGTAAGTGGGTGTAGACTTCTATAGGATAAGGTTAACTTTAAAATACACCAAATTACCAAGTATATGAGATTTAAATCTTGATGGCATCTTCTTGTAAGCAAACACTTTTTCTTCCCTCATATAGTTACCAGTTCTGCAAACAGGAGCAGAGAGCAACCTGTTTTCTTTGGTGAATAGATTAATGAGGCCATTACTCATAGGCCTGATTGTATGACAGTTCCAACAACATTGTCATTTTGTTTACGGAGGCTGGGTAAAAATATCCAGGAATTTACTAGCAGCGGAGGAACCACCTGTCTGCTAGAAATACTTGCAACTGGGAAGCAGCTCCCTTACAGGACACTGAAAAGGATGTCAGTCCATTACATATCTGCCCCGTCAGCAAGTGGCCTCCCCTCATCCTACCAACTGCACCTGTGGAAACCAGAGTATTGGTGCGTTTGTTTGGCTGGGGACCAAGCTGCTCTGAAGGCACCTTCCCCTGCCTGAAGGACAGTGGTGTAGCTGAAGGGGCTGGTGAGCTTGGCATCCATGGGGAAGAGAGAAATGGATTTTGTTTCAGGAGTAGAGACAAGGGAAGAGAAGGGTCGGGAAAGCCGGGTGGTGGAACACAACTGTGAGACAAGGAACTGGGTGAAGGAACACAGCCCACTACATCCCCCTTCCCTCAGGGACCTCACAGTGCTAGTAGAGGAGGGGGCCGCTGGCCTGAGGTGATAAGGGAAAGGAGGTACAATCTAGTCCTCTATAAGCTTCTAAACGGGCAGGAAGAGAACAAGCCCCCACGAGAGGTCTTCAGAAAATTCTTGGAAAATACACATGATCAGATTACATGGTAGGAAAAAAAACATGTGAGGATTTCAATATATTTATCTTTCAATTCCATTTTTTCCTTTTTTTTCCCCCTTTTTTGCAGTATTCATATTCAGGCCTTAACTGAAGCCACAGGAACAGAGAAGGTCAACAGATGTAAATTCCATGCTGAGAAGCAGATGTTTGGCCAGGTGGCCAAGTCACCAGGTGACATGTGGGTCCCGCACAGAGTGCCTGGGTCCCTTACCTGGCTCTGTCCTGCTTCCTGTTAATGCCAAGGCCTGGGATACCTGGATGGAATCCTTGGCACCGAACTTTGGCCCACAGCCAACTAGCGATACAGTGGGCATTTGGAGAGTGAACCAGCAGGTGGGAACTCTATCTACCTACCTACATTATCATTCTACGTATCTACATGAGTCTCTCTCTACCCTTCTGTCTCTCTCAGATAAGCACATACATACATACATACATAATTCCATGCTGAATAGATAAACATGCTTTCTAAGGAAAACATGGCAAAAAGTCTGAAATTAACAAACTGGGGACAAGCTTTAAGGATTAAAGACAGATAGCCACCCTCTCTCACCTGCTATCTTGAAACAACAACAAAAAATAACAGAACACAGCACAGGACAGCAGGAGAACAGAAAATAATGACACTGTGGGGAAGGTAAGAGGGGGCAGGCTGGCCACCCCCAAGCCAAGCATTGCAAGAAAAAGATCAATATTTCTTGCACAATCCCTAACTGCAAATGTGTCAGCCTGTGCAAGTCCATCCACACCACATTTCCATTCAGCAAAGAACTCTGGATCTTCCAAACCTCACATTTGAAACCACAACCTCAAAAATGAATTTTGGGTGCCTGGAGCAATGGCTCAAAGCTTAAATCCTCCCCATGCATGTTCCAGGATCCCATATGGGTGTGGGTTCCACTTCCCATCCAACTCTCTGCTTATGGCCTGAAGAGAAGTACAGGATGGCCCGAGGTCTTAGGACCCTGCACCCATGTGGGAGAACCAGAAGAAGCTCCTGGATCCTGGCTTTGAAGCAGCTGAACTCCAGCCGTTGCATCCATCTGAGGAGTGAACCAGCGTATGGAAGCTTACCATCTCTGTCCTTCTTTCCATATATCTGATCTGCCATTCCAATAAAAATAAATAAATTGTCTAAAGAAGTTAATTTTGGGGGCTGGTGTGGTGGTGCATCTAGCTAATCTTTTTTTTTTTTTAAAGATTTATTCAGTTTTTATTACAAAGTCAGATATACAGAGAGGAGAAGAGACAGGGAGGAAGATCTTCCGTCCGATGATTCACTCCCCAAGTGAGCCGCAACGGTCGGTGCGCACCGATCAACCGGCGCCCATATGGGATCCCGGGGCGTTCAAGGTGAGGACTTTTAGCCGCTGAGCCATGCCACCGGGCCCGCATCTAGCTAATCTTGACCCATCCCCTATGGTGCTGGTTCTAGTCCCAGCTACTCCACTTACGATCCAGCTTCCTGCATGGCCTGGGAAAACAGCACAGAATGGCCCAAGGGTTTGGTCCCCTAAACCCAGGAGTTTTTAAACTTGTTCTTGAACACGATGCAATAGGTTTAGGAACGTTTAGATCTGAGTCAGAATCAGTAGAATAAAATGTGCCTGGCACAGTGTATCTGTTGGGCAAACCCTTGGGGAACTGTAAAAGTTACCTGACATTTGTTCTTTCTTCAGTTCTCTCCTAGCTTTCCCACCTAATCCCTATAAGTATTCAGCATCTTGCTCTTTAAAATCTCAAATCCTTATCACGGCCATCAGATCCATCCCCTCTTATAGCACCTACCCCGGAAAAACCGCATGGTCTGCCATTCTACCCCCAGCTGAACCTCATAGTAAACTAATCTTCAGGAAGTACATAAGAGACAAAAAAATGTGGCACAATGTTACCAAATGTCTTACTAAAATGTCAGTGACTAACAACGATGCTTGGCATCTCTTACAAAGTTTACATCAGTTTTAAATAGTTGCTTATTAGCCAAATAAATAAATTTCCTGTCATTCCCTAAAAATAAGGGCACTCTTAATTCTTTCCCATGGGAGTAGGTATGGCTGCATAATTTGAGCGACAGAGCAGCATTTCAGGCTAAAAGAGGCAATTAGGATAGGACCCAGCTGTGGCGGAGAAGCTTGGAGTGGATTGGTGAAGGGGAAGAGGTGAGGGAAAGTTTGCACATGGAAGGTTTTACTTCCTTCAGCTTTATTTTCTCTTCCTTATTTTTCTGCTGATTGGCTCTCTTTTTTATTTCCCTTCTCTGTCAAAAAAAAAAAAAAAAAAAAAAAAAAAAAAAAAAAAAACCTGTTTCAGTACCTCTGGGCTTTATTTATTTTGACAAGCTGGAGGCTGGGTTATATGCTCCGAAAATGTGGCATTCAGCTCTTGCCTCTGAACTCTCCGGCCAAAGTGCAGTGTAAATAGGTACTGTGTTACTCGCCAATGCAGGCATATTTGCCCGTGTAGGCCCAAGGAAGGGAGAGGCATGTTGCAAATGCCTTGAGAACAAAAACAAACTTTTGAGATGGAATATTTTATAGCGTCATGAAAAGAAGCTGAACTTCTAGAAAACAAAAAGTACAGAGGAATACTTATCTCTAAAACAAATTGGAAAAAAAAACCACACACCCAACAAAACATGACTAATACTTCAACAGTGAGCTCACCTCAAGCATTTCATGAATTTCACATGACCCACCCACTTTCCCTCTGTACCTCTGAAGATTACCATATCAGCAGCAATAGGAGCTTGTTGTTCCAGAATCAGATTAACATATCCACGTAGCCATGGCATTCCTCAATGCAGAATACTGGGCTGCTTGTCTGCTTTGTGATTTCTACTATAAGGTTAATTCTTATGCCCGTATCCTCCTCCCTTAATCTCATGCCACCCCCTACCTCTCCTCAATCACTGGTTTGTTTTTTCGTTTGTTCTTTGAGTAGTTCTCCTTTCATTTCTCAGTCTCTGTGACATGATTCAAACTGTCTGCAAATTCACTGCACATCCTTGCTGTATTTTAAAATCTTGACCACACAGCCACGTCTGGGATACTTCTCCCCACGTTTATGGTGTGTGGTGAGGTGGGTCAGAAGTGACCATGGTGAAGTTCACGGTCACCTTTGTGTCTTTCTCGGTAGGCCTTTTTTAAAAACATGATAGTAATTTCTACATTGTATAGGAGGTGGGTTTCGCAAAAAACTCCACACCACAATGATATCAAACAATTTTCATTTCCAATAGAAGTGTGGTAAGGGCTGGGCAGTGGTTAATTTTCAGTTCTGTGTGTCAAACTCCATGGAAAAGTCAGCTGGGGCCTAACAAGTTATTTTAATGAACTTCCTTGCTCTCTGTCGCGCCTCAGGGGATGTGTGCCCAAGCTGACCCATGTGGCCAGGGAGGAACAGGATCATCTTGGCTCTGTTTAGATACCTGTGCCTTTTTGGCCCAGGGGTAAGGGGACAGAAGAGAGAGATTGAATAACAGAGAGAGAGATGAGAGCTTGGAGAGTGCGTAGATGTGGGAGTGGGTGGCACTTGCACCAAGGCACTCCAGGAAACCCTGGCAGCAGCAGAGGCCTGGCTGATGACTTCATGGGCCAACACTGCCTCTGTGTGGGGTGCCTGGAGAGCACTTGAAATGTACTTGAGTATGCTGGGGAGAGAAGGGAAGAAAAAGAGGTGTTCTGTTGTTTTTAGCAAAGGAACTGCACGCTTCCGGGGATCTCTTGAGTGAGTGCTAAGCTTCTTGTCATTTTAGCTTATCTTAGACCTTTGAAATCTTGACAAAGGTTGTGCATTCTTTGAGGTTCCTCCTGAAGAGTCCTTGGACTCACTTTTTCAAAGACTCCTCAGGTGTTTTACTAACCTAAAATTCAGCTGAGGTAGAGGGCCTGGCATTAGCAGTAAATATTCAGGCCACTCATCTACATTTGAATTCCAGACAGTAAGTATTCTTTCAATGTGAATCTCAACTCAATATTTAAGACACATTTTTTTACTTAAAAAAAATTCTTCATTACTTATCTGAAAATCAAATGTAACTGGGCATCTTCTAATACATCTGGCAATAAAGTGGGCTTAGAAATTATTTATTAAATCAACAAGTCAGACATTCAGCTCCTTAAAAAAAACTAATATCATTCATTTAAAGTGTGCAATTCAGTGACTTTTAGTGTATTAACAGATGTGTATAATCATCTCTCAAATCAATTTTTGTCGCCTCTAAAAGAAACTCAGTATCTAGTGACAGTCCATTTCTCTCCTTCCCTAACCATTGCTCAATGCTAGCTAGCCCTTGGCAACAACTAATGGACTTTTTCTTTTTTTTAATGATTTATTCTTTTTTTTACTTGAAAGTTGGAGCTACAGAGAAAGGAGAGAGAGAGAGAGAGAGAAATTTTCCATCTGCTGGTTCACTCCCCAAATGACCATACTGCCAGAGCCGGGCTAGTCCAAAGCTGGGAAGCAGGAGCTTATTCCGGGTCTCCCACATGGGTGCAGAATCCCAAGCTTTTGTGCCATCCTCTGCTGCTTTCCCTGGCGATAAACAGGGAGCTGGATCGAGAAGTGGAGCAGCTGGGACTAGAACTAGCAGCCATAAGGGATGCCAGCCTCATAGGCAGAAGATTAGCCTGATATACCACTGTGCCAGCCCTTGGATTTTGCCTTCACTTAAAAAAAAAAAAGTTTTATTTTAAATTAACTTACTTGACACACAAAGGAAGGAAACATACCATCTGGTTCATGGCTCAAATGTAAGCCAGAGTTGGAGTGGGCAATTTTCCAGGTGCCAGGCTGGGAAGAACCAAAGCACTTAAACCATCACCTGCCGCTTCTCATGGTCAGCACTGACAAGCAGCAGAAATCAGAAGCCAGCCAGGAATCAAACCCTGACACTCCAATGTAAGACCCTGGTTTCCTAACAACTCCACTGCTGAGCCAAACGCTCCACCCACTACTTATTTAAAAAATGCATTTACTCAGCAGGCAGAGCCAGAGAACTCCATCTATTGGTTCACTCTTCAAATGGCTGCCACTGAAGCGGGGATCCTGGAACTCCATCGGGGCCTGCCCCCTGGAACGCAGGGAGGCAACCGCTCGGGCCCCTTCCCTTTTCTTAGCAGCGGCCGACTGGACAAGGAGGAGCGGAACAGCGTGGACAGCGGGCAGTGTGGACTTGAGCCAGTATCCCTACAGGAGGCTGCTGGCACAGCGGCCCCCACTGGCTTTCCGCAAGTGTCTGTCTTGGGCATTTCCCTGTAAACTGAGTCATACACTATGTGGCTTTGTGCAGCGGCTTATTTCACTTAGTATAATATTTCCAGGACTTAAACACATTATAGTGTCTGTCCGTACTTCATTTTTATGATCAAATAATATTTCTTTATACTCGCAGAGTCTACAATCAATTTATTCATTTATCTATTGATGAACATTTGTATGCTTTCCATTTTCCGACTACTAGGAATTATACTAATAGGGGAAAATTTTTTTTTTAAGTTTTTAGTGATAAATCTTCACTTTTCTTGACTGTATAGATAGAAGTGGCCATATGGTAACTATGTTTAATATGAGAAACTGCCAATTGTTTCCCAATGCACTCGTACTGCTTTACTTTTTTTAAAGACCCTTTAGGTATAGCCAGCGTTCCCGGGAGCCGGCCTCCTCCGAAGACTTCGCCTTCATGCTTGAAAATCCCTCCTTTCCCCTCCGGACAAGGGGAGACAGGGCCAAAATATCAGACCCGGCGCCCTGTGGGAAAACGTCGTTAGGCCTCTTGCCTGGTCCCGCCTTCTCAGCGCGTGCAGGCCCAAGGAAAACAGACGCCCCTTGCTGAGGACCTGTGGACATTGTAGTTTTCTTTCCAGTCAACCAAGCGGAGATTATGTCCCAGAAAACTACCATCCCCAGAATTCCGCGGTGCTACGGCAGCCGCAGGGCCAGTCCGCGTGCAGCCCCCCCCGCCCACCCTCCGGTCTGGGCCGCACTCCAGGGCGTCTGTAAACACACCCAGAGACTGTCATGGAGGGGGAGGAGGAGGCGGCGGCGGCGAGGGGAGGCGTTCTGGGCCGCCTCCAGGGTCCGCTCTGCCATTCCTGATCTGGTCCCTCGTCCCCGTGACTGTGGCATCAGGGAAGCGAACTGTTTAGGCGAGAGGAGGAGGCAGTCAGAACCATATCCCCTTCTTCCCCGGGGCGGGGGCCGGGCCGAGCCGGCTGAGCCGGGGGAGGGCCGGGGGAGGGCGCGCCTGGCCGGGCCGGCCTGTCTGCCGAGATGGATGACAGCAAGGTAAGTCTGTGGTTTGCACGCGCAGCTGCCGCCGCCGCCGCCTGCTTGTCGCTAAGTGCTAGTCTCGCCGCCGAGCCTCAGCTCAGCAGTCCGTGCCAAGAGCCGAGAAACACCTGTCTTAGACATCCTGCGCCTCTCCAGTTGCTGCCCGATGGTCCCCACCTGGAAATTCAGGAACACGGGGGCTGCGTTTTTACTGGACGGGCCAGATGCGTCACTCCCAAATGTGTCACTCCCGGGGCAGACCTGTTTGCCAGCTTTTTCCAGGGAGTGAAGCCGTTAGTCTCTGACTATCCCCTCTTCCCCCCGAGATAAGTCAAGAAACTACTGTGCTTGCCAGCTGCCCCTCTTCTCCTTTCCTTGCCTGTCTCCAGTTGGGAGCCCTTCACCAGCCCAGCTCCCCTGTTCTTCTCTCAGGCTCCCATACTCAATGGCCCATTCATATCATCGGTTCACTCCCCCATCTGAGCTCTTTTCCCGTGGTTGGTTGAAACACTGCTAAGCTCCTGTTGCTCTCTGGCCAGTTTGAAATCTAGACTCCTTAAGGCTTCTCTAAGTAGTGAATTCCTTCTTATTAATCTAGATTAATGTAGCCTGTCACCGTCCAGCTTTTCCTTATCCAAATCACTTTATGTTACATGGTGTTCATGGTTGGTGAATTCTTACCCTTTACCTAGAACTAGCCTGTCCTTTTATGTCCCTGTATTAGTGAAGCCTTATTTCATAGAAAGGACCATCGGGGTTTCCCTTAGGGATGTTTTAGGGTGCTTAGGAAATGGACTCTTTTATTGTAAGGAGTACCGCTTGTAAAATTGCCAGTTTTGCACGTAAAAGCAACCCTTCCCTATATTCGCCCGAGTCTGACTTCCCACAATCTCTGGCATGCCCATCAGGAGAGATTCTGCCCTTCCTTTCTCCCCTGAGCCAGCAACATTGAGCTACTGCCAGGATTTTGTTTCACACATGTTCAGGGAGACCCGCAAGGTATCTGACGTCTCTGGGCTGCTTGTTGGCTTCTGCGCTATCTCCCCTTCCTTCATCTGTGGGAGGGACAGGCCAGTGCAGTCCTTGGGTACTGGGACCCAGTGGATATTCCATGCAGGAATACATGGCTTGCCCCCAGTGGGAAGTGGCATTTCCAAGACATCGGGGAGTTCTGGAAGCTTTCCACCAAAATTAGAAAATAATTTCCCATGGAAGCCTTTGCCAGCTTGATTTTCTTAGTGTTAATTTTGAAATGAAATCCTGAATACTCTATCCATTGTTTCCCGGAAAATGATGTTATTGCTGTTTACTGATGCTGAAAGAACACACTGTTCTTGAATTATTCTCAGTTGGAGACTCATAGTATGGTCTGTGTTATTTTCCAAACCTTTGAAACAGTTCACAGCTTGCTCAAGGTCTTCAGAATTCTCAAATAAGCCTAGGAAATCCATAGGATTGGGGTTACCTATAAGATCGTATAGAGCTTATTTCTAAAACTATGAAATTGTGGTGGGTAGGTGCCTGGTGGTAGAGGGGGGAGGGATGTAAAACTCACTGTTCTGCCTAAAAGAGTGAAGGTAAAATTTGAGTGTAGATCACCCATAACTTAGCTCCTATATAGTGTACACAGGTAAGCAAGATAAATGCAATTCTCATTCTTGATTAACGCGTTGTTTTTATGAGAGTATTTTAAAAAATAGAAGACTTTTTAGGTTTTAGTGATTACCAAATAGAAAGTTCATTTCAAATGCCGCTGGATGGAAAGTGCCTTTCACTTTGAATGCGTGTTGTAGGTGTGAGTGAGTCATATTTAAATAGCTTGAACAGCAAGACTGGGCTGTTCCTTCAGCAGTTGGGCAGTGTGAGACAGCCATTAAGTAAGGCGTTGCCAGGCCTCAGCCCTGCCCCTCCCTGTGTTTCTCCTTGTGTATTCAGACATATTCACACACCAGACACCGTGTCCTCACGTGTGTGGATGCCTGGAGTCTGCTTCCATGGCGCGGGGGAGGGGTGGGGCTTGGAAGTGTGGTGGCCAGTAAGAGCATAAAGGATAACAGCCAGCATGAGGCCCGGGCAACAGGAAGGAAACAAAAGTGGACAGGAGCTGCGCTTACGAAGAGGAAGTGTTTGCACAGGTCAGGAAACGCGACGGTGATGGGAGCGCACCTTTTGTACAGAGGTTGGATTCTTAGTCGTTTTACCAGTGGCCATGAGTGAGTTTGCCAGGAGCTCTCCACACCGTTGTGCAGTCTACTACAGGTCGGAAAGCTTCGACCCCAGGCCCACCCCCAAGCAGCTGGTGACGTGCCTAATAGGGCATAAAGTACTAGTCGGTGGTGATTGAATCAAATCCAAGCTGAATGATGTGAAGGAGATTGTCCTGGTACACCTGGGTTTTATTAATCTGTGTGATTATGAGAGAAAGTAAGAGAGGGAGAGAGCATGAGTAAAAGACAACTCCCGTCCTCAGGCGTACCCCCGACGCCTGCAGCAGCTGGGCCTGGCCTAAGCTCAATGCAGGTCTTCTGCCTGGGTGGCCAGGGACCAGCCACACGGAGCCAGTGCCACTCCCCCTGGGCACACATTAGCAGGAAGCCAGGATTGCAACAGTCAGTACTTGAACTTGAACCCGATTCTTGGTATAGGTATGGATGTCTTAACCCCCTGGTCAAATTCTTTCCCCCAGCCTCTAGTGTCTATAGGTCTATTCAGATTTTTCTATTTCTTATGAAGTCTCTTTTTGCTACTTTGTGTGTTTCTGGAAATCTAGCCCTTTCATTAGGTTCCAGCTTGTTGGGTGTGCAGTTTTTCATAGAATTATCTTAAGACCCTTTTTGTTTCTGTAAGGTTGGTAGCGCTGTCTTCTTTTAGCCCTGATTATAGCATTTCTAAATCTTTTCTTTCTCTTGGTCAAACTAGCTAAATGTTGGGTCAATTTTATTGATTTTTTTTTTTTTTTTTTTGGAGAACCAGTTTTTGGTCTCATTTATTTTCCATTCTTTGTTTTATTTATTTCTGTTGCAGTATTTAGTAATGCCTTCTGTCTGCTTGTTTTGGGTTTAGTTTGTGCTTTTTTTCTGTTTTTTTTTTCTGCTTTCTTAGGCAGTATTTTAGGTTACTGATTTCAAATCTCTCTTCTTTTAAAAATATTACTGTGTAGAGC
Organism: Ochotona princeps; assembly: GCF_030435755.1. Taxonomy (NCBI): domain Eukaryota; kingdom Metazoa; phylum Chordata; class Mammalia; order Lagomorpha; family Ochotonidae; genus Ochotona; species Ochotona princeps. Next base: position 17,692,394 of record NC_080858.1, on the reverse strand, counting down.
TTCCTATAAGCAAGGCTTTTGAGACATTATTGAAGTTTTATTTTCCTTCTCACTCATCTCAATTTTTTACTTTTCCTTGAATCATATTCTTTTAGCCATTAGTTATTTACAAATGTCTTTTTAAGAAAATATTTATTTATTTATTTTATTTGAAAGGCAGATTTACAGAGAGACAGAGAGATCTTCTATTTGTTGGTCCACTCCCCAAATGGCTGCAATGGCTGGAGCTGGGCCAGTTTGAAGCAGGTCATGAGAAGCATCTTTTGGGTCTCCCATGGGTTCAGGGTCCCAAGGCTACGGGCCATCCTCTGCTACTTTCCCAGGCACATTTGCAGAGAGCACCCAGGACTCAAACTGACACCCATCTGATGCCAACACCACAGGCAGAGGCTTAACGTACTACACCGCGGCTCCAGCCGTAAGAATGGCTTTTGTTTTTTATCTGCCATACTTTTAAAATAATTATTACCATTTATTCAGAGAATTAGACAGTATAGGTGCTTACTGTCTAAAAGTCATGGCATTCAGTTTTAGCTTGTCTCAAAAGAGAAACTTCAAAACCTGCAGTTAGCAGAGAAGTAGCACCTTTATTTTTACTTGATTATGATCAGTAGACTAACATTTTTAATATATAATGATAACAGAGTTAGTAGTGCAGAGGCCATGTTAGAATCTAACATCTTTAATATCCTGTCTTTGTGACAGAAGTTCTTTGTGGAGAGTAAGAAAAAAGTCAGTGGCCGAGCGATCTCTTGTCTTGTGGGCAGGGTGGAGAGAGATCTTTGAGCCTGGCTCGGGGTCCCAGTATCCCCAACTCACAAATGTGAGAAAAAAAAGCGGTGGGAAAAAGAGGTGAAACGGCTAGTGGCTGAACAGGTGCCTGGTATTTGAATTTTCATTTGGCTCTGTGTCAATAGAAATAAAATTAGAGGAAAAAAAGTAAATGCTGGGTTATTTTCAGGTTTTTTTTTTTTCAGTCAATTGGTACCTGAAAATCAGTACTTTCATTTAGTCATATTAAAAATGCTTCATGGAAGAAATATGAATGCGCACAATGTGGTTATCATTAAGTTTGTGAAAATTTTATTAATTGGTAGGAATGCTTTTATGGCTCAGAAATACTTAAGGAATTTTGTAGAATTGATTTCAATTTCAGCTTCTGGTTCTTGGGTTCCTAATTAACTTCTCTCTATTCCTTAATCTTTATTGGCTTATGAAATATATACATTTCATTGTTGAACAGCTGGTATACTAGGTAGTAAGCTTTTCCTTATGAAGTGTTTGCATACATAGTATTATACTTGAGATTTGCAATCATTCGTCATGTACTTGAGTCTCTTGAAAACTTATCAGACTCTTGCTGATGCCAAAGGCAGAAAGTTCAGCCTGTCCCTGGGCAGTATGCTGAAGTGGCAGTTACACAGATTTCAATGTCATGTTACAGGGGAGGACATTAAACACAAGAACCCTAGAGTCATTTACTGTACCTTTGGGTTTAAAAAAAAAAAAAGAATAAAATATTTCCAAGTTAAATATTTTACTGCCATGTAAATTAAACAAAGGGTTATAACTTCTGTTTGATTTTTATGACTGTGTGCTAGGTTTGTTTTCAAAAATCAAAGAAATCCCTTAAGTACAGTGTGTCCTCTTGCTGGCTTCCTCTACCACTAATTAAAAACAGCATGTATATAAGGGACGGGATTATAGTGTTGTATGATTGATGACTCATTTTATTGCATAGAGAATATGTGTCATTATCCATTTATTACACTATTGACAGGAGTTTTTCTGTAACATATTGTTTTAAAAAAATATTGCTTTTTTAATTTTTAATTTTATGGTACAGTTCCAAAGGGTCTGGGATTCACCCCCCTAAAATCTCAACCCCCAACTGATTTTCCTCATATTATTATGATAGTATAGTCCTTCATAAGCAGTCATAAGTCCAACAGTCTTTTATTTAAGTGTTTCCTGACATTGCTGGTACAATGTCAGACAGTCCAGCATCCCATTGTGTAGATAATGTCCAACAGTTTCACTGGGAGTCCATCTGTGATTTGGAAGTAGGGATGCATGTTGCATTGTAGCTTCACATCTGGATATGGTAGTCTCTATTACTCCATCACTGTACATTCCAATGAGAAGCCACAAAACAAGGTCAACAACAGGTATGAAGTTAAAACAAAAACAAAAAGGAGAAAAAAAATACAGCACCATGGAGTCGAAAAAGTGTACCACTGAATAACCAACACATGGGTGAGGAAAAGATAACACAAAAGCCTCTTGAGTAAAATGATGCCACCATGTGATCCATGAGCCAGTGATGAATTCAGCAAGAGAAAGTATTTGGGAAAAAAATGGAAATGGAATCAAAAACATCAAAACACATGGGATGTAGCAAAAAACAGTAAGCAAAGGTTTATTTAGAGTTTGCATGATGGTTTCTTTATATTAGAGAGAATATACGATATAGTATTTCTTAAAAAAAACATTGTTTTTTTAAGAAAAACTAAAGCAATAGCAAATATTAGAGCACTTCAGGAAGTTGATTGAAAAATTAAAAGATGAACGTATTGTGGTACAAAAAGTTGTTTGAAATCTCTGTAGATGTTTTTCATAATACATTCTCCATGAACTTTTTGAAGACTCCCTGTCTACCTTATTTTAATGCTGGGTGATCTTAAAATATTTTATTAAAATTGTGGAGTTGATAAGATATAAGCATAATTTAACATTAAAACATTAGTAATGTTTGGAACTGTGCAATTTCTGGTTAAATATTTGATTTTGAAGTTTCCTGGGCTTTATATTGTTATTGGAATAAGCTCATGATGATCAGAGTGAAAATTGAAACTTACTTGGAGTAATACTAAAATAATTGGCATTTGGCGGTAGTGAAAAGGACTTACCACCTCCCCCCGCAGCCCTGAGCCTTGGAGTAATGTGTTTTATTCCCAAGCTACCCTGTGAAGTGCTAGCCATACTGTTTAGCTCCCGTGTGGCATGGGTTTGGTAAATGCAGCTGATTGACTTTGAAGTTTTGTTTCTTTGCCCTATTACACTTAGCAATAGCCTGATCTGTCTAAACCTTATTAGGGAACTTGGCCTTGCTGCTGTAGAATTTCCATAGTGAGTTGATACAACTAAATGAATCGGGCCCTTAGTCTCATCACCTAGGAAGGTTTCTGCATCTGTTCCAATGATTTGCCAGTGTCTGGGTTTTGTATCTTCTCTTTTAGAATTGCCTTTAAAGTCCTGGCCTTATTTCTGTCAAAACAGTGGAGATATTACATTTTTATTGTCTGATGGTAGGAAAGAGCAAGACATCATTTAGAACCTCCTCAGATAGTTACAGTGATAATAGCATTGTCTGGAAATTTGCAGAATAATGTATATCTCTAAAGGAATGAGATAGGTTGTGTTGTATGGCCTGTAAAAACTGGATCTGTGCCAGCATCCCGTAGAGCAGCACCTTTTTGAGTCTCTGTTGCTCCATTTCCATTCTAGCTTCCTGCTAATATGCCCGGGAGGCAGCAGATGATGGCCCCTGCCGCCCACATAGGACACTCCAGCGGAGTTCCAGGCTCCAGGCTTCAGCCTGGCTCAGCCCTGGCTGTTGTTGCATTTAAGAAGTAAACCAACAAACAAAAAGCATTTGCTCTCATTCTTTTTCTCTCTCTCCCTTTCTGCCTTTCAAATAAATAAATAGATAAATCTTAAAACAAGAAAAAACACAAAAATCAGGTTCCATAATAGCTTTGAATAGTAAGATTCTTGGAATATATGTACCCCCTTTCAGAATGACTGCTTAAAAGAACGTTTATTTGATAAGTTCAAGCCTGGGTGTTTAAAAATGCATTTTTACCTATTACTTACCTCTTGTATAAGAATTTGGGAAAGTTTCAAAGCTAAACAATGAAGAAGATTAGATTATTTTGCCAGTAACCTAGTAATTGTGCCTGGGCAGGTGAGTGAGTAATAGGGATGTTGAGAGGATGTTTTATGTCACCAGTGGGAGCAGGTAATCTGCCAAGACAGTAAAGGGTATAATTATAGGCTTCTCAAGTTAGAAGAGAATTATCCTAAAGATTGCAGGAACTTCCTGTGTCTTTTTTTTTTTTTTTGGCTCAACGAAGTTGAAGAGGGGATTTACAGTAAGATCCCTTAGGATACACACATACTCACAAATATATGTATGAGTAGAGATATACACATATTTTATAGTTTTCTAATTGTATGCATTGAAAAATCATGAAAACACAAATAAGAGAAAAGCTCTGTATAAACACACCTATCATTACAAGTCCTCATTGACCTTATTAACTTCCTTTTCTCTAGATATTGTTTTATAATATTGATGTCGTAATGAATTTATGATTTGGGGTATTTTCAACTGTAATTATTTTCTCAAGGAAGCAAAAATTCTTTCTCAAAAACATAGTTATTACTGATCCTCTAGTTTTGATTGCCCATCTCCATATGGTTTACAAAGCTTACTGCTAAACTATTTAAACTTCATTATTGAAGAAATAAAAACTGACCTTGTTTCTTCTCCATTCCAGGTGTGAAAAGAATTAAGAAGAAAATGAGATAGAGATTCTTAAAAGACATTTGATAGGGTTATGCTTTCTTAGTTCCATGATCGTCACTTATAATTTATAAATGTTTTCTTGGATAATATGAAACTGTGGTTCTCTGTATAGGAATGCAACTAAGAGAAAAATGATGTTCTCTCTCTTGCTGAAGGTGGTTGGAGGCCAAGTAAAGAAGCCCGGTAAGCGTGGTCGGAAGCCTGCCAAGATCGACTTGAAAGCAAAACTTGAGAGGAGCCGGCAGAGTGCGAGAGAGTGCCGGGCCAGAAAGAAGCTGAGATACCAGTATTTGGAAGAGTTGGTATCCAGTCGAGAAAGAGCCATATGTGCCCTCAGAGAGGAACTGGAAATGGTAAAGTCACTCTTAATTCAGCAGTTGAAGAAACACAGGTAGACACGCAGATGCCAGTTCTTGTCTATCCAGTCAGCAAACAGTAGAAAGAACATGAACCTGTTGGCTAGGCGGGACACACAGGCAGCTTCGCACAGTCCTGACGAGAGCAGGCTGTGCAGGACGTTTGCATTAAAGGATTATGAAAGGGGAAAATGGAAGATATCCCAGATGTGTAACAGCACGGGGTTGCTTGAATGTTACTTTTGTATATTGGACTACTTTATAACCAGGAAAAATCACAGTGCGCATGTTTCCTAATGTTGAAACATGTTCTGCTAAGTAGAAAAAAAGCAATATAACAGTATCTCACTATGCATAAGATAGTATTTGTGTTGAATTTACTTATTTTACATGCTTTCTCCATTCATTTATTTATTCAGACTTTGGCTAGTGGCTCTAGAAATAAAAAGACAATGAACAGAATTGAAATCCTCCGTTCCTATGGGCTGAGAGAGGAAGTTAACAAGAGACAAGTTACTACCATGGACACTACAAAACTAGCCTTATAATAAGAAGGGTTTTTAGAAAGCAAGAAATGAGGTTAGGACACAAAGCGAAGAATATGAATGATGTGTATATGGTCCAGATAGGCACTGTTAGGTAATTTGTGTTTTTCTTTTTTTTAAGATTTAATTCATTTTTATTGGAAAGACAGATATACAGAGCGAAGGAGAGACAGAGAGGAAGATCTTCCATCCACTGATTCACTCCCCAAGTGGCCACAATGGCCGGGGCTGAGCTGATCTGGAGCCAGGAGCCTCCTCCAGGTCTCCCATGCAGATGCAGAGTTCCAAGGTTTGGCCATGCTCTACTGCTTTTCCAGGTCACAAGCAGGGAGCTGGATGGGAAGTGGGACAGCGAGGACATAAACCAGTGCCCATATGGGATCCTGGCAGATGCAAGGCGAGGATTTAGCCACTAGGCTATCGCATTGGGCCCTGTGTTTTTCTTAGTACGTTTAATATGATCAGTGTTGTAAATTGTTTGTGACTTTATGCAGTGTGTAAGCCACCCCGGGGCAGAACCTTTGATCTACTTCATCTTTGAGATGCATAGGTGTGCTTCATTTTGAAGTACCCTGCAAAGCCTACAGTAAACCAGGGTCTTCACAAAGTTCATGGCATGTGTTATGGGAAAAAATTCAAGTCTTCCACACAAGTTTTCATTATTTTTTAAGTCCATTTTTGGATGAACTTTAATGAATCTTCTTTTGAATTTTTTTTTACTAAATTCTTTAAAAAATGTTTTATTTATTTGAAAGCTGATAGAGGCAAAGGACAGGGATCTCCCTTTTGTTGGTTGACTCCCCAAAGACCTACGACAGCCAGCAAGGGGCTGGGCTGAAGCAGCCAGGAGCCAGCAACTCAATGTGAGTCTCCCATGTGAGCAGCAGGGAGCCAGCTGCTGCTGCTGCTGCTGCTTTTTTTTAAAGATTTATTTTCATTGGAAAGGCATATATATAGAGAGGAAGATCTTCTGTCCGATGATTCACTCCCCAAATGACCACAATGGCCGGAACTGAGCTGATCCAAAGCCAGGAGCCAGGAACTTCTTCCAGGTCTCCCATGCAGGTGCAGGGTCCCAAGGCTTTGGGCCGTCCTCAACAGCTTTCCCAGGCCACAAGCAGGGAGCTGGATGGGAAGTGGAGCTGCCGGGATTAGAACTGGAGCCCGTATGGGATCCTGGGACATGCAAGGCGAGGACTTTGGCTGCTAGAGAACCACAACAGGCCTGGGAGCCTCCCCTGCCACCTCCCCAAAGTAGAGTTGGGAGTTGAATCTGGACTCTGAGGTGGAATATACTCAGGCATCAGCCGAGCATATTAACTGCTATGCCAAGTACCTGCCCCTTCCGGGAACTCCCTGAACTACCCTCATACACTCTGGTCATTAATAGGTGTTTACTGAATGTTTACAAAAGAGAGAAAGGCAGCTGCTAAAATTTGTTTCTTTGGGGAGTGGAAATCATCCTGACAATTGTAGAAACAAGAGATGAGTGTTAAATAATGGCGCACTGCAGAGAGCTCCTCTGGCAGATAGGCCTTTCCAAGGGCGCAGGGATGGCAAGGGTCAGCAGCGTCTCCCCACCCTGTCCCGAGACAGCTGGCCTCCCACATGGCAGGCTCTGCAGAGGGGGTACAGCGAGGCTGGGGTTGCCAGCAGCCAGCCTGGCCTCCCACACGGCAGGCTCTGCAGAGGGGGTACAGCGAGGCTGGGGTTGCCAGCAGCCAGCCTGGCCTCCCACACGGCAGGCTCTGCAGAGGGGGTACAGCGAGGCTGGGGTTGCCAGCAGCCAGCCTGGCCTCCCACACGGCAGGCTCTGCAGAGGGGGTACAGCGAGGCTGGGGTTGCCAGCAGCCAGCCTGGCCTCCCACACGGCAGGCTCTGCAGAGGGGGTACAGCGAGGCTGGGGTTGCCAGCAGCCAGCCTGGCCTCCCACACGGCAGGCTCTGCAGAGGGGGTACCGCGAGGCTGGGGTTGCCAGCAGCCAGCCTGGCCTCCCCCCGCGCTAGTTCTTCCGTCTAGGATTTCTACTGATGGCTGCTGACGAGACAGGATATTGACCAGTAACATTGTACTTTGTCATTTCAGTACAAGCAGTGGTGCATGGCAATGGACCAAGGAAAAATCCCTTCTGAAATCAAGGCCCTCCTCACTGGAGAAGAGCAGAGCAAATCTCAGCAGAACTCGGGCCGGCACAGCAAGGCTGGGAAGGCGGATGCCAACAGCGGGACCTGTGAGTACAGCACGGGGCAGGGCTGCGGGTCCAGCCCGGGCATTGGCAGCACGCAGGAGGTGGAAGAGTGTTACATTTCGGACACTGATGTGCATTTCATGTGGAGTTTATGAACAGCTGCTGATACATTTAGGGACTTTAAAAAGAAAATTAAATAGACTTAGTCAATGGAGCGGCTCTAATCTGATTCCTGTAAAACGAGCCTGATTTACAGCTTGAAAGTACATTCATTCATATTTATCTTAAATATATTTCTTGTGTTGTTATATTGCAGAGTCATGCTGCTTATTTTTTTTAAACGATTTATTTATTTTTATTGGAAAGGTGGATATACAGAGAGGAGGAGAGACAGAGAGGAAGATTCTCTGTCCGATGGTTCACTCCCCAAGTGACCGCAAAGGCCGGAGCCAAACCAATCCGAAGCCAGGAGCCCAGAGCTCTTCTGGGTCTCCCACACGCATGCAGGGTCCCCAAGGCCTTGGGCCATCCTCGACTGCTTTTCCAGGTCACAAGCAGGATGGGATGGGGGGGGGCCGCCTGGATTAGAACAAGCGCCCATATGGGATCCTGGCACATGCAAGGCAAGGACTTTAACCACTACGCTACTGCACAGGGCCCATGCTGCTTATTTTTTAATGAAATAGCAGAGGACCCAGGTGAGGTGGCTAGCGTCACAGAAGCGGGCATGACAGGGCCCACCCTCACCCAGACAAGTCCTCTCTGGTGCAGTAGCTGAGAGCCAAAGGTGATACATTTTTGGGGGGGTAAAATTCCCATAACATAAAATTAACCATTTTAAAGGAACAATTCAGAAGTGTTTAGTCCATTCACAGTGTTGTGCAACTATACCTACTGACAAAATAATGACTCTCCCCACAAAATTCCTGAACCCAACTAGGCATTTCCCATTATCTCTCCCAAAGCCCACTAGCAAGCATGACTCTACTTTCCGGCGCTGAGGCTCTGTCCTGGACATTTCATGTAAATGGGACCATGTGGTTTTGGTGTCTGACTTCTCTGGCTTCACATGTTTTCAAGGTTGATTCCTTGTTGTTGCCAGATAGTATTCTCACGTGTGTGTGTGCTGCGGGGGTTTATCCACTTGCTTTGTGCACAGGACTGCTATAAACTTGCTGTTCAAGTGTTTGTGTTCCTGTTTTCAATTTTTAAAAAATATTTATTTTACCTGAAAGTCAGAATTATAGAGAAAGAGAGGGAGAAACAGAAAGAAATTTTTTTTATCTGCTGACTCATTCCCCAAGTGGCTGCAATGGCCAGAGTTGGGCAAAGCTGAAGCCAGGAACTTCCTCTGGGTCTCCCACATGGGCACAGGGCCACGCAGCCTGAGGCATCCCCGCTGCCTTCCCAGGCCTGAGAGGGAGCTGCATCCGGAAGTGGAGCAGCTGGGACTGGAAGCAGCACCCATGGAATGCTGGAGCCGCAGGGGAAGAGTTAACACCTGCATCACTGGAGCCCAGCAGCCGTGGCCTAGTGGCTAAAGTCCTCGCCTTGAATGTGCTGGGATCCCATATGGGCGCCGGTTCTAATCCCGGCAGCTCCACTTCCCATCCAGCTCCCTGCTTGGGCCTGGGAGGGCAGTCGAGGATGGCCCAAAGCCTTGGGACCCTGCACCCATGTGGGAGACCTGGAGGGAGTTCCTGGCTCCTGGCTTCAGATTGGTGCAGCTCTGACTGTTGTGACTGGGGAGTGAACCATCAGATGGAAGATCTTCTGTCTCTCCTCCTCTCTGTATATCTGACTTTGCAATAAAAATAAATAAATCTTTTAAAAAATTAATGTTCAACATCACATTACAAGCTTATTTTTTTGGCCGTCTGTTTCTTTGGAGAAATGTGTAAGTTCCTGGCTCGTGTTTCAGTTGGGTTTCCATTTTCTGTTTTAAGAGTTATTTTGCTTATTCTGGATATGAAAGCTTCATCAGACACGTGATTGGCAGGCATTTTTAGCCTTTTCATTTTCTCGATAGTGTCTTTTGAGACACAAAAGATATTATCCGTTTTTTTTTTCCTTTGGTTGCTCATGCTGATCCCATCAACAAATCCAAGGTTGTAAGGATTTATGGTTTTAGTTCTTTTCTAAGTTATTCAGTTATTTCTCCTCTGGAGTGTGAGCTAGTGTCCATGTGTTATATGTGACTGTCCAGTTGTCTCAGGACCATCTGTTGAAGAAACTGGAGATTTCAGAATAAAGTTGACATATGTTTATTTCTTCATTATTGTGATCAGTTACTCTTGGAGCAGTTAAAATAATTATGAGGAATTGTTATAAAGTTTTAACTTCCAAAAATGAAATGGAAGGAATTGGGGGTTGCTTGATAATCTTTATTAGCTGAGGCAACATTTAACCTTATTTTAAGTTAAATTAATGAAAAAGGCCAAATCAGCTCATTTGGTTTTCTTTCTGTCTGTATTTTTAAAAACGTGGTCTTTCTGTAAATACTAAACAAACAAAAAGTCACACATTTTAAAACAAATTGACCAAACCCATTGACCTAGGAAATATTCTTACATTGGTGAATTTTGATTTATTTTTCAGGGTGAAGATCATAAAACAGTGAGTGAGCAATTGAAGCCAGCGTTCTGATTCCTATGGAGGAAGAATGGATAAGACTGTACTTCTTGGCTCTGTTTACTACCTGCCGCTCAGTAGTCATCTCTGTAAATCTGCAGTTGCCACCAAAATGTGTGATCGCAGTTCTCAACGACCTTGCTTCAACTTGTAACACTTAGAAAATGTACATTCACATGTGTTTTGGTTGGTATTGCCACCCATGATATTTAACATTTAATAATGCTTGAAGTCACAGTTGAGAAAAATGGGTGAAGATTGTATTTTTGCACCTTAACTCCATATTGCTTTATGGGTTATTTATATTCTTTCCATGTAATTAATTGTATGTGTGTATGTGTTTTGGTGTCAGCATCTTTCATGTTTTTGATTGCCCTACCAAGAGAAACCCAATAGGCTGGTTGCTAAATTCTCAGCCTTTATGGACCTAATCTTGTTTCTTTGTATCTACCTGAGTAATGTTTGTTTTCTGCATGAACCATGATTTCTCCTGTGAGCCATTCCAGCATAAGCTGTGAATACATATTAACATATAGAGACATTTCTATTTTTATAATCCACAATGATATGCCTGTTTTAAATAATGCACATGTTATAGCCCATCAGGAAAATCCTTAAGACAGCCACTGTGTTAAACCTTTTTTGCTGTCTTTTCAAACTATATTTATAAAGTATTTGTTAGGGCCAAATCCATACTTGGAGATAAATTAGTCAGAATTCTATTTTTAACTAAGAAGTAACCTTTCAAGGTATTTCAGAGCATACATTTTCTTGGCACTCCAGCACATGTGTAGATGTGTGTTTCTGCTGTCTGTCTGTGCACGTGGAGAGGACTAGAATGAATGTTCACACAAGTTTCTTGTGTATTCAACTGAATTAGACTTTTTTTCTGAAGAAAATAGGATGAGACTAGCTGCTGAGACTGAGTTTCTGCCTTGCAATCTGGAACAGAACAAGGGACAAATTGCAGGTGGACGTAACGGTGACAGCCATGACCAGAACACTGACTATCTTCCTTTTCAAACATGTTCTGAGCCAGGAACGCACACACTGGGGCCGGGGCCTGGCTCAGCCCTGGCTGTGTATCGTCTGTGGAGTGACACACCAGGGCCAGAGTGGCACATGGCCCCCCAGCTACTGGGCCTGGCAGCAAGTGTGGAAGGGCACGGGAGTTATTTCCAGTCCCACCACAGTTAAACCCTGTTTACTTTGGCCCTGACTAGCGAAGTGGAGTGAAGGTAAGGAATCAGGCTCGCTCTCTGATACACTCGGATTGACCCAGGGTTCTCTTGATTTCCTTAAGCAGACATGTTAGCTCTGCCTTTGTGTTTCTCATCAGGACTTGGGTTCTCTGTCGCTGCTAAATTATAATGGTTTTCACTCTAATGAAACAAGTATTTGGCTTCCAAACAAGATAAGTTTTGTTATAGTCTGGCAGTTTCAGAGGAAACCTCTTAGCCTAGGTTGTCTTCAGAGGCAGTAGCTGAGATGGCCAAGCACTCCCCCACCCCTCTAAGGCCATGCATTTGAATAAAGGACCTCCCCTTGAACAGGGTTCCTAAAGAGCTCTTCTCAGGCTGCAAACTCAGATCACTAGGCTAGTCAAGTGTGACTACTGATATACCACTAGCCCAGTTTGTTGGGTCTCTGTGTTTTGGAAGATTGGGAGTTTAAGAGTATTTAATGTCTTTTTAGGATCATAAATGCAGATGAAGGATTGTTGAAGTTCAGGCATTCAGATTGTAATGGGTGTGGTTTTGCCATCTGGTCTACTCAATTGTACATTTTTCTGCAAAACAACCCAAGACTTATTTTATGTTGCTTTGTTCAGTAACTTTCAGGTTTCCCAAAAGAGTTGTTTCAAAGCAAACATTCCAAAATGAATGTGGCTCTTCAATGGAATGCCTCATTGTGCTTGAAGAATTTCTTCTCTGGTTGTAATTCTAAATTACAGCATCATTTAAGCTTCCTCCCCTCCCCCTGTTATCTTTACAAGAGCAGAGGTTTTATCCTCAGGTAGAGGATATGTAATTTTGAGTGCAACTAAATTACCGTTCATTTGAATTTGTTCCTCAACCTAACTCTTTGGTATTTTGGAGTATATCAAACCAAGAGAAAGTTCCTGGGTGTTTAAAAAAGGAAGGCTTTGACTGCTTTGGGTTATTGTGCTGTCTGCGTGCTTTCCCACTTGGAAGCATGTTAATAAATGTCACTGATGAAGCAGCTGGAGCATTTCCTTCCCATTCCAGTTGGAAATCCTGTCGCTTACCTGTGATGACACCAGCCACTGCTGAGTGGGGACAGCGGTCAGAAAGAACGGGTGAGTGCAGGAGAAGCTGCTGCTCTCCTCACTCCGTTACCACAGCACTGTGCTCTCTGCCTTGTTTCCCCAAAGACAGATACGGGAGAGATGTGTTTGTGTCCAAGCATATTGTCACTGTGTTAGAATCAACCTGACCTTAAATTAGAGCAACTGAATATGGAATACATTTGACCTATTCAAGTTTTAAGATATAATTGAAGTTCTTAAGAAATGTTTCTATTTTGTCAAATCTTTCATTATATCTAAAGCGAACTATCTTATTGTGGCAAATTCATATCACTGTTTATCAGCTAATGGAGATTATTTATCAGCATTACCATTCAGCAATTTGTAAACCTACAGGTTTAATTAAACTAGATTATATTTCGTTAAAGACAAATAAAAATTTAAAACATAAATGCTGAGCTATGTTGCAAACAAAGCCTAAATGCTACATTTCACAAAACTCAGTTGTATATTACGTTTTGTTTTTAAAAAGAGGATGTTTATTAAACCAAATGGTATTTGGGGGCATTGAAGGAAGTTTTTGTTCTCTGAAGAGTATTGTATTATTATATTTTTATGGAAAATAAAGTATCTTCACCAGAGACAAATCAGATTGTCTGTTTTCTAATACTGAAGTATATCTGCAATAGCAGAGTAGCGAACATGAAGATGTAGGCAGAAGACGTGGTTGGGGAACATGTCACCCTGAGTCACATCATCTCCTGGCCTATTTCTCCATTTGCACAAAACAGAGAGGATAATGGGCAGAGTCATTCTCAAGCTAAGCAGAAGCTATGAGAAATGGCTTGTAAAAGACCATATTGCATTTAAATATTCACATATGCGCGCGTTTGTCATTGGGATCTAAATCATTAATATGTATCTAATGAGATGGAATTTATACACTGTTCTTGGCATCACATTTCTCAGCTCTTTCCAGCCATATCATTATGTGTATCCTTGGAATAAGATAGTTGGAGGCCCTTTTTAGCAGTAATAGACTTTTATTAATTAGGCTAATTTTAAGAACTAATATTCCAGCTGGCAATGTCATCCTATAATTATCTGCATAAAGCAGATTTTCAGGTTGCCAGGTAACTTGGTTCTCCTTTCCCTTATTCCATCCATTTTACTTAACTCTTAAGTGGCATGAGTAAGAGCCAGGACTAACATGTAAGGTGCTGCTGAGTGTGAACTGCACAGAGGCGCCGGTTAACGAGGTGAATGGGTCTGCGATTTAGTTCAGATTCCCCTCCACACAACATGTGTAGAGGGAGTGGCACCTGCCACCTGCACACCAAGGCATATGTGGCTTCCTTCTGCTCAGATTAGGCGGCTTTTAATAATCTGTCCCAAGTGGATGCCTTCCTCAGTTCCTACGCCCAGACAGCACCTCTTATAAAAACATGGCAAGAGTGTGTTGCAGCTGGCTTTTTCTGGCTCCCCAAAAGACAGCTAGTGGAATATATCTCTGCTTTCTTTGTATCCAGCGACATGAGGTTAGTAGTTTTTAAGAAGCAATGGTGGGAGTATTTATACCATAACAATCAGTTAACGCTACAAATCATGAATTTCTTCTGCATAGAGAGACAGTTTCCAGCACACTGCAGAACAAGCCCCAGTGTGTACGAGCAGGGCCCTGAACAGATCATGCGTATTAGGCAAAGCATAGAACCGTGGGACAGATGGGACTATAGGCAGTTCTGAGATGTCTATACCAGTTCAGATTTGTTCACAAGACGTGATCTTTGTGATACAGATGGTTACAGAGAAAGACTTTGACTCTTGAAATGAGTAGGAAGTAATTCAGATTTCTTAAATCGAGCCTTGGGGTTAAAACTGGCACAACTAACTAATTCACTTACTGTATTGTGAAACACTGTCCCAAATACTCCTCCACGGGAGTGGGCTGTAGGCAACAGTGCTCTCAGGCCCATGGGCTATCTTGACTACAGTAAGAGAAATACTGAGGCAGGAAACAGTTCCTGGGATCCCACAGAAAGCAGCCCAATCACGCTGGAGCATCCCATCTCTAAGAAGGAAAGCAGTGCCTACTAAGCTCTTTATAGCCCCAAGCTGTAGAAATGACTCAGCAGGCTGGACATGACAGCCAGTAGACTTAGACTGCCCAATATTAGATAGGCCAAAAAGCCATGCTAAGCCCACCCCGAGTTTTGCATCTTACCACTTCAACGGGGTGAACACCCTGCCTCTCAGCCCTACAGGAAAAAAGGGTGCAAGATGTATGCTGATAAACAAAGTCTCTCTAAACTTGCTACTTCCCGAGCCAGGGGCTGTCCACATACGAAAGGGGAGAGAGGAAGAGAGAGAAGAGGTGGGAAGGATAGAGAAGAGAGAACTAGAAGAGAAAAGCAGGGCCTGGTGTGATAGCCTTGTGACTCAAGTCCTCGCCTTGTATGCACTGGGATCCCACATGGGCACCAGTTCATGTCCCGACTACCCCACTTCCCATCCAGCTCCCTGCTTGTGGCCTGGGAAAGCAGTAGAGCATGGCCCAAAGCCTTGGAACTCTGCATCTGCATGGGAGACCTGGAGGAGGCTCCTGGCTCCAGGCTTCAGATTGGTTCAACTCTGGCCATTGCAGCCATTTGGGGAGTAAACCAGTGGATGGAGGCTCTTTCCCTCTGTATCTCCTTCTCTCTATAAATCTGATCTGCATTTCAAATAAAAAATAAATAAATCTTAAAGAATGTCCAACCCAAATTCCCATAAAGTCCTATAAATAAAGAAACGTGCAAAAATTAAAGACCTACATTATCTCACATTATGAATCTAAAGACATCAGGGGGCTCAACAGTGTCATTCAGGGTACACAGTCTTCCTCCTCCCCACCATCCTCGGCTGACCGACCTCTTGCAGCTTACCCTCCCGCGCTGGAGGAGGGCTGCTGCAGGTTCAGGCATGACTCACAACTGATCTAAGGGGTGAAGGGACTCCTTGCACATTTCATACTAAGAAAAATCTTCCTGGTCAGAATGCTGGGCTCCATGTACATCACTAAACCAATCACTGGCAAGAGGAAACGGAATGAGCATGACTGGCTCAGACTAAACGTAGTCTGGTTTATCCCCCAGATTATGGAGAAAAACATCAGTGTTCCAGGAGGGAAGAGGAAGGAGGGTTGTGGTTATTAAGAAATGGATCAGCAATGTCTGCCACACCAAATGAATGCAGTTAACCATCCGTGGAATAAACCAAAAGATCATCTGTGAATACATGTGAGAATACCTAATGTCCAATCAAGGTAACTTTAGAAGCAAGCCTGAATATGATATGATTTGTTAAATATAAACCACCATGCTGTCTGTGGAGAATGTTAATAGACGGGAGATGATCAGAGCATAGGAGATGAAAGCCAAGGAGAGCGTGGCTGAATGGACCCAGCATTCTTCAGAAAGAGACTGTGGGAATGATGTGCAAAAGTCTAGTTTTGGGGAGATACAGACAAACGACAAACAGGGATGGTCTATTCGGGTCTTCCCTGGCCTGAATGAAAATGGTATTTCAAAATACTTTGGGGTCTGGTGCGATAGCATAGCAGTTAAAGTCCTTGCCTTGAACACGCCGGGATCCCATGTGGGCACTAGTTCTAATCCTGGCAGCCTTGCTTCCCATCCAGCTCCCTGCCTGTGGCCTGGGAATGCAGTTGAGAACGACCCAAAGCTTTGGTACCCTGCACCCGCAGAGGAGACTCAGAAGAAGCTCTTGGCTCCTGGCCACAAATTGGCTCAGCCCCGGCCATTGCAGCAACTTGGACAGAAAATCTTTCTCCTGTCTCTTCTTCTCTTTTGATATCTGCTTTTCCAATAAAAATAAATGAATTTTAAAAAAAGCAAAATAGAAACAAACAAGAAACATCCTGGAACAGGTGCTACAGAGTTCTATTCATTGCAAGTGAGTTTTATGTGTGGGCTTTGTTGAGTGCTTTTTTAAAACACAAAACCAATGATTTCCTTAAATCTAAGTAGTATTTCTTCCCTACATCCCCCAAACAGTAGGCTCACATGTCTTGTCTTTAATAATAATAATAATAATAATAAGCCACAAACTATTTCTACCAGTTTCAAAATTTTCGGCAAAATAAAAAAGCTATTACAATATTTATTTCCCTAAGTTTAAGCATTATCGTTGTTTCTTTCCCCTTCAACTCCAATTACCAAATAGCTTCTTTTGACACGTTGACTTCAATTTCACTTAAGTTTCCATTTATAGGGCCCGGCGGCGTGGCCTAGCGGCTAAAGTCCTCGCCTTGAGGGCCCCGGGATCCCATATGGGCGCCGGTTCTAATCCCGGCAGCTCCACTTCCCATCCAGCTCCCTGCTTGTGGCCTGGGAAAGCAGTCGAGGATGGCCCAATGCATTGGGACCCTGCACCCGCGTGGGAGACCCGGAAGAGGTTCCTGGTCCCGGCATCGGATCGGCGCGTACCGGCCCGTTGCGGCTCACTTGGGGAGTGAATCATTGGACAGAAGATCTTCCTCTCTGTCTCTCCTCCTCTCTGTATGTCTGGCTGTAATAAAATGAATAAATCTTAAAAAAAAAAAAGTTTACATTTATAACTTACCTCACAGCTGAACTGAAAATATACAATTGCTATGTTTTAGCATATTGTGGAGGGTAATTTGAATAATAGGCATCCAAGTACAATTACACTTTGACTCGTACCATTACTGATGGCCAAGAGAATTCAGATTTCACCAGTTTTTCATACTTAACTGGAATGAATAACTCAGTCACCAGTTACAACAGTCTCTCCCCACCCCCAGTAGTACTCTATGTGGTGTCAGTGAAATGCTGATATAAACTCACATGCTTTAAGCATTTTGTGCACCCCAACTATAGACCCTTCTTAGAAATAACTCTGATGTATTGTCAGACAGGAAAAGCTCTACCACTTACCTCCCTTCCATTCAAGTTCCTGTTCCCAACGTTTCCTTCTACTTCGAGGCTTTAGACTCAGAACCAAACCAGAAACAATGCTTTGGAGTGATGCTGAACACCTGTTTTGGCCAGAGCAGCACAAGTCAATGTGGTGTGAAGTAACTCAAACATGCCTTAGTGACTGATGAACATCAAATTCATATTCAAAAACCTCCAAGACCTGCGTTAGCACTCTGAAACCACGGCAGAGCCCAGCACTTGTTAGAGGTCATTATTCTGCAGGACCCAAATCATACATCTTTCACACATCAGCTCAATCTAAACTGTATAGCCTGATCTAAACCGTTTGGGGTCAACGGAGAGGTGATGAGGCAACACTTTGAAAGAGGGGGGTCCTTCCAAAAAACAATACACAGAAATGATAAAGTGTTAAGTTGGGTGAAGTCCAGAATGGCTCAGACTGGCAGGGCTCAAAAATTAAGCAGGACCGGAGCCAGGGCTGGCACTGTGGCTCCATGGCGCTAATCCTCCTCCTACAAGTACCAGGATCCCATATGGGCACCAGTTCGTATCCCGGCTGCTCCACTTCTCATCCAGCTCCCTGGCTTGTGGCCTGGGAAAGCAGCGGAGGATGGCCCAAGTCCTTTGGCCCCTGCACCCTCGTGGGAGACCCAGAGGAAACTCCTGACTTCAGATCCGCTGAGCTCCAGCCATTGTGGCTATTTGGGGAGTGAACCAGCAGATCAAAGATCTTTCTCTCGTCTCTGCTTCTTTCTGTAAATCTGCCTTTGCAATAAAAATAAATACTTTAAAAAAATTAAGCAGGACTGAGAAGAGTTAAAATCAATCTAAGCTAAATTTAACTGCCTCCTTAACCCTCAGTACAAGGGAAGGACCCTCTAGAAGACATTCTTATGCAAGAGCCCATAAAAATCTCTAATTTAAATGATAAAGAAAAAGAGAAGCTCTGGTATTTATAATGTGTCAAGAATGAGAGTTTGGTGGTCCTGTGGGATTTTTTTTAAATGATCACATTTGTAAAATGGGTTGAAAATAATATTTGAATTAGTGATTCGTCTCTAAAGGGCATTCATTCTTTTGGAATCTCCTCCAGTGTTTAGACGCTTTGTGCTTTGAACACACTGACTGATTAGTTAATCTTTGGTTGCTTCTGAGGGCGCAGCAATTTCCACTGTCTTGTTGCTACGAGACGAATTCTGGTCCGAATTCACCAATGTGACAGGCATCCTGAAGAGAGTGGGCCCTCTCCACTAGCCACAGTGCCACCAAGCGGTCATTCTGCAAAACTGCGGGAGAAAAATCTGTTTCCACTCCTCCTGGCCACTGAGGTTTCTTTACAACACGAAAACAGCAGGTTCAAAGAACAATGTGGAAATGAATATTTTCACACTCTTCCACACACAGTGCGGGTTTTCCTTCCTCACTAAATGACTGATGCCATAGCAAGCAGAATGGCAAGGTTAAAAGGTTGACCAGGTTGGCTGAACACACGTTCCTTTCCCCCTAACTTCAACTCTTTTAGCCTTTATAGCGTCTTCTAAGCGTTTAGCAAAGGGCTGGGCCCGAGTCTCCCAGCATGCCTACTACTCCAACAGTCTCTGCTACCTCGGTTCTCACATAGGAGGAGCCTAACCCCAAAGCTGACCCTAGCCAAGCAACTCCCAGTCGACTTGGCTGTTGGTTTTCAAGTGAATTTGAGCGAATGACAGCAGGGATGTGGGGTGGAGAGAGAGGAGCGATGGAAAGGACGGTGCTGAGTCAGGAAGCCAAATGTGCCAAACCTTATCTGCCCCTCACACAGCTGGTGAAAGTGTTCCCGAGCAAAACTACTTCTTCGAGCGAGACTCGGCCTCGTGAGCATCCAGGGTGAGGTTGGCATGGAAAGCTCACAGGGAGATGCCACTGGGGCAGAACGCATCACTGCCTGTGAGCAGCGGGTTGGTGGGACTGATGCATTCACTCTGGCTCGTGAGAAGGGAGAGTTCAAATCCCATCTCAAACCATGTTCCCCACATGACTCCTGGGAGCCACGAGCCAGGTGGAAGGGCCTCCCCTCAGAATCCTGCTCCCCCTGGCCAACCTTCCTGGTTTCCTGTGGAGGGGTTCTGTGAATCTGGACCCCCGGTGCACCTCAGCGTGCACCTGGTAAGAAGACAGGAGTCTTCCTGGGCCTCATTCTGGTCCTTTGCCAAGTAAATGCGAGGGGTGGTGAGTGAGGTGCTTGTGTTGCTAAAGCCAATCTGCAACAACCTGTGCCTTATATCCAGTTTCCTGCAACTTTAGGGTCAAGCGACACACGAAGGAATCCTGAATTTTAAACAAGAATACAGCAAGCACCTTGAGAAGACTCAGCTCTTATAACATAGGTCATGAAACTTTAGGGCTGTCTAGATTGTGGCATGACTAATACTCTTAATCTGTTGCTATTTGGGGGATTTAAAGTTTTCTGCAACAGCTTGTACAAGGCTGTCTCATGGCATTCCTAACTACTTGGATAAACTCAAAGATCAAAGACAGAATGGGGTTCAGAAACCACTTGTTGTAACCTGAAAGCTTTAAGTTTACACTGGGATATATGTGTATGTATGTAAGCACACACATACATAAAATACATAACAGAAACAAAATGAATATCTACACTCCAATGTAAAAAAATATTCCTTTAAAATACAAAAAAAAAAAAAAAAGCTACTCCTGAGGTGATAGCTTTATTAAAACAAACAAGCGAAACAAGTGTGAATCACAAAATTCAAGGGCCAGAGTGGGCATCTGGCATTCTGTGTCAGAAAGCCTGGTTAAAGTCCTGCAGCACTCTGTGTGTCTGCCTTTCAAATGAAATGAAAATAAATTAAATAATTCAAAGGCCAAGTAAAATAAGTATCTGGCCCATTTTGTTTGAGAGTGCCATGGGCTGATGGGACAACTGTGTGAAGAGGAAGAGAAAAAGAAACACATGAAATATTCTTTCTCATCCTTTGGATTTGTTAGTTGAAGGAAGCATCTCATAGAATTAGCTCCCTAGATGTTTTTTTCTGCAAATGAATATTGAAGCAAAGTTTTCTACAGATGTGTTGTAATAAACATTTTGTTGTTCTTTGCTGCAAATGTAGACCCCATCTTGGCTTGCTGTCCTGTGACAGTGAGGAGGGAACGGACAGGCCTCCTTCCTCCATTACAAACATGTGGCATCATGGGTCTTGGATCTCATGAAAAGCTGAGAAGTCATTCAACACCGCCTGGGCTCTTCCTAACAACGGTGAGCAGGTCCCTGGAGGCCTGACCGGGTTTGGTCACTCAGGTTCTCTGGGATGACATCTAAAATGTGGAGTAAAGAATGGCAGATTTGCAGCTGGAGGATCTGAGGGCAAACACTGGCTCTGCCACATTCTATCTAGCCCAAGTCACTTTAACTTTTGAGTTACAATTTCCTCATTTCTAGGACCAAGTTAATGTTATCACAGAATTGTTGAGAGGATAAAATGAGCCACTGTATGTACAATCACTGAAGCGGTAGATCTGGTCAATGAGGGCATGGATGCATATTTGTCTTCACCTGAAAGCTAATTGTTTAAAACTTTTTCTAAACATGCTGGTTCTTCTGCAGCTGAGCTGCCATGTGGGTTGCTGGCATGTCCTATCCGGGCTTGAATCCTGGCTTGTTCTGTACACCAAGTGAGCCAAGTGATGGCCACCCACTCAAGAGACTCAGACTGACTTCAGGCTCTTGGCCTCAGCCTGGCCCCGCCCTGGCAATTGCACTGACAGCAAATAGGCAACTGGAAAACCTCCGTCTCTAGCTCTCTAGTACATTCATTATTTATTTGTAAATGTACTGGTTCTAGATTTGAAACAATGAAGATCTAGGATGAAAGGGGGAAAAAAAAAAAAGAAAGACATTCCAAATTATCACAGGTAAAAAAGAATCCAGAATGGCCAGGGTGTGGTACTGTGTCTTGCAGAAGGATGAGGGAGAGGCTCTGATAGAAAAAAATGGCCTCCCACCAGGGTTCCTACTAGCAAGAAAAAGGTAGGTTTTGCCCTTCTGTCCTGGTGCAGCGTCAGGTCTCAAATAGCAGAGCCCAAGGGAGTATCACCTGTCACTTCTCCCTTTGGCATTTTTGGGCCTCGACAGCAAGGGTACCGGCTCATTCGCTCATACACAATTCGAAGAAGGGAGGTCAATGTGGATACAGCCTCGATGGGATACAGACAGGAAGATGTCATATACTGACTTCAAAATTCTCAATCTCACCACCTTAATTTAAGGAAAGATAAAAACAAGAAAAAGGCATGTTGCTTAATAGTAGTTAGTGTTCGGCATAAGAAGTTCTGGAGTTCTGCAGCGCATTATGGAGACTAATAATAATGTACTGCACTTATCTCTACAAACACAAAACTAGAAGTAAGGATTTGGGGGGACAGTTTGGTTTAGTCCTTGGTGAGGATGCCACATGAGAGGCCTACATCTCATACTGGTGTGCTTGGCTCATCTTGTCTCCTAGACTTCTGAAACAGCTTCCTGCTCATGAACACTCAGAGGCAGCAGATAATGGCTCAAGTCCTTGGGGGACCCGGATGGCACTCCAGGTGCCTGGCTCCAGCCTGCTCCAGCCTTGGATGTTGCAAGCATCTGGAGAGTGACCTACGAGATGGAACACCTCTGTCTTTCAAATCAAAAATAAAAACAAAGACATGAATAAATTATTTTGTTTTTCTGGAAAAGGAGAGCATTTTGGATGCTCTTACCATAAGGAAATGTTGAATATACGGGGACATAGCTAGGTTAACCCTGACGAGACATTACACAACATATACATGCGCTGAAAATTATCACACGGTGCCCTAAGTATATGCACAATTTTTATGTGTCAGTTAAAAAAAATTCAAGAGAGAGAGAGCAATTTAGGCTACTCTGAAAGCATTCGTTCCCTGAGAATTCGGATTGTAATCGCTGAGGGCTGGCATTACAGTGCAGTGAGCTAAGCAGCTGCCCGCAGTGCCGGCATGCCATATCACAGGACCAGTTTGCATCCTAGCTGCCTCTGCTTTGGATCCAGCTCGCTGCTTAAATGAAACCATTTAGAGACTCTCCAGCAAGCCCCAACGCCTTCCAGGACACGCATGCACTTCATAGCAGATCCGACCAGTGGCTACTTGACAGAGGGCAGTGTTGGCGACAATTCTTCCTACATGTTGCTTAGTAGAAGAAACACGAGAGTGAATGTGTGACGCAGAGGGTTTCATTGGCACAGATGCCCATGGTTACAAAGATTCAATAAGGGAAAGAAAAATAAAACTAGGCAGGATCATTAGCCCAAGATGATATATGTGCACTTCACCGTTTTCAGACCTAGTGATAAATGAAAATTAGGAAAGCATTTTGTTTAAACGCATGTAACTAAGATACTAGAAGGACTGTTGATTGTAGATCCAACTGGACATTTTTCTTAAAACAAAAAGCAACCACAGTAACAACCACAAAAAAATATAATCAATAAATAAGAGCATTTTTACAAAGACATTTCCCTCAGAAAGCTAACTGAAAAAAATATGTAAATAGCTTCTGTTTTTATAGTTAAAGCTTTTTTAATCTCTGGTGCATAACAATAATTGAAAGGATTCTGAGAAATTAGACAAAAGTATTTGGTGGGTTTGAGTTAATGGGCCACGCAAGCTTTTTTTCCTTGGCTTCTCTGTCAAAGGGATCATAGATTGAGTCTTTGGTTATAGTTTTAGCCATGGGAGGGATTTCTGAAATGCCGACATAGTTTTTTTTGGCTATCCTTGAACTTGTTGTGATCGTATAGGCATTGCTTCGGTAACATTTCATCGAGGACATGCAAAAAGTCTCTTTCATCCCTCGCCTGAAATTGGCATTATAAATCGAATACAGAGTAGGCTTGGAGGCTGAAGAACTAAAGGATATCCATGTGACAGCTGTGAAAACAAGGGAACTTTTCTTATAGTCTTGTTCGTGGGGGTGCCACAGCTGAGCTACATGAAAAGGCAGCCAGGAGAGCAAAAACAATAGATTTAAAATGAGGAACATCTTGATAGTTTTCACTTTTGTCCTTGGGACAATGTTCATTGTCCTCCTCACTGTTCGGCCATCAGTGCCTATTCTCCAAATATACTTTATGACCTTTTGGTAAAATAAGATTATGAGGACAGATGGAATCACAAAGCCTACCAAGAAGTGGATAACAGTATAGGCGGTTCCTTCCCAAGAGGAAGGGAGGAAATAGTCACAATGGCTGTCCCAGTTGGAGCCGTAGAGGAAGAACACTGGGGTCACAAAGGCTGCCTCGAAGATCCAGGAGGCTGCGATCATTTTCTTGGCTTTTTCTCTGGTCACCTTGAAGCTCAGAGGATAGACAATGGTGTAAAAGCGGTCTATGCAGATGGAGAGCAGCACATAGATCTGCACCCCTGGCGTGAGGTACTGGAAATACCGCACGGCCTTGCACATGGCACTGCCCAGCGTCCACCGGCCCGTGGCCAGCTGGAGCAGGATGAATGGCGTGCTGGCGACGCTGATGAGAAGATCAGCGCAGGCCATGGAGACCACAAAGTAGTTCGTGGTAGACTGGGTCCTTCTGCTCCTATGGATGACCAGACAGACCAGAGAATTGCCAAAGATGGAAAATAACCACAGAGTCCCAAAGAAAACGCTGGCCGTGGCCACTTCCCCGGGTTTCGGTGCGTATCGAAGGTCTGTTCCATTGCTCATCCAATTGTGCTCCTCCTGTAACTGAGTCAGTCCGAGGCTTGGCAGAGGGGTGGCGATGTCGGTGGAGCTGTGGTTGTGGAGGGGCACCAGAAGGGTAGGAGTAACCAAAGCTGGCTTGCTGTTATCCATTCTGTGAGCAAAAACCATATTCATTTTTTTCCTCTTAGTTCTGGATAAGAAAAGAAGAACGAGGCTTCCTGTTAAAACAGTGTCATACAGACTGATTACTAAGGCTAACAATCTTATCCGACACTTGGATTGGCTATTATTTGTCAACGAGCAGGACTTGTGCACTGGCAAGAAAATGTAACTACCATCCAGAAAACATTCTTTTTTTCTCCCCCTTTTGGAATGAGGTTAGAGTTACTCTGGCCTCACTCTCCTGACCCTCCATGCCCACTCTTTTACATACCCTTGCCTCATTCACTGAGGATCACAGAAGGTTAGGCAAGTGCAATCCAGGCTCTCGGTAAGGGTGTTACCAGCTAACAAGCTGTTGGCATTCTGGGCAAGTACGTGAGAAGTTCCCAAATGTAGTAAAACTGAAACACTGAGGTTGCCGGAGAAGCCTGGGCAGATGGAGACACGTGGAGGCCAGCCATGTGAGTCACTCAGAGAAGTCTGTGGATATAGACTGGCTACTGGGGAAGGCCCTGGCCTTACTTCCTGCAGAGTTTCTATTACTTCTTTTATTTTCTTGTGGCAATACATGGAGCAATCAACACTGTGACATGAGCCGGGAGAGAGCTAGCTTTCTCCAAAAGGTGATGCAGCTCACGTACTGACAACATCGCTACCAGTGACATGCATCTTGATGCTCATCTGTTGTTCTTGCCTCATAAAATAACATGCTGACCAAAGAACAGTTTGCTCTCAGGAATGTATACAGATTATCACTAGGCACCTCAAGGCTGTCAGATGGTTAACAACAACAAGATATAACTGTTACTCTCACTCAGCAACTTTTAAAAAGCTTATGACACTTAGCTATCATAGAATATTATCAAGTTTAGCCTCTATTTAATGCTTTTTAAGGTATTATTCAGTGAGAAAAGCTAAACTTTTATTTTTTTTTAAGAGTTATTTTTATTGTAAAGTCAGATATATATAGAGAGAGGAGGAGAGATAGAGAGGAAGCTCTTCCATTCATTGGTTCACTCTCCAAGTGAGCGCCACAGCTGGTGCTGCGCCGATCCGAAGCCAGGAGCTCTTCTGGTTCTCCCATGCGGTGCAGGGTCCCAAGGCTTTGGGCCATCCTCCACTGCATTCCCAGGCCACAAGCAGAGAGCTGGATGAGAAGCAGGGCTGCCGGGATTAGAACCGGCGCACATATGGGATGCCAGTGCGTGCAAGGCGAGGACTTTAGCCGCTAGGCCACAACGCTGGGCCCAAAAGCTAAACTTTTAAACAGGTAAAATATTGTATGACTGCAGGCCATTCAATTAAAAATCGGGTGATTTTGGTCACAGGTATATTGTAAAGGTTTTATTTGCTCTGAATTCATTAAACCGAAAAAAAAAAAAAGACCACAGCAAGTGAATCCATGATGACCATATTAACTACAGTTATCAAGGCAAGAAAGGAGGATAAATATGCACACTTTGAAATGTTTGTGGGCTGGTATCTGGCACAGTGGCTAAGACAGTCCTCGGGTTACCAGCACACCATACTGAGTGCCTCTGTTCAAGCTGGGCCTTCGCTTCCAGTTCCAGCTTTCTGCTAATAATGTGTGCACTGGTAGGGACCAGCCAAGGGTTCAAGTACCAGGGAGACTCAGACTAAGTTCTTGGCTCCTGACTTTGGTCTCACCCAGCCATGGCAGTTGAGGATATTTTAGAAAGTAAAGCAGTGGATGAGGGTGTTTCACTGACTCTATTCCTCTGGCTTTTTTTTTTTTTTTAATCTAAAGGAGGACGCTCACGTGGGGCTGCAGCCCCCATATAACTGACCATCCATCTGGCCTGGGGCACAGGGGGATGTCACCCTAGCAGCAGGCTGTGTGACATCCCCTCTTGGTGGGCTCCTGTGACCATACAAGGAAAAACACTGTGTAGAGGCAGGATTAAAAAACAGTTTTCAATGAAGAACAGTTCTTAATAATCCATTGTCCCCTTTGAGGGTTTTCACACTAATTTATGGCAGGAAAAGGAGCATTAATATAGACTGTCTTCACCAATAAACCATAGGCAACAAAGTATGACACTCAAGACAATGTATTAAATAGCTTAATATCTTTAGGCACCTAAAAAATTAATAAAAAATAAAAACAAAAACCATGAAGCAGCCCTACTTAAGCTCTCAAAGAGAACTATAAAATAACTACACATCTTGATTACTAAAAGATCCTCAAGTAAGCTGGTCAAATGATAGCCAATTGTAACAACTTCAGAAACAGGACCCAGGATCCAAAATTATCCCTTTCCTAGAAAACTCTGGACTATATGACCCTCACTCCTATAAATCTGAAATAGCTGTTTCACCACTATAAACGTAAAACTTAGAATTTTTTTTCAAATTAAAGTTTAAAAACAAGCAAACAATTTTTTTTTTAATTGTATTTGAAAGGCAGAGAGAAACGGACAGGTGCTGCTTGTACCTTCTGAGTGTCCCCAACAGCTGGAGCTGGGCCAAGTCAAGGTCAAGAGCCGCAGAGGCGGCAATCCGGCCCCCCATATGGGCGAGGGACCTCAGCACTGAGGCCTCATCACTGCTTCCTGGGATGCAGGTTAGCAGGGAGCTGGAAGTAGGGGCAGAGCTGGGAGACCCGAACCAAGCTCTCTGGCAAGGTATGATATGACAGTCACTGTGCCCAACAGCTGCCCCCGGATGAGCAATCTTCCCAGGGAAGAAGCTGTTCTCAACATTCTTGGGGCAGGCCTGTGGTTGGTGGCATAGGCACTTGTCCTTGCTCCATATCTACACTTTCAGTCCTGTGAGTGTCTTTCTGGTTGTCTTTTCCTCTCGTCACTCATAACCACAAGTGAAGCCCGTGTGACTTTGCTGGTGCCTCCTCCTGCTCTGCACCGAGGAGTGTGCCTTTGATTTCCCTGGC
The DNA here is from genome assembly GCF_030435755.1 of Ochotona princeps. NCBI lineage: Eukaryota > Metazoa > Chordata > Mammalia > Lagomorpha > Ochotonidae > Ochotona > Ochotona princeps. Next base: position 17,665,071 of record NC_080858.1, on the reverse strand, counting down.
CCCACTGCCTGGAAGCAGAGGATCCTGGTGCTCAGAGACAGGCCCAGGCAGCCTGAGTTCCTGAGTCCAGGTTCCCCCTGCTGGTGGTATGACTTCTCTCACTCTAACACTGCTATGGTGCTGTCAGAACATTCAGTAAACCAAGAAATGGTGCCAGGCACCTCAACGAGGTTTATAAAATACACAACCAGTCTGCCAAACTATAACCAAGGTTGGCAATACTTATAACTACTAAAAGCAGACACGCACACAGAGCTAAGTAGCAGAGAAAGAATGTAGCTTAATTTTGCCTGGAAAAGGTGGAAGAAGATTCCACACTGTAGGTGATGTTTAGACCTGGGAGCTTAGAGACTCACTTTCTGACTGCAGAAAGATAGGAGAGTTCATTCCAGGGTAGAGAACAAGCATGTGGAATGAATCTGAGGTTCATCCTCATGGGTTAGTATTTTGGGGGTCCTTTCCCATTGGAGACAGGTTTCCTTCAAACCATACTTCCCAGAACATATAGTTCTCAGGACAGATATCTGGTATGGCAGTTAAGTCACCTCTTGGGACGCTCACATACTGTATCAGACTCATTGAGCTGCAGTTCCAGCTCCTCTTCTGCCTTCAGCTTTCTACTTCAGCACATCCTGGGGACAGCAGGTGATGGCTCAAGTAGCTGGTTCTAGATACCCAGGTGGACGTTCAGGCTCCTGCTTTCAGCTTGGCCTAGCCTGGGCTATTGCAAGTATTTGGGGATCTTCTAGCTGATGGAAGATCTTTCCATCTTTCTATATTTCAAATAAATAAAAATAAATTATATAAATTATACATACACACACACACACACACACACTTTCTGGGCTGGCGCCATGGTATAGCAGGTATCTCATCTGGGTGTTGGATTGTGTCCTGGCTGCTCCACTTTAGATCCAGCTCCCTGTTTATAGCTTGGGGAAGCAGTGGAGAGTGGCTCAACTTCTTGGACCCCTGAACTCACATAAGAGACCTGGAGGAAGCTCCTAGTTCATGGCTTCAGATTAGCTCAGCTCCGGCATTGTAGCCACTTAGGGAGTGAACCAGCAGATGGAAGATCTCTGTCTCTCCTTCTCTCTTTGACTCTGCCTTTCAAATAATACAAAATAAAATAAACCCTAAATATAAATATACACACATGCATGCATATATGTATGTACTTTCTAAATACACACACACACATATTTTCTAAATGCCTTTCAATCAAATTGTCCACAGTGTTTCACAGTCATCATGTGGTTGCATCTTTTGTATTAATGGAGTGAGATGTGGTTGGACGGAGGATAAAAATATTAGCATACACAGAATGGTAGGGTTATGCCCTGGTTCAAACTGTATTTCATCAGTCTACCACTATACCATTTTTGAAGTTTGTTTTGCTCTGGCTTAGCAATGCACTGGAATTTCCCAGGGAGCTTTTAAAAATACTGATGCCTGGGTCCTACCCACTGGGATTCTAATTTAATTGGTCTGGAGTACAGCCCAGTCATTGGGATGTTTCCATTCCCCAGGCAACCCTAATGTGCCAAGATTAAGAAGGACTGCCTCAGAACGCCAGCCACATTTCTGTGTTCCCTACTCCGTCAGGGGTTCCTGAGGGAGAGGTGTTGTGCTGTTCTCCCTGTTCTATGGCTTCTGCTCAAAATCCTCATGGTAACAATTGCTTATTAAATATATTCTGAATCAGGCAGATAAAAAAGAGAACTGAAATAAATTATTCTAGGTGGCTCTGCTAGGAAAATCAAATGCAAATATGCAAATATGCAAAGTCAGTGTGTATTCTCAGGGAGCTAAAATATCTGTAGCCACGGTGACAGGGGATGACTGCTGATAAAAGGACAGGTGAGACTGAAGTCACCCAGGTCAAATGCCACATATTAGACACGCCTCACCTGAGGTTGAGTGAGGCCCCTAGGACCCTCAGACCCTGCCACACTGTGATAAAATACCAGGGCCCCAAAACAGGATTTCACAAAGGTCTCCTCTGCTCCATTAATTTAGAAACATGTGTCTTCAAGGCAGTATTTCTGAAATACAGAGCCAATCAATTAGTAATTGTGTTGAGAGTCATCCACATGTGGTCATTTTTGGAGTGGTAAGAAAAAGATTTCATCATTTTCTTGCTCAATCTATCTCTTCTCCATCAGTTTTGAAACTGCCACATGACACATGACACATTCAACAGGGTTAAGTTGTTGGATATATATATATATATATATATATATACACACACATATCTTTATATATTACATATTGTATTATATTACCAGTGGAGCTATATATACTATAACCTAAAAGGGATATAATTCTTTTATCAAATAACATACTTAACAGGACAGGCAATGTGGTACAATGAGTTAAAATGCCGCTTGTGATGCTAACATCATATGAAAGAATGCCTGTTTGACTCCTGGCTACCCGACTTTCAATCCAGCTTCATGTTAATGTACCTGGGAAGTCAGTGAAAGGTGGTCCAAGTACCTGGGGCTCTGCCTCCTAACTGGGAAAACTGAATGCAGACCTGGTTCCTGGCTTTGGTTTGGCTCAGATCTGGCTGTTGCGGGCATTTGGGGAGTGAACCAGCAGACAAAAGATCTCTCTCTCTGGGGCCCCAATACTTGGGTCATCGTCCATTGTTTTCTTGGGCACATTAGCAGGAAGTTGAATCACAAGCGGAACAGCTTAAACCACATCACATATTAGAGTTGCTGACCGTAAGTGCCAGGTCTTCTGATACTAGCTTCATACTAACGCATATTCTGGGAGGCAGCAGATAATGGCTCAACTTCCAGGGTCACTGACACCACATGGGACACTCTGGCTGTTGTGGACAGTTGAGTAGTGAACCAGTGAATGAACATGATCTCTTGATCTGCTTCTTCCTTTCCTGCTGTTACCTTTCCTTTCAAGTAAATATAAATAAATACAATAGGGCCCAGCGGCGTGGCCTAGCGGCTAAAGTCCTCGCCTTGAAAGCACCGGGATCCCATATGGGCGCCGGTTCTAATCCTGGCAGCTCCACTTCCCATCCACCTCCCTGCTTGTGGCCTGGGAAAGCAGTCAAGGACGGCCCAAAGCCTTGGGACCCTGCACCCACGTGGGAGACCCGGAAGAGGTTCCTGGTTCCCGGCATCGGATCGGCGCACACCGGCCGTTGCGGCTCACTTGGGGAGTGAAACATCGGATGGAAGATCTTCCTCTCTGTGTCTCCTCTCTGTATATCTGACTTTGTAATAAAATAAATAAATATTTAAAAATAAATAAATAAATAAATAAATAAATACAATACAATAATTTTTAAGAACCAGGAGATACGTCCTTTGCTGATTTAAAAAAATGTTTTTTGAGAGGCAGAGACAGCAGGAGTTCCCATCGGCTGGTTCATTCCTCAAATGCATTTCAGGGCTGATCTGGGGCCAGAAGCAGGAGTCAGAAACACAATCCAGGTCTCCCGTGTGGATGGCAGGAATCCAACTACTTGAGCCATCACTGCTGCCTCCCAGTGTGTGCTGGTAGAAAGCTGGAGTCAGGAGCTGCACCCAACAACTGAATCGAGGCACCCTAGTGTGGGATGCAGGCACATTAACCAGCAGGCTAAACAGTGATGTCCCCAGGATAGCTTAAGTGGGCCTCTCTGAAGACCGCTGAATTATCTGGGGAAATGTATTTACACTTGATTTTTCAGGTCCCAAGACACTGTGAAGTTACATGTTAACTTGCATAGTTTTATCTGTCAGGAAAAGTAATCCCAAAGGTTACAGCGTTTAGTATTCTGGGGGATGGTAAGCAGTTTTGTGTATACCTAGCAGTCTTACGGTGATACTCTTTTATTAAGAATGCCCATAAATTCTAATTTCTTCAAATGCTTTTGAAAACCATATTATTATCTTATTGGTTCCATCCATTATGTGTTACTCAAACCTTGGCATGTTTAAGCCTTCTGAAAATCATTCCTGGACAATAACTGGCTGGAATCCCTGGCAGGGAAAGGGGACCATGATGATGAATGGGGGCACAGAGGAAGACCTCTGCATCTCAGCCTTGCCAAGGTTCTGTTCCAGTCAAGCACAACACCTGCTGATTTCTTTTACATTCAAAAAAGCTCAAACCACTAATTCGCTTTCCCTACTGGTTTTATAAAGATCCACATTCTCACAATATAGGAAGATCACTTTTACTTATGAAATTTGTTCAGAAATTTAATATCAAATGGAATTTTTATAATGAATTTTATGTGACTTGGTTAGAGAAAAACAACAGAAACACTTTCTGTAGGATGGGAATTATCTTTTGGAGCTAAGCACCTGCATAAGGTCATTTGCAAATGAGCAGTAAGAACCATTATAATGATGACAGTGGTTGCCGAATCACTGTTACAGAAAGTCTTTGTGCTCACTGGGCTCAGGTACTTCACATGAAGAACCCTTCTAGGTAAGTAATATTAGTCCTGTTTTTTGCTTCTTTGTTTATTTTTATTAGAAAGATAAATCCACGGAGAGAAGGAGAGACAGAGAAAGATCTCCCATCTACCAGTTCGCCTTTCAAATGGCTGCTAACAGCAGGAGCTAAGCTGATCTGAAGCCAGGAGCCAGGAGCTTCTTCCAGGTCTCCCATGTGCATGCAGGGTCCCAAGGCTTTGGGCTGTCCTTGACTGCTTTCCCAGGCCACAAGCAGGGAGGTGGATGGGAAGGGGAGCAGCACAAACCGGCACATGGGATTCTGGTGCTTACAAGGTGAGGATTTATCTATTGAGCTATTGTGCTGGGTCCCAGCCCTGTTTTACAAACAACAACAACAAAAAAACCCTGAATTCCTTCTACAAGGTCATTCAGTTGGAAAGGGGTCACCTGAGAATTCCCCACTTCTTGCTCCTGGTTACACTCAGAACTTCATTCCCTGGGAGACCACCTAGAGATGCTCCGGACCAGGGGGTCAGGCTGATGTTTTCCGGGCAGATCTTTCTTGACTCCTCTAAGCATAGGCAGGCAGTTACTCCCAGGGGCTCCTGACTTCCTACAGACACATCTGTTCAATATGCCAGCTGACAAACATGTGACACAGTGAGCATTTAAACACTAACACGATCGGGCTTGGCAGCGTGGCCTAGTGGCTAAGGTCCTTGCCTTGATCCCATATGGCCGCTGGTTCTAATCCCGGCAGCTCCACTTCCTCTCTATCTTTCCTCCTCTCAGTATATCTGACTTTGTAATAAAAATAAAATAAATCTTTAAAAAAAAAAAAAACTAACACGATCATTCCCACCATGTACTGCACAGAGGCTCAGCATGAGAAGTGCAGTAGACCTACAGGTCTGGAGGCACAGCCTTTCTGCAGAACAAGCAATACGAGAGTGTTAGAAATTCATGATGACTGATGATTAACTGTTGCCTTTTAAATATGGACTGGAAGCGCAACTCCAGACTTTGATGTGAACTGAAGTGAGGAAAAAGTTTGGTCAATATCTTTCTCCAAGGAGGAAGTTTCTGTTTGTAAATTTTAATTGTGCTATATTAAATTTTCATTTATTTTCACTTTTCTTTGAAAGTCATATATAAATATAATATCCTTGAGAAAGAGAGTCGGAAGGATCTCTCATCCGTTGATTCACTGTTCACATGCTTGTAACAGCTGAGAATGGCCTAGGCCAAAGCTAGAAGCTAGGCACACAATCCAAGTCCCACACTTGAGCCTTGAGCCTCCCAGAGTACACGTTAGTTGGAAGTTAGAATAGAAAATGATGCTAGAATTCAAATCTATATGGAATGTGAGGTAACAAGCAGCCTCTTCATGGCTGTGCCAAATGGACACCACTTCATTGGTCGGTATTTTCTCTTAATTCTTTCATTGTTATATAAGCTTCACTTGCTTGTGTATAAAAAAAGAAAAGACGGGGTTAGGGGTACATGTCTGACTAAAGTTTATTCTTCACATAGCCTCATAACAAAGTTGTCATTTCTTAGAGAAAATTTCTTGTGCATTTCTCTTTTACTTTCCCATTTTATCTTATTTTATGGATCTTATAGGAATTGCAATGAGTTAAGTAAGTATAGGATAGTATTTACGCATACTGGGGGATCATCACCCCTAAAAAAGTGCCAACATGATGTAATGTTTACTCCTGCAACAAGCTTTGCAAAGAATTCTGGGAGGACTGCGGCCCACAGTCAACATAAACTTTCAGTTTCCACTATATCCTTTTGGGTAGGAATTTATTTCGGCGGTTTGCCATCCCTGTTCCAAACTCAAGCTGGGGAAGCTCGTCCTCTTCAACTGCAGTTTTCCATCCTTCACCTACCTCTTTCCATAATTGCACTCCATCTTCATTCTCTCAGATACTGACTGTCCTCATATCTTTGTTTTGCATATTTTATTCTCATTTTCATTAAGATTACGGATTCTAGAGATTGCTAGTGATCAACTGTGAAAATGCTTTTTTTTATTTATTTACGTCTTAAAAACTTTATTTGAAAGGCAGAGCAAGAGAGACAGGGAGGGAGAGATGTGTGTGTGTGAGAGAGAGAGAGAGAACGCTGAGATACAAAATGACTGATTTTCCATCCTCTGTTTCACTTTCCAAATAACCCACAGCAGCTAGGGCTGGGGCCAGGACCGGGCCAGGACAAAGCCAGGAACCTAGAATTTAATCCCGGTCTCCCACATAGCTGGCACAGAAAGCTCATTGGAAGCAGAGGTGGGGTTGGATCCCAGACACTCCTGCGGATGCGGGTTTGACCTGCGGCACCACATGTCAAGACTACTTACATTTTAGTGGGGATCTTAAATGTAAACGATCAGTGCTGTGGTTCTGAGTTAAACTGAAGAGACAGGAGTCTCACTGGCTTCTTGAAATCATGCCGAGCATACTGGCCCTGTTTGTTTCTGATGTTTTAGAGATTTCTGGTATTTATTTATATGAAGGACAAAGAAACAAAGACGATGCAGAAGTATTTTTAAAAACCTACATGCCCAGATTTTTTCATGACTACTATAGGCTATTTTGTAAAGTTTAAAGGGGCCACTGTGAAAGCCCTTCTCTGGGCTGGTGCTGCGGCACACATTCAGCCCCCGCGTGACGCGCCAGTGCCCCATCAGGGCACCAGTTCATGTCCAAGCGTCACTTGCAACCCAGCTCTCCACTTATGGCCTGGGACAGCAGCAGAGAATGGCTCAAGTTTTTGGGCCCATGGCTTCAGGATAGGCCCAGTTCTGCCCATTGCAGCCATTCAGGTAGAGAACTAGTGGATGGAACTAGTGGATCCCTCTCTGTTTCTCCTTTTCTCTGTAACTCTGCCTTTCAAATAATCTCTTCTTTAAAACAAAACAAAACAAACAAACAAACAAAACAGAAAATTGGGCCCAGCACAGTGGCCTAGCGGCTAGAGTCCTCACCTTGAATGCACCAGGATCCCATATACATGCTGGTTCTAATCCCGGCAGCTCCACTTCCCATCCAGCTCCCTGCTTGTGGCTTGGAGAGGCAGTTGAGGACAGCCCAGGCCCTGGGACCCTGCACCCGCGTGGGAGACCTGGAAGAGGTTCCTGGCTCCTGGCTTCAGATTGGCGCAGCATTCGCCATTGCGGTCATTTGGGGAGTGAGTCATTGGACAGAAGATCTTCCTCTCTGTTTTTCCTCCTCTCTGTATATCTGACTTTGCAATAAGAATAAAATAAATCTTAAAAAAAAAGAAAATTAAAAACCCTTCTCTGTTAAAAAAAAAACAAACATGTTCCCTTTGATAGAATAACCAAGGAAAAAGATAATGCAAGACGGTACTGGATCACAGTTGGGAGGCAAATTAAAAAGTCCAGAGCTGGGAATCCTATGGAGGAAGATGAACACAAATAACGTAAGAGGGGGAAGGGGGAAGGAACGTTACCAAAACTCCAGACCTGTACGCCCATGACATGAGGAGTCTTAGGTGGTGGTGGGAAGAAGCTGTTTTCATGGACAATCTAAGGGTCTTATGCAATTATTCAAAGTTATCTAAAGGAATTAATTGAAGCAGAATGGATTTTGCACGCTTCCACTGGGGACAGAATTTTTTTATTATCTTACCTAGGTTTTAAGCTGCTTTGTCTTTGGAGGCTTTTATAAAAGGAGAGACCCCATTGGGTCCACTTCGGCGTGCACCAGCCACTTCTGATGGGAGTGGCAGGATGCTGGCAGTCACACGGAAGCTCTGCGATGACACATACTGTGATTTTTCCAATCTTCAGCTTTTTTCTAACCTGATATCTAGCTGAGATTTTGTTTTAAAAGGATATTGCTGCTCTTACTCTTTCCAAATCAGTCTTTAGAAAAGCCATATCTGTCCTCCTTAAAAAATTTTTTTTGATCGTGAAGGGAGAATTTATAATTATTGTATCAAATGATTTACACATTTTGTTAAATAATGTGCACACATAACACGTGGACCGCGCCAACATGTTAATTCAGACTTCTCACATTCCTGTTAAACATTTCCGGTGCGTCATCATCCATGTTGCATCTGACACACGGTCCTGCTCCTCACATTGCCATTCTGATGTAAGCACACTCCACAACCATAGGCTCCATCTGCAGCCACTTTGTTTCCAATGTCATCACACATCTTATGGATTGCATGGAGCATACACGTTGCAATGTTTTGATGGAGATTTCCTCTAGCAGGGAAATAAACAGCTAAACACATAAATATGTAAGTTCAGGAAGTTAGTGCTATGGAGAAAAAAAACAAAGCAGAATGGGGAACCAAGTACTGATGGAAAATGAAACAGCAGAATGACTAATTGGTTACTAAAATGCCATTCCCAACTCTTGCTTTAACTGTCTCTCACTCCAGAGGCTAAAAAGGCTAGACAATGTCTTCTCCATGGTCCCTTGCAGCTAAGTATAGTCACATTAACATCACCAGCTCTGGCCACAGAAGAGAAGGTCTACTGGCAAGATGCTAACTAGGAGGCTCTTACAAAAGGTTTCTCCTTGGTAGACAGAAGGAGGCATGCCCATGGATCTGCCTGTCCCTTTGTGAACTGCCCTGTGAAGACTGCAGGAGCCAAGCGGATTTCATGAGGTCAGAGCAAGTCCTAAGACTGGCAAAGACACCACGCAGTGCCCTTACCTGGTGGTGCAACTAGAACACCAAATCTCTAGGCTTCTTAGTAAACAGAATCAATGTTACCACAGTGTAAGCCAGTCTGAGTTGTCCTGCCTCTGAAAGCACCCTGAAAGGGTTTTATTTTAGAGAGTGATCAGAGAAGAGTTCTCTGAAGAGGGAAGGGGGCCAGCCATAGCATCCTCTGCAGAAAGAACAGTGAAGGCAAAGATCCTGCTGCAGGAATGAGCTTTTCCTAAGTATGGACAAAGGGGCAGGCACCGCCTGGGAAGCCTACATCTCCATCAGCGTGCCTAAGCTCAAGTTCCAACTCCATTTCAGATTCCAGCTTCAGCTGATGTGCACCCCAAGGTAGCAGCAAACTCCAGGCTCCTGGCTTCAGACTGGCCCAACCCCAGCTGCTGTATCTTGGAGTGGATCAGGGGAAGGAAGATTTCTGTTTCTATGTGTATCTCTCTCTTTTTGCTAAAAAAAAACAAAACAAACACACAACACTGATTTGTTTGAAAGAGAGAGAAACAGATCTTCCACTTGCTGGTTTATTCTTCAAGTGCCTGCAACACCAGAGCCAGGATCTCCACTGACGTCTCCCATGGGGTGGGGGTAGGGGGCAGGAACCCAAGTACCTGGCTATCACCTACTGCCTCCCAAGGTGTGCATTAGCACAAACTGCATGCAAAGCAGGCGTGGGGCTCAATCCCAGGCACTCTGACATGGGATATGGCTGTACAAGTTGTACAGTCACTGTGCCCAGGCCAGCACTGGTAAGCCATCCCTTATGATGCTAGCATTCCTTATCCAAGTGCTGGCTTGAGTCCCAAGTACTCCACTTCTAATCCGGTTCCTTATTAATATATCTGCAAAGGCCCAAGGACTTGGCCCTTGTCACCCAAGCAGACCCTGATGGAGTTCCCGACTCCCAGTTTTGACCTGGCCCTCATCTGGCTGTTGCAGGCAATTGGGGGAAATGAGTCACCTGAAGGAAGACTACTCTCTCTCTCTCCTCTGCCCTGATGCTTGGGGTTTCACACCCATTCTATCTCTCTGCCTTTCAAGTGCAAATGAAAATAAATTTAAAATTAAAGACAGATAAATGGGGATGAACACTGTGCCTGATATAGTAAAGCAGGCAGTGAAAAGTTCACATAAAATAGCACAGATTTTATCTTTATAGAAGTGAAATCCACCACAGGTTTAAGCATAGGGGCAAAATGAAAATGAATTATGTTTAAAAAACCACAGTTTTAGGGGTAGATATTTAACTTAGCACGCTGGCTAAGATGCCCACATCTGACATGGCAGTGCCTGGTCTGGCCCCTCTCCCACCCTGCTGCCACCTCCACGGGAGACCGGGATGGCAGTCCTGACTCCCTGCTATGGCCCAGACCCAGGTACAGCCATTGCAGGCATGCACCTATTGTGGGGAAGTAGACCAGTGAATAGGGGAGCACTCTCTCAATCTCCTGCTCTCCAATAAAACAAACAAATTAAATCAACTTTAGGTTCCACGCAAGTAGCTGAAGACTAATTAAGAGGCTACTATAATAATCTAAGTTAAGCACTGACAGTGGGTTAGACTAGGGTACTAACAGTATATAGATAGAGCAAAGTAGAGAGACACTGGAAATATTCTGAAGATGGAGCCAACAAGACTGTGGATGTTTGATGGAGTTAGAAAAGGATGAGTCCTAGGTGTGAGAGCCTAAGAGCAGAAAAGAAGAAGCTTGAGGAGCTGGATATCAGTAACTCTTATTTTAGACAAATTAAACTCCTGATACCCAAGCACAGACACTAGTTGGCTACTGGATATTGAGTTCTGGAAACTATCTCTTCAGAGCCTTTCCCCACATTCATCATCATCATCATTCATCATCCCATACACACCTAAAGTTGTATTACAGGGTATAATGCACTGTATTAACAATCAGATCCACGATGGCAAGCAAAACCACCTACTTAGTTGTGGTGAGGTGGAGAAAACAGAAATAAAGAACACACAGAACAGTGATACAGTAAATTGTAATAGGTTCTATGAAAAGGGCCCGGCGACGTGGCCTAGCGGCTAAAGTCCTCACCTTCAACGTGCCGGGATCCCATATGGACGCCGGTTCTGATCCTGGCAGCTCCACGCTTATGGCCTGGGAAAGCAGTCAAGGACGGCCCAAAGCCTTGGGACCCTGCACCTGCGTGGGAGACCCGGAAGAGGTTCCTGGTTCCCGGTTTCAGATCGGTGCGCAGCACCGGCTGTTGCAGCTCACTTGGGGAGTGAATCATCGGATGGAAGATCTTCCTCTCTGTCTCTCCTCCTCTCTCTATATCCGGCTTTCCAATAAAAATGAATAAATCTTTAAAAAAAAAAGTTCTATGAAAAGAATGAGCTATTATATATAAGAAGGCATGGTAGGGGGTCCTTCCACTAGGCTGGTGGTCAAAGAAGCAAGGAAAGCAGTAGAAGCAAGCAAGCAGGACATATTCATCTCTGGTAGATTTTCCCAGGACTCCTGTGGATGACAGATGACAACATAATCCAGCTGCAGGCTGCAGCGACCCCCTCGCCACCATCCATACCCTCAATGTTTCCAGATCGTTGAGCCCTGGCCTCAAGCTTTTTTGTCCTTGAGACAACTCAAAACTTTTTTGCAGCAAAAGAACCTAAATATCACATGGACAGCAGGGAAAAGATAGGACTCTCACTCCACACTCTAACTGCTGGCCCAATATCCCATCCCATGTCACATTATGTTCCCCCTAGGCCCTTGCAGTAGGAGGAAACAATACCCTAGTTTTTGCTTAGAGGAGTTAAGCCACAGGGGAAGGGGAAAAGTCTAATTCCCTCACTTATAGAGCCTTGCTCAATGCCAACCAGGTGCCATCTGAGGACTCCACTCCCTCACCGTGATACTGACAGGAGCTGTCCTCCTTGCTATTTTTTTTTTTTTTTCCTGTCCCTTTCTGAGAATACACTGAGACTTTAGTGCTGACTCGCCTTAGAGGAGAGTTGCCTCACTGAGCCTGAGACAAACCTGTTTCCCTGCCTTGTTTTCTGGAAGTTGAGTTGTCTGAAGGGCTTTCTAGAGGGGTACAGAATGAAATGAGGACCTCTGAACCAGGATGGTGGCTGTGCCCTTGGCCAATGCACAAGGTAGACCCAGACAAACACAATGGATCCTAGGGGGGGTGATGAAAATGCTCTGGAAGTGGATGACCGTGATGTATTTCTGGGTGGTTCATAAAAATCACTGGCGTAACATTTACGGCCTATAGATAATACCTCCATTAAAAAATGAATAAATAGGGCCCGGCGGCGTGGCCTAGCGGCTAAAGTCCTCGCCTTGAAAGCCCCGGGATCCCATATGGGTGCCGGTTCTAATCCCGGCAGCTCCACTTCCCATCCAGCTCCCTGCTTGTGGCCTGGGAAAGCAGTTGAGGACGGCCCATTGCATTGGGTCACTGCACCCACGTGGGAGACCCGGAAGAGGTTCCAGGTTCCCGGCTTCGGATCGGCGCGCATCGGTCCGTTGCGGCTCACTTGGGGAGTGAATCATCGGATGGAAGATCTTCCTCTCTGTCTCTCCTCCTCTCTGTATATCTGGCTGTAATAAAATGAATAAATCTTTAAAAAAAAAAAAAAAAAAAAGAATAAATAAACAAGGAAGCCTGGGATCTTGTCCTCACCTTTGCTATGCTCCAGGCTGGTGACAGGAGGTGATGAAGACAAAATGAGGGAGCTCAGAGGCTGATTATATATACACATATGTGCCTCCACCTGAGGAGGGTTCCACTGCTGCCAGGGAAGTCAAGCAGCTGCAGATCTTCCGGCCTGCGAGGACCTGCCCTAGCTCACATCACAGTCTTCTCTGTTATAATTAGAAGGGACCAAAGCGATTGCCCAGTATATTTTATTCTGTATTAAGAATCCCAGGACCAAGGAAGAGGAAGGGAGTCCCAGGAATTTTTGCCACCGACAGCACCATTAGCTGGGTAGGGTCAAGTTTTACCCTTATTTAAAGGAAATATTGCAAGCAATGGATAGAATGGCTCCCAAGAAATCCATAGCCTAATCCCTGGATCTACAAATCTGATACATCATAGAGCAAAAGAAGCTCTGTGTATATAATTAAGGCTATGAACTTAAAAATGGGGAGATTATTCTGGATTATGCAGGCAGGCCTAATGTAATCACATCAGACCTAAATGCAGAGAACATCTTTGACTAGAGGCAGAGGGGGTACAGCAGCAGAAGGCACGAGGAGGAGCTGACAGGCTGTGCTGGCTCTGAGATGTTGGGGCCCCTACATAAAGACAAGGGAGAGGCCTCCAGGAGCAAAGAAAGCTCCGGGCAGCTCCAGACTTACAGTCCTCAAAGAAATAGGACCATCATCTTAAAACTGCAAGGCACTGGGTTCTGCCTGGAAGGGGAGCTCATCCCTGGATCCTTGAAGAAGATCACAGTGCTTGTCAACATCTTGAGCACCACGACGTACTCAGCAGAGAATCCAGCCAAGCCCACCCAGACTTCTGCCTACACAGCTGTGAGATCAGTGCTATCTTAAGCCACTAGATGTGTATTCAATTCATTATAGCAGAAAACAAAAACAGATTAAACAGAGCGCTTCTTCTACACTTGAGTGTAAAGACTAAAATTCATAATAGCCATTCTATCACTCTCCTACTAGCATCTGGGATGGAATTAGAAGCCCTAGAAGGTTTAATATAGGATATAATGCTTTGTGAATCACCTTATATGTTGATTCGGGGATAAGAACCTAGAATCTGGGGCCTGGCACTTTAACCTAGCAGCTAAAGTTCTTGCCTTGTACGCGCCGGGATCCTGTAAGAGTGCCGGTTTATGTCCTGGTTATCCCACTTCCCATCCAACTCCCTGCTTGTGCCTTGGAAAAGCAGTAGAGTATGGCTCAAAGCCTTGGGACCCTGCACCTGCGTGGGAGACCGAGAAGCTCCTGGGCTTCGGATCAGCTCAGCTCCAGCTGTTGTGGCTACTTTGGGAATGACCCAGTGGATGAAAGATCGTTCTCTTTCCTTTTCTCTGTAAATCTGACTTTCCAATTAAAAAATAAAAAAAAAAAATTTTAAAAAGGCACCTGCCAAGTAAGTGTTAAAAAAAAAAATAAAAGAGAAAGAAAGAAAGAAACCTAGAATCCAGCTCTCATGATATATACTACCCAAGTTGAGAGACTCTGGTCTTATTTTTGTATCAGCATAAAGACCCTAAATAAATCAGTCTCTCCTGAATCCATTTTCATGCCTGCATTATGCATGAGTCAGCCTAGATTTCTGAACTCGTTTTAGCTCCACAAACTGAAACTGAGAGGTGGACCTTGTGACCTGGAATCCACAATGTATAGTCACTCCTTTGGTCACCACTCTGATTTAGCAGACAGCTCACCCTGAGGGTACACTCTGAATTTATCTAGGACTGTGGGACCCAGCAATGGAAGCTTTGGCATCCAGAATCAGCAGTTCAGGTGTCCAAAGGATGGATAAAGCAGAAGTTGGATTTCATTTTGCACTAACATGTGTTCTTCTTCAACAAATTATACTATTAGGTAATCAGATATCACTGAAAATATGATGGGGCATGGGTATTTGGCATGGCAGTTAAGATGGTACTTGGGATACGCATATCTTATATTGAATTCTTGGGTTCAAGCCCCAGCTCCACTCTTACTTCCAGTTTCCTGCTAATGCACATCCCCAGAGACAGTCGGTTCAAATGAAGTAGATCCCTGCCACCCACGTGCGAGTCCTCGGCTGTGCTTCCAGCTCCCAGCTGTTCTGGGCAGTGGAGAATGAACCAGATGACTGTTGTTCTTTGTATGTCTCTTTCTTAAATGACAAATGCAAAATTAGAAAAAGAAAAATACCACTGGGTGTGTATTCATCTGGTTTATGAAATCACTATGTATTTTAGTGCTATTCATTTGCACATATTTTGGAAATTAATATGTTACTGTCATCATTTCTTATTTAGATCCTCTCTGCATATTGGCAATAATTGACCCGAATCACCTACATCAGCTATTTTCAACTTGCCCTCTTCAGAGCCACACGTGACAAATGTATCCACAGGGTACTTCAAAGTTTGTGAAAAATATATACCATTTTTAACTTCTCAAAATACCCCACTATGTGTGCCATACTCCAGATAACAGGAATCTTGGAAAAATTCATGAAAAATGTACACTATATTTTAATTCCATTCCCCACAAACTTTGTGAAGTACCTTTCTAACTCCAAAATTATTTGTAACTCTAGAAGCTTGATTTCAAGTCTTCAAAATTTTATTTATTTGAAAGGCAGAACGAGATAGAGAAAGAAATCTTCCACCTGCTAGTCTAGCCCTCAAATGAAAGCAATGACTGGAGCTAGGAGAGGAGCCAGCATCTTGGAACTCACTCCAGATCTCCCTGGCCTGGCAAGCAGCCAGCTATTTGAGCATCATTTTCTACATTATCAGGAGTATAGTAGCAAGTTGAAATTGAGAGTGGAGCAGGGTCTCAAACCTCAGAACATCAACATGAGATGCAGGCATGGCCAGCAGCACCATAACCAGTGAATCTAGCATTCCATTTATTAGCAAGCAAATATTTGGCAATAGATATTCTCTGTCTGGGACTAATAATGTATTTTGAAAAATTGGCTGGTAAGCACCGCCATGCTATATCAAATTGTACACCTAAAACTGGAATTCTTGAAGGCTAGTGTGCTTGCAGCAGAGAATCTGGAAACAATGGTAAGAGGCAAGTGCCCAGTTACTCTCTCCCCAGGCAATTCTGGAGTGACATACACCAGCTCTCTGAGTCTACTAACAAGCATTAAGCATTCTGTATTTTTTTAAATATTCATTTATTTATTTTAAAGATTTATTTATTTTTATTGCAAAGTCAGATATACAGAGAGGAAGAGAAACAGAGAGGAAGATCTTCCATCCGATGATTCACTCCCCAAGTGACCGCAACAGCCAGTGCTGCACCAATCCGAAGCCAGGAGTCAGGAACCTCCTCCAGGTCTCCCACGTGGGTGCAGGGTCCCAGGGCCTGGGCTGTCCTCAACTGCCTCTCCAAGCCACAAGCAGGGAGCTGGATGGGAAGCGGGGCTGCCAGGATCAGAACCGGCACCCATATGGGATCCCGGGCGCATTCAAGGCGAGGACATTAGCCGCTAGGCCACCACACCAGGCCCAGATTTATTTTTATTACAAAGTCAGATGTACAGAGAGGAGGAGAGACAGAGAGAAAGATCTTCTGTCCAATGATTCACTCCCCAAGTGACCGCAATGGCTGGTACTGCGCCAATCCAAACCCAGGAGCCAGGAGCTCTTCTGGGTCTCCCACGCGGGTACTCTACTTTCTCTCTGTGTTCTAAGGTCTCCTATGTAGCTAGCTGAATATATAATCTCCTTTAACTTTTTTTATTAAACATTTGTGTGTGTGTGTGTTTGAAATGCAGTTACAGAGAAGGCGACATACACATACATACACACAGAGTGAAGGAGAGAGCAAAAGAGAGAGAGAGAGTGCCATCTTACTCCTCCAATGGCTGCAGTGCAAGAGCTGGGCCAGACTGAAGCCTGAAGAGTGGACCTTCATCTGCATTCCTACGTGGCAGCAAGGGTCCACAGAGCTGGGTCATTTTTCACCACTTTCCTAGTCACATTAGCGGATCAGAAGTGAAGCAGCTGGGTACATTGTCCCTTTTTAGACTGCAGAGGTTTTGAGTCCAAAGCCCAAGCAGGCTTCCAGGCCGCCCTGTACCCTGGCCCCGCCTGTCCACGCAGTCCTGAGTGCACGGCAGGCGTGTGGCACCTGCCTGGCCAGTCTGCACTTCGAGCAGAGCTGCTGTTTCTCTTGTGCAGCCACATTCACAGGTCACACTGGAGGTAAGAATGATGAGTGGTACGATCTTAGGACTCACAATTCATCTACAACCCCCAATTTTCTTCTTTAATGATTTAATTAGGTTGAAAAACAGCAGAGTGGATTTTGTTTGAATATATGATCAAAAGGGCTATTATAAGCCTAGTTGGCCTGCTAATTTGAATTCAAATCGTAAGCAACTTTTCAAAACGTCCTGAAAGAATCTTTTACATTCAGATCCTAACTTGCCAAGGTTTGGGTAAGGCAGTCTGATAGTTACTATCCAAGGTCTGGGGCAGACTTCTGGTCCAGAGGTGAAGATGCCTGCATCCCATGTTTGAGCACTTGGGATAGTACCCAGTTCTACTCCTAATATCATTTTCCTGTTAATGGAGACCCTAAGAGGCAGTGGTAATGGATGCTGCCACTTACACTGAGCATCCAGGTTGAATTCCTGGCTCTGAGATTCATCCTGGCCCAGATCTGGTTGCTATGGGCATTTGGGAAATAAACCAGCATATGGGAGATCTCTTACTTTCTCTCTCACAAGCTGTTGCTCTAAAATTCCCTAGGGAGGAGTCCTGTAGTGCTGGGTCTCCTGTGCAGAATTCTGGGGATTAAGAGCCAGATGGATAGGACGAGACTGGTCTTCTCAAAACATTCATCCTGCAGCTCCCTGCCTGTGGCCTGGGAAAACAGTTGAGGATGGCTGAAAGCCTTGGGACCCTGCACCCATGTGGGAGACCATGAAGAAGCTTCTGGCTCCTGGCTTCCAATCAGCTCAACTCAGCTCCAGCTGTTGCAGCCACTTGGGGAGTAAACCAATGGATGTAAGATCTTTCTCTCTGTCTCTTCTCTGTAAATCTACCTTTCCAATAAAAGCAAATAAATCTTTTTTTTAAAAAAATAAAAATTCATCCTTAACCAGAGGTGAACAGCTACGATGTTGGGAAATGATACTAGGCAAGACATTTTGGCAGATTACATTTATATAAAAATAAAAAAATATCAGGGGGACTTCTAAATATAAATGTCAGAGGGATTACCGATCCCCAGGAAAGAGTTTATGGATGCACCCTCAACTCTAGTTTGCTACTGCTCCGGGGCCAGCCTAACTACATTTATAAACTTTAAGTATAATTTTGACTTATTTCAACCAAATTCACTCTTACCATACATTTTCCTCTTCAATGCGCTCCATTAAGCAAACACAAAACAAGACAGACACAGGCCCCAAACTGGTGCCAGTAGAGTGTTGTCAGTCTTAAGTCTTCCAGTTCTGTATTTACAAATGCACACAGCCCGCTCACCGCATGCCAAGCCTGGAGCTGAGCACTAGACATCCGGAGACAGAAGGAAGTGCCACCCCTCTCACAAGCAGCTTCCTTCAGGTGACTGTCACAGAATAAAGCATTACTCTTTCCAGGGAAATGCAGATTTCAGCAGGGATCAAAGACTGAAGTTACATGACTGAGGTTCAATATCACAGGGGTACAATGACTCTTCAAAATATCCTGTAATGAAACCCTCACTTAGCAAAGAACTTCACGAATTTGAGATTCCTGTCCCTTTTCTTTCTCTTTATATCTTGGACTTGGCAATTTCTCTTAGTTTATTCACATCTTGTAAGAACAAGATCAGTAAATTACCTGCAAAGGGAAATCTAGTCTTTTAGTATAAGGTATGGCAATATTATTTTAAATTAACAAATCCAGTTGTGTAAAATACAGTTTGTGTAAAAAAAAATTTTTTTTAGATTTTTATTTATTTATTTTGAGAACCAGGTAAGATATTTTAAAAGATAATACATTTAGGCTGCTCTTCATACTGGGTTCTGAGAACAGAAGAGTATTTCTAGGTTGCATTAAAAAAAAAATCCAACCATGATGTAATTTTAGATTTCCTTTAGACATCATTTGGTCACCATAGAAACCTACTGTTTTACTACCAGATATCTATACAGCAGAAGGAAAAAGAACAAGCAATTACTTACTGGGTTATTTGGGGGTACAGAACATAATGACTGGGCCAATTTAAGATTAATACAGATTTCACTGAGGTTCCGATTTAGCCAGGCAAGCTGATTAAATCTTCTAGTCAGTTGGACAGAATTTGTAGCCAAAATGATTGTTGACATCATTTGGAGTAACAGAAGCAGGTGAGCAGCACAGCTCTGGGGTTACCAGCACTGGCTTTGGGTCAAGTTTCTTGGTTCAAATTCTGGTTCTACTATTTGCTAGCTGTTTAAAGTTTCCTAACTTCTCTGGGCCTCAGTTTCTTCATTTCTAAAGAATGAGTAATGATAATCCCTTCAAAGTGTGGTGTTAAGGATTAAGTGTCTAATTATTTGTGCTTAGAACGGTGACTCATAAATAGCAGAATTTTTAAGTATTTGTTAAAGAAAGAGAAAACAAAAATTTAATTTGTGAACTTGTCTTTGTGCTGGGTAGAGATAGCGAGAGATGCCAACATTTAGGTGCACGACAGGCTAGTCTAGGCTATAACTTCAGAACATTCCTTTGAGAACTTCCCAGCAGTAATGCTCTAAAGATGTTGAAACCTACGGCAGTCTGCTGTCTTAAACCAGAACAGTGGACAATCACAAGTGTTCCTGGTACCATCAAAGGAACAACCCGCTGTCCACTCAAGCTCCCTAAGCCACTGCCAATGACCTCTGAGAACGTGGGCATAGAAGAAGCAGCTGAAAAGGAATGAAACTGGATTTTATGACAGTGACAATGAAATCTAGTTGGTTTCAGTAATGTCATTCCTCCCTTTGCAGGATTCAGAGGGAAAAAAAGCCTTTTCATCAATGGTGTTTTATCCTCTTCTCATTATATACGGTTTCCATCTAATTTCTCTTCAGCAGGCACTTACTCTGGCCAATTATTTATTTTACAGATCTACCTAGATATCTTTTCTTTTGAAACAGATCCAAAGCACCTACCAAGCATTTAAGCCAGGGCAAAAATCTCCAAACTGCCTGGGGAAGGGAAAGAAGGTATTCTGTCATCTGAGCCAATATTCAGCGGCAGTACCCGGGGATCTCCATCACATACCTTCATCCAGACTTGATCTCACGAACAGCCTTCTTGGGTCTTCTCGATGAGCCACAGTCCTTGCATAGGAGTTTGGAGAATGCCATAAACCGCCACGAAAGCTTGGAAACATATTCACAGCTGCTTTCTGCCTTCCCCTTGGCTCACAACCGGCTTCCTGGTAGGGAGACAAGATGACGCTGTACAGGGTTGACTGCTAAAGCATCTTCCCGCCCCCAGCCCCATGCTGGGTGCCCCTCCCTTCTCCTCTTCAAGGCTTTGGAATGTGTCACATGGGAAATGGATCATGTGGCTCAAGGGGAGAATGTGGCCATGTTCTCTCTCTCCCTTCCCCCACTTTCCCTTTCAGGAGCAAAGCTGCAGAAATCTCTGACCTGATTGGCTCTGACCAAAAATCTCCATATGAAAAGGGGAAGATTCAAGGCTCCAACCTCCAGCCTCCTCCACTTTCTCCCTGCCCACCCCCCACTTCAATCTGAAGATTTTATCCTGAGCTCTTAGAGTGGCTCGGTAAGGAAGGAAAATGAGAAAAACCTTTAGAGAAAAATCTTCTGTCTAAGCCTTCTCTTGCTTTCTCACCACCGACATCCTGACACAGCATGGTGTTGCCCAGCCTTGCTGCAGAGCCCCCTCAGTGCATCTGGGACAATCGCATGTTCAGCACCACGGACAGCATTGCACCCCCAGCAAGGTTCCTTAGAGCCATTTGTCTATTTCACTCTCGGGTAAATAAAGTATCTTAAAGATATCTTCCTAAAGCATTGTGTGCAATTAGAAATAACACCATATTCTTAAGGCTTAAATTTTCTGTACTATAAGCCGTTATCTTATAAATATAGACACAGGGCTCTGCGCGGTAGCCTAGTGGCTAAAGTCCTTACCTAGCACGCGCCAGGATCCCATTTGGGTGCCAGTTCTAATCCTGGTGGCCCCACTTCCCATCCAGCTCCCTGCTTGTAGCCTGGGAAAGCAGTGGACGGTCCAAGGCCTTGGGACCCTGCACCCACGTGGGAGACTTGGAAGAGGCTCCCAGCTCCTGGCTTCAGATTGGTGCAGCACTGGCTATTGCAGCCGCTTAGGGAATGAATCAATGGATGGAAGTTCTTCCTCTCTGTATATCTGACTCTCCAATAAAAATAAATAAATAAATAAATAAATATAGAAACATGATAAAATTTTTATTTTTATTCATCCAAAGTCTCTCTTGTATCTATCTCACTGTCTCCACCTAACCACCCATCTCAAAGCTTAAATAAACTCTACGTTTTGGGAGTGGTGGGACAAGGTTTTCATAACAGTTTACTATATGCTCATTTCTATATTTGTAGGAAAAAAAAAACCACAGAAATGCACAGGAATTCTTGGGAGAACAAATCCAGAGGTTATCAGTTCCAATACCAGGCCTCAGGCAGGGTTGAGAGAGGCGAGGCTGGCCCTGGGAGGAGCTGTTTAGCACGGGTCTGTATCCTGCCTGCTGACGTTCTGGTTGCCATGGTGCTGGGTAACCGCTGAAGGGGATGATTTCTTTCAAAACCGGTCGCCATGGGACCCTGCTGACTAAAGAAAGGCAGGGGGATAAGGTCTGAACTGCTGAGAGCCGCTGAGAATCAGCATTTCTCCGAGGTGAATTCACCTAATAGACTTTTCTTTTTTCCCAGAATTATGGCTGATCTTAAATGCTGAAATGGTTCTAGGAATCAGGCTAGACCAGTGACTCCCTCTCCTTCCACCATCAGGTCAACCACTCCAAGGATCCTGTAACGAGTTCACAGCCGGACAGGGAGAACAAGAGAACGCTACCTCTCCTGGGGGTAGGACTTCTGACTTTTGGGAAGCCCTTAACTGGAAAATGCATTACAGCCTTAGGGTGAACACAAGCAACAGTTTGTGAACACATTTTACAATTGTATGGGAGAAAAGATCAAAATTTTTGAATTTAAATTGCTAAATACATACTTGGATGGCATTTGGATTACTCCAAATCAGGAATTTAAACTTAGCTACTTGTCTAATAAGACTAACATGTAATTATTTCTTAGAATCCTAAGCAAGGCTATTCTTTTATTTAAAAAGATCTCTTTGAAAGGCTGAGCTAAAGAGAGAGAAAGAGAGAGAAAGACAGATTTTGTATTCACTCGTTCATTCCCCAAACGGCTGCAACGGCTGGGGCTAAGCCAGGCTGAATCCAGGAGCTTGAACCTCCGTCTGGATTTTTCACAGTGGTAGCAGGGCCCAAGTACTTGGGCCATCTTCTGCTGCTTTCTCAGGTACACTAGCAGGGAGCTGGATTAGAAGTAGAGCAGTCCACATGGGATGCCGGTATCACAGAACATGGCCTAGCCCACCTGATAATGCCAGCTTCAAGGCAATTCTGAATAAATACTTTTTGGAGGAAAAATACTGACTTTCAATGTGCAGAAACACATTATTTGTAAAAGAAGAGGTAGCACAAGGATGTAGAAGTGTAATTTCCAAAACTAAAGTTCCTTTCTGGCTTAACGGCCACAGCTTTGACTTCTTCCATTTCTTATTAGTACTGTAGGAGAAGAGTCAGATTCATTCCATTTTTCCATATGAGAAAAAGAGAAATTCAATTCTTAATTCTAACATTTGCACCTGCAGCAAATCCATTGATCAAGAAAGCTGAACAGGTGTTTGAAGAAACTCTTAGAAAATCATCAGGTAAAGACTTGGCTTTGATTTCTCATCTAAGTCAATATTACTGCTACTGCTACTACCATTAGTACTACTAACAAGAACAAGTGATATTTAATTCATACCAAGTATGTACATACATGATATTGAACCTTACGCAAATAGCTCTAAAAACACAGGCAGATGACATCACTGGGTCTCAGCTTTAGCCCCAGCGGTCCTTGCCTATCCTTAAGGACCAACGCAGGGCTGACTGGCAAAGCAGGTTAATCTGCCTGCAATCCCATATGGGTGCCAGTTCAAGTGTTGGCGTCTCCATTTCAATCCAGTTCCCTGCTTACGGCCTGGGGAAGCAAAGGAGGATGGCCCAAGTCCTTGGGCCCGTGAGCTCACGTGGGAGACTGGAAGCTCCTGCTTTGGATGTGCTCAGCTCCAGTCACTGAGGACACCTGGGAAATAAAACAGAGGATGGAAGTGCTCTCTTAGTTTCTACTCTTCGCAAAATCCGCTTTTCAAACAAAAATAAATAAATATTCAAAATAAATAAATAAAAGGAATTCAATGAATTGAAAGAGTGATACAACTGGCACCCTGGGCTTGCTGAACTCTACCTGGCCAACACAAAATTTCCTAAAGAGCACAGCATCACTGATCCATCAAGAGAACATCACAAGCAGCAATGACCAACCTGGAACTTGAACACAAACTGAACGTCCACCTCTCAGTTCCAACTTCGATGAGCAAGAACCAATCCTCTAAATGCTTCTGGGAGCCCAGGAATTAAGCAACAGCTGCCAAGCTTGTTGCTCTGCACTTTGCAAATATCTACTTTCTACCATCACCTCAGCGTCACTGATTGGCTTTCACTGTGACACACAAGTGGACCCAGGTTTGTGGATTCCATAGCAACACTTCAAACTGGCTTTGGATAAACTGTTCTGCTACAGGGCTATTTAATCCGAGTTTCAACCCGATGAGACAAGTGTTGGTATTGCCATTTCTGTTAGACTAAGGAAACTAAGGCTCTATATTTTCTATGGCTGTGTGGACCAACTGCAAGTCCACAAAAGCATGGTTAAAAACAGAGCAATTGCCCCAAACCTTTCTGATTCTCCTGGAGCACAGATACTGAATTAACAGTCAGTGGGGCTGGCATAGTAAAAGCCATGTGATACCTAAAAGAACTGAACAAACATATACATATATATATATATATAGAGAGAGAGAGAGAGAGAGAGATTTACTTGTTTGTTTGAAAGGCAGAGTTGGTGGGGTGCCGAGATGGATTCTCCATTCGCTGGCTTATTCCTCGAATGACTATAATGGCTGCTGCTAGGCAGTCCAAAGCCAGGAATCAGGAGCTTGTTCTGGACCTCCCACTTTCGTGCAGACCTCATGTATATGAGTTATCCTCCACTGCCTTCCCAGGCAAACTAGCAAGGCCCTGGATTGGGAGTGGAGCAGCAGGAACTCAAACCAGTACCCATATGGGATGCTGGTGCCACATGCTATGCGCGTGGCACCTTTACCCACTATACTTTAGCACTGGCCGCCCAAAAGAACAGAACTATATTCTTTCCATGAGTTAAATAAGTGTCCTGGTTATCTGTGTGTCCCTGATGGAGAAGGCATGTGGCTTTAATAGGACAAGAACATTAAGGGAACACCATTAGACACATTACATTAAGAGAGTTGTCTAAGAGAAAAAAGAAAAGAAAGCCACATAAGCGGAAATGGATAGATCAGATGGAGCCAGAGGATCCTCAGGGAACCTGAGAGCAAAAACTGGCAACCTATTTGGCTGCCCCAAGTGACAATCTTGGGTCTGAAGTTTACCAGGTCCTTATAAACCCAAGGGTTCTACCAAGATGACCCAGTCTCTAAATGTTCTTGTTATAAATTCTTAGAAAAGAGGAGGCATTTATCCTAAACGTTAAAGTTGCTGGGCCCAGCCCTATGGCTCAATGGCTAAATCCTCACCTAGCAAGTACTAGTTCGTGTCCTGGCTGCTCCACCTCCCATCCAGCTCCCTGGTTGTGGCCTGGGAAAGCAGTCAAGGATGGCCTAAAGCTTTGGGATCCTGCACCTGCATGGAAGGCCTAGATAGGAGGATCCTGGATCCTGGCTTTGCATCAGCTCAGCTCCAGCCGTTGCAGCCACTTGAAGAGTAAACCAATGAATGGAAGATCTCTCACTCCTCTCCATAAATCTGATCTGCCTTTCTAATAAAAATAAATCAATCTTGGGCCCGGCGGCGTGGCCTAGCGGCTAAAGTCCTCGCCTTGAAAGCCCCGGGATCCCATATGGGCGCCGGTTCTAGTCCCGGCAGCTCCACTTCCCATCCAGCTCCCTGCTTGTGGCCTGGGAAAGCAGTTGAGGACGGCCCAATACATTGGGACACTGCACCCGCGTGGGAGACCCGGAAGAGGTTCCAGGTTCCCGGCATCGGATCGGCGCGCATCGGCCCGTTGCGGCTCACTTGGGGAGTGAATCATCGGACGGAAGATCTTCCTCTCTGTCTCTCCTCTGTATATATCTGGCTGTAATAAAATGAATAAATCTTAAAAAAAAAAAAAAATCAATCTTAAAAAAAAAAATTAAAGTTTCTGGTTAAGGCACCTGCATCCCAACATCAGTTTACCTGGATTCAATTCCTGGACCCTATTTCTGACTTCAGCTTCCTGCTAATGCAGATTCTGGGAGGCAGTGGTGATGCTCAAGTAACTGGGTTCCTGACACTGACTCGGGATACCTTGACTGAGTTCCCAGCCCTCAGTTTCACACCCACCTCCCACTGCTGCAGGTGTTTGGAGAGTGGACCAGCAGTTTGGAGTTCGCTCTTTCTTATGCAAATATTTCATAACTAACTAAATTCTTTGGAGGCACAGTCTGTCCAGCTGGGCCTAAGTCAGATTCAGAGCCAGGACCAGCCAGCAGCAGGCACTGGGACACAGACAAGTCCTACATAACCTCTCAGAACTCTCTAAAAAGGCATTCTGCTCTCTTCCTTCTCCCAGTTTGTGCCTGCTGTAGAGACAGGGAAGCTCGGATTTGGGATGTGGTTACTTTTCCCTTTCCCTGACCTATTTGTAAACCTCTTTGCCTATTCCTGTTTCTGACCTCTTCAGGGTTACAGAGTAGCATAACAACACATCATTGCTGGCGGTATCCTGAGCTGCCATCACTTTGTTTATACTTCCACTGGGTCCTGTGCACCCCGGCATAAGCTGGGATTGGTGGCAGGCTGAGCATTGCCGGGCTGCAGCAACCACCAGCAAAAGCCAAGGTGAGGTGAGACATGCTAGACTAGGCTGCAACACACACCAGCATGCACAAAACCTAGGACTGGAGATGAATTTGGAAGAGGAACTTCAGGAACTTCCCTGCTAGGATCTGTTCCCACTAGTGAGCATGAGAGCCAAGACAGGAGATGGACCAGGCTGGGCCGTTCTGCATGTAAGTTGGTTAGGGGACAATGCCAAGTTGGGCTAGGTCACCACATCCATTGGCACATGCAAGAGCTAGAGTAAGTGCAGGTCAGATAGGCTTTGCTCCAGCATCCGCTGGCAAATGCCAGAACTGGGTGCAAATCATGTCAAGCTGGACAACAGTATATCACAGCAAGCAAAGGATCTGGGGCTAGGAGTGGGCTTTGTAGACGAACTGTGGCCACTCCTCTGCTAGGCTGCAGCTCCCACTGGTGAACATGAGAACCAGGCCTTAGGCAAGGCTGGATAAGGCAACAGCACCTGTTGGCATACGTGTGAACTGGGTCTGCAGGTGGGTTGAGCTAAGCTAAGTCACAGCACTCATGGGTATGTATGAGGACTAGATGGGAAGTGGGACAAGCTGGACTAGATGCTGCACATGCCATCACGTACAGGAACCGTGGCTGAGGACGAGTCTGGTGGAAGTTATTGGGCGTTGCCCCAACTAGGCTGCAGTTCCTAATGGAATGAGTAAGGGCTAGATTTGTGACAGACTGGACTGAGGTAGTCTGCAGTATTCTTGTTTTGCATGGGAGATGGAGCTGGGGTTGAAACTGACCAAGCATGTGCCCAGCACAGTAGCCTAGTGACTTAAGTCCTCACCTTGCATGTTCCAGGATCCCATATGGGTGCTGGTTCGTATCCCAGCTGCTCCACATCTCTTCCAGCTCTCTGCTTGTGATCCGGGAAAGCAGCTGAGGATGGCCCAAATCCTTGGGATTCTGCACCCGCATGAGAGACTCTGAAGAAGCTCCTGGTTCCTGGTTTCAGATCAGCTCAACTCCGCTGTAGCTATTTGGAGAGTGAACCAGCAGACAGAAGATCTTTCTCTCAGTCTCTTCTCTCTGTAAATCTGACTTTCCAATAAAAATAATAAATACATCTTAAAAGAAAGAAAGGAAGAAAGGAAGGAAGGGAGGGAGGGAGGGAGAGAGGGAAGGAGGAAGGGAGAAAGAAAGGAAAACTAACTGACCAGGCTACTGCACTCACCAGTATGTGCATGGGCTGATGCTGGTGATGGACTGAACTGGACACTGAACTGGCCTGTGCACACAGAGTCAGGTATGGGCTCACCCAGGTGGGGTTTCTTAGGGAACACCCCAACCAGACTGCTGGACTCAAACTCTGGCCACAGGAAGAATCACAGGAAATGTGATCCAACCTTGAACTGTACGTACTGGGACTGAGCCTCCTCAGCTGCTGATGCCTGTGTAGTGGACAGCATTTCCAGATGCACACAGGGGACATGACAACCAGATCATCTAGGCCAGCAGAGGAATTCGAGTGCTGCAACAGATGAAGGAAAACAGAACAAGTTGAACAACTCTTTGGGAAAGTTTTGGCAGCAAGTATATGGGTAAACGGATGCACTAAGGTGGACTGTGTCAACCAACAGACCTTAGAAAGGTTTTCTCGGGCCTGGCGCGATAGCCTAGTGGTTAAAGGCCTCGCCTTGAATGCATGGAATCCCATATGGTCACCGGTTCTAACCCTAGCAGCCCTGCTTCCCATCCAGCTCCCTGCCTGTGGCCTGGGAATGCAGTCAAGGACGGTCCAAAGCTTTGGGACTCTGCACCCACGTTGGAGACCTGAAAGAAGCTCCTGGCTCCTGGCTTCGGATTGACTCAGCTCCAGCCACTGTGGCTGATTGGGAGTGAACCATCAGATGGAACATCATCCTCTCTGTTTCTCCTCCTCTATGTATATCTGCCTTTCCAATAAAAATAAATAAATCTTAAAAAAAAAAATTTTTTCTCCACCCAGGAGCGATGAAATCAACAATGTATCAGAACCTCCAAAACCACTCAAATAACACCCCTGGAACATTCTTCCCCACATCAGGGTCTTTATAATTTCATCAAATTACCCTGGATGCTGATCCAGTTTGGCAGCAAAAGAGCAGTCCCCTAACCTTCCCCCAGTACTGTAGATACAGAAGAAAAAGGAAAAAAATGGAAACATTTGTCCCATCTTCCCATTTCTCGACCCGTCCCACCCTAATCGGTAGCCCATATGGGTGCACATTCTTAACTATGTAAACAACATTTAAACTAAAATTAAATTTTAAAAAAGGAACCACAGTTGTCTTACTAGAAAGCACCTTATTTCTTAGAAGCGTGTGTTTCTGACCCAGATATGATAACTCTCCTATTCTAAGGAATTGTTTAGTCACCAAAAGGCAATAATGATAGGATTTGACACCATTTTATCTGTCAGTACCAAAAAACCATGTATGTGGTCAAAGTAGCCACATCAACCCTGACAGGCTATGGGAAGAAGTACTGACCTGCTGGAGGAAAACACCCACACGCATACCCTTAAAAGGCATGTCTTGATGCCTTTCTCCAACCGATACAGCACAGCAGTGGCAAAAGTTCATCCCATTCCACTACCACCATCACACCTGCTGATGGTCCACGATTCACCAAATGGAAAATCGACAGACACCATCATCTGTGTGCTGTCTGTGCTATATCAAAGGAACAACCTGGGAGGTTGTCTGCCAACTCTAGCAAATTCTGTTTATTTCTGGCATCCAAATTAGTGATTTCACACTGATTTTTCTCAAACCAATGCGTTTACTTCACGTCACAGTGGCCTCCCTCCTGAGTAAAGCTTATGATGCCCTTTGTTCATGTCAAACTCCAGCCTTTATCCCTTTAAAACATTTTCAGGTACACAACTACCCATCTTAGCAGGGTTCAATGGAGAGCTTTAAAAAATATTGAGTTCTGGGTCCTAATTCCAGAGATTCTGATTTAATGGGTCTAGACTGAAGTTTGACCATTAGCATTTTTAAAGGCTGCCCAGGTGGTTCTAAGGTAGAGAATCTATCTTAAGGTTCTGTATACACAGATGGACCTCTGCTTCAGGAGCACCCACAATCCAGCTGCTAGGTGACAAGCATAAATGCAGTGGGAGGCTCAAGCAAAAAGCTGATTGCTCATGTTCTGTATACCAAATTCTACGCTGGCAACTCACATGCTCTTTTCAACATGTACATCACGTTGTCGTTAAAATAATCGTACAAAATAGACACTATTATATTTATGTAGAGTTGGGAAAGAGAGGTTCTCAGCAGTTACACAGAGTGACTAGCAAACCCAGAGCCAGACGCTGCGTCCCAGTTCCAGTTCTGCACACTTTCTATGGCCTCATTTTGAGCTGTCACGCCTCATACAGTTGGATGATGATCTCACCCCCTACAAGACACCCAAGTTTCAACCCAGAAATCCTATTCTATTGCATTCATGGATTTTCCCTAAAGCATTTTCTCTTGAATTCCACACATGTAGTCCATCTGACAGGATATACTCTAGGCTGCCAAAAAGATGTCAAGTTGTATAGGGAGAACTTGATAGGGTATCTGTCATGTCTGGCTCCTTGCCAAAGTACTTCTTTTCTATATACTAATACCTGGATCCTTCTCCGTCACTGCTAACATCAACCCTGCGCCTTTCCATATTTAGTTTTTATTACAAACACAACTATATTGCTTACCTATTGGCCATTCCTTTGCTGGGCTTACTAAAATTACATACCATCAGCATTCCTCTGCTTTATACTCCAGAGAGCATGCAAAGAATCAAATTATACTGACTAATTTGCAAAGGATTGCTGCCAGTGTCAAGATAGATTCTAACAGCTAATGAACTAGAAAGCTAGAGTCTAGAATTATGTACTTTAAAGAAAAGATTTAATTTAAAGGCAGAGTGACAGAAAAAGCAGAGAGGGAGCTTCCACCCCAACGCACTCTCTGATTCTCCATGCCCCTAACAGCTGGGACTGGGGACAGGCTGAAATCAAGTCAGGAACTCCATGCAAGTCTTCCAAGTGAGTAACAGAGACTCACATGAGTCATGTGATCCATCACCCCTGCTTCCCAGATGCATTAGCAGGAACACGAATTCCAAGTGGAAAGGCTGTGGAGCCCATGCAGTAGTATAACAAGTTAACCCTCTGCCTGTGGCACCAACAACCCCTATGGGTGCCGGTTCTAGTCCGGGCCGCTGCACTTCCCAATCCAGCTCCCTGCTTATAGCCTGCGAAAGCAGCAGAGGATGACCCAAAGCCTTGGGCCCCTGTATCCACCTGGGTGACCCGGAATAAGTTCCTGGATCCTAGCTTTGGATTGGCTCAGCTCTGGCCATTGCAGCCATTTTGGGGAGTGAACCAGCAGATGCAAGATCTCTCTCTCTCTCCCTATCCCCTCTCTCTGTAACTCTGTCAAGTACAAATAAGTAAATCTGTAAAAAGAAGAAGTGGAGAGGCCAGAACCTGAACCAATACTCCACGATGCCACAGAGGCATCCTAAGCAGTGGCTTTACCTGCTCCACGTCTCCCATCCATGGAAGTAGCTGTTTTTATAATGTGACAGGAATACATCTGAGTCTTAGTAGCTAAAATGTCATATCTTATTCCATGAAATCCACATTTCCCACTGGCTGAGGTACATTAGCAGTAGTAGAGGCCCGACAGAGTCCATTGCAAGGAGGACATTTCTGGTGCTAAATGGTACCTTAATGACGTTGCAGAGCAAAATCCAGTGCTTGCACAGGCGTCCTATGGGTCCTGGGAGAAAAAGATGTCAAGTTAGTCAGATTCCCTCAAGACTCATCTCAAATTCCTGACTTCTGCTGTTTTGTCTAGCCTTCCCCTGCCCACAGCAGCCTTTCCTTGGGACTATGGCTTTGGAATCTTCCTTGTTTTGCTCATTTCCCCAGTTCTACCTAGATACCATATACCATAGGCTAAATGTAACATTTCTTAAATACGCAAAGAACTATCAACAGTTCTCTCAGCTACCACAGTACCTCGACAAATTCATGCAAAACAGAACTAAAAGGAAAGCTTATTGTGCAAAACAAGGGGAAAAATTTTAAAGCCATGCATAATTTTTAATAGATATTTTCCACAAACTTCTTGGAGGGCCCACATACGCATGAATTTCAACTTTTTGCTACCACAATAAATTTATCTTTAAACTTCCATTTTCCGTTTTGGAAGTATTTTCATATACAAGGTCAACTTTGATTTACCTCAAATTTTCCTATCTTCTTCCCACTGTTAGTTACCTCAGGTCACATCTCCTTGTCTCCTGAAGAGAAAAAAAAAAATTCCTTGGCCCCTCTCATTTCTCTTTTTATGTCGCTCCCAGAGTGATTTCTCCAAACAACGAAAACCACATCACTGATTTTTAAACCGTGACTGGCTCTCCCACGGCTGTTCCTTTGCTCGGTTCGCTGAAGCCTCAGACTTCAGGTACGAAAGCGGAAAGAAAGGAAGACGCACCACACAGGCATGTGGAGATTCGACGGCAAAGGCTCGAAGAATGTGGGGTTATGTACTCGAATACATCGGATCAACGTAATGGACACTTCCTGAGGACCACACTTGGCCGCCTCTCAACACCCGGAGGAATATTTTGAAATTTTTGCGCGCTAAAGGCGCAGCGCATGCGCGGAAGTCCTTTGGGGGGTGGGGGCAGTCTCGTTTCTCAGCGGGCAGATCTCGCGGTGTTTGGGAAAGTACGAAGCCCAGAACTGTGTTCTGCGGTGTTGTCGTGCCCGCCCCATCGCCTTTTTTTTTTCCTTCCGGCCCCAGTGCTTTCTTGCTGCAGTCCAAAAAAGACAAATCCAGACTCCGTGGCAAGAATAAATTAGATTAATATAATTCTATGAAGGACTATCCTCCGGGAGGCACAGGAGTCCTCACCGCCAGTTCCTCAGAAACCAAAGAGAAAAGTAAAACTATTAAAGGAAAAAAAAAAAAGTGAATCGATTTGTCACGTCAGAATCCAGTGTTTTATTTTCGTGTTTTCACCACAGAGAACATCCCGTGGGCTACACACCAACCCGCCTCCACCCCCCGCGGCACTGCGCCTGCGCCGCGGTGTGTTTACGCCGTGGGGCGACTCGCCGGTCCGGCTTCCTGACGTGATTCTTAATGAAAATCATGTTTTCGTCTTGGAAGGCCATCCGGAGTTTAAAACAGAACAGGTTACGAACTTGAAGACAGTGAAAATCAGAACTTTAATGAAAGTTTGAGCACTCAGAAATCGCTGTCACGGAAAGCGAAGACAGCGCCGCGCTCCCTTCCAGGAGACGAGGCAGGCAGCCCGACGCGTGGTAAATATTTAGGGAGCTATTGAAAATACAGGCTGTGAGACGGCACCCATGCCAATAAGCCTAAACCAAAGGCCTCAACCAAATGAAGGCTGGCTCTTGAAGCTGCATAAGAAAAGCAGCCATGCAAATTTTGACATTGAAAAGAGAGGTGTCTAGCATTTCTAGCATTAGCTAGAAAAGCACAAAACATTAAGCAAATGTTAAAGATGGTGTGGGCTTCTCTTCAAAGTTTCAGATGGCCTAGAAGTCAATGGCGCATATAAAATGAGGTCTGATGAAACTTGGTGTTAGCTAGCCCTGGATCCACATGAAAATAAAAGTCAGGAAAACAGATTTTTAAGTTTTTATGAGGATTATAATGTTTTAATGCACTCAAGAAACAAACATAAGTAGCTGGCATTTTCAGCTAGACCTGCATCTTTCCAGTTGGATAAGAGCAGATATGTTAACTGATCGTTTTATTGAGCTGTATTTTTTTTAAGTTTTTTTTTTTTTCTTTTAGAGACATCTACTGGTCCACTCCCCAAGTGGTTGTGATGTTGGGGCACTAGGCTGTCTGTGATATGGTATCAGAGAAGACATCACCTCAAAATGCTAGCCTTGGATTTCCTTAATATATTCAATATGATAGTAAAATTTAGTAAGTCTTGTAGTTTGGACAGTCACATCTAACACAAAAGTGAGGAGTGACTAAAATCCTGCTCCGGGTCTAGAGGTACAATGCTTGGCTGGAAGGATCATAACAAATTAGCTGAACCAGTATTAATCGAGGCTTTCTTCATGGAGGAAAGGAGATGTGGATAAGGTAAAGGAATTTCTGAACCATCGTAATGATTAAGATTGACTCAGAATGATAGTGACTGTGTTGAGACAGCTAGTGTAAAACGAAACCTTTCAGTGTACCTGAGAAGAGGGGTCTAGTGAAAATTAAGACTGAGAATTGGATGAAGAGTTGATGAATGACTTTGCATCCTTTGGCACTCCTGCTGCGTTTAGACTGATAAGGTAAGACATCTTTACTGGGGCCCAGCACGATGGCTCAGTGACTAACTCCTCACCTTATAGGCACCAGGATTCCGTATGGGCACCGGTTCACGTCCCAGCTGCTCCACTTCCCATCCAGCTCCCTGCTTGTGGCCTGGGAAGGCAGTGGAGGACAGCCCAAAGCCTTGGGACCGTGCACCCACAAGGTGGACCAGAAAGAAGCTCCTGGCTCCTAGTTTCAGACTGCCTCAGCTCCAGCTGTTGCAGCCACTTAGGGAGTGAAGCAGTGGATGCAAGATCTATCTCTCCTTCTCTGTACAATCTGATCTGCTTTTCCAAAACAAATAAATACATCTTTAAAAAAAAAAGTCATCTTCACTGAAAAAAAATCTGATAATGAATAAAAGAAACAGACCAGTGCACTGATTGTCCTGTGACTTGAAAAATATACTTAGCAGTTTATTCAATCGGTAGTTAACAATTTTAACCATACCATTTCTTTTTTAAAATTACTTACTTTACCTTAATTTTTCCATGAATGGCAGAGAGACAGAGTTCCTCCATCCCCTGATTTATTCCCTAAAATCTTGCAGTAGCTGGGGCTGGGCCAGGCCAAAGGCAGGAATTTGGAAATCAATCTGGTCTTTCTCACGTTTGGCAGGAATCCAAGTGCTTGAACCATGATCTCCTGCTTCCTGATCTGCACATTAGCAGGAAATTGGGCTTCAAGGTGGCATTGATAGTCAAGTCCAGGTGCTTCGGCATGGGCTGTTGGCATTCTAAACCTGTGTTGCCTGTCCCAGAGGCTCATCCCAACAATAGCACTCCCTATGGTTTTTTTTTTTTTTTTTGAAAGGCAGATTTTACAGAGAGGGGAGATAGAAAGAGAAAGTCTTCCCTCCACTGGTTCACTTCCCTTCTGACAATGGCCAGAGCTGAACGGATCTGAAGCTGGGAGCCAGAAGCCTCTTCCAAGTCTCCTACATGGGTACATGGTCCCAAGGACTTGGGTCATCTTGTGCTGCTTTCCCAGACTGTTAGCAGGGACCTGGATTGCAAGTGGAGCAACCCAGACACGAACTCATGCCTATATGCCTGTATGCCTGTATGCCTGTATGGGATACCAGCACTTGCAGGCAAAGGATTAGCTTGTGGTGCCACCATGCTTGCCCACCAACTGTGCCATTTTTTTTTTTTTTTTTTTTTTTGGCCAGTGTTCTGGGCATATCCCTCGTAATTATCCTGACATCACAAATTAGTGGAAAAACTGTACTCACTGTAAAGTAGTGAATCTGGACTCTTGAGTTCTTTGACACCAAGACAATAAAAGTGTGGAACAACTTTGTTCCCCTCTAGTAAGTATCGGCGTATTCGGTACTCAGTCACTCACTGTAGTCAGAACGGAGGCCAAGTGAGGGCTGGAGGAGACAAAGAAGGGTGAACTTGGCTTGTGACTGTTGAGGCAATGTGCTCTCTGAGGGCATCTTTACTGATGCACTCTTCATTTGCTGGAGAACCCCACCCTTGTATTTGTATGGTTGGATTCTCCATTTTGTTTATGTCTAAGGGAAGGAACCTTACTGTTATGTTGTCTCCAATGTAGTGCAGAGTCTTTTAGTCACAAGGTGGCTGTCCTAGCCCTAAACATCACATTCTTCACGTTCTTTTTGAGATAAAAAACAAAAACAAAAACAAAAACAACAACAAAAAACCCTCTCCTGGAGACTTCTGTCTTCTTAAATAAAAAAAAGAAGAAGAAAAAAGAAAACTTCCCCATATGATTTAGCAGACTTCCTCTTTCATCTTATTACCCAATACTGTACCATATGACTTCTAGCTGTAAGAGTGACTAGACCATGTGGCACAGTAAGTTAAGCAGTTACATGGTTGCCAGCATCACACACGAGCACTGGTTCGAATCCCAGCTGCCCTGCTTTCAACCCAGCTCCCTGCTGAAGCACCTGAGACAGCACTAGTAAGTAGTTCAAGTAGTTGGTCACCTGCCACCCATGTGGGAGACTCAGAAGAAACTCGGGACTCCTGGCTTCAGCCTGCCCCAGTCCCAGCTGTTGTGACCATTTCAACAGTGAACTAACAGATGGAAGAGCTTGCCCCCTCCCTCTCAACCTTTCAAGTTAAAAAGTACAAGGATACTTCAAAAAGTTCATGGGAAATGAAATTAAAAGATAAATGTGCAAAAAAAAAAGTTTGAGCTCCAGGCAGTGGCATTTTTTAAATTAAATTTTGAAGACTTTTCATAAGTGTGGGGAAAACACTTAGGGCCTTTAGAGTGCTACTGTATCGTAGGACTTAAGGGAAATACAGGAGAAGGGACTTATGCCTTATTTGAGGACCATACAAATGGCCTTATCAGAGTGGACATCTGCCCTAATAGCATACCACATATCCAGTTAGATTACCTGGGTCAGTTTCCAGCCCTGGCTCCTGACTTCAGCTTCCTGCCACCCATATGGAAATTCTGAATTGAGTTCCCCTTCCTGGCTCCAGCCCTGGTGATCATGGGCCTTTGGGCAGTCAGTGTGGATGGGCACTCTCTGTCTCTCTGGGTGTCTTATCGCTGTCTCTTTTTATGTGTGTGTCTGTACATCTCTCAAATTGAAAACAAAAATTTCCCTCTATGAGGTTTGATGTTGTGGCATAGTAGGTTAAGCTCCCACTTGCAAAGCTGGCATCCTATATGAGTGCTGATTTTAGTCCTGGCTGCTCCAGATCAAGTTCCCTAGAATGAACCTGATTAAGTGGCAGAAGCTGGCCTGAGCACTTAGCACTCTGCCACCCATGGGGGAGACCCAGATGGAATTCTGGGCTCCTGTGTTCAGCCTGCACTAACCTTGGGTGGTCATTTGGGGAGTGAACTGTAGATGAAAGATATTCCTCTTCTCGGCCTCTGTAACTCTACCTTTCAAATACGTAAATAAGTAACATATTTTTAAAAGTTGCTATGTTAATAAAAAATGCTAAAAACAATTAAATCTCTGCTGGCATCAATAAGGCTGTGCTGCT
Organism: Ochotona princeps; assembly: GCF_030435755.1. Lineage (NCBI taxonomy): Eukaryota > Metazoa > Chordata > Mammalia > Lagomorpha > Ochotonidae > Ochotona > Ochotona princeps. The sequence goes on along the minus strand of NC_080858.1, from coordinate 17,628,742 downwards.
GAATATGATAGTAACCAATCAGGTGCAGCAACTGAGTACTTACATGTAGTAATGCAAACTGAGACATACAGTTAGCGAAAAATAGATAGCAGATTTCAAGAATTTAGGTTTTAAAAAGAATGTAGGAAAGTAGATGGTTTTTGGGCCTGACACAGTGGCCTAGCAGCTAAAGTCCTTGCCTTACATGCGCCAGGATCCCATATGGGCACTGGTTCTAATCCTGGCAGCTCCATTTCCCATCCAGCTCCCTGCTTGTGGCCTGGGAAAGCAGTTGAGGACGGCCCAAAGCTTTGGGACCCTGCACTTGCGTGGGAGACCCGGAAGAGGTTCCAGGTTCCCGGTTTTGGATCGGTATAGCATCGGCCGTTGCAGCTCACTTGGGGAGTGAATCATCGGACTGGGGATCTTCCTCTCTGTCTCTCCTCCTCTTTGTATATCTGACTTTGTAATAATATAAATAAATCTTTAAAAAAAAAGATTTGTTTATTTTTATTAGAAAGGTGGATATACAGAGAGGAGGAGAGACAGAGGAAGATCTTCTGTCCGATGATTCACTCCCCAAGTGGCTGCAATGGCTGGAGCTGAGCCAATCCGAAGCCAGGAGCCAGGAACTCTTCCGGGTCTCCCACACAGGTGCAGGGTCCCAAGGCTTTGGGTTGTCCTCAACTGCCTTCCCAGGCCACAAGCAGGGAGCTGGATGGGAAGTGGGGCTGCGGGGATAAGATCCAGCACCCATATGATCCTAGCGCATGCAAGGCGAGGCCTTTAACCACTACATTATTACGCCGGGCCCCCTAGTTTTACTTTAAAAAAAAAATTTAAAAAGCTGCATCCTGTGTCTCCTGTTTCTGATGGATGGTGCTGCTTGGGAACCGTCAATCCTGGAGCCTGGGCTTCTGGATTGAACAGCCGTGTGTATGTCCACAAGGATGTTTGTTCCAGTTCACAGCAGTTTCATCAAAGGTAAAAATTAGTTACAGTGGTATGTTTTCTTGATTCCTTCCCACCTCCCTCCGTGCTTCAAGCATCCACAGGAGAAACTAGTTTTACACCTTCGTTTGCACTGTGCAGCTCGATGATATGCAAAGCTTAGAGGTGTCTGAAGCCACTAACTAGCCTCTTGTTTTTTTTTTAAGATTTACTTATTTATTTGAAAGAGTTACAAAGAGAAAGACAGCTCTTCCATCTGTTGGTTCACTCCCCAAATGGATACATTGGCCAGGGCTGGGCTGGTCTGAGCTAGGAGTTTCATCTGTGTCTCCCATGTGGGTTGCAGGGGCCCAAACACTTGCTCATCTTTTGCTGCTTTTCCCAGGCCATTAGGGAGCTGGATCAGGAGTGGCGCAACTGGGATTTGAACCAGCAACATGAGACAGGATGCCAGCGTTGGCATTCCTCACCTTCCACTGCGCCAGTCTAGAAAGGTCTCTGTTTTCTCTAAAGGAAGGCATTCCTGCAGAATTTCTGCCGTTTCCCTATAAACTAGTTTTTCTATTTACTTGCAGGAAGGCTTGCCCATGGCTGCTTTAAAATGTTTGTGTGCAGGGAAAATTAAAGACCCAAAGTATTATATTGATGTTGTAATCATATTGACTTTATTTCCCCGTATACCCAAAGGCATATGAGCTAACAATGACTTTTTGTGGCATATAAAGCTTTTACTTTGAGAGACAGGTCTTAGAAAGCAAAAGGAAGATAAAATTCTAATCTTATATTTTCAAAGACTTGGTATATGGTTACCATGATCTTGTGTAGTATGAGTGAGCAGTAGCAAGGAAATTATATCATTCTTTTAGTAAGTAACATGTAATGTATCACTTCATTTCATTTATTCATTACTCCCTTCTACCAGCTAAAATCCATTGAGTGCCTAAGACCCATTTCAAAAAACACCTTTTCAGCAAAGTCTCCCTTATTCTCTCTAGAACCTTTTTAAGTACTTTGTGTACCATGTTTGGTCTTGTATTTATGCTACTAATTTTTATGTTTAGAGTAACACTCTTCTTTTTTCTTGTTATATTAGAATTGCTTTCTTTTTAAAAATTATTTATTTGTTTGAAAGGCAGAGTTACAGAAAGAGAGAGATATCTTTCATCTACTGATTCATTTCTCAAACACCTGCAACAGCCAGACTGGGACAGGCTGAAACCAGGAGCCAGGAACCCCATCTGAGCCTCCTGTGTGGGTGATCGGAACCCAAGAACTTGGCCCATGACCTGCTGCTACCGCACAGACACATGAGCAGAAGGTTCAATTGGAACAGAAGAAAAAGGGACAGACAGAGAGCTCCCATCTGCTGGTTCACTGCCTAAATGCATAAGCAGCCAGGGCTGGGTCAGGCCTTAGCCCTGAGCCGGGGACTCAGGTGGTGACCCAGCTGTTGGAGCTGTCACATGTTGCCTCTCAGGAAGTGCATTAGCAAGAAACTGGAAACGCAAACAGAACCAGGACTTGAACCCAAGGCATTTTGGTATGGGATACAAGCACCGTAACTGCTTAGCCAAAGCTCAGTCCTACTTTTATTTTCTATGAAGCCTTGAAATTGACCTTATAAATTATAGATCTACAGATTATATAATCTTATAGATATGTCATATCAAAGTATGTTAAATATTGTATGTGATATCAAAGTGAATATGTCACAGAGGCTGTGAATGGGTCTGTTTTTTCTGGGGGACCTTTCTGAAATTTTAGGTTTTGTGGGAAAGGATCAGGTTTAGATTGCTATCTTTGTAACTAATTCTGTGTGACCAAAAATGAGTTATCTTTTACCATTGGTTCTATTTCTTCACTTATGTTTGGTTATAATACCTACATGGAGTACAAAGAATTGTTAAAATATTCTATCATAAAATAATGTAAAATCAGGTTGTTTTGTGGTTAATGTATAAAATGATCAAAATATTTGATGCGTAGACACTATGCAAATATAGAGTTCAGTTCAATGTGATGGTGATTAAATCTTTTGTGTATGTATGTAAAAAAGTAATTAAAGTATGGTTCTGGCTTGACACCTTGTAGGGTTAGAACTGACGGTCTTGGCTTTGTCCTGTGCTCCTATGCTGTCTAAACAGCACAGCATGTTAGATCATTGATTTTCCTGCTTGCTTTTGTTTTAAGATTTATTTTTGTTATTTTTATTGGAAAGTCAGATATACAGAGAGGAAGAGAGACAGAGAAGATCTTCCGTCTGTTGATTCATTCCCCAAGTGGCCTCAAAGGCCGGAGCTGTGCAGATCCAAAGCCAGGATCCCATATGGGCACTGGTTCTAATCCTGGCAGCTCCACTTCCCATCCAGCTCCCTGCCTGTGGCCTGGGAAGGCAGTGGAGGATGGCCCAAAGCCTTAGGACCCTGCCCCCGCGTGGGAGACCTGGAAGAGGTTCCGGGTTCCCAGCTCCGGATCAGCACAGCACCAGCCAGCCGTTGCAGCCACCTGGGGAGTGAATCATCGGACTAGGGATCTTCCTCTCTGTCTCTCCTCCTCTTTGTATATCTGACTTTGTAATAAAAATAAATAAATCTTTAAAAGAAAAGTATAAACAAAACTGTAATACATTACTGTTTTAATGCACTATGAATTTTTAACAAAGTCTCATAATTTTGATTATTTGGTAAATAAGAGAGTCTTTTTGGTAAGAATATAACATTATTTCTATGGTGATTTGCTAAGCAAAATACTTGTTGAAATATAAGACTAAGAATTAAGGCTAATTCTGTGCTAATTTTCTTGGCACATTCTCCAAAAGTGGCCTTTTTTTTTCCCCCTCAAGGTATTGTTATGTATTTATGCAAAAGGCAGAGTGACAAAAAAGAGAAAGTAAAAGGGTTTCAGTCCATTGGGTCACACCCTAATGGTTGCAAAGCCAGGAGCCTGGAACTCCATCAGGTCGCCCACATGAATGCCAGGAGCCCAAAGAGCCTTCTTCTGCTTTCCCAGACACATTAGGAGGGAGTCGGGTCAGAAGCGGAGCCTCCAGGGAGTCGGACCAGCACACATATGGAATGCCAGCATTACAGACAGTGGCTAAACTTGCTGAGCTACAATGCTTGCCCCATAGGAGTTACTTTTAAACATGTTTAGGGTCATCTGTCAGCCTGGTAATTTCTTGTGAAAATTAAGGGAAGATATTGAAAGGCAGTGTACAATCAGACAATGAAATAGTGGTGAAGGCAATCAATATATAAACCATTTAAATATATATATATTTAATATATATTATATGAAAGGTAAACAGCCAGCCATTTCCTAGTCACTGGGTCATTCCCCTGATGCTTGCAACAGCTGGGGTTAGGCCAGGCTGAAGGCAGGAACTAGGGATTCAGTTGGAGTCTGCCATGTAGGTTGCTGAAACCCAAGTGCTTGAGTCGTCTCCTGCAGCCTTCCAGGAAACTGGAATTGGGAGTAGAACCAGGAGTTGATGCAGGCATTGTGGTATTGGATGTTGGCATCCCAAGTGAAGTGTTAACTGCTGCACCAAGCACCTCCCTGTATGGTACTTAAATATGCTTGGTCCTCAGTGGGTTGGACCTCATCCTTGACCCTTTTCTAGTCTGCTGTCAGACAGGTTTCCTGATACTAGAAGTCATCTTCCCCTGCTTAGACAACGTGTGGATGTGCATATTTAGTTCATGTGAATATATGCACGCAGCTATGTATGACTTTGTCTCTTTTTAGGTCATACCAGTCACACCTTCATGTCTTCCATGTCTTCTCTCCACCAAAACACCTTTATCAAAGCGATCTTGATGGCCAAGTGCAACGGTCAGTCCTGTGTTTCTCTTGCCTCTTTGAAGTACTTCCCATCAGCAGTCAAAACGATCAGTTAAACAGTCAGACTGAAACTCTGTCTGCTCAGAGAGGACTTACCTCAAATGGAGTAGAATCCCATGCTTACTGTGACATACAATGTTTTATGTAACCTGGGCCCCTATTTCCTCTCAGATTTCATCTCTTACCTCTCAACCCCAACTTGCTGTGTTTCCGGCTTACTGTTTCCCTTATTGTCCCCAAATCAGCCAGGCACATTCCTGCCTCAGAGCCTTCGGATCCGCAATTTCCTCTGCCTGTAGCATGGAAAATGACATGGTCCCTGCCCTCATTCCATTGCTACTCAAATGTCGCTTTATCACAGAGGGCCTCTCTTCATTCCCGTCCCCAAAACTCATTTGTTTTTCACCACTGAAGCAACATGACATCTTTTGCTTGTTTGTGTTTTGTCTGCCTTCCATACTTGAGTGCAAATTTCCACTCTGTGACACTAGAACTTTGGCTATCTTTGTCCTCTGCTGTGTCCCTAGAGAGCTTGGCGCCTGGGATGGACTCATTAAAAATTTAATGAACGAAGAAATGAAGAAGCACTTATGTAAGTGATTATTCAGAGTAGTCAGGAGCACAAAGTGAGTAGTTTTCAGCTTTCGTCTGGGTACGTGGAGTGAACTGAAGGCTGAGCTCTGAACCCAGAGTTTTCTTCTTAGTTTTTTCAACATGAACAGTATGTAGTTAAAGATGGTAGACGGGTAGCAGAACCATTCCCTTGTTCCAAGTTCCATATATTAATCACAGGAGTTGTCCATTTATGTTCCTTTCATGTTAGTGATCATAAATCCAAGTTTTCATATTTATTCCCTATTTCTATGATACTGGTAATACTGATAAACTTTCATTTGCTCACTACATTTTACTTGAAAATGAACATTTTTTTCTCTAAATAAAAGTGCCTCATCAATTTTTTCTTTAAATTTTGATTTTATTAGATTTATTTTTTAAGATTTCTTTATTTTTAAAATATTTATTTATTTTTATTGGAAATGCAGATTTACAGAGAAAAGGAGAGACAGAAATGTCTTCCATCCACTGGTTCACTCCCCAAGTGGCCACAACAGCCAGACCTGAGCCAATCTGAAGCCAGGAGCCAGAAGCTTCTCCTGGGTCTCCCATGTGGGTGTAGGGTCCCAAGGTCTTGGGCCATGCTCTACTGCTTTCTCAGGACACAAACAGGGAACTGGATGGGAAGTGGAGCAGCTGGGACATGAGCCAGTGGCCATACAGGATCCTGGCACTTGCAAGGAAAGGATTAATTTAGCCATTGCACCAGGTCCTAGATAATTTTAATACTCCCCTTGAATTCTGTTTTTTCCCAAAAGTGCCATTTTTTTTCTTGCCGGAACCAGAATCCCGTCTTTTCCAGAGCATTCTATTACTTACTTATTTGTTCCTTTGTTTATTTTTCTATTTGAAATGCAGAAGAGAGAGATTCTCCATTCCTTGGTGGACTCCGCAGACACCTGTACCAGTTAAAGGCTGGGGAATTCAGGAGCTGGGAAATCAATCTGGATCTTCCAGGTGAGTGATAGGGACCCAAGTACATGAGCCAAGACTGCTGTCTCCCAGGGCATGCATTATGTGAAATGAAAAGCGATGACAGGCACTTTGATATGGGTGTTTCAAACGATGAGCTAACGCCCACCGTTCCCCCTAGAACCTTCATCTGTGGATAGTGCATTGTAATTAAGTTAGTGACACCACAGTTATGTAATGTGCAAACTCAACGAGTTGTGGCATCTTCTGCGCTGGCTTCTGGAAGCTCAGCTTACAAGCACAGGGCCACACTCGTCCTTGTACCCTCTCCATTTTCTTGTATGGTGCTGGATCACTTCTTTATCTCTAGGTTTCACCAATTTCCCGGAGGTCTTAGGAAAATTACTGTGATAATGCTGGAGAAGATACTTTCAAATATTTAAAGTATTGTATTGATCAGGATTGTTTGGGTTCAACTCCTAGAAACCTGTAATGGGGGCCTGCACAAGTGGAAATCATAATGTGATACTGTATCTTATCCCCTTAGGATAGCTACAATTGGTAAAAATGGAAAAGAAACAGGAGTTGGAGAGATGTGGAGAAATTAGGATAGCCATCCTTTATTAGTGGGAATAAAAACTATTTCAGTTACTATGCAAAACACCTTGGGGCAGGGCGTTGGGTAGGGCTGTGGCATAGCATTTAACATCATCCACGGCACAAGTATCCAATATCAGATCGAGTCCTGACTGCTCCACTTCTGATGCTGCTCCCTGCTAATGCACCTGAGAAACCAGCAGAAGACGCTGTAAGTCCTTGGGCCCCTGCACCCACTTGGGATACCTGGAAGAAACTTGAACCACGCCCAAGTTTTGGCCATTGTGGCCATTTGGGGAGTGAGCTAATGAAGGAAGAGCTCTTGTCTCTGTCTCTGTAACCTTGCCTCTCAAATAACTATTTTTTCAAAGAAATTTATAACAAACAAGCTGAGAGAAAAAGATGACTTTTTTTTTATTATAAATACAGAGCTTCAGATCAAACTCAAGTGGCATAGTGATGGGACATCTTTGATATGCAAAATCCAGAAACTATAGAAGATAGAATTCTAGAGGAGATTTTGTTTGCTAAGGGCTATTTGCCTGAAACTACATGGATAGAAATGCACTTTTTCCCCCTCTCTCAGGTGAGATCAGGGGCCCAGGTGGATGATGGCTATGTCATCTACAGCATACAGCTTCCAAGCTGTGTTAGTATTCATTTTTCTAGCCTACAGCAAGAGGGCAAAGTAACGGCAGTACTGGAGGGATTCATGGCGTAGACTTTAGGTAATAGGCCTGGAGAACACATATCACATTTGCTTATATTCTGTTGAACACACTGAGCTGCAAAAGAGACTAGGAAACTTCATATAGTTGGGCAGCTATGTTAATAATTCTAATGCTAAGAAAGAAAGTAAGAATGAATTCTGGGCTGTTGGCAGTCAGTCCTACACTCTCCTCTCTCAGCTCTGTCAGCGGATTTCTTCTCTCAGACACCCAGGCCTGGCTGATGTTGTAGTATAGCAGGCTAAATGTCTGCCTATGACCCTGGCACCTCTTATAGTTTGAGTTCTGGCTGCTCCACTTTGGACCCAACTCCCTGCTAATGCACTTGGGAAAGCAATGGAAGATGGCCTGAGTCCTTGGGTCCCATGTGGAAGATCTGGAAGGAATTCCTGGCTCTTGGCCTTACCCTGATGCAGCCCTGGCCATTGTAGCCATTTGGGAGGTGAACCAGTAGATGAAAGATTATCTCTGTTTCAAATAAATACAAAATAAAATTTTATTTTTTAAAAAAATCAAACACCCAAGCTTGAATCCTTAAGTTTACCCTTATTTCTCCATTGGTTCTAATTCCCTTTCTTGTTGCAACCCCTCACGCAGTCTAGTTCTGTTGGCCTCAGCGCTGCTTTAAGGCTGTTTAATCTGTTGCTTGAGCAACTGCAGTAGTCTCCAGAATTATCTCCCCGTGCCAGCCTCTCCAGGCACATCACACCCCTCCTTCATCCTGCTGTCAGACACCACTTCCGAACACAAAGATCTGATTGTACAAAACAGCTTGGGCCCCTTCATCGTCACCTCCCCTCTCATAGGCACCATATAAAAAGCATCTTCAGCTATGCCTTTGCAACTTAGGTTATGGCAGATGGCCTCCTGTTCTCTCTCCTAGACTCACTCTGGTTTCACGGCTCTATTTTTCTAAAACATATATTTGAGAGAGAAAGAGAAAGGGAGGCGTTAAGGGGGGGAAAGAGGGAGAGAGACTGAGAGACAGAGAGACTCTCATGCATTGTCTGAGTGAGGCTAAAGCCAGAAGACAGAAATTCAGTCCAGATGTTCAACATGGATTGCAACTACTTGAGCCATTGCTTTTTGCCTCTCAGGGTCTGCATTAACAGGAAGCTAGAGCCAGGAGCTGAGCACTGCAGTGTGGTATATGAGCATCTTGATGACTAAGGCTAAAGGCAGGACCCTCATGACCCGTTTGCCTCATGCTTGTACTGCACCCATCTCCCAGCTCCTCTGTTGTCTGTCTGTCTGTCTGTCTGTCTCTCTCTCTCTCTCTCTCACACACACACACACAGACACAGAACTCTATATTCAGCTTTTCATGTAGCACTATCCCTAGATGCCATCTCCTGGGTCAACTTCAGCCTTACTATCTGCCAGGTCATCTCATCTCAGAAATCTAGGCCTCAGAACCTCAGCCCAGTCCAGGACTGGCTTGCTTTTATTCAGAATACCAGTCATAGCATTCTTTTCACCAGATGTTCTTTGTGTTCCCACTACTAACAGACTTTTTTTTTCAAAAATATATTGTATGTCTATTTAGAAAATATTTAAGAAGCAGAGACACAAAACACTTTCATCTTGTGGCTTATTTCCTAAAGACCCCCAGTGATGGGAACATAGGCACGCCACAGCTGGGAGTTCGGAACTCAATCCAAGTATCCCATGGGGGTGACTTGGGGTCCAAGCACTTGAGCATAATGTTTCCTCTCAGGATGGAGGGAACATTAGCAGGAGCTGAAATTGAAAGCTGAATCAAGACTTGAACCCAAGTACTCTAACATAGGACGTGGGAGTCCCAAAAGGCATCTCAAATGCCAGGCCAGAAGGTCTATCCCTAAACGTGTTGTTTTTAACTTCCATCTTTTTCCAAAATTTAAAATTATTTTTATTGGGCCCTGGCAGGTTTAAACTGCTGCCTGGCACACTGGCATTTTATATGAGTTCAGTTCCATGCCAGCTGTTGCACCTCTGATCCAGTTTGTAGCTGGATCTGTGTCATGAAGAAAGTGGGGGAGAGGTCTTCTGTTGGCTGGTTCACTTTCCAGATGACCACAGGGCCAACGCCAGGAGCCAGAATCTTCTTCTAGGTCTGTCGTGTGAGTGCAGGGATCCAGGGACTTAGGGTTGTCCTTCCCTGCTTTCCCAGACACAGCAGCAGGGAGCTGAATCTGAGTGGAACAGCTGGGACTGGAACCAGAGCACGTTAGGGACATCTGCCTTGCATGGCGTTAACTCACTATGCCTAAAGCTTCTTTCTACTTTATTTTTTAAAGATTTATTCTATTTTTTAAAGACTTATTTATTTTTTATTACAAAGTCAGATATACAGAGAGGAGAGACAGAGGGGAAGATCCCCAAGTGACCGCAACAGCCAGTGCTGCACCGATCCGAAGCCGGGAACCAGGAACTTCCTTCCAGATCTCCCACGCGGGTGCAGGGTCCCACTGCTTTCCCAGGCCACAAGCAGGGAGCTGGATGGGAAGTGGAGCTTGCCAGAGATTAGAACTGGCACCCATAAAGGATCCCGGCGCGTTCAAGGCGAGGACTTTAGCCGCTAAGCCACGACGCCGGGCCGATTTATTCTATTTTTATTGGAAAGTCAGATATACAGAGAGGAGACAAAGAGAAACATCTTCTGGTCGGCTGATTTCACTGTCCAAGCGGCCGCAACGGCTGGCCAGAGCTAAGCGGTGCCGCTGGGATTAGAACCTGTTAAGCGGTGCCTCTGGAATTAGAACCTGTGCCCATATAGCATCCCGCGGCGCGGCGCGTGCAAGGCGAGGACCTTAACCGCTAGACTCCCATGCTAAGCCGGCTTTTTATATTTTAAATTTGAGTGCTTCTGGGGGGTCTGGGTTGTGACACAGTGAGTCACGTAACCGTCTTCCGGAGCACGTGATCCCAAGTGGACGCTGGTTCCAGTGAATACCGGCTGCTGTTCCAATTCTGACACCGTTCCCTGCTAACATACCTGGGAACCCTGCCGCGTGGAAGACCCAGAGGAAACTCCTGACCGCTGGCTTCAAAATTTGCCCAGCTCTGGCCTTTTTGGCCATTTGGGGAGTCAACCAGAGCATGGGAGATTCTCCCGCTTCCTAACTCTGCCTTTGAAAGAAAGAAACATCTTAAAAATTAATAGAAGGCACCCAGCAAACTTCTGCAAACTCAAATTGAAAGAGTCAGAAATGGATGGCTATGAAATTGCTAGATTCATAAATTCCTGTCCGTTTAGCGGAATGACACAGTTGAGCAAAAACCATCGCATTGTAAACATCCTCAAAGCCGTGTGCGCGTGGAGGGGCACGTGGCCAGGAACCTTGCAGAACCCCCCCCCCCCCGCAATGTGCTGCGCAACTTGCCCGGGACAGGACCACAGCTGGGGGGGGGGGGGGTCTGTCCGACACAGGTGCCACACAGGTGTTTTCTTTTTCAGTTATTTTTATCTTTGCCTCTTTCCTTAGTTGGTGAGACAGAGATGGAGGGGAGTGGGGCGGGGGTGGGGAGGTTTCCGTGACACGTCTCAGCTGTAAGTGAGGAACCTGGCAGGGGTGAACGTGACAGGAGAAAGAACACACAGGGCCTGCAAATCCAGGCTGCGTGTCTCTCCTCGCTGTCTCGGGCAGCCGCCTTCTCGCTGTGAGAGAGGATGGCGCTTGGCTCGCCGCCGCCTTTCCTCCCGACTGGCGGGCGCACTCCGGAGTGTTTTCCTTGCTCTGTGGCTACTACAAGAGGACGCCTGCCTTCTTTTTATTTGCCCTGCGAGAGTTGGGTGCCTTGACTGTCAACAAAACACTTTAGACTGTAGCAAGGAGGTCGGGGGTAGGCGCTGCCCCACGGCCAGCTGCCAGCTCTCTTAAGGTGGCGTGACCTGGACTCCACTTTTTAAGATTAACAAAGCAACAAAATGGTGTAGCTACTTGTTCATGGAAAGATCCAGAGAACTGCGGGCAGAGAAAGCAGCATTCGTTTTTTGCCTTCATATCCTACTGACATCCCATGAATAAAATCACACTTGTGTGGCAGGTTTAAATACTGTAGAATGTCTTTATTTACATACTCATCTCTGCAGAAGCTTGTGAATTTGTTTATCTGTAGTATCTACAAGTTATAATGAAGTTCCTGTGTACTCCTGGCAAATATTTTTTGTGAAGGTGTGTAAACAAAAATTTTTTTTAAAACTTTACTTATTTTATTTGAAAGACAGGCAGAGATCTGTCTTCTTTGTCACTCCCCAAAAGCATGCAACCCCTGGGGCTGTAAACTCAGCCCAGGTCTCCCCCAGGGGTGCCAGGGACCCTACTCCCTGCCTCACTGCGTGTGCTGCAACAAGAAGTTGGAATCAGCAGAGCTGGGAGACTCAAGCCCATGCCCTCTGACATGGTACGTGGGCATTCCAAGTCGTGCTTTAACCATAGGTCTCCCCTCCCCCCGCCAGCAATTATTTTTAAAAATCTGGACAAGTGTCATAATTTCAGAGGTCAAGTATCGATTTATGGTAGTGAAACTTTTTTCCCCTAATTTTCCTGCTCCTTTTCCTCCAGGCCTCATTCAAAGAAATTAAGCAGGAGCTTTAAATATATAAAAAAAGAAAATTACACTGGATGGGTCACCAGCTAAAAGTCTGTTTCTGGCAGCGAGGTGGGAAGTCCCAACTTTTATATCAGCTTTGAGTTCTCCACACATCATCCGCACCCCCTGCCCCATCCTTTTGGAATCTGGATTTTAGCTGAAGCAGTGGATAGCGATACAGCAGAGGCCACTGACAGCTGAGTCTAAATGGCCGGTGACCACAGAGACATCAAGGAGGCACCTGCCAGCAGCCCCCAGTTGGAGAAGGAGCCATTTTGAATAACTTACTAGGGAAGAGACCCCTGGAGACTGCAGCACAACCCAAGCGTGATGAGAAATGGAGCAGAGGATGGGAGTGGGGAAGGGAGGAGTAGGGTGGAAGAGGGAGACCGCCTTCTCCAGCCACCTGCGCTTCCAGCTGGATGCCCCCCCCCCCCACCCCGCCAGCAAAGCTCTCAAGGTCTCAGCGTCCTCAGTGGTAACAAGGGAGTGTCAAACCGCAGGGTCTCTAAGACCCCTCCAGCTGCCGCTTCCTGACATGCACGAGGTGAGGCAGGCTAGCCACGTGGACAGACAAGATGCGGCTAAGAACACACGTGGAGGCATCTAGACTTGCCTAAAGCGCAGATGGGTGAAGAAGAGAATGGCGTTGATGTGCCACTGAACACCGGCCCGGTTTCCAGTATGGCTTACTAAGTTTGACCCACGTCAAGACACTACATGTTGGGAGTGGTGTGAACAGGCAACGGAAGACCCGCTAAACCCTGTTTCAGAAAACAGGACAGTCCCACCCCCTCCTATTTGAACTTCCACCACTTGCAGAAGGTCAAAGTGACAGGTAAACTTCAAGTTGCAAAGGAGAGCATAGAAATGCCCAAATGGTATCAGGCGTTAGAGCAGCACTGTATAGGTTTTCTAAGCCACTTCCTAATGTGAACTTGGACCCCCGAAGGGAGTATTTTCCACCCTTCCACAGCATGATAGCCATCTAGAAGCTTGCAGCTGAATATCCTCCGTTCGGAGACTTCAGCTTTCATCCAAATACAGTGAAGCAATCAATCCCGTGGGAGAAGGAAGGGGCTGCTGGGTCCTGGTAGCACTGTGAAGAGCTCATGGCCAGTGTAGGCTTCACCTGGGCTGGAGAAGCAAGGCCGGAGCCAGGTTGTAAAGAAAGGCGTTGGAGTCGGCTACAAAGTATCGAGGGACCGAAGCGAGTTTCTGAGCTCCAGGTCTTATTTTTATTGAGGGAGATCTTGGGTGCCAAAAGCATTCTAAATGCCGCTGTCCACTTCCGGCTACTTTACAGAAAAGTCGTCTGCCCCAGGGGCCCCTTCCCTGAGCTTCCCCTGCCCCCCTCCCGCCCATTCCCTCTTCCCGCCTGTTCTAGCACACCAGGAACCTCCGTAATGACCGATTTATCTGACCACTGTCCCACCCTCTGCAGCCCTGGAGAAAGCAATCGGGCAGGGAGCTCGCCTGCACGGAGGGGGCTCCTGGGGAGAGCCGAGCAGGACTGGGGTGGGGTGAGGTGGGGGCGGGGAAGGGCAGGGCTCCCCCTCACTTACTCCCCACCCCCATCTTTCACCCCCGGCTCGGTGGGCACAAACAGAACCAGCTGGGCAGCGAAGCTCAGAAAGAGGGGCGAGCGACCCTTCAGGCCCGAGGTGGCCCAGGCGGGGAGCCGGGCGGTCGACGCCCGGGGCGGTTGCGTGTCGCAGACCCCGCCCGGGCCCGCCGCCCAGGCCCCTCCCTAGCGCCGTGGCCGGCCGGCCGTTCGGCTCTAGGAGGCCGGTTGCCTTTTTAATTTCCCCGAGGCCAGCGCAGCAGGTTTGCTGGCAGCCGCGCGGCCCCGTCGATCGCGCGCACCCCCTTCCTCCACACCCCCCTCTGCAGGCGGCGCGCGGGGACGCGGGCGGGCGCTCGCCCCGCGCCAGGGCCACCTTAAGGCCGCGCTCGCCAGCCTCGGTGGGGCGGCTCCCGGCGCCGCGACCAATGGATCTCCTCCTCTGTTTAAATAGACTCGCCGTGTCAATCATCTTCTTCTTCGTCAGCCTCCCTTCCACCGCCATATTGGGCCACTAAAAAAGGGGGCTCGTCTTTTCGGGGTGTTTTCCGCCCCCTCTCCTCTCTCCACTTTCTCTGCGCGCGGCGCGGCTTGGACGGCGCAAGGCTCAGGGAGCTGCGGCGTGCAGACACCCGCGGGCTCGCTCCGGCTGGGACTTGGACCGGCCACCCCTCCCGCTCCTCCCCTCCCCTCCCCGCCCTCTCGTGCGCCCGCACACTTGATCGGCGGAGGCGGCGGCGGCAGCGGCGGCTTGGGCTGTGCGGCCGGGGCTTCCCCGCTCGGCTCCCGCACCCTGCGCGCCCCCTTAGTGCGGCGGCGACTCGCCTTGGTCAGTCTCTTGGCTCCTAGCACAGTAGTACGCGCGCGCCGGGCTCGGCTGCGTCTGGGCGCCCGGCTGCGTTCGGTTTTGTTTTGCGGATAGCCCGCGATAGAGGAGAGGCGGTGGGGGTCCAGACCGGGCCCAGGGGGGTCAAGATGTCTAACGTGAGAGTGTCCAACGGGAGCCCAGTCCTGGAGCGCACAGACGCCAGGCAGGCGGAGCACCCCAAGCCGTCCGCCTGCAGAAACCTCTTCGGTCCGGTGAATCACGAAGAGTTGAGCCGGGACCTGGAAAAGCACTGCCGAGACATGGAGGAGGCGAGCCAGCGCAAGTGGAATTTCGACTTCCAGAATCACAAGCCCCTGGAGGGCAAGTACGAGTGGCAGGAGGTGGAGAAGGGCAGCTTGCCCGAGTTCTACTACAGACCTCCTCGGCCGCCCAAAGGCGCCTGCAAGGTGCCAGCGCTGGAGATCCAAGACCTCAGCGGAACTCGTCCCGCCGCGCCGGGTGCGGGGTCCCAGGCCAACTCCGAGGATACGCACCTGGGGGATCCAAAAACAGAACAGTCGGACGGCCCGACGGCCTTGGCCGAGCAGTGCGTCGGGATGAGGAAGCGACCTGCTACGGATGGTAATAACGGCCCCCTACCCCCACCCCGAGCCCCCAGTCTGTCTGACCCTCCCTGCTTGCTCTAGACTCAGCTTCAGCGTATTCTGATGGGGGAGGGGGGAACAACTTGATTACGAACCCCGCAGATTGGTTATTTATTTATTTATGGTACCTGGGAGGGTGCTAGTCTTCATGAGTCAAAAGCGGGAGGTTGTAAGATGTGATCATTTTTTATCCCCTGTTTCTGCCCACACACACAAAAAAAAAACAGCGCAGTTCTTTTTCTAGGTGGGCAACACGATTGGAATGTTTCCCAGAGGGACCCCCCCGCCAACTTTTTCCTCCTGCCCCCCCACTGCCCCCACGGGCACCGGGGAGAGGGAGCCGCAGACCACCTGACTAGACGCTGCCGCTTCCAGGGTCTTGGGCGTAGGCGATGGGGTTTTCATCCGCTGGCCACGGGGACCAACTTAGGCCAGCCATTGTTTGTCCTCATAACGATTGTATGTGTGTGAGTGCGTGTGCGTCTGTGCTTTTAACACTCTCGCCCTTTGCCTGCAGATACTACCCCTCAAAACAAAAGAGCCAACAGAACAGAAGAAAACGTTTCAGACGGTTCCCCGAACTCCGGTTCGGTAGAGCAGACGCCCAAGAAGCCGGGCCTCAGAAGACGTCAGACGTAAACAACTCGGTGGGTTGATCAGAAAGGGACACCCCCCATCCCCACCCCGTGCTCCACCCCTACCTCCGGGGGAAGAAAAATATCCAACCCGGACACCCCAGCTGGGCTGCCTGAACCCAGAATACCTTTATACCCCAGCTGACGGGCTGCTGGCAGATCAGGAGCTTGGTAGGGTTTACCCGTGTTTGTATTTTGAGAAGTCAAAAGAGTAGCCGTGGGGCAGGCTGGAAGTCAGTATGGAATACTGTAATCCTTCGAAGTTTCTAGCTCTCCTTGAAACACTAACTGCCTAGAGCAAGTGCTTGTCTGTAACCAAGGCCCTCGGCCAGAGGTCATTTTCCCCAGTGAGTCCCACTCCACACAGGCTGGGAACAATAGGTTCCCCCTTTCTGCCCCTCACTCCCCATCCTACTACTTCCTGCTACTCCATCCAAACTAGAACTGGAGGTGCTCCTCAGTCCCCCTTCTCCAGAATTAGAAAATTGGCCCATGCACAATTAAATAGCAAACATGAAGGAAAAGTGAGGTGGAGCCAGCTCACCTTGGCTTATGCAGGGGGTTAGAGATGTGAATAGGGAGGCCAGAGGTTGTTTTCTTGTAACTTGATCAATTTTCATAAACTGTCACTTTCCCTTCTTACTGATGCCTTTTGGGGAGAGCACGGGTCTTAAACAAAGACAAAACCCTAAAGTTGGAAAGCTCGGAAATACTCAAGTTCCTACAGCATTGCTACTGGTCCTGGAGCTGCAAAGCAGAAGTACGGTTCCCTCTGGCAGAATAAGCAGTCCAGGAACGTGTCAGCTTGTGTATGCTAATCACACCAGGGCAGCGTGATTGGGATACGTGTAGGGGAAGTGGGTGGTAGGATGTCACGGTCGGTCTAGAGTAGGCTCGCCAGTCCAGGAAAAGCAGGGTGTTTTTCACAGAGTAAATGCGTCTCTGTGGATGGCTAATTTGAATCATTCAGCCCTGAGTTTACCTGGACAGCTTTCCCCTCGGATCATAACTTTCTATCCACAAGTTCTGTGACGGCCACCCCCCCAACCCCCAGCACAGTGTAGGATAGTGTAACCTACACAGATTCCTCCCTTGATATTGTCTTTTAAAAACTTCATTTGTTAACACTTCAGAGTCAGTTCAAGACCAGAGGCATTCAGGTGGTTGGTCCCACAGAGAATTTCTTGACTTCGCTAAAGGTTTTCAGAACTTCCCCAGAACTGTACTGTGGAGCCTCGACAGCGCAACTCTGTGCGAAATGGAAAAACTGGGTGACACATTTTCCTGAAGCCACATAAACACGCCCGGTACTCGCGACCTAGCTGCTCGGGGGAGAAGGCCCCAGACTTATAGGATTTTGGTCTGGCCCTACAGGGAGGCATGTGTTAGCAATGGTGCCAGCTACAGAACCGTAGTGGTACGGGGGCTAGGGGAAGATATTAGCACTCACTTCTGGAGTCCATGGAGGAATAAGAAACAAAAGTATTTGGATTTTGGAGAATACTATTTGTAGGGATTTTCCTTTTGGAGAGCTGTTGTTTCCAAGTATTTTTCAACTTTAGCAAATGGTGCTGCTCTTCAGTGTTGCCATTTCTTCATTTTCCTGTTTCTTTTTTCTCTCCCTGCCCGTTTTACCCAGATTCTCCACGGTCTCTCAGCCTCTGCACTGTTGACATTCGGGGCCGAGTCCTTTGTTGAGAGAGGCTGTCCTGAGCCTTGGAGGGTGTCTGGCAGCCTCCCTGGCCTCTGCCCACCAGATGCCAGTAGCATTCCCCCTCCCACAATGGTAACAATCGAAAATGTCTCCAGATCCTGCCAAATGTCCCTTGGGTGGGGGCGGGGGGGGGCAGCCCACTGCTGCTGTAGCCGAAAGGAGACGGCACAGGGAACATCCGTGTTCGCTGAAGCCAACTGTATTCACTGGGTACGAATACAGATTCCCTTCCCTGCAGCCCTCAGGTGTGTCCTGATCCACGGAGCGAGCCAGTCAGTCCTGTGGCTTCTGGATAACTTTTCCCTAGTGCTTTTCTCCCTAATCCTCCCTCTCGCTTTCCTTTTTGCAGCCTTCAGAATATGTTTCCTTGTTTGTCAGAGACACCCCAGCTTGAGGAAGCAAGGAAGATGTACATGACCAATTTAAAGACGTATGGCTGACTCCATGGAATGGACATCTTGTATAAGCACTGAACAGCAACAACACCATAACACTAAAATGTTTAGGCACTCTTAAATGATCTGCCTCTAAAAGCATTGGATGTAGCATTGTGCAATTAGGTTTTTCCTTATTTGCTTCATTGTACTACCTGTGTATATAGTTTTTACCTTTTATGTAGCACATAAACATTGGGGGCAGGGGAGGGCAGGGTGGGGCTGCAGAATTGGCATGGGTGGGTATGAAGAGCTGGCTTCGGTTGATAGCAAGGAAGAAAATATTTGACTTGCAAGAAGAGAAGCAATTGGATGAAGATTGAATTGTTTTCTTTAAAGATGTAATGTCCCTTTCAGTGAAAAGTGATATATTTTTAAATCATCACCATTTGAACACTGGCTACAAATAGTTGCTTTTTATTTTTATAGGAAGCTTACTTTTATTTGGGCCCTCCAATGATTCTTCTAAGCAGCAGCAAATGGCTTAAAAAAAAAGCAACCAAAAATTATCCCAGTGCCTCCCCCTAAAGTGTCTTTAAGTTGGAAGTTAGCAGTTAATTATTCAGCTGTTTGCTAATCACTCCAGGAAGTTCTAGGCAGAAACCTTGAGGTGGACATGGGCCGGAATTCTGGACCCTCAGAATTGACCATGTATTTTTGTCACACCAGCTGAGAAATTTTTCTTACATTTTTGTTTCACTTTGGGTTTTGTGGACACAGTCAAAATAATCTTTAAAAATCTATAACTTCACACACACACACACACACAAAAAGATAGTTTTTAATTTTAAGCTTCTCCTGCTATTTCTTAATTTGTCCAAAAGGAATATGGGGTTTCTAAAGGAAGGTATGCAGAGAGAGAAGGCACACTTGGGGGAAAAGTGAAATGGATACTACATCTTTAAACAGTATTTCTTCATTGCCTGTGTATGTGTATGAAACAATACCATTTGAAGTGTACCTGTGTACATAACTCTGTAAAGACACTGAGAAATTATACTAACTTATTTATGTTAAAAAGAAATTTCTTCTTCTTCTTCTTTTTTAATCTAGACAATATACAAGCCAAAGTGGCATGTCTTGTGCATTTGTAAATGCTGTTCTGGGTAGAATAGGTTTTTCCCTTCTTCTGTTAAATAATATGGCTGTGCTTAAAAAGTTGCATACTGAGCCAAGTATAATTTTTTGTAATGTGTGAAAAAAGATACCAATTATTGTTACACATCAAGCAATCAATAAAGAAAACTTCCATAGCTATTCATTGAGTTAGATTTAATGTGCTGCACGAAGCTTAAGGAGTCCTGTTTACACAAACATAGTCTGAAGGTAACATCTAGATCATTGAGGCCCACAACTCAAGGATGTTTTCTGTGGCTACGAATGCAGTTTGTGTTTCCCATATTTTCCTGTGTGGATGCATGAAGCTTTAGCTCTGAAAGTGAAAAAAAAAAAAAAAGCCACACTTTCATAGAAATAATATTGCTCAAGTCCACTTAAGTTAAAATATATCTTCTGGGAGAGGGATGTGTCAGAACCAAAAATTCTTACATAAGTGTGGACTGGTCACACAATTGCAGGATTGAAAATGAAAGTAACATGGGGACTCCTGAATTGTGTTATTTACCCAAGTTAAGTGTTGGGGGGAAGCAATTGTTCAGACCACCTCATTTGCTCTGCACATCTCTTTCAAAATACTCAGCTACGTGATGGACCCTGGAGAAATTGGTCAGTATCCTATACTGACGTAGGAATAAATTCATATTTAACTGGGTAACAATGTGAAATTTCCCAATTCCTGAGTACACTGCT
The DNA here is from genome assembly GCF_030435755.1 of Ochotona princeps. Classification (NCBI taxonomy): domain Eukaryota; kingdom Metazoa; phylum Chordata; class Mammalia; order Lagomorpha; family Ochotonidae; genus Ochotona; species Ochotona princeps. The sequence continues at coordinate 17,608,913 of NC_080858.1, read as the reverse complement.
TATAAACTACACATCCCGAACTGGGTTGCTCTAAATCCCAGATTGGGCTTTTTTTGGGTCTCCAGAGTCAACATAGCAGAGATAAAATTTTTATTTAAGAAGACATTATTTATTTAAAATTTTTTAAAAAGATAAGACGTATGAAGTCAGATTTACAAGAAGAATTCCTGTAATTCTACACTCTTAAAAATGTGGCTGGGGTGTAAAAGTAAATTATTTGTTCTAAGGATCTCCAAAGAGGAACAATGTTAAAGTCTGATTTGAGGTGAAACTATTTTACCCAAACACTTGCATTTACATCACAGCACCCCAAAAGAAAGATGGTATCAGCATTTTTTGACCTGAGTTTTGTTTTTTTTTAAAGCAGGATTGTGACTCTTTGTCTTTGTGGAAGGGTAAAATGGGTCTTTGGGTGGAGAGGCCAGTTTTTTAAGTAGGTATTATTATAATCAAAGATTTCAGCTGTTTTTTTTGTGTGTGTGATTCTGTTTAAACTCCCATTTTCACTGTTTTTCAGAAAGAGACTTGTGTGAGCAAGAAAAACAACTCAAAGAGGAAGGAGTGGAGGGTAGGAACTAATGAAATCAAAGTTCCTCTGAAGGGGTGGGGGGGAGATACTTCAAGAAAGTAATGGGGGAAAATGTCCACCGAGTGGTTGCCTGTAACCCGTTTTTCCTCTCTTCAAGGGGTCGCCATGCGAAGTTGGAGAGACTGGGTGTTAACCGCGCTGCGCTAGGGCGCGGTGGATGCTGGCCGCCCCAAGCCATCGGCCAGGCGCCCCTGCACCTCTGTGCCAAAGCCCTCCGAGGCCGCTCCGCGGCTCGCATCGTCCTCTCCTCTCCGGACGGGACCGTGGAACCCGTCGCGACCGTCCCTCGAAGGGGCCGCCGGCCACCCCCTGCCCCGCTGCCCCGGCCCCTTGCGCCGCCGTCGTCTCTCCGGAGCGCCGGGTTAGTCCCGCGCTCGCCCGCCGCCGCGCCGCGGTTGCGGGGTCTGGCTGGCTTCAACAGGAGGGCGGGGAGAACAAAAAGGCCAGCGGGTCTCGCTCCTCGTCGGTCCGTGGCAGTCCGCCGCCGCGCGCAGTTCCCGCGCCCGGGGTGCCCGCAGGCCGCTGAGGACGGTCGCGCCTCTGCTAGAGCAGGCGGACTGCGTAGTTTGTCTCAGCAACTTTGTTCCTTCACCGTGTCTCCCCCCGGGCTAAACAAGCCGCGGAAGCCCCCCATTCCTCTTCCCCGCACTCTGCGCTGGGGCACCCCTCCGCCTCCCGAGCGGCGCGGTACCCTGGGCGCTTTGGGGAGACCACCTTCCAGGGCGGGGACCCTCCGAGGCAGCAGCCCGCTCCCACCCCTGCCCCGGGCTCCAATGATCCGCGGCCCCGCGCATTTCGAAAGCCTCCGCGGCTCGCCGGTGAGGGCCGCAGCCGCGCGCCGGACGCGCCGGACGCGCCGAACGCCGTGGCGACTGCGAGGGTCGCCGGGGCCCGCCTCGCAAAGCTCCCCAGGAGCCTCCCCGGCTGCCCGGCGCGGAGGAGGAACTGAGGCAAATGTAGGCAAAGGGGCGAGATCTCAGGCCTGGGGGTCCGCGGGCCAAGCGGGGACCAGCGAGACAGGCGGCCATTAGGGCCTCGTAGCGCCCACCGCCCCCACGGCCGCCCCCGCGGAGGCCGCGGATCGCCTCCTTCGCCATTTCCTCGCCATCCGTGCTGTAGTTGTACACTTGCCCTTTCAGCGCTTTTAAGAGGTGTTTTCCAAGCTCCTCTAACGTCTCCTAAGTGTTTTCAAAGTGTACTTTTTGTTTGGTCGAGTTGTCATCTCTTTCACCTGAGCCACACCCTATAGGCACCTTCTCCCTCTCGACTGAATAGTAAGACCAAAAATTAAAAAAAAAAAAAAGAATAAAATAAATAACTAGAACTAAGTAGGGGTGAAGCGACCCACGGCTGCGCTAGAAAACCTCGGGGGGCGGGGGGCACGTCCGGGACCTGGCGCGCAGGGGCCGGGTAGGGCGGGGTCGGCCCTGGTCTGAACCGAAAGTGCAGGCTTTGCGCGCCAACTCCACTCCTCCAGGCGGCCACGGCGCGCGTGCCCTGTCTCCCGCGCGTCGGGGGCAAGAACGAGGTAGACCGGGGGAGGGGTAGACCCAGAAAGAGATCAGGAGAGCTTTGGGCGCGAAACCTCGACGGGCCGCACAAGGAACGCGGAGGGACGGCGGGGAGCGCTGCGCCAGGCCCGGGATTGCATCACCTCGGCGCACCCCCCTTTCTCCTCCGCCATTCCCCACCCTTGGCGCAGCCCCGGGCCGGGCTCCGCCGAGCGGCTACCATCATGGCGCTCGGGCCCGGCCGGGCCGCGCCTCCCGCGCTCAGTCCCGGGGCGTCCGGGCCGCAGCCACCGAGCTCGCACCAAGCACTTGGCAAACATTGCCTCCTCCCGGGAGCGCAGGCCCGCCTCCCTTCCCTCCCTTCCTCCCTCCCTTCTTCCTCTCTCCCTCTGGGTGCGTGCGCGCGCGCGCGCGTATGTGTGCGTGTGTGCAGCAGAGAACTTGAAGATTATTATTTTTTCTTCTCTCTCTCTCTCTCTCTCTCTTTTTTTTTTCCTCCTCCCGTGCTGGTGGTTGTAAACTTGATTGGCATTGGCTGCGCCCACTGACCCCTGCGCGGAGTCCACTGAAGATTTAAGGTGGATCCGAGAGGCTGCGGCTGCAGGCGGAGTCTCGCGCTCGAGCTGATTTTGCAGGGGAAAAAAAAAAGCCCCAAACCGTGAGCCCGCCGCGCGTCTTACGAATCCCGCGCGGTACCAGCCCCGCGCCCGCCGCGCTCCGCCCACCCTGCCCGCCGCGTTGCCCCCGCCCAGCTGCCGCTCCTTCGCCATTGGCCCGCGTGTGCAGTTTGAATTTTTTTTTTTGGAAAGCTTTTTTTTTTTTTCTGAAAAATACAGTATCGTAGATGGTGTGATTCGCAACTTCCTTCGGCGGCGCGAGGTGGGGTGTTTTAGCTGGCTGTGTGCAGGCGGGAGGGAGGGGGCGGGAGGAGCTGCCGGTGGCCGGCTTCGCTCACGGAGCGTGGTGCACGGTGTGCGGGGGCGGAGAAGTACGCAAGCGGCTTCGAGGTGTAGCCTCAGCGGGCATGGATGCCCAGGGTGCGCCCTTCTACCGGCTGTTGGCCAGGGACAGCAGGATGCTGGTGAGGACGCACCGTCCCCAGTCTTGGACAGGTAGAAGCGGGGAGGGCAGAGGGGTGACCGGGCGGGTGAAGGGGAGAGAACACCTTCGGGTGATCAAGCGAAGTCAGAGTAGAAGTGGAAATACATCGAGCAAAAACGTATTCTTTCCAATGCCACTCTAAATCCCGTCGGCGTTCAAGCAGTTGGTGTCCTTTTTACTGAGGGAAAGAAAAAAACACACCGTTTGGGGTCGGTGATTTGCGAAGTGTTTTGGAGTGAGCTTATATCTGTAAACCAAATCGAGACAGTCGGTGACTTGATGTTCCCTTGATTTCTGGGTTCGAGAAGGCGCGTTAAGATTGGGGGTAAGGTTAGTAGGAATACAGCCGGAATAGAGAGGCTGTCACTTTTAATTTAGAACCCAATTGTGTTTTACTGTGAACCCTTCTCAAAGCTTCTAAGAATTCCGTTTAATCTCCAAATCACGCTGTGTCCACATGAGCGTTTACACATCTCTGTTAGTCATTGCTGTGCTGCAGAGGATTTTTAAACACAATAGCTAGTCCTGGCCTTCAACAGTTCCTAACCCAGGGCTGATGTTTGTCAGCGAACTCCTGCGATTCTTAGCCTAACAAAACCGTTCCACCCAGCTAAGCGCCACCAAGCACGGGAAATCAACCTGCTTTACATCCTTAGCAAGCCCTAATACAGCATCAGGGTGGGTCACTAGTCACCCTGGACCTCCCCGGGACCCACCTAACCAGGGTGGACCCTGAGGAAACACACAGGCCTTGCTATAGAAACATAGTCCAGAAGGCTCAAACATCAAAGCAGGACTTGGACCCACAGCTTTCAAAGTCTGTTCTAGATGCTGTAGTTCCAGCCTTTACACGTCTATATTTCCACTAAATTAGGCTATTCTCCTTGGTTTTCAGTCAACTGTGCTGTGCAATAGCCAGTTACCCTGTGTGTGTGTGGGGGGCGGTTAACCAGGCACTCAAATGTGGCTGGTCTAGATTGCAGTGTGTTGTTAGATGTAACATACCCACCAGGAGAGTGCGAAAGAAGAATGTTAAATATCTCATTCGCAATTTCCATATTTATTATGTCTATGTCACCATATTTCTGAGATGTTGGGTTGAATAAAACATTATTTAAATGAATTTTATCTGCTCCCTTTTGCAGTCTTCAGTATGGTTACTGGTTCATTTGACTCTCACAGCTACCTGTAACGATCTGCTGGAAAATTGGTGCTCTAGATGAACTTCTGTAATGGACTGGAGGCCCCTTCTTGAAGAATGGCTACTAACAATGCTGTCACCTCCATGTCCAAATTGAAGTAAGGCCCCAAAGTCAGCTCCTAGAATTGTTGAATAGAATCCTGCTGGTATCTGGTCTTGAACACCTAGGGTTAGAGTCCAAATGATGGGAATGTAATGTGGCTATAAAAAAGTGCTACTTAGGGACATTTTGGCCAATGTGTGGTTCCATAAGATTTTAGTGCAACTGAAAAATTCCTGTTATCATCATGTGGCTCAGTGATGCTGATGTAAACAGACCTGTAGCATTGACGGGTGTACATCCCATACAGTTTTGGTCCAGTACGTAGGCTTTGATAATAAACGACTAATTACAGACAGTATTTGGTATATATTTAGAGAAAATTTTTATCTGTTTGAGAGGCAGAGTCAAAGTTTAAGATGCCGAAGCGGAGGCCTGGCAGCGGAGTCTAGGTCTTGTCCGTTGATGGCAGGAACTGTATCCCATGAGCCCTGCCCTGTTGCCTCCCAGGGTCCATGTGAGCAGAAAGCTAGTGTACGGAGCAGTGATGCGTAGCTAACCTAGGACTGCAGTGTGGGACGCAGACAACTGCCATGCCACACACCTACCTATGTGTACACATATGTTTTAATCAGTGTTTTAGAGTGTACTCCTTTTTTTTTTTAAGTGAAGTACAGAATACCCTCAGGGAGGTCCTTTGGCAGACAGTCCAGAGCAGACCTTTTGTTCTCATCAGAGTTGACTGTTGCCTGCTCATTATTGCCCCAAGACCTTCCAGGAGAACAAGGTGTGAAGACAGGGACACAGATGAGCCTCACCCCATATAGGTGAGGGCTGTTGTGGTTTTTCTCTTAGTTTTTTGTTTGCTTTTAAACAAAATTTTTTTTTGAAAAAGAAAAGAAACTTAAAAATAAGTTATGAAGATTTTTGTAAAGCTGTTACAGTGCATTTGTGTTTTAAGCTAATTGTTATAACAAGAATCACAATGTTGTGAAAAGAAAGTCAAATGTTTATAAGGTAACAAAGTGATAATTAAAAAAAAAGAAAGTGACAGTAAAATCAGGTGAATGTTAAAGAAAGAAAAAAATTTATAAAATGAATCTAGCATAACCTGAGTGCAGAGTGTTTATAAAGTCTACGAAGGCAGACAGGAGAGTCATTCTCTCACTCACTGACTCTCCCTGCACAGCTTTCAGTCCTACAGCTGCTTGATTCATGGGAAGTGCCTACCCAGAGCACCATTCTCCATCTTTTACACCACAGTTCTCCTGCACCTTCCCTGTGATTAGATACAAACTCACTATTGTGCTACAATTGCCCCCAGCATGCAGTAACAGTAACATGGTGTGTGGCCTGGGAGGAGGAGGATGTCTGTCTATTCCATACGTGGGTATTGCAGAAACCTGGAAAAGATAAGCTTACTGTTGGTGCTAAAGTTTCTGAAAATTTTGACAAACTTCACCATACACTTTTCCCTTAAAGTTTTTGAAGGTCTCTCGTATTCATTTATCTTGCATCAAAATAAACTTGAGTCTTTTAATTCTATTTTCCATGTTTTTTGTCTTTTCAGATATATAATCTGAAAAATAGATATTAAAAATATATTTTTTAATTTATTTGAAAGAGGGATAGGGAGAGGAGAGAGACAGAGGGAATTCTATTTGCTGTTCACTCCCCCAGATAGTCACAATAACCTGCACTGGTCCAGGCTGCAGCTGGGAGCTTGGAACTCCATCTGGGTCTCCCATGTGAGTGGCAGGGAACCAAGCACTTGGGTCATAACCTGGTGTTTCCCTCAGGGGCATCAACAGGGAGCTGGATTCGAAGCAGAGTAGCTGGTGTGGTACAGGTGTCACAAATGGTCAACTTGCTATGCTATAACGCCGGTGCCCCCATGAACTTCTTTGAAGTTCCCACATATAGCCCAAGTATGTGGTGGGTTGTCTAAGTACATGTCATGGTGTGCACACAGCAGTGGGATCCTCTCATGGTGCATTGCTTAGCACATAGCCACCATGGAGTGACACATGATTGTGTGTCTATAAGGAGATCAGATGGGGGGCTCGGCAGCGTGGCCTAGTAGCTAAGGTCCTTGCCTTGATCCCATATGGCCGCTGGTTCTAATCCCTGCAGCTCCACTTCCTCTCTATCTCTCCTCCTCTCAGTATATCTGACTTTGTAATAAAAATAAAATAAATCTTAAAAAAAAAAAAAGGAGATCAGATGGGGTCACCACAGCTTTCTGCATGATGGAGATAGATGAAGAAGTCCCATAGATGAGGAATGACAGAAACAATCCGACTCCAAAGAAAACCTCCACAAGTAACTTTGCTCTGCCTCTCCTCAGGGGACAGAAAAGTGGTGGGAAGACTCCGCGGTCTCAATGAAAATAGTCTGACAGGTGGCTTGAACAAGGGGAACGGTGCCCCATGGAGGAGTGCTCACCAGGTTGAAACTGGAAGTCTTCCCTAACGAATCTATACCTTTACACTACATTCTGAGAATGAGGGGGTGATGAATGATTTATTTAAGAGGCATGTGGACAGGGGGAGAGACATACTCCTCATTTGCTGATTCACTCCTCAGACAGCTGCAGTGACAGGAGCCAGAAAGTCAACCTGTTTCTCCCCTGTGAATGGCATGGACCTAGTTACTTGAGCCTCAGTGCCCCAAGGAGGGGCATGGGCAGGCAACTGGAGGCAGAAACTGCAGCACTCTGTGGGAGACAAGCCCTAGGCCAGTGCTTCCGTGTAGGCCAGCTGCCTGCCCCTCCAGTGGCTTCTGGTCATGTTATTTCATTTCATTGCTCTACCAAGCAGGCACCCAGGATCATGTCATTGCTGTTATTGTTATTATTATTTACTTTGGGATTTTACATATATATATTAAAATACAATCCGAAGTCAGGAACCAGGAACCTCTTCCAGGTCTCCCACGCGGGTGCAGGGTCCCAAAGCTTTGAACTGTCCTCAACTGCTTTCCCAGGTTGCAGGCAGGGAGCTGGATGGGAGTAGCTGCCTGCTACTCGCAAACACTGAGGACCAGCAGGTGCTGACTCAAATAGTTGGGGCCCTGTCACCTACCACATGTTACAACAATAAAAAGAAATTAAAGAAAATATGGCTTATAATTGTCCTTTTTAATGATTTCTGAAAAGACATAATATAGATTTATGATAATAAATCAATAACACACCCATGTACAAAAACAATGGGAAAATATATTTGTAAGCTATATGGCAAATACTTAATTTTCTTGACTGAGTTAAGGGCTCCTGGCTGTGGTCTGGCTCTGCCTTGGCTAGCACAGCCCTTTGGAGAATGAACCAATGGAAAGATCTCATTCTGCCACTCTGCCTTCCAAATAAAAATAATTAATTGAAAATTTTTTAAATGTAATGGTGAGGGCCTGGCACAGCAGCCTAGTGGCTAACGTACTCACCTTGTACACGCTGAGTTCCCATAGGGGCACTGCTTCCCAACCAGCTTCCTGTGTATGGCCTGGGGAAGCAGTCGAGGATGACTCAAAGCTTGTACCCACATGGGAGATCTGGAAGAAGCTCCTGGCTTCAGATTGGCTCAGTTCCGGCTGTTTTAGCCTCTTGGGGAGTGAATTGGTGGACAGGAAATCTTCTCTGTCTTTCCTCCTCTATGTATATCTGACTTTCCAATAAAAATAAATAAAATCTTTAAAAATAAGTAAATGAAATGCAATGATGATATTTATAACTCTCAGAGTTATAAAAGTATACCATAGGAAAATGTATTGTGGTGCTTAGCATGCTACTTGGCATATAATAAACAATAACCAGGGAATATTTATAAACCATACAATTAATGAAGACATCCCATTCTTTTTTTTTGTATTTTTAACATTTTTTTAAAAAGATTTATTTGTTTTTATTGGAAAGTCACATATACAGAGAGAAGGAGAGACAGAGAGAAAGATCTTCTGTCCATTGGCGCATTCCCCAACTGATTGCAACAACTGAATCTGCGCCAGTCTGAAGCCAGGAGCCAGGAACTTCTTCCAGGTCTCCTACGCGGGTGCAGGGTCCCAAGGCCTTGGGCTGTCCTCGACTGCTTTCCCAGGCCACAAGCAGGGAGCTGGTTGAAAGCAGGGCCTCTGGGATTAGAACCGGCGCCCATGTGGGATCCCGGAACTTTCAAGGCGAGGACTTTAAGCTGCTAGGCCATCGCTCTGGGCCCATTTTTAACATTTTTTTTTAACAAAGAATCCTAAATGCAAACAAATTTAACTTGAAATTTAGGGATACAAAAATCACTGTGAAGTTTTACGGAAAAATCTGTTCCGTCCATTTTAAAATCCCAAGTTTAATGCTTAACACCATAATAACGTTGACGTTTATAAAGTTTAATTTTAATAACTGTTTTAATACATCTAAAGAGACCATGAGGCAGAAAAAAGCAAGCAACTGGCTAAAACTACCTGAGTAAAAACATTTTTTTGTTTTTCTACATATTTTTTAAAAGCTTGTTGTAAAGCGTGGTGAAAGCTAGAATACTTTGGGCAGAAAACTAAGCAACTATGCACAGAAGTCGCGTCACATGATAGTATTGTGTCAGTAACTATTGCAAGTAACACGGAGCACTTCACGGAGCTGCTCCCTGGTCGCCTTGCTGGTCTGTGTCGGTTCAGTTTCAGTGCTGTGCTCCTGAAGGTAGCATGGCGTCTCATGCTGCTTCTTGCAGGGACCGCAGTCAACAACCGTGGGCCTGGGGTGTCTACAGGGGGATTGATGTCGGGGTCCCCCCTCCTCCCGGCATGCTGACAGAGTCCCTTCTGTCTGGCAGCATGGGCATTTGCATATGATTTACATGTTCCCTCCTTGACACTACAGCTCCTCCCTAGACGTACTGGACCCCAAGTCAAGGCTGCATAAACAGCTGTTACACTGCATTATTTAGGGAATAACCACAGGTCTGCGCCTGTTCAGTCCATACCCAGGTTTTTTTTTCCCCCACTATGAAAAATTTTAAACCACAACTTTAATATGACACTCGTATGACTCATTTCTTTTTCAAACATTTTATGAATTTTCATTTTAGAAGTAGTGAGAGAGAAAGGATGAGAGAGGTTCCATCTGCTGAAGATACTGCGTGAGTGTCCACAATGGTCTTAACAAGGGCAAAGCTGAACTACACCCGGGTCTCCCATGGGGGTGACAGGAACCCCATCACTTGAGCCACCACTACTCTCTCCTAAGGTATGCATTAGCAGGAAACTAAAGTCAGGAGTGGAGTTGGGAACCCAGGCACTGTGAAGGGAGATCAGTGTGTCAACTGCTTAATACCCGCCTGTCTTCTCATTTTAATTAGTGCTGCTATTACCTTTGAAAAATGTGTTTAGTTGACATTGAATAAACAAAATTATATATTACCAAAAATCCTACCACAGTTAAAGTGGTAAATTTAGTGTTATGTATGTTTTATCACATTTTTAAAAGTGTTTAAAATAAGTCATTTGTTAAATGCCATTTCTAATGATTTCTGAAAGGACTTTGTATAGATTTATTTGTGACTATAAATTTGTAACACACAGACCCACTTACAAAGACAATGGCAAACTGGGAAAAATGTTTGAAACCCATATAACAAATGTTTAATTTTCCTAATAAAGAAAGAGTTTATACAAATCAGTGACAAAAAGCTAACAAATCAACAGGAAAATAAGCCAAGGATATGAATACAGTTTTCAGAAAATAAGACGAAGGCCCTTGAACTTTGAAAATATGCTCAATTGTAGTTTGAGACTACTGGAGTACAAACTGTATAGAGAAATCAGATGTTTAGTTAAAAGAAGTACAGTTAGGATTACCCAGATACATGGGTAGCTCTTCTTGCTTTTTTTTAAAGAAGAATTTTACTTATGTATTTTTGTTAATTTGAAAGGGAATGAGAGATCATCTATCCACTGATTTACACACACAAATGTACTGCACCATCCAGGGCTGGGCCAAGCCAGAGCACAGAGCTCCATCCGGGCCTCCCACATGGATGATGGGGAACCCACTATCTCAGGGATCACCTGCTGCCCCCCAGGAACATGGACCAGAGATTGGAATCAGGAGGAAAGCTGGGACTTGAACCCAAGCTCTCCGACATGGAATGCAGGCTTTCCAAGTGTGGTCTAACCGCTGTGTTGACAGCCCACCCTCATTATTCTTTCTTGATGGCTTGGTCTTTGTTTTCCTCCTTTTTATCTAAGGGTTTTTGTAGTTTCACTGGTGACCAAGGAAACAAGGAATGTGTGCGTGAGGAAGCCATGGCCTCCGCGAGCCATCACCCAGGTTCATTCCTCTCCCCCAAACCACCTCATCTTGGGTTAGTGGCCTTGTTTTTCCTGGTCTGTGGTATTCCTCAGCTCAGTTGTTTCCAAACAGCACAACAGGCTTTTGTGACACACCCACATCCATTCCTGCTGACCGTCTCTTTATCATCAATAATCCACGTCTCCAGAATCCTTGCCTTCCTCTGCTTTTTCCTTCAAACTCCATTCTTTCATGTTTTGTTGCTTTGTTTTGATTCTTATTTATTTGATAGGGAGAAGAGAGAGAGAGAGCGGGAGAGAGAGAAAGCTAAAAACAGAAGGAGAACCTCCACAGTATCTGTTGGTTCCAAGTGCTCACGATAGCAGGGCTGGGCCAGGCCAAAGCCAGGAGCCTAGAACTCCAACTCAGTCTCCCACATGGGCAGCAGGGACCCAGGGTGCTTATTAGCAGGGAGCTGAGTTGAAAGAGAAGCAAGAACACAAACACAGGCCCTGCAATATGGGATATAGGTGTCCCAAGCAATGTCCAAACTGCTGCACCAAACAGCCACTCCTCGACTGTCTTCTAAAAGCTTTGAGCATAATTTATTGCACTACATGAGAAGTATGAAATTTCTAGCCAGCAGAGTGAGAAAATAATGTGTGGTAAATGGTGTTATAGGTGGCTATAACATTTGGAGAAAATTGCTGAATATGGAACACACACGTGTGTGCATTGTATATTTTTATATACTGTGGATTTAACATGTGTGTAGTCCATGATTGCACAATTCCTGTCTACAATCATTCTTGGGAAATAATAAGATTTATGACCAAAGATTTTTTTTTTCCTCAGAATAATTGTTTGCAGTGTTACAATTAGCTTTTATAAAGAGACGAACAAGCCAAATGACATTTACAGGATTATAGAATGAATGATTTCTATTGAACCCTGTTTAGTATATCCAGGAATAACACAGATTGCAGCCATTAAGACAGCGCAGGTGGCTTAATATGTATTAATAGGAAACGTTGTCTATAAGACAGAGGGGCCAGTTATGCAGTGTAGCATGCTAAGGTTCCGCCTGTGGCATTGGCAACCCATATGAGCATCTGGCTGCTCTACTTCTGATCCAACTCCCTGCTAATGGCATGGGAAAGCAACAGAAGACAGTCAAAATCCTTGAGCCCCTGAACGCATGTGGGAGTCCGAGAAAAAGCCTCTGGCTTTGTCTCAACCCATCTCTGGCTTTCGTGGCCATTTAGGGAGTGAACCAGAGGACAGATGGTCTCTCGCTGTCTTTCCTCTCTCTGCATTTCTGTCTTTCAAATAAAAATAAATAAACCTTTTAAAAAAAGGACATTAAGGCAAAAAGCAGGCATAAGCAATATTTATGGTATATTTACCTTTTCCGTGAAATATAAAATATAAAATATATAAAAATATAAATATAAAATATTATATATAAAATATATAAATAAAATATAAAATATATAAAATATAAAATATATAAAACCAGAACAAAAAGCATAAAATAAGCATAATCTAACATATAAAGTAAAATAAAAATTATTTGTGAAAAATAAAAATATGCTCATACATGTAACATTTATCTGGAAACATTAAAGTTTCCTAACTTCTGATTGGAAGATACTTTTTCTTAAACATATATGTATTGATTGCATTTTATAACAGCTTTTTAATATTTCCAGAACTGCTCAAATGCCCAGATGGATTACAGAGGAGTATGTGTGTGTGTGTGCCTGTGTACATGTTATATGCACATAGCTTGGTGTGCAGGGCGCAGAAGTGACGTATCCATATCAGGGGAATTAACCGAGGGATATTGTAAACAACGGAAACTTGCAGCTTTGCCCTCTCTCCTTGCTAACAGTATTCCACACTCACACTGCCTCATCCTTTGCCCTTGGCACATGCAGGGAAACAGTGTGTGAATTAACAGATCCAGTACCTGCCCTGGCTTGGTTTCTGAGGATACAGGGCTTGGACAGTCATTTTCAATTTCGAGTTAGTTTCTAAGAGGACCTGAAGCAAATCTTACAAGTGAGGGATATGGAGTTTGGGGAATTGCTTCATTCTGTCTTTGCATTTACAGTTGAGAAAATGTTGATTCTTTCTTGTCTGGGGGGAGGTTCCACAAGAGGATGGACGGGTTCCTTCTGACTCTCAGAGCTGTAAGATCGTGCATTCCATCGCTGAAGATCAAGTGCCTGTCCAAGGAAGCTACAGTCCTGTTTGGCCACAAACCACAAATCCACCAAACTCAAAAGGAGATGATAGTACAATTGCGTAGGCTGAACCAGGCACATTTATTATCTCATTGGGAAAGAGCATGTGAATGTGTAACTGAATATTTGCTTAGTGGTGTTAAGTGCTGCTTTACTGTTGCATGCACGCTCTCGGGAGCCTTCTGGGCCAGGCTACCGTCATGAAGCCACAGTCTGTTTGTTGGAGGAGGTAGACCAGATGGCATTACAGGGAGTGTGTGGAAAGAGATATGATGGAAAGGATGTCACAATTCAGCTTCAAGCTCTGACAACTTGAGCTCCATCCAAAGTTTCCCAGCTGGGGAGTAAGCAGGGCCTGCAAGCCAAGCTCTGTTATTGCCCCCCCCCCCCAAATAAAGGGGCCTTCACAAATCTACCTGCCCAAGGGGGTGCCTTCATTGTAGAATGCTGGAAACGTCAGAAACAGGAAGCAGAACCTGGTGATGGGGGCTAAGAAATCACTCTTAAGAAATGACCTTGTAGCTAGGACCTGGAGGTTGAGCAGAAGCCAAGCAAGTGAAGGAGTGGGGAAGGAGAATCATCCAGGCAAACCCTGGTCCAAGGCAGCAAACCAGGGAAGGACTTTGAAATAAAGTGCTTGTGGGGCTGGGTGTTGTGCTAAGACACTGCTTGCAATGACGGCATCCCATATGGGAGTGCGTGGGTTTGAGTTGTAGCTCCCTTTCTGAGTCTATCTCCCTGCGAATGTGCACCTTGTAAAATAGCAGGTGATGGCTTAAGTAGGTGGCTCCCCACCACTAACACAGGAGACCTGGGTGTATTCTTCTTGGCTCTTGGACTTGGTCTGGTCCAGCCCTGGCTTTCAGCAAGCAGATGGAAAGTCTGCCTCTGTCTTTTTAGTTTTCAAAAAAAAAAAAAAAAAGGTGCTTATTCCTGGGACACATGATCCAAGGGCAGAAGGAATGTGTGCTGTAGTAAGGGTGATGGACTTGATAAGCCACAGTAAGGAATTTCGGGCTTTTCTTTAAGTGTAATTGGAAGCCGGTCCATAACTGAAGAGAATAACTTGAACATTTTCAATTAAATAGTTTGATCCTTTCTTGACTTCTCTAACTCTAGTTAAAACCCTCAGTCTTGTATTGGGGTTATCCCAGGAGGATGTGGGAAGGAGAGTTGAGGTTTTCATTCCCTGCAAAGGTTGGTCACAGATGTACGGAAATGACAGGTGTCATGGTGCGGCGGGTTAAGCTGCCATTTGGGATGCTCACATCTCATGTGGGAGTACCAGGGATGGAGTTCAGCCTCCACTTCTGAGGCAGCTGCTGATGGCAGTGGTGGTGGCACCTGTGACTGGGCTCTTGTCACTCAAGGGAAATCCTGATGGAGTGCCTTGTTCTGGGTCTGGCCAGCCCCAGCTGTTGTGGGTGTTTGTGGAGTGAACCAGCAAATGGAAGAGTTCTCTTTCTATGCTTCTCAAACAAATAATAATAATAAGCCTTCATAATAAACCTTTAAAATAGTTAATGGAAAATAGAACTGAGAGATAAGTTTTTTCGGAGTGCAAAAACAAAAACAAAAAAAATCAATCTAAAAACCAAAGCCAAAAAAAAAAAAAGTGCTTTAAACCCTTGAAATCCAAGTGTAGAGGAATCTTCAAAAAGGTTCATGGAAAATTCATGTTACGAAAAGTTTTGCATGGGTTTCACTTTTTTTTATATATATAAAAACAAACATCTCAGGGCCAGTGTTATGGCATAATAGGTTGAACTACCACTCATAATATGGCATCCCAAATGGTTAGATGTAAGTCCTGCTGCTTCCTTTCTGGTACCGTTCCCTCCTAATAGGTCTAGGAGGGCAGCAGAAGGTGGCCCCAGTCCTCGATCCCCGTTCCAGTTGGAGACCTGGAAGAGGCCACTGGCTCTAGACTTTGGTCTGGCCTAGCCAGGGCCATTATGGCCATTTAGGAACAGAACCAGCAGATAGGATATCTCCCCCTCTATCTTTCTGTAATTCTGCCTTTCAAGTACAATTTTAAAAAATCTTTTTTTTAAAAAAAGCCTTCATTTCCCATTTTCATTCTATTTTATTTCCTTCATTTTATTTTGAGTACATTATTTTGCTGTGATGCTGTGAAACACGTACAATATAATTTCTAAGGAAACTTTTTTCAGTCTTCATTCGGTAAGAAAGATGCAATGTGAAGTGCTTGAACCACGAGGGCAGCCATTGATCCCAAATGGCATAATTCAAGGTTCGTTTTTATTATTTATTTAGAGGGAGGGAGAAAGAGAAAGAAAGAAGAGACTGAACATTCCTCCCTACTGATTCACTTTCCGAATTCTCCCACCAGCAGGGTCTGGATAGGACCAGGGCTGGAAGCCAAGAACTTAATCCAGATCTCCCGTGTAGGTGGCAGGAACCATCACCGCTGCCTCCCAGGGCCTGCACCCAGGCGCTCTGATGTGGGCCCTGGGTATCCTGCCTGGTGCCTCGATCTTTCGATCAAACATTCCCTTCTGTCCATGCGAGCCAGAGCCAGGCCTAGTGTCTGCTGAACCACAGGTCTGCAGCAGCGGACCCCAACACTTTGTCCACCCACCCAGCTGCTCGTTTTAGCTGGAGGTCCCTTTTCATTGTCATCACCAGCCAGTTCCCTGTACCGTTTTCTTGTCTGGTCCACCGTTTTAGAGTCTGGTCTGTGAGGTTGCTGGGCAAAGAAGGAGAACTCGGAGGGGATCCTCAGTCATGCTCTCCAAGCAGCGCTGCTCCACTTCCTTTCATTTTTACCCTGGGGCTGGCTTCGGTGTTCACAGGTACTTTAGCCAAATGCTCCATTCTTTATTTGGCTTGGCAAGGAGACTTTCAAAGAGGGCTAGGAAGAACAAATCATCTAGACCGGGCTTTCGGCCTTGCTTTTAAGACGGAAGATTAGTAAAAGAGAGCCCTCTGCTGGCTAGATGGGCAGAACAGCCTAGAGTTGGCAGGACAGGAAGCTGTAACCCAGCGCTCCGCCTCTTAGGTTCTTGTGTAGGTATGAACAGTTGTTCAGGTCTTCAGCTGTCAGTTCGTGCTTCTTTGGAGCTGATCTAAGAGACCTGTAGTTGCCAGCTCAATCACAACATTTATTTTTCTTTTTTTAAAAAAAGATTTATTTGAAAGTCAGTGTTCCTGAGAGACAGAGTGGTGAGAGCAAGAACAAGAGAGAGGTAAGGGAGGGATTTGGGGCTGGGTCAGATGGAAGCCAGCAGCCAAAATTCAGCGTGGGTCTTCCACATGGATTGTAGAGTCGGGCCTCAAACCCAGGCAGTCTGACACATGATCCCAAGCAGTGTCTTAACTGCTGTGCCCAACACCGACCCCTTGTTGCAGTCTTTGGCCAAAGTGTTTGTCTTTCATAATCTCTTTGAAAGCAATAGCTCTGAATCTTAGCCCTGGACCTGAAACAACTCCCCCGTCTAGCTTATCTTCATTCTTTTTTCTTTTTCCTTTCCTGCCTTCCACCTTGTCTCCTTGCCTGCTCCAGCACCACAAAATAAAACCAGTCTTCACTCCAAAGAGAGGACCCGTTGATGGAATGTGAGAAGGGGAACCAGCGTGGCTTATCTGCCGCACACCGTCAGCTGTGTAGCCAGGCGGGAGGCCCAGGGTTGGTGTGATCAACTGAGGAGGGCTCTCTTTCGCCCCTGGGGACGCCTAGAGAGCGGTTTGTTGGCCCGTGGGAATGTGGCTGATGGGAGCTGTGGTGCTGAGAACCGAGTTCTGTATCAGGAAGAGAAAGAGGGCTGTGTCCTGTTGACCAGTGGTCATCGGGTGCCCTGCTATGTGCTCAGCCCTGGACTAAGCAACTTACACACCTTAATTCTATTCCTTGTTTTTCCTCTCCACTGTCTGAAATACCTTTCTCTGGAAGAAAGCAAAAATTGATACTTCAGAAAAATTTAGGATGTGACTTGCCTAAGGTAATAGCTGCGTGTGTATTCACTGTTTTATTCTTATATTTTTGTTCCAAACAGGCTGCTGTTCCTACACACAGGAGGGAGTGTACACGTACCCTACTGGACAAATCCTAAATCTGGTTCTAAAATTCTACCTCTGGCCCTTCGGAGGGGAGCCTCAGCGTCTTCTCCCCTCTCAGCAACGATGCTTATTTTCTGTCTCCCCTTGTTGAAGCCAAAGTACCTGCTACTAGCTTCCAGCAGTGACCATGTTAGTGCTCTTAGGGCCCCAACCTCTGATTTGAATAAACTGCGGACCAGAGGTTGAGAGCTCTCCAAAGTCACCCTCCCAGGCAGTGATAAAGATGGAAGAAGGACCCAAACACCTCTCTCTCTCTCTCTCTCTCTCTTTTATCTATTTGAAGGGTAGAAAGGGAAAGACAGAGAGAGGGCGAGCTTTCTTCTGTTGATTCATTCCCCAGATGGCCATAATGGCCAGGCTGAAGCTAGGAAAAAGAGACCGAAGTAATTGGACCATCCTCTGCTGCTTTCCCAGGCACATGAGCAGGGAGCTGAATGGGAAGTAGAGCAGTTAGGACTTGCCATGGCAGTTGGGACACTGGGATTGCAGGCAGTGGTTTAATCCACTCTTTTGGTGGGATCCACACCTGTCCTTGGCCAGGGTTGTGTAGATTTTTTTTTTTTTAATTTGCTTCACTCTGCTCTTTTTACTAGATGTCTGTCATTTTCTCTAAGGCCTTCATCCGTCTACCCTGCGTGCTCACAGCTTGGGCCAGTCTGTGCAGCTTTTCCACCAGTCCTCGCCTGGTTCCCCTCTCTTTGTAAATTTCCTTATCTTGTTTGGGTTTTCTTAGGGTTTTAACAAGTAGCTAGATTCAAAAATTTTCCACAAAGTATCTATAAACCTTTTTTTCTTTTCTATAGTGTTTATTGATTCTGGTATTCTTATACTGTTTGACAGCATTGACAATTCTTTTCTGTATGTTAAAAGTCGCCTTTGTGAAGGTGTGTCAACAAGTTTATGGGAAATGGAATTAAAACATTGGTGCTGGGCCCGGCGGCGTGGCCTAGCGGCTAAAG
The DNA here is from genome assembly GCF_030435755.1 of Ochotona princeps. Taxonomy (NCBI): domain Eukaryota; kingdom Metazoa; phylum Chordata; class Mammalia; order Lagomorpha; family Ochotonidae; genus Ochotona; species Ochotona princeps. The sequence goes on along the minus strand of NC_080858.1, from coordinate 17,590,912 downwards.
TCCTTGCCTTGAAAGCCCCAGGATCCCATATGGGCGCCGGTTCTAATCCCGGCAGCTCCACTTCCCATCCAGCTCCCTGCTTGTGGCCTGGGAAAGCAGGAGAGGACGGCCCAAAACCTTGGGACCCTGCACCCACGTGGGAGACCCAGAAGAGGTTCCTGGTCCCAGCATCGGATTGGTGCGTACCGGCCCGTTGCTGCTCACTTGGGGAGTGAAACATCGGATGGAAGATCTTCCCTTCTGTCTCTCCTCTCTGTATATCCGGCTTTCCAATAATAATAAAATCTTTGAAAAAAAAAAAAACATTGGTGCTGGGGTTAGATGCTACTTGGGATGCTTGGGTTCAAGTTCTGGCTGTTTCTGATTCCATGTTATGGCTCAAGTACTTGGGTCCCCGGGACACCCATGTGGGAGATCTGGATGGAGTTTCTGACTGTTGGCTTCATGGGGCTCAGCCCTGGTTGTTGTGGACACTTGGGATGGGATAGAACATCTCTCTGTGTCTCTCTGCCTTTTAAATAAATTTTAAGAGGATGCATTTATGTTGATGCAAAAAAAAAATTTGAAACCCATACTTATGGGTTTGACGGAAAATACATTTTGGGGAAAAAAAACATGCATGCATTTTAACTTTTTCCTATATCATAATAGACTCATTTTAAAATTTCATCTTCTAGAATCCTTTGGAAGTACCCTATACTTACTGCAGCTCTTTCTCACAGTAAAACAGGCCTTCTTCCTGGTGATACAGCCTTTGACTTACAGAACACATCTCCTACTCTGGGAATTTAAGGCACTGTCGCAAGTCAACAGTGTAGCTATTTTAGAATACAGTGTTAACAGTTTCAAATTATATCTTACAGTTTCTAAGATGTTGACATTGACTAAAGTTTTGTGGGTGAGACATGGTCTGACTCCTGTTCTGCCAGAAAAGACTGAAGCAGCTCTCCCAAAGCCGAAGCCGTTTGCTCTGTTAGGCCTTGGAGGCTCTGGAAAGGAGGCCTGACACCTGCTGGTCTGTCCGCTTCCAGCTGCCTACAAGGTGGATAAGATGGATGTAACCTGAGACACATTCTTTGTGGCTGAGGATAGAAGGTACATTGTGCAACAGAAAGATACAACAGCTATAGGCGATGCCACGCCAGCTCTGTAACTGCTTATCTGCAGAATTCCTTTACAGAAAAGAAAAATAAACGTTTATCTTGTTGGAGCCGCTATGATTTCTGGGCTCTGTTTCTAGCTGCCAAATGCAAATCTTAACTGATAGCAAAGTCCTTGAGGAGTTTTGAGCCAGGGACTGATTCCATACCATTGTTGGCTCGGCAAGGACAGATTCTGGGAGGGGGCAGTTGAGGGAGAGGGTTCTGAGATAAAGTTGGCCTGGCAGGTGGGGACAGAGAGTGAGGGGTGACTGAATGAGGAGATGACACATGTTGCGCAGGGTCACCAATTTCGGTTAATTTCCCAGGACACCTCTGCTAAACCCTATTGTGCGGTGGTCCTTTAAATTTTAGTGATGGAGTAATTTGCATGCTGCTATTGTCAGCTGGCCTGAAAGCTGAGGAGATTGGGGTGATGGGTGCTCTTTGTGCCTTAAAAAGCAGCAGGAGAAAGCTGGAAGAGGGCAGGTGGATCAGTGTTACAGTAAAGTGAAGCGATTCTATTTACTAAGCTCCTGTAGGCATTTCCAAGGAAAGGAACTTTTGTTAGCTGTGATTGTCTAATCTAGATACATTTGAAATGTATCCTTTATTGGGTAGTAACAGTAAATAACATTAAAAATGTATCATGGAGGAACTTGCCAAGTACAGATAATTGCATACAATGAAAGCTTCTAAAAGGAAGGGAAAAAAATCCAACATTCTTAAATTACCCTATGGTTGATGTGATCACACTAGGTAGTGACTGAGTTTTCACAGTAAACTTTTCATTTTGAGGCAGGGCAGGGAATGTCATACCTTTTAGGTGAGAAGAAATTTCATTATTATTTACATGGGTTATAAAAGTAGGATGCTGTAGTTACACTTGAGTGTTACAAACGTGAGTATGTGAACTCTCCCTGTTCATTCATGAGTGTATTCTTCAGGCCCATTGTCGATGGATGTACCTTAGTCCAGGCCCAGAGAACCAGCTGATTCTGCTCAAAGCCCACCTTCCTGTTCCCCGTGGTCCTAACAGGAAACCTTAACTCCGGAGCAAGCTCATCTATGAACCTATCTGCAGATTTAGTATCTCTTTACATCCTTAAATATGGGCTGGCCGTTCTAAGTTCCTTGTAGATCTAGCTTAGACAGGTTCTTAAAATACTTATCCTAGCTACCAACTTCAAGGTCCCTTAAGGCAGTGGCCTTGAGTCCTGCCCCCTCTGCACAAAGAATTGAAGATGCAGCTGGCACCATAGCCTAGTGGCTAAAGTCCTTTGCCTAGCACTTACTAGGATCCCTATGGGCACTGGTTCGTGTCCCGGTGGCCCCGCTTCCCATCCAGCTCCCTGCTTATGGCCTGGGAAAGCAGTTGAGGATGACCCAAAGCCTTGGGACCCTGCACCCGTGTGGGAAAACCAGAAGAAGCTCTTGGCTTCAGATTAGCTTAGCTCTGACCATTGCGGCCACTTGCGGAGTGAATCAATGGATGGAAGATCTTCCTCTCTGTCTCTCCTCCTCTCTATATATCTGACTTTCCAATAAAAATAAAATAAATCTTTTAAAAAAATGAATTACAGATGCACCCAGTGTGAGTAGTTCTGTCTCCCCATTTCTCCTGTCATACCAACTGGGAAAACATACATCTGAAGGCACGTGACTGACTCCCAGGTTGTAACCCGGATTACCTGTTGCAAACATCCATACTTTTGCTACAGCTCAACTTTCATAGTGGCATATGGATTGTTTCCTGTTTAAAGTGGGGAGAAATATGAAGAATGGTTCCAACAATGATCAGTGTTTAAATTGCGTCTCCCTAAAGTCCCTGGGCTGTTTTGCTACATCAAACCAAAGCATGCAGTACAACACTCTTTCTCTCTAGTTAAATAAATAATAACGATTGTCATCCACAGAGTGTTCTTAAAACTGCTTGTCTAACACATTATTTGTTTAATTCTCACAAAAGTTCAAAGAAGTGGCTTTAAAAACCAGGATTGTTATTCAAGGTCACAGCAGGCCTTGAGTAAGAGCTCAAGTTCAGGTGTCACTGACTCTCAGCTTAGGGTTTGAGGTTTCCTGTTGTTCCCATAAATAATCTCAGCGAGCACAGGACTGTGGCTTCACTGTGACACTCAATCTGCTTCATTCCCTTTCGCTCTCTGCCAGGCTACAAGACTTTATGGGGATTAAATATTTCTGGGCAGCCATGACTTGCCGTTTGTTGAAAAACGATACTCTAATATCTTTAATAACTGTTTCATTACAAACCAAGGCAGGGTGACGGTCGGACCTAGAGAGGTGTAGGGGCCACTTGGGGTACCCACATCCTGTACTGGAGTGCCTATCAGCTGTGCTAATGCACAGTGGGGAGGGGCTGGACAAGTACTGCGGAACTGGGTCCCTGTCGTGTGTCTGGGAAATCCTGTTTGAGTTTTGCAAGCCTAGCTTTGGCCTCGCCCAGTTCTGGCTGTTGGGAGCATTTGGAGCAGGACCAGCAGATGGGAGATCTCTGTCTTTCAGGTAAACAAAAGTTAAAAAAGAATTAAAAGCCACAACAATATAGGGCTGTTACTCAGTTTGGAATAATCCTAGAAATATCTGTTTTGTGCTCTCGATCTCTCCCGAGACAAAATGGACGTTATGCACTTGTTTTGGGCAGAAGGGACACCCTGGGTGCTGCTTTACAGTTAAGACTACAATGACCGTCAGGCATTCTGAGGCCGGGAATTCTTTTTTTCTTTTTCTTTTAGGATTTATTTATTTTTACTCAATATTTTGGGCCGTCCTCGACCGCTTTCCATTGCCACAATCAGGGAGTTGGAAGCAGCAAAGGAACCAGCGCCCATATGGGATCCCGGCACATACATGGCGAGAACTTAAGCCACTAGTCTACTGTGCCCGACCCTATTTATTTCACTTTTAAGTCAGAGTTACAGAGAAACGGGGAGGAGGGAGCGACACAGATTTTTCCATCTGCTTCCGGTTCACATCTCAAATGGCCACAACCACTTGGCAAAGCTGAGCCAATCAGAAGCCAGAAGCCAGGAACTTCTTCCGGGTCTCCTACGTAACTACAGGGTCCCAAGGCTTTGGACTATTCTTCGCTGCTTTCCCACACCACAGGTAGGGAGCTGGCTGGGACACAACTGGTACCGCTATGGGATGTTTTTGCTGAAACGAAAACTATGCCAATGGCGCCTACCCCCCAAGAATGCCATCTTTCTGGTGAGAGAAGCTCAGAGGCTTCAGTTTCCACATAGGCTTGTCTCTAAAGCTCGGTTCGAGTTTTAGCTCCATATGGATCTGGTGCTCTCAAACTCCACCTGCTTCCATGGAAGGTGAGAAGGTCACCCCGCTCCCCTCACCCACCTCTTGAAAGCTTGGTATTTGATTCGCTTGGGTGTTAACTGGTTTCCTACTCCGAGATCATTAGCCTGGGGGCGGGGGGGGGGGGACTTGGCTCGCTTTGCTGGTAGGTGCAAAAACAGGAGTCAAGTGTTGTTTGCCAGTTTGTTTAGTTAGTAAGGAGTTTCATTGTGAAAATCAGTTCCTTTGTGCTGTTGAAGGTTGCTGAGGGAAGTTTTCCCTTGAAGCCCTGGGTCTCTTTTCAGCAGGCACTTAGGGCTCAGGGTGTAGGGGGATCTGACTGGTTGAAAGCCAAGGCCATTTGCCTTTCGGGGACTTCTGCAGTTCCATTTGGGTTGATTTTGGTGCCTTGGCGCTCCAAGCTTGTAAATGAAAACTAATGATTGGCTTACCGTGTTGTTGTTATGACCAACTGAAAGGGAAGTGCAGTTACAAATTTTGCGGGTCATGATGTGCAAATGCCATCATGGAAATCCTGCAAAATGTTAACTGTTATTGATAGGAGTACAAACTAGCGTTACACTTCATCGGAGGAAATTGACGTGCACATGTGACCACTTTTCAAAACAGCCTTTCCCATCCCTCCTTGTTCCCTCCCTCAATTTGCATCTTTGTAAAAGCACACTTTCCCGATCAGCTTTAGTAGCTACAATACTGTTTGTTTTCCTTGATTGTCTTGCCCTGAGTGAAGTGAGCATCGACTTCACAGTACTCTTTACTTGGGAACACTGACAATAATAGAAAGCCAAGGGTGTGTTGTAACACTGCTTCCTAAGCTGGTGTCCCATAGCCCGGGCCTTGAGTAGCAGGTGTGTTTTCTTCAAGGATGATGTGTTAGGCCTGCCTTCTAAGGCCAAATGCTTCCTGCCTAAGTGCAAACATGTTTTAATAAATCAAATTAGAATCAAGTCCTGGGCCCAGCACAATAGTCGCGGCTAAGTCCTTGCCTTGCATGCACTGACATCCCATATGGATGCCAGTTTGTGTCCCAGCTGCTCCACTTCCCTTCAGCTCCCTGCTTGTGGCCTGGGAAAGCAGTCGAAACCTTGGGACGCTGCACCCACATGGAAGACCTGGAAGAAGGTCCTGGCTCCTGGCTTCAGATTGGCTCAGCTCTGGCCATTGGGGGATTCACTTGGGGAGTGAATCAGGGGTTGGAAGATCTGTCCCTGCTTCTCTCCGTAAGTCTGACTTTTTAATAAAAAATAAATAACTCTTTTTTTTTTTTTAAAAGATTTATTCATTTTTTATTACAGCCAGATATACACAGAGGAGGAGAGACAGAGAGGAGGATCGTCCGTCTGATGATTCACTCCCCAAGCGAGCCGCAACGGGCTGGTGCGAGCTGATCTGAAGCCGGGAGCCAGAAACCTTCCCTGGGTTTCCCACGCGGGTGCAGTGTCCCAATGCATCGGGCCGTCGTCAACTGCCTTCCCAGGCCACAAGCAGGGAGCTGGATGGGAAGTGGAGCTGCCCGGACTAGAACCGGCGCCCATATGGGATCCCGGGGCTTTCAAGGCGAGGACCTTAGCCGCTAGGCCACGCCACCGGGCCCAAATAAATAAATCTTAATTGTGGGCCTGGCATGGTGACCTAGCAGCTAAAGTCCTCGCCTTGAACGCGCTGGCATCCCATATGGTCACTGGTTCTAATCCCGGCAGCCTCGCTTCCCATCCAGCTTCCTGTCAGTGGCCTGGGAAAGCAGTCGAGGATGGCCCAAAGCCTTGGGACCCTGCACCTGTGTGGGAGATCCGGAAGAGCTCCTGGCTCCTAGCTTCGGATCGGTGCAGCTCTAGCCATTGTGGTCAGTTGAGGAGTGAATCATTGGACGGAAGATCTCCTCTGTCTCTCCTCCTCTCTGTATATCTGACTTAGCAATAAAAATAAATAAATCTTAAAAAAAAAAAATCTTAATTGTTGTGCAAAGGAAAAAAAAAGAGTGAAGTCCTGATTTAACTCCACTCACTGTAGTTTTTCCCGTTGTCATCTGGGGACATCATTAAGGCTGGTGAAACAGCTGTGTGAACTATGACTCTCACAGCGGCGTGTAATTTTGTGAATAAACATTTGCACAACATTCAGGCAAATATGTATCTTGAAAGGAGTTTCATCTCAGTTTTTTCCTTCCCTTCCTCCTCTTGGTAAATATTGGGCATCTACTGTTTCTATTAGGCTTTAGATACAGAAAACATCACCCTGATCTCCCGTCCCCAAGGAACTCAGAAGTATTTGTGTGAAATCACAAGACGGCGTTTTGCACAGGGAAATAGGCTTGGGTAACTTCTGGAGAAGCACTGCTCAGAAGGTGTGATGGCCCACACATGCGCTGCCAGAATTCGGAAGCCACTTGTAGCCATTTGGAGGAATGAACCAGTGCAAGGAAGATCTCTCTGTCTCGCTCTCTCTCTCTCCTCTCTCTAGCTTTGTGACTCTGCCTTTCAAACATTAAATTTTTAAAAAGTGAGCAAAAGAGTTGGAACAAAATGATGGGTGGCAAAACACACATTGGTAAATATGCACATTGTCATTGGTAATTAGCAAATTACGCACTAATGCTGCGGTGAGATAATGTCATGCATTTATTCAAATGACTAAAACCTCAAACCAATCCAAGTTGAAACAAGACAAGATTGAATGCTGGCAAGGATGGGGACCAACTGGGACTGTTGCTCCTGTCTGGCAGGAATGCCAGATGGGAGAGCAAATTTGGAAAACAGTTTGTATCTTATGGTAAACATGTGTTTCCATATGGTCCAATAATCCTAGGTATTTCCCCGAGAGAACTGAAAAACCTGTATTTGCACTCTGCGGATTGATGCTTATGGCAGCTGTATTCCTAATTGCCCAAAACTCAAACCCCAATTGTCTTTTTTCAATTGAATGAATAAATGAACCATGATACATTTATACAGTGGAATACTACTCAGCAATAGAAAGGGGAGAAGTATTATTTTTTTAAATAATTGAGTCATTTCTCTTTAAAATTTTCTCCTATGTGCTTGATGCGGTAGCCTAGCAGCTAAAGTCCTTGCCTTGCATGCACCAGGATCCCATATGGGCGCCAGTTCTAATCCCGGCAGCCCCACTTCCCTTCCAGCTCCCTGCTTGTGGCCTGGGAAAGCAGTTGAGGACAGCCCAAAGCCTTGGGACCCTGCACCCGTGTGGGAGACCCAGAAGAGCTCCTGGCTCCTGACTGGATCAGTGCAGCTCCAGCCATTGCAGCCACTTGGGGAGTGAGTCATTGGATGGAAGATCGTCCTCTCTGTCTCTCCTCCTGTCTGTATATCTCTGTATATCTGGCTTTAAAAAAAAAAGATTTATTTATTTTTATTGCTAAGTCAGATATACAGAGAGGAGGAGAGACAGAGAGGAAGATCTTCCGTCCGATGATTCACCCCCCAAGTGAGTGCGACGACCGATGCTGCGCCAATTCGAAGCCAGGAGCCAGAAACCTCTTCCAGGTCTCCCACGCGGGTGCAGGGTCCCAATGCATTGGGCCGTCCTCAACTGCTTTCCCAGGCCACAAGCAGGGAGCTGGATGGGAAGTGGAGCTGCCGGGATTAGAACCGGCGCCCATATGGGATGCCAGCATGTTCAGGGCAAGGACTTTAGCCACTAGGCCACGCTGCCGGGCCCCAAAATAGATAAATCTTTAAAAAAAGATTCTCCTGTGTATGTTTTCACTAATTTGAAAGGCAGAAAGAGAAAAAGAGATTTAGGAAGAAACTGAGAGAGGGAAATCACAAAAGAGTCAGAAAGAGGGAGAGAGAGATCTTCTGTCCACTGCTTCACTCCCCTGGCGACGTAGCAGTGAGCTAGGCTGAAGCTGGGAAGCCAGGCAGCTGCCTGAAGTGGGTGGCCAGGACACAAGCACGTGCGCCATCACCTGCTGCCTTAGTAGGAAGCTGGAATCAGAAGCAGAGCTGGGACTTGAAGTCAGGGACTTTCTATGGGATCCCAACCAGTACCTTAATCGCTGTGCCGAACTCCTGGCCCAGGAACGTAACGAGGACAAACCACAAAGGTACTACATGATTCCATTAACCTCTACGTGGCATTCTTTTTTTCCCGCTCAGATTTATTTATTTGTTTTAAAGATTTATTTATTTTTTATTGGAAAGTCAGATATACAGAGAGGAGGAGAGACACAGAGAAAGGTCTTCTGTTCGATGGCTCACTCCCCAACCGGCCGCAACAACTGGAGCTGAGCCAATCCGAAGCCAGGAGCCAGGAGTTCTTCCAGGTCTCCCACACGGGTACAGGGTCCCAAGGCTTTGGGTTGTCCTCGACTGCTTTCCCAGGCCACAAGCAGGGAGCTGGGTGGGACATGGGGCTGCCAGGATTAGAACCCATATGGGATCCTGGCACATTGAAGGTTAGGACTTTAACCACTACGTTATCGCACTGGGCCCCCTCAGATTTATTTCTGTTAAGAGGGTGGGGACTCTAAGGTGGACTATGTCAATCAGTGGGTTCTGCAGTGACTTCCTCGTGCTTGGAATGGCAAGATTGGCAGCAATTCAGAACTGTTGAACTATCAAAACCACTTGAGCAAGACCCTCAGAGCATGCCCCACATCGGGGACCTGGGATGGGTGGGAGGCTGGATGGGGCTTCTCCCTTTATCTCTCCATTTACCTCAGATACAAAACAAGAAGGAAAAAATAGTCTTACCTGCTTTCCTGTAGCCCTTGAACCTTTGTGCCCTAATTAACCATGTAAAGATTGTTTAAAAAAAAAAAAAGCAGGGTGGAGAGAGAGAGAAGTCTTCCATGCATTGGTTTACTCCCCAAATGGCTGCAACTGCCAAAGCCGACCAGGCTGTAGCCAGGAGCCTAGAACCCCATCTGAGTCTCCTGAGTAGGTGGCATGCACCCAGTTCGGACCACCCTCTGCTGCCTTCCCATGCCCATTAGCAGAGCACCTGGAACTTGAACCAGTGATCCAATACAGACTGCCAGTGTTGCAGGTGACAGTGTTACTTGCTGTACCTCAGCACTGACCCCACCACATGGCATTCTCAGAAAGGCAAAAGCAAAGGACTGGAAACAGCTTGAGCAGTTGCCAGGGGCCTTGGGTGAGGGGAGGTGTTGATTACGAAGAGGCGGTCCCTGGGGAGTGAGCTGGACCGACATTGAACCCTTCCATATCTTAGAGGCGGTGACAGGGTCACAGTGCTGCTTCACTGGCAAGAGGAAAGATGCACACATTTTTCCTGTTTGGGGAGCTAATAGTGAGAAGGCTTGACTTCTGCTTTCTGATTAAATTGAATTCATTCTATCCAACAACATGGCCAAGCCTTATAGCAGAGCACCAGTTAGAAATTACATATTCAATGACCAGCCTAGAGGCCAGAGAATTCCAGCGTGGTTCCAATGGTGCAGGCAGGATAACAGCCCCCAAATGTCTGTGCACTCATCTCCAGAACCTGCCAACTCTCCCTCAGATGGCGAACGGGTCTTTGTAGTTGTGACTAATGTTGAGAACCTTGAGACAGGAGAGGGGTGAACTCAGATTATTAGGTGGGCCTAGTGTAGTGAAACAGCCCCTTGACAGCAAAAATGGGACACTTTTTTGAACAGCTGTGACCAAGTGAGCCGCCAGGGAAGAATGGCCACTGGATAGTGTAGGATCATCATGTGACAGGTAGACACGACTTCAAAGAGGTGCACCTCCTAAGCCTCAGAATTTCTGAATAGCCTGTTAGGTGGAAAAGGGGGAATGACTGTTGCAAATAGAATTAAGTTTGCTGATTTGCTGGCCTTCCGGTACGGAGGGTAGCTTGACTTACCCAAGTGGACTAGGTTTAATCACCCAGTCTTGAGACGGGGAGGAGGGAGGAAGAAGAGGAGGCTGGAGAGGAGTGATGGGGTGTGATATGAAGATTGAACCTAGCTGCTGCTTTTGGGGACGGAGAAAGGAACCAGGGTGGTCTCTACAAGTTGGAAAAGGCAAGGAATAGATTCTCCTCCAGAGCCTCCGGGAAGGACACCTTGATTTTAGCCCATCTGAACTCTGGCTGGACTTCTAGCCCAAAGTACTACAAGACAGTAAATGTGTGTTGTTTCAAGCCACTCAGCTGGTGCAACTTGATGAGCTCCAGCGGGAGACTAAGACACAAGGAGAACGCATTGTTCTTCAACGTGAGGGGAGAATATGAAGAGGAGGGAACTGCTGGCTTGGCTTCCTGCCTCCTGTGGGTGATCTGTTACCCACTTTCAGAATCGTTCTCTGAAGTGGCTTGGATGTGGCTTGTTTCTCCTGGGTCCTTCTGCTGGAGACATGGTGGTGCTTAGAGGTGCTTAGGCCTTGCTGGGGGCACTGCTCTGAGAAGTAGCCCTTGTAGGTGTTTGAGCTCACAGCTGGACATTCTATCTACTCCATGAGACACGTTGAGATGCCCTCACCTCCCGCTTGAGCGCCTCGTTTGGGTTCTGATTCTGTCCCTTACTCTGGGTAATGCAGGCCCTGAGAAGGCGGTGGTGATGGTTCAAGTAGTTGGAATTCTGCTACTTGACTGAATTGCCAGCTGAGTCCTGGTCATTTTATGCATTTGGAGACAGAACCAGAGGAGTTCCAGTGGAGACCAACCTCTCTCTGTGTGTCTCTCAAATAATAAATAAATATTTGTGGCAACCCACTTGGTGAGTTACCGTTGGAACTGAGATTTCTTCTTATGTGTGCTCTGCCAGCTGCCACCTGCCATGAACCTACGTGATGCTATTGAGACTTCCGGCCTGTAACATTTGTGAGCTCAGTAAACATCTCTTTCTTCACAAGTAGCTTGACTCTGCTAACTTCATTATGATTCTGATAAGCTGACAGTCTCATTCCCACTGTACATTTATGACATTACCACTGGGTTTATTGCCTGTTAAACTGCACTCCTGCTGCCAGGGCCCAGTGTTACTGAAAATGTTTTTGCAATGCCTGATCTCCTCTTGCCCAGGTGACTAGGTCTCATTTCGAGCCTTGTTTTATGCCATCTGCTGCTGCCTCAAAATTGCTGTTTCCCAGCCTTCCCTCCAACAAATATTGCAGGAAACATGTGCCTCTCCAGGCCCTACCCTGCCAGAACTCTTCCCTTTGCATTTCTTGCTTGCTTGCTTGTTCGGGATTGTGTTTTACGCCCGTGTGACAGGTATTAAAATGATGTGTGGCCAAAACCCTTCTTCTTGTGTTTAAGTAAGAATAAATGTGTTAGGTATCCAACTCACTAGAGGGTGTTTTGGGGGCAAAGCAGGATGATTTGAGGTAAAGAGAATTAAAATGCTCAAGGGGGGAGGAACCGAAACAAAGGAGATAGACACTTTGAAGATTTTATAAAAAGATTGAAGGGAAAAAGGAAGAAGAAGGACTAGAGAAGAGGAAGATGAGATGGATGAGCTGGGCAAATTTTAAAGAAAGAAAAATTCAAATAATATTTTTAAAGGAGGTTCGCTAGATAGCTTGTAATGTCACATTCTCTTTGCCTCCCTAGGACACACTCAGAAAGTGTTGTGTTTGTGTGAGATGAGTGTGTATTACCTGCTGGAGTTGGCCTTACAGCAAGGGCAGGTTGAGCTAACACAGCCCCCCAAGGCTGCAGGTGGTAGGGGGAGGAACTGGGGAAGCAAGGCAAGAAAGATGCCCAAGTGATCTTTGCCACAGTGAGTCTCAGCAGGCGTTCTGGCTAGCAAGTCAGGAATTCTCCAGAATGGTTCCAGAATTCTCCAGAATGGTTCCAGGCACAAACTGCACCCTGGGGAAGCCTGAGGAAGGCAGCAGGAGCAGGCACTGAACTGTCACCTCCTGTCTGTGTCCGTTTGTCTGGGCCAAGCTGCACACTGGATGGCACAAAAAAGCCCAGGGCTTCCAAGTAGTGTTATTGGCTCCATGGCCACTCTAGAAATTCACTTGCGCTGGGGCCAGTCCATGTGAATCCAGAAGTGGGGAGTAACCAAAACAACAAAAGGGACACTGGAGGGAATCTGAGAAAACTTCACTAAGAAAAAGTTTTACTTTAGTGGGCTTGAAATGATGCATCATCTGCCTGGCTGATAAATACATGAACTTGAGTGTCTTCCTAAAGGCAGGAAAAATTGAGGACACAGGAAAACATTCTGTAATGTTCAGAGAGATAAGCTTATCTTGAGACTGCCAGATTATAACCAGGGCACCACAGATTATAACCATGGCACCAGGGAACAGCTTTTACCATCTTGGCTGAAAAGAAACAATCAAGGGATTGAATCACCTACGCAATACAAACATCTCTCCTACTAGACAAAAACAAACAAACAGCATTGAAATAAAAACTGTCTTTCTAGAAGAGGGTCGCATTTATCTATCAGCCTTTCTCTACTTTTTCTCTTACCTCTCTGGGCTGGTGATTTCATTGGCATATCATTGGCAAATCATGGGGAGAATGAAGTGGGCACATTCAGCTTTTGTGCCGGTCCTACCAGCATGAAGTCTGCTCTGGGGCCAGGCCAGGCTGACCTTGCGCCCCAGTGGGCAAGTCCACTTGGGACCAAAACTTCTAGATCCTGTGCTTCCAGCAGAACATAGGGAAGCTCTTGGGACTTTTATTTGAAACGGCTTCTGCAACTCTATCAGGCATCCAGCCAACCTGTGGCCTTCCTCTCTCGTTCTTTTAGTTTCTTTCTGGGTTGGTTTTGAGCTCTGAAAAGCAGCAGGAGGGTTATTTATTGGGTACTGTTTTTGAGCTCCAGTGGCGGGTGCATTGGCCAGAAAGTTGGAATGAAAGAAGGAAGGAGCCCAGTGAGGGAGAGCAAGTGGGTGGATGCACCTGGAGCAATTGAGGCTTCTATGGGATGAGGGATTGGCCTTGGGACCTTGCGCTTTTGTCAGAGGTAATGGGGGAGGTGGTGTGCTCCAGCTGCTCTTGACCTTGGCAGCTTGCAAAGGTTTACAGGGAGCTAGGTAGGAGCTGAGAGTGGTGCAGTTGGCTCTGAACAGCTGTGCTTGTGTTAGAGAAGCCACTCAGAAGCGTGAAGAGGGCCTTGGCATGGGCACAAGGACTGTGAGGGCCTTAACGGGGACCAGCCGGCTGCCCAGGGCTTAGTCAGCAGGCGCGGCTGAGGTAAGGATTCAATTATAAAGGGGGTGGGGTACCCGGTCTTTTCATATACTCCCCTTATCGAAATGAAAGGAGAGAAAAAATATTTTTTTGTTTTGTTTTGAAAACTGCGCAACAGCTGGGTTCTCTACGGACCAGAGAGCATTAGAGAGAGATTAGCTTGCCATGTGTTAGGGCTCGGTGGGTAATGTAAACAAACAGTCCTCCTTTTAATTCCTGTTTGATGTTGTTTTGAACCATGCTCAAGGGCAAAAGAGGGTGCATTGGGGAGGTTTGGGGGAGGGCTGTACTTGTGGGGGAAGGATGGCCCAAGTTTGAACCCAGGTGGCTCAAGAATCGCCCCCTCTGCTTGTGCTCAAGGTTGCAGCCAACTGGGAGACCCTGGGGGAGTGGGGGAGCATGATTTTTAGGCCCGAGGACACCCATAGAAAGAGACAGTGGAGAAAGCACTGAGACAGAAGCATTGGGTGGGTTGTGTGGGGGCTGCTGCTCCATGGAACTTGCCTTCTTGGCAGCTGCAGCGCACACACCTGCAGTTCCCAGGGTCCTGCAAAGAACATGGGTGGGAAAGAGTGCTTCCCCACAGAGGCTGGGAGGGTGGAGGGTGTGGCCATTGGCTGTGTCTCAACTTTGTGAGAGGCAGAGTCCTTCCCAATGCTGTGTTTGTGTCTGCTCCCCAGAGTGCAACTTCTTAGGTATGGGAAGACCAGGTGCCACAGTGCCAAAGCTAACACCTGGGTAGGAAATCGCCACTGACCGAGTTTGTTTACTTATTTATTTGAGAGAAACTGAGAGACAGGGGACAGATTTCCTGTCCCCTGGTTTGCTCTCAGTGGCCACAGCCAGGCTGAGCAGAAACTGGGAGCCAGGAACTCAATCCAGGTCTCTTTTGGGGGGTGGCAGGAACCCATTACCACTGCCTCCTAGGGTATACATTGGTAAAAGCCAGTTTTAGGAGCCCAATTTAGGTAATGGAGTCAGGTGTGTGATACAAACATTTTTTTTCAAGATTTATTTATTTTATTACAAAGTCAGATATACAGAGAGGAGGAGAGACAGAGAGGAAGATCTTCCATCCGATGTTCCCCAAGTGAGCCGCAACGGGCCGGTGCTGCGCCGATCCGATGCCGGGAACCTGGAACCTCTTCCGGGTCTCCCACGCGGGTGCAGTGTCCCAAAGCTTTGGGCCGTCCTCGACTGCTTTCCCAGGCCACAAGCAGGGAGCTGGATGGGAAGTGGAGCTGCCGGGATTAGAACCGGCGTTCATATGGGATCCCGGGGCTTTTAAGGCGAGGACTTTAGCCGCTAGGCCACGCCGCCGGGCCCCCTATGTGTTTTTTTAAAGAAGATTTTTAAATTTATTTGAAAGGCAGAATTTTATTTCTATATATAATTTATTATATATGTAATTTATATTATATATTTATATAAATATATTAAAGGTATGTATATAATTATATATATGCCTATTTAGAGAGCGAGAGAGGAGAAGCAGAGGGAGCTAGATCTTCCATCTGCTGACTCACTCCCCAAATCATTGCAAAAGCCGGGGCTCTGCCAGGTTGAAGTCAGGAGACTGGAGCTTCTTCTGGGTCTCCTACATGGCTGCAGGGGCCCAAGCACCCAGGCTACCCTCTGCTGCTTTCCTAAGGCCACCAACAGGGAAGTGGATCGGAAGTGGAATAGCTGGGACTTGAACCAGCATCCATAAGGAATGCCAGCACCAAAGGCGGCAGTTTAACTGGCTGTGTCACGGCATCAGCCTTCCCCCCCCCTTGAGATTTATGCTTCATGCATTGAAATATATACAATATACAATTTATAATTATATGTCTTCAAAATTGCTTTTTGTCATAGGAAAATCTGAGCCGGAGATCTGTTCAGTTTGTTCTCTTCTGAAATGCCTGCGATGACAAGGGCCGGAGCACTTCATCCGTATCTCCCTGAGAAGTGCCAGGGACCCAAGCCCCTGGGCTGTCTCTTGGCGCCTCACAAGGCGCACATTCAGCAGGAAGCCAGAACCAGAAACAGCTGGGATTTGAACCCACACACTCCAGTGTGGCTTGCTAATCCTCCAACTCCAAGTACGGCATTCCGTATGGGTGTTGGTCTGTGTCCTGGCTGCTTAACTGCCAAGCCTGATAATGCACCTTGGAAAGCAGCACAGGATGGCCCTGATACACATGTGGTAGACCGGGATGGCATTCCTGGCTCTTGGGTTCAGCCCAGGCCTACACCTGGTTGTTGCAACCATTTGGGGAGTAAGCAGCACATGGAAAATCTCTACTGCTTTACTTTTCAAATCAAGTCAATCAATGATTCTTTAAAAATCATGTTGTGGAGCTATATGAGGGTATTTTAAAAACTTCATGAAAAACGAATTAAAAGATAAATTTAGTGTGAGCTTTTGCTCAATCCATGCATATGGTGTTTTCAAAAAGTTCATGGAAATTGTGTGTTATGGCAAAACTATGCCTGGATTTCAAAATGTCTTTTAAAGCAAAATAAACATACCATTTAACTCAATTTTCCATGAGCTTTTTTACTTAAAAACAATTTTTTTTTTATTTGAAAGGCAGATTTACAGAGAGGAGAGACAGAGGTTAGTGAATTCTTCATTGATGGAAACTTAGGAGATTTAAAACTTACTCATCTTTGTAATGCCCAGTGAACATCTCTGTCTGTTTCTTTGGAGCCTATTTATTTGAAATATTAAAACTTGTGAACCTAAATTTGCAATCCAATAGAAAATATCTTGCTTTCCGTGCCTCAAATAGAAGTTTTGTGTTTTGTGGCTAACACAAAACCTTCCCATCAGAATGTTCTTTGAATTTTATTTTTCATCATGTGCTTAATTTAATACACTTAAAGGCTACTGAAACTTTCTGGTCAGATTAGTTCAAACAGTCAGAAATTGTTCTCTTCCCCCGAAATAAAGCTGATTGAAGGATTACGTTGTCTGAATAGCTGTAGAATTCAGAGACTCCTTTATAAAGACTTACTTTATTTGTAGGTTTAAAAATATCCATAATTTCTTTTGGATTAATGGTCTAAACTTGCATATTTGACTAGAGTCTTACTTTTTCGTTCATCAAAGCTAGAGCTTGCTTGTTATTCATTAGTTACAGATATGTTCCAGGGAGAGGAATTGTGAAACTACACTCAGTAGGGAAAACAAAATCAACATCACATTTAAAATATGTATGTTTTTTGTTCAGGAAATCTCACTTTTAGGGCTATTTCTGCAAAAGTACTTGCCAGGGTGTACACACACCCCACCATGCATGAGAATATTCGCTTTGTGATTTTTGTAATCACTCAGTTGACAAAGCGGTAAATGTCAATCCATAACGGAACAGATAAAGGAATCGTGGCCTATTGCTACCATGAGTGAGAGCCACATGTATTGCCTTGGAAAACTGTCTACAAAAGCACAATTTATTGCATTGGTTCAAGGCAGATTTTTAAGATTTATTTATTTCTATTGGAAAGGCAGATTTTCATCCACTGGTTTCACTCCCCAAGTGGCCACAACAGCCACTTGGGACCATACTGTACAATACATCTCCTGGAGCACTTTCTTCTATCTGAAACTTCATGTGCTTTGGCCAGCATCGCCGAGTATCTCCCTTCCAATGTTTATGCGTAGCTAGATTCTTAAAAAGTTGTGTAATAGGGCCCGGCAGCGTGGCCTAGCGGCTAAAGTCCTCGCCTTGAAAGCACCGTGATCCCATATGGGTGCCGGTTCTAATCCCGGCAGCTCCACTTCCCATCCAGCTCCCTGCTTGTGGCCTGGGAAAGCAGTTGAGGACGGCCCAAAGCTTTGGGACCCTGCACCCGCGTGGGAGACCCGGAAGAGGTTCCAGGTTCCCCGCATCGGATCGGCGCACATTGGCCGTTGCGGCTCACTTGGGGAGTGAATCATCGGACGGAAGATCTTCCTCTCTGTCTCTCCTCCTCTGTGTATATCTGGCTGTAATAAAATGAATAAATCTTTAAAAAAAAAAAGTTGTGTAATAATATGCAATGAATTATTTTTTGTAAAAGGAAACCACAACCACATATTTGAATTATTCTTGCTGTGTAGCTGTAAATACAATGTAGGAATATAGCAAAGTCAAGTTCAGTGTGACTTCCAGAAGGTGAGAACTGGTGGTAAGAGGGAACTTTTGTTCATCCCTTAATTTTTTTATAAGACGTATGCCTTATTTTATGATTAGAATAAACTATGCTTTTATCGAAAAGAAAGTGCTGTCACACTTAACGTGAAGATAACCATTACAGGAACCCCCTAAATATTTATTATATAATTAATTTATGTAAGGACGGTGGCATAAAGAATCACTCTGAAACTGATATGAATTCTTTTCATGTTAAGCATTAGAATAAACCTTGTATATAGCACTGCATGTTAGTTAGCAAGATCAGCAATGAAATGCAGGTGTACACATTAGGAGTGGGAATGATACCTGTTGGACGCCCACATCCCACGTTGGAGGGCCTCATTGCAGCCCCAGCCTCTCCCAGTTCCGACCTGCTTCTTGCATGCCTCTGGGGAGGCAATAGGGGATGGCTCAGAAACTGGGTTCTTCCACCTACGTAGAAGACCTGGTTTGGGGCTGGCCTAGCCCTTGCTGAGGCAGACATGTAGGAATGAGCTAGTGGGTGGAAAATTCATTTCTGTGTCTGAAATAAATGAAATATGGAAAGAAAAATAAAATCAAGATCACTCAAAGGATAAAATTAAAGGAGAGTTAAAAAAAAGAGAAGTATATACAAATGGCTCAGGGAATGGACAGGCAGCAAGGATGAAAATGAAGACTCCTTGCTTCTCAGGTCCGTGTTTCTCTTGACTCCTGACTAAATGTGTACAAGCTGTGGCAGCTCTCTAGACCTCAGGTTCCATACTGTAGCCCCAGCTATTCAGATGACTGACTCACCTCTCAGTGTGTCCATATCTCAAAAACTCCAGAAAGGATGCGATTGGCCACGTTTGAGTCAGTTGACCCCTTTGGTCCAGGTGGCTATGATTGGTAACAGGGTTCTGGCAGGTTACAGTCAGAGCAGCTGAGTGCAGAGTTGGAGCCCTTTGAATAGAGATAAAGAGATGACATTTGATCAAGTGTAGGACATAGGTTCCCAAGCACTTGCAAAAGGGACAGAGAACATGGCCTAGACCCAGCCACGGCTGCCATGTGGGGAGTGAACCAGTGGATGGAAGATCTTCCTCTCTTTGTCTCTCTCTGATTCTGCCTTTCAAATAAGTAAAAGAAATATTTTGAAAAATTAAACATTTCTGCTTTGCAAAAGACACAATCAAGAGAAAGAAAAAGCAAGCTATGGACTGGGAAGAAATATAATTCTTAAATATCTGTTTACTTGAAAGGCAGAATGACTAAGAGAAGGGAAGAGGCAGAGACAGAAAGAGTTCTGTCCACTGGGCCATTTAATGTCCTGCCACAGCGAGGTCTGGGCAGGGCAAAGACAGGAGCCAGAAGTGGGTTCCCTATGTGGGTGGGAGCCCAGGTACTTTAGCTATGGCTCTCTGCTTTCCCAGGTGCATTAAAAGGAGTTGGATTGAAAGTGGAGTAGTTGTGACTTGAACTATAATTCCAATATATAATATGTTGCATAGCAAGTAGTGGCTTTACCACCTGTGCCAGGACACCCACTTCTGGGAGGAATATTAGCAAAAAATATATGTGATCATGAACTATTGTCCAAAATACAGAAGATCCCTTAAAATCAACACCAAGTAAAAAACCAAATTGTAAAAGAAAGTCAAAGGCCCAATAAAATCTCGCCAAAGAAGATACATAAAATAAAAAGAAGTATATGAAAAGCTGCCCAAATTACGTCATCAGAGAAATGCAAACGGAAACAGTAACGAGGTTCTGCTATACATTTATCAGAATGGCCAGAATGCTGTTTGTGAGGATATAGAATAACAGAAATTCACATTCCTAGCTGGTGGATCTACAAAATGCCACAATTACACTGGAAGACAATTTGGAACTTTCCTACAAAACACACAATTCCACCATAAGATCCAATGATCCTACTTGTTGGTGTTGACCAAAACGAGTTGAAAACTTAGTGTCCACCAAAAAACCTCCATAAGTCAGTTATATCATTTTTATTTGTAATTACCTAAACTTGAAAGCAACTAAGATATCTTTCAGTGAATAAAGGATAAATAATGGTGCATCTAGATAGTGGGTTATTAGTAGGTATTAAAAAGAAATACATTAGCATACTGTATAAAGGCACAGAGAAAACTTAAAATGCATATCACTAAGTGAAAAAAATCCCACCAACCTGAAAAGGCTGTATGCCAAGTGCTCTCAACCATACAGCATTCTGAAAAGGAAGAAGAGATGGCGGTAGTGGATCACTGGTTGCTTGGGATTCGGAGGGGAGTGAGAGATGGATAGATACAGGACAGGACTTTTAGGGAATTGAAATTGCTTTTTATGATACTGTAGTGAGGGGTATCCAGCAGGCAACGCTTTTCCCAAATCCATGGACTGTCCAATACCAAGAGGCAACCCTAATGCAAGCTGTGGGCTTGGGGTCCAGGTAGACACATTACATGTACCACTCTGAAAAGGAGTTATGCACCTTTTGGGGGCAGAGGTAATACAGGACATCTCCTTGCCTCCCAACTCAATTTTGTTATGAACCTCCACGAAACTAACACCACATTGAAAAAAATACTATAAATTTAAAAAGGAATGCAAAAAATAAGTTACATAATTTTCTCACTGAATTAAAAAAAGCATCTAAAGTTACTAAAGTTTCTAATACTCAGAAAAAAGTGATTGATTTTCAGGGTGTTAGAAAATACACCCTTTGCTTCATTCTGTTGTTTAGTGCAAACTGATTTCTATCTTAAACTGGCTTTAGGAAGAGTTAAAAAATATGAGTGATATCCAACATTTTCTTGCCTCTAAGAAGATACAAAATGCTAAACTATTCAAGGAGTCTTAAAGTTGAAGGCCAGTTGAAGATTTATTATGGCTCTATAGATACAAAAAAAAAAAAAGAAAAGCAGGTGTTACAATACAGGTTGCAGTGACTATCGTGGGTGTGTGGTGTGAGAACTTGAGATAATGACTAAGTTTGAGAAAAGGAGAAACAAAGGTGAGTGTTCTGGGAGATAAGACAATCTTTGATGGCCACAGGAGGAGTGTGGA
This sequence comes from Ochotona princeps, assembly GCF_030435755.1. NCBI lineage: Eukaryota > Metazoa > Chordata > Mammalia > Lagomorpha > Ochotonidae > Ochotona > Ochotona princeps. The sequence continues at coordinate 17,570,127 of NC_080858.1, read as the reverse complement.
CTCAGCTGCAATTCTCCTAGCATCCAAAGGAAAAGTCTTGTGGTAAACCAGTAATGACTAATAGGGACCAAGGGGCAAACTTCCAAGTAACATAAGGTCTGCTTCACTCCCGGCTTTCCAGGTGTTCTATGCAGGTGTGCCCACCTGTGAAGGAAGCAGAACAGCTTTGGCATCTTGCTGATCACAATTCACAAGCCTGGAGTGACTTAGGGGTTTCCAGCATTAGATTTATCCAGAAGAAGCAGTAAAATGACCAACACATTTCATTTTGAAAGCGATAGGCAGGGATGGTGGAGTCCCCCTTGAAAGCTAGAAAGGCTAGGAGACGATGTTGGTTAACTTGCTCATATCTCCCATTTGAATCCCGGAGGCACTTCCTGACTCCAGCTGCCTCTCATGTGGCTCTCAGGCATGAGTGGTGATGGCTTAAGTCCCTGTCCCCCATGGAAGTGCTGGGCTCCTGGTCTCAGCTTGGCACAGTCCTGTCTGTGGTGGGCATTTGGATGAACAAACAAATGAATATATAAATGAAAGTTAAACAGAAAGGGAAAATGGTGTTACAAAGCAGTGATTGAATAATTAGGTTTTATTGAATTAAAAAACAAGCAGCTGAAGTCAAGATCTGCCTCAGGAACTCAACCTCAGGCTCTCAATAAATTTTACAGAAGTATGTGCAAACAATAACAAGAAATCAAAGGGCCAGCATGGTGGTGTAACCAACAAGAGCTGGCATCCCATATGGGTGCTGGGTCATGTCCCAGTTGCTCTGCTTGCATAGCCATGTGGGGGACCTGGAAAAGCTCCTGGCTCCTGGCTTTGGATCAGCTCAGTTCTGGCCATTGCAGCCATTTGGGGAGTGCATCAGTGGTCGGAAAACTCTCTGTAATAAATCTGCCTTTCAAATAAAAGTAAGTTTTAAAACTCAGGAAAGTACAGAGAAGCAATAGTATATCTATAGAAAAGTATATATATATTTTTAAACACAAAGTGATTGGGGCCCAGTGGCATGGCCTAGCGGCTAAAGTCCTCACTTTGAATGCCCCCGGATCCCATATGGGTGCTGGTTCTAATCCCAGCAGCCCCACTTCCCATCCAGCTCCCTGCTTGTGGCCTGGGAAAGCAGTCGAGGACAGCCCAAAGCTCTGGGACCCTTCACCCGTGTGGGAAACCCGGAAGAGGTTCCTGGTTCCCAGCTTCGAATCGGTGCAGCACCAGCCGTTGCGGCTCACTTGGGGAATGAATCATTGGACGGAAGATCTTCCTCTCTGTCTCTCCTCCTCTCTGTATATCTGACTTTGTAATAAAAATAAATAAATCTTTAAAAATTTCTAAGGCTTATTTATAAAACAAATAAACACAAAGTGATCAACACTGTGTCAACCTGGAGAAGAATTCAGATCCACATTTCACTATAAAAAACTTCACTTGAGTCAATTAGATTAAAATATTTATTGTTAGTCAGCAGTGGCTTAACCTGCTGATCCATAATGCCTGCCCCACCGAATTCTGATTTCTCTTTTGCTCCTTAAAGCTTTACATTATTTGCTTGAAAGTTGGAGTGATAGGGAAAGAGGTCATCCATTTATTGCCCCAAAATAACCTCCAGCAGCTGGGGTTGATCCAGGTTGAAATCAGGATCCTAGAATTCCATCCAGGTCTCCCTTGTGGGTGGCAGGGGATCCAGGCACTCGGGTCAGCATCCTTTGCTTTCCCAGGAACATTTTCAGTGAGCTGGATCGGAAGCAGAGCAGCCAGGACTGGAACCAGCAGTCTGATATGGGATGCCAGCATTATAGGTGGTGACTTGACTAGCTGTGCCACAATGCCGGTCCCAGCCTTGGTTTCTGAGCAGATGTGAAAATATGAAGAAACAGTGGTTAGCCAACGGCATGCCAACAGGTGTTGCCAACCACAAAGCAGCTGTTGCCCTTCTAGCTTCTTGGTTCTCTAAGAGCTTCTTCCTCACTGTCCATCACATTCCCCCCAGACCCCTAGCAAAAGGCTGCTTACAGCACCCAATGGAGGGCCTTCCTGGGACCAAATGAGGACTGTACTTCCGAAGGAGTGACTGAGAAAGAAGAGGGAAGGAGAGGCTTGGTGGTGTCTTGGCTCACCTCTGATTATCCTCTCTGTAGGCAAAGCACCTGGAGGTGGTCTGATGCCTTCCACTTTCGTCTCTTGCCTCCCCCATGGCAGGGGTATACGTTGTGTTCCTTTGATGCTAAGGAGGCTGTGTGCCTTGATTAACTTAACTAACCTGAGCAGAAGCCAACTTCATCTCCATCAAGTATTTTGTGTATATATATATTTTTTTTCTTTTTTTTCTTTTTTTTACTTTTCCTGTACATTTCTGTCCTATCAATACCTCTTGCACTCAGGTTTTCTGAACTACTTCGGCCACCTCCTAAATAAAGTCCTGGCTTTTTACTGTGTGCCTCTAAAAACCATCCTTTCCGTGAGTGTCCAGGATGCCAACCCTGCAAGGTCGCGGATGAGAAGTCTTCAGTGGTGCTATGCTGTGCTTTGGATGTGCTTTGTCCCAGTGATGATTCACATGCTGTGTGCCCGCCTGGTCCTTAGTGAGGCCTGAGGCCGCGTGGGAGGCAACACATCCTTTATAAGAGGAGGCCTGGTGGGAGGTCCTTGGGCCAATTGGAGGTGTGTCCTTGGAAGGGATTAAAGTAGCCCTTGTTGAGTCCCTGATCTATTCCAAGAGTGAGTTGTTAAAATAGAAAGCTGGACTGGGAATGATGCTCTGGTTTCCTGTTATAAGATGTGATCTCTGGAGCTAGCACCGTGGCTTGTGGGTTAAACCACTGCATGCAACCAGTTATAAGCACCAGTTCAAATCCTGGTTACGCCACTTCCCATCCAGCTCCCTGCTGGCAGCCTGGGATACCATTGGAGGACAGCCCAAATCTTTTGACCCCTGCCAGCCAAGTGAGAGACCTGGATGGAATTCTAGAATCCTGGCATTAAGTTAGCTGAGCTCTGGCCATTGGTGAGTGAACCAGTGGATGAACGATTTTTTTTTCTCTCTCTGTCTCCCTCTCTCTTTTTTGTCCTTCTCTTTTAGCAATTCTGCCTTTCAAATACATAAATCTCTTTGATCTCCCCCTGCCACTGTGCTTCCACGATTGTGACACCATCTGTCATGAGCCACGGTCAGAGGCCACACCTACGGCCCAGTCTTGCCTCGGAGTAGCCAGCACAGTGACCTGAATCAGGCTCATTCCTTTACAACCTGAGCCTGCATCAGGTACTTCATAGCAGTAAAGAAAGCTCAACTTGGCTTTGAAAGTCCTTATGGCCGAACTTCTCTCCAGCCTTCAACCTCATCCCTAGACAGTCCCACTTAATTTTTCTTTTTTTTTGAAAGAACTTTTAATTTTACTTGAAAATCAGAGTTACAGAGAGAGGAAGAAATTTTCTATGCACTGGTTCACTCCCCAAATGGCTGCAATGGCCAGAGATGGGCCAGTCTGAAGTTCGGAGCCAGGAACCACTTCCCTCTTCTGGATCTCCCACAAGGGTGCAGGGTCCCAAGGCCTTAGGCCATCCTCTACTGCTTTCCTAGGCTGGAACTAAGGAGCTGGATGGGAAGTGGATCAGATGGGACCCAAACTGGTGGCCATATAGGATGCCTGCACTTGGAGGTGGAGGATTAGCTAGTTGAGCCAACGTGCCAGCCCTCAGATAGGATAAATCTTAAGCAAACCAAAAAGAGAATAAAACCCCCCTCTGAGTTGTATCAAGGCCTTCTGGTGCTGTGCTTCCAAAGCTGGTGGTGGCGTAAGCAGTTCCTTCTGGAAGGATGTTCATCTGCCTTCATTTGACAGCATTTCATTATGAATACTCCCCTCCTCTGGGGGCAAGTGCACACAGATGTCCCAGCAATTCTAACGGTAACAGTGGAGAATGCTGGAAACAAGCCAAGTGTCTAACAGGGAAATGACTAAGCAAACAGCAGGATTATTACATAACCATTAAAAATGACAGGGTTGAGGACTGTGTCAACACAGAGAAGTGTGTAACTGTAGGAACGTTAGGTAGAAAAACGAACCCAGACGAGTGTTTAAACACTAGGGTTGAAGAATGGTTGTATACATTAACAAAGATCAGAGGCCATTCTGGAGAAGCAAAAGTGATTGGATTTCAGCATTCACTCTGTTGGGTTTTTTCCCCTGGCAATTCCTCGCATATATGATAATAATAATGAGCTCCCGTGTGAGCTAGATACCCGCAGAATCTTCAGCCGAGAAAGTGTCCTTCATTACCTCCCAGAGATTGCATAATGTCAGATTCTCATAAAACTGCTATGGAAACAATGACATTTCTTCAAATGAACCAAATACTTTTCATGAGTTCAACTCGGCAAGGACTGGGAGAGCTTAACTGTGCGAGCATGCTTACATTTTTGTGAAATTCATAAAAACCACGGCCAGAAATCCTCGAGTGAGTGTGTGGTGCTGTTGTAATTTGCTGTTCTTTATTGGAGTGAATGTCTCTGATAGAACAGATCGCAAAGCCTGGAAGACCTTTGACCTAAATCGCACATTCACACATACTGTTTCACTTTCATCCTCTTAATGTTGTCTCCCTCTGACCATTGCTGTATGCTATCAATGAATAGTTTTATAAATCCTGTGAATAAATTATGAAGTAAACACAATTTTTAGTATTCTTAGAATTTCTTCTTCTTTTTTTTTTTTTTTTTAGTTTACTGAGAGCCTGAAAAGTAGGAGTGGCCTGCACATGTTGAAGATTCTGAGGATAATTGTCACGTTATCCTTCAAAAGTGATAGTTTGGGGCAGGTATTTAAAGGCTGCTTAGGACAGCCACCACCCCCCTCCCCCAGTAGAGGGCCTGGGTTCAAGGCCCGGCTCTGTCGGATTCCACCTTCCTGTTAATGCACACCCTTGGAGGCAGCAGGTGATGGCTCAGGAATTTGCGTTCCTACCACCCGCAGGGGAGACCTGGATGGATGGAGTTCCCAGCTCCTAATGTTGGTCTTGCCCTAGCCACACCTATTGCAGGCATTTAAGGAATGAACCAGCAAATCAAAGATCTCTGTCTACCTCTTTCTCTGTGTGTGTGTGTATATTTCAAATAAATAGTTGCAAAAGTGATGGTTTTAAATATATGCCTAAGACTAGTAGACTGTTACTAGTAACTGCAGTATAGGCACCTGATAAACTACTGTCTGGCGGCCTTGGGGTTTCTGCAGTTATGAAACCAGTGGTTGGAAAATCAGAAGCTTCTAGAACAGAGATTCACAACAGCAGCTGCAAATTGGACTCCCCTGCATTTGGCCAGACCCTACTCAAGATCTCCAGAATTAGACTCTTCAGGGCTGGGGAGATGCCCTTGTTTACAAAGCTGTGGGCCCCTCTTGCTGCCTGCACTGCCTGTCTTCATGGCTCTAGGTCTTGACATTCAAGCTGGCTCCCATGAGGGGGAGGAATTGCTCACAAATAATTTGGAAAAGAAGTTTGAGAACACAGCCAACAGATGAAAGAATTTTCTTTAAAAAATGTGTTTATTTATTTATTCAAGAGGTAGATAGAGAGGAGAGAAATGGCGACTCAAGAACCAGAACTGCGTAGGCAACCCAGTCACTTGGATGCGGAAAAGAGAAGCCCAAACGTGCAGCTTTGCTGCTGGCCAAATGCCTGTGCCCCAATCCACAGTTCTTTTTCGTGCAGGAGTGTGGAGGAGAGCTTCTCACACACAACTTCTGACCAAAATGCCTTCAATTGTTTCTCCAAGTTTATACCATGGTTTGCTCTATGAAAGTAGACAAGTGTCGAGTCAACAACGTGAAGTTCAAGTCTCAGTTCTTGTAAATAATGTCAAGGCCAAGTTTCTGCAACCAGTGAAACCGCAACTAGTCTAAAGGGCCAGATGTTTGGCTTCCTCCCCTTCTCCATACTAAGGAAAATATGGGGAAACAATTGGTGCCCAAGAGCGGGAAGGAGATTTCAGGCTATGGACTGAGCTCAGTACTCACAAGGGCTTCTCTCCTATGCCTTCTTTGTTGTGTGATTACTGATGTATTAGACAAGACCCCGGGAAAATTCCTCAGCCACAAAATAAGGAATTATTTGTGTCCCTCTAAGACCGTGTCTAGGGGATTTGGGGGAGTGGATGGGAACTGAAGATTCAGGCTTCTTTAAAAAAGGAGAGGGGGCCGGTATTGTGGTGTAGCAGTTAAAGCCACTTGCAACATTGGCACAGCAAAGCCAATATCACATAGCATAGGAATGTAGTTCCAGTCCTGACTGTTGTACTTTCAATCCAGCTCCTTGTTAACGCACCCAGGAAAACAGTGAAAGATGACCCAAAGACTTGGGCCCCTGCACCCACTTGGGAGACCTGGATAGAGCTCCTGGCTCCTAGATTGGGCCTGGCTTCGTTCTGGCTGTTGTGGTCATTTGGGGGAGTGAACCAACAGATGTAAGTGCTCTGTCTCTCTCTTCCTCAGTCTCTGTGACTCTTTTGAGGAAAAAGAAAAAAAGAATCAGGCTATGGCCCCTCCTTGTCCACCAAACCCCAGTTCATCCTGGCTCACAGTTCACATCTGGGGATGGAAGAAGTTATTCTTCCACTGCTTTCCCCAAAAGTACAAGGAGAAAACGGAGGCCTGTGGACTGAAGTTGCATTTCTCTTTTGAGGAGGTATAACCAGAATGTTTAGACATGACTCAAAATCAGAATAGTCACGTTCCAAAGGTCTGTGGTTTGGTTGCTATCCATAAAGTGTAGGAAAAAAAGATGAGGATTTAATTCTGCTGTAAAAAGAATATGGCTGTTAAGACTTTCCAAATGGGGTGGGAGTGGATGTCTGGAGGAGCATGAAAATGCCCACAGGGCCTGAATTCGAGTCCAGGTTCCACTTCCTATTCCAGCTTTTCTGGTCACATGCATGCTTAAAGACAGGTGATGGCTCAGACATCCTGCTAGAGAGCAAGGTTGAGTTCCTGGCCCCAGGTTTTAGCCTGACCCAGCCGTGGCTGTCGTATTTAGAAGGTGAGCCAGTAAGATGGGAGATCCCTGTGTGTGTCTTCATCTCTCTGCCTTTCAAATAAATCAAAAGGAAACAAAAGATTTCCAAATGAACCAGAGAAAGGCTGTGTAAGTGAAATACCCATCTGGCCATCATCATCTGAAAGCGAGTGTTAGGAGAAGGGGGATGGACCTGGGGCCCAGTGGTAGAACTGAGTCACCAAGCTGGAGTCCGGCCCCCTGGGAGTGCCCCAGGGATTACTTTGCTCCGTGAGATCCGGGCTGTGGCCAGTCTCTCGAGATACTTGTCCTTCAGCTCGGGCCTAATTGGTCAATGGAATCCATCCATTTAATGGTCCCACAGGCTACAACTACTGCATCAAATGAACACCGTGTCCCTGCTGCTGTTGAACGTGTGTAATTAGCTCCCTGGGCAGCCTGACCCAGCCTCGGCTTCTGACGCACTTGGTCTGTATCAAGCCCTTTCTAAGACCTCCGACCTCGTCCTCACAGCTGGAGATGCCCAAACCCGCACGCAGCACATCCCGTGGGCGTGGCCTTGCATTCTTAAAGCTGCACAGGGTCGGTCTTGGTCTCCTGAAGCATTTTTTTAAAAACACAGGCGTGGAGCATGAGTGGCTACATCAGATAGAAGAGGACCGGCCACCTCCGCCCTTGGCTTTTTCAAAAACACCGGTTTTGCAACTGTGACTTCTCAAAAAAAAAAAAACCACTATAATTGGTCAGCCTGAGGTGCCTTCTCAGCCTCCCAGATGGCGTCATGAGCTATTCTCAGGAGAGGAAAGGCAGGGTATCCCTCCCACCCCCTGGGAGAATGACCACATGTGTTTCAAGTGGGGGAAGCGCCCGCAGTTCTCTTCCTGGCTTGGGGAGGGAGGGCAAGTGAACACAATGTCCGTTTCCTAACTACGGGATGTGCTGTACTGGCAGGTCATTTTCCACCGTGTCACATCCTTCTGGATGGAGGCAGCAGGGGCCAGGACAGGAAACAGCAAATTCTCAGAATGAGACAAGGCTTTCCCAGGGCTGCTATTGGCTCTGGGGAACTATAAAGCTCACCCTTCCAGAAACAGCCTGGGGTTTCTCTTTCCTAGAGGCGATCAGAAGCGGAGGGTAAGTGGGAAGCCCCTGCTGGCGTGAGGAGACAGGTGCAAAGCAGCAGGACTGGCCGTGCTGGGGGTTGCATCCATGATCCATTACGCTTTGGTTGGGGGGGGGGATCAATGAGATGACTTCCTGTCATTTTGCCTGAATAAGGGACTGGGCCAATGGAGACCTGTGTGTCAGGAGACCGGGCTTCTGGGTGCCAGGGAGCTCTGCGTCGGTCTCAGAGTTTTGGAACATTCTGTCTCTGTGACTAACCTGCCATGAGAAATTCCTAAGGTGGATGAGGATGGTAGGGCTAAAGGTGAGACTGCCTGGTAGAACCCACGGGCTTTCACCTCGGGATGCAGTGTTTCTCTTTTCTTTTAAAGATTTATTTATATTAGAATGTATACTTACAGAAAGAAGAAGAGACAGAAAGATCTTCCATCTGCTGGTTCACTCCCCAAGTGATGAGCAGATCTGAAGCCAGGAGCCAGGAACCTCTTCTGGATCTCCCACGTGGGTTTGCAGGGTCCCAAGGACTTAGGCTATTCATTTTTGCTTTCCCAGGACACAAGCAGGGAGCTGGGAAGGAAATGGAGCAGCCGGGACATGATCCGGCGCTCACATGGGATGCTGGCACGTGGAGGTGGAGGGTTAGCCTGTTGAGCCCCAGCACCAGCCCCTGCAGTGTTTTTCTGTGTGAACCATCTCCCTGCTGGTCTCAGTCCTGCACCGTGCAAAGTGGCCCCAGTGAGTGGCACAACAAGAACATGTAAGCCACTCCCACTTCACTATTAGCCTTTTTTTTTTCTTCTTTAGAGGAAGCCTTCATAATGGAGAGTGGTATCAATGTAGTTTTAATTAAACCCTTACTAAACACTGGTTATTTGTTCTGAAGACCAGATGAACTCTCTTGGAATCAGCCACACCTTGGACTTGATTCTAAGAACCTGGATGAATATGTAGCAAAGAATCGAGCTGAGTGAGGGTTGGACTTGGGTTTCTTATGGATGGTGTGGCTTTTAAGGTTTTGGTGACTTGATATTGTCATCTATAAGAGAAACGGAAGGGATGGGAGAGAGGGGGGGAGGTTATAGGAAGGGGAGGGGAAGGAGGAAGAGAGGGAGAGAGAGAGAGAGAGAGAATTGTTTCTCGGCTCCCAGGGCCCTAGTCTTTATATGATGAAAGTGCTTCCTAAACTATACACTCACCACGTATAATGCGCGTTCAAACAGAGCCATCGATCACAGGCTCATGCCACACCAGGCTTAGTTGAACAGTTGAAGAAGTCCCTCACCAGGGTTCTCTGGGAGAGAAGCTCAAAGCGCCCTTTTCTCATTGGCAGATGCGGTCGCGAGGGCCCGAGAACCTGCCACTGGTCACAGATTCCAGCGTTGGCCTCTGTGGACTTGACACGCACGACTCCCCAGGAAACTGGCCGCTTTCCCCCCCTCCTCGGACCGGCGTAGCAGTAGCCGCTACACTTGCACTTGAGACGCCTTCCCCTCAGTGCGGCGGGAGCCGGCAGCCGTGGGCTGAAGGAGGGCCTGTGCACCTGCGGGCCATGCAGACTCTGGCGGCCGGGGAGCCGCGGGGCCCTGACGCACTGCGGAGCTTCCAGGGGCTGCTGCTGGACCGGCGCAGCCGGCTGCACGGAGAGCTGCTGCGCCTTCGCGAGGTGGCACGGCGCCTCGAACGCTTCCGCCGGCGCTCCCAGGTGGCCAACGTGGCGGGCAGCTCCCTGAGCGCAGCCGGCGCCGTGGCCGCCATCGTGGGGCTCTCCCTGAGCCCCGTCACGCTGGGCGCCTCGCTCCTGGCATCGGCCGTGGGGCTTGGGGTGGCCACCGCCGGAGGGGCCGTGACCATCACATCCGATGTCTCCCTAATCTTCTGCAACTCCCGGGAGCTGCGGAAGGTGCAGGAGATTGCGGCCACATGCCAGGACCAGATGCGTGAGATGCTGAGCTGCCTAGACTACTTTTGCCGCTGCCAGGGTAACAGCGATGTCCAGCTGTTGCAAAGCGGGAGGAGTGCTTCCATGGCCCTGTACAACTGCGTCTACTTTATCGTCTTCTTCAGCTCCCGTGGCTTCCTCGTCCCCCGGCGGGCAGAAGGGGCCACCAGGGTCAGCCAGGCCGTGCTGAAGGCCAAGATTCAGAAACTGATGGAGAGCCTCGAGTCTTGTACGGGGGCCCTGGACGAACTCAGTGAGCAACTGGAGGCCCGGGTCCGGCTTTGCACCAAGGCCAGCCTCGGCCATGACCTCAGGAGCCCAGCTGCGCCGCCCGCTGGGCTGTTGTTCTGAGATGTCTTCTTCCGGTCCATGACTGTCCCCATGGGATGCTCCAAATCTGTAGCTTTCCCCCAGGACAACTCTGAGTCAGACGCAAAGGAAGAGAAAAGCTGTTCCAAGGGGTCGGGTCGTCCCCACGGCCGCTTCCCCATCCGTGTGACATGCTACCTGGACCTAAGGGCTGGGGTCTTTGGCATGATCCTAGTGGAGTCTGTGACCCTGTTTTCCTTCATGAGAAGGTTTTTTTTTTTTTTTTTGTCAGCAGCAGTGGAACAGACATTCCTAAAGTTATTTGTTGGGGATTTGGAGAGAGGAGGGCAAGCGCTCACTCCTTTGGTGGTGTTTGTGTTTAAATTTTTTAGTTCTTATTTATTTGAAAGGGAGAGAGGAGAGAAAGAGAGAAGGAACTTTTGGCTGCCAGTTCACTGTCCAAATGCCTGGTAAAGTCAGGGCTGGGTCAGGCCAAACCAAGTAGCCTAGAAATCAAATTGGGTTTTCCATCTGGGTGGCAGGGACTCAAGGACTTGGAACATTACCTGCTAGGATGTGCTGTAGCAGCATGCTGCATGGCAAACAGCTGGGCCTGGGACCCAGGCACCTGCTAGGGATGAGAGCATTCCTAGCAGTGTCTTACCCACCCCCCGCCCTGGTGGTCTGCGCTGAGACTGGTGAGGGTACCACCCTCTGTGTCCTCTCCAAGCTCTGCTAGGCCACACGAGGAGTCACCTGTTTTTAAAGCTCCCTTCTAGGGTTTCTGATGGCAAGGGATTTCAGAATCCAGGGCGAATCCACACTTGATGAGAGTTCCTAGGAAGACTCAGGACCCAGAGAGGGACCGGGAACTGACACGCCCTGCTCTTCCCTCTGTCAGCCTGGAGATGGGGTGGCTCCACAGGCCGACCTGCAAGTGCTCTGGGAGAGGAGGCCAGTGGAATAGCCTGTGTGCCCTGACCCTTAAAGGGAGAGAGCGAAGCCAGCAAGGCGGCGGTGACTGACCCCTTTGATTCCTTCGTGCAGTGCAGGGAAGGTGGCCGTGGCCTTTGATCAAACACTCCGGGTTTATGACGGGGCTTTGACTGTGGTGGCCTTGACCACCTAGCCTCCCTCAGATCTTCTTCCTGTTCTGTCACGCATGGTGTATGCAACCTCGCTCAGTTGTGGGGAACTGAGCACAGCGCCTGGCTCACGAAATGCGGGCTTTGGTTGGCAAAGACACCTCACCTGAGAAGTTGTGAGAAAGGCAAATTCCTAGGCTTCACCTTGCTGTATGAATCAGAAACTCTGAAGAAGAGGGCTGAGCCGGTGGAGTCTTATGGAAGCCCCCTGGGGTGATCCTGACCCAGGCTGTGGCTTTGAAGCCACTGTGTTAAATGTCGATGCCTCCCACAAAGTCTCCTGGCCTCTCTGGAGACTCCATGGCCTTCAGGGTCAGGGGCAGATTGTAAACTCAAGAATGTGTGGGTGTGTGCAGAACCCCAGGTCACCACACTTGCTTGCGGTTTCTCATCCTAGAAGCTGAGGGATGTTAGCATGTAAATTCGCTAGAGGGCAGTGTTACTCACTCATTGTAGAAACTGGTACAGCAAGGAATGTAAATTTGCTGGAAACTGACCAAAATCTCTATTAATTTCTCTGAAAGTCACCGGGTCACATATTATTTTTTTTTAATTTATTTTCAGTTTGTTATTTAATTCCTATGTGTTATTTGTTTTTAATTGTATTTAATTGCTACATTTAGAAAGTCATTAGCAAATTTCTGAGTGGGAGACTTCAAGAGTTTCGTGAGGTTGGGCTTTCGGAGGCAGGACATGAGCTGGACATGTCACGGTGCTCTCTGAAGTCTTTCTGCAGAGGTGGTTGCAAATCCTCAAAATAAAAGGTCAGGAGCCGAGTGTAAGTTTGTCAGTGGAGTCCGCGAGTGTGGGGTAGATACGTGACAAGGCGTGTTTATCCTAAAGGTACTTTGCCAGAAGATAAACTTGACCTGGAAAGGGAACCTATTTTGATGAAGGAGAAAAAAAATTAAAAGAACCTATGAAGGCAGCACTTAGGTTTTGGGAACCTGATGTCTTACGAAGTCACGTCTTCACAGGTGTTAGACAAATAGCTTGTGTTGTGGTGTTTTCATTTTGGGGACTGCAGGAAACTTCTCAACTATGTCCACACACATGCTTAGTGCTTCCATATCCATGCCTATTACTGTAATGTTGAGAAATATGTGGAAAATTCTTTGGGAGCACACATACTCAACTGGGTTGCGTTGTTTAAGCATGGAGCGTGCCATGCACTTACCCATTCCACACCCAGCACCCCACCACACACACTGTTTTTTGGGGAGGGGAGGACTATGTGTCTGAGGAGCTCTATTTTTGCACTAGGGGTGAGGATTGATAGTGTTATTTTTGTTTTTCCTGTGAATTGTAATCCATCTTCATCTTGGTTTATTTTGGAAGTTGCTGTTGGTTTAGATTGAGCTGGTATCGTTTCCTTGAGTCGCTTGCACAGGTGTTAGCATTTTAGACCTTCAGAATGTACTTCACGTTATGGTTTGTATTTTATCGTAAAGGTACAATCATTCCCTAACTCCATCTTTTATTATTGAATTATAGTCTTCTGATACCTGACCTATTCCCTAAAAATAAACTGGGTATTTCCCAAAGCAGCGACAACCTATCATTAGGCTGTTGGAGAGAATGGAAGTCGTGAATTTCTGAGGTTATTACTTTAGTGGCCCATTTTAATTCCACAGAATGGTGTCTATTTGGAAATAATACTTTGCACATGAAAATAGTTCAATGTGTGCATCTGACAATTAGCCGCTGAACTACGTTGACAGGAATTTGTTGGTAGAGACGGACCATCCACTTGGGTTTCTCTGATGAAGACTGGAGCTTCTAGCAGGATTTAGGCAGGTGTAACTGATGCTCATCCCAGAGACAAATCGCTACTTCTGTCTTCTATGGGAATGTGAACAAGCTTCTTCCTTTAAGCCTTCATTGTACAAACAGGTTGGAACGGCATGTGGTAAAGGATTTTGGTTCTAAGTGTGCTTCACAAATACATCAAAGCTTCAAATAAATCTGTTTGTGTCAAACACTGAAGTATTGCTCTGTTATTTTGGGAGGGTTCATAGTTGAACAGTTTGATTTCACAGGAAAGAAGATCCATTTGGTTATGCATTTCAAGAATTGATTAGAAATAGATCCTGCTCTTGTTTTATTGCACTTATCCTGAGAGAGAGAGAGAGAATCTTCCGTCTGATGGTTTCCTTCCCAAATGCCTGCAGTGGCCGGCCAAGTTGGGCCAGGCCAAAGCCGGGATCAGTGCTAGCCTCTGAACTAGGCGGCAGGAACTCAAGCACTTGAGCCATCAGTAGGAAGCGGGAAGGGGAGTCAGAGCTGGGAACTGACCTAAACCCCCCATATGGGAATCATATGGCATTGCAATCCTACGGTGACGTCTTAATGGCCGGCCAAGATCTTCCACTGGTCCTTTCAGGGAGTGTACAAAGCAAAAAGTATTTACTGAAAGTAGAGAGAGGTGTTGTACAGAAACCAGTCTTGGTTAGAGATTTCAGTCAGCTCATAATACTTTTGATTCAATAGCCTGGATATGAAAAGAAAGTGGAAGGAATTTAGACATTGAGCTAAAGGCATTGGGTGGCGGCGGTAAAGGGAGATACAGTTAAATGTAGCAATTTCTATGCTTATTTTTCCCTACTGTGCTAAAATTAGCTCTTCCTTTATTGAAACAAGTTGCTCATTCTTCAAACTTTTTGATCTTTTAAAAACTAGTTACATAGTGTCTGTTCATGTTTGCCTTGGGATGAATCAGTAACTAGGGAACAGCTATGTTTAGCCCTTTTCACTTAGCCTCAAACTATATGAATCATTTTTTCTTTCTGGATTTATTATTTTCATTATTATTTAGCAGACTCAGTGTGACAAATCCACTTTTAAAAAGTAATCAGTTGGGTCTGTCACAGTAGCCTAATGGCTAAAGTCCTTGCCTTCCTTGCGCTGGGATACCATATGGGCACCATTTGTGTCCCAGCTGTTCTGCTTCCCTTCCAGCTCCCTGCTTGTGGCCTGGGAAAGCAGTCGAGGACGGCCCAACGCCTTGGGACCCTGCACCCGTGTGGGAGACCCAGAAGAAGCTCCTGGCTCCTGGCTTCAGATGGCTCAGCTCTGGCAGTTGTGGCCACTTGGGGAGTGAACCAGTGGATGGAAGATCTTTCTGGCTCTTCTCTCTGTAAATCTGACTTTCTAATAAAAAGAAGTAAAGATTGAAAAAAAGTAACCAGTTACTATCTTGGAATTTCCTTATGACCTGGGTCCTGGGCCTCCAGCAGACCCAAAGCTTTGGACAAAGTTACAACCTGGAGGTGGCTGAGGAGGCTGCAGACAGCCATGCAAATCTTTATGAAACCCACTCAGAGAGGCGGGCAGAAGGTGGCAAGGGGCGAAAGACCCCTGAGCTTAACCTTGTCAGCCAGGCTGGGAAACATGACATGTTTAGCTGACAATGGTGTCACCCCCTACACCTTGGGTTCTGTTAATTAATGAAGAAATGGAGGATGGCCATGGGATACGGGTCCAGCGATCGAAGCACAAAGCCACTTGGGGTTGCTGGGCTTCCCTGGAATGACTGCACTTGGGAGGACCTCTTCCCTCAATATGCCTCTTGGTCTGCGTGTTGCACTGTTGATGGCTGCACAATCCAGAAAAAAGGTCATGTGGGCAGGACACTACCTTTCAGCCAAGGGCAACCACAGCTGGGAGCTCACCTTAGCCGAAGCACTCGGGGTTTCTGTGCCCACAAGTATCCTGGTAGCTAATTGCACTAAATCCCATGTTGAGTTGACAGGGAGTTGGGATGTGAACTGTTTGCTCCTGGCGCACTCACAGGAGGGCAGGTCAACACTGTTGTGGGTGGGGACAGAACAAGGACTGAGCCCTGAGATGTAGACACAGTCTCCTAGCAACCAGAGAGCTCTTAGGTGGTGGGAATAGTGTGTTGCACAAGTGTGACCCCTGGAGGGGCCAGAATGCACCCTGTGGAGCCCCAACACCTCTGCACCTGCCTGGCGTAGTAAGAGAAGGCCCCCCAGTGTGGTCTTGCCTGGGCGTGGGAAGTTGGGTGGCAAGAAGCTACATTTACAGCAAAGGAGGTTTAATCTTAAAGAATACCGGGGTGGTGGTACAGCAAGGTGTCCTGATTGAGTTGCCTCCATTAGCCTGAGCCAAGGCCAACGCCTGTGCCTCCTTATACACAGGAGCAGCCATGCTCTGGCTTGGTGACACTTGTTACAGCATTTGTGTGAGCATGGTTGCCCAATGTACTTAAACAGCTGTAATGGGAAGATTTTTTTTTTTTTTTTTGGTAGATGTTAGGAAGAGAGTAATGTATAAAGCCTTTCATTTCAGCTAAAAGCTTCTTTTTCTAGACTCCCTGGTTGTTATGGAAACATTCACTTCTGCCCTCACCTGATTATTGAAGCTGTCATTTCAACGGGTCACTCAAAGATGGTTTTTTTTTCTCAGTGCTTACTATGTAAAATGACATTTCCACAGGAGAGAAAATGCATAAAATATACAGGGGTCCAAGGATTTTGCATCCTCCACTGCTTTCCCAGGCCATAAGCAGGGAGCTGGATGGGAAGTGGAGCTGCCGGGATTAGAACTGAAAATTATCAGGTCTGGCATGGTCGTCTAATAGCTAAAATCCTCACCCTGCATGAGCCAGCATCCCATATGAGCTCTGGTTCATGTCCCGGCAGCTCCACTTCCCATCCAGCTCCCTGCTTGTGGCCTGGGAAAGCAGTCGAGGACGGCCCAAAACCTTGGGACCCTGCACCCATGTGGGAGACCCGGAATAATCTCCTGGCTTAGGATCAACTTAGTTCCGGCCACCTATTGTGGCCACTTGGGGAGTGAATCAGTGGATGGAAGATCTCTATTCTCTGTCTCTCCTTCTCTCTGTAAATCTGACTTTCTAATAAAAATAAACAAATTTTCTTTTTTTTTTTTTTAAAGAACTAATACTTACATGGGATGGCGGCACCACAGATGGAGGATTAGCGTTTTGAGCCATCGTGCCAGCCTCTGACTACTCAATTCTTAAAAGACTGCTCTTGGATTCTGTGATGCCAGCCCTTCTCACTTGTTTTGCTGCCTGTCTGGCTTCCTTGCTGGCCTGTCTTCCTTCCCCATGCTGGTGTTCCAGAGCCTCCCACGGACCTGACCTTCCCTCCTCCGCACTTCCATGTACAGCACTTCCTGAGCCAGCTCCAGCGTTCCACCTGTCCTGCTCTCTGACTGCTGGCGTGGATGGAACAGGTTGTAAAGGGTTCTCCTGGGACCAGAGGATGAGTCAGATTGTCCCACACCAGCAAAGCAAACTGCAGGAAGTTGAATGATGCCGGGCAAGACACAGGGATGGTTATGATGTGTGAAACCTGATGTCTTCTCTCCATGAGCTCTGGAACATATGCAGTTGGGGAAAAAAAAATTAAAAATAAAAACCTAAGCCCAGTCCTGGTTGGCAGTCATTCCTTTACTAAAGCTGTCAAAAACAATTATTCTCTGGTTCACTGCTCAGAAGACCTGAGTAACTAGCACTGACCCAAGCTGAATCCAGGATCCTAGAAGTCCATCTGAATCTCATGTATGGGGTGCAAGGGCCCAAGCTCTTGGACCGCCTTTCTGCTGCTTTCTGGAGGCGTGAACAGGGAGCTTGATGGGAAGCAGAGCAGCTGGGACTTGAACCAGTGTCTCAGGTGGTGGTTTGACCCTCTGTATAACACTGGCCCCACCCACCCACCATACTTTCAGAGCCCTACAAATCAAGTTTCAGTTCCTTCTAAGATCACAAGGACAGTAGGAGCTTTTAGGTCAAAGGCAATATTTCAGTATGGTGTCTCCATACATTTGTCTTTGTAGGAATGCAGTTGTAAGCTATATTTTTAAATTGCACTTTGGGGAGGAAGGGGTTCGTGTGCAGCCTGCAGTGCCCAGGGTCCACGTGACACTGAGACATGAGCTGGGAGCAGCGAGAGCTGTCCCTCTGGGGCCTGTACATTGTTTTGGACTTATTTCCCCTCTGATGTTCTAGAAGGTTTATTTAGATTTCCTCTTTGCTCTTCCTCATTGTTCTGAGAGCACAAGGTGTGACGTGGCTCCTTGACTAGCGTGTACCTCTGCACCTTCTGTGACCATGACAGAAGCCTCCAAGATGAAGAGTGCAAAGCATATAACATCCTGGGCGATGCAGGCTTTCGCGCTGGAGCCCCCTGCGGCCACTCCCCAGGGTCGGCATGGGCCCTGCGTCCAGGCTGCACGCTGGGTGAAGGCCAGCAAGGCCACCAAGCAACAGAGCGAAGCTGATGCTGCCGTCACAGCAGCCACATCCTCTCCAAACCCGTGGTGCCTTGGGGACACTGGCACCAGAGGAAGTTGTAAAAATAGCCCAGGACTGAATTCTCCAAGAACAAACAGGCCAGACCCCTGCTTGGCCATGCAGACAGGATTTGCGGACGCAACAGCAGTGGGCCGGTTTAAGTCAGTTTCCATTTTTAAAGAAAGATGTATTTATTTTTATTTGAAAGGCAGATTTACAGAGGAGAGTGAGAACGAGGTACAGAGATCCTCCATCCACTGATTTACTCCGAAATGGCCGCAGCTGAAGTCACCACGGCACTCAGTTCAGTTCTCAGTTCAGGGCATGGTACTATCCCAAGTGTCTCCTCTTTGTATATTTATTTCCTTCCAGTGGTGGGTGGGGGTGGCTGGTGCAGGGGTGCAACAGACTAATCCTCTATGCTGTGATACCAGTATCCCATATGGCCATTGGTTCCTGTCCCATCCAGATCTCTGATTATGACTTAGCAGAGGATGGCCCAAGTCCTTGGGAACCTGCACCCACGTGAGAGACCTGTGAGCAACTCCTGGCTCCTGGCTTCGGATATGCTCAGCTCTGGCTGTTGTGACCACTTGGGGAGCGAAGCAATGGATGAAGGACCTTTTTTTTTCACCTCTCCTTCTCTCTCTCTAAATTCTGCCTTTCAAATAAAAATTTAAAAATTTTATTAAATTTAAAAAGAATTTATTTAAATTTAAAATCCATTAAATTCAAAAATTTATTTATTTATTTTAAATGTATTTGTTTTATTATTTTATGGTATCATTTCTTAGGCTCTGGGATTTCCCTTCTCCCCTCTCCAAATCTCTTCCCCAAAACTGATTTCCCTTATATTATGACAATAGTATAGTCCTTCATAAACAGTCATAAGTCCATGATTCTGCTATTTAAGTGTATCCTGACATTGTGGGCATGGACAATGGCAGAAAGTCCAGCATCCTACTGTCAAGATATATTTAGTTTCATTGGGAGTCCATCTTTGGTTTGGAAGTAGAGATGCATACTGCATTGTATCCTCACATCTGGATATGATAGTCTCCGTTACACAGTTACTACATCCCCTTAAATGAAAAGCCACAAAACAAAATCAGCAACAGGAAGAAAGATACAAAATTTACAACAATATGAATTTAAATAACATGCTACTGAAGGACTAATGTGTCACTGAAGAAATAAAAAAGAAAATAAAAAACCTTCTTAAAGAAAATGATGCTACTGTGTGACCTATAAGTCAGTGAAGAATTTAATGAGAAAACAAGAAAAGCTGTTTTGAATGACTGAAATTAAAAACAAAAATATCAAAATCCATGGCCAAAATAATATTGAAAGGGCTATTGATCTTGTGTTTTGCTTGTATCAGACAGAACATATGATATTTGTTCTTTTTGGATTGACTTATTTCACTGAACATAAGGGTGTCTAGTTGGAACCATTTGGTTGCAAATGGTAGAATTTCTCTCTGTCAGGGAAACACAAATGAAAACCACACTGAGGTTCCACCTAATTCCAGTGAGACTGGCCTACCTTCATAGTTCTACCAACAACACCTGCTGGTGTGGATGTGGGAAAAAAGGAACTCTCCTGCACTGTCGGTGGGAGTGTAGGCTAGTACAACCATTGTGGAAGTCGGTATGCAGACTTCTAGAACTGAAAATTGATCTGCTGTATGTCCCAGCTATCCCACTTCTGGGAATATATTCAAAGGAAATGAAGTCTGCACATGAGAAAGGGATCTGTAATCCTGTATTTATAGCAGCACAACATACAATAGCGAAGACATGGAAACAACCAGATGCTTATCCAAAAAGGAGTTGATAAAGAAAGTGTGGTCATCTACTCCATGGAATATTAGCCCACATACGAACCGTGCCACCCAGGGTGTGTTTGTGCAGGCCACAGACTCATTGTCACCATCCACTTTCCCAAACATCAGATTGCCCCCACCTGGCCTGCGCCAGGAATACCGCAGGAAGGCGTTTGCTGGGCACAGGGCATGCAACATACTCAGTTTGCCCTGCTAGTGCCTGGTTGCTTTCCAGATCAGTCTCACGCTTCTCGGGGCCTTTGATTCGCCTTTTTCTTTCTCTTGTATGCCCATAAGATCCCAGCTAAAATGCTCCTGTCTCAGAAGGGTCAACCCAGTTTCCAAGTTTTCCCCACAACTCACTCTCCCCAGGTTGCTCTGCCATTTCTGCATAGTACGTCACAGCACTTTTCAGGATCTGAAATGCTCTGTTATCACTTGTATATTGGCGTGTCTTCTCCTCACCAGGGCTGCTGCAGATGCTGGCCCATTCACCAGGCACCTAGCACAGTGCTAGCACATGGAAACTTCTGAGCAGTCTGTTTAAAATGGTTTGCTTAGAAAAGCGAGTACCAAGGTGTGACAGGGAAGTCTCAGGAATCAATGAATGGAAGATCTGTCTCTTTGTGCCTTTCAGACAAAATAATAAAACAATAATAAAAGGGAAGCTGGAGGCTCTTGTCACTAGCCACCCTGTGCAGTTCCTCCAGGCCACCAATTTCAACTCATCCCTAACGTTCCATTACTACTTGTCCTGTCCGGCTGTTGCAATCTCCGGAAAGCCCGCAGGAGGGCGCGCAGAACAAGTGTTAAAACTACAACTCCCAGCTTCCTGCGCGCCCCCGGCTCACTTCCGTAGTCACCGAACAAGATGGCGGCGTCCGAAGAGCATGATTCTCCGGCCGAAGGCCCCGAGTCAGCCGCGGTGGAAGAGGAGGAACCTAAAACATTTAAAGATCTGGTGAGACTGGGGGATGCCGACTTCTTGCACTGCTGTGGGGCGAGGCTCAGACAGGACTCGGTTCCCGTAGGGCACGGCCAGTGTCTAGCAGGGGTTTTCCCCCGGGTGTTGGCCAGACGCGCGCTCTCGGTCTCTGGGTTTGGGTGGTGGGACAGCTGCCCTCCGGGGCCGGCTTCTCCTCTCTCCTCCTTATTACGGTGCTGCGTGTTATCCGTGCTGGAGCTTGAACTTGAGCCTGCTGTTTGCGTGTGGGCCCTCTGGAGTCAGACGAACTACTCGGGTTTGAAGTTCTTGCCGGGTCGCTTAGCAGAGGCGAGTTGGTGTCATCTCTGCCCCAGTGTGCACATGGGTCAGTTGGGGTGTGATAGTTAAGTACTTAGCAGCTCGCAGGAGTGTGAGGGTCGAGGTGAGAAAACACGTGCTCGTGGCTCTGGCCCCGGTCAGTAGAATGTTCTGGAGCGCTTGCCCCACGGCCCTCCTCGTTAAAGAGCAGGCTGTGAGGTGCGGTGACTGCCAGCCCGGCTCTGACGAGGGGTGGACTGTGCAGTTCCCTGCTGAGGCCTGTTTTTCTGCATTCGAAGGGCGTGACCGATGTCTTGTGTGAAGCCTGCGACCAATTGGGCTGGACAAAGCCCACCAAAATCCAGATGGAAGCGATTCCCTTGGCTTTACAAGGTACGTGGGTGGGCACCATGTCCCCGGCAACAGATCCAGCATGGAGTTCTACTCACCTGAATGCCACGTTCAAGGCACTTACTTACATGTTTCAAAGGAAATACAATCTCCCAAGATTCCAAACTTGGGCTTGTTGGCCTGGCCATTGGAAAAGTTAATGATGTTGGGTTCCTGTTTACTGAGCTGCTTTTCTGTCTTAACAGCTGAAGGGACTTGTTCTCCATCCTGGGTGAACGTATACTGTAAAAGGCCCTGGTTGGAGAGTGCTACTGTAGGATTGCCTCAGACATGTGTTTGTCCAGAGGACTTGAGAGCTATTGCTCTGAGGTTTACTTAAAAGATCTGCGGAAGAATGGTTGAAGTGCAGGGTTAAAACTAGCGAGCAGAACTTTAGTTGGGGGTACTAGCTCTGCAGGATTAGGGTGGGCTGTAGGAGACCCAGAGGCATTTGCTAACTGGGGTGCGCTAAGATCCTTGAGAAGTGAATGACCTTAAGAAGAGGGCATCCCTAAATGTCTACATTGCAGATTTTGTGTAGCATTTCAAGGAAGTCTAGGTCCTCCTCATCCCAGATTCCTCTCCCATGTGTCTCAGGCGAACAGGTCCCGAGAACGCTTGGCACCAGCTACAGCGTACCTGGAACATGACTCTTAGAGCTGGGGACCACGTGAGGGGCGGTGGATGAGGGATAGTGTCCAAGAAGCGGAGGACACTTGGTGTAGCTGTTCTGTGGGTTTTTGGCATGCTGGCATCCCTTACAGGAGTTGCTGGTGCTGTTGTTTTCCTGTTCATCTGTGCCCTGCCCCAGCTACCTACTCGTAACCATGCGGCAAATGTTGACATGAACACTTGAGTCCCTATCGCCCACCTAGGAGACTTGAAGGAAGTTTCCAGCTTTTGGCTGGGGCAGGTGGAAGATCTCTCTGGATGTCTTTTAAATAAAGTGAAAAATCAGGCAAGTCACCAATGGAGGAGTTGAGTGTGTTTGGTCTGGAGAAGTGGTGGGGCTTGCTGGCGCTCCTGCCGCGGAGAGCTGTGACGCAGGAAGGGGTCGGCTTCCTGGGCCCTTGCATCTACTCCTGCTAAAGCTTGTTACTGTGGATTTGATGCGCGTGCAGGGCACCGGGCAAGAGTGTGCTCTCCGTGACTGCAGTAAGGTAGTCTTCAGTTTATGGTGAAAGGGGACATGGAGAATTACATTCAAAGTACATTGAAGGTGTAGTCCCTTCCAGGTGGAGAGGGTTTGAGAAGACATTTGAGTCTTTTTGGCTGGGGAGCTTGGGAAGACGTTTGAACTAACTCTGAAGATGTAGAAGGATTTAGACATATGGTAGCATAGGAGGATTTTTTAGGCATAGGGAGCAACGTGACAGAAGCCAGACAGAAAGGGGAGGTCTAATCCTTTGTTTCTGCCCCCCAAATGCCTACAACATCCAGAGCTGGGCCAGGCTGAAGCTGGGGCCAAGCATTCCATTCAGGTTATCCACTTGGATGGCAAGTACCTAGCTGTGGCCTGTTGCCTCACAGGGGTGCATGTGAGCAGGCAGCTAGCATAGGAAGCACAGCTGGGACTTGAACTCAGGCACTCGGATAGGGGGTGTGAAATGTGTTAGGTGTGCTGTCCAAAGGCCTGATTCTGAATCCCATGGTACTGGAAGGAGCAGAGCCCTCCTCAGTCCGCCTTGGAGTGGGGGGCTCCTGCGGATGGCTGCCTTCTCAGCCGCGTGGCCCCTGGCCAGCATGCCCACAGCTGAGCGCAGCTGGAGGAATGTCGTTATGGAGCAGCAGTGCGCCGCTGCCTGTGGGTTGCAGCCAGCCTGGACAGTGTGATCCTGGCTTTGCAGTTAATTCCATGGGATGGCTCGAGTTACCAGTGCTGAGCCATGGTGACCTGTTGGTAAGGTATTGACCCATACGGTTTCAGGAGCAGTGGAAATGTGTCGTGTTCCGTTCCCTGGCCTCTCGTTATGTCCTCAGACCAAAGAAAGTCATGAGCCTGAAATTCCCTGCTGATCCAGACTTCTTAGCTGGCTTCCAAGTCTCCTTTCCAGCCTCACTCTTCCGCCTCTGCTCTGCTGTGTTGTGCTGTGTTCCTTCTCTTCTCTGCAACTCTTTCCTGGAAAGCCCTTCCTCTTGGCTCCTATAGGAACATCCGCCTTCCTCTCTTGGTTTCAGACTGGGCTCACTCGTCACCTGTTAGCCCTTCCTGGCTTCGGGACAGCAGTTACTCCTTGCTCTGTGTCCTCACTGTGTTCAGTAAGGGCCTCTGTTGAAGCCTGCTCCACCTTAGAATGCACTTGGGGATTCTCTGGCCGCGGGCTGAAGCTTGACTAGAGCAGAGGAAGTGTCTCCCCTTGTTTTTCGGCCGGCTGGCCTTTCTCCTTATGCATCAGATATGTCTGCCTTGTCTCTGGCTTTGTGCCGTTGTGGGAGTGTGAAGGCTGTGCAGAGAGCAGACATTTCCTTGGTGTGAGGTGTTTTCTTTTTCTTCCAGGTCGTGACATCATTGGGCTGGCAGAAACCGGCTCTGGGAAAACAGGGGCCTTCGCGCTGCCCATTCTGAATGCGCTGCTGGAGACGCCACAGCGCTTGTTTGCCCTGGTTCTCACCCCGACCCGGGAGCTGGCCTTTCAGATCTCCGAGCAGTTTGAAGCTCTGGGGTCCTCTATTGGGGTGCACTGTGGTAAGTGTGCCAGGGTTCAAGTGGAGAGTGAGTGTGCCAGAGCCTGCAAAGTAGTATTGTCAATAGAAGTTATGGGCTTAGTTTTGGGAAAAGCATTAATTCTAAGGGGAGAACCAATTTAAGCAGAAATCCAGCAGTGGATTTCACAGATGTCCAGTGGACTCTGAAAGTCACAAAGGAGCTCATTTTTGTGTTCTGTTTATTTCTGTAGCTGTGATTGTAGGTGGAATTGATTCGATGTCCCAGTCCCTGGCCCTGGCGAAAAAACCGCATATAGTGATAGGTGAGTCAATGACCCAGTGACAGACACTGGCCAACTTCAGGTGGAGAAAGCCTACCAGTATTGGCTGGATTACCTTGGAAGAGCAGGTTTTCTTTTGGTAACATTAGTTAACTTCTTAAGGGTTTGGTTTATTTTTTGTTTGTTTTTTTGTTTTTGTGTGTGTGTGTTTTGATGTTGGGGGGTGGAGGAAGAAGTCATTTTATTTCTATTGGTCCTTCTTTGAATGTTGCCTGTCTCTCTCCCATTTTTCTCCATAGCAACTCCTGGGAGATTAATTGACCACTTGGAAAATACAAAAGGTTTCAATCTGAGAGCTCTCAAATACTTGGTCATGGATGAAGCAGATCGAATATTGAACATGGATTTTGAGACAGAGGTGAGTTTTTTATTTCTTTTCCTGCTTGTAGGGCATTTCAAGTTGCCTCTTTTAAAATACTTCATTGCACATCTGTTTTATGTGAGCACTGCTTCAGTCTCAGGGTTTTAATTTTTTAATTTTTTGGTGGTTTGAAGATCGATTTATTTGCAAATCAGTGTTAGAGACAAAGATAGATCTTCCACCATGAGTTCACTTTCTAGATGGCCACCATGGTAGGAATTGTGCCAGATTGAAGTCACGAGCCAGTATCTTCATCCCCGTGTCCCACGTTGGGGGCAGTGTGTGCTTTTCTAGGCTACTAGCAGGGAGCTGGGTTAGAAGTGGAGCAGCTGGGGCACTAACCAAGGTCCCCGTGGGATGATGGTGTTGCAGTGATGCTGTGCCACAGTGCTGGTCCAAGTCAGTTTTTGTAACATCCCAGCTGCCCATTTGCCCTCTTGATGCTCACACATTGTCCGTGCCTCAGCCCCCTCTGCAGAGGTGGGGAACGCCCAGCCCGTGGCCCAGGAAGTCCCTGGGTCTGGCCCTGCCGAGGCAGTTGTAAGCAGGACTCAAAATTCAGTAGATCGCTTCTCGGCCTTTTGGCTAAGATCAAGTGTAAAATTCAGTAGATCTGTGGCAGACTGACTTTGAGCTGATAATTTCTGTGGCCCGTGAGTGATGTCCTCCGTGTCCGATCAGCCTTGGCAGGGAAAGGGCCCCCACCTGCCTTTTTTTTTAGAAGGTTTGGTCCTCTTCCGTCCCTTCCCCCACCCCCTTTTAAAAAATATTTATTTATTTATTGGTTTTAGAGGCAGAATTACATCCCCACCTGCTCCATGGCTTCAGAGATGAGGAATGGCAAAACCAGATTTTTTTTCCATTTCATTTTTAGACCTTTTTGTGCAATTTTTTTTTAAAGATTTATTTATTTTTGATTACGAAGTCAGATATACAGAGAGGAGAGACAGAGAGGAAGATCTTCTGTCCAATGATTCACTCCCCAAGTGAGCCACAACGGCCGGTGAGCGCCAATCCGAAGCCGGGAACCAGGAACCTCTTCCAGGTCTCCCACGTGGGTGCAGTGTCCCAATGCATTGGGCTGTCCTCAACTGCTTTCCCAGGCCACAAGCAGGGAGCTGGATGGGAAGAGGAGCTGCTGGGATTGGAACCGGCGCCCATATGGGATCCTGGGGCTTTCAAGGCAAGGACTTTAGCCACTAGGCCACGCTGCTGGGCCCTTTTTGTGCATTTTGAAGTGTTTTTTTATTTTCTTTGATGACCTACTCTGCGTGTTTATTGAGTCGATCAGTACTCATTCCTGGCCTTTTCCTTCGGTCAGCTTAACCGTAATCTATCAACTTAACCTGTTTTGCTCTTTAACTGGCCTTTTTGCCTCTGGTGTTGTATGAAATAATAAGTAGTTGAGGACATTTTAGTGCAACTGCGTGTGTGGGTCTGCAGAGCGCACAGCGATGTGTTTCGTGTTGGTGTCTGTTTCCTTTCCCAGGCAGAGGTTTGCTGGAGTCCACTCTAAACGCTCTGTGGTGTGCTTTCCTCCTTGCACCCTAGGTGGACAAGATCCTCAAAGTGATCCCCCGGGATCGGAAAACGTTTCTCTTCTCTGCCACCATGACCAAGAAGGTGAGATTTTCCTGAATTCCGATCTTCCTCGATACATGAGAAATTGTAGTAGCAGCAGTGAAAAATGACTACAGATAACACGGGAGCATACGGGGGGTGGATATTATCCTAGGTTTTCTTTCTTCAGGTGCAAAAGCTTCAGCGGGCAGCTCTGAAGAACCCTGTGAAGTGCGCTGTTTCCTCCAAATACCAAACGGTGGAGAAACTGCAGCAGTATTATCTTTTCATTCCCTCTAAGTTCAAGGTAAAGTGTTGACTTTGATCATTCCTGCCTCTCCCTCTGCTTCTCACCTAAGCATCCGAAAATATGTCAACATTTGTTTAGCTAAGAGCTGTGGTTCAGTTGGCGTCAGTTCTGTCTGCCCTGGAGTGCATGTTGTGCTTACATCATTGCTGATAAGTCAGACTTGCCAGGAATTTACACCCTCTCAGGCCACTGTCATGAAGTCTCACATAGTGAAACAATTTTTTCACCCCAGGCTTGGGATAGTATTCTGTTTGATTCTGATGTGACTTTTTTGGTTTGTAGGAAGGGGAGCCTAGTTTGTGGTTTGACAAGGACTTGACTTGATTGTTGAGGACACACGGGCATCAGCCCATTTGGGGATGCCTGTTTCACGAGGTGACACTGTTGGCAGATGGTGGTCTGGAAACCTGAGAAGCATCTGTAGGGTTAATCTTAGTGTATATGTGGAATCTCCTACCCTTAGGATTCAATGACATCTATTGTTTTGGGTTTGTGACTTAGGATACCTACCTGGTTTATATTCTAAATGAATTGGCTGGAAACTCCTTTATGATATTCTGCAGCACCTGTAACAACACCCAGAGAACAGCTCTGTTACTCCGAAATCTTGGATTCACTGCCATCCCCCTCCACGGACAGATGAGTCAGGTAAGGATTCTTTGACGTCTTTAGTCATGAACTGGTGTCGTGAGCAATTATAAATCTTGTAACAATAGATTGTCACCATACGGGGATGTGGCTTCAATGTCTGTTCCCCATGGTTGTTCTATATTTCTGCGCTCTGAAATGTCGCTCTACAGGCTAACTTTCTCCTTTCAGGATGGAAGAGGCTCAGGCTAGGTTATTGTGTAGTTAGTTGTCTGGTTGCAACTTGTTGTGTTGGTTTATTTAGCTGTGGTGGTAGTTGTGACTGGTCTCTAGAGGTTTACATAAAGTATTTCCTAGTTACGTTAAACAGTCCATATTTTGTGTTTCCTAGCCTATGCCATAATTTATAAAAGCATTTATTTCTGAGGCAGAAAGAAAGATGGAGATGGAACTCCCGTCTGCCCTTTCACTCTTCAGATGCCCACAGCAGGTCTAGGGCTAGAGCCTGGGCTGGGCACTAAATCCTCTTCTACATGGGTGCCAGGTCAGGGATATTAGTTTACTTTGGCGGAAGCTAGAATCAGGAACTGGTCTCCAACACAGCTACTCTTATTTTTCAACAGGGGACGTGAGTGTTGGTGCTGCTAGGGCTAGTGACCATCCCTTAAATGTTATTTTGTTGTTTGCACATTACTGTTTTGACATTCTGAACTTGGGGGAAGTAAACTCAACCTTTTCTTGATGTTGGTTATTGTGTTTATTGTGTGTAGGTTGTGTGTCTTGTATCCTAGGAATCTTTAACTTTCCAAGATTAAAATTCTCATTTCTCTTTCATTATCTGTCTCATATCTCAGAGCAAACGCCTAGGATCCCTTAATAAGTTTAAGGCAAAGGCTCGTTCCATTCTCCTAGCCACTGACGTAGCAAGCCGGGGTTTGGACATACCTCATGTGGATGTCGTCGTCAACTTTGACATTCCTACTCATTCCAAGGTGAGTCTTACTGCTGACTTGACTTCCTAGCTCCCCGACTGTGTTAGTGGAATGTTTTCTGTGTTTCCTTAGTTACAACATACTTTTTAATTTTGTCTCTCCCTAAGTATCAAAACCAAGAAAGCTCTTCATTTTTTCAGTCTGTCATTTGTGTGTATAACATTAATAACTGAGTGCAGGTAACCAGGGCAGGCTTTGGATGCTTATAGCCGGAGGGACAGTTGTAGCAGGTACTGACCCCTGGCCAACTCATTTCAATAGTCGTGCTTAGTGGATCTCAGCACTTCTCAGCCATGGCACCAGTAACACTTCAGGCCAGTGATTCTTCATCATGGGGTTAGTTGTTTGCATTGTAGAATGCTGGCAGCAGATGTGGCCTGTACTCAACTACTGGTAGGATTGCTGTCTCATTGTGACACCAGAATTGTTCTAGATGTTACCAGACAGCCCCTGGTTGAGAACAGGTGTATAACTTGTCTTTGTGTTTTAACTGTGGTAGACAGAATGTCACGTGACGTTTACGCTTAGCACTGAAAGTTTGCGTGTGTATTTCCATGTCTTAGAGCTAGCTACCAAGGTTTGGAGAGCTGTAGTGTAGTTTGTACACTATACTAGTTAGCTAGCAGTTGGTAGAATCTCCAGATCTAGGGTTTTTCTTCATGCCAGTTGCCTGTAACTGTAGATTTTGCTTTGTAGATTTGTCTAGAAAGAAAGGGAAGGAAAGAAACCTTTAGAACAGTTTTATATTGCAAGGAGAATAAAGTGGATGAAGTGGATTTGTATCCAAGACTATATCAAGAAATAGTCCTGGCCATTTTTTTCCCAGGTTCCAACAGGAATCTGTTTTGTTTCTAAGGTTTACATAGGAGTTTGCATCCATCGTGGTTTTTTTTTTTTTTTTTTTTTTTAAACTTATTATTGGTGTTACTTGAATGTATAAACCCCTTTTGTTTTAGGATTACATCCACCGAGTAGGCCGAACAGCTAGAGCTGGGCGTTCTGGAAAGGCTATCACCTTTGTCACTCAGTAAGTGAATCCGCTTTAGGGGGGAGTGACCCCAGAGCAGGACTCTGAAGCCACACTGACTCGCAGCCTGGCTCTGCCATCTGCCATGGGATCACCCACACTCCTTTGTCTTTGTTTTCCTGTTTGAGAAATGGGAAATAATAACAGTCCCTGCCAGTGTTTTGCTGAGACCCAGAGATCATATATGTACAGTGTCTGGAATAGAATTTGACGTGTGAGAGGCACCAGTGGTCCCCGTTTCCTTCAGCCGCTGAAGCCGGCCAGCAGTGACTTTCCCATCATTCAGAAGTGATTAGAGCAACTATTGATGGTCTTTTTGCAAAGGACACACTGTTTAGGTACCCATGGCTCTTCTGTGCTCAGAGTGCTGTGGGAGATCTTTGAATGGTCAGCGCAGATTGCTCTTAGCCACAATTGTTTTTTTCCTGTTTGATTTCTTAGCCAGAATTTAGAGAAGGAATAATAAGCTCAGAATTCCTTAAATCAGCTCACACTGCTTCATCGCCCAGGACACTGTGGCATTTGGGGATGGAGGCCGTTCCCTGGGTGGACACCTGTAGCCCTGCCTGCTTCCTTCCCTAGGTACGATGTGGAGCTGTTCCAGCGCATAGAGCACCTGATTGGGAAGAAGCTGCCTGCCTTCCCCACACAGGATGACGAGGTGATGATGCTTACTGAGCGGGTCACCGAAGCACAGAGATTTGCCCGAATGGTAAGCAACATGCAACACGCTCTTGTCTATGTAAATGATACTGTGTGTCAGACATTAGAGTGTTAATCCTCCCTAAGAGACTATGGGTGCTGGATATATCTTACTACAAATTTAAGATGATTAACCTATAGTGTAGAGATGATAGGTAGTTTACCTAGGTCATCTAACTGAGTGCTTGAATTAAAAGTTTGGATTTGAGCTGCCCAGGGTGACCGCATTCTCAGCCACTGTGTATGTGTCATGAGGTGCCAACAATCCCGTCAGAGCTGAGGTCAGAAGACCCAGCTGTGGGCTGTGAACTTGGGCGTTCTGCCTGATCTGTCCTATAAATCAGACTGAATGATGTGAAAGCTGCAACCTTTTATGACCACCTGATAAGCTAATGGAACCCACAGTTACTGGTAATGGTGGCACCAGTCGAAGAGGGGTGGTGAGAAAATTCTAGAGACATATCCTGGGAAGTTCTGCTGCTTCCTGAGGTCTAGCCTGAGGGTTGGAAGCATTTGGCCTCTCCTCGCTTTCCCCCATGGAATGTTTTTGTGGTGTTCTTGAAAGTGTTAACTTTAGCAAACAGTGTGCTTAGGGGAAAAATTTTCAGAAAATAGAGAGGATTAAAGTAGTACATGAAGAGATAAACCTTTTCCCACAGAGAACCATTGATAAGATTTGGCTGTTTTTCTTTCTTTAGGCTGTGATTGGACTTTATCTGATTGCATATGGTGACCTTTTTTTTCTTTCCCAGCAAACGTAGATCCCTGTGGTCATTTCCCAAAGAGTTCCCTTGTGGATATATGTATATATATATATGCCATGATTTCATTGATGAGCGTTTTTCCTTGTTAGCACTGTGTTGAACATTCTAGTATAGTCAATTTTGCATACTTTTTTCCTTAGAATAAATCTCTGGGATATCATGTTTTTGCCAATTTGCCATGTGATGATAGTAGCTTGCAGTGTTAATTTCCGTGCTGTGGTTACTACAGGGTGGGCAGTTCTGTGTGTTTTGGAGTGGGGTCTTAGTTCTTTGCTAATGGCAGCTTTCAGCAGCGTGGGCTCTTGTGTCACCCGCCGTGACGGCCCTTCAGATCCAGTCCCCTCCTCTGGTCTCTTGCAGGAGTTAAGGGAGCACGGAGAGAAGAAGAAGCGAGCGCGAGAGGATGCTGGGGACAATGACGATACCGAGGGAGCGATGGGTGTGAGGAACAAGGTGGCCGGGGGCAAGATGAAGAAGCGGAAAGGCCGTCAGTGACTTGTGGAGTGACTGAAGGGGACCCTGGAGAGTGGGAAAGCTGCTGAGCGATCTGCCAACTGGGGCTCCTAAGACGGGCCTCTGGCCTCGGTCTCGGGTGGGTCCTGAAGCCACCCAGCCCCCTCACAGGGGTGTCACTGCTGCGGAGTGATGGTGTTGCTGCTGACATCGGTGGGCTGTGTACCCCGTGACTTCACACAGACCTGCTGCCTGTCCAGGGCCCAGTGGACCCCCGTGACCTGTAAAGTACAAAAGAAAGAAGTTTCTATATTTGTGATACCTAAACTCTTAGCTTGTGTCATCCCTTCGATGAGACAATAAATTTAAATATGATTTTTTGAAAAACTTAAAACTCCTTGAAGATCTTGATGTTACTAACAGGTAAGAACTTGACAGTGGCAGATACATGTCAAGTTCTTCACAATAAATATTATTTATTTAAGACTTAAAAAAAACCTCAGCAAAGCAACAAGGTGATGTATGGCTTGCGGAAGGAAATCCTGCTTCAAGGGCGATTGTATTGTTTGCTGGAGCCGAGTCCCACTGATTGATTTAAAAGGCAGAGGTGAGATCTCTGCTCCACTGGCTCGTTTCCCAAACACTTGCATTTCCCAAATGCCATTCCAGCACAGGGACCCGGTCCTTTAGTCAACACTGCTGGCTCCCAGGATCTGAAGACAGGAAGCTGAAGTCAGGGACCAGAACTGGGAATTGAATCTGGTGCTCTGCTCGGCGTTATAGGTTTCTTACATTCTGTTTCAGCAGCTAGGCCAAATGCTTGCTCCTGGAAAAAAAAAAATATTGTATTTGAAAGGCAATGTGATAGAAGAGCAAGATATTTCACCTTACTTTCCTTTTACCCTGCAAACACCCTCAACAGCTGGGCCTAGGCTAGGCAAAAGCCAAGAACTGGAACTTGGGCATGGCTTCCATGTGGATGTCAGGGACCCACATACTTGACTCCCAGCATGTGCATTAATTAGCAGGAAGCTGAACTGGGAGTGAGGAAGCTAGAACTGAAACTCCAGCAGGGGGCCAGGAGGTCCAGGCAGTGTCTAACTGCTACACCAACACCCACCCCAGGAAGAGCTTTCTCATGTTGGGGTAGGATGTTTTCTGCCTCAGGTAGCTGCTAAGGGGGTCTGTGGTGCAGGTGTGTGTTTGCTCTAAGGAAAGGAGGACCTGGAAATAAAGGGAAAGGAGAGGTGCACCTGTGTCTGCCCTTCCTACCCTCTGGGGCTCGTTATAACAGATTTGCCTGGTGAGACTTTCCGGGGGATTAGGGTAGAGCCAGTGCCTGGGGCTGTTTCAGCTCAGGAAGGAGCAAATTGAAATCAATTTGAGGTAAAGGAAGAGAAACTGGGATTATCCTGAAGCCATCTGGACTTTATAAGCAGGTCACTGGGTCTGTGGGGCTCTGAGGTAAGTGTCTATTTCTGGGGAGGCTGAAAAGGTTAAAAACCCACCACTCCGCAGCTTCACTGGGAGTTACAGGGGAGAAAGGTGGGTGCCTTGGCTTCCAGGACAGTTGCAGGTCCAGAGCCCAAACTGGAATGGAAATGAATGCCCGGATCCTTGAGTGAAGGCCAGTGGGCCGGAAGGTTGCCCGTTTTTTGGAGCATGCCCTGTGCCCTCTTGTTTGTAGTACTCAACCCGTTGGGTCTTGCTGCTGATACCCGTCCTGGGGTATGCCTTAATTTCTGAGTCGAAGACTTTGAACCAAGCGGCTTGAAATGACAAAAACTCACTTTCTCACAGTTCCAGATTCTGCACATGTGAGGTCCAGGTGTGGCAGGACCATTCTCCTGACTCCCGGAGAGGGCCTGTCCCCGGCCTGTGGTAGTGACTGGCCGTTGCTCATGGGCCTTGGCTGCAGCTGCCCGTGGCCTCCTGCCCTGTGGGCCTTCGTGTGGCTGGCTTGCGAGCCTGCTTGACCCGGAACTGAGGGGGTAGCCTAATCCAGCATGATTGTGTATTAATTGCATCCACAGAAACAGTATCCACAGCAGATTGCCTTCCAGGGTCTGGCTGGACATGATCTTGAGAGGACACTCGGCCTGCAACTTTCCCAGAAGCCATGGCTTCCCTGTGTCTTGGTAAATTCTGCTGCATTCTGTGGGGGTTATGATTGCATTGTGGGATGGGAATGATGGAGAGGCATGGCTACAGAGAAAGGGGAGAAGACGGAAGATACAAAGAACTTTAAAATAGACCTTCTCTGAAACATAGCTTTTTCTTCTTTTGCAGTCAAAACCCCCAAAGACTGCAGGTTTAGCAAGAGGAAGGAAGTCTTCGATCTTTGTTCTGTTCTTTGGTGTTACTCTGCTGTGGGCTTCAAAACAATTTCCCTCCACCCAGTTGTGGACAAGCCTGCCTGTTATGACCTTGTAAAGGGAGTATGTCGTAATAGGTTAGGTCAGCCAGGAGTTAATGTCTCCCTCACTCCTCACCTGAATTATAAATCCAGTTTACAGAGTATTCATTGTATGGTGACACAGGAATGACTTCATGATAACTCCGGGTTTTAACTTCCTCTGAACAGGGTTGAAAGTGCAAACCAGGAGAGTCCAGGGACAGGGGTTTGCGACCAGGTGAAATTGCTTTAAACCGGGCCTAGCATTCCGGAGGAACACGAAATCACTTAAGACATGCTTGAGTGGATTCTAATTGTAGAATCCAGATTCTCTGGATTCTCAGTCTCCTGAAAGTAGGTGAGTACCCCAGGATGGGACTGGCCGTGGAGGGACAAGTTTAGGGCCCTGAATGCTTTCCACGTGGGGGTCCCCCCTTCATAGCCACAGAACTCAGGATGAGCCTGCCACAGCCGATGTCCCTGGAACCCTGGCAGACTGGATCTGAAAGACCCAGGTTGCTGTGGGTTAGAAAATGAAGGGATCCAAGCTAATAAAAACAGGTAGCAAAACACCATCAAGAAAGTCGGCCCCTGGAACAAAACACAGTATACCAGGAGTTTTACTCTGTTTATGCAGGAGGTGAAACCTGGCCCCGGGGCAGCTCAGAAATCGAGCTGTGAGTCACCTCTCACTGGAATGCCAAGGGTCTCAAACCAGGGCCCTTGAGGTTCAAGGGTGACCCACACCCACATTCCCTTTCATGCCTCACCTGTCCCAAGTATGCACTAAAAGTGTAGCTAAAAATACAACAAAAACCTGAGGTCTGGAACAGTTCCAAACAGTCACACCTAGAGTGGAGAGCTGACGCGCGCTAGGGAGGAAGGAGAAAATGGGCTCAGGGAGGGGCCGGAAAGCCTCCAGGATGGGGCTGCAGATGGCTGTTGGTATTCTTGGAGCTTTGGTCTGCTAGGAGTCGTCTGTTCAACAGATCCTTCCAGAGAGGAAGGATGGCTCCTGTCGCTGCTCTTAAGGGGCTGGAAGGAGTAGGAAGAATGTTAGAGTGTGGGAAGTGTCTTGGGATTTGTTTGCTCGGGCTATGTGAGCTTGACTTTTCTCATTTGCTGGTATGGAAGTAAGGCGGTCCCTCCTCTCAGCCTTACAGAATCTCAAATCTTAGTTTCCAAACTCGCGTTCTCCCTCTCTCTGCCTTCCCAAATCTGAAGACTGGCTGCTGTGCTGAGCACCAGGAAAGTGAAGGTCAAAGTTGGCCTTGGCTGGTGTTGCGCTGCTGCTTGCCTGCACAGCAGGGACCGTGACTTATTCACGGAGGCTGCTGACAACTGTGGGATCTGAAGCGCAGTGGCTCAGTATCTGTCACCATCTGAGGCTCACTAAATGTCAGGAGTGCTGCATGTGTTATCTCGAATTCTCTGTAAACAATCCCAAAAGGTGCAAATGGCCATTCTCATCAGGGGCCATGGAGCCACACTGTCCCTTGGCCCTTCGTGGCAGCGAGGCCTTGGACATGTGACCTGAACGCTGTGTTTCCATATCCTCCTGCTCGTTATCTTCATCGCTACCACTACCATCTTAGTACATGTCTCCCCAGCTTGTGAGGTGTAAGCAAACTATAAAACACTTCTTCAAAAAGTACATAGAAAATATGAACTATACTATGCTTGACTTCAAAATACTTCTCCAAAATAAATACTTCTCCAAAATAAATTTCTTTAAAAAATTCCATTTTCCATGAACTTTTTGGTAGTAATCTGGTGCTATGACACATCACGAAGGGCCACACATTTTAGCCATTCTAATTTTCCTTTTTATCATTAGTGCAAGTGAACAGGGATTATGTGGCTTGCAGAGGTCGAGGAAACCAGTAAGGGACTAAGTGTTATTGTGTTTTTATCCCCTTGACAAAATCTTTTGAATAAGTAAGGTTTAATAATAACACTTGTTGGTTTTTTAAGTGTTTATTTTTATTAGAAAGGCAAATTTTACAGAGAGAAGATAGCGAAGGTCTTTCATCCACTGATTCACTTCCCAAATGGCCGCAATGGCCAGAGTTGAGCTGATCTGAAGCTGGGAGCCAACTTTTGGGTCTCCCACATGGTTGCAGGGTCCCAAGGCCTTGAGCCATCCTCTGCTGCTTTTTGAGGCTAAAAAACATGGAGCTGCATCGTAAGTGGAGCAGCTGGGACATGAACCAGTGCACATTTGGGAAGCTGGTGCTACAGGGAGGAGGATTAACCTGATATACCGCCATGCCAACCCCAATAATAATACTTGGTAATGAATAATAAACACACATTTCAGGCACCAGCCTATTTTCAAATCACTAGAAGCCCAAGAAGACATTTTCTGGTTTGGCCAGTAGGTGGCAGAAGGAAGAAACGATCGCCCCTAAATGGAAAAGTTTTCCAGCTGGGCAGCATGAGGAGTCTTGCCTGTGGCTGAGAACAGGGGCAGGGTCAGAAGGCTCGTTGGGTGGTGTGTGGCTCATGGTGGCCGTGAGAAGCACCTGTACTTGTTTAAGGTGCCTGGCTTCAAGATTTATTAAGAGGGACTTGGAAGGTGGGGACTTGGAGAACCAAAGGAAATCAAAGTTCAGAAAAAGTGGCATGGCAGAATCATCTCCACTTCCTTGTGCCAGCCTGGGTTCCCACCTTTCCTGCTGACAACATCTCTTCTTTTCCAAAGCCCGTCCTTCCCTCCTGGTCTGTTAAGTCACTTGCCCCATATGTGTTCCCTCTCCAGCCTTCACCCTAGTCTGTAGCCTCAGTGAACTGGTATTCCCCCGTGCCAGTCACAATAATAGTCCGTATTTGTGAATGTAAATTGCCCTGAGTCAATTGCTACCCTTCCATTGTATGTCCCTGCCTTGCTATGTATTCCTCGAATAGGCGTGGTCCAAAGCCCTCAACCCTCTGTCAGATAAGCTTGGTGCTGGGTAGCCGGTGGGCTACTCATCTATTTCGTTCTGAAGACGTGTGGTTTGGATCGAAGGGATCAGGGCCCAGTCAACATTCTGGGTCCAAATGATCTGTAGCAGGAGTAGGACATGGTGATTGGAGGTGCTGGGCTTATTGTCCTGAAGGCTGGCCACCACTGACTCAAGCTTAACACCCCATGGCTTCCAACTCCCACACACAGCTGCTCAAGCGAGCACCAATCTTAAACCAACAGCCTGTGGTGTACCCGGATGGGTCAGAGAGTGGGGGTGATCCCAGGTTTCTTACTTGACATGCTTCTCTTCATGCATTGTAATGGCTGCTTATTTCATTCTTTACAAGGAGGCTGGGGTGAGGCTGCTGTGTGAGCGGCCTTTCCCTGCTGCCTTGCACACGGACTGGAGAGAATGAGCTGCTTTGTGGGGGAGCTGTGGAGTGGCCAAGCTTGTTTGTGATAATTGAAAACCTCCACCTGGGCAATGCTTGTTCGTGGTGTCTTCCATGATTTCTGAAATCCATCCAAGGTGGGGTTTACAAGGTGTGCTTGTGTGGACAAGAGGCCGCGATTTGGCTCTGGTCTCATTTGCCTTGTGGTGGATCATAAGAGAATAGGGGGCCGGGCACAGTGGCCTAGTGGCTGAAGTCCTCGTCTTGAACATGCCAGGATACCATATGGGCGCTGGTTCTAATCCCAGCAGCCCTGCTTCCCAACCAGCTCCCTGCTTGTGCCCTGGGAAAGCAGTCGAGGACAGCCCAAAGCCTTGGGACCCTGCACCCTCTTGGGAGACCTGGAAGAAGCCCCTGGCTCCTGGCTTTGGATCTGCTCAGCTCAGCTCCAACCATTGCAACCACTTCGGGAGTGAAGTCAGCAGATGGAAGATCTTCCTCTCTGTCTCTCCTCCTCTCTGTATATCTGACTTTCCAATATAAATAAATAAATAAATCTTAAAAAAGAAAACTTAATACTCACACATGTGTACACATTTCCTTGAGTTTTACAATGTGTCCACAGGCTTGTGACTGTTTAGGGAGAGACACCAGGGATGAGGCGTGGGCTGAATAGTTAAGACACCTATGTCCCATGTTGAAGTGTCCAGAATTATTTATTTGAAAGGCAGAATGATGGAGATGGAAGGATATATTTTCTATCCTCATACAGTAATGGCTACAATAGGTCTGTGTCAGGTGAGAGCCAGGAGCCACAAGCCCCTCTAGGTCTTCTATTTGGGTGGCAGGGGTCCAAGCACATGGGCTGTCTTCTGCTGGCACCCCAGGCGCGCTAGCAGGAAGCAAATTGGGAGCATCACACTGGGACGCAAACACATTCAGGATGACAAAACTTGTGGGCCACAACGCCAGCCCCAGGGCTAGCATCTGGAAGACTGAAATCTCTCTCTTTAACAGTTTTACAGAGAGAAGGAAAGACAGAAAGATCTTCCATCCACTGTTTCACTCCCCAAGTGGCTACAACAGCTGCAGTTGAGCTGATCTGAAGCCAGGAGCCAGGAGTTTCTTCCAGGTCTTTCATACAGGTGTAGGGTCCCAAGGCTTTGGGTCACCTCTACTGCTTTCCCAAGCAGGGAGTTGGAAGGGAAGCGGAACAGCCAGGATATGAACTGGTGCCTGTATGGGATCTGGTGCATACAAGGCGAGGACTTGAGCCACCAGGCTACTGCCAGGACAATTCTCTTTTGGAGAAGAGACATAGAGGGTTTTGAAGGACAAAAATGTGCTTTGCTTTAGCTCACCCAATTAGCCTCATTTTGCTAATACACACCAGTGTTGCCTCTTACCAGATTCTAGAAGTTACCACAGCAGGAGTTGGTAATGCAAGCTTCATATTTCACCCTTTTAGTGACTTTGCCTTAGAGGATCCCATCAGTATCCAGATGACCACTGGACAGGGTCCTGAAGGAGACAAAAGACCCACGAGGACAGCGCCCTGGCTGAGAGGGCTGTGTGGGAATGGAGGCAGAGCTGCCTGGCTGGGTGGGGTCAGGAGAGAGGTATCTTGGGAGATTTACAGCCCGGATGTGCCTTCAGAGATTATGGTGTCCAACCACAGCCTAGTCATTTCCTGTGCGGTCCAGCGCTCTCTGGGCTCCCTGCCGTTACCGGCCAGTGGCTGCTGGCCAGGGCTCCTTTTCCTGCCCTGTAACCCAGAGGGAGCAGCTTCCAAGTGGGGCACAGGCAGCCAGGGACTGGAGGTTGTAAAGGCAACCTGGTGAGCTGCAGGGTAGACCCCAGCACTTTCCATCTTTAAGTCACTTGTCTCTGATTTTATGCCTTGCCGTGTAGATAAAGTGCTGCTGTGCGATAATGTCTAACAAACATGCAATCCTTCCTCTAGGTCTGTGGGAAATTGCGGATATCAAAATCCGCAGGGGCTAGGTGTTAAGTTACGTATTCATTGAAGACAGGGAGAGAGGGGTGGAGAGCACCCCGTCCATTGGCACATTCCCAGATGCCTGCGCCAGTTGGGCTAGGCTGAGGCCAAACTGAAAACTGAGGACTAAATCTAGCTCTCTCACTGGGTGCCAGGCACCCAACTCCTTGTCCTCATGGCTGCCTCCCAGGGTCCTCAATAGCAGGAACCTGCAGTTAGGAGCTGGAGGTGGCGCTTGGACTCACATACAATAGTGTAAATGCTGTCTAAATGATGGTCATGTACTGTTGAGGAAATAATGATAGGAAAAATAGTCTATATATACTCAGTACAAATACAGTGTTTTTCCCCAGATATTTTTGCATCTTTGGTTTGTTGCATTCATGGATGCTGAACCCACGATAGGAGAACTGATTATATGCAAATATGAAGGCATGTTACAAATATCATGTTGAAGTGGTTTTCCTACTTAGTGTTTGTTGAATTCTTTGGTAGCAGATTAAGCTCGTGATTATGAAGTAAATGGAAAGGAAGGTCATTGTAAAAATTAAAGGAAAAATCAGAAAGGAAGGTCGGGGGAGAGTGGAAGTGGGAGAAGGAGGAAGGGTGGGGTAGGAAGTGTCATTAACGGTCTTTTTAAAAAAAGATTTATTTTTATTGGAAGGGCAAGTTCACACAGAGAAGCAGAGACAGAAAGATCTTCCATCTACTGGTTCACCTGCCAAGTGGCCACAATGGCTGAAACCAAGCCAATCTGAAGCCAGGAGCTTCTTCCAAGTCTCCCACACAGGTACAGGGTCCCAAGGCTTTGGGCCATCTTCTATGGCTTTCCTTGGCCATAAACAGGGAGCTGGATGGGAAATGGAGCAAGCGGGACATGAACCAGTGCCCATTTGGGCTGCCAGAACTTATAGGTGGAGGATTAGCTTGTTGAGCCACCACACCGGCCCCTCATTGTGGTCTTAAAACTGTACATATGAAAGGCACCACAGTGCTGGTTATCTGTAGGGTTTAAGTGAAGAGCCTGCCTTTGTTTCTGATACTGGTGTTTTGGGTTTTCCAGCTTCCTCTTCTTGCTGATTTTTCTAGGAATTTATAAATTCTTTACAAAGAACAAAATTCTATTTTTTTTTGTTTGTTTCCTATTTCAGTTTTTTTCCTTTTTAAAAATATTATTTTGACCATCTTTTTCTTTTTTAAAATTGCTTTTATTTTGGCAATCTTTACATAGTTGATTAGGGGACAGCAGGTCAGGGGCTACAGGAAAGGGTAAGACTGTTGTTTCCACGTTACTACTTTTTTTTTTTTTTTTTTTTTTTTTTGCTGTGTCTGGGGTAAAGGGGAGATAAAGGGAGAAGCCCCACCCAGCCTCCCACCATCCCAGGTCCCCGACATGGGGCATGCTCTGAGGGTCCTGCTCAAGTGTTTTTGATAATTCAACAGTTCTGAATTGCTGACAGTTGACCATCTCTTTTATTTCACCTCACACTCCCTCTCCTGGATTCTTAGGGTTGAAGCTTAAATCAGTAATCTTACACTATTTTTTAAAGATTTGTTTTATTTTTATTGGAAAGTCAGATATACAGAGACGAGGAGAGACACAGAAGATCTTCCATCTGCTGATTCATTCCCCAAGTGGCTGCAATGGCTGGAGCTGAGCTGATCCGAAGCCAGGAGCCAGCAGCCAGCAGCCAGAAGCCAGGAGCCTCTTCCAGGTCTCCCATGTGGGTGCAGGGTCCCAAGGCTTTGGGCCATCCTTGACTGCTTTCCCAGCCACAAGCAGGGAGCCGGATGGGAAGCAGGGTTTCCAGGAATAGAACCGGTGTCCATGTGGGATCCCGGCATATGCATGGCGCAGTCTTACACTGTTTTGCCCTAACAGATATTTGAAAGGATAAATTTCCCTGTAAACATTGCTTAAACTGCAACCTGTGAAGTTTGACACATTATATGGAAGCTTTATTATATGATATTATTATTCCACTATTTGATATTATCATCTTAGAAATAACATCATTATACTTCTCCAACAGTTATTAGTACTTACAGTACAGTAATCTTCTATGCTTCCTGTGCTTTTAGCTCTTGTCATGTATTTTATCCTTATATACTCTATATTATGCAGTGTA
This sequence comes from Ochotona princeps, assembly GCF_030435755.1. Classification (NCBI taxonomy): domain Eukaryota; kingdom Metazoa; phylum Chordata; class Mammalia; order Lagomorpha; family Ochotonidae; genus Ochotona; species Ochotona princeps. The sequence continues at coordinate 17,529,254 of NC_080858.1, read as the reverse complement.
CTGCATTGCATAATATAGATGCATTTTATATTTAGCTAGGTGTTTGTGGTCTCTGGGTCTTTTGTTCCTTCAGACAGGTCAACACTGCCATCTGGAATTATTCTCTGTAATCATTTCTCACACAGCAGGCTTTTGGGATATTAATTCTGTATCTTTTTCCTAAGACATTTGTTTTCATTGGAAAGGCAGATTTACAGAGAGAAGAAGAGACTGAGATAAAGATCTTCAATTTGCTGGTTCACTTCCAAATGGCCAGAGCTAAACTGATCCTAAGCCAGAAGTTAGGGGCTTCTTCCATGTTCCCCATGCAGATGCAGGGTCCCAAGGCTTTGGACCATGCTCTGCTGCTTTCCCAGGCCACAAGCAGGGAGCTAGGTTGCAAGGAAGTGGAGCAGCTGGGACAAGAAGATTTTTGCTTTCTTTTTAAAAGTTTTTTTTTTTTTTAAAGATTTATTAAAGTGGCTGCCGAAGCCAGGAGCCAGGAGCCTCTTCCGGGTCTCCCACGCGGGTGCAGGGTCCCAAGGCTATTTAGGCCATCCTCTACTGCTTTTCCAGGCTGCAAGTGGAGCAGCCAGGATATGAACTGGTACCCTGATGGGATCCCAGCACATGCAAGGCGAGGACATTAGCCACTAGACACTGCGCCAGTTTGGATTTTTTATTTTCAAGATTTATTTGTTCTGATTGGAAAGGTAGATTTACAGAGAGTAGGAAAAACAGTGAAAAAGATCTTCCATTCACTAGTTCAGTCCCCAAGTGGCCACAGTGGCTGAAACTGAACTGACCTGAAGCTAGGAGCCATGAGTTTCTTCTAGGTCTCCAACCTGCATGTAGAGTTCCAAGGACTTGGGCCGTCCTCTACTGCTTTCCCAGGCCACAAGGAGAGAGCTGGGTGGGAAGTGGAACAGCTGGGAGACGAACCAGTGCCTATATCGGTTACCATGCTTGGAGTTGGAGAATGAGCTAGTTCAGCCATTGCAGTGGCCCGTGGATTATTTCCATTGACTTGTCCCTAAGTTTATTAATCATTTTTTTGTCCTTCCTGCTGTTATTTCTAGTATTTTCATTTCAAATGTCTCTTTGCTAACCTACTTCATTTGTTCACACCACATGTTTTTTCCACTAGATCCTTTACTAATTTTTCAAAAGCTATTTTGAAGTCTATAGTCACTGCCAAATCTGGGTATACTTAGGATTTGCTTTCGTGAACTATTTCCTGTCTTGATAATGGGTTAGACTAGGGTTTGTGGAAAATGGAGTTAAAAAGTGAGTTTACTTTTGTGCTAACATTTTAAAATTTAAATGTGATTCATGTAAGAAGAAGGGAGGGAGAGGAGAGCAAGAAAGGGTAAGAGAAACGAGCCCCTGTCTGCTGGTTCATCCTCCAGAGGTCCTCAGCAGGCTCTACACTCAGGGTCTCCCACATGGTGTATGGGAGTCCAGTTGGTTGAGGCATTGCTGCTGTCTTTAAGGGTCCATGTGTGTAGGACGCTGCGGTTCGGAGCAGGTGCTGAGCGCTAAACTCAGGCCCTTCCCTGTGAGAGGCAGGCATCTTAGCTGGCGTCTTAACTGCTATGCCAAGTCCTTGGCCCTTGTGCCAGAATTTTGAAATGAACATGTACTAATTTTTTTTAAGATTTTTTTTAAAGATTTATTTATTTTTATTACAAAGTCAGACATACAGAGAGGAGAGACAGAGAGGAAGATCTTCCGTCCGATGATTCACTCCCCAAGTGAGCCGCAATGGTTGGTGCTGCGCCGATCCAAAGCCGGGAACCTGAAACCTCTTCCGGGTCTCCCACGCGGGTGCAGGGTCCCAAGGCTTTGGGCCGTCCTCGACTGCTTTCCCAGGCCACAAGCAGGGAGCTGGATGGGAAGTGGAGCTGCCGGAATTAGAACCAGCGCCCATATGGGATCCTGGCGTGTTCAAGACGAGGACTTTAGCCACTAGGCCCCGCCGCCGGGCCCTGAAATGAACGTGTAGTAATTTTAACACTAGGCATTCTCTATGAACTGTACAAGTTCATGGGAATACTCGTCATGTTCATAGATTTCAATACTTCGGCACCAAAATAAATTTATTTTCCCACTCTATTTTTCCACAAACCTTTAAAAAATATTATTTGAAAGACAGATTTTTTAGGTCCTGAGTGACGGCTCAGTGGCTGAATCTTCATTTTGCAAGTGTGGGATCCCATATGGGTACTGATTTGTGTCCCAGTTGCTCCAGTCCTGGCATCGAATCAGCTTGGCTCTGGCCATTGTGGCCATTTGGGGAGTGAACCAGTGGATGGAAGATCTTTCTCTGTCTCCTTGTCTTGTAAATATGCTTTTCCAATAAAAATAAATATTTTTAAAAAGGACAGTTTTTTTAAAAAAAGATTTATTTATTTGACTTGAAAGTCAAAGAGAGGGAGAGACATTTGGTTGCTCAAACAGCTGGAATGGCCAGAGTTCGGCCAGTCTAAAGCCAGGAGGCAGGAGCCTCCTCCAGGTCTCCTACGCTTGTGCAGTGGCCCAAGTCTTTGGGCCGTCCTTGGTTGCTTTCCCAGGCCACAAGCAGGGAGCTGGATGGGAAGTGGAGCAGCTGGGATACAAACCAGCACCCATAGATGATATCAGTGCTGCTTCAGGAAGAGAGGCTGTGTCAGATCCTCCACAAACTTTTTGAAGTGCCCTTGTGTATGTTTAAGTGTGAAATGATTTTTGTAGTATTACAGATTGATGTTCATAATGATATCATTAGATGAATTCCTATTGAGGCAGATTAAGAACAGTGATTGATACAGTAATTCGTTGACTCATCCATAATGCCTAGCAGATACCAGGAGTTTGCGCTAACTATTGAGGCTAGGTTTAGTTACAAGACTGGCTTAGCTTTCCTTGCTCTCTACCCTTTCCTTTGGCTTGGCACCTGGAGGTAAGGGCAGTTACCCAGCTCCACGTTTCTAGTAAGATTATTACCCTCAATTGCGAAGCCAGAATTCCACCTGCTTCAAAAATTTTAGACATCGCTGGATCCCTCTCCTGGCAAGGAGACTATAATTAGAAGTGCTCAGCCATGTTCTCCTTAGAGACCTTGAGGATTAATCCCATGATGCCATATAGTGTTGCTTGCTTCATATATGCGTACGTTCATATTCATGAAATAGCTCCCAAAGGATGGGTAGCTGTCAGCACTGATAACCTCCTGGGGGGGGAATCCCTCATCATCTATTGGAAGTAACTTGAGTGTTGATCAATGTGAATGCATTTATCTACCTTCCTCCTGCCCAGGAACGCCAAACAAATCTAAAAATGTCCAAGCGACTTACTGAAGGAATATCCTACCTGAGTCCTGTGCTAGGGACCAAGGGGACAAATGGGACTTGGCTCACAAGGGGCTTACGGCCTTCTGGGAGGGAAAGATACATAGGCAGATTCTTGTAAGGTGACTGATGCAATGATAATTGCTGTATGGAAGAGGGATGACAGTTATAGAGGTCATTGCCTCACAAAGGTTTCTTATTTAGTGGCATGAGTTATTTCCTAATGGTTTGGGACATTTACACTCTCATTGATTAGGAGATTTGGAATCTGAGGTGACTCTTGTTGTCTTCACCCCTTGGCCCTGGCCACCTTTTTCCCCTCCGCCCTTTCTGATCTGGGAGTTGTTTAGAGTTGGTTTATACTATGTTATTTTATTGATGCACTGCTTACTAAAGAATTACTTATGTAGCATAAAATCCACCCATTTTAATTGTAGAGTTCAATGAGTTTTAACACATTTGCGCAACCATCACTCTAAGCCAGTTTTAGAACCTGCCCATTAGAACATTTCCTCCTGCCCATTTGCTTTCGGCCCTAGTTGTTTTGCCTCTTCTCATACGATATTTCCAACTTAGGTCTTCTGGAATGTAGCATCCCCTTTTGCCACACCCTGAAAATCTGAGACAGGTTTGGTTGGTGTTGAAGACGAGCTGGGATTTGCTGCCATGCTAAATGGCGCGTGGTTCTCCTGCCTCCCTCTGGCAGGCTTACTGAAATCGATGTTACTAGTACTCTGTCATCTTCTCCAACCCTTTGCCAATTGACTCAATTTCCTTTTTATCCATGGATTTTGAAAACTACCAAGACCTGTAGGACAAGCCACAAAGTGAGGCTAGATCCTGCAAGGGAGAAGTTAATGTAGATGCAGCAATGCCATGACTAGGTGTTGTCATCATACTTTTGTCAGATGCCAAAATGTGCAAATGCTGTCAAAGCACAGCAGGAAATAGCAGTCTGGTGACAGGTATTACTGTGGGAATGCATGAGTCTGGAAATCCCGGGGAAATGCAGGCACAGAATGCACCGAGCTCTTCTCCACGGCTGTGAGGGGTCAGTGTGGAGATACGCCCCGTTCTGTGCCAGGCAGGTGTCGATCGCTGAAGAGGGCCTCCTTTGTCACCTCTTGATTTTCAATCTAGGAGACAGCAAATGGAGGATTGAGGAGACTGTGTTTCAACTTCCAGCTGGGTGGAGTGCTGTGATGTGGGCAGATGGTGCTTCCTGGGACACGGACCTGATATGGGGCAGACTGAAGGAACAGGGAGTAGGGCTGTAACTGTGCAAACACAAGGGGGATTTGGAACCCTGAGTCCTCATAATGCCCCCAGTGACCTGAAGCTGCACAGGGACTTCTGGGCCTGGAAGCTGACTATATCCCTGTTCCTCTTCTGACTCTCTGATGGGGGTCATCCGAGGGTATCCGAGAAAGAACAAGGAGATAGAATTAAAAGGTAAGTTTATTTGGGGGGTGGTCAAAACACTATGAAAGCTGTAGTGTTTTCATAATATTCATTTTTATGAACTTTCTAGAGATCCTTCATACGCTTGGAGTCCAAAAATTTTAGCCCCCAAATGAGCTTACTGTGAGAATTTTATTTATTTATTTGAAAGGCCAAGACGGAGTACCCCTCCACTAGTTCACTCCCCAAATGCTGGCTTGGGCTGGGCTGGGCTGGGCTGGGCTGGGCTGGGCTGAAGCTCGGAGATGCGGTTTAGGTTTCCCATGTGGGTGGCAGGGGCCCAACTCCTTTACCATCACCTGCTAACTCCCCACGTGCACATTAGCAAGAACTGCAATCAGAAGTGGAGCTGAGATGTGGGCTCGGGCCATGGGAACCTAAAGCAGGGTCTTCTTTGCTATGCTGAATGTCCACCCACTAAACTTCTTTTAACTCCATTTCCCAAGAACCTTCGTAAGTCCCCTCATAGTTAACACCACTCTCCAGAGTGTTGGTGTTAGGAGGAAATGCGTGAACTCTTGTACCCGTGGCTACTCAGTACAAGGAGAGGGCAAGTGGTGATGACAGTGCAAGTGATTGTTTGTGCTTCTGTCTTGAGCAGTGTCTAAGTGCACATGGGCTTCTTGGTACCACTTAGCCCAGAGGCGCAGTGTGTGCAGCCCACACTGAAGTTTCTCCTCCGACCTCTTCTTACTTGCTCACATCATTCTCTCACCTGCTGCTGCTGCTTCCATCCCTCAAAACAGACAAGTGTGTGTGGCCACAGGCCTAGCCAATGAATGGACAGGTATTGAGATCAGCCTCATGTTGAACAATGAGCGATTCTTTTTTTTTTTTAATTTTTGAATTTTATCGTACAATTCTGTATAGTCTGGGATTCCTCTCCCCTCAATTTCCAGTCCCCCGATTGATTTTTCCCATATTTTCACAACAGTACATTTCTTCATAAGGAGTTGCAATTCCACCAGTCCACTATTTAAGTGTGCCTTGACACTGCTGGTACAGACAATGTCAGGCATCTAGACATCATCCTGTTGTCTAGATATGTCCAACACTTTCACTGGGAGTCCATCTTTTGTTTGGAAGTAGAGATTCATGTTGAGTTGTGTCTTCACATCTGGAGATGGTAGCCTCCATTACTCCTCCACTATACATTCCAGTTTGCTGATAGATTCCTTATATTAGAACATATGGTGTTTTGTCTTCTTGGGATTGACTGATTTTGCTATGGCGTAACGGTCTCTAGTTGGGAGCATCTAGTTGCAAATTGTATAATTTCATTCTTTTTAATGGCTGAATAATATTCCATGAAGTAGATGTACCATAATTTCTTTAATCGTTCCTTTTTTATGGGCATCTGGGTTGTTTTCATGTCTTTGCTATTATTGATTGTGCTGCTGTGAATATAGGAGTACAGATCCCCTTCAACAATGAGCGATTCTAATAGTGTTTGCCTCAGCTTTCAGAATGAATTGGAGCATTCCAATGATGTACACAAAGAATAAATCAAGAAAAATGAAAACAGTATTAATTATTTGGCATAAGCAATTAAAGACTAAATTAAGGGAGAAAACAATGCTGAAGTTTAATCATAAAATATGATTAAATGCAATATTTGTCAATGTTTCCAATGCTTTTTTGGGAAGGGTATGATTTGTTTAATGTAAGAGGCATGCAGGTTCTCTAGGTAGCAATGATAAACAGCTCCTTTTAATTTTTTTTAAATTTTTTTTTTTTTTGGAAAGACAGATCAGACTTACATAGAGAAGGAGAGACAGAAAGAATAATCTTCCATCCTCTAGTTCACTTCCCAAATGGCCACAATGGCCAGAGCTGAGCTGATTGGAAGCCAGAAGGCAGGAGATTCTTCCTGGTCTCTCGTGTGAGTGGGGTGGCCAAAGGACTTGGGTCATCATCCGCTGCTTTCTCAGACCATAAGCAGAGAGCTGGATTACAAGTGAAACAGCCAGAACTAGAACCAGCGCCCATATGGATGCTGGCCCCAGCAGGTGGAGGATTAGCATGCTGTACCACCAGGCCAGCTTGGTATAACCCCTCTTTGATAGGAAGCAAAAGCACAGGGACTTCTCCTTTCATGAAGGGTGGGGAGACGGGAGTGTCTTTGCAAACAACTCTCAACATTTGTTTGCCCTGATTGAGAGACTCATCATCCATGAAGCGCAAGTACTCAACAATGGACTTGAAGGGATCTTGGTGGCCCTTTTCCTGCTCCAGGTGCTGAAGTTAACCCAGCTGTCTTTCCTGTTCAGCTTCTCTGGACTTGCAGACGCTTCGCATGGACTCACGGAACCCCTGGAAGACACTTGTATGGTGGCAACAGTCTTCTGTGCGATCTGTAAGCCAAGCCATGTTCCTCCTTTCTAGGGAAGATCGTTTCTGGGTTAGTGTGATACATGATGAAAGGTGTGACAATTGGGAGGATGGCTTTAATCAGCTTGTCTGGCTATATCCCAAGGTGATTATGAGAAGTACATGAGATGTGATAGATAAAATGTTCTGCCTAGCTCTGTGGCAGTGTGTGCACGTTCCGAGTTTTCCGTTCATTCGTTCAGCTATCTCAAGTTTAATAAGCAGCTGTTGTACATATTAGGTGTTAGTGTTGACGCAAGGTAGGACAATGTACAGACTCTTCCTGTCCTCGGGGAAGGACGGCAGGCTGCTCCGAGCCCTTGTTGAGTAAAGTCGAAATGTGCCAGTGTCCTTCGGGTTCTCTCTCAAAGGTGCAGACTTTAAGTGGAGCAGTAAGTAATGATCTAATTGTAAACATGTTTTAAAAGATTTATTCAATTTTTATTGGAAAGTCAGATATACAGAGAGGAAGATCTTCCATCTGCTGATTCACTCCCCAACTGGTCGCAACGGCTGAAGCTGAGCTTATCCAAATCCCACTGGCTTTGTATCCACTTCATTTGATAATGTCTTCTGTCACCTGAAGCCAGGAACTTCCTCCAGGAGCCTCTTCCAGGTCTCCCATGTGGGTGCAAGGTCCCAAGGCTTTGGGCCGTCCTCCATTGCTTTCTCAGGCCACAAGCAAAGTTGGAAGGGAAGCAGGGCCACTGGGATTAGAACCAGCACCCATATGGGATCTCGGCACATGCCAGGTGAGGACTTTAGGTACTGCACCGGGCCCTTAATGGTAGGCATTGTAACACAGAGATACACACATGATTTCTCTTGTGTCACCCTGGTGTGAGCTCTGAAAAGCCCATGTTATGCTTGTTGCTGTAGATACCATTTCCATAACTAGCTATGACTCTGTTTAGTCACCTGTGATGTACTTTACCACATGGGAGGCTCTAGGACGAGCCTTGTAAATCAGTTTTGATTTAATCCTCACAACTGTCTCCTAGAGTAAGCATTGTTTTCCATTTTATAGATGACGATGGAGAAATTAAACACTTTCTTCAGTCACTTGGCAGGCAAGTTGAGGTTCAGGAGTCAAACTCCATGTGACTCACAAGTTCTTGCATTTTAATTTTTTAAAAATTTTAATATGGGGCCCGGCGGCGTGGCCTAGTGGCTAAAGTCCTCGCCTTGAACTCGCCGGGATCCCATATGGGCGCTGGTTCTAATCCTGGCAGCTCCACTTCCCATCCAGCTCCCTGCCTGTGGCCTGGGAAAGCAGTCGAGGACGGCCCAATGCTTTGGGACCCTGCACCCTCTTGGGAGACCTGGAAGAGGTTCCAGGTTGCCGGCTTCGGATCAACGCAGCACCAACCATTGCGGCTCACTTGGGGCGTGAATCATCGGACGGAAGATCTTCCTCTCTGTTCTCCTCTCTGTATATCTGACTTTGTAATAAAAAAAAATAAATATTAAAAAAAATTAATATGAAAATTGGAGATTATGGAGATTGAGTTGGATCAATCAATTGATAGCTAGATATCATTTTTCCTACATCAGCCAGGACTGTCCAGATGGAAGCCAGGTGTTCAGAACTCAGTCTGAGTTTCCATGTGGGGGACAGGGACCCGAGTACTTGGACCTTTAGCTGCTGTCTCCACAAGGTGTGCACTGCCACAAAGCTGGAACTGGAAGAGTACCTGGGACTCAGAGCTGGGAGCTCTGCCATGGCCTCGGATGTTCCTCGTGCCATGTTCATTGCTGTGCCAAACGCCCCAGAAACATGTGCTTTGATCAGTAACACTAAACTTCCGTTGATTTTCAGTTTGCTTTGCTAAGGACTGGACTGTTACTTGTTAACACTGCCCTCACGCCCAAACTACTTCTAACGATGTTGTACTCACCTGATTGCCCTTCTCTTTCGCAAGACTGAGGCTTGCTTGAGAGTAGACACAGCCACAGGTCTCACTAGTGTATCCTCAGTTATTCTGCCTATCCATTAACACGTGATGAAACCATGATAAAAGTCAAATACTTACAGGGATAATATGATGGTAAACCTCACATCTCTGCATGTTGACTGGGATGCAGTCGCTACGTGGTTCCTTCCTGGCAGCCTTTCCATTGGTTGTATCCAGCTGATGGCTGCGGCTGATGTTTTTGGCAGGTTCACCTGAGTTGAAGTCCAGCTCTATCATGTGCCTAGTGCAAGCCCTGGACAGCTGTGAGTGCTGGGGCCTGGTGAGACCTCTTCCCGACCCCATAGAGCTTTTCCATGTAGTCAGCCTGGCTTTCTCACCATGTACTTATTATAGACTATCAACTGAGCGAATGTTCTGGAAGACTTGGGTGGAGCCTGGGAGTCATTTTATGACCTAAGTTTAGAAATTCCTGGGTATCACTGCTGGCCTCTTGCATGGTGAGTCACAGACCTAGTGAGTTTCAGCATGTGAGGGTCACCTGAGAGCCTGCATTTTAGGAAGCTGCTTTGTTGAGGGCTTTGGATATGACGGTGTGCTGAGGAGGTAGAGGGGAAGCTTTTTAGAGAATAAGATACACACAGGAGGATTCAACACAAATACTGGGAACTAACCAAACAAATACGGGGTGGGGGGCAGGCAGAGAAAAAGGGAGGCAGGGGGTTCCACACAGAAGACTCGTCCCAGGACTCAGAGAGAAGAGGTGAGGAATGATGGGCCTGGAGACTTCTGATTTTTCCACCTCCTTGGAGGGGGTTTTGGGGGCAGTTATTTAACTTGTTAATGTCTTGGTTTCCTCATCTGTGAAATGGAGCTAATCCGTATTCATTACTGAGTAGAGAAAGATGAAACTCATGGATCCACGAAGAGTCCTTTCACACGATACCCAGTACTTAGAAAACACTCCATACATGGAGGCTGTCGCTATTATCAGCACCATAGAAGGACCATGGGAATGCAAACAAGCCTGGAACACAGGATTCCAGATGGGAAATGGTGAGATAGGAGTCTGGAATGGTCCACAGGAGCCAGATCACCAACGATGCTGTAAGTCACACATAGGTATTTGCATTGTATCTTAGAGTAAATGAAGAGAGGTTACACAGGGCACAGCTGGCTAGATGTGAGATTTTGGAAGGCCCTGTCGCTTAATGGTCTCCGGAGAGGGGTTGCTGGAGAGAAGTGAAAACTTGAGGCAGAGAGGTGAATTAGCAGCTGTTGTCAGTAATGGGCATGGTTGTCTGAGGGTATAGATAGGATGGAGCGAACTAGACATGCTAAAGGTCACCGTGCTGGTTAGTGACAGAGCAGGGAACCAGAGGTGCTGATTAGTTACACAGGAATTTCCTGCCAGGAAATTAACCTTTTTTTCACTTATTGACTTAGGCATGAGTTGCATGTGTATGATTTGATAGAGATGGAGAATCAGCTACCAGAGCCTGGGCAGAGTTGGTTTTGTTAGGAGGTATGGTTTTCGTTTCCATTGCTGGGGCCCCCGCAGTTACTGTTAGTAAACAAGTGGCTTGGGAATGGCTGCCCCAGGGGCAACTGTCTCCCCCCTCAGCCTGACTGGTTTATGTTTGTGGGGTCCCACCCCCATCTTCTTATAACTACCTCATTTGTTCCCCTGTGACTTGACTGGGAGGGTTTATTTGCTTTTTCGAACTTAATTGGCACATAAAACCTGGCAGGAGGTGATTGGCCGCTTGGTTGCAGTGAACTTGGCCTTTCACGCTGTGTTTCTCAAACATTCTGTGTGCACCCAGGTTTGTCATGGCGTTCACATTCCTAGAAGGCTTGCCTGAATTCAGGTTGCAGTGGAGAGATGAGTGGAGAGGAGCCTCTTGGCAGAAATGGGCTTCTGAACTAAGACACCTGAGATAGCCATGGTGGCTGCGGGGACCTTGGGCAAAGACGAAGCCTGGTGGGGCAGCATTTGGCTTCGTAGCTAATTCACTGGGTAGGGTGGAGTGCCTGGGTCTGAGTCCTGACTGAGTTCTGACTGCAGTCCTAATGTACGCCCTGGAAAGCCAGTAAATGATGAACCAAGTAGCTGCTCCCTGCCATCCATATGGGAGACCTGGATTGAGTTCCTGCTTCCTCGCTTTGACCTAGCCCAGCCTCAGCTGCTGGGAGATGTTGGGGAAATGAATCAGTAGAAGGTAGATCTCTGATTCTCAAATAGAATAAGTTTTAAAAATTTTATTTAAAAAAAGAAAGGAGCGTAGTTGTTGGCATTCTGCATGTCTTGAGGTGCCACATGAAGTCTACTTGGATCCTTGGCTTGTCTGTGAACATCCCAGGCTTGTTCCTGCTTCCCCTGGAGATTGAATTGTGAGAGTTCCAGATGTTCTTCCAGCACAGCTCCGTGGCAAGACTTCCCTTACCATGCTGCCTCCTGTGGGGCATCCCCACACCCTCCTTGCATGGGTTTTGAAGAGACACAGAGGAGCAGCAGGTGCCATGTGTTTCAGTGCCCACTCCGCTGCCAGGTTGTGCAGTCCACCGTGGCACTGCCCTCATTGCCTCTTAGCTGTGCCAAAGCCCCCTGAGGGATTTTCATTCTTTCTGTGTCCCCATTTATGATACTTCTGTTGATTGACAGATCCCAAAAGGTGGAAGGCTGGCCACCTTACAATGTGGGCCGCTGAGGGGAAAGGTGTTTAACTATCTGCCCAAGGCTGTGAAGCGTGGCACTGCTCAGGAGCTAACCAGTCACTATCCCAGGGTTCAGGGCTTCACAAATGCATTTCGTCTCATCGTTTTGACACGCCCTGGGGCAGGTCCTATGGTCCCTGTCTTAGAGCCGATAAAACTCAAGTTTTCAGTTTTGCTGCGATCCGCCCCATCAGTGTGCTATGCCTGGAAGAAAAACCCGGACTCTCTAACCCTGTTAAAGTAAAACTGCTTCTCCTTTTTTAGTGTGTTCTGCATGACCTGCTTCCTTTATGAATCAAAGTGCCACTTTTTCTTTTTCTTTGAGAGGGTAGAGGCAGGGGAAAGTGACTGGCCCCCAGCCCCTGCAATTTGATTGTGTATTATGATAGTCCTAGCATGGGAGGCTGGACAGGTGTGTGTTGCTACTCTGTGGTTTGCAGAGGGGTGGGATTAGAATGTGCTGGGAAAATGCAGGCAGGCAGGAAGGGCAACCTGGTGAAGTGGACAGCGCATGAAGGGCCTCTGTTACCTCCAGCCTTCACCGACTCTTCAGCTCATAAGAAATTTCTTTCTCTAAATAAACTCACGCTTTTAAGTATTAATTGATGAATTTGAGACATACGCGCGCACACAGATTGAGAACTTGCCTTCTGGTTAACTCCTTCAGTGCCTGCATATCCAGCTGGTAAAGCCAGGAGCTCCATCCAGGAGTCCCACATGAAGGGCAGGTACCCAAGCCCTTGACCCATCCCCTGATGCCTCCCAGGATATGCATTAGTGGGAGGCTGGACGTGGGGTTCAGTCAGGCTTGGAACCCACGCACTTCAGATAGGAGAACCTGGGTGACCCAATGAGCCTCTTCACCATGAGGGGGAAGATTCACCCTCTTGAGCCATTTCTACTGTGAAAAATTTTCCTGCTGCTTTTTCCTTGCAGGAGAAATGACCCTTTCTTTTGAATCCCCATATCATTTACTCCTTTGTGCTTAAGTCACTGTGTTGTAATCACGTTCCTTATATGCCTGTCTGTCCTGACAGGGAACACTTCACTTCTATCCTTTTCTCTATAGTATGGCTCCAGGTAGGCTAGCAAATGTTGATGGGATGCATGACTGAACATCTGATTAAGCCCAACTGCTGTGGCCTTCAGCCGTGTGCACTGTGTGTCGACTTGCACTAGGTCTGTGTGTGCGTGTGTGTGTGCATGTCCACTAGAGCCTGTCTCCATGACTCTCCTCCAGGAAGTAAAAAGTAAGCAGCCAAGGAAGTAAACTAAGTAGTTGACTTGGAGGAAGGAACAGTGAATGAACACCACAGGGACAAGTCTAAACAAGACACTGGGCACGTCCTGGGCTTTTCTGCTTAGCTCAGTGCCCCGGGGCAGCTCACACAGCCAGTCACAGGCTGAGTGACCAGAGGAGCACGGAGGAGGAAGTGATAGTACGCAGAGGGTTCTTCCCTTCACTGCCACCAGCTGATGGTAACAGTGGACTTCGTGTGTGTGTGTGTGTGTGTGTGTGTGTTTGTGAGTGTGACTATAAATTAGTTCCGTCTGTTCTGTTTCCAAATGTCTTAACATCCATGGGCTTACCTCGTAACTTAAATCTGAGAGGCAGTCATGAACCCCTCGAAAGTTGTAAACCATCTCCCCTGAAAACTGTCAAGAGCTGGGAACCTGCGTGCGAGGTTTTGGGAGTCTGGGAACCTCTTCTGTGTTACCAGGCTGACATGATGCCCAGCTCTGGGTGTGTACTTGGTATCAATTGCTGCTCCAAGTTGTACTAACAATACTTGCGCAGGAGAGAGAGAGTTTTGCAGAAGTGGAACAGGTTGATAAGAGAAAAATTCCACCACAGCTTGAATTTCATTACAAGGACCAGGGGCTGGATTGCAAAAAAGATAAGGAAAGTTAATGGGTTAACAGGGGCTGGCTAAATCAAAGGACAGCAATTCCACATTCCTCAATGTCTGTGAAAACCTTGACCCAGAAATCTGAGGCAGCAGACACCCCCAACTCCAGCAACAAACCCAGCTTACTACCCGAGCAGGCGCCTGCTCCCTGCTTTGGACGTCCCTGCTGTCCCAGTGCTCTCACATGCTTGGACAGCGTCGGTTCAAAGTAAGTAAACTGCACTTCCCGCCTGCCCACTTTTATCACAAAGATGCTCTTAGTTGTGCCATGGGCTGTGTTTCCAAATGCTGCCTGGCTTTGCTGTGGGAGTCCATCTCATGACTTGTCTTTTTCTGGCTAGTGTCTGGCTCATCAGATCTTCCCATTTCAGAGACTCCTGGATCTCCAAAGTCTAACAGACTGAACTCAGACTCTTCTAGAAGGCAACTCCAGTTACCCCAAGCTAAGCTTGGTCATGTCTTTCTTTCCTTACCTGCTCTAAGGATCTTTTCATATTCACCATGGCATCGGTCTTTGGGCTCTGTGCCCTGGGGTTATTATCCATGAAGTCCTGTCTGTCCTAGAAACCTTGCCCTCAGAATGTCTAGCAGCTTCTTCAGAGGACAGAGACATGGGGACCAGTGTGGGAGGGTGGGGGGCGGGCAGCTCAGGATGGTCAGCTTCTCCTTCAGCTTGTTCCATTCTGGTGTGACCTGGCCTGTTAGAAGCTCTGAGGCCACAAGTGAGCTGATAGATACTGATAGATACCTCATGAGAGATGCCTTTGGATAGTTTTAATTTCTTCATATGACTAGAAATGCCGTTCTGGCATCGAGCGTAAATGCAAAAAACAAGCTCTGAATGGGGACATCTGCCTGAGAAGCCAGCCTGGCCCCAGGGAAGTCATTCGGGCAGCTATTTTCACTCAGGAAAGGGATGTGAAAGGAGGAGGCGCAGCCCTTGCCAAATCCAACAGTCTAAAAAGCAGGCTGTTTAGCCCAGCGCAGCCATGGGCAACAGCAGCTGCAGTGAGATCAGCCAGGTGACCCTTGGGGAGGACTGGGCAGAGCCCTCTGGGGGACATGGCGCCAGAGGCCATGGTCCTGGTCGCCAGGCCCGCCCCATGCAGCCCCAGGCAGACGCCTGTGGGGACAGAGGGCTGCAATGGGGCACTGCTTGGCTCTGGAGTTAGGGACGGGCCTAGCTGGTGCTGCCTTGTACTCTTAAGCCTTTCTTTTCTTTAGTTGTGAAAATGAAGTTAATGACATATAGAATTTCTGCAGAGAAAAAATATAAGACAAAGCTAGTGTAAGTGCTTTTTTGGAAACTGTAAAACTCAAGATGTCAGATATCATGTGTCATGATCATGAGAAAGAAATTCAGCCAGTAAGAAAGAAACATGGGCAAGCATTTGGCCCTGCCAGTTTAAACATCCACCTCTCACATCGGAGTGCCTGGATCCATCCCCAGCTCTGCCTCCTCACTCTGGGAGGTGGAGGTGGAGGCCCAGGAAGCCGGATTGCTGGAAGTCTCATGAAAAACCTGGATGGAAGCTCCCAGCCTTTAGCCTGGGCGCTCACAACCCAGGCCTGACCACTGCAGGCACTTTGTAATGAACTGATGAAAAGGAGTTCTCTCTCTGCTTCTCCAATAAGTAAATAAATAAGGATATACATAGGTGTTTCTTCTGCTATTCTGTGATGAGTCAAAAAACTTACCATCTATAGATACGGGATAATGTTTATAGGAGGCTTCGAGCCAAATGCTGAAATAGGGAAACCCTTGTTCCCCTGGACTGACTGTGCCTTTCTGAGTCCTTTCTTGGGATGTCTTCAGGGCACCTCTGGGCCACCCTGGTAGTGGCCTCCTTTTAACTCTGAGAGTCAAGTACTCCTGTGAAGGAAGACCTGTACTACATGAGCAGGTGCAAACGTGAGGACAGATCCGTAGTGCTCAAACCTTCCTTCCTCTATGGCTTCCTCTGATGGATGGTGACAGCTCAGGACATTTTCCAAAGGAAAATACACACGCCTTTCTGACACCTGGAGGCCTGCCTTTGGCTCCCAGTTTGCGTGTGTGTGTGTGTGTGTGTGTGTGTGTGGTTCTGGGTGTCTTAATTTCCTCGGGCTGCAATGACAGAACACTAGAGACTGGCTGGCTTAACTAACTGCAGTTTATTTTCTCCTGGTTCTGGAGGTTGGGGACCCACAGCTAAGGAGCTAGCATGGCTGAACTCTGCTGAGGCCATGACTTGTAGGTAGTGGTGACCTTGCTGTGTGTTCCCAGGATCTCTTTGAGAGAGGGGAGGGAGAAGAGGCAGTAAGAGAGGGAGAGAACGAGCGAGCGAGTATAGTATAATCACCTTCCAGAAGCTCTGCCTAATGATACCATCACATGGTGGGCAGCGGGGAGTGGTCAGATGGGGGCTTCAGCATGTGAATGGGGTGGGGCCCGTGGCACCAGGTTAGGAACCCTGCCATATGGAAAACAGAAGCCTTGCTGGTTGCTGAAGACAGCTACAAAATGTCTTCTCTTTTGGTGGTGGTTGTGAGTGGGTATTAAAAAAAAATCACAGAATTAAAAATGAAAGTGGAGAATGGCCAAGTGTTTGGTATCTAAAATGATATCCTCAGATGGGAAATGACGTGAGGGTGATGTCTGGAGTCTAGAGACTGAGTTCTCCTGGATCACCTGTCAACCAGAATTAGGGCCTAGAACTTGTCCCTCGTTTCCTCTGAACTTTATTTCAGACCTTTTCCTATCTACAACTACTGTTTATTAACCCCATATCACAGGCCAGATACTACGCTGCGCTTTCTCCCCTCCTCCCAGATTCAATGATCTCTTTAGTAGGATAGCAAAGCTAGTACTGTTATTTACATTGTACAGATAAGAACGATAAGGAAACTGAATCATCAAAAGCTTAAATAGCTGGTCAGGAGCCACATAGCTAACGAATGAGCTGCAATTGAGGTTCACTTCTCCAACTCTGAAATTTTACTGTCTATTGTTGTCTTGTCATCATGATTGTGCTGTGAGAATTACACAGAACAAAATGTAGTACGACTTTTGCAAATATTCTCTTTGTGTAGAAGTGTGTGTGCTCACGCGCGCGCACACACACACGATATTTGTATTACTTTGTAGAAAGAGACCCATGCATCTCCACAGTGGGAAGAATTCTCCTAGGTTTCCGTTTGAAAGCTGTTTTCCAGGGGATCTGGGACATGCCTTGGTTGTGGGAAGCCAAACAGCCACACTCCGAAATCCCTGGGCCCTTCCTTGACCCATAGTCTTCTCTTCTCAATACTCCCTTTTGTCAGGGTTCATTTACCTGGTTCCCTCCCAAGACCGCACCCACTGGCTTCAGGTAAACATGTTCCCAGCAGTTGTGGTTTGGGGTGGTAAAAGGGAAAACAAGGAAACTGAGCAGCAGGTGAGTCGATAGCCTAATAGCATCCTTGTTCAAATGCCCAAGGCTGCTGGCTAGGGTGGCTGAGGAGTGGCTGCCACAGGGTATCCCTGAGAGTGGGACCCTGGCGAGATTCCAAAGTACCCGCCCCGACTTGCCGCAGGAGTTGCGCTATGGGCTAGGGTCAGTGGTATACACGACTTTAGTTGTCTAAGTCTTTTGTTCTTTTTTTTTTTTTTAAAGATTTATCTATTTTTATTACAAAGTCAGGTATAGAGAGAGGAGGAGAGACAGAGAGGAAGATCCGTCCAATGAATCACTCCCCAAGTGAGCCGCAACGACTGGTGCTGCACCGATCCAAAGCCGGGAACCAGGAACCTCTTCCAGGTCTCCCACACGGGTGCAGGGTCCCAAAGCTTTGGGTTGTCCTTAACTGCTTTCCCAGGCCACAAGCAGGGAGCTGGATGGGAAGTGGAGCTGCCGGGATTAGAACCGGCGTCCATATGGGATCCCGGCGCATTCAAGGTGAGGACTTTAGCCACTGGGCCACGCCGCTGGGCCCCACATAGCATTTCAATATGTAGTTGTTGAACAAATAAATAACCCTAGTCTTGAACTGGTGGGGGAGGGGGGAGCAAACGGGTAGGAGTGTGAATGATCACTGAGTCCTAAATTGTCAAAACCCTGTTTCCTTTCCCCCCCTTTTTTTTCTTTTAATGTTTACTTATTTTTATTGGAAAGACAGATTTATAGAGAAAAATATCTTCCACCCACTGGTTCACTTCCCAAATGACCGTGATGGCCAGAGCTGAGCCAATCTGAAGCCAGAAGCCAGGAGCCAGAAGCTGGAATCTTCTTGCAGCTTACCCATGTGGGTAGAGAGTCCCAAGGCTTTGGGCCTTCCTTTCCCAGGCCTTAAGCAGGGAGCTGGACCGAAAGTGGAGCAGCTGGGACAGAAACCAGCACCCATCTGGGATGCCCATACTTGCAGGTGGAGAATTAGCCAGTTGAACCATTGTGCCAGCACCTGAAAGCCGTGTTTCTAAAGCAGTTTATTCCTCTGAATGGCGGAGTTACTGAGAGATAGGGAAAGATGAATCTTCCATTCACTGGTTGGCTCCCCAAATGGGTAGGGCTGAAGTCAGGTGCCAGGAACTTTATCCAGTCCTTCCACATGAATGGCAGGGACCCAAGCACTTGGGCCATCTTCTGTTGCTTTCCTAGGCCGTAAGCAGAGAGCTGGATCAGAAGTGAAGCTGCGAGGGCTTAAACCATTGCTTGTTCAGGAAACCAGCATCTCAGGCACCTGCCACAATTCTGGCCCCTGGTTAATGTTTTAGTGTTGCAGATGTACCTTTTTTAAAGAGGTATCAGACAGGTTATTTGAAAAGCAGAGTTAGAGAGAGAGAGAGAGAGAGAGAGAGAGGGAGAGAGAGAGAGAGAGAAGAAAGAGAAGAGAGGCCTATCTGCTTGCATTTGCTGATCCACTTCCCAAGTGGCTGCAGCAGCTGGGCTGGGGCAGGTCAAAGGCAGGAATCAAAACTCCATTTGGGTCTCCCACACGGGTGGTAGGGGCCCAGGTATTTGGGCAATCTCTGCTGCTTTCTGAGGCATGCTAGGAGAAGCTGGATTTGAAGGGGGAGCAGCTGGGACTAAAACTGGCACAGGGATGCCATCATCATAGGCAGTGGTTTAACCCTCTGAGCCACAGCATTGGTTCCTGGATGAATATTTTGGGCTGAGCAATGTATGAAAGCACAGGGGTGCTTGAGTAGCAAGAAGTGGGGGTGAGGCTGATAGAACTGAGATGCCGGAAGGAGATCTTGTCAGCTACACTGCTTGTCCTTTATGTGCAGACACAAGAGGCTGTCTTCCTGTGTTCCGGGCCGCATGTTCAAGAGAGCGAGCCAACCAAGACACTGGATGCTAGATGAGATCTCACCTAATGCTCACCTCAGCCCTATGAACCGAGTATTTGGAAATCTTTCTTGGTAAAAGAGGAAATATATCCTGAAGCTGTGATGTAGGACTTGGGCCAGATTATTATAATTCTAAGGCTCAAGTTCATTCCCATATACTGCCTTTAAGTCAGACAAAAGGCTTGAATATTTCAGAGGCAGAAAGACAGATGGTGGGAGAGAGAGAAGAGCTGCCAATTTTTGTACTAACTAGGAGCATACAACTCAGTCTTGGGTTCCCACATGAGTGACAGGCACCTAACACTTCAGCCATCACTGTTGCTTCTGTGTTGGCAGCAAGCAGGAATCAGGTACCAGTTGCGGAACCCAGGCATTCTAACAGGGTGTGGGCCTCTTAGCCTACTGCAGGCAAAAGGAACAGGAGAACAGAGTGGCTTGTGGGATCTACCCAAGAATGGGTCTGAGATAACAAAGGTTGTGGGTTCTCTGTGGCCTTTGTGGCCCCTGGCTGCCTTCCCTGAGCCGAGTATAGCCTCAGAGAGAGGGAGGGGTCCCAGCAGAGCCACTGGGTGCCTTGTTGTGTCCTGCGGGAGATGCTTTGGGTTTCATGTCACGGAACCAGTCTGGGCACTTAGTGGGTGCTGTGCCCCAGCCCTGGGGTTACAAGCAGGGTCACTCTGGTGTCAGCAGGCATGCTCTGGCTCATCACTTGCCTCCCGATGAAGACCCTGGCCATGAGTGTTACCTCAGGGGACATCCCCAGCTAAGGCAGGGAAGTCTAAGCTGCGACTGTGGCATTTTTAAAATAGTCTGATGAGGAGTGGCATGAGAGGGGTAGAGCTGGTGCCTGGCCAGTGTGCTGACCGCAGGTGTAGGTGCCCTGCAGGCCGCATTCCCCAGCTTCAAGTGTCAGCTCTCACTCGGTACCCTCTAGCCTCTCCCACCTGGCTGCTGGGGGAGCAGCAGCCTGCAGATGGGGTGCTGTGTTCTAGAGCTCTCCTTGGTATTTCGAAGCTGCAGCCAAATGTGGTCTTCATCACAGAGATTTGGGAGGGCTGTGCAACAAAGCACAAAAAAAACTGAGTCTTTCTCTCTGAGAGGGAAGCTACCTCTACCCGTGTCCCCACTTGTGGGCACTGCATCAGAACTTGGTGGTCCTTGGCGTGTGCTGGCATCACGCCCATATTGGTCTCTGCCTCTCCCTGGCTTTCTCGGCTGTGCCTGTATAACTCTCTGCGTCCTCTCCCTGTCCAGGCACCTGTTACTGGTTTTAAGGCCACCAGAGTGGCACTCCTTGCATCACAGCTTGATGGCTCCCTGCTCCAGACCATGCTGGGACTCCAAACCCTAGCTGAGGACTCTGCTCGTCCAGCCTCCTGTTTCACTGCCCACACCTAGTGCTTACTTTGGTGTGGGCAGGGCCGTGTGAGGGGTCCATGCCCCAATGCCTTTGCACACTCCGCCCCCTCTGCCTGGAATGCGTTCTGGATTCCTCACCCCACTTGCCTTCATCTGGGTGGGGAGGGAGTGTTGCTGGTGGCCTTTTGGTGCGACCGTCCTCCTGTATGTTCCTCTGGTGGGACGTGGAGCTTTTGTTTCTCCACTGCCCAACTCTGCTAGACTCTGCTCTGTTTGGTTTCTTAGATCACCCCTAACTGCTAATAACTGAAGAAACAGAAAAACTCCCATCAGAGGGTACAGGCCAAGCAGGCTTTCTTGCTTTGGTGGTATTCACTGCAGTCCTGGTGCACGGCTGGCTCTCAAATGCTTCTTGTATAGTTAGAGGTAGCCAGTACTAGCCAGGAGCCTGGCTGGATCCTTACAGTTGCACTAGGGTAACGATCCAGATAAAATGACCCCCACTGTGTGTGGAGCATTCTAAGTGCCCAGATGAAAGTTCCAGCTCTGCTTTTTTTTAAATTTTATTTTATTGGAAAGGCAGATTTACAGAGAAAGAGAGACGAAGATCTTCCAACTGTTAGTTCATTCTCCAAATGGCCTCAAAGTCAGGAGCCAGGAGCCTGCTCCAGGTCTCCCACATGGATGCAAGGTCTCAAGGCTTTGGGCCATACTCCACTGCTTTCCTAGGTCACTAGCAGGGAGCTGGATGGGAGGTGGAACAATTGGATTATCGGCACCCATGTGGGATTCTGGCACTTGAAGGAGGAGGATTAGCCAATTGAGCCATTGTGCTGGGCCGGCAGTTCTGCTTCTGATGCCAGCTTTCTGCTGGTGCACACTGTGGGAAGCACCAGGTGAAGGTTCAGGTACTTGTGGTCCTTGACACTCCCCTGGGAGGCTGGGGCTGATTCCCAACTCCTTGTGACTGTTGCAGACATTTGAGGAGTGAACCGAAACACTCAAAGGTGAGGTAGAGTCAGAGTGAAACCTGCATTTCCAGGCTCAACTTCCTGCTCTTTCTCTTATTGATTTCCCAGGGCCTTGAACCTTGCTCTCAAGCCCATTGCCTTGGTACATAGACCTGGAAACAAATAAGTCCATCAGTTGGACACCCTGCCAATCACTGGGCTGTTCCACTCTTCCCAGTCAGTCCCTCCTTGCCCAGGGGTTACTTACAGACTCAGGTGCAGGGCTGGGATGGGGAGAGGTGACATGGGGCCCAGGGGTGAGCACTGAAGAGGGCACCCACTCTTAAGGCTGTGTAGTACCTCCTGGAATTTTGTGCGTTAGGTGCCTCACTGGCCTTGCCCTGGTCCTGACTCTGTCCTCCTGTAAAGAGACAGGAGGAGACAAAGGAGTCCATAGGTGGGCAGCAGAGACAATACCAAGGGACTGGTGGGTATCCAAAATCAATGGCAGCGTGACCAAAGATAGCACTCGGAATAAGCATGTTCTCCCGTACAGCGTTGGCCGTGCTAGGTGCTGCCTCAGAGAGCAGTGAGAGCGAAAGGCTGGACACTGCCCTCCGTTTTAGTTCTCCAAAGCTCCTTGTCCTGGCAGGCTGGGTGGGGGTGAGGGAGACGCCCCTCAGCTGTGACTTTCTCAGACTCAGACATGACATTTTTGGCTTGACGTCACGAGCCTCGCCCCACATGTGGTGACTCAGAGGTCTAGCGTGCCAGCGCTGGGTGAGTAGCTCTGTCCAGCTCAGCGAGGGAGCCACTGGCCACATGTGGCTTGTGAACACTTGTGAATGTGGTTGTGCTGTAAGCCTAAAATGCCTGCTGGACTTTAAAAAAAAAAATTATTTGTTTGAAAGATGGAGAGACAGAGAAAGATGTGCTGTCTGCTAGTTCACTCCCCAGATGCCCACGCTATCCAAGTCGGGGTCAGGCTGGAGCCAGGAGCCCAGAGCTCAGTCGGGGTCTCCTCTGTGGGTATCAGGCAGCCCATCACTTGGTGCCTTCCTTGGCAGGAAGCTGGACTCAGAACTGGACAGGAACTCAAACCGAGACATTCTGATATGAGATGTAGCTACCTCCAGAGGCATCTTAACTGTGCCAGATGTCCCAACCCCATACTGGATTTTTGAGGACATCCACACACAACATGACATAGAACAGCACAATAATACTTTGGAAAATGCTGATGATGTGCTGAAATGAGTAATACTTTGGAGAATATTGATTATGTGTTAAAATAGTTGAGATGAATTCCCGTTTCTTTCTACTTCTATTAACATGGTCGCTAAAAAATGTAACTCCCTACAGCACCTCGCACCTGTGATCTGTGGGTCCAGCATGGGGCTAGCTGCCTCCCTGCCTTGACAGACCAGCACTCCGAGGTCCACAGAGAAGCCCTCCCTGGGTGGATGGAACACTCTGGAAAGCACCCTCCCTTTCAGTGCCACCAGCCTCTCAGTGCACAGCCATAGGAGTCCTGGGAATGGAGCAGTGGGCTTGTGGACACCCAGGCTGTGGGGCTCAGGGCAAAATGTTTCAAGACTCAGGATGTTGGCTTTGGTTTCTTATGAGTAAAACAGGAACTTAATAGACACAGTCTCTAAGAAATCACACCTTATTTTTAACATTTAACAATTTATTTGAAAAGTAAGGAGAGAGAGAGAAAAGGAGGGAAGGAGAGAGGAAGAGAGAGAGAGAAAGGAGAGAGGGAGCGGGGAGAGAGAGAACACAGACTGATAGTCTGGTTCACTTCCCAGGTGCCTGTAATCAGCCAAGTGCCTGGAGCGGCATTCAGGTCTCCACAGGGGTAGGCAGGGATCCAGCTGCCTGGGCCATCACGTGCTGTCTGCCAGCAAGGCACAATCAGACTCAGGAGGCAGGACTTGAACTCACGTGTTCCTGGACACTCTGACCCAAGCAACGTCTTGACCATTGGGCCTGAGCGGCACCCTCAGAAAAAAACAAAACAAGGTGCAGGGAGAAGCGAGGGGAGGTCTGGGGAGTTGTAGGTCCTTCCCATGTTCCAAAGCGAGCAGCACAGGTGAGAGCCACAGGTGCACCTATGGCCACCTTAAAAACACAGTCCCTCCCGTCCCTACAGCCGCAGGGCACACTGCCCTAACTCTTAGGGCCGCCTCTCTGGGACTGTTGAAGAGTAAACAAAGCCAGGTTTCACTAGGATAGGCTTGAGAGTGCCGGGGAGCGGCCGAGGAAGGCGGGGCTGCAGGACACTGCAGCAAATTCCTGGGTTTTGTGATTTTATCTGGGCCCCCTTGTTCCCGGCAGTTGGCAGGCTTGGTCAGGACTTTAGAGGAGGTGATGAGAAAAGTGGAGAAACAGCAATCTCTGGGTCCCAGGGTCGCGCTTCAGTGGCCCTGCTCCCCGCCCTGGACCGGGGCACCAGAGGGCGGACACCTCCCTTCCCTCCTCCCTGGTTTCTGCTTCCGCTGAAGGAGGTCAGAATGATGGGGAGAAAGCCTCACTCTGGCGCTGGGACTCACTGGGCAGCTGCCGCCCTCTCACTGGCCGGCACTTGCCAGGGAGTGCTGGTGCCCAGGGTGGGTGTGGCTTCCATCCTGAGGAGACTGCTGGGCAAACAGAGGGAGCGTCCTTTTGAGCCCCAGCCCCTGGCTGGGACCCTGCCTCTGGGAGCAGACAGCGGGGGGGTCCTCCCCTCTACCCTGCCCCCATCCCAAGTGAGTGCTTCTGAAGCCAGGAGGTCCTGGGACTTTGTTGCTATAACAGCAAGACGCGTTGTGGGACTGGCATGGGCGTGTCCTCTCCCTGGACCCTTCCCCGCCCCTTGTCCCTCAGCTCAACCCTGCGAGGCGTGAGCGCGGGCTCCCGCCCCCAGCCACCATCGCCCTTATAACCGTGGGTGCGGCAAGGGCCGCATCTCCGCTCCAAGGACTCCTCCTGCGTCCAGCAAGCCAGCAAGCCTCGTGCTCATTGCAGCGCCAAGTTCACAGCCAAAGCCCGGGACCAGGGTGAGTGAGGCCAGGAGAGCTCAGGGCACAGCTGCGTTGGAAGAGAAGGGGGACCTGGGGATGGAACGCAACTGGCGAGGGGCAAAGCAGTACTGAGAAAGGAATTGCTCTAATTTGACTCCACTCGGATTTCCAACCTCATCTACCCCCATTTCTGGGCCTTCCAGGCTAAGAGAAAGACAAAGGGAAAAAAGATCATGGGGCAATGATTTGTGCTCTAATACGGAATCCTTGCCAGGCGGGAGGTGAGGGACTTGGGGATCAAGGCAAGGGGCAGGAGGAGGGAAGAGGTGGCAGCTGCTACACGGTCCCTGGAACACGGAAAAGTTCACCGCATTTTATCCTTCCCCGTCCCCTTCAAGGATGCCCTGTTGAATATTGGGTCTCGAAGTCTCTCCCCACCCACTTTATCGTCTCTGTGGGTTGGGGTCAGCTCTACAGTGGCCCCTGAGTTGCTCAAAAGGAACGCAAAGGCACGGTAGCAGGTCAGTTTCCACCAACAGAAAGCATTTGGGACAGTGCCTTTCACAGCTCTGGGCAAGGCTAGCAGGTGGCCCAAGCATCTGTGGCCTTCCCATTCTTGGCTTCTTTCCGAATTGCGCCTGCCTTTAAAGGGCTAGGCGGAGGGTTTATTCTTGAAGGGGCAGCTCCCATCTCCCAGGGTAGGAGAGCAGGGAGGGCTTGGGTGCTGCCTGCTGCTAGGAATGGCAGGGGAGGCAGGGGAGGCAGGGGAGGCTGGTTGCGGAGAAGGGCTGCCTGGGAAACAGAAGCTGCCCCTCCGAGGTCTGGAGAGCCCAGTGCTCAGCGGTTTCCCCAGGAAGGGTTGTCCGCCTTGAGCAGGGCGCCAGGTTTGTCCTCCCAGGCCTGGAGGTATCTCCGCTTCTACCCCCAACCCCGCCCCAGCTGAGCCCAGGCAGAGGTGGGTACCCCGAGTTCCCTGGAAGATATCTGGGGGATCCGGTGAGGCAGGAGAGATTTCCTGTGTTGCTATTTTAACCCCTCTGGCTTCTCCTGTGCCCTGGGGAATTTTCATTAGAACTTTTTTCTCCCCTACACTTCTTTCACTCCTGAATGGTAATTAAGGACGGTAGGGTACAGAGTAGAGTTTTGACTGTGGTGTTGTTCTGTTCATACTGGGCCTGTTGTTACTGAAAAATCCACCAGCTGAGTTGAGAAAAGGATGTGACTTAGTACACAACCAATAGTATTTTTCGTTGGTGGAATCTTAGACTTTCTGAGTAGTTCAGTGTGTGTGTTTGTATTTTTATGGCTTTTAAAAAATTAGAATACATAGCCTGTACATTTTCTATGTTAGAGCTTCACATTTTTTTCCCTATGTACAAAAATATGCTCTTTTTTGGCAAGTGTTCCACGGATTCATTAAGTCTGTAGTGATCCTTTACAGAAAATGTCTTCTCATCACGGACACAGAAAATGAAAGGTAATTTTGATCAGTGATAGTGATCTCATTAGCTATGATGGCTGTTTCCACCCAAGTGTCCACGGAACATTTGGAAAATTTCTAGTATTATTTAGTTTGCGTTTTTCGGCCGCCAAGTGTTGATAAGGAAGGAGGAAAATCTTGTAACCTTAGCGTTTCTTTCAGTTTCTCCTTGTACTTCAGTAGTTTTTACTTTATATGTTTTAGTTGCTGTAGTGTTTGTCACTGCAGAGTATCTGATTATCTGAGTATCTGATTATTTAATCTTCAGTGTGGAACATCCCTAATTATTATAAAATAAGCTGGGTTTTTTTTTGGCCTTGATCACAACTTTGTACAATATTTTTTTTAAAAAAGATTTTACTATTATTGGAAAGTCGGATATACAGAGAGGAGGAGAGACAGAGAGGAAGATCCTCCATCTGATGTTTCACTCCCCAAGTGAGCCGCAACGGCCAGTGCGTGCCGATCCGATGCCGGGAACCTCTTCCGGGTCTCCCACGCGGGTGCAAGGTCCCAAAGCCTTGGGCCGTCCTTGACTGCTTTCCCAGGCCACAAGCAGGGAGCTGGATAGGAAGTGGATCTGCCGGGATTAGAACCGGCGCTCATATGAATCCTGGGGCGCTCAAGGCGAGGACTTTAGCTGCTAGGCCATGCCGCCGGGCCCAACTTTGTACAATATTAAAAGCTCACCTTGTACTTGCCTCTTTAACTTGAACCAAGTATGTAGCTCTGTATCTGGCACCCATGCTTGCTAAATAAACATTATTTATTAGCATTCCTTCTTTTTTTATTTGTTTTCCATTTTTCCTTCTTTTTAACCCTGCAGATCCCTTTGCAGCTCTGGTCTCTTGCTGTTACCATCCTGCTTTAGGGCGTGGGGTCTGCTCTTGCTGTTGTATTTCTAGATCAGCGAGGCACCTGAGGAGGTGGTGGTTCCATTCTCAGAACTTAGACGCGCAAACCTGGAGAGAGAGGTGATGTGGTGTGTCCAGTGTGGCTGTGTTACCTTGATATAAAGGAAGGGTCCTGGGAGGCTTTGAGGTGGATCCTGAGTGCACTTCATTGTGTTCTCCCATTTTACCAAAATTCCTTTTCTTAGAATTATAAATCTAAAGACTGCATGCTTTCTTTAGAAAAAGAGGAAGAAGGCGGGCCTCCCAGAGAACTTCTTAAGAAGTGTCCACTTGTGCTGGATCTTGCTGTCACACTTGTTTTGGTCAGCCTAGGCTGCCGACGATGGTGTATTTTCTCTCTGACACTACATAAAAATTCTAGTTCGTGATGTGATGCAGATGTTATTCACAAGCTGTGGCTGTGATGTGTCATTTTTACATCATCCGAATCGGGATTTCAATGGAAAGACGGGATCCCAGAGATTTCTCTGCAGACTTTTTTCATTGACGACTAATCCTCCGTCGAGGTCTGAGCAGTGTCAGTGGGACTCCTCCCTTAGCAGAACTCAGCCTGGATCAAAGTTATGAGGATTATGCATCAGCACATATTCATCTCAAAACATTTTTTTCTTTCCCATTACTCACACTTGCTAATAAATAACTTGCTTTGGGTAAATATTCCGCAGTTAACCCGAGTCTGAAACATCTGCTCTGCACCCACAGGGCTGAACACCTAGTGGACAGACTACCAATGATAGAAGGCTTGCTCTGTTTCCTTAAGAAGCTGTTATTAATGTGTAGCCTGTGCATACAGGAAACTACTGAAAGCCAAGAAATAATTGCTTGTGAAAGCTATTGAAAGGTCTGTAAGTTTAGAATGAGATGACATTAATGTTACTAATAGTTTATTTTTAATTAAATTTCCAATTTTTGTTTGAAAGGCAGGAGGTGGGAACCCCAGCCTGGAGAACTCCGATATGTGAGATGCCCACACTTGATATGCCGTTTAGCTGCTAAATCCAGAGACCACTTTCCTGCTGATTTGGTCAGCTCCTTTTGCAATGTTGAATTCCCTTGTCCATTGTCCTTGGAAGCTGCTCTGGGAAACCACACAGGTTTATTTCTTCTACAAACCCCTGACAATTTCTTTTTAATGTCCTTTTTGCTGACTCCTACCATGATGAGGCTGTGTCCCTCTGCTTCTGTCTTTGGCTTCCTGTGCAATCTCATTCCCCCTGAAGGCTTCTGATACCCCCTCTAGGCCAACCTGTGGATACAGGCCAGCCTTCTCCTGAGCATCCGACTTGTGGGTGCACCTGCCGACGGAATTGGCATAGCCTGGTGTCTGGAAGTCTGGCCTTTTCAAGCATTATTTATGTACTTACTTTTTTTGAGAGCTGGAATTTTGAGTGGAGCCAGGCCTTGAACCCAGGCATTCCCGTGAGGGATGGGGGCATGCCAGGCAGTGTGCTGTCATAACAGCTCTGCAGAATACCCCAACCGTAAAAAAGGAACATAATCATAGAATAGTTGTGAAGGTTAAATAAAATAGTGTGAAGTTCAGAGTAAGCCTTCAGGGGCTGAGTGCTGTGCCCTGCGTAGCTCACCTGTATGTCTGATGTTTATCTCTGATTCAACAAAACTGGGTAAAGAGGGGCGCTGTTTTGCATGTACCTCTGGGTATTTCCTGGACACCCTGGGGAACTCCTTTGTTACACGTCAGGGGGACTGTAGCAGGTATGCCAAGGGCGCGAGCACACGTTTCGGTTTATGTGATTTGTATACCAAGTGCAGTACCTGATGTCAGCTATGTGCTTGAATATTTGCTGAGTGACAGCAAGGCTGACTCAAGGCAGGATTACTGGGTTTGGGGACCTTTCAGGGAGCCCTGCTTCATAATAGGTTAGATTAAATGGACAGAGGAAGAGGGGACAATAACTTGGGCTCCCATGAAAGTGACTAAGAGATGCAATAAAGGATTGAGTTATGAGTATGACTGTTCATAAGGAAATATTCTTCCTGTGGGGACATTGGATATTTTCCCACTATAAATGGACTGTGGGGATATTAAATGAGATAATACATGTTTTAAAAGGTATGTGAGCAAATGTATTTGAGGCTATTTTAACACTCAGCGTAGCGATCATTTTCATTTATAATTACATCATGACAATTGTTGCTCCTAATTGAATGTAGCCATTGGAGAACAGAAAATGGTAGAAAATCAAGGGGTCATCTTCAATGAATGGGTCAGTTATTTGGTGTCATTCCCAGGTCCCAAAAAGCAGGTCCTGTCATCATATCTGATGCCAGAATAACACAGATGGCAGGATCCGCTTTTAGCAGTATTCTGGCCCCAGGGTAGTTTGTTCTCAGGCCCTCTGGGAAGGCCCACACAGAGGCACTGTGGGCCGCCTTCCAAGGCCGGGTGGAAGCACAGGGACATTTCTCCTGCCACGTGGCAGGTGAAGAGGGGTCTGAGATTGGAAACTAGATGCTGAGCCTGATCGTAGGTTGGCGTTTCTCTTGGCTTGCTGGGCAACATTGCCAGTCTCTGTCTTGCCTCTTGCCCTGCCCTCTGGGGCAGCATTCGCTGGTGCCCATCTCTGACCCTTGATCAGCCCCTTGGGCCTCTCGCTGGTACCTGGGGAGGAATTTGTGGCACAGGCTCTTTAATGAGAAGAGATGGGGCGGGAAGGCAAGGCAGAGAGCAGTTCTGCGTGTTATCTACCCAGCAGTCCCAGAGGAATGAGCAGCAGGGGTGGGCTCAGACCGCATCGTTTTATAGCCCTTCATTTTCTGGAAGACACACTGGAGGTTTGGCGAGATTAGGTGACTTGGCCACATGCATAGCAACATGGGAAACCCCTTTTCCCTGTGGGGAAGAGGAACCAGTGGTTCAGAATTGAACCCAATAAGTAACTCCCCTTTCCCTGTCTCTCATTCTCTTCCTCCTCTGCCTCCCTTCACCATCACTTCATTTTTTTTTTTTAATGCCTGATTCATTTCAGAAGGATTTAAGGCAATAACAAGTGATTTTGGTTTCTCGGAATACTGTCTTTTCCAGCACTTTCTTGGACCATTTTCCCATACAGACTTGCTTCTAATGACTTTGGTGAACTTGATTTTTCTATGACTAAATCCAAAGAACTGACAACTTTCTTTGCTGTTGAGTAATCTTTATCTGCCAGGGAAGAGGAGAGTAAAAGGGAAGTGAATTAGGATGCTAGTTCTAAGACACTTAGTCATCCAGATAAAAGGATATTTACTAAGGTCTTTCACAGGACACTTGTGTGAGAATTAGGAAATATCTTAACTGGGTATTTGATATTTAAGGATTATTGTTCATTATTAAAGAAT
Source organism: Ochotona princeps (assembly GCF_030435755.1). Classification (NCBI taxonomy): domain Eukaryota; kingdom Metazoa; phylum Chordata; class Mammalia; order Lagomorpha; family Ochotonidae; genus Ochotona; species Ochotona princeps. The sequence continues at coordinate 17,499,216 of NC_080858.1, read as the reverse complement.
GATTAAGAAGCAGTTTTTTTTTTTATTTTTTTGGAAGATTTTTTTTATCTAGAAGGAATAGTTAGAAGGAGTGACAGGTAATGAAATCTTCCATTTACTGGTTTACATTCCAAATGGCTGTAATGAGTAGCACTAGGCCAGGCCTAAGCCAGGAGTCTGCAACTCCACCCGGCTCTCTTATGGGCAGCAGCGGCCAAGGCTTGGGTCATCTTCCACTGCTTTCCCAGACACTTCAGTGGGGAGCTAGATGGACAGCGGAATAACCAGATCTCAAACAGACACTCATGGGGTGCTGGTATTGCAGGCGGCAAATTAATACACTACATCACAGTGCCAACCCTGAGTCTTAATTTTTTTTTAAAAAAAGGACACCCACCAGGATATTTACGGATAAAATTAGATGCTGTCTGAAATTCTCTTAGAGAATAACCTAGGGAGTGGAGAGAAAAACTAGATGAAGCAAATTTGTAGAGTAAAAATTTTGAAATCAAGTGATGGTTCTTCCACTGACCTTCTTTATCAAACTTTCTTTAATAAAATCTCCAGACAGTTTATTTAAAAAAAAGTCTTGGGGGAAGCTTTGAGATAAAGTGGGTTCAGCCCCTGCTTGGGGCTGACATCTCCTAAGAGAACACTCACTCACTGGTGTCTTTTGAAAAGTGTTTCAGGGCCTGGTTCTCCTCTCGCGTGCCCGCTGGCAGGTGGGAGGCAGAAGTGAAATTGAGTGGAAACTTTCCTCTTGGCACTGCTGCTCATTGCGGCTGCTCTTCCTGAGCCCTTCTCTGGGGGCGCCGGGAGGTTCGGAGTCGCAGCCCCCTCCTGCACAGCTGCCAAGAAGTGAGGGGTCTCTGGGTCCGCGAAGGGGGCAGGAAGCTGCTGCCTCGTTGTCCTTCTGCCCAGCGCGGGAGCTATCCTTTAGGCAAAAATGCTGTCCATCTCTGTTGAACCTCAGAGTCATCAGGGTCAAAGTCCTTCACCGTGAGTAGATGTTTACGCCCAAGTAGTTGACCATCATCAGTCTGCAGCGGTACCTTGTTGGGTGGGAAGTAGCAATTTTCAGGGAGAGGCAGGAAGGGTGAGAGAGTACAAGGTTTCTTACTAAATACCACCCAAGTGATTAATCTCAGAGGGTGTGGAGAAATGAAATAAATGCAGTGTGATCCATGACTAGGCCCTGGGTCCCTTCCTAGGGTTGTTCCTCCTACGTGTTCATGCCCAGACAAGGCGGAGCCCTGTCCACCTGGTCTTTCTCTTGGTCCCCCATCAAAGGGTGGGCAGTTGTCAGCAGAGCAGATGGGGCTTTGGGCACTTGCACTTCGAGAAGTACCCTCTTTGAGCCTCCTTTGAGTTCCCTTTTCCTGCTGGTTCTCGCGCTGCCCCACCCTGCAGAGGTGAGAAATGACCCGGTTCTCTGGGCTGTGTTCTGACTGGGGGCCATGTGCAGTGGCGTGGAGCACGCAGGCTTCAGCTCCGGGGGGGGGAGGGCAGTCGAAAGGCGGCAGCGATGGCGGCACCCTTGTGTGTCTCTTGTGCTGTGGTAGGGCATGTACCTGCTTCCTCCGTTACCACCCAGGACCTGGGAGCATGACTGGCTAACGGTGGCACTCAGCAAACACTGAACAATGAAGGAAGTGAACCTTCAACAGCCCGCTTTCACTGGAGTCAGGAAGATAGATTTCAACTATACCTTTAAAATTCTCTTTTTAAAGATTCATTTATTTTTATTTGAGAGGTAGATTTTACAGAGAGAGAAGGAGAGCTAGTGAGTGAAGGTCTTCATCTGCCGGTTCACTCCCCAAATGGCTGTAATGGAAGAGCTGAGCAGATCTGAAGCCAGGAGCCAGGAGCTTCTTTCTGGGTCTCCCATGTGGGTGCAGGGGCCAAGGACTTGGGCCATCCTCCAGTGCTTTCCCAAGGACATAAGCAGAGAGCTAGATTGGAAGTGGAGCAACTGGCTCATGAACCAGTGCCTCTAGGAGACATCAGTGCCACAGGGCAGGGGGTTAGCATACTATGCCACTGTGCTGGCTGCTAAATTCTCTTTAAAAAAAAAAAATATATATATATATAATAATAAATATTTATTTATTTATTTATTTATTTATTTATCTGAAAGGCAAAGTGGGGGAAGGAGGGGATTAGAGAGAGAGAGAGAGAAAGAACGAACATAGTTGTATCTGTTGGCTCTCTACATGACTGTAACAGCCAGGGCTGGGCAGGCTCAGCCAGGCACCGGAAGCCCCACCCGAGTCTCCATGTGAGTGTGTGTCAGTTACCTACACCATCACGGGCCACCTTCAGAGCAGGAAACTGGAACTGGAAGAGAGCTGGGACTTGAATGTTAGTACTCTGATCCTCTGACACGGTGGGCATCCCAGGCAGTGCCGGGGCCTCGTGCCTTCTGCTTCCCAATCCCAGCCTTGCTTGTTTTAGATTTCCTACAGCACGACCTCTCTCCATGTCTGAACCAGGGGAGACCGGAGTCCACACTGCATTCCTCGAGGTGGCCTCAGTGAATGCCTGCCTTGCCTGAGTGCTGGCGTCTTCTGTCAGCTTCTCCTTTCAAGTTTGCTTAGAACTTTCCATCCACCATCAGTGGTCAGTCTTCTTGGGAGGAAGAGAAAATCCATGCACACAGAGCAGATGACCAAATGAAAGGGGTACTGTTATGGGAAATTACAACTAGTAAAAGAATTTATACTGAGGAACCGCCAAGACTATAGTTGTGTCTAGCTCTGTTGAATTTCAACACCTTGTGCGATATTGACTTTGGAATTTGAGAGCCATCTGTTCTGAAAACATGTCTAAAATCTCCTTCCTCTTTTCCAATTTTCCAAATTTCCCTTCCCACTTGTGCCCCAAGCCCCTAGAATTTAGATTTTGCAGGGTTTGGGCAGACGGCTGGGTCTAAAATTCCCACGGGGGAAGTGGAAGTGGAGATAGGAGCCCTTGTCCTGGAGATTACAGATATACGGGAAGCAAGCTGGGGGAACTCTGGGAGATCCGTGAATCTTCCCAACGGACAAGTAGATCACCTGCCTGGTGGCCCGTCCATCCTCTGGGGGCTCTGCAGATGGAGCCATGAAGAGCCAGCTGATGAGGGAAGAGGGTGGGGGAGAGAGACCTCACCTTGCATGGTCAGAGTTGGGCTGAGGTCCAAGGGGAGAGCTGGAAGCTCAATCCAGCTTCCCCCGTGGGTGAGTTCCACTGCTGGCTCCTGAAGATGTGCTAATGCGAACAGCTCGAGTCAGGGGCTGGAGCAGGCTGTTATCTGGTTGCCGTGCACAAACACCTGCTCCAGACGTCTGCCTTTCTATAGAAAAATCTACACTTTGGGAAACTCCTCATCCATGAGAGAATGGAATGCTTCCAGGGTATGTGAAACACAGCCAAAAGTAGAAGAAAAATTGAGACTGATAAATTAAGATTCAAATGTTAACTGCAGGCCTGGCCATTTCTGTTCACTGATTCCCGAGTCAGCCCAGGACAAGTTAGGAAAGAAATAACTTGGCAAGCTGTTTCTTGGGAAAAAAAATTAAAAAAAAATTTTTAAATTCCTCTGGCTTCAAGGTCAAGATGAGGATGGTTAAGTTGGGTGGGGAAGTGTGGAGTTCTACTCCTATCAGTCTTTAGGGTTTGCTGTAGTGCTCACTTTGGCAGCACATACACTAAAATAAAGTTTGCTGTAGAGGCTGGGAAAAGTTAGCTGGGGCAAAAAACAAAAAAACTTGACTGAACACATGAATTCATTTCCTAACCAGTCCTGCATGTGTCTGAGTGTGTTGAGAGACTCACTCTCCCTCACCCCGGTTTTGTTTTGATCCAGGACCAGGATGAGTTCCACCCGAGCTCCCGAAGGTTGCCGCTCCAACCTGGCGTCCAGGTACTACATGCTCTGTGACTTGAACGCCTCCTGGGGCATCGTCCTGGAAGCGCTGGCCGGTGCTGGAGCCGTGACCACAGTGGTCTTCATGGTTGCCCTCCTGGCCCTCGTCGGCAAGGTGCAGGACTCCAACAGGCGCAAGATGCTGCCCACGCAGTTCCTCTTCCTCTGCGGTGTGTTGGGGCTCTTCGGCTTGACCTTTGCCTTCATCATCAGACTGGACGGGGCCACGGGGCCCACGCGCTTCTTCCTCTTCGGTGTCCTCTTTGCTCTCTGTTTCTCCTGTCTCCTGGTACATGCTTTCAACTTGACGCAGCTCGTGCGGGGCAGGAGTTCGCTCTCCATGCTGGTGACTCTGGGCCTGGCGTTGGGCTTCAGCCTGGTGCAGGACGTCATCGCCATCGAGTATGTGGTCCTCGCCATGAACAGGACCAACGTGGATGCCTTCTCTGAGCTCTCGGCGCCTCGCCGCAACGAAGACTTTGTCCTGCTGCTCATCTACGTTCTTCTGTTGATGGCACTCACCTTCGTTATGGCTTCCTTCACCTTCTGTGGCCCCTTCACTGGCTGGAAGATACACGGGTCCCATGTCTACATTGCCATGCTCCTGTCCATTGCCATCTGGGTGGCTTGGATCAGCCTGCTTTTGGTTCCCAGCCCGGGCCCCGAGTGGGACGACACCATCCTGAGCACGGCCCTGGTGGCCAATGGCTGGGCTTTCCTGTTTGCTTATGTTGGGCCTGAGTTTCGGCTGCTCACAAATCAGCGCGAACCCACGGATTATCCGCTCGAGGATGCTTTTTGTAAACCGCAGCACATGAAGCCGAATCAAGGGATGGAGAACAGGGCGTATTTTGAAGATGATATGTATCAAGGTATGTGGCCTGGCATACACACCTGCCATTCAGGCAACAGTTAGGAGGTTGGGGATGTGGGATGTGGTTTGGCTCCCAGCTGGGGCTCCTGACACCAGCTTCCTGCTCATTGTAGACTCTGAGAGGTGATGGTTATGACTCAGGTCATTGAATTTCTGTCACCTGTATGGGAGACCTGGATTGTCTGGCTTCTGCCTGGCACTGGTTCAGTCCTAGCCATTGAGGGCATTTAGGGAGCGAGCCTGCACAGGGAGACTCGCTCTCACTCTATTATTCTGCCTGCCTTTCAGAGGGGCCAGGGTAGTACTATGGTGGGTAAGGTAGCTGCCTGCCATGCCAGCAACCTGTATGAGTGCCAGTCCAAGTTCCAGCTGCTTTATTTTCTCTCTGGCTCTCTGCTAATGGCTTGGGAAAAGCAGCGGATGTTTGGGCCACTGCCACCCATGTGGGATATCTGGATGAAACTCCTAGATCCTGGCTTTGACCTGGCTGAGTGCTGGCCCTGGCAGACATCTGAGAAATGAACCAGTGGATGGAAGATCCTTAAGGAACATGTAAGATTTACCCTGACAGGGCCTGGCGTGGTAGCCTGGTGGCTACGGTCCTCACCTTGCACATGTCAGCATTCCATATGGTTGCTAGTTTGTGTCTTGGTGGCCCCACTTCCCATCCAGCTCCCTGCTTGTGGCCTGGCGAAGCAGTCAAGGATGGCTCAAAGCCCTGGCACCCTACACCCACATGGGAGACCTGGAAGAGGCTCTGGGCTCCTGGCTTCAGATCGGCTCAGCTCCAGCCATTATGGCCACTTGGGGAGTGAATCAGTGCACGGAAGATCTTCCTCTCTGTCTCTCCTCTCTGTATATCTGACTTTCCAATGGGAATAAATAAATCTTTAAAAAAATTTTACCCTGATCATACACTGAATAATAGGTAAATCCCACGATGGTCAAATGTTGCTTAAAATCATTGAGCCTTAGCAGGTCCAAGTGCACAGAGCAAGGGTTCCGCAGAGGTGCTGGGGAGCTGGTGGGGAGACCCTGTTAGCACAAACCTGCAGGAATCTCCACACAGTTCCCAGGGATCTTCACCCAGCCCCAAGAGCCACATCTTGTATGTCTGCAGGCTCCTAGTGGGGAAGAGATCATATTGAACATAAAAGAAGCAAATGATTTTGCTCTTCTCTGGAATTAGAAGCCAGACTTTCTGCTGATTTTTAACAAAGATTTGATTTTTTTGAAAGGCAGATGAAAGATTGAGAGAGACAGAGAGCAAGAGAGTGAGCACTCTCCCATCCACTGGTTCACTCCCCAGGTAGCTGCAGTGGCCGGGGCTGGACCAGGCTCAAACTGGGAGTGTGGCATGCCCACTGGATCTGCCACACAGGTACAAGGATCCAGGCACTTGGGCCGTCTTCTGCATTTTGCTAGGTGCTCTAACATGGAGCTGGATGGGATGTGGAGTGGCCAGGACAGGAATTGGAGCCCCTATGAGATGCTGGCATTGCAAGTAGCAGCTAAATTCTATAGGTGGTCTTATGAGAAACAGGCTGGAGGGACAGCCAGTGGCTCCGTTTGCCTGTGGGATGTACTCATTGAGCTCCAGAGTTGATGTGGCTCTGTGAGTCTAATCACTATGTGTGGGGTGGGGAAACACCTTTGGGATGGGTGAGTGAGTGAGCTGGGTCTGGGCTTGGGTGATAATAGCCTAGGATGCAGTGCCTCCTGGCGCTTCTGCCAGAAGCAGCTGTGGTCTCTTGTGGTTGCTTAGGAGCAGGTGGGTTCTGCGCCCCAGTCCCTCCCAGGCACTCCTGGGGGTCCCTTTGGGACTAGCCCTTTCTGCCTGCCTTTCACTGTAGGAGCTGTTCCCGTTAGTTTCCTCTCCATGAAGAGCTTTGCTGCTCACTCACCCTGCTCACCAGTGCCTGCCCCCTTGTCCCAGCACCCCGGAGTGTTGCACACGGTGGGAGCCTCACTCCCAGGCCATACAAGCTGCACACACCTGGCTGGAGTCACTGCATTTGCCTGCCTCTATAGCTGAGGCCACGGAGCTTCTGGCCCCTGCCTGCCACTTCTCCCGTCCCCTTGGCGCTTTCCGGAGTCTTCCTTGGGCGTCGCGCTGTCCTGTGCGTGTTAGGGCTATCGAATGTTCTTATCAAAGTCCGTCTCATCCGATAGGCTCTGTCCTCCTCATAACTTCCTGATTCTGCAGGGTCACCTGCAGGCCATGGATGATTCTGGTTTGTCCTTAGAGTCCTCATCAGCTGTTTACACACATTTACTGAGTGAATTGGGCAGGTGGTTCCTGTGGGAAATAAAAGGACTGCTTTAAATTGCATTTGTGGTGGTTATATGTGTTTGTTCTTCTCAACCAATTCTCCCAAAAAGACACAGAAACCAATTGTTCACCAAAAAATACATGTAGAGTAGATATATATTTATGTTTACAGGAAGTAACTTTCCCTTATCAGGCAGCTAAGGAAGAGGAGAAATACTGCTGAAATCCTGTCTGGTACACCTCTCATCAGATCTACATTTGAAAAGACATTTAAAATGTTGTATTTGGGGGGTTGGTTCTGTGTCATAGCACGTTGAGCCACCACCTGCAGTGCCGCTATCTGATTTGAGTTCCGGTTCTGATTGTTCACTTCTGATCCAGCTCCTGAGAAATCACTTAGGATTTCACTAACGCCCCTGAGAAGTCAGTGGACGATGGCCCAGGTCCTTGGGCTCCTGCACCCACGTGTTAGGCCTGGAAGACGCTCTGGCTCTTGGCTTTCAGCTGGCCCAGCCCTCATCAGTGAGGCCATTTCTGGAGTGAACCAGCAGATGGAACAGCTGGTTTCTTCTGACTCTCCTCTCTCCTCCCAGTCTCTCTCTCCCTGTTACTTTCTCGCCCTCCCTCCCTGTAATTCTGCCTTTCAAATAAATAAATGTGTATACAATTATTTTAAACATTTATTTATTTGACTTATTTGAAAAACAGCGAGAGAGACAGGAAGAGGAGAGAGAGAGAGAGAGCTTCCATCCCTGGTTCACTGCCCAGATGTCTGCAGCAGGTGGGGCTGGCTCAGGCTGAGGGTCTCCCCTGTGGGCGACTCAGCTCCTGAGCCATCACTGTGCCTCCCAAGAACCAGACCTGGAGGCAGGGGCAGCATTGGCATCCGGGTGCTCTGACATTGGCATGCCAATGTCACAAGTGCCCGGGCCACACACCCTCCTTTAAGTGACCTTGCCAGTGTGTTTTGAGGTGGTCCTGGCATGAGGTGGCCTCCTTCTCTAAGTTTTGTTCTCTAAGAAATTCCAAAAGGCCTTGCAACATGTTTTTCATTTACTAAGCCAACACTGAGCTTGCTGTGCAGCTGGCCTGGGGCTCAAGTCAGTGATCCAAGGAATGTCAAGTTCACTGAAGAGATGGCTCTGAACAGACATGATGTAAGGCTCCAATGAGTCACACGGCAGGCTGCACACAGGCGGGGTCCCCAAGGTTTCAATTTTTCCTCTTGCTCTGTTTCAGGCCGTGGAGAGATAGGGGACACACTCCATGCCCCTTACGCCACCCATTTCCAGCTCCAGGTAAAATCGCTTTCTCCTCTGTCCTGTTTTGGGAACTGCCCACCTGCCCCTTGGGGCCAGGAGTGTCCCCACAAGTGAGGCTCTGGGAGGAGGGGCAGGCGGGGGTTGGATGACGTGGCTGCTTCTGTTTCAGGAGCGGACCCCCCAGAAAGACTTCTCCATTCCCCGGGCCCAGGCCCGGCCCAGCCCTTACAAAGGCTACGAAGGCAGGAAGGAGGGCAGCTAACAGGCTTCTCCAGTGTGACTGCCCTGCTGCACAGGGAGGTGCGTGGTGCCCACCAGCGGAATCTTCCAGGAAATCCCACCGAGGACGTTTGAGGGGTCCTCTGACCCCACTCCCACCACAACCATTGCTCTCTCACGTCCAAGCCGAGGTGGGTGAGAAAGACTCCAGGCCCCAACAACTTTTTTGCCTAACTTGGGATTTTTCCTGTTCGTGGGAGTCTTTGAGCTGCCTAGACCCAGGTGTCACCAAGTCCTTGTCACTTACCTGTGGCTGAAAGTGTGCACATCCGCCCCCAGTTCTGGCCTGCTCGGCCTCTGGGGCAGGCTCGTCCAGCTGCAAGCTGGGAATTCTTCAGCCTGGAGCACGGCTGGGAGCTGAGAGAAACCAACAGAGGCTGCACGCCTGGATCACTCCTGCATGTCAGCCTCTTGGCACTGCCTCTGCCTGGCCTTCTGGGCTAGGTCTAGGAGGCTGTGGCCACCCTGAAGAGACACACCGCAGAGACTGCCCCAAATCTTCCCCAGCCAGTCTGCACCCGTGTCAACTCCCGGACCAGAGCTGCCCCATGGACTGGCTTTCCTGGACCCCTCCAGCACCGACAAGCACAGTTGCTCCTGAAGACGAGCTTGCCTGCTGCTCCTGCAGGCCGTTCTGGCACTGATGCGCCTCCCCGCCTCTGGCTTTCTGTAAATACATTCCCGTTGTACTCCCCAGGGGGGCAGTGTTATTGTACAATAAGTTATTCAGCCGGATATTCAATAAAGATGTGGTGGCGATTTGTTTTTTAAAACATTTATTTGTTTATTTTCATTTTTATTGGAAAGGCAGAGATAAATAGTTTGTCTTGTGGATTGCTCCTCCAACATGCCCACAACAGCCAGGGCTAGACCGGGCTGAAATGAGGAGCTGGGAACGCGATCCGGGTGTTCTGACTGAGAGGCAGGGACCAAGCAGCTTGTGTTGTCCTCTGTTGTCCCTCAGGATGGCCATTAGGAAGCTGGAACTGGAGAAGGTGCTGGGACTGTCTCCCACGTACTTTGATGTGGGACATGCGGGTCCTAGGCGGTGCCTTAAGCCCTGTGCCACATGCCTTCCCAATGGTGGCAGTTCCTCCTGCTGAGCCAGAGGTACCAGTGGTGGGCGTCAGACTCCAAGGCTCCCCGTGGAGCTTCATGTTGGGGATGAAGGTCAAGGTTTGTTCCTCTGAGTTTGTGCTTGACCTTTTCCCATGTCCTCCTGAAACCTGAGACACGTCTAGAAACCAGGCAAGGTGAGAGCCAGGAAGGCTGAGTCCAGAGCAGTGGCGACCCTGGAATAGGGTTTGGAGACCTCAAAGTCAGGTTTGTATTTCACTGAGGTTTGATGGTCAGAGTGGGCAACTCGTGGATGGCCTTGATCCATGATATCTTTCAGTAAAAGACATGGTACCTGACAATCCAAGAGGCGGCAATGGGGGCCCGGCAAGAGGAAGTCTCTCTTTGAAAGGGAACAGGAAAACCCCCGTCCTTGGTGAGTGAATGACGTGCATTGTTAGCTTGGCTGGCGCATCACTTCCTAGGAGCCCGACATTCATCGCAGCAAAGGAGAGCCCGGGCGGGCAGGGGCGAGGTGATGAGGTGAGCTAACAAACTAGACGTTATGTTTCACACAGGGTTGGCTAATAGACTTTGCTGTAACACAAGCCTAGTTTGGTATTGAAAAGGGAATGACAAATAACGACATGGATCCCTCTCAATGATTCTCGCCTTTTCCAAAGAGCCATTACCCCGTGAGTTTGGTTATGAGGAGAAAACCATCTGGTGTCTCTTGTAATGTCTGTCAGAGTGCAGGCAACACATGATTCCCCAGAAATGCACATTTCCCTCGTCTCTGGCCAAGCCAAGGGGGAGGGGGGAGAGAGAGAGAGAGAGAGAGAGAGAAAGAAATAGAGAAAGAAATAGGGGGTGAGCAAAAGAAGAAACTGAAATGTTCTGGATCTTTCTTTTTTAAGATTTATTTTATTTTGATTGGAAAGTGAGATATACACAGAGGAGAGACAAAGAGGAAGATCTTCCGTCTGCTTACTCACTCCCCAAGTAGCCACAATGGTTGGAGCTTGTGGGGAGCGGCCAACCCCACACGGATGAGGGGCTTCAAGATGGCGGCTGGCCGAGTGCCAGGAGGCGGGGCTTGTCCCGCCAGTGGGCAGGCAGGAAGTCACAAGGATAGGCTAATTCTCCCTCGTGCGATTGCTGGCCTATCAGATAGCGCCCTGTGGACCACGGGCAGAAGTGATTGGTGGAAGAACTAGATATAAGCAGCTCGCTTTCGGCAATAAAGGCGTTTTTGGTTCGTCCTCTCCTTTTGGTTTGTCTCTCTCCCTTTTGGTTCGTGACATTCTGGTGGCCCGTACGGGGGGAATACAGAAACGGGAAGAATTGGGAAGAAGGGTGGTGGAAGAAGCGGGTAGGAAAGCTTAGACAAACGGGGACAGGAGCAGCGGAGCAAAGGTTTTTAAACGCAGCTGCTTTTGCCAGGTTTTCCCAAACCTCCAAGAGTATGACTCGGCGTTTTTAGTGTCGCTACTGCTCAGCGGCGGCGACAAGAGCTGAGCTGTTCCAAAGCCAGGAACCAGGAGCTTCTTTCAGGTCTCCCACACAGGTGCAGGGTTCCCCAGGTTTTGGGCCGTCCTCGACTGCTTTCCCAGGCCACAAGCAGGGAGCTGGATGGGAAGTGGAGCTGCCGGGATTAGAACTGGTGCCCATATGGGATCCTGGCACGTGCAAGGTAAGAACTTTAGAAGTAGGCTACCATGCTAGGTCCTGGACATTTCTTTCTGCTTTCTTCTTTTTTTTTTAAAAAAGATTTATCTGGAAGACAGAGCAACAGAAAGAAAGGGAAGGAGAGAGAAACAGAGAGGGAGAGATAGAGACATATCTGCTGGCTCACCCTTCAAACGGTTTTAGCAGCTAGAACTAGGCTAAAGCAAAGCTAGGAGCCAGGAGCTCCATTTGGGTTTCCCTTATTGGTGGCAGATGCGCATGTCCCTAGGGCACCTTCCACTGCCTGCTGGGTACCTTGGCAGGAAGCTGGATTGGAAGGGGAGCAGCTGGGACTCCAGCCATGCTCTGCTGTGGAATGCTGTCACTGTGAGCATCAACTTAACATGCTGTGCCACGATGTTGGCCCCATGGACAACTCTCTTCTTAGGGAATTTGGCCTCTCAGGTCAACCTCTTGCAGGATGGTGCTGCAGGGTGGGCACTGGGTCCAGCGGTTAGGGTGCTGTGTGGGATGCCTGCCTCCTAACCAGAGTGCCAGGCTGCAGCTTCTTGCCAATGTGCATCCTGAGAGGCAGCAGGTGATGCCTCAAACACCTGCGAAATATGGATTGAGTTTGCGGACGCTGGCTTGAGCCTGGCCCGGCTGCGACTGTTTTGGGCATCTGGGGGAGTGGCCAAGTACAAGGGAGTTCTTTCTCTGGTGACCCCATCACACTAATAAATACAACATTAAAAAGACCTGAACCCGTTGCGGTGGCCTAGTGGCTAAAGTCCTCCCCTTGAACACACCCGGATTGATAAGGGCACCGGTTCTAATCCCAGAAGCTCCACTTCCTATCCAGCTCCCTGCTTGTGGCCTGGGAAAACAGTCGAGGATGGCCCAAAGCCTTGGAACCCTGCACGCGCGTGGGAGACCTGGAGGAAGTTCCTGGCTCCTGGCTTTGGATCAACGCAGCACTGGCCGTGGCGGTCACTTGGGCGTGACTTACCAGGTGGAAGATCTTCCTCTCTGGCTCTCCTCCTCTCTGTATATCTGATTTTGCAATAAAAATAAAAATCTTTAAAAAAAAAAAAAGAGAAGACGACCCAAACTGGATGGGGTTGGCACTCATTGCTGCATGTCCTTGACTGCTTTCCCAGGCCACAAGCAGAAAGCTGGATGGGAAGCAGGACTGCCAGGATTAGAACCAGCAACCATATGTAATGCCAGCACATTCAAGGCGAGGATTTTAGCTGCTAGGCTACCGTGCTGGGCCCAGGGGCTCGTGTTTTTTTTTTTTTTTTTTTTTTTTTTTTTGAAGAGGCGCTCAACAGCCCTTTCTGATGCACCCATCTGCACCTGGGCTGAACCAGGATGTTCTGAAAGTGGAGCCCAGCCTGGTGTGTGGGTGATGCCAGCTGACTGAAGGCTGCCATCTCCGATCTATAGAAGGGAGATAATGAACTAACGCTCGACAATCTCTCATTTGTCATTGTCAGGCGAAAACTCCACTCTGCCTCTCATTGACCAGTGCTGCCATACCCCCTGTGTCCACTGGATGGCAGTGGGACCCCAGTTTTCAGCCCTCACCGACCCCGCCGGGTCAAAAACTAACGTGGAAAGTTGCTTTTCTGTGATGCCAGCTGCAGATTTGTTCAGCAGGCATGAAGCAAAGGGGACCTGTTTAAAGGGTTTTACTTAGGAGCTGCTTGTTCCCCACCTCCATCTTTTAAGAGTTCGGTCTCAGTCCGTTGGCAGAAGTTTCTTAGCCCTTTGTCCTAGTTTTGTGATGTTCTGTAGGGCGTTCCCAGCCCATCTGCATGCAACCTGGCGTCTTTACAACTGATGGTCTCATAGGCTGTTACTAATATCAAGTCATATTTACGGGGTGAGAACCTTGGCTTCATGTCGGGAAGAGTGTGCCAAAACAGAGAGCTCAGCCTGGCCCTTAAGCCTGTTTCCTCCGGTGCATCCTGAGTTGAAACCCTTCATTTCTTTCCAGACTTAACGTTTCTGCCGGGAAGCTGACCTGTGCCCAGCTGGTCTTTCCTTGCCCACTCCCTGCTGTTGCTGCCATCGCTGGCCGGTTTGTCCACGATCCCATCCCCTGTAAAACAGGGATTACTTCAGAATGGGAGGCAACAGCTGCAGAGCAATGATTCCAGGCTCAGGCGGGCAGCCTCCAGCTTGTAGACTGTTCCCCTTGGGAAGCTCTGTGGCCCCATCTTGTGGCTGTTTTCTGGAACTCCTTGTGTTCAGGGCAGCCCCAAGCTTTGTCCTTCTTTAACTTTCGGACATGGATGCATCTGGGTGGGTGCCTGACCTTGATTTTTGCGACTCTCAAGATTTATAAAATTTTCTTGACCTTTCTGGAGCACCACAGCTCCTAAGATTTGAGAGTTTGAGTCCTTTTTTTTTTTTTTTTTTTTTTTGCAAAGGAGAAATTTTGGACACGGTGGAGTTGAGACAACAGGACTAGAGTTCGGTTCTCTGTTTTTTCTACTGTGGGCAGTGGTGTGGTCCACGCTGGACCCTTTCCCCAAGGGAATATTTGAGGAAACAATCAAATGAAATGAAATGTCACACTTTCTGGGCCTTCCCCCCATTTTCCTTTGTCTACCCATACACCGTTCCTTCCCCTGATTTCTCCCCTGGGCGTGGAAGCCACAGGGAGAAGGCGTGAGAACTGGCTTTACCTGGCTAACTGCAGGGCTTGGCTTCTCGGGCACACGGGTGCTCTAAGGAGAAGTGGCAAAGCAAGACAAAGGATCCGTCTTCCTTTTCCCCAGCCAGTGGGCTAATCCTTCAGGTTCCTTGAGACCCATTCGGAGCCCCAAGCCGCACATTCTGTGTCTCTTCTGTGAGTGCTGCTGCAGCCCGGGCCCGCCCCTCACTCCTGTGCAGCTGGGGAGAGCAGAGGACAAAGTCCTTGTAGCTGCTGTGTTGCCACGACTTAGCCTGAGGCGTTGGCTGGAACCCTGTGTCTTGCACACCAAGTCCAGTCACGATCTTCATGATGAACATGACTCTGCAGTGGGATGGAGTTAACCCAGTGTGGTCCCAGTTGTGTCCAGCTCAGGACTTCTTCCCTGTCATGGCTTGCAAATCCCACTGGCTTTGTATCAACTTCATTTGACATTGTCTTCTGTCACCTGAAGCCAGGAACTTCCTCCAGGAGCTTCTTCCAGGTCTCCCACACGGGTGCAGGGGCCCAAGGCTTTGGGCTTTCCCAGGCCACAAGCAGGGAGCTGGATGGGAAGTGGAGCTGCTGGGATTAGAACCGGCACACATATGGGATCCTGGTGCATTCAAGGCGAGGACTTTAGCTGCTAGGCCATCGCGCCGGGCCCGCAAAATTTATTTGAACAGAAGGGAGAAGTGACTCTCCTCCTAATGACCAGAGGGGGCTCCAAGGTAGGAAAAAGCCATGCACAGGGGATGCTTGTATCTTTTAAAGCTTCATTTCAAAGGAGTTTGTTTTTCCAAAAACAGAGGAAAGGGTCTGTTTTCCAGGGCACCTGGCTCTGAGACAAAAACCTCAGAGAGGTGTTGTTGGTTAACTTCTGTGAAATATAATTTTCTGTGTGCAGAAATCCCATGGTTTATTATTGTTGTGCCCCCCCCCCCTTTATTTAGTCCCTACAGACGCTGGAGAGCCAAGAGACTGAGCATCAGGTCCACGTGGTCTGCCCGCATCCACCTCTCTGCTGTGACGCCACGCTGCCTCTCCCCTGCCTCCCGTGACAGCGGCACAGGTGACTCAGTGGCCCTCAGGTACACGGAGCCAAGGCTCGAAACAGTGCTCCAGTCAGTCTGACAGACCCAGCTCTCATCTGTCTTAAATATGAAAAGCCCAGCCCGTGCTGCTCTTTGAGCGTGATTCATTGCACAAGAAAGAATCCTATGATTTGTATTACTCAACAAAATCAAAAAGGGTTGTGGGTTGAACCTGTGTAGGGTGAGTTTAGTCACCTGAGTCATAGGTGGTTGAAATCTATGCAAACCTGGGAGTCAGGAGCAGGGCTGGAGGGAGCCCTGCTTAACCGAGAGAGAGAGAGAGAGAGAGAGAGAGAGAGAGAGAGAGAGAGAGAGAGACGAGTGGGGGTGAGAGGATGGGAGAGAGCTGTCAAATGAAAGGAGAATTGTAAACCAGAGATCTGGCAAAATCTTTCCTTTCTCTGCTGTTTTGCTTCATTCTGTTTTTTTTTTTTTTTTTTGTCATCCATAATCCACCACAGGGCAAAAATGTTATGTGCAATATTCCAGAAGTTTTCAGTTCATAAATTTTGTAAGCTGTGTATGACATTCAGCTGTAAGTCACTTAGTGGGCATCTCCATTGTCAGATCAACCCTTGTTTTACTTCGTAAGGGCCGTAAGGCACAAGAGTGGAGAAGGTGGCAATTTGAATAGACCAACAGGAAGCCAACAAGCGCTTCCTTTAAGTGAATACGTGAAAGTTCTCGTCTAATAAGCAAAGCAGGGCCCTGCCAGCAGAGGGCGCAGCGCGGAGTCCTTTCCGCAGGCCGGGAGCCCTGCTCCGTCTTTTCCCTGACATGCCATGACGAGACTTGGGCACTTCTCCCGGATCTCCAGGGGTGGTGGTGGTGGTGGCTATTCAAGTAAAAAATACATAGATAAATACAAATTTGGAAAACAAGTAAGGAAGATGCATATTATGTGGGAAGTATATGTGGATTTAAAATTATGTTTGCACCAAAATAAGCAATGATCTTTCAGTTCTGTGTCCATGAACTCTGTGAAGTACCCTCGCATTGGTCAGTTGACTCACTTTCCTCCAGCTGCCTGTGGGTCGCAGGGAGATCACAAATTTCTTGTTTTTCCTCTGAATTTTCCTGAGCTTTGCCCAGTGTCTGGTCCAAAGGTAGAACGAATGAATAAACTCTGGGGGAGAAGGGTTTGTTTCTCTTGTCACAGACTAACTAGAATTACGGCTTCTCGGAGAGCCTCATTCTTTTGCTGTTTCTGATGTCTCGAACGCCAATTTGTCCTCAAAGAATGCTGTCGGAGTTTAGCTGATCAATGGCAGTTTTGTTGCTTTCGGCAGAAGAATGTTTGCACTCAATGCAATGAAAGCGGTCAGCAGCCGCGGCCGGCGGGGGGGACATCCTGCAGGTCGGACTCCGTGGCTTCATCACGTCCCACTTTTCCCCGAGGCTTTTCTTTGTCAGGCCTGCGAAAGCTGTGTTTCCTGGGAGAGTGATGCGAGAACATATTAAATGTACAGAGGAGCAGAAAGCATCCCCACAGCAAAAGCTGAGAGAAGTGTGGATGGATTCCCCGAGACATCAATTGCATTGTTTTTTTTTTTTTTCCCTCAAGCACATTACTTTTCTAAACTGACTTGAGCCAAAACAGATGAACAGAGCCCTTCAGATTCTATAAACTGAATCAGAAACAGATGAGAGTGCTGGCAAATCGGCACAGGGATTTATCCTCCTGAACTCTCGAGGCATGGGCTGCGTCTGGCAACGCTTTCTCCTGCGGAAGCCTGTGGTGTCTGGAGCAGACGCGATGAGGTGCAGGTGTGTGCACACATGGACACGGGAGTGAGCATATGTGGGCATGTGTGTGAGGGTGCCCGTGAGTCTGCAAATGTATGTACGTGTGAGTGTGCGCGTGTGTGTGGGCCTGGGCTGCACATCGACCCTGACGAGGATGTAGAAGTCACACATCCACAGCCAAATGTCCCCAGGAGCAGGACTGGCTCATAAACTCTCGCTTTATTATGCCCATGGAAGCCATCTCTGCCTGCCCTCCTGGGCCAGCATGGCAAAGTGGAGACACGCGGAAGACACCTGTTGCAAGGGATGTTTCTGGGTAGCCGAGCAGGAGGGAGGGAGTGGAAGCACTGCTCCCGGAGGTGCTGATGGAGTCCGAGACTCTGTGTCTGTAACAGGTGTCTCTGCTGAGCCTTCTGGGAGCAGGCTTCGGTCACATCTGCCCCTCCTTGTGATCACCAAGCTTCCCTGCAAACCCCAAGCTTTGATCTCAAATCCGTACGGAGAGTCCCAGAGCCAGTCTGGGTTCCACATGAACAGATGGGAAAAAAATGCGTGCTGAACATGACAGATTGTCTTATTAGGTCCTAAATTTTTACAGAGCATTACATGATGTTAGGTATTATAAGTTACCAGGAGATGATTTGAAGTAGATGAGATGTGTCTTACACAGTCCTGATACCCAGGGAATCCTAGAACCAACCCATCGTGGTACAGGGGACAACTGTGTGAGAGATACTCAGAATGTTCTATGAAAAATGCATATTATGTTTTGCATGATTTAAGACATATCAAAAGAAACAACTCTTTTTAAAAAGATTCATTCTTTACTTATTTGGGAGTCAGGATGACACAGAGGCAGAAGCAGAAAGCTAAAGAGATTTTCTCTGGATTGGTTTATGGCCACAGACTGGGGCTGGGCCAGGAGGAAATCTGGAGCCAGAAACTCCAAGTGGACCTGCTATGTGAGCAGCAGGGACTCGAGCACTTGGGCCATCCTTTGCTGCTTCTCCAGGTGTGTTAGCTGGAAGATGTTGGGAGCAGAGCAGCCAGGCCTTGAGCAGGCCCTCCGATGCAGGATGCTGGTACTTCAGGCGGTAGCTTAACTCGTCAGCCACACACACATACAGAAGATTATATAATTCTGTTTCTTTTCCATGAGCTTTTAAAAATATTTATGTTTTCATTACTTGAAAGCCAGAGAGATGGGTGGGAGTGGGGAAGAGAGAGAAAAAGCAAGATCTTCCCTCTGTTGGCTCATTCCCCAAATGCCTACATCAGCCAGGGCTAAGCCAGGCTGAAGCCAGGAGCCAGGACCTGCATCAGGTCTCCTTGTGGCTGGCAGGGACTCAAGTGCTTGAGCGGTCATCTGCTGCCTGTCAGGATGTTAGATCAGCGGCAGAGGAGCCAAGGCCCAAACCAGCACTCGGATATGGGATGTGGTTTGACACACTGCCCCACAACTCCCCACCCTCCATGAGCTTTCTGGAATACTCTCGGGGGGGGGGGGGGCTCTCCTGGCTTATTCCTTCCAAGCTGTCTACACCGTGTGTTTCTGCAAATAACACTCAGCTTGCCCTCTCCCTAGGGATCTTGTTGGAAGCCCCCAAGTTAGGAATCGAATTGTTGCTGGAGGCAGGGGCATCTGGACAGAGCCTGGGTGAGCAGCCTGCTCTGCCACCAGGCGTTCTGGAACCCAGGCACGCTCTCCTCTCCCCACATGGGAGATGCTCTGTCTCTACTGGGATTCCAGTGAGCCGCTTACAGTCTCTCGATTATACACAACTCCACTTTAGCTTCAGCATTACCATTGACTGTCCTCGCTACCTCGGCCCCCTCTGCTTCCCCACCTCCTCTTGAGTAAGCTATTTCCTTGAGTAAGCTATTTTCGACTGGAGGCTTTTTGCTCAGTTTCTCCTCTTGGTTGTAAGCCTACAAGGGTGTCTTGGTGAGGTCACATAAACATGCTGCCTTCGGCCTCAGGCCCCAGTGTGTCTTGGGGCAGCACTGAGTCCCAACGCTTTAAGAGCCGTGGGCAAGGGGATACAGCCGAGCCCCCAGCCTCTTCCCTTTCTGCCTCTCTCTGCACCCATCTGCAGCTGAACAAAGACCTTGCACATCGCTAAGTGAACCTTTAATCTTTGCATCTTTATAAAGCCAATTTTTTCTGTATCTTGTCTATGAGCCACTGGTTAATTGACTAAATAGTTTTTGTACCATATGCAGACATGTGGCTGAGAGGTAGGTCCACCTCCAGCCCCCTCCATGCCAGCACACCTGTCCTGCCCTGAGGATGCAGCTCTCGGTGTAGGGTGCACATTTTCTAACTCACACGGCCCCCGTTAGGGGTAGCCCTGTATCGTCTGCTCCGTGACTGTCTCTACCCTATAGAAGAGATTCTGAGTTCCTTTGTGAAGTGTCTCTTGGCCTCAGCTGCCAGACAGCGTTATTCCTGGTTCAAAGTTTCCACTTCACACTGGCTCAAGCTTTTATGATGGCAGCCATCTCCGGGAACGGTAATTACACGGCCCGTCGTGGAGCCATGTGGCCGGCACATCAGTCTGGCCTACGGCAGGCTCTCTTTTCATCTGCAGCGATCTTTGAAGAACACTTGAAGAACAGGTGGGGCAGTGAAGGATTCAGACAAGCAGCTCCTTGTCTTACTTCAGGATGCACACAGCTAGTTCAGCAACTATGTCGGAATGGGCTGGCTGGCGAAGGTAACAGATCACCTCAAGTCTTGGGGGCTTAAAAAAACCACGTTTTATTTCTTCCTCACACTGCATGTTCATCACGGAACCTCGATGGATGGAAGAGTGATTATTTGGGATATTGCAGAAAGAACAAAATCTCTTTAGGGTCTTGTATGATCCATTAACTGGCTTTGGAAGAGATTTGGAAGTGGCGTTTTTGTGGTCCCATTCAGACTTGGAAGGGGTAGAAAGGGTGATCTTACCATGTACTTGGGAGGCGAGGGAGCCTCAGAATAGGTAGAACACAGCAGTTATGGCCACCACAGTGACACTCTCCATAAAGCGGAGCCTTTGTTCGGTGAGGGTGGGTGGAAGAGAGAGATCTTCTATCCACTGGTTCACTTGTCAAATGGTTGCAACAGCTGGAGCTGACTATCTGAAGCCAGGAGCCTCTTCTGGGTCTCTCACATGGGTGCAGAGCCCAAGGCCTTGGCTGTCCTTGACTGCTTTCCCAGGACATAAGCAGGGAGCTGGATGGGAAGTGCTGTAATAGGGACAAAATCAGTGCCCATAAGAAATGCCGGCGCCAGGCAGAGTATTAGCCTGTACGTTACTGCACTGGCCCCATATCTACTTTATTTTACTGAGGTGTTTTCACTTGTGTTGTAAAAAGCAGCACAGAGAAAGTGTGCAATGTAGCTTATGCGTGTTTGGTGAGATCCTTCCTGTCTTGGTGAGACAGATGAGTGAGAGGACTGGCACAGTCACTTAGCAAGCCAATCCTCCGCTCGCAGTGCCTGCATCCAGTGAGTGCCAGTAGTCCCGGCTGCTCTGCTTCCCAGGCAGCTTTCTGCTTACGGCCTGAGAAAGCAGAGGAGGATGGCTCCAGTCCTTGGGCCCCTGCACCTACATGAGAGACATGGAGGAAGCGCCTGACTCCTGACTTCAGATGGTCTCAGCTCTGGCCATTGTGACCATTTGGGGAATGAAGCAGTGGATGGAAGCTCTCTCTGTCTCTCTGTCTCTCCTCCTTTCTGTAAGTTTGCCTTTCAAATGAAAATAAATAAATCTTTATAAAAAAAGATGAGTGTGTACATGACGTAACTGGAGACTCTTGGATTGAATGAGATGGTGGATGTGAAAATTATTCATAAATTGCGAAGTACTGTACAGTGGAAGGTGTTTAGACAATTATTGTGAGCCTGAAGGACCAGGCATGTCAAAGCTCCTTTGGTCTAAGGTCTATTCTCCCCTGGTTCTATCTTCCTGTCTTCATTTGCTTTAAAAAATGAAGCCCTAATAGTAACAACTACAGCAAACGTTAGTCTGAATAAGCTACCTGTTTAAATCAAACATTGAAAAGGTCAGTTTTTCTAGAAATAAATTACCTTGGGAAGGAAATAATGTCACTGAATTGACCCCTGCAGAATGTGAAAATTAATTGCAGTTGATGTCTACAAAGGTTCCTCCACACATAAATAACGCACGCATGGGAACTGCCACAAAATGTCATGGCCGGTCCCCTTAATCCATGCAGGAATGTCTTGTCTGAAGAAGACGTGACGTCCTTGAATTCATGAGCGGAATCATTACAGGGTGAATTTCGTAAAGGCATATCTCCTTAAGACACTAACATTACCTAAAGGACATGCTAATGAGTTAAAATGATGTCCATTCCATAAATTGAAATGCAGACAAATGCAGCAATGCAATTGGGGATTTCTTTATCTGTGCTGCATACTGGTTCGTGCATAGCTTCCTCCATGTTTATCATGCAGCACATGGGCCACTATTTTGCCACTAGTGGACGGTAACACATTACCTGAATTTCCCACTCTCAGTTTATCTAAGACCTGGAATCACAGTTACCTCAAGAGTCATTCTTGTTAACCCAAGGATTGATTTAACCAGAAACCGAATATGATTCTAGTTTAGTGGTTTCTCCTTTGTCTTTAGAAAAATCCAGGAAGATGCCCAATGGCGTTTCTAACGTGCATTGGAAAGCTGCTGGAGGGATGACTCACATTAAGGTCAAGAATTTCTCACTGTGCTCACCTCCTCCACTCGACAGCCTGGATTGGCACAGTCATCCACTCACACTCGTTCTTCCCAGAGATACGCCTGCAGGAAGCTCCAGGCAAGGCAGTCTAGCAACACGTGAAGCCACGGTGGTATCTGTGCTTCTGGAAGTTACCACCTAGGCGTCCTTTGATTAACTCGGTTGTGAGATATGTTAAAACACAAACTTCATTTTACTGCAGGGGGTTTTACACGCTCTGTGAAGAATGGCAAACAGGAGTTCGCCCTGGAGACCAGCCGCTTAGAGCTGACCTGAGCCGTTACGTGGGAGGCCCCCTGCACAGGTGCACATCTGACTTGATGCCTCAGCATTTTCTCTCGGCACTTATTACTGGTAAGGGCAGAAGGTCCAAAGCCCTGGGCACTTTCTTGGGTATAGAGTTGTGCTGATAACATTGTCTTGGGCAGAGATGTTTTTACAAGGAGCTGCTAATTTTAGGATAGCAGAAAAATATCTGAAAGCATTGGAAAACAAGGTATACAGGGTGAACTCTTGAATGGCATTTGGGAATCTGGGCCCAGGGCTTAGTTCTGCTCCTAACAAGCCCTGTTACCCTGGGCAAGCCCCTTGCCCTGGTCTGTACAATAAGGGAGATGTGTCTCTGGAATTCTCTGTGTGGACTGCCTTGCCTAGGGGTGATCTCAGAAAGTATCTGTTGCCTTTGAAAAAAATTCTTGCTGTACATTGGATGTCACGATGTACTTCAACACGTGTACAGTTGGTATCTGTGACAGTTAAAATATTTAAGTGAACAAACAAAAAGCCATGCTGTCCATGTCCATCCCAAAGGCTCTCTTATACACAGGAAGATACTGTGAAAAAGTTTTGGGCATTTGGTGCTATGGTTAGAACATTGCTTGGAATGCCCACATCCCATACCAGAGTGCTTGGGTTCAAATCCCAACTCCACTTCTTGGTATTGTGTACCCTGGGATATGATGGCTGTAGTAATTGGGCTCCTGCTGTCCCCAGCTGGAAGACCCAGTGGGAGTTGGACTGAGTTCACTGCTCCCAGGTTCTGAGTGCGTCAGCCCTGAGTGGGGTGAGCATTTGGGGGATGGACCAGTGGATGGGAGATCTCTGTCTCTCAGTATTTCAAAGAAATCAAATAATTTAAAAAAAAATTATGTTAGTAGGCCCGGCGGCGTGGCCTAGTGGCTAAGGTCCTCGCCTTGAATGTGCCGGGATCCCGTATGGTCGCTGGTTCTAATCCCGGCAACTCCACTTCCTCTCTATCTCTCCTCCTCTCTGTATATCTGACTTTGTAATAAAAATAAAATAAATCTTTAAAGAAAAATTTAAAAAATTATGTTAGTGGGAAATAGAATTAATAGATCAGTTTATTTTGGCACAACTTTTTTGGAAATCTGTGCATAAAATGGACCTTTAAAAAGTTCATAGAAAATGCATATTTTATGAGAAAACCAGGCATGGATTTCAAAAAAAATTTCTGCACCAAAATGAACACAGTTGTAAAGCCCATTTTCCATTCTTGAAGTATCCTTGTATGAAGCCTGATGAAGCAGGAACACAGACCTAACGCATGCCACCATTTCAGTTCCACCTGCACCATTTAAACTTCCCCAGCTCCTGCTGTCTTCCTTGACCTGGCTTCAGCTGTCAATCTTCCTAAAGCAGCTCAGCCTCGCCTCAGGTGTTAGCCCACTGGAAGCAACCTTCAGAGCCAGCTCAGCCCTGCCTAACGGCCACCCACTCTCCTTAGCTGCCCTAACTGCACGCATCCCTCTGTGTAAGCTAACCGCGTGCTTGTCTGTCCTCTGCACTTCCTGCTCTCAGGTTTGGCTCTGGCCGGAGCCCAGGGCCTGTCTTTTCCTTGTCTTGCTCCTGCACTCTTAACAGAGCCTTGTTTTGTTTTGTTTTCACAGTGCTTCCACACAGCAGGCACTCAACACTCACCTGCCCCAAATGATCTCGTTGGCTTCTTGATCCAGCACACTGACCTGCTGCTACAGAAACAGCCTCAGAGAGAGGGGAGGAGGCCGGCCCAGGAGTCAGACAGCTCTCCCCGAAGTCGGAGCTGGGTAAGTCATCCTGCTTCCCCAAGGTTTTGCTCTCCCCAGCCCTCAGCCCTGAGGGCTGAATTGGGCCCTGATTTCTCCGTGGGAGGAGTGCTCCCAGTGCAGTCCAGTGATGACTGTGCTAAATATTAAACGTGTATGAGGGCCTGTGCAAAGAATAAAGGCAAGACAGGGAGTGCAGAGGCCCTGGCTTGTTACAGGAATTGAGACGTGCAGACTTGCTGTTCATGTTTGCCACTTAAAACTCTTTATGAGCATCTGCGGGGCTGGTTTTTCCTTTGCTGTTCCTGGTGCGTGGAAGCAGGTCACTGACCCAGCTGTGTCTGCTGCCACACTGGCTGGCGTGGGGTGATCACCCAGGGTGGTAAAGGTCTACCAGCTTGCAAGTCTATGGGACTGTCCATGGTATTTAACTTGCTCAGTTGTGATGATTCTGAGAACTTTCTTACAACTTTTGTAGAGAACGTTGGGTTTGTCATGTTGTGGGTTCCTTTGTGAAAAACGACCACACACCTTAACTTACTTGAATAGCTACTACAAAGATAAGTGAAAAATAAAGAAAAAGAAAATGTAAGAAAAACCAAGAAAGAACAAGTGTTGCTGAGGTTGGAGAGAAATTGGAACTCCCTGTGAACTGTTAGTGGGAATGGAAAAAAATTAGAATTACCATACGATCTAGCAATCTCATTTCTGGATATACAATATGAAGACTTTAGATTTTTAAAAAGATAAGTGTATGCTCGTGGTCATTGCTGTATTATTTACACTAGCCAAAAGGTGGACACAACCCAAATTTGTCAGAGAAAATCCGGTCTGTAAGCGGGTATTTCGAACAGTTCGTGGAGGGGTAGGCATTTGGCTTTGCGGGTAAGTTGCTGAGGAAAATGTCTGTGTCCCCTATCAGAGCATCTGTGCTCAACACCTGACTACTCCTGTCTCTAGGTTCCTGTTAACACAGGCCCTGGGAGGCAGTGGTGATGGCTCTAGTGATTGGGTTCCTGCTACCCACATGGGAGGCCTGGACTGAATCCCTTGCTCCCGGTTCCTGACTGCTAGCAGCCTCAGGGGGTCGGGGAGGAAGTGAAGCAGTGAATACCAGTTTTTTTTTCTTTTCTTTTCTTTTTGTTTCTGCTTCTCAAATAAGCAAATATTTGAAAAAACTTTGTGGAAAATGGAACTTAAAAGTAAGTTGATTTGGGTGCAGAAATGTTTTGGAATTCATGCACAGCTTCTTCATAATATGCATTTCCGTGAACTTCTAAAATTATCTTTGAACCTAAAACGCAATATTGTTTAGTCTGAAAAGACTATCCTGTCATATAGACAGCATGGGTGGATCTTGCGGATATTAGGTGCAAGCAAAATAAGTCAGTGATAAGGACAAATACCGTGCAATTCTGTAACAGGAGGGGTCTAACGTAGACAGAAGGCCATAGAAAGGATGGAGAATGGTGTTGCCAGGAGCTGGGGGACGACGTGTTCAGTAAATTTAGAATCCCAGTTTTGCAAGGTGAAAGACTTTTAGAGAACTACATATATGTAGTTAATACTGAACCTGGTGCTATAATATGCTAAAGAGGTTAAATTGTGTGATGTGTTTCTTGCAGTGTACAACACAGGATTCAGTGAATAGCCCAGTGGTAATAAGTTACTACTAACCTTTGTGCTTTGCCATACTAGGATGATCCTAACTTCTTCAGACCAGGGTCATGCAGCTGTTAGTAAGACGCACTGGTTCTTTCCAGCATTTCTACGAAAGGGAAGTTTTCAGTTACATACATGAAAAAAGAGACAGGTAGTCAAGGGAGGGTGGCCAGCAAGACTGTAATTATGCTCAAAAGGGAAGTCTTCCACAAAGGGTCCAGATGGATGGACGGGGCCATGAAACAGAGCCGGAGGGCTGGGCTGATGCTTCGTGGGGCCTGTGGGGGCTCCCTTAGCCAGGATCGTCTTCCAGGTCGTCACCACTCGTGTTTCCTCTAGGCCTTATGACCCTGCATCTTGTGGGGAACTTACTGTTGCCCGAGGGATGCAATATTCTTGTGCAGGATCAACAGTCTGAAAGGAAAGAAACACCACCATCAACTTCCTGAGTCAGCATAGATCATATTTTCCAGAACTGTGCCTTGAAATGTTATCTCACCATCATTTAATTCCTTCTTAATTAAAAAGAGCAAGGGGAGAGAAAAAGCCAAGCCTACCCTCTGATAGGTTCGCAAGGTTTTTGAATCGCTCATCAGTGGAAATTGAAACTCATCCAGGAAAATCTTGAGGGAAAAGTCCAGATGTTTCTTAGCACGTACATGCCTTTGTGAGTTTATCCCAGAAAATGTCATGGTCTGTGTGTCATTTTAGGAAAGTGCTAAGTCTCTGGTAACAGACTCAGGGGATTAGCTTAGGTAGTAAAATTTACTGGAGAGAGGGCCTGAGCATGACTTTAACTCTTGGATTTTAGTTGCTTTTAATTACCATAATAAAAGAGTTATGTCCCCTTGTGGTATTTTGGGCTGTCCGGATATGCATGTGTTGAAGCCATCACAGTACAAATGGGAGTGGTCTCCAGTGTTCTTAAGCAGTTGCCCCTCTGATTGGTCCTGAGAGTGTTGCAAATGGTTCATGTATCTGGGCAGTCAGATGATGCTGCAGGACTCAGCCCAGTTCTTGGAGGGGTAGCCTGGGCTGCTGGAGCCAGACAGGGAGGTGTCAGGCAGTTGGAGGGGGCTCAGGGACTGGGCACTGACACCCGTTTACAGTCTGCCATGGTGGGCAAGGCAAAGCTCTGTGAGTCCAAACTGTTTCCTTCTTACAAAGACCCCTCCGAGCTGCCCTGTCTTTGCGGGCACCTTCACCTGCCTGAGAGCATAGCTCTTTTGTTGATGGTGGTGGTGGATGTTGGGAGGGAAACGCTGCACTTGATTAAATCTGGATGGCTCCAGGTCTCAGTCTTTAGGGGAAGGTCCTGCCGTGCCTATCCTCTCTTGGGCCAGGAGAGCCATGGGATAAGAAGCCCAGGAGCTCTCCCAAGGAAGGAGGGCTGGCTGTGTCCCTGCTGGGGGAGGGCAGACGAGAGCGCATTTACCTGCAGCTGAATGGGAGTACCATATGAAGTTAATGCTACATCCTCCTCAGCTCCATCACTGTCTCGGGCTGAAAGCCAAAGGAGGGAAGCGCTGGGTTAGTGTCAGAGATCAAAGTGGAGAAGTCCAGGGGGACGGTGAGACAACTCGGTGCTGCGCAAAGTGCCTCCTGACCCTTCAGCAAGAATTCTTGGTTGAGGCTGGTCTGGGAAAGAGTGATGACTTAAAGGAGCGTGCTTAAGATTGATGGCCAACTTGCCTATGGATAGCACGTGTGTGTTCAGGAGAAGCAGCTCCGAGTTCAGCAATGGGAGATGCTGAAGATCCATCACTTTATGGAAAAAGAGTATTTAGCCCTGGGTCAAGGTATCCTCCCAGTGTGACCCAAATGACCCTGGGCACCCCACTCATTTCTATAGATCCTTTAGGCTCGAGTCCACACCTGCTTGGATTCAAGTTTTAAGAGCAGATACAATGAAAACAAAATCTCTGGAGACAATTCTCTGCTTTCTCAGAATAATGATGAGCTGAAGTTTTGGTCTAGCTCTTGTCCTTGGGATTACAAGACTTCTTCTCATTCAGCCTCTTGGTAGCCAGCTTTCTCTCGTATTCTCATCAGACTGACCCTAAGTCATGCATACGATTGGGTAATATCTGTATCCTCCACCATACTACAAGATGGATGGGCAGGGACTGTGTCTGTCTCTAATGTTGAACCTCTGCTGGATGTGTCATTGTTCCTTGTTGATCATGGCCATGACTGTGTCATAGGGTTCATACTTGGAGAGACCATGAGGAAAGCCACTGTCTCTCACTTGTGTTAACAAGGCCCAAGTGTGCTAACCTTTTGTTGCCTGCTTCCTGTGGGATTGAAATAAATCATTATAAAAGTCATGGTAATCTATTTCTGAGAGTTGTTTTGGAGATGAGATCAACATATTTATACAGATTCGTCAAACAACATCATAGCAGTGCCTAATATATGGAAAATACCGTCTGTACTATCTTGTATATATTACGGGTGGTAGCGCTGTTGATGTAGTGACCATCCACTGCTTGGCATCCTTTCCTTCTGGAATGTTACAGAGGGGTTGGCTGCTGTGAGAGGAGGCCCTTCTCTTCCCTTCAGGGCAAAATTAGCTGTTTTGGGTTTAGCTGTCCTCCATAACGTAATAAGACTTTTATACTCAGCCCCTTGGTAGCTTCATTTCATATTCTCATTAGACCAGTTCATAAGGTATAAGTCAATGCTTCCAGTTTTAATCATTATCCATGAAGTTTTTCTGTATCAAACTGGCAACATCCTCATGGTGGGAAGCCTGCGCCAAGGGAGCCCCGATGTTTGCCTGCAGAGGAGGCAGGAGGGCACTGTCTTCATCCAATAAAGACAAGGAAGCTGGGAGCTCCTGGAGGTTGGGGCCCTTGCTTTGGGCTTAAGATGGGTTCCCAAGCAGAGCAGCACCCCTAAGCCCCATTCGGAGGCCCCATTCTACATCCTCGGCTGCCCAATTAGCCTTGGCCTCTGAGCCTTGATGCACAGCACTGTCTGTGTCAAATCTATCCTGGGACCGACCGAACGCTGCCCTTGACTCTGCTTTGTTACCAGCTCTCACTCCGCGACAAAAAAAGAACAAGCTTCCCACGAAAGAACAAGCAGAAATGCTAGCACTTGGGATCATTCCGGTGGTGCTTGCCCTGGGAAGGTGGGCATGCCTTGGAGACAAACATGTTGAGAATTGTTAAGGAGGACCCTACTCTGTTAAACTGGTGTTGACTAGGGAGCAGCTTTCATTGCTTTGCTTGTTTTTTTTTTTTTTTAAATACTCATTGGCTCATATTTATATTATACAGACTCCTAACACCTTCAAGAAGAACCATGCTAGGCTTGTTTACAAATTGCACTCTGGATGGAAAAGTTCCAACTTGAATAAAGCTGAGTCTTGCTTAGAAAACTTGATACAATAATATTCTAACTAACCTAAAATGGATGAAACAGGCAGTGATAGAAGGGGAGCTTTCATAAGAAAGAGCCACAGTTGATATTCTACTATATTCAATAACCTATACAGATTACATCACTTAACATTCTCAATCAAGAGCACTGATTTTATTTATTGAAGGTTAGCTGTACTGTGTTGAAAAAATTCCAAAATGTACTAACTGTAAACATTAAACAAGTAAAATATCCATCAACTAATTAATTAATGAAGGATATGTTTAGAATAACATGATCCTACATGCATGTAAATGAACTAATTAAGCATTAACCTGATTTCAGAATTGCTTCTTTATTTTGCATTTTAACAGCTTCATTTGTATGCTGCACAAATTGCTATTTTTCTTTTTAAAGATTTATTTATTTGAACTTCAGAGTTTGAGGGAGAGAGAGATGTCTTCCATCTACTGGTTCATTCCTCAAATGGCCTTAATGGTTCCAGCTGTACCAGGCCAGATCAGGTGCCATTAGCTTCATTTGGCTCTCCTGTGGTTGGCAGGGGCCCAAACACTTGGACCATTTTCCATGACACTCAGAGCAGCAGAGAGCTGGATGAGAACTGGAGCAGTCAGGACTTGCAGCAGAACTCCTGTGGAATACTGGTGCTGCAGATGGTGGCTTTACCCACTGTGTCGCAATGCTGGCCCCTGTAAATTAATTGCTCTGCTCTTACGTGTCTTCGTGTTGAGGTTTTCTGAACCTATCAGTATGCTGAACTGTACAACTTGAATCACATACCATGAGAGCACATGTCTTTGCTTTTTTGCTTCAGAGTGTGGTTATCAGCAACTGATTTTAAAGTTCAGTAGGGACCAGTGTTGTGGCACAGTGAGTTAAACTGCCATCTATGATGCTGGCACCCCTTAGGAGCTGCTGTTTGAGTCTGGGCTGCTCCAAGTCTGACCCAGCTCCCTGATAACACACCTGGCAAAACAATGAAGGATGGCCTCAGTGCTTGCATCCCTGACCCTCCCGCAGGGATCTGGATGGAATTCCAGGCCCTTGGCTTCAGCCTAGCCCAGCCCTGGGGAGAAGTAAACTTTCTCTGTTCTCCTTTCTCTGTCACTCTGCTTTTAAAATAAATTAATCCCCCCCCTCTTTTTTTTTTTTTTTCTCCAAAAAGGAAAGCTCAATGAATATACAGCTTCTTAGGAAGAGACTTACAACCCAGGGCAAGGGATATTTATGTTTGCTGTCCTGTCATGACATGCCCCATTGCATTTTCATTCTCCAGCCACATGTGTTTATATCTCAGCATTAAAGTCCTTAAGCCACTTCAGAGAGATCAGCTTAATCTGCTTTTGAAAGAGTTCCAGGGGAATGGATCCTTAATCCCCTTCCCTGATCTGTAGCAATGAGTGTTTACCAACTCTTACTCCCATATTTGATCTAAATCCCTCAGACCTTGGGTTTGAACCATTTCCATCTATTCTCTTAACTGGAGATGGACAATGGCAAGCCCACAGCCTCCCGGGAGGAAGTCCTCACACTCACTCCAGCCTTTACGGAGCACGTCTAGCCTTAACTCTTCTTTTCAGCTGCATGATTCTGGGCTTATCAGCGAGTGGTAAATCACATAATTACCCAGTGGAAGTTCCCAACAAGCAGCATTAGTGAGAGGAATCACATGACAAATGCCTCATGGAGTCAAACAAAATCATGTGATTGAATGCAGAACTCAGAGCGAGAACTTGCTTAGCCTACGAGAAAGGCATAGCGAGCATAATGAATACTGTCTCAATTTCATTGTCTCGACCTGTTCATCAAGTGCTCACGTTAGAGCCTTCATCTGTTAGTTTTCCTCTGAGTCTTTCCAAGTTCCTTCCCATTTTTTTTTCCTACTAGTGGATTCCCCACCTGGAATTAGCATTCTTGCTGGTACGATGGTTCTTGCCAGTCATACTTTTGTTGATTTCCACTGCCGACTCAGGACTTACAATAACACTTATGATTTTTTCAGATGCTTATATAATATTTGGGGAGCATTTTGCTACTTTGCATAGCTTTGCATGTTTTTCTTTGCTAGGCCTAATCTTGAATGTTTCACTGAGTTTTAACCATTCTAACACTGAACGTTCATGTGTTTTCCAGGTGATCTAAAATTCTGATTCTATAATCTGATCTTGAGTTTCTGGTACTCAATCTTGGAGAGCAATCTATATGTTGTTTATTGCACTATTGATTTCTTTTCCCACAAAATACCCAACGATGTTAGCAATGACTGTTCTTGGCAAACTATTTTCTGCTCAGGGATGGATTTTCTAACCCTGTTTGCATAATAGGATATTCTTGGCCAAACTGAGAAATAATAGTATAGCAAGCCCCTGCTCTTTCCAATTAATAGATACTTCTTAGAACACTTAAAATATTTGACTAGTATTTGGAGAGTATGGGATATTGAGACTATGGAATCCTGGCATGACTGTGAAACTCCAAGAATTACTTTCTCTGTGACTTTTGTTTCCTGGACCCATGCAATAACAGTAAAAACAAGCATACAAAGTCTTATCTTCTGGTGAGAGTTGAGAAGTATTGTCAAGAAAAAGTTATTGCAATTTTACCGCAGACCTCAGTGATCTGATTGTACATTATCAAGAAGCAATGGAAAACTTTAATAGGAAAGATGCATAGTGTCAACTTCTGACTCTTTGCCAAATAAATTGAAAGGAAAAAAATCAATGTATTTATCTGAAAAGGATTTAATTTGAATGTACAATTAGCCACAGATTGCAGCTCTAAGATGTGCATGTGCTTAAAAGCAAAGCTTATATTAATATTTCAAGCCTGGTGAATATTGTATGTATTATATAATACAAAAAAATAACACCAGAGTCACACATTAGAAGTAAAATGAAAAATCAGATGCCTTTTAAGACAAAACAATGGTGTAAAACTATGATATTTGATTATGAATAATAGACCAGATGTTTTGGAAAAGGAATGAATGAATTTTTACATATGCCCAGATAACCGCAATTAGCCACCGTTTCTCTCAGGTTTCTGGGAGTCCACATATCTTTGTTAACATAGAAAATATGTTTGATTTCTTAAAGTATAGCCAGTGGCTTGGGTTTATGGAAGGATTAAAATACGATTCAGAAATATTTGTGAAAATGTTATGTATTACTTTGTTTCTCATAAAGAACACACATCTTGAAAATACTCAGAATATTTCTTCCTGTTTTTTTTGGTAAACCTTGAAGAATATTCAGCTGTGAATGGTTAGAAAAGCAGAAATTCAGAGGCTATTTGGCTGTGTGACTTTTATATGTAGTGAGTCTTAGGAATTTCATGAATCAGATGAAGACTTTTGGAAAATTAGCTTTGAGACTCAAAATTTTGAAATGCCAATCACTGTTGCTAGGATGGACTTTAGAACTCTAAAAGCAACACTTCTGGACTTAGCACTGGCAGTCATGCGACTGTAGTACAAGCCTAATTTGGGGCTAGTTAGCTTATAGTGGATGCCTTTCTTAACCCAACGTGAGCATTCAGTCATTGCTATCCTTTTAATGGCTTTTGATTTATTTCTGTCTCGACCTTTCTCTATAAAGCTCTAGTTTGGAAGAACTCGTTTTTCTGCAAAATTTAACTTTGGTTCTGGAAGTTTCATTTCCATGTTGGAACTATGAAGTCACCCACTCAACATCTGACCATTTCTTTCTCATTCTATCCCATTACCTTGCTCGTTCCCAGTTTCTCCCAAGTGAGCACCTCTCCGCACCCCAAGTCCCCCAGGCAAGTACCTCGTGACAGCTCCTGGTTCTCTGCCCGGAAGGTGCGCTGGTAGACGGGCATGGAGCAGGCATTGCTCTGTACAGGGCAATCCTGTTTGCAGGATCTGTAGAGGATGCAGAGCTCAGGGATGATATATACCAGCAGGAAAACCCAAGCATTGGTGACCAGCGCAATGCAGACGACCGCATCGTCCCAGTGCGGCTGGCGCTGGAGCTGCGGGTTGCCCCTCATGAGCATGGAGATCCACACCACCCAGATGATGATGGAGATGAGCACCGTGGCGAAGATGAGCCTGCCATGCTGCTTCCAGTTCTGACACGGACCACACAGGGCAGCTTTGGAGACGAAGAACGTGAGGGCCATCAGGAGGAGAACATAGACCAGGAGGACCACAAAGTCCACGTTCAGCTGGTAGGGTGTCATGTGCACGAACATCATGCCTCTGGTCATGATGAGTGTCACATACTCGATGGCGATAATCGTCTGCAACAGGCTGGCCCCGATAGCAATGCACAGAATTGTCATCCAAGAGAAGGAGCATCCACCCCGGACCAGCTTCGCTAGGTTGGAGGCATGAGCCAAGAGGCACGAAAAGCAGAGAGCAAAGAGAACCCCAAAGAGAAAGTAGCGGACCGGGGCAGTTTGCTGATTGAGCTGGATGATGAAGGCAAAGGTGAGTCCGAAGAGCCCCAGCACCCCCAGCAGGAAGAGGAACTGGGTGGGGAGAACATTCCAGTGGCTGCAGTCCTGGACCTTTCGCATGAGAAAAAGAAATGCCAAGAGGAGCAAAATGGTAACCACTATGCCAATGGCAGCCAGGGACTCCAGAACAATGCCCCAGGCCCCCTCGGTGTCACAGAGGAGATAGTAGTCTCCAGTGGACTCAATGCAGTCCTCATACATGGTGACTTCTAAGTGGACCTCACAAGAATGGTCTTCTGATGCCCTGCAGAAAGAGAAAGATGAGACAAGCTGAAGACGTTACAGGAACCCACACGAAAAACACCTGCTGGGTCAGCCTAGGCAGGGCTAGGAAAAGCAGAAATGGTTTTACTTGGTGGCTCCTATTCATTTTATTTCACAGTCTCCATAGCATTTGAGGACTACTACAGATCTTTTTTATAAAATAAATGTACCACAACTTTGCATTATGAAGAGGGCACGAGCTATAGCAGGCTCCAGAATAAGGGTGTCCGACATTAGCGGGTTACTTGATTATTCTAGGTAATCATGCATTGCTTGAACAAGGCAGATATTTTTCCCAAACAAATTTTAATGACTGATTTTTGCTTTCCAAATCAAATTAATCCAATTGCAACACATTATTAATAAACACCTGCGGTTTGTTCACATCAAAGAATTATACAAACAAAACATCTCCTTTCAAACTTCTTGGTTTAGCCCCAAAATCCATGTCTTGATTTTTGTGGCTCAGGAAAAAAAAGTCCCACACATTTATTTGGGGAAAAATATCTTGGAATTGAATAACCTTGGCCCCACTGCCTTGAGTGATTTCCCCAAGGCAGACTCCAGCTATCAAGAGAGATGTAGGCTCCTAGCTGAGAGGGTGGCCCCTCCATTCCGACTCACCTTCTCCGTGGCCACTCGGGAGCTGAGACTGGACGTGGCGAGGTTGTAACTGCAAATGAGTAAGAAGAGACAACCTCAGCTTCTTTAATCTCTCCCCAAATGGGCGGAAGGACTGCAGGCCCTCACTCGGGTTCCTCAGTGCCTATAAAAAGAACCGGAAGGACAGAAAGACACACCTATTTCAGTTGCACAGCAACTTTCCTGCAGAGATGGCTCTGGGAATCATTTGTTTTATCCTACTGCAGACCAGGGGCCCCTGGGCCCTTGGGTGGTCCTGCAGGAGATATGAATTGAGAAAAGACCGTGTCCTCCCCAAATATTCCAGTGGACATAAGAATCCATATAAGCCCTCAGTTGGCCAGATACAGGAAATCCAGAAACTTCCCCACATCTTGGTCCTAGTTGGAAGAATTAAGGAACATTTCTTCATCATGTTAATAGGAGTTTCTCTGGGCCATAAGACAGGGTGATTTTGCCTATACTGATGGGAAATTGGCCAGTGGCTGTGAATGTTATAAATTGGGTGAAATTTATCTCCTCTCTCCATGGATCTCTTTTCCTCTCTTCTGGGAACCTTTTCTCAGGCCCTGGCCATTCATCAGAGGTGGGCCCCTACCAGTACCATCTATTCCTCGCGTTGTCCAAGACTGGCTAAAATTTCCCCCTGCCCTTCTCCTCCCACTAGGATGTGCTTGTTCTGGGTTTCATTGCATTGTGCCTGGGCTCTGCAATAAAAACTCAGTCAAAAAGACCAGCTGATCCTGGACTGTGTCCTTCTACACACGGGCTATCCCTAATTTCTTCCAGAAATTGCCTTCACACAGAAGTCTGAAGACCCTGGATCTGTGCTTGCTGCATCTGGTTTCCAGAGGCTCTCCTTTCCCAGTCAACTTTCCTTCCTTTCTTTCTCTGAGCACTCAGTCTAGTCAGGTTGCTTTGATGCCCAGCCTTGAGAAGAAATAACTTGTCCCCAGCTCACCTTGCTTAGGTGTTGTCGCTGTTTTATTCCCACGGATCCAATTGTTAATCCAAGCACTTTCTTCCCTCTAAGATCTGGTTCATCTTACTGTGTCTGTGCACGACCCTTGTCTACCTTCCTGATTCTAGCCCTCTTCTATCACCTTCTTCCACGAATTGCACAAGACTCAAGATCTGTAGGGTGGAAAAGCACGGAATTCAATGTGCCTGCAAGGGCAGTGGAGGGTGGCCCAAGCTCTTGGGCTCTTGTCACCATATTGGACACCCAGATGGAGTCCTGGCTTTGACTTGACCCAGCACTGTCTGTTGGGGCCATTTGGGAAGTGAATTAAGTTGATGGAAAATTCTTGCTTACACTTGTTTGTAACTGCTGTTCAGATTAGTAAATAAGTCTTTAAAACAGCAAAGTTGCTAATTTAAAAAGAAACATATTAATAATAGAAATATATAGATGAATATTCAGTTAACAATGTATTCATTTATTTTATGTCGATTAATTCACCTTTTGATTAGATTTGTAGTGACATAGTTTTGGGGAGGGTGAGGGAATTTCTACCTTTCCTTTTTCCAGAATTCCTGGTCCTGAGTGGAACGCCTCTTGGGTAATGAATGGTTGGATTCACTGAATGATTTTTATGGTAAATTCCAGTCTTTTCTGAAGCTACATTTTAATGCCATGGATTCCTCCCCTAGATGCTTCTAAGCGGGAGCCTCCTGCAAATAAGACAGAATCTCCAGGGATTCATCCTGCAGTGGAATTCTGTCTGTAGAGAGTTCGTCACTTTAATAGCCATTTCTCCATGGACTTAGGCACATCCTTGGGATGAGAGTTCTCCCCTCTCCTTGCTTTGGGCATAACTGTTGTCTGTCTGTAACTGCAGAGGTTGATGTTTAAGCATAAAGGGATTTGTCAGATGATGCAGTGTGATGTCTGTGAGCATTCGCACAGCGAGCCCAGTGAGTGGTTACATTGCTGTTGCTATAATAGCAAGTGGGATTTCCAGTTGATTCCTCGAAGAGAACTATTTGGACGACCCCCACTTCCCACCTCCTCCTGCTGCTTAGTCAGGGTTGCCCTTGTTGGCTATGATGTTTCTGGAGTGCCTGTCTTCTGAGGAGCTTCCTTCTGACCGCCTATGGCTTGAGGCAGGTGAATTAATAGGTTAATGACCGCCAAGTCCTTTGAGCACCTTAGATAAAAGGATCCATCTCAGGCATTAATTATTGCTATTTTAAATCTAATGTGGTGGAATTAACCCATTTGCTGGGATCCTTAAGAGCAGGGGGGCCCATTTTGCCCACACACATCCAGTTTACTCACCCCTCATTTCTTCCAGCTTTTATATGGCAACAAATGTGAGATATGGCTTTGATGACCCCAAATAGCTTGAATACCACAAGTCCATTAAAAACAGGGATGAAACAGGCAAGAAGCCAGACGCCTTTGGCCCAGCACCTATTGGCGTTGGTTTCTTCTCGCAGAAACAGAGCTGCAGGGGACCTTGGAGGTCACACAGCCCTGGCATCACCCTTTCATTAGCAGTGAGGAAGCCTATGTTATAACTTGAGGAATTGAGTCATAAGGAAGCAGAGCCATGCGCCCAGGGGTGGCATGCTAGGAAGAGTTGGGGCTATGTGACTGCTGGCCACATCCTTGCAGCTACTCCGCCTGCCTTTCCTTGTACTCATGCTGCCTCACAAGGACAGGCCCTTAGACGTGAGCTCAGAGCGTGAGAACGACTAGCATACTCTTCATCCTGCAGCTGTTAGGATGACCCAGTGAGAACAGATGGGACAAGGAAGGCTTGCACTGGCAGGAATGGGCGGTTCTCTTGCTACCTGGCATTTCCAGGGCTGGCTTTATATGGGTGTAACCAGTTTAGTACAGGGCTTTGCACTCAGACAGGCTTGGAGTTTGAGGCCCCAGGGTCATTGTGTTATAAGTGCAATAGGATGGGACAGTGCAGCATTTATTGGAGCTTGTACACTCCATCCTCCACTGAGCTCCCTGAGACGGCTTCTCAACCTCCTCCTCTCTGCTACTCCTTGATGTCCTGGGTCACCTGTTCTTCCCATCGCTGCAGTTCCTGAACCTGTTACGGCCACCTGCTCCTCCCAAATCCACCAGTCTGTTCTAGGTTGAGCTAGTGGATCTTTGGGAAGGGGAAGTCCCACCTTTTCATTTGATATTAGACTTCAGAAGTTATGTGCCT
Organism: Ochotona princeps; assembly: GCF_030435755.1. Classification (NCBI taxonomy): domain Eukaryota; kingdom Metazoa; phylum Chordata; class Mammalia; order Lagomorpha; family Ochotonidae; genus Ochotona; species Ochotona princeps. The sequence continues at coordinate 17,461,995 of NC_080858.1, read as the reverse complement.
GGCCTTGGGTATCTCATGTAATTTTCTGGTAGGTGACATGATTTGATGTTAAAGGTAACCTCTATATAGCTGCATTATATGTTAATAGAATCTGGAGTTCACCATGAGCTTTCATAGCAGTTGATCATGTCAGCAAATTGTAAAGATTCTTGACTGACATTTATCACACTGGATGTTGCTGTATATTTTCACTTAGATTGTGACTATTAAAACATTTGATTGAGCCTAGCAAAATAGCATAATGGTTAAAAGTCCTCGTCTTGCAAGCACCAGGATCCCATATGGTCTCTGGTTCAAATCCTGGCAGCTCTACTTCCCATCCAGCTCCCTGCCTGTGGCCTGGGAAAGCAGTCGAGGATGGCCCAAAGCTTTGGGCCCCTGCACCCACATGGGAGTTCTGGGAGAAGCTTCTGGCTCCTGGCTTCAGATTGGCTCAGCTACTGCTGTTGCCACCACTTGGGGAGTGAACCATCAGACGGAAGATCTTCCTCTCTGTCTCTCCTCCTCCCTGTATCTCTGACTTTGCAATAAAATAATAAATCTTTTAAAAAACACATTTGATTGAGCTGATATACTTTTCCTTATATTGAATTATTGGGGAAAGCTAGATGGCATGAAGGCTAAGAGCTGTGAGGCTACTTTGAAGTGCTCAAGAAAGTAGAGTTAAAAGCTAAATTTGGGGCCAGCTTTGTATTGTAATAGATTAAGCTACCGCATTCAACGCTGGCATCCCACATGGATGCTAGTTTGAGTCCTGACTGCTCTACTCGCTCTTGGTACTCCTGGAAAAGCACTGAAGGATGGCCCAAGTACGTGGGCCCTTGCTACCCACTCAGGAGACCCGAATGGAACTCTGGGTTCATGCCCCAGCTTGGCTGTTGCAGTCATTCTGTATTGAACTAGCAGATGAAGGTAGATCCTTCTCTTTAAGTTAAATAAAAATGTTTAAAAAGCTAAATTTATTTTGGTGTAAAGGATTGTAATCCGTGCATATCGGTTGTCTTCAACATATTCGTAGAAAATGCATGTGGATATCAAATTTTTTGTGTCAAAAAAAGTCCTTAGTTTTCTACACATTTTGAAATGCTCTTGTATGCTCTAGAAATTTCTATATGTAGAAGTACTAATTCAACACTATTGAGAAAACTGTTGACTGTAACATTTTTCACCTTTTTAGAATTATATTCTAAAATGGGAAAAGTCTTACATGAAAGATACTTTAAAAAAAGGTTTAATTATGTTTATGGGAAAGTCAGAGAGGAGGAGAGACAGAAAGATCTTCCATCCGCTGGTTCACTCTCTAAGGGCCACAACAGCTGGAGCTGCCCTGATCCAAAGCCAGGAGCCCCTCTTCCAGGTCTCCCACACGGGTGCAGGGCCCCAAGGCTTTGGTCTGTCCTCAACTGCTTTCCCAGGCCACAAGCAGGGAGCTGGATGGAAAGTGGAGCAACCAGGACATGAACCAGAGCCCATATGGGATGCCGGCACATGCGAGGTGAGGACCTCGGTCACTAGGCTACTTTGGTGGGCCCAGTGAAGATGCTTTAAATGTGATTTTATGACATATACAAGTTTTAATAAAAATAACAGACTCAATATATCACTTACAATAAAATTCTTATAAATGAAAAGTTAAAATCTTCACACTGAAGAGCATACCTGGGGTAATAATATGGTGCTCTTTAAATATCTCTGTCACTGGTTTCCCAATAAAAAATACATGCCTTTTGACCATCTGTTTAGTTGTGTGGAGAGAGGGCGTTTTAAAAAGTTCATGGAGTGCCAGCATGGTAGCTTAGTGGCTATCACCTTGCCTTGCAATCGCTGGGATCTTCAGTTTGTGTCCCAGATGCTCCACTTCCTGTTCAGCTCCCTGCTTGTGGCCTGGGAGGGCAGTGGAGAATGGTCTGAGGCCTTGGGACCATGCACCTGTGTGGCGGGCCCGGAGGAGGATCCTGGCTCCTGGCTTAAGATTGGCTTGGCTCCGGCATGGTGGCCACTCGGGGAGCAAAGCAGCAGATGGAGGATCTTTCTCTATGTGTCTCCATCTGTATGAATCTGCCTTTCCAATAAAAATAAATCTTTATTTTAAAAAGTCTATAGAAAACGCATATGACCAAAAAACTGCATGGATTTCAAAGAAATTTCCATTTTGTGTTTTGTGAGTTTTAAAAAATACTTTCATATATAAGGTAGTAAAAAAGAAAATGGATCAGATAGATGCCAAAAATTATTTTTCTCAGGATGTGTGAACTGATTCATGAATGTGACTTTTTTGCTATAATGAGAACCATATTGACAAAAATACCTGCTGGCATACTATAATATTTTATCAACGCTGTATAGTTGCAAAACAAAGAGGTAACTTTTTAATGATTTTGATTTGGTTGTAGTGTGACAGATTTTGTGATTCAATTAGACGAAAACACAAGAATTTTGAGTTAGCTTACATAAGAGTGACCTGACACACACACGAAAATGAAGAAAATAAACAAAGAAGAAAAATGACTTGACGATGTTTATAGAGAATTTGTGGCATTGTTGAAGTTCAAATTCCTCTACAACTAGGTTAGATACAATCTTCTAATTGGAAAAGTACATTGTTGATTCAATATTGAAGCTGTTTAAAAACTTATAAAGAAATTACAAATGTGGACAACAAATATCAGAAAATATGGTCATTATTAAAAATTCAGAAGATTGTGAACAAGCATGAGATTTCAGTACCTCAGTAATGGTTGCAGATGGTCATGGATTTAGCGAAGTCAAATGCAAGACCAACAAGCAAAACTTGCAGAAATATTTGTTCAGGCTTTGGAGCTGACAAAATCTGTTACCGCATACAGTCAAGTTCTTGGTTGTCATGAGGAAAAGTAGTTAAGCCTGGTACGTGAGTTCAGAAATAAGAAATGTTTCTGAATTGAACAAACTGTCTCAGTATATGTTCTTTAAGGTATTAAGATAATGAAATCACATATTGGGCCAATTTGTGGGGACATTCCTAACTAAATCATAAAAGGTGGGAGAACCCTTTGGTATATTTTTATATGTCAAGCACATGTGAGGACTTCAAGAACACGGCTCTAATTATCTGACATTCCTCCCATCAGGAGGTGGATCCCGGTTCCCTCCTCTTGAATCGAGGTTTCCCTTTGTGACTGTCTTGTACCTAATAGAACGTGGTGGGAGTGGTGACACACAGGTTCTGAGGCCAGTCTAACACTGGCCTCGCAGCTTCTGCTCTGCTCTCTTGGGTGACCTGCTCTCCAGCTGTGCTCCCCTGGGGCACAGCTGCCACACTTTGAGAATCCCAAGCCAGGAATAAGTCATGTGCAGGCTCTGTGGTCCACAGCACCTGCGACCCCCGTCTTCCAGCTCTTTTTTTTTCTCTTGCTAAAGCACCAGTGTAGAAATAGATAAGCCATCTGTTCAGTTAAATCTCTGCTGAAGACAATTAATAAGCACGTCTATATGTCTGGATTATTTGCATTGTTGTCAGTTTCCCACATACTGACTTTTGTTTCTATGGAGTTGTAAAATGGCTTAAATTCAAAGGCAAGTATCCCTATGGGAATCACATAAGCCCAGAGGCACCAGCATTCCACGGAAAGGGTACATTCCAAGGTCTTAAAACTTTGCTTATAAACATAATGATTAAAGCTGCTGCATATTCCTAACATGGTTGCAACACACAGAAAATATCATAAAATCAGTTTGAATGAAATAGATTGTTACATCTCATTTTCTCCCAGTCACAATTACTACTTTTGTAAAAACCAATCTTGAAAGAAAAACATTTGATAAACATATTTCCTTTTTGAAACTCTAAAATAATGAGTTAAAGTTGAACAAAACCCTAAGTGATCACATTTAATTCTTATGCAGGTGAGTGATCAGAAGACGTGTGTATTATTTCAATTAAGAAAAATTTCCAGTGCTCCTACAACATTACTATTATTAGGCACAAAAGTTACTGTGTGCATTTTTACAGTTCCAGCGTTGGATTTTCCAGAGGGAAGAAGGTTGAACAGATTGCGCTGTTCTCGGTTATGCCAACGGAAAGAATCTATACCTTCTAGCCTGTCTGCTAAACAGACATCATATGAAGATTTCTGTTTTGCACTACAGCCATGTGAGAGTGGGCCTGTATTCTGAGACATGCATTGTTATGGGGCAAACAGGGTGCTTGTACAGAGATGGCTGTGGGGTCACTGGGTGAGCTTTCGGGGACTACGGTCACACATGTGCTCTGCTGTAGATTGAACTGTTGTGGGATGCATGCAGGTTGCTACCAGATGACGTGGGATGCAAGGTAAGCAAGTATTAAACCATCATAGATATCTTGCAAATATTCTGTGGTTACCCAGTGGGAAAAAGACTTTTCAGAGGAGATGTCTGAGCTATGCAATATGCAAGAAGTAAAGACATTTGGTTCCTTTTCAAAGGCCACTTGGGGAGTGAATCAGTGGGTGGAAAATCTACTCTGTTTCTTCTCCTCTCTGTATATCTAACTTTACAATAAAGGTAAATAAATATTTTTTGTTTTTTGAAGAAAATCCTATTGGTTATGCTTTCACAATATATACCGACTCGGGCCACTTCAATGTCACCATCAGGTCCCAACTGACCTTCGCTATAGCAGACTCCGAACAGATGGTGTGCTTCCTCCCTTGTCCCCGAATCCCAACCTTGGTCCTAACCCTCTGCCTCTTACAGAGCATCATCTCCTATACGGCAGCCAGAGGGAGGTTTTTTTTTTTTTTTTTTTAAGTATTTATTTGTATTGGAAAGTCAGACATACAGAGAGGAGGAGAAACAGAGGAAGATCTTCCATCTGATGGTTCACTCCCCAAGTGGCTGCAATGGCTGTAGTTGAGCCAATCTGAAGGCAGGAGCACAGAGCCTCTTCTGGGTCTCCCACATGGGTACAAGTTCCCAAGTCCATGGGATTGGTTGTCCTTCTCAGACTCATTTCTAGTTCTTTATCCATTTATATTTGTAAAACGTAGCTATGGAGTGAGAGAGGGAGAGAGAGAGGTCTTCCATTGATTGGCTTCTCCCCCAAGGACCACAACAGCCAAAGCTGGGCCAGGCAAAAGCCAGAAGCTTTTTCCAGGTCTTTTATAGGAGTGCGGGACCCAAACACTTTGGCCATCCTCTGCTGCTTTCTGCAGCACGTTTGTAGGGAACTGGATCAGAAACGGAGTAGCTGGAACTTGGATTGAAACTCACATGGGATACTGGTGTCATAGCGACAGCTTTACTCACTATACCACAATACTGGCCCCTGATTTTCATGTTTTTGATCTGAGCAAATTAGGTGGACAGTGACGCTATGTATATAGACAAGGAAGACTATGGCATGAATAGGTTTGGAGTATGGAAGAGTGTAAATGAAGAGTTTAGTTTTGGGCATGCTAACTTAGAGATATCCATGACTTGCTTGTGGGAGTGGGTCATGGGCTATGTGTCTCTCGAGTGTATAGATTTATTCCTGCATTTTTCGTGCCAACAGCTTTCTGCTGGCATCATGGGCATGTACCAGGCTGGGTATCGCGGTCAGACAGGTGACACTCCATCCTGCTTTTCCAGATTTCTCTAGGGAATTTCATGAGTTGGAAAATGTTCATTCATTTATTTATTCAGCAATAGTGCACTGACACATGAGGGTAACGCAAAAAGACTGTGGAAAAACAAAGTTAGTAGATATGTTTATTTTGGCACAAAATTTCTGAAACATGTATTTTTTGTGTAACTAAAATTCTGCCTAAACTTTTTGAAGACCCCTAAGAATACCAAGATTTCAAAAAATTTTTTTGCACCCAAATAAATTCATCTTTTAATCCCACTTACCATGTACTTGTTGAAGTACTCTCATACACTTTTCTTCTCCTGAGTGCCTTGAGTACAAGTAGCACTATGAATAATACTGAATATTACTAGAACAATAGTAAAATACTAGCCCTTGAGACAGTTTCATCTATCTGGGGATATGTGCCAGTAAACGGCTGAGATTTATACACTGTGAGGTATGTGTGACTTGGAGAATAAACTAAAATTTCATTGTACAACCTCCTTTCCTACTAGGAAGACATTTTAATAGGCTAGACTTCACCAGTTCCTTATACATTTTTAAATAAATAGATCTTGTTTAGTTTATTGGAAAGGCAGATCTACAGAGAGAAGGAGATATAGAGAGAAAGATCTTCCATCCGCTGGTTCACTCCCCATTTCTTTGCAATGACTGGAGCAGATCTGATCTGAAACCAGGATCCAGGAGCTTCTTCTGGGTCTCCCATGTGGGAGCAGGGTCCCCAGGCTTTGGGCCGTCCTTGACTGCTTTCCCAGGTCACAAGCAGGGAGCTGCATGAGAAGTGGAACAGCTGGGACACAAACTGGTGCCCATTTGGGATGCTGGCACTTGCAGGCTGAGGATGAGTCAACTGAGCCATCACACCAGCCCTGATCAGGAAGAATTTAGAAGATTTCTGAGCTGGACTGGAAGGGGAAGGATAGAAAGAGATGGGAGGCCCCAGGGGTGGGAACAAAGCATGCAGAATAGACAAAGGGACATCTCATGGGGACCAGTCACGGTTCTAGGATTGTTGAAGGATAAGGAATCCAGCCAGGAGGAAGTGGTTCAAGGTAGCTCCTAAAATGATTTTTTAATATTGATCTAATGAATTCACTGTGAAGGAGAGATGAGGTGATTTTATCTGAAGTGTAATTAGGAGCTATCGCTATGCAGGCCACACCTATCACTGTCACACAGTCGGCTCTGATGTTTCCCCAGGCATGTCTGATTCTTGGTTCTCTAGTTGTGGGCACTGTTCGAGCTTGTCCGCAAGCTCATGTAAAATAATGTTGCTATGGAAACAGAAACATGCCTAAAGAAAAAACCTAAAGCTAGTTAAGACTATAAATTCAAAGGCAAAATCCAGGGCATTGGTCCACATAAATACTCATCACCATGTCACACCATGAAACTGTAATTGCTGTGCCCAAGATCAAAGTCACATGACTCAAGAGTGGAGAAGCCAGACATAAACTAAGGAGGCCGTCCCTGAACAATTGCCTCCCTGTGTCAGCGGAGTGTTTTGTGGTATTTATGCACACAATCATCAATCATCCGATAGCCTTTAAACACTCACCTTAGGATCAGAGGGTGGCATTGTGCTATGTTATAATCAGGGCAAGTTGTACTAAGCAGTGCTTAAGAAAATGCAAAGAATATTCATGCCCACATGGAGATGACATCTGGGGGAAGGCAAAGCACCCCTTTTATTAAAAAAAATCTTTAAAACAATTTGTATGAAGGGAGCAAATGTTATGTATTTTATATATGGTTTTTAAAGTCTAATGATATTTTCCCTCTTGCCCTCTCCCTCCCTCCTTCTGACCCTTCTCCTTACTTTTGAAAAAATTTTTACAATGACATGCTTTCAATTTGCTTTATAATCACAAGCTCAACCTTCTACTAACTGCAGAATTCATGGTTCTGTGTGTCAGTTCTGCCTCATGATTTAGGAGAGTCACGCTGCTAAGAGAAAGCTGGTGTCCTCACAGAATGGGAGAGAGGGCAAACCTTCCTGCTCTCCTCCTTTTCCCACCTTGAACATAGTTGCAATGGCAAAAGCTATGCCAGCCATCTGGCAGCCTTGAAGAGAGGACCAAGACAAGGGCAGGGATGCTGGCACCAAACCACTGGAGCTACCATTGCATTTCTTGCTGTGTGAGAAAAGACAACTTTATTGGTTTTGAGAGTTGGTTGGGTTTTCTGTTGTTTTCGCCATAGTGCACTCCCTAGTGATACATCCCTGAGCTAGGTGCTGGGCATTTAATGATGAGCAAAGTTTGGATGGGTCACCTTCTTATTAAACACACAGTTAGGCATGAGACAGAAAAAAAAACACAAGAAATAAGTAAATCCAAAATTACAAATGGTGGTTGTGTCGGGGGGGGAAAGAAAATCAATCATTCAGTGTTAGGGAACCCTAGAGGGGACCTAGCTTTAAAAGGAGGGCAGGAGGCGAGGACATTGGGAAAAGAAAACCCAGCCATTTGTAAAGAAGGTGGAAAGGGGTTTCTAGAGACAGTAATAACACTGGTGCCAGAGAGGTGTAGTGTGTTCAAAGAACCATTGTTTGAAGAAGTCCACTGTGGCTGGAGGACACTAAGGGAGATTGTTAGAGATGCAATTGGGTTCAGTCTGAACACAAAACAAGAGTTTTTGAGGTCAAGATCCTCCTGGTTGCTGTGTGGCAAGTGGGTCAAAAGACCAGTTAGGGTGCTGCTGCTGCTGGGGCTGAGGTCTGAGAATGGGACCAGCAGAGGGACTGGGTTCCACAGCATGGCGTCTGCCGCACACTGACACGTGCCTACTCCCTCCTCTTTGGGAATTGTCTGGCATTTCTCCTGCAACACTGGCTCTTTCCTCCTCATCCCTGTCAAGCTCTTCCTCTGCTCTTCTCTAAGTATTTAGGTTCTTCTGAGTTTTTTTCCCCCCTTGGTGTCTCTTCTCTTTTTACTTCCTGACCTTTCCCTGGAAGGGTTCACAATTCATCCACTCCACCTGTTTGTGATATTCTAACATACACCTACAAGTAAGAGGCTTTTTCAGTAATTATTAACAAGGGAGAGTGACAGAAGGAGTGAGAAACAGAGAGGAGGAGAGAAAGATCTTTCATTACCTAATGCTTGCAACAGCCAGGGCTGGGCCAGGTCAAAGCCAGCAGTCAGCAGTTCAATCAGTTTCCCATGTGGGTGAGGCCATCACTGGCTGTCTCCCGCCAAAACACCCACCCTCTCTCTCTCTCTCTCTCTCTCTCTCTCTCTTTTTCTTTCCTTCCTTCTTTTCCCTCCCTCTCTCCCTCCTTCCTGCCTTTCCTCCCTCTCTCGCTTTCTCCCTCCCTCCCTCCCCAAATGGCTGCAATGGTCAAAACTGAGTCAATCTAAAGCAGAAGAAGCCAGGAGCTTCTTCCAGGTCTTCCATGTAGGTGCAGGATCCTAAGGCTTTGTGTCATCCTGTACTGCTTCCCCAAGCCACAAGCAGGGAGCTGGATGGGAAATGAGCAGCTGGGACATGAACTGGCACTCATATGGGATCCCGGTGCTTACAAGGTGAGGCTTTAGCGATTGAGCCATTGCGACGAGCCTGGATGGAAAATCTTTATCTCTCTGCTCTCTGCAAAATCTGCCTTTCCAATAATAATTTTAAAAATAAGCCTTAAAAAAATCTACGTCCAAGTCAGAGAGACAAGGCAGGTGCGGAGAGTGCTCTCATGTGCTGTTTTGCCCCTCAAATGCCTGCTCTGGTCAAGAGGGAGCCTCGCTTAAGCTGGGACACCGGAAGCAATCCTGATCTCCCATGTGGGTGGCAGGGACCCAATTACTTACGTTATGGAAGCTGCTGTTTCCCACAGTCTACTGGAAGGAAGCTGGAGTCAGGAGCCCAGGAATCGAACTCAGGAACTCTTGCTATGGAAACAAGTTGTCCTAAGTGGTACCATAACCACTTGATCCAAAACTTCATCCCAGACTGTTTAGTTAAAGAGAATGGGCCTTCACTTTTTTGGATCTTATCCCGTCATCCCGAATAAATCCTTCAGCTCCATTCCTTGCCTCCAGGGCTGCAGGATTCTTGGGATGTGATGACTGTCTTCCTCAGTCTTTTCCCGGGACTCCTGGAACCTTTCCCAGACCACAGCTGTCAGAGTGGTCCTCGGCTCATGACCATGACAGCACTCCAGCAGCCGTGACCAACGTCTAGAGGAGGGATGTTCAAGCAGGTGGGGAGCCAGGCTGCCTCCCCCAGGATCTTGGGTTTTCTCTTTTCAAGAACTCTGAAATGCTAAATAAAGGATTCCGGCTACAGAAAACACTCCATTAGTAGTGCTGAAAACCCTATGAGGGTACTTCAACAACTCATACACAATGGAATGAAAAGATACAATTTCTGGAGGAAGGAAAAGGAATCTTTGCTTACAAATCCCTGGAGAGGCAGGCATTTGGCTCCGTGTGTCACAGGGCAGGACCTGGTTTTGAGTCTCTGCTCCAGTTCTTGACCCCAGGTTCCTGCTAATGCAGAGTTTGGGAGGCAACAGTGATGGCTCCAGTAACTGGATTCTGCCCCCGACATGGCAGGCCTGGATTGAGCTCTGAGCTCCTGCCTTTGGCCTAGCCCAGGTGTGGCCATGACAGGCATCTGGGGAGTGAATCGGCTGATGGAAGATATCTTTCTCTCTTGGTTAAAAAAATAAATAAGTGAGAAAACTGTCCGTGGATTTCAGAATCTGCATTGGAATAAATCCATTTAATTCCTTTCTCATGAACTTTCTCAGGTATTCTCGCTATCTGTAAGATTATAGAATCCTGGAAATAACTGCACCCTGGATTTACCTCAGTTTTTTAAACCAAAGGTTTTTTATTTTTGATTCCGTTTTAGACAAATCTCTTGTAAGAATCACAAGAAAGATCATGCACAAATCACATTTTCCCTTTAATACCAAAAGTACAAATTCAATAAAATTTTTAATCACTTTGAAATGATCCAGATGGTTGAAAAAAGGCTGCCTGGATTTTTCCAGTCTGTCATAGAATTTTCTAATCAGTGAGAATCATGCTGATATTGACTATTATTTCCAACCACAAGACAAAAGAGCCTCTGTACATGGAATATGCTGATTTCAGAAAAGTGGCAGTAAGAGACGTGGAAGGGAAGTTGGCTTGAATTTGGGAAGCATCTCCCACTCTTTTCCCCACCCCAGGGTAAGGAAACACCCAGAAGCTTCCAGCAAGTTCCAAGCTGCATGAACCACTCATGTCTTCACAAGCCAGACCTCATTACGACGTCCGTAGGGCTTCATGGGAGGGTCATAGCCAGTGCAGAAGTAGATGTCGCTCCGGTAGGTGGCTGTGCCCTCGAGGGCGGCACGCAGTTGGGAGGCGTGTGCCACGTAATCTGCTTCCTTGGCATAACCGCCAAATTGCCTGAGGATATAAGAGAAAGGACATGACCTTGAAGGAAGAAGGGATCTTACAAACAAAAACCAGGACACTCAACATGCCTAGCATGACAGCACGCTAGAGCATAGAGGGATTTGGCTTTCCTTGTGCCTCAGTTTTCTCATCTGTGACATGGGAACATATCTTCTCTTTCTTGCAAATATATTATAAGCATTAAAATGCCATGGTGGATGTGAAAAATTCTGTTGCAGGGTATGAAGCACAGTTGGCACATACCAAACATGAGTTTCCGGTTCTTTCCTGAAGTGTCCTGTTGAGATGCTGGATTGGCTTTTCCTGAGGGCCATGCCTTCCCTGCTTCTCTCTAGCCCCCTCTGCTGCCCCAGCTGCCTCCACTTCTCTGCCTCTGTCACCAGCCGAAGAAGGCGGAAGGAAAAGGGGGAGTTAGGGTGGAGTTCAAGACCCGTCCACGGCAGTTCCGGGAACTGAACCCACCACAGCATTCACACACAGCCACTGAATAGAGTTCCCTTCCCAAAAAAGGGGATTACTGCTCTGGGCGGCGCCTTCCTCTCCTGGTGGGGCTGTCAGTCACTTCTGAATGTGTCTTCTTCTTTAATTCTGATCCGATTATTTGATTTCATGTCTTTGCTTTGGTGGATTCTTATCTCATAAGAATCTGAAATAAAACCACGGGGAACCTTCAGCTGGCAACAATGGGATGGCCCGAGTGTTTGGGCCCCTGTCACGCATGTGGGAGACCCAGACTGACTGCCAGACTGCTGGCTTGCGCTGGGCCCAGTCCTGGTTTTGAGGACATCTGGGTTTATGACCCAACAGAGAGATGGTCTCTCTGTGTGCATCTCTGATAAAAAACAAAATAAGATTAGAAATTCAACATTTGGAGGCAAGTTGGCTAGTGTGTGTGCACACATGCTAGTTTTGCCACCTCTACTGTAGTGTCTTGGGCAAATTCTTCAATTTCTCTGATTTTCAGGCTCTTTAAAGTTTCATTTATTTTTACTTGAAAGGCAGATTTATAGAGAGAATAGAGACAGAGTCTTCCATCTAGTTGGCTGATTCCCCAAATGGCCACAGTGATTGGCACTGAGTCAATCCAAAGCCAAGAGCTTGTCAAGCTCTCCCGTGTGGATGCAGGGCAAGGACTTGAGCCATCCTCCACTGCTTTCCCAGGCATTAGCAAGGAGCTGGATAGGAAGTGGAGCAACTGAGCCTACAACCAGTGCTCATATGGAATGCCAGTGCTGCAAATGGAGCCTATTCCATCACCTCACTGGCTCCTTTTATTTGTTAACTAGGATGATAATATCAGCAGGCTATTGAAAGATGAAAGGAGAAAAGATGCTGCAACTTCTCAGTGAATGCCTCTCAAGTGGTAAGCTTACAGGAAATGGCAACATCGGCGCTAGCAATGTGGCATAGTGGGTAAAACCACTGTAACACTGGCATTCCATATGGACACTGGTTCATGCTCCTGGCTTTGGCCTGGTCCATCCCTGGTCACTGCAACCATCTAGGGAGTGAATCAATCGGAGAATGGAAAACTTCTGTTTCTCCCTCTCTAACTCTGACTTTCAAATAAACAAATCCTTAAAAAAGCAAGAGGGAAAGAATAGATGGATGGATAGATGGAAGAAAGAAGGGAGGAAGGGAAGGAAGGAATAAACAATAGCTAATTACCATCCCAATTTCCCACAGCATCTTTGGGGCTTTGGGTCCAGGTCCTTCACAGATACCAAAATCTTTGATGCTCTCAGTCTCTTATACAAATCGCACAGTGCATAAATCCAATACATATCTTCTCACATATTTTAATTCCTCTCCAGGTTATGTTTAACACCTAACACAACGTAAATGTTATGCCAATAGTTGTGCTATATTCTTTAGAGAATGAAGACAAGAAAAAAAGGCCTATATATACTTAGTATAGATGCAACATTTTAAAAAATGTTTGTTCGTGGTTGGTGGGCTCTACAGATGCAGAGAGATTGCCTCTGGTTTCTTCTTTCAATTTCTAGTCTCCCAAGACAAGCTGCATGAAGGAAGTTTAGAGTGATAATGTGATCTGACTCCATGAGCAGTTCTCAATTTCTCAAGGAGGACTGCTCTCAAAACCCCATTTTATCTTGTAACCCAACTCCTCACCCCTACTCCCGATCTTGATGCTTTATTTTGCTTTTCTCTTTCTGCTCCATTACAGCAGGATTCTCTGTCTTTGTCCACTGACGCACCCAGAGCACCATCCCCAGTGCCCGACACATGCCAGACACTGCTATGGAATGGACCTTTCCGGGACAAAGCAAAGATGACAGTGTTTAATTCCACTATTGCAGTGAGGGTTTAGGCAGCGTTGTTTGTCCCCGGCTTTACTCACTCATTCAGATAAACATTTAAGCACCTACTGTGGGGACAGTGGTGAAGGCTAACACACAGTCAACAGCAGCCACATTGGAATGAGCCTGACAGCCACTCCAAGCAGTTTGAACCTGACCCTGGATTCAAAGCTGAACACTAAAGAATTTAGGGTGGGGATGGATGCAGTCAGACTGTGATTAGATAGACTGCATGTACTAGTGGCGGAAGAGGACAGGCGAGACAGCAGAGGGGTGAGAGGCACAGCCATGTTTGAGCTCATGAAGGCCGGGACAAGGGAAGATTTGAGAAGTGATCAGACCAAGAGAGATGGAGAGTAGGGGACGCCTCAAGGCTCCTGTTGAGCCTCTAGGTGGCAGCAGATCCTCGGGCTGCAACAGGGGCCAAGGGCTGAGTCACTCTGGAAAGCAGGGGTGCAAGGTGGCTTGTTCATGATTAGGTCCATGGATGTGTTGATAGGTGCATCTGTGAATTATATCCACACAAAGATGTTTTCAAACACTGCTCGTCTTCACTACTCTTAAAGCTAGTATTTATTTTTCACCTACTTTAAAGGCAGAGGGCCCAAGCACTTGAGCCATTGTCTGCTGCCTCCCAGGATACAGCAGCCTGTATCTGAATCTGCATGGGATGTGTGCTCCCAAGTGGGGGTTTCACGTGCCGCACCACAATGCCCACTGCTTCCCCCCAACAACGATCAACTAAATGTCCAGATGTATTTCTGACACTGTGAAAACCTCTTTAGACTTGGGAAAGAATTGGAGTCAGACATGAATTATTTGGGAGAGAAATCTGGGAGTCCCCAGAGAGTAGGTGTTGATGTTAGGCAGGAAGAGAAGTAGCCTGTGTGTGTGTATATAAGGGGCCTGTAGAAAACAAAACACCCATGGAAAGGGGCGTGGCACCCACCTGCCCCAGGCCCCTGCTTCTCCACCCAGCAGCCTTTGTGTTGGCAACAGCCCAGGATTTTACACTGTAAAGTTCTACTTGTACTCCAGCCAACTTTACAGGTGGCCCTAGCCTTCTCTCCCAGGAAAGCACCCCAGGAAAGTCCCCTTTGCCTGGTGCCAAGAGGGCTACCCAGCCTGAGAACACTGGGTAATAAAAACTCAGGAGGAATGTCACCTATCCACGCCTGCCAAACTCTCTGTTCTGGAGAATATTGTGGCAGGGAAGGAGAAATGCCAGGAAGCCCTAGACTCCCAACCCTCAAAGTCTCCCATCTAAATGTAGACTGGAAGCTCGAATGTCGGAAGAGATGCCCATCTGTTCTAAGGGATGCCCTGCTTAATTAAACCTGGCTACCTTGCTTGCTGCTACTCTCTGCCCATGTCTGAAATTCTTTTGTTACAGGAAGACAAGGACCTCTGTTCCAGCCACCTCCTGTAACCCTGGCGCATGGTAAGGAGGGATGTGAGGCACGGCTATTGTGCAAATGAGATCAGAAGTTATGCTCTGGGAGTCCTAATGCCCAGTGGTGGGTGGAGGAAGAGGGACTCCACGAAGGACCTGTCAGAGAGGCAAAAGGAGACCCAGCAGGGTGTGACAGCGAGTGTCATGACTCACCACTGGAAAGAGATCTTCCACCAACTGGTCCCTCAAATGTCCATGAAATCCAAGGCTGGGTTGGGGTAGCAGCCAAGAGCCTGGAACTCCAACCAGATCTCCCACGTGGGTAGCAGGGATGTCAGTACTTGAGCCATCACCTGCTGCCTCTCAGGGTGCGCATCAGCAGGAAGTCGGAACAGAAGGCATAGCTGGCATTCAAGCCATGCACCTTGATATGGGATGTGGGTATCCCATGCAGTGTCTTAGCCACTGTGCCAATGCTGGCCCATACCTGCTCTGGTGTTTAATTTCCAGGCAGACCGAAATCTTTGTAATTAAGTTAAAAATGCCCCTGTTGTTTTATCATGGAAGCAATTTCTTTTTCAAAAAAATATTTGATTTGAGCTACACATAAATGGAGACAGAAAGAGAAGACAGGAGAGTTCCTGTCTTCTGGTTTCCTGCCCAGACAACCATCCCAGCTAGGGATAGACAAGGTCAAAGCCAAGAATTGGGAACTAAATCCAGGTCTCCCATTCCAGCAGCAGGACCTCCACTATTTGAGCAAACACCAGTTGCCTCCCAAGGCCTGCATCAGGAGGCACCTAGAGTTAGGAATGGGAGCCAGGAGTCAAATGCAGGAACTCTGACATGCGCCTTGGCAAATCTGAAGTACTTGACTAAAGACCCAGGCCATCACATAGGAATTTTACTGGAAAATGAACACAGTTCATCCTAATTCCATTTACAGAACTGCACAAACACACCAGAAAATAAAGCCCACCAGGAAGTCAACTCTGCAGTATGCAGGAAGCCCAGTGCTAGGGACCCTCAACTGCTATCATGGGACAAGTAGCTTTCCTCTTCCCTGCCTAGGTTCCTGTGTGCTCAGGGAGGTGACACAGCTCCCACAGCTCTCCCGGTTCACGAGCACGTCTGAGTGTGAGGTCAGGAATGCTCATAAAGTGCTTTGAACTAGGTTTGTAAGCCTGTTAATAGGTCTCCAACTCCCCAGCTTCAAAGAAGTTGTCCTCTAGGGCATTGTATTTTATCTCAGCCAGTGTCAGGACAAAGAATCTGGTTACCATGGAAACAAAGGAATCAAAAACCGTGCGTGCCCTGGATTCCTGAAACACCAAGGGAGTTGATTGAAAAAGGCTGGAAGAGTTGGGGGTGGGGAGAGGGAAGTTGAGGGGGAGGATGACACAGCATTAGCAAGATGCAGCTAACCAAGGGGGGCTCTCATCCAAGGAGGCCAAAAGCCATAATGTGTCATCTTTCAGTGTCTGGTGCAGGCAAGGACGAGAGATAAATACAGGGACTCTGGGCCTGCCCACCCAGCTCTAAAACTTGACACGCAACAGGTCATGCACAGTGGTGGGAGTCAGCTGGGCATGTAACTGTGCAAAGCAAAGGAATCAAGGCAGGAAGTGCCAGGTGCCCACCAACAGGAAAACAGGGAACTGAAGGCACACAACTGGGAATGGTTGGTTCTGACCTAGAACGTGAAGGGGAAGTGTTCCCGGAAGACCTAACCTAAGCCATTATTTTTAAGAATCTTTCTGGATGTTGGCGATGAACAATGTGATAACATCCCTGACCTCCCAACTAGCAAAGACTGGGGAGAGGGTTTCCAAAGAGCTGGATGAGGATGAGCAAAGGTCTGGAAGAGGATGCTGGGTCAGATGAGGTGGGGAGTGGGTTGTTGTGATGTTAGATGGACAGTTGGAGGGGGCTGGGCTGTGTCGTGGCATGCAATAAATGCCATGACATGGAATTCTCACTAGGCTTTCCTGCCTGGTGGGGACTCAAAGTCCACTCACCCCCTCTTCATGGGAAAGGGAAGTTTCATTACCAGCTGGGCTTTGGTCCAAGCCCATTGTGTGCAGAGGTTAGGGCAGGCTGAGGCCCACTGGGGAGTCTTTGTTTTTTTGTTTGTTTTCATTTTACTTGAAAGAGAGAAAAGAAAATCTTCCAACCACTGGCTCATTCCCCAAATGCCCACAATAGCCAGAATGGGACCAGAACAGGGACAGGCTGAAGCCAGGAGCCAGGAGCTCAGTCTGTGTCTCCCACATAAGTGGCTGGGACCCAAGTACTTGAGCACCCCCCGCCCTGCTGGCTCCCCCTGGGTACACTAGCAGAAATCTCGGGTGGAAGCCGAATAAGAACTTGAACCCAGACACTGTAACATGGAACACAGGTGTCTTAACAACTGTGCCAAATGCGCAGCACAAGGGGAGGGGCCATGACATGACTGATCCTGTGCTGGGCTGATGATAGTAAAAGGACATTTTGGAGGGGCGGGGCAAAGGTGGGAGACTGAAATCAGTAGGTCATAGCAGTTGCTCAGGAAAGTGGGGATGAAGATGTGTGGCAGGAAGGATGGGAAGGAAGGGACCTTTGGAGGTGACAGACCTGGGCCAAAAATTAAATGTGGAAGGTGATGAAGTCAGAATTACATGGGAGCTGGTGGGTAGAAGCATGAAGTGACCCTTGGAATATCAGGAAACACAAAGAGGCACCACGTGGGGGAGGGTCTGAGTTCCACGTGGGACACATTGAGGTGGGAGACATTTGGGGAGCTTGATGGAGTGCTGCCTCCTGGGGAGCTGGCAGCGTGAGGTTGCTGCTTGGAGGAAAGGCAGCTCTAAGGGCACTGTTCAGAGTATCACTCATGTGGACATGGTGATGGGAGCCCCTCCAACTCCCAAGGGCTCATGGGACAACTGGTTGCTGGACAAAAATGAAATGGTGACTTTGAGATACAGATCATTCCTATTGGCAGGAGTTTTGGAGGTGGCTTCAAGATTACAAGCACTCAATCAGCGTCTGTCAAATAGACATTCCACCACAGCAGAACCATCACACGTCTCTCCAGGTGGGGTTGGAATGCCCCCCAGCGCAAAGACTTCAATGCCCAGTCAGGTGTCCACTTGTGTCAGATAGATTTTAGTTTTCAGCACAAGTATTCATCCCTGGAGTTGGAGTCGTGGCACAGCACGTTAAGTTACCACCTGTGACACCAGCATCCTGTACAAACACCAGTTCAAGTCCTGGCTGCTCCACTTCAGCTCTAGCTCCTGGCTAATGCCTCTGGTAAAGCAGTAGAAGGTGTTCAAGTACCTGAGCTCCCGACTGCCCTGTGGGAACCTGGATAGAGTTTCAGGCTGCTGGCTTTGACCCGGCTCACCCCTGGCAGTTGTAGTATTTGGGGAGTGAACCAGAGGATGGAAGATCTCTGTGTCTCTGTAACTCTTCCTATTAGAAACACTCCTCTGTATAAGTTCAATCCATGGATACCAGTTCTTGTCTTTGGAAAGACACAATCCTTACCTTGGGACACTGGGCTGAGTTCGCCTTTAGAATGTGTCTCCCTGGTAAGCTGACAGAGACCTTGTTCTCTGTCGTATCTTCAGCACCTACACAGTTGATAAGTACAGAGTAGGTGAACCATGGAATCTACCTCCCCCCCGCCCTTTGGATGAATGAATGGATAGCAGAATGAGCAAATGACATTGGCTTTGTGGTTACATTGTCTGATGGGATCAGGTGTCAGCGGTCAGGGTAGGGAGTGACCAACAGATGGCAGCCAGTGGCAGCTGTAAGAAGGAACCAAGTTGTTCTGGGAGAGGAGTGCAGGGGAACAAGCAACCAAGAGCCTTCTTTCACTCACCCATTCAGCCGCTGCTTACTGAGCACCTAACAGATTTAAGCCAGAGGTCCTGCCTCAGCAAGCTGGCATTCTAGTGGAGGAAGGGATGACAAATAAGTGAACGAAGAATACAACTGCAGAAAAGTGATGCAAAGAAAAAAATAAAGCAGGATTGGCAAACAAGTAGAGGGTTATTTTTGACAAACTGGCCAAGAAAGCCCCTTTTAAATCGAAGTGAGGGAGCCAAGCAAGTTGGTGAGTCAAACTCAATCCTGGGCCCAGTTCCCCATGGCTACAAATGAGTACTGCAGTGATCTAAGAAACTCCGCCAACCCTCACTTCTTTGTTGGCACATGCTAGCTAAAAAATAAGGGAAGTAAAACAGACTTCATTATCACTTTAGAAGTGCTAATGGAATAAGGGAACTATGCCACGATGATCCATGGTCATCAAGATCAATAATAATAGGTAAGACGTGACAAGCCCCTGATGGAGGTACACAGCATTACCTCCTCTCTGTATATCTGACTTTTTAATAAAGATAAAATAAATCTTTAAAAAGAAAAGGTAGGGGAATGGGAGAGACAGGAACTAGGGTGGGATAGGGAGTCAAATCTAAGTAGGAGCTCACTCTCGGGGCCCATCCTGCACTTGGATGCTGTGAGAATAAGGGCTTCCTTAAATCTGTGCTGGAGGTGCCTTGCTATCCCACTGCAGGAAGAGTTCCCTACGTGCTGTGGGAGCGCGTCAGCTGGACGGCCCATACCAGCTGCATTACACAACCTGTCCTCTGGGGGGCCTCGCATCACCTGGCTGAAGACTGCTTAGCAGGGAACCTCACCTTCTCACTGGCTGAAGACTGCCCTTAGCAGGGTACCTCGCCTGGAAAATATGTCCCACCCTAGGCTAAAGAGCAGAATGGTGAAATGATTAAGTTTGGGAATCCCTGAGAGTGGATCAAAACTTTGCCTAGTGCCAGATTACTAGTACAACTCTTTTTCATGAAGTTGTTCTAGAGTGAAATTAACCCCTGCATGTAAGGTTACTACTGGTGGAGATCCCCCCTCCCTAGTTCGGTGCCTGTCACACAGCAGGTTTTTGACAAACGGAGACTCATAAATTATCTAGAACAGATGTAGTTTCTGCAGGCAATAGGGTGTCCAATCATTTGCACCTGCCACTCTATGGTCAAGGGAACATGACCCCATCTGAGGTCCACGAGGCAACACAAGGAAGACATTAGAGTGGGTATATGCTCTACCCAAAGGGCCATGGCCATGAACTTCCTGGAGGAGGTAGGTGATAGCTCAGCTCTGACAGGCACTCCCTGCCTTTCTACAGTGCAGTGGGAGTGGGGAAGGGATGAAACCAGTTACTCCTCTGTCCTACCTGATCTCAAACCACAGCTTGACCTCTGCGTTCTCAGAGGCATCGCCCAGCATAACAGGGTGACGTCTCAACTGTAAGCTGAGGGAACAGCCTCTTGACCAGCAATGTGGCTGTTGGCCAAGGTATTTATTCCAAGAAGATGCCAAAGTTTGTGTGCTATAGTCTAAAAGATGCTAAAGTGAGAAACTGTTCAGATTCAGTATGTCTGCCTTGATTTAAGACCAGAGCTCACTGGCGATGCGCTGGGGAGGAAGGGATGGGAAGCAAGCGTTACGCTGGGATGCTGAGAGCACCACCTGCTTACGTGGAATAGACGGTGATGCTTTCCCGCTCCTCGATCCTGATGCTCTCATCACTGGGGGAGGGTGGGTTGCTCTGAAACTGGTTTGGAATCCGGAACCAGACTTTCAGTTTCTTCTGTAGGGAGCCATCTTCACTGGGGAACACAGCAAAGGAAATAGGGACTGTCAACCCCATCCCGATTCCTGCAAACATAAAAACAAACAGGCAAGGTGGGCATTCGACGTAGTGAATGTTTAGGGATGCAGGACACACGTTCTTCTCGGTCGTCTTCTAAGGCAGTGTTGTTTTGACCTTGCATATTTTAACAATGCATATTTCAGTTATTAAACACTCAGCACTGGGCATTTAGCCTATTGCTGAGGACATCCGTATCATACAGAAGTACCGGGGTTCAAGGCCTTGCTCTAATTCTTGGTTCCAGCTTCCTGCTAACGTGCACCTTGGGAAGCCGCTGGTGAAGGCTCACGTGGCTGAGTTCCTGGCATGCACATGGGAGCCCTGGGATGAGTTCCTGGATCCTAGCATCTGCCGTAGCCCAGTCCCAACCCCAGCCCGGTATCAGCTATTGTGGGCATTCGGGGAGTGAAATAGCAGTTTCACAAACAACTGTATGCATGATTGAAAAATATAGTTAGACATGAATACCTCTTATCTATATACATTCATTGTAGAAGTAAAGTGTTACATTGAGGGAAATTTTTTGGCGATATATGTATCAAGATTGCAGATATAAAGACGCTTCCAACAGTTTATGAAAGTACATCTTACCTCTTATTCTTCCTTAAAGACTTATTTGAAAGGCAGAGCAACCAAAGGAGGAAGAGAGATCTTCCATTCTTTGCTTCACTCCCTAAATGCCCTCAACATCCCGTGATGGGACAGACCTAAGCCGGGAGCCAGGAACTACAATCGAATCTCCTACCTGGGTAGCAGGGGCCCAACTACATTAGCAGGAAGCTGGATTGGAAGTGGAACAGCCAGGACTTGTACTGGCACTCTAAGATGGGTCAAACAACAACTCGACCTACTGTGTCACAAACTGGTCCCAATGTATACTATCTTTTAATTCCACTTTCCATGAACTTTTTTTATGTGTATGAATTATTTCCTACATAAGTATAAATTTTGAGGAAATATTCCAAAATATGGGGAAGTTTTTTGGTAACAGGATATTCACTGCAGAAGAATTTATAATTCCATTAAAAGAGGAATATGTCTATGCAAGTTAATGGGCACGATGCAATGTAACTTACCTATGAAAAACCAAGCCTTAGAAGACAGTAAATAGTTTAAAACATACTAACATGCAAAATATGCGATTGTAGGAATACTAAGATAACATTTCAAAACTTGCTTTTTTGTTAAGATTTATTTATTTTTATTGGAAACGAAGATTTACAGAAAGAAGAAGAGACAGAGGAAGATCTTCCATCTGCTGGTTCACTCCCTAAGTGGTTGCAACGGCTGGAGCTGAGCCAATCTGAAGCCGGGAGCCAGGAGCCTCTTCCGAGTCTCCCACACAGGTACAGGGTCCTAAGACTTTGGGCTGTCCTCAACTGCTTTTCCAGGCCACAGCAGAGAGCTAGATGGGAAGTGGATTTTCTCTAATGAATTTTATGATTTTGCATATAATTTAATCTAAAATATGTAACAACAGTGTTTTTAAAATGATATATTCTTGGTCAATTTATTTTCCAAAGCCTGATTACTTTGGTCCAAGTAGCTTTTACTATATTAATATAAATCTCCAACTTTGTAAATTATCAGCTTGTGACATATCCTAAAATTGAACACAACTCCTTTTCCACCTTGTTTCCTGATCCTTTTGGGGTGCAACTGGCCCAAAGTGCTGACCAAATTAGAAGCTTTCTTTATTAAAACAAGCAAGAGTGGAGCAGGGTTTCCTGCGCGGTGGTCAAGACCCTGCTTTGGGCTGCTTGCATTCCACAGGCCCCTGAGAGTCTCCGCGTCTCATTCCAGCCTCCTGCTGAGTACACCCTGGGAGGCACCAGGTCCTGGCTCAAGTAGTTGGTTCACGTGTAGTTTTAGGATCATGGCCTTGGCTTGGTCCAGCCCTGAGTATTGTGGGCATTTGAGCAGCCGATTGAAGATTTTTTTCTCTCTCTCTGCCCTTCAAATAAAATGAAAATAAATAGGATTTATTTATTTGAATGACAAAGTATTCTCATCTGCTGGCTCGCTCTCTCAGTGCCCACAATGGGCAGGGCTGGGTTTGGCTGAAGGTGGAATTGGGGACCTGATCCATTTGGGTAGCAGGGGAGACTTTGCTGCTGCTTCCTAGGGTGTGTCTTGGAACAGAAGCCAGGGATTCCCACGTGGGATACAGGCATCTTCACTGCTAGGCTAAATTCTTATTCCAAGAGCTAGAGCCACACTCATAATATTTAAACATGGTTTACATGTTAACAGGCACATCTTATGTAAAGTTTCAGGCCTATCATTTTGATAGAGGTGAGCCAGTGTGGATGGTCAAATTGTTAAGACAGGAATCCTCAGACCACCGGCTCCTCCATCCCACTGCCAAAATGAAAGCTGGCACCAGCTACACTCACTGCCCATGGTCTCAGCCTCTGTGCCCAGCAGAATTGGCAGCTGTGGGGCTGGCTCTGGGCATGGCCAGGCTAGGGTGGAGATCTCAAACAAGAATTCAGCTTTGCCCTGTGCTTGTGACGTGGTATATTGTGGATACTTCTTACCTAATCAACCAGTACAAAGATATGGTAAGCACTATGGGAACAAACCAAAAAGTAAAAAGAGTAAAATAGTTTCATACCTGGGAGAAAGCCCTGAATCAGGGATGCTCAGCAGGGACTTCTTAGCAGAAGGCTGGGCTGGGCCAATGTCAAGTTGGCCTTCCGAGAGCTTCCTGCAACAGACTCCTTATGCAAGAGGTTCATGTGCCACCAGAGCAGGTGTGACCGGTGCCTTGTAGCCCCTCCCTTGCACTTTCTGCTGATGAAGTGAGATGGATAAAGTTCACCTCCACGACCAGAGCCATGTACCACAGGGGTACTCACCTTTGTCATTGGTGCCTCCCACATACTTCATGACTTTGGGCATTGCTTCCCGGAGAGCCTCGTCCACAGGCTTGTCCGTCACTTCCACTGTGGCGAACTTCCCCCCTTCACAGGCTCTTTCTTCATAGGAGATGTCTTTCTAGAGACACAGAGAGACACTGCACTTACCAGACACCAAGTGGTAACCTGGGATGCCTTCCAGAAGCAGTAAGAATCCAGCTGCTAGAAGTGTAGCTGTTACCCACCTGGCAGACCTCAGTGTAGTACCCAGCTCCTGGCTTCCACTTGGCCAGCCAAGGTTATGGTGGGCATTTAGGGGAATGAGTCAGAAGATGATAACCTGTTTTGTCTCAAATAAATTATTCTTTTTTTTTTTTTTTTAAGAGTTTTGTTGCCCTAGGTTGGGCAAGTAGGCTTTCCCAAGATTTTTAACACTGAAGATTCTTGACTAGTAAAAGGGGTGTGAGTCCCAGGTGGACATAACGATCCCTAGGGGAGGTTAGGATGATAGGGTCTGGGAATGGTCTGTCTGAACATGCATATTTAATATCTTAGTGTTATATTTGAATGTAAAAATACCTACTGGCTTTGTGATGCAAAACAAGATAAAAAGATGTCAGAGAGACCCGAAGTTCTAAATGCTAATTTCATACTTAAAGGCCCCTTCCTGTGGGGTAGAGGGAATGGCTACAGAACAAGGTTCAAGGGACCACAAACAGGCCTTGGCTTTGGGGCAATATGCCTGCTTGTCCAGAGGGGAGCTGTGAGGTCCTCTAGTTGTAAGTCTGGCTTTCAGAGTGCCTTCTGGAGTAGGCTTCTTTGTTGGCTTGTTTGTTTGAAAGGCAGTGAGACAGAGGGACACAGAGAGACTCTCCATCTGCCTGCCCACTGTCCCAGATGCTCACAGCTGCCGGAGCTGGGCCAGGCCAAGGTCCAGAGTCTGGAACTCCATCTGGGGCCACCAGGTGGGTGACGGGGATCCAGCTACCTGAGCCCTCCCTGGCTGCCCTCAGTGGCAGCCCACCTGTAATGTTGTAAATGCTAGAAGCACTTACTCAGGGAATCACAAACTTGCAGCCGGGGAAGGGATTTTAGAGCTCACTCAGTGTAACCATTTCACCAGAGAGGAAGTGAAGAACCAGAGAGACAGAGTTGCCCAACATGTCATAGTTACTAAGTGGCTTCCCGCCCTCAGACTCCAGGCACATGCCTATTGCAACAGTCTCCTGATGGCTTTTGGGGGTAAAGCAAGCATTTTAACCTCTTTTCTTTAACCTTTATGTTAGTTATTATGGGCAGACACGTGTATGCCCAAGTCAAACTCAGAGCAAGAGTATTAGATGTCACTTCATGGAGTTGATTTTTACATATGGAAAGATCTACTGGAGAAAGGGCCAGTTGGCTCCTTCCTTTGGTCTTCCCATCTTCTATTCATTCAACTACCAACTACTGAGCTACTATGTGCAGAGCATTGTGCCAGATACTCTGATAAAGAGATGAAAATTAGGCAATTTTTCTCTGAGCATTAAAGAGGTGAGGACTGGAGCCAGTGCAATAGCTCCACTGGTTAATCCTTCGTCTACAAGCACTGGCATCCCGTGTGGGTACCGGTTCATGTCCCACCTGCTCCACTCCCCATCCAGTTCCTTGCTTGTGGCCTGGGAAAGCAGTGGAGGATGGCCTAAAGCCTTGGGACCCTGCACCTGTGTGGAAGACCTTAAGGAAGCTGCTGGCTCCTGGCTCCTGGCTGTTGGAGTGAAGCAGCAGATAGATCATTCTGTCTCTCTGTAAATCTTCCTTTCCAATAAAAATAAATAAATCTTAAAAAAAAAAAGGTGAGGACTGTGAGGGCAGTAGGGGAACACAGAGGGGACTACTTAGGGTAATGTTGGGGGCATGGGTGTGTATGTTTATACATCTGGGTGAGCCAACCTAACTCTGACATGCTTACAGGTAGGTTACCTACTGCTTCATTGATTCATGGAATAAACATGATTGAAAACCTTTGCTACGTGCCATGAACTTAAGAGATTAGAATAATCTGGATGGATAATTAGGGTGGTGAGCAGAAACAGACAAATAATTCTGATATGATATAATAACTCCTCTGAAAACCTGAGGAAAGGAGATTCCAGCTGCTGGGGACCCTCAAAAGTAAAAGAAAGGATTCTGACAATGTCATTTGGAGCAAACCAGTTGGGTAGACCACAGCAGGTGAGAGGGCCAGACCCCAGAACTGAAAGGCGGTTTCACAGCCTTTAGCCCAATGATGGTGAGCTGCTTGTAAGCCAATCTACTCCAAATGAGTTCAACTGGCTTCTGTGATCTAAACATAGGCTTTTGCAATGGGCATTTGGCACGGTGGTGAGACCCCACTTGGGAAGCCTCATGTATCTAAGTGCCTGGATTCGAATCTCCACTTTGCTTCTGATTTGTTTCTTATGACTCCTCACCGTGAGAGGCAGAAGGTGACAGCTCAAGCCCTTGGGACCCTGCCACTGCCATGGCAGACGTGGACTGAGGTCTTGGCTCTTGGCCCACTTCCAGCCAGGGTAGGCATTCGGGGAGTGTCCCAGCAGATGCACAATCTCTGTTTCTCTGCATGGCAAGCAAATGAAACTAAATCTATAACTAAAGGACTAAGCAGGTGACAAAAACACAGAGGCATGGCTGAGTCTTGAGTGGGGGCTCTCCTGGTCACAAAGGAGTCAGTGGAAATGGCACAAGTGCTCTGAGCTCTCGGGCGGATGTGCAGCAAAGTGCACTGCGAGGCCTGAATGAGCCAGTTTGCTCCGAGAGCCCTGGTAATAAAACCTATCAGCTGTGAAGGCCTATTCAACTCCTCCTCTTCCTCTCTGTGGACTCTGGAAGCAAGCTGACCCTAGAGCCTCAGGTGTGTGTACATGTGCACAAGACAACAAATCCTCCTAGCACCACTTTGCATGTCCCCCGTCCATCGCGCTTGCTCGCTCACTCTCCCGGAGGCTGACTTGCTTCACTCCAGAAGTTGCATTGGCTAGGTTCTTTCTGCCTGCCTGGGGGGCTGTGGCATTCCTCGTCTGCTACTTCCCTTCCCCACACACTTCTGTAAGGTGTGTTAGTCAACTCTGCGTGACTACAATGAAATACTTCCTGGATAACATCTCCTGGAATGAAGCAGTCACCTTGTGCTAAGCCGGCTGGACCATAGGGCACCATGGGTTGGTTTCACTCATCTATAGACTCTCATTGGAAGCACAGGACCACTGTGACCACTTAGATGTGAGAGATGGATGTCAGAAATGTACCTAGCTCTCCAGGAAGCTCTGTCCACATCTGCAAAGCCAGGGTTGCCTATTTCTGCCGAGCACAGACACCTTAAGTAACGTGTTGATTCTCAACATTTAGCATCCTACATGCATTTCTGGTTACATGGGACATATTTATAGACCGCCTTCATTTCCTCGCTGGCTAGGCTTTCCTTCCAGGTTATACATGAGGACCACAGGCCGGTTATCAACATCCAGTAGGAAGTCAGGTCATGTTCAAGTTCCAGACAAAGGCTTTGCAAGATGCTTCTTCCTGTGGGATTTGCAAGGTCAGTTTTCTTCTATGACCTCTGCTGTGGTGTGTACACCATGGTTTTAGAAGCCTGCTTCTCACTATAGGAAAATATTTATCATAGCAATTAACAGGGTACTTTCTATTCCATTATTCCAGTAGAAAAGCAGGATTCATACCCAGGCTATCGATCCTAATCAATGAGTAAAAGGTTGGACACAATCTGATAAGGAGGTCAGTCAGAACATCAGTTTCGCTCTGAGCAGCCACAAGGCCACCTGATTCAGCACAGACGGCTGTCTATTTGTCTTCCCTGAGCAGGAAAGAAGGCACCTGATAAGGCCTGCAGCCATATGTGCCCCCCGCCCAGCTCCTACAATCAGTCCTGCACACTCCTGCCACCTGGCCCACACAGCATGCTATCCATTTGCCCAGACTCTCTCCAGGACATGAAACATAACTTCAGGGCGAGGTTCTCTTCCAAACAATACATCCTGGCTTTGCATATTAAAGCAGGTTTACAAATATCCGCAAGTATTTCTTTATTACATTAGCATTGCCATTCTTGTCATAGAGTTGAGAAATCTGTGAGTTCAGAGTGGTTGGGCTGACAAGTAACCTATCCAAAATTTCCTGTAAAACTCAGGGGTCCTACTGGATGCTGTTACCCACCCACGTGCTGGGTATTCTGTTGAACCATTTGTAATGGGGGATCTCATTTAAACTTCAAAGCAGTCTACAAAGATAAGAGCTATCATTGTCACTCATGAATAGCTTCAGAGAAGCAAAGTTGCCTGAGACCACATACCTAGTAAGACTGGAGCTGAGTTCTGATATAATGATATTACCATACTTGTAGAGTGCTCAGTTTATAAAATATTTTCATATTTTAGAAATGTAACATAGGAATCCTGGAAAGAGTTTTATACCCATTCAACAGTGTCAGAAACTGAGGCTCATTTGAAATGCATGGTGTACTTCAACCTGACAGCAGAATCACACATTGTCGTAATCCCACCAAATGATGGGGGAGGGTGCCACATCAATCCTCAGGCACCCCATCAGCAACAGGTAACACCATATGCACAAGGGCCTAACAGAACAGAGGCACTATGACTCAAGGAAGTAGTCACACAGATAAAGAAGAGCTGAGAGGCCACACAGGGACAAGGGAGGGAAACTGAGGCTTGTTAGCACCCAATGGGAGACAGAGGAAAGTTGATCGGGCCTACCAGTTAAGACACCCATGTCCCACACGGGAGTGTCTGGGTATGCCTCCTGGACGCAGCACCTGACTCCAACTTCCAGATAACGTACATCTGAGAAAGCTGCAGTAACAGCTCCTGCCACCCACGTGGGAGACCCGGATGGCTTTCTACGTCCAGCCCCAGACATTGCAGATTTGGGAAGTGACTCAGCAGATGGGAATTCTCAGTTTCTCTATGCCTCTCAAGGAAGCAGGTCAGATTCTAGTTTGCCTTACAAACATGGCAGCATTGGTACACATCACTGCCCAGCAATGGAGGCGCCATGCGACCCTTGCTCATGGGGTGCCCTGCTCACTCTGCAAACAGCAGGGGACACTGAGTCAGGGATAGCTGGAGTAACAGGTCTCTCTGGCTCCCTGATTAGTCCAGTCTCATTGGGGACTAGAACTTGCGGTCATCACACTGACCACTGCTCTGGGTACTAGAACAGTCTCTTAACCAATAAGGTCCTGTGATGGGTGGGGGGTTCCATATAGGGTACCTCAAAAAAATTGGTGGGAAAAAAGTTTCTTTGGGTGTAAAAGCTGTTTTAAACCCACACCTAGCTTTCCCATAATACACAATTTCACTAGCATTTCTTAGGAGTTCTTCATTATGCATGGTTTTCAAAATGGTTTCGTGCCAAAAGAAGTTTACATCTTCTTAAAATTAATTGTTATTATTTTAAGAGGCAGAGGAGAGACAGAAAAGGAGAGGGTGCTCCCGTCTGCTGGGCACCCTCCAAATGCAAGACCAGGCTGGGCCAGGCCGGGCCAAGTCCAGCCATCAGGAACTAGGACCAGGCTGTCCACTTGGGCGGCGGTGTCCGCGGCCACCTTCTAGGGTCTGCCTTCAGCTTCTGGGATTAGGAGCCAGAAGTGGTAACCTGTACCCTGACATGGGATGTTGGCCTGCCCGGCAAGAGACTAAATTTGTTTTCACGGGGGCTATCCCAGATGGCCCCGTTGGCATCGGTGTAAATTCAGGGGAACATGCATTTATGCCCTTCTCATCCAGGCACCCAACTCCAGCAGCGCTGGTGGCCAAGGCCACTGCAGCATGCGAGGCTTTTGCCAATGCTCTCGCGCGACCACCTCGCTCCTGCATACCTGTGAGGCCCAGCTGGTGACACACCCTCCGTGGAGGCCCCACCTTCGGCCCCAGGTAGGACCCCCTGCTACCCGCACCTGGGGCATTTACATCTAGGCAGCATCGAACTGGCTCTTCCACATTCAGCTCTCCAGCACTGGGAAGTTTTTGACCCACAAGACCCTAGTCAATTGTTGCTGCATTTAAATGTCTCTCAACAAACTGGGCCGTCTGGGAAGTCTACAGGAACGCATGCGTTCAACAAGTGCTGTACAATTTGCCATGCTGGGGTCCAACCTCCAGCCACTCCTCCCGCCCTCCCCCAAACCCCAGCAAAGCCCCAGGACCCCTGACTTCCCTCTACAGGGGGCCGCGCCCGCGAAAGGACCTGGAACGCACAGGGCGGTCCCTCAGAGTGCCCTGGGTACGACCCTCCTCCAGGCCCCGGCAGCCCTGCGGGCCTACCTTGTCCCCTTTGCTCAGCACCTGCCAAGGCCATGTCTCTACGCTCCCGAACAGGGAGTTCCTGATCATGCCCAACATGTTGTCGCCTGGGCACTGTGGAGGCACCGACAGCTGCGGGGTGCAGGAGCGGAGGGCAGGCGCGGCCTGCAGGGTGAGCAGGGCGGCTGAGGATGGCGGGGCGAGCCGGGGGCGGGGCGAGCCGGGAGGGTGGAGCTAGCCTGGGGGCGGGACGAGCCGGGAGGACTGGGCGGATCGGGAGCGTAAGGGGGTGGGGCGAGCCCAGAGTGTCCGGAGAGCAGGGTAGCTAGAGACAACCTGATTG
The DNA here is from genome assembly GCF_030435755.1 of Ochotona princeps. NCBI lineage: Eukaryota > Metazoa > Chordata > Mammalia > Lagomorpha > Ochotonidae > Ochotona > Ochotona princeps. Next base: position 17,432,040 of record NC_080858.1, on the reverse strand, counting down.
GTGGGGACGTCTAGTGGGCGGAGCGAATCCGTTTGGCGCGGCAAGCCTGCTGGGACCTGGCCGGACTGATAGACTGGACGACGCAGGGACAGCTTGCGAAACCTGGGCGGTATGGGTGCGACCGAGGGCCGTGCCAGGTCAGCCATTTGGCGACCCCCTGAGGCCGGCAGGAGCGGGTGGTACCCTGGGGTAGAGGTGAAGGGGAAAGTCGTGGTATTTCTTTTCCCCATCCCATTCTGCCCTAAAACTACAGCCTTCCTTCCTGTTTATTTCCTACGGCCTGTGTAAACTTTTTTTTAAAATCAGTTTATTTCATGTGAAAGGCAGAGAGGAGTATCTTCTATTTTACTCCCCAAATGCCAGCAATGGTGGGGATGGCCTGGGCCTCACCCAGAATGTGCTCCAGGTCTCCCAGGTGGATGGCAGGGGTCTATACTACAGCTTCCCAGGGTGTACGGTAGCTCTAGCCTGGCATTGGCAGCCAGGAATCCACCCCAAGTGGGTCAATTTGGAATGCAGGTCTCCCAAGTCTAACCTGGGTGATTGGCCCACCTGCTCTGATGGAGCCGTTTTCATGAGATCCCAAAGTTGCTTTTCCAAACTTTGTTCATTCACTCCTTTTCATGACTTTGGAACAGTTCTATGTTGAGTGCTCCTGGCCCAGTGTTTTACAGTTACTGCCTTTTGTGCCTCATACAACTGAGAAGTAATAGGTTATAACCATTTTGCAAAGCAAGGAACCGATGCTGAAAATTGCTGGTCTTAGGGGCCCCCTGGAGGGCTGGGGGACTGGCTCAGGATTGGAACTGCTCCCTGTGGAGTCTGGGTCCTATCAGCGAATCCACGCTACAGCTTCCAGGTGTCTTGCGTCTCTCCTCTGTGCAGACCGGGTCCCTGCACCAGAGCAGCCGGCTTCCCAAACCAGTCCTGGGTATCTGACGTCTCTGAAAGTTTACTCCAAACACTCAGTGAACCCCATGCCCCTCTTATTGATTTTTGTGTTCTGCCTGAATGGTTTTTAAACCTGATTCATTTGCTTTTATTTATCTGAAAAGTGAGGGGCGGAGGGATAGAAAGATAAATAAGGACATCTTCATTCCTCAAGTTCTAGGCTAGGCTGGCTCCAAACCAGGAGCTCAGGACGCCCTCAGGGCTCCCACACAGAGGGCAGGGTCACAGGTAGTGGCACTATGGCCTGCTGCCTCCCGAGGCGTGCCTTAGCAGGAAGCTGGGGTCAGTCACAGAGTGGGGGCTGGCACCTTGACACCCTGCTAGGTTACAGGCATCCCAAGCAATGTTTTAACTATTGTACCCAATGCTACCTGCCCTCCATGCCAAGTAGACTTTTTTTTCGAAAGTTTTTCATTGGTGCATGATAATTGTACACACTTTGGGGGTGACAGTAGGAGAATTCAATATAGGTATATAAGGTATAATGATCAAGTCAAAAATTAGCATTTCTATCCCCTCAAACACCTACCATTGCTCTGTGTCGGCAACCTTCATACCATTTTATCAAGTATGTGATAATGTATTGTAAACTGTAGTCAGCCTGTAGCTGTATCTTGGTGCCCATTATTCAGCCTCCTTCTAATCCTCTCTCCCCTTTGCTTCCTCGTCTCTAGCGATTGCTCTTCATTTTCTGCTTCTATGACATCAACTTTAACTTCCACATATCAGTGACATGGTCATGACAGGAAAGGGCCAGCCTGAAGCCAGGGGCTTCATCTGAGTCTCCCACGTGGATATAGGGCCCAAACACTTAGACCATCTGCCATTGCTTTCTCAGGAATATTAGCAGGGGGTTGGATAGGAAGTGGAATACCCAGGACTTGAACCACCACCATATGGGTTGCTGGCACTGTAGGCAGCAGCTTAATCCACTGTGTCACAACTCTGTTCCCTATCTTGGTCTTAATCCTTTCACACACACACACACACACACACACACACACACACACACACACACAAAATGTAAAGTAACCTGATGTCTCCACTTCCAGTCCTGCTTCATGCTAATGGCCTGGGAAAGTAGCAACAGATGGCCCAAGTGCCCTTGTGTCCATGTGGGAGACCCAGTAGAAGCTCCTGGCTCCTGGTTTTGGCCTGGCCCAGCCCTCACTGTTGCAACTATCTGAAGAGATCAAAGTTTTCCTTCTTGGTCTCTCTGTAATTCTAAGTTTGAAAATAAACAGAAATCTTAAACACAAACACCAATCATGTTTGTTTCTATGTTTTCCTCCTCTTCTAACCTCAAGCCCCACCTTCTGTTCTCAGCTCATGGGAAAATGTGTTTTCTTTTTTGGATTGCAGAGTTGCCTAATACTGGAATAGAAAATGGAGCCCATTAATCTTTACAGTATTTTAATTTTGTCCTTTACTGTCTGGTTGAGGGATTTATTGGTGTTCTTCCTTAGGGAGTGAATCTTCAAACAATATTTCAGGGTATGGGGACAAGGGCCAGAGTCATAGAACATGGCACCCTCAATCGCAGGCACTGCTGACCGCAGGATCGGGGCTCCGGCTTGGGCCTCCAGCCCCCTGAGATGGCAGAGGAGGGGGTGAGCAACATGGAGGCAGGGAGAGGGAGAAGAACGGGTCAGCCCAAACACGGGCTTTCTCCCCAGTTTCCTCTCTGTCTCCCCATGGGATGGGATGTGTTTCTCTCTAGAACCCCCACCTTTAAACCATATCACTCAGCTCTTCTTAGGCTGCTTCAACCCCCAACCTTGGCCCAGGGACATTCCCTCTCACCACCCACAAAACCCACCCCTCACCTCCTTAACAAACACTCCCACTGCCCACAGGCATTTGTTCTAGAAGATTTGTTTATTTTATTGCCCCACTGGGAGGAGTGCTGCCCCTCCAGAAACCACCAGCATGCCCCTAGTCTGAGCCCCACTCTGAATTCCTGACTAGATCTTCACCCCAAGCTGGGCCCATTTCTGAACCCCACTGCTTCCCTGGAAGATCTGCATCCTTTCAAATCCCACTGCGTTTTCTGAGAATTCTGGAATGTTCTCATTTCCTTCTGAAGGTTTGCCCATTTCAGTTTGTGAACTGAATAGAATAGGTGCAGTAACAGGTGCAAATCTAGTTTTCACCGCAGGCAGAGAAGCGACAAGAAAATTCAACAAAGAAAGGGCCACCTGGTGGAAGTTCAAGTAACATTTCTGTTTCAAATTCTTTTCATGACTTTGGGAGGCAGAGTAACAGGGTTAGATAGACATACACACACATGCACACACACACAGACAGAGAGAGAATGTGAGCGTGAGTCTTATATCTACTGATTTATTTCCCAAATGTCTGCAATGTCAGAGCTAGGTCCTTTTCAGAAGGCTGGAGCCAGAAACGCCAGCAGGGTCATTCACGTGGGTGGTAAGAACTCAAGCATCAGAGCCATCATCCACTTCCAGTTGTTTTAGCAGGAAATTAGATCAGAAAGTAGAAGTGGGACTGGATCTAAGACACCTATGAGATGTAGGGTTCCCACGTGATGGCTTAACCTGTTGCCCTATGACCCCTGCCCTAGTAAGTGACATTTTTGACTATAGAAAGGAGAGTGGGGATTTGGGGGTGCTTGGGATAGATGGTAACATAAGTTACAAGAGGAAAAGAAAAAGGAACTGTAGTATAAACAAAGTTCACTGAACAATTACACATCTCACTGTTAGCATCATTGGACTGCTCATGGTCATCTTCCTCTGGGCCACGTATCAGACCTCCGGTCTCTTTGGTAAAAGGACTTTTCTTTTGCAGAAAGTGGGGGTGGGTGGGAGATGGATATCAGAAAAGTTTCAGCCTACATCTGCTGTTTATCAATGAAGATACATACAACTGTGTTACAGGAGGTCTGCTTTGGGGACCATTCCTTTGTAGCAGAGGCCTTCACCTTTTCTGAATAACTAATATGAACTATGCTAAAGAAGGCCATTTCTGGGTGTCCTGTTTTGATTTCTGCAAGGTCAAAGATCTATTTTTCTCTAGCTTTGGCTCATTAGCCACGCCTGAGAGTTAATCAATAAGTGTTGAATGAGTAACAAAACTGCTGTTGACATTAGATCTAATCATCCATTTTGTTGGTTAAACTAGCTACTGGGCAATGGGGCTGGTTCCATCCCTGCCATGTGACCGGTGTGTTTTCTGCAGATGTCTGCGTCTTCCAAGGCTGTTTCTTCATCTGCCCTGCTGGGAATGATCTCATTTCTTAGTGCTGTTGTAAAGCTTCCAGGAACACTAACACCTAAAAGCACGGGGTGCATGGCCCAGGGCTGGATTTCCCCCCAGCCCAAAGGGGCAAATTTATTCTGCTACCAAGAACTAAATACAAATTCCAGAGCATTGTTGAAACACAAAATACTGGCTATTCTTCTCTACCTGAAAGTTTTGATGTACTTTGCAGTTTATTAGATAAAGGTTGAACATCCTTAAACTTAAAATCCCAAATCTGAAATGCTCCAAAACTAGAGAGTTTTTGATCAACGATGAGCTGCTACATGTGCAAAATTCCCCATCTGATCTCGTAAAATGGGTTATAATCAAAACACAAGCTCAGGGGCCCGGTGCAATGGTTCAGTAACTAAATCCTCACCTTGCAAGCATTGGATCCCATATAGGCACCAGTTTGTGTCCCCGCTGCTCCATTTACCTTTTAGCTCACTGCTTGTGGCCTGGGAAAGCAGTAGAAGGTGGCCCAAAGCCTTGGGACCCTGTAGCCATTTGGGAGACTTGGAAGAAGCTCCTGGATCCTGGGTTCATATCAGCTCACTCTGACTGTTGCCACTTGAGGAGTGAAGCAGTATATGGAAGATCTTTCTCTCTGTCTCTCCTCTCTGTAAATCTGCCCTTCCAATAAAAATAGGTCTTAAATCATACAAATTAAAAAAAAACACAGGCTAAGTATGCAAAGTATATATGAAATGTAAGTTAATTTTGTGTTTGTATTTGTGTCTCATCTTTAAGATATTACATTATGACATGCAAATATTCTAGAAATTTTTTTTAAAGATTTATTTTATTTTTATTACAAAGTCAGATACACTGAGAGGAGGAGAGACAGAGAGGAAGTGGAGCTGCCGGGATTAGAACCAGCGGCCATATGGGATCAAGGCGAGGACCTTAGCCACTAGGCCACGCCGCCAAGCCCTCTAGAAATTTTTTTAAAAAGCCAGAATCACAAAACTTCTAGTCCTAAGCATCTGTACAGAGGATATTCAACTTGGATAGTGTGTATGTGAGAGAGACAGAGAAAGGAAAGACAGAGAGAGAGAGAAATTGTAGACAAGATATTTAATGCATTATTCATGCTATGATTTTTAAGAATAAAATCTTTTCTCGAAGCAGAATTTAGTAGGTAGGAGGTAATAACTCACTCTCCTGAGAGCTGGAGATGAGCCAGCATCATGCATGCTTTATTTGGCTTATCTTATTTAACATTCACAATGACTTTGGACAGAAGGTGTTATTATTTCCCATGATTTTGGAAGAGGCTGGGGGCAGAGAGAACCTAAGAGCAGGCAGATAGTAATGGTAAGGTAGAGTTCAAATGAAGAGATGGTACAGCCAGAGCCTTGAAGCTCTGAAAGTTAATTTCTTTTTTTTTTTTTAAAGATTTATTTATTTTTATTACAAAGTCAGATGTACAGAGAGGAGGAGAGATAGAGAGGAAGATCTTCCGTCCGATGATTCACTCCCCAAGTGAGTGCAACGGCCAGAGCTGTGCCCATCCGAAGCCAGGAGCCAGGAACTTCCTCCAGGTCTCCAACACAGATGCAGGATCCCAAAGCTTTGGGCCATCCTCGACTGCCTTCACAGGCCACAAGCAGGGAGCTGGATGGGAAGTGGAGCTGCTGGGATTAGAACCAGCGCCCATGTGGGATCCCGGCGCATTCAGGGCGAGGACTTTAGCCACTAGTCCACTGCCACTGGGCCCCGAAAGTTAATTTCTAAGCACCCTGGGAAGCAAGTGCAGGGAGGATGTTTGTATTCAAACTCTCCTGGATGTGCTCAGCAGAGTGCCAAAGAAGACATAATGGGGGTGACAGGGTTATAGGAAAAGCAACTGCAATGACTTGGCATGATTTCCCCTGGAATAATACCCAGAGAAAGAGATAAATTCAAGAGAGTAGGGGTGGGTGTGGAGGGGAACAGGGAGAGAGTCTGATTGCTGGGGCTGAGAAAATGACACTCCATGGGGAAGGAATTAAGTTTCTCCCTGACCTTCTCCTAACCTCTTGTTTTTCACCCCTTATTCTCTTCCAAGGCAATCAGCAGACATTGAAATTCCTCCTTTCCAAGACGGCTTACTGAAACCAGAACCCGTTTTCTCTAAGCCAGATACGAAATTAAAATTATTACTTTGTAAGACTTGACCATACAGAAATTAAGATCTTAATTCCAGAAGAACTCTGCCCCATACCCACAGGGAAGAAATGCTACATGTAAGGGGCCAAGCAGAAGTGGAACAGGCAGACCTTGCTCAGTTTTTCCCCACTCTGTCTGATTCCATTATCTCACACCCTTTGTGTCCAATACAGTGTTTTTATGGCTGTCCCTGCTTCTCAAACCCACAACTTCAGACAGCTTCCTTGTATCTTTGCATCTTCAGTCGGGGGTCACATAAAACCATGAATGAGTACTTGTATCTTGTGAATAGAAGACACCTGTCTTCTTGTGAGGGGAGTTTCCACCTCTACAATATCTACAGTAGAAGCAGCAGCTTGAAATAAGGAGCTGTATGGGAGGATCATTTAGAGGCAGGATGAAACCTGAACACGAATTCATGAATGTATGAATACTTACATGCAAAGTAGGATGGAGTAGAATTCAGGCAGCAATGTTGTAGATGTGTTTTCTTGTAAAAGTTGCGAAGAGGTTGTTGAAGTGGATGTTTAAGGAGACAGAGGGAGGAGAGAGAGAGAGAGATTCAGATGTGAGGAGGGAGGTGATTGTGAGAAAAAGGGCTTTGAAAGGGACATTCTGCTTTCTGCCGAGGACCTGATTCCCTCTCCCATCTCTGCGGGAAAGAGTAAACCAATGAGATCCTTGAATCAGCAGGGTTTTATGGGAATTTGATGTTAAGAATGGCCACTGATCAGGTAAGATGAGTGAGGAAAGTTCAAACGAAACTTTAGAGTGACATGTAGCTGACTCTGACTTTGAGCTTTTTCTTCCTGTAATTTGGTGCTCCAAGACATACTTAGCACCAAGGGTGTGCCACTTTATACAGTCTTTCTTCCCAGACAGAATTGAGTCATGGGACTTGTTCCATATTGTGCCTTATGGCAGCCAGGTATCAAAGAAAAGAGTAATTTATGACACCTGCTAAAGATGTTGGCAAGAAAGGTAGGCTTATTCAAAGAGGGACTACTGTGCCAAGTTTAAGGGTCATCGCAACAGGATCTGTGTCAGTAGGGGAGAAAGCTGGACTTCACTCTGAATGCAACAAGAAAAAAGATCTATCTGCTGGTTCACTCCCCAAATGTCCTCAAGGAATGTGCAGTTCCATCTGAGTCCCACATTGGTGGCAAGAACGCAAATACTGTGTCATCATCCTCTGCTTTCCCAGGAATATTTACAGGAGTTGGACTGGAGGCTGGGAAGCCAGCACTTGAACCAGAACCATGCTATGAGAGATTAACATCCCATGTAGTGGCTTAGCACCTCACAGCACAACGTCAGCTCCCAAAAGTGGGAATTAAAGCCAAGCATCAGGGTGGGATTGTTGCATAGAAAATGACTGTAAGAAAACAGGGCCCGGCGGCGTGGCCTAGCGGCTAAAGTCCTCGCCTTGAACACGCCCTGGGATCCCACATGGGCGCTGGTTCTAATCCCAGCAGCTCCCTGCTTGTGGCCTGGGAAAGCAGTTGAGGACGGCCCAAAGATTTGGGAACCTGAACCCGCGTGGGAGACCTGGAAGAGGTTCCTGGTTCCCGGCTTTGGATCGGCGCACATGGGCTGTTGCGGCTCACTTGGGAAGTGAAACATCGGACGGAAGATCTTCCTCTCTGTCTCTCCTCCTCTGTGTATATCTGACTTTGTAATAAAATAAATAAATCTTTAAAAAAAATGACTGTAAGAAAACAGAAGAGTATAAGGGGAAACAAACTGACTTTAACGGGATTCTTGCCGAAGACAGGTGAGTGTGACAAGATATTAGCTAGAGGATGATGGATGATTAGACATGGAACATGATCAAATATGGATGGTAGGGGTTGTGGCTCAACTGATTTAGCAAGATTCCTGCTAAATTTGACAATGCAGAGGTGAACACTGGAGCCCCGTTTCTGTCCTCACCCTGGTGATTATAATTGTTGAAAAGGTGAATGAGTGAATGGGAGAAAGAAAAGGAAAACATATTCTATTTCCTGGTTCACTCCCAAATGTTTGCAACAGCCAGGGCTGAACTAGGCTGAAGTCAGAAGCCAGGAACTACATCCTAGTTTCTCACGTGAGCACTGGGGTCCAGGTACTTGAGCCATTTCTGTGGCCACTAGAGCAAGAAGTAGCAAGAAGTAGACAAGAAATGAAGGGTATGGGGCTTGAATCAGGTGGGGATGTGGGATCCCAGGTATTTCAAGCACCATCTTAACCACAGAGCCAAGTGTCTGCCCCACGAGTTACTCTTTTTTTTTCTTTAGTTGGAAGGTAGATTTACAAAGAGAAGGAGAGAGTTTCTGTCCACTAGTTCACTCTCCAAATGGCCGATCTGAAGTCAGGAGCTGGAGCTTCTTCAAGGTCTCCCACGTGAGTGCAGGGTCCCAAGCACTTGGGCCATCCTTTGCTGCTTCCCTGGGCTATAAGCAGGGACCTGGATTGGAAGTGAAGCAGCAGAACTTGAACTGTCACCCATACGGGATGCCGATGTTGCTAGCAGAAAATTAGCCTGTGGAGCTATAATACCAGCTGCACATTACTCTTGAAATGTTACCAAATCGGAGCCAGTGTCATGGCACAGTAGGTTAAGCCAGCACTTGCAGTGCTGGTCTCCTACACGGGAGCATAAGATTGAGAGCCAGTTGCTGTGCATTTGATGCAGCTCTCAGTGGAAGATGTCCCAAGTGTTTGGGTCCCTGCCACACGTGTGGGAGTTCCACATGGAGTTTCCCACTCAAGGCTTTGGATCGGCCCAGATCAAGCTATTGAGACCATTTGGGGAGTGAAGCAACTAATGGAAGATTCCTCTCTCTTTCTCTGTCACTCTGTTTTTCAAATCAATCAATGTTCCATTCTACTGCCATCTCCCTTCCCAGGGCCAAGGCAGGGAGTCGGACCTCATTCTGGTAAAGTCACCCACTACTTCAGGTGAGCTGGGAGCCTGAGCTGACTCATCCAGTTCTGCCACTGCCTGAGGTTGGGGAAGCAGCGCCTCCTGCTGGGCAGCCTTCTGCCGTGCATCCTGGCATCAGGGTGAAGTACTTCCCTATGATGGTGCCACAGGGCTCACACTGACTTCAGACTTCCACGTGAGTCACTGCTTGTCTTCCTGATTGTCTCTACTGTCATGAAATAAGGAAATTCCATCCATTTTGCTGCAAAATTTCTGATACCTGTTTGAAGAATAGCACCCCCCCCCCACGTGTGTGTGTGTGTGTTTTCTTTGTCCATTCATCCTTTGATGAACACCTAGGTTGATTCCCTATCTTTGTGAATAGTGCTGCGATGCACCTGGAGGCACAGGTGTCTCTTGGCCGGCTGGTTTCATTTCTTCTGGACATGTACCCAGGAGTGACAGGTGGCCACATGGCAGATGTAGTCTTCTGGGAAACTTGTATGTCCTGTTCTCTATCAGGGCTTTGCTAATTTGCATTCCCAGTGGCAGCTTATCATCCCCACCAGCACTTGCTGTGTTTCGTCTTTTTGGTGATTTCCCCTTCTCGGATGTGGGGTTTCTGGAATGTTCTCCCATTCTATAGCTTGCTCTTTGCTCTGTTGGTTTCTTTGGCTGTGCAGAAAATTCTCAGTTGAAGTGACTCTCATCTGTTTTTGCTTCCATGGTCTGGCCTTGCAGGCAGGCCTCCTGCCCGGATGTCTGACGGTGGGCATCTCCGCCCCACAGATGAACCCCGCACCTTGTCCGTGGAGCTGGGCCTGTACTCTGTTTCCCATCAAAACACAGAACCAAATCAGTTCCAGAAACATTTACTTGCCAAGGAATTGCCTTCTTTCTCCTTTTCTGTAAATTACAGAATGAAAGATCATCTTCTTTAATTTCCTGATTTCTCAAAGTCTGATTTGCTTAATCTTTTTAAGAAAGATTTATTGATTTGAAAAACAGAGTGACAGAAGTGAAAGAGATCTTCCCTCTGTTGGTTTACTCCCTGTATGGCTACAACAGCCAGGGCCGGGCCAAAGTTAGGAGCCAGGAACTCCATCTAGTCTCCTATGTGGATGGCAGGGACCTAAATACTTACTCCATCTTCTGATGCCTTCCTAGGAACACTAACAGGGAGCTGACTTGGAAGTGAAACAGCCAGGACTCAAATCGGAGCTCATATGGGATGCTGGCATCCCAGGCGCTGACTTATGGGCTGAATCATAGCATTGGCCCCTGATTTGCTTTGTCTCACACTTAGTTGATACGTGGTTATTACTTTGCTCCACAGAAATGTCTCTGGGATTCTAAACTGTGGTAGGAACAAATTGGATAAAAATTCCTGATTCCCTGGAGTTTGCATTTCTGAAGATTGGGGGGAACACAGTAAACAACACATTTGTGAATATGTAACAGTAGAATATGTGTGCAGGTGGAAGTGTGTCCCTGTAGAGGGGACACTTGAGAAAAAGAGGGCACAGTCAGGGCGATGGACTGTGGGGTGAGACGTTGGTAAGTCAGCAGGAAGAATGTGTCCAAGGTTCCTGGGTGGCTGAGTGCCTGGCATGTGGAGGAAAGCAAGGATGGCAGGATGAATGAGACAGAAAGTCAAGACTTTGGCTCTAGCATCAGCTTGTGGGATTCATACCCCGGTCTGCTGCTTATACACTGGGTGGGCTCAGGTATCTTACCCACTCTCTGTGCCTCAGTCTCCCGATCTGTAAAATGTGGTGATGATAATGCCTTCCTTGTAAGCTTGATATGACCTTGAACAACTGGGAAGCACTCCGAACAGTGCCAAGTATGTAGTAAGTGTTCTAAAAGTTAATACATTTTAGAGAGAGCAGGCTCTTGTCTATTGGCTCATTTTTTTAAAAAATTGAAAAGATGATTTGAAAGCCAGAGTTACAGGGAGATGAAGAGGGACAGAGAGAGAGAATCTTTCATTTGCTAGGCCACTCCTCAAATGCCCTCAATGGCAGGGCCTCGGTCAGACCAAAGCAAGGAGATCTAAAGGAAGCTCCGAGCATTTTGGCCATCTTCTGCTGCTTTCCCAAGTGCATTAACAGGGATCAGAAGTGGAGCAGCCTGGACTACGGTGCCTATACTGGCTCATGGTTCACACACTTGCATCAAACAAGGCTGGACTGACTGGACCCAGGAGCCGGCAACTCAATGCAGGACTTGCACGTGGGTGGTTGGAACCTGATGACTTTAGTCATTGTCTGTGGCATCCCAGGGTCTGCATTAACAGGAAGCTGGAAACAAGAGCCAGGGATGGGACTTGAACCCTGGCACTCCAAGTTGGGGCCTGAGCTTCCTAACTGACATGTTACCTGCTAGGTTAAACATCTACTGCAGAAAGTTGATTTTCAAAAAAAGATATTTATTTATTTAAAAAATAGCGCTAGGAGAGGAAGAGACAGAGAAAGCCCCTCCAGCTGCTGATTCACTCCTCGAATGACCACAACAGCCAGGGTTGAGCCAAACCAAAGCCAGGAGCCAGGAGTCAGGAATTCCATTCTGCTCACCCATAAGGATGGCAGGGGCCCAAGCAGTTGGATCATCTGTTGCCTTCCCAGGTGCTTTAGCCGGGAGCTGGATATTAAGCAGAGCATCTTGGACTCAGACTCCCACTGGTGCTTCAGTACAGATGCTAGAGTTGCCAGCTGCAGCTTAAACCGCTGTGTCACAGCACCAGTCCTTGACAGTGAATCTTAGACCAAGAAGGAAGAAAACTGGTTTGTGTTAGGTATGGAGTAGGCCATGCAAAATGTTGCAGGACACTCATGACCTTTGGGATCAGCCTGAGTCAGATGGGGAGCCACTGTAGGGTTGGACGGGTCCCCACTGCTGCTGTGGGAGAGCTGTCAGCAGGCTCTGGGGGGCATGCAGGTGATAGATGTGGGTAATGCTGACTTGGGGTGGGGAGCCGAGGAGATGGTGAGGGGTGGTTGGGCTTGGGACATATGCAAAAGCACTGTTAGTAGGATTTTTACAGGTGGATTGGGATGTGAAGCTTTGCAGGTGTGTCACAATGTTGGGCCTGAGCAACCAGAAACATGAAGAGAGATTGAAAGTACAACATACCAATCACCAGTTGTTTACATGGTCCATCCTTGGGAGTAAGATGGGACCTCAGTTCTTCACCCCTTGGCAGCCTCTGCTCACGTAAGAACCCATAGCTTTTTTTTTTAAAGGTTTGTTTTTATTACAAAGTCAGATATACAGAGAGGAGAAGAGACAGAGAGGAAGATCTTCCATCCGATGATTCACTTCCCAAGTGAGCACAACGGCTGGTGCTGTGCTGATCTGAAGCCAGGAACCTGGAACCTCTTCCAGGTCACCCATGCGGGTTCAGGTTCCCAAATCTTTGGGCCGTCCTCAACTGCCTTCCCAGGCCACAAGCAGGGAGCTGGATGGGAAGTGGAGCTGCTGGGATTAGAACTGGCGCCCATATAGGATCCCGGCGTGTTCAAGGCGAGGACTTTAGCTGCTAGGCCACTATGCTGGGCCCCCATCTTTGCTTTTATAAGCAGTCTCCCAGATCCACAGGACTGCTAACAGTGACCTAAGGGCTTCCCCCGGGCCCATCTTGTGAGCAGCCTAGGTGGATGAAGTTTCTACATTCTTCAAGCATTTGTTTATGACTTCCAGCATGAATTTGGGAAGCAAATTGTGCTTATAGTAGACATGAAATAAACTCCCTTTTCTTTCAGCTCTGTCTTTCAGCACTCACATTCTTTCCCAGAGGTATGTGTTGTTATGTCTCTCGTAAGTTTTTTCAGAAAACTTTTGCACATAGACATACCGATACACACATAGTCTTTTTGCCTCAGCAGTGGTAGCAACTGCACCACTCATAGTTTCTGTGTTTAATGTTTTTCATATGCAATATATTTTGGAAATCTTACCATTTTGATATGTGAGGAACATCTCATTTGTCCCCAGTTGTATAGATTCTCAGATATGGCTGTGACATAATCAGCATGTAGCCTATCCATGAACGTTCACATTGTGTTCCGTCTTCGGAAACTGGGATAATTACAGCAATGTCTCATTTCCCACACAGGTAAGAGTATCTGGAGAAAAATTCCCTGGGCCAAAGTATATTTCAGATATTGGTGAATATTGATTAAAAATCCGTTCCAAAATAAAGGATACCCTGTCTATGTTCCCCACCTGAATTTTTCTAAAGTGGAAGCTTGTATTTTTGAACCCAGAGTTCTCTATTTTTCTAATATATGCACTAAACTTCCCTGTGTTTTTTGCTACATTTCAAAAATCTTATGAAGTTATATTTTCATTTAGTTCAAAATATTTTTTTGAATTTTTTACTTGAAAGACTCACGGAGAAAGAGGAGGGCGGAGAGAGAGAGAGAGAGAGAGAGAGAGAGAGAGAGAGAGAGATCTTCCATTTGCCAGTTTATTCCCCAAATGGCTGCAATGACCAGAACTGGGCTGGCTCAAAATTGGGAACCAGGAGCTTCTTCCAAGTCTCCCACATGGGTGCAGGATCCCAAGGCCTTGAGCCATATTCCACTGCTTCCCCACACCCTTAGCAGGAAGCTGGACCAGAAGTGGAGCAGCCTGGACAAAAAATGGCACCTCTCTGGGATGCTGGTGCTGCAGATGGAGGATTAGTTTGCTATGTTGTCATGCCAGCCCCATTCGAAATGTTTAAAACTTCTCTTGAGATCTAGTCTTTGATCTATGTGTTATTTAGAAATGTGTTGTTCAATTCCTAACAATGTTGGGTATTTTTCAACTGTTTTTGTAATACTGATTTCAAGTAGAATGTGACTGTTGTCTGAGAAATGACCTTTGCATGATTTGCTGTATTTTAAATTCCCAACGGGTATCACCTAGCCCACAACATGGTTTGTCTTGGTGAATGTGTATCCTACAGTTATTGAATGGCATGACATAAGCTGTACGGTGTTATTATGATGATGGATAGTGCCGTTCAGGTCAACTATGGCCTTATTGATTTGCTGTCTACTTCATTTATCAATTGCTAACAGAAAATTGCTGAAGTATCCAGTTACAGTAGTGTCCTTATCTGTTTCCCTATCCAGTTTGAACGTGGCGCATTTAGGACCCTTTGGTCTTCTAGAAGAGTCGACTCCTTTGCCACTATTGAGCACCCCTCTATTCCTGGAAATCTGCTCTGTCATTCACATCTGTTTGGCTACAATGACCGTCAGAATGACGGGTAAAACTTTTCCACAATGCAATTTGATAACTATTGTCTGGTATCATTTCTGGTGCACTCAGAGTTACTGTGCACTATTTTATTGCTGTTTGGCCTCCCAAGCTAGCACAATCCCCTGTGTTCCATTTCTTATGCTGGGGTTGACCAGGACTTGAAGGGTGGACAGGAAGGTGAAGTACAGGCCGGAGTCGGGCATCAGCTGCTGTTGCAGTTCTGGCATGTCTGGCATGTTGTTGCTGATTTACCTTGTTGGCGTGAAACACAAGCCTGCTTGTGCTTCTTCCACTCTTGAAGAATTTTGGGGGGAGGCTTTTCTGAAGTCCTGCGCCACGTGAAAAGTACAATTTTGTGATGAAATATGCCTGAAGGCCGGGATAATTAACACAGTTCTGGGGCAAAGCAGTGAGTGAGTGCTACTATTCATCACACATTCATAAGCAACAGTTCTCAGGCATCTTTATTGCTGGGCATTGAAAAGGACATGCTTGCTGGCTCAATAACACATACAAAATGACAGAGGCATTGTTGTCCATTTCAGTGAGGTGACCACATCCAGTATCACAGCTGGGACTGAGACTCCAATGTGGTCAAGTGTGAGTGTAGTCATGACCCAGCAGCCAGAGACTCCCATGTGGTCAAGTGTGAGTGTATAGTCATGACCCAGCAGCCAGAGACTCCCATGTGGTTAAGTGTGAGTGTATAGTCACGACCCAGCAGCCAATGTGCGTCTTTTTCCTTTGTTCTTTTTTCTCAGGACTAGACAAGTATGCTGGGATAGGATGGAGTCCACTGCACCTGCTTGTTTTTGTTCTTTGAAGATGATGCTGATGTCTGTAATCCTGGTAGGAATGCGATTCTCCTCACCCCATCTCTCCATGTAAATTCCAAGACCTTTAGTGAGTGCCTGAAATGTGCAGGGTAGTGATTTTCTTCTATGTGTCTTCCCACACACACGTAGCTGTGGTAAACTGTATTCCTAAAGTAGACGCACTAAGTGAGGAATAAGAATGACTATAGGTCTTAGCAATATCAGCATTTTTTTCTTTCCTTATTGAGAACTTTCACCTTTTCACTTACAGAAAGAACTTTGTGGCTTCACTTTCACATATTGAAATTGCCAACATCCTTCATTTTGTGCTCTGGGGGGCGGGGGGAGCTTAAACACAAGAATTGGGATACTATATGAGATGATCTGTTAAATGAGTCAGCTACTACAGAACTAATACGTAGGTGGCATATTCGAGTGTTTATGTACTGAACAAATGGATGATTCATGTCTCAGGCAGGAAGGAGCAGGATGGCACACGATGTTATTATGCTACTTAGAGTAGCAGTTTATAACTTACGAGTACTTAGTTTCTGTAATTTTCCATTTCATATTTCTGGGCCACAATTGATTTGAACATTTGAAGACTTGGAAGGTGAAACTGCCATTAAGGGGAACTGCTGATTTTGTGCTGTTACACAGTTCCACCTGGGAGAGGAGGCGCTGATACTGGAACATTTCTACCCTGATACTCTTATTCAACAGGTCCAGGAACAAATCTGAGGGTTTTTCTGACTTTTAAGTCCAGTCATCCCAAGTATGCAATCGAGGACTTCAAGCTCAGGCAGTTTATGTAGTTTAGCTTCGTTTACTCACTGTGAGATAAACTCTTTGAAATACTTTTGGTTTTTCTTCAACTGAAAGTTTGTAGCAATGGTTCAGGTATTTGGCACAGCAGTTAAGATGCCATTTGGGATACTCGCATCCCATGTCAGAATTCCTGGGTTTATGTCCCAGTTCTGTGCCTGATTCCAGTTCCTGCTAACTGGCTAACCCTGGGATGGAGTAAGTGCAAGCTGAAGCAACCAATCCCTGCTGCCTATGCGGAAGACCTGGGTCAGGCCCAGCTGTTGCAGACAATTGGAGAGTGAATCAGCAGGTAGAAGGTCTCACTATCTCTCTGCCTTAAAAAAAAAATGTGGTACCAGTACTCATCCTTATAGAATTAAGCAAGATAAATGCAGGAGGAATACTGCGGAGAGCATAGGAGCACTAAGTTATTGGGCTGCTGGGATGGAGGTGAGAGGCCAGCCTCCTGGCACAGCTGGTGGCAACAAGGGCAGGTGAGAGGCAGGAGGAAACCCAAGGCTAGAACAGACACAAGAAGGTCCTGTTAGAGAGGAAGACGAAGTGATGAAGTCAGGAGCAGAGACCAGGGGGAAGACACAGGTAGAATAGAAGGGTGTTTTAGCAGAGTATGCTGTGTTTTGGCTCTTGGAATCTCCAGCAAAGTTATCCAAGCCACACTGCAGCTGGTCTGCTGGAATTTTATTATTATCATTTCTAAAAATAGCTGTTGGTTTGGGGACAGATACACAGACACATGAGAGAGAGAGAGACAGAGAGAGGAAGAGAGAGAGGTTTTCAGATTCACTCCCAAATAGTTACAATAGCTGAGTGTAGACCAGATGACCTAGCCTTAAGAGACCCATACTGGAACCTGTGCTCATTTGGGATGCCTGAGTTGCAGGCTGTAGCTTCACCTGCTTTGCCACAATGTTGGCCACTAGGTGAACTGTTTTGAAAGCTGCTGAAAGGGCTGAATTTTGAATCAAGATCATCAGGGATCCAAAACTGGGCCTTCTCTTTGCTGTGGCAAGTGCTCAGTGAACAGTAGCTGTTGCTATCTGCTGCATTACTGCAGATGCTTCAGTACACAAACGAGCTGTAACCAGAGCAGAGAGAAAGAGAGCTCACCTGGCTCGGGTGTGTCTGTATTTAATTACACTGCTCTTAAACGCTAGTTCCAGCTAGAGAACTGCTAAGAAAAGCCTTTGTTAAGTAAATCTCAGAACCCTGAAATATTTATAGTCTATGCTCTAGAAAGTTCTGTCCGCCGGAATTCCGCATGACTCTGGGCCACATGAGCCTTTCTCTTTTATTAAAGGATGCTCCAGGAACATACACCTGTAAGTCTTGATGACAAGGTATGCAATGCTTGGCCAGAGTCAAGTTTTCTACCACATGTCATCTTGAGCTTTATAATCCATGTACAAGACCGGGCTCCTCTCTATCCCTTTGTGTTCACTGCCATTTGCTGCAGTATTTCTTTCTTGCTTTTTGAATCTCATGCTTGTTACTGCTTCCTGTGTCTCTCTTTGGCATCTCTGTAGCAGGGGCTACCACTCTGACCTTGAGACAGGCCCTCCAATAAGTTGAAGAGAAAGAAAGTGTAGTTGTCATGGTGCCTGGACCCTGTCTCCAGCATCTAGAACTCAGGTCTGCATTTTTTTAAGAGGTAGAGACAGAGCTTCCATTCCGTGTTTCATTTCCCCCAAATGCTTGTAGTAGTCAGGATGGGGCTGGGCTGAAGTCAGGGCCTGCGAACTCAATCCAGGTCTCCCACTTGGATGGCAGGGACTCAAATACCTGAACCATCACCTGCTGCCTCCTAGGGTCTGTGTTAGCAGAAAGCTGGGATCAGGAGCTGGAACTGGGACTTGAACTCCAGCTCTGTGATGTGGGATGTGGGAATTCTAACCAGCAGCTTAACTGCTAGACCAAACACTCACTCCTGCATTTAATAAATGTGTGGTGTGGTACAGACTGGTTGTTTGTTCCCCTAAATCATTTCCTTTTCTTTCTGGCTTCACAGTTTCCTGGCACCCATACCCTGTGTTTGAGTGCTGACCACATAAACATGGGCAGAAGGGTTGTAAACCAGCAGCAGCCCTGGCCTGCAAAAGGTCCCCAGATGATCTTGGAGGCAGATGGCTCCAGTGCAGGAGCCCTCGGCCCTGGGGATGCAGCAGCTCGAGCTGGAAGGAGTCTGGGAAGATGAATACTGCCTACTCCGTCCCCACTCTGACTTCGTCATAGCAGAAATGACTGTATTCTTTACCACCACTGAAATTTGAGGATGTTTGTTACGGTAGTTATGTAGCCCTGACTCAGTAAAAATGAAAAGCTCTAACAGCAAAGACTGCCTTTGCCCTTGAGGAGTGAGCAGCACGGCCCGGGTAATTATCTGATACAGTGTGAGAGAGGTGGCCGGCCTTAGTTTCCATCACACTGTGTAACCTCTGTGTATTGACATCACCACGCCTCAGGGTGGCTGTGTGACAGATCTGGATGCAGTGCACTGGTGAGAGACACTACAGGGAGCCGTGACAATTTTTAAAAGAAGGCAGAGAGGCCTGTGGTGTCTGGCATGCAAGCGGTGGCCACAGTGGTACTGGTTCCTGGAGGAAGTGGTAAAGTCTTCTAGAGTGGTTAGAACCACAGATGTGGGCATGGTCTCCAGGCCAAGTATTAGACAACTGGTTTGGATCATCCCTTGATCAGGGGTAGGACACTTAGCGATTTCAAACTTGACCTGCAGCATCAACAAAGGTAATATGAGGCAGCAGGTGTGGGTTCTCTATCAGTGGAACCTGAGAGGATGGGGAGGAAAACTCCCAGTACTGGTTAAGGTAGCGAGAAGAAAAGGTGCTCTTTCGACTTCTGGGGCTTTTGTCATAGCCTCCCCAGCCACCTTTGCTTCACTGTTGAGAGGCCGCCAAGGTCAAAAGTTAGAGAGGTTCTGCCCGGATCTCTGGTGATGTCAGTCGGGGATAGGGTGGCAGATGGGGGGGGTCACACTCCCCCAGATAACTAGAGGAGTGCCCAGGCATTTCCTATGGGAGAGGGAAGGGTCCTGACTCATTTGATGGTTGTTTTGAATTTTTCCTGTAATTAGAAGAGAAGTTCAGTATCCACGGGAGACCGGTTCCATGGCTGTGCCCACCTCCCGCACAGATACACTCATCAGAGCGTGCTTACAGCACGGGGTACAGTCAGTACTGGCATTTCTCTTGCACAGTCCCCCCACACACTTTAAGTTGTGTCTAGATTACTGCTAAAAACAAAACCATATAAATGTGGTGTAAGTAATTGTTATATTAAATAATGGTATGAAAAAGGTATATACATGCACGGATGGATGGAACTTTTAAAAAATATGCGTAGTTGGTTGAATATGGGGTTGACTATACATTAATTTTTAAAGTATTTATTTACTTATTTACTTATTTATCTATTTTCTTCTCCTGGAAAATGAGAGAGAGGGACAGGGAGAGAGAGCTCAATATTCCATCCACTGTTTTATTTCCCTAAATGCCCACAACAGTTAGGGTTGGGCCAGATCAGTGCTGGGAGCCCAGAATTCCCATGTGGTTTTCCATGTGGGTGGCAGGAACCAAGCACTTGAAAAAATACTTGTTAGCGTTTGCATTAGCAGGAAGCTGGAGTCAGGAGAGGGAGGTGGGAATTGAACCCAGGTAGTCTGATGTGGGGTGTGATCATCCTAAATAACATTAGGCCAAATACCCACCTGTAGATTCCTATTTTCCCTTATAAATGTTTATTTTTTGCTGTTTTCATCCATTCGAAGCAGAGTCCCTCTCTCTCTCTCTCTCTCTCTCTCTCTCTCTCTCTCACATACACACACACACACAGACACACACACACACAGAATTGGTTTACTCTCCAAATACTTGTAACAGCCATGGCTGGCCCAGGCCCATGCCAGGAGCTTGGAACTCCATCTAAGTCATGTGGATAGTAGGCACCGAAGCACTTGAACCATCATTTGCATTCTCTCAGGTGGCATAAGTAGGAAGTTAGATTGGAGAAGTGATAACTAGGACTTAAAACTGATGCTCTTATATGGGATTTGGGCATCCTAAGTGGCAGCTGAACCCACTGTGCACAATGTCTGCCCCACATATCCACACATGGGTTTTTCTTTTCCATTACACACATTTTTTTCCATGAATGCTTTGAGGTTCCTGTGTAGACATGGCCAAGACATGTGCCACAGCCCAGACACCAAAGCACAGACTTGGCTACAGTCCATGTTTGGTGCAGAGGATTAAGTTACCACCACCATCCCATATCGCAGCAAGGAAGGGGGAGGGGGGAATGTTACTGTTCTCAGAAAATTGCATCTACAGATTACATTGTGTTAAATACGAATTAAAAATTAAAAGTAAAAAGATTAAAAAGAAGCAGGTCCATAGGTTAAATTTGAGAAATACTGTTTTCAAGTTCCATTTCCTATGTTCAGAAGAAAACAGAGTGGAAGGATGGGAGAGATTTCCAGATGAGAAAACAAAGTGGAGGAATGACACAGGAGTTAGGGACTCCCTGGGATCTGCTTCCCCTCCTGAAGCTCCCTTGGGAAGTGCTGGAGTGATTCTGGGGAATGCTGGAACGCCAGAGAGAGGAGCTGTAGGAATCTGAGGGCTTGAGGTGCTCTGTCTGTTGGATGTGTGTCCCTATACAGCGTACACCCAAGCGCTTGGGGGGAAATGCAGGCTGAGGTGATGAAACTTTAAATGGCACGGTTTTATTTCGCTTGAATGACACAAGAAGGAACTCTCCTGGAGTACACTCTGTCACTGAGAAACGTGGACAGCTTTTTCCCCCTTCCTCCTGTCCTCTGTCACCTCGCTGTTCCAGCCCACCTGCACCTTCTGCTAGGAACTCAGGTTCCTTTCTTCTGCCCCGAAAATGACGCTTCCTACATCCTGTTCACACGTAAAGGCCCTTTCCTCCAGTCTTGATATCTCAAGAGCACGTTCTGATGAACTCACCTGATATCAGACAAGCAACAACTGGGCCATTGTGACTTGGAGTGCTGTGCCTCTTCCGTGACCTACATAGGCGTCAAATGGGATGTTTCATCATGTTTCCAAAGAAGTGGCAAACGGTAAAGGCCTGGGGTATGGTGGATTGTTTCAAGAAGAAGTACATGAGTAAGCCTTTGCTTTGTCTTTAAATGCAGCATTCAAGTCAGCGTGTAAATGATGGAAACCATAATATTATTAATAAGAAGAAGTGCTGATGCTAACAAAACTGCAGGTGACAGGCACTGAGCCAGTGCTTCCCGTGTATGGCAATGGTACAGCAATCGTTTCGTTCCCATTCGTCAGAGGAACAAATGGAGGTCGGGGGAGAATAAGCAACAGGCTCCAGGTCTAGCTGCTTGGAAGTGACAGAATCGGGACTTGAACTCAGTTTTAGAGTCTGTGCTCTTAGAGTACCGGTGCCATTAGTTTCCGTGGTGAAAAAGAGAGGTGGTGACAGTTGCTGCGGCTCAAGGCAGGTGGAACTACCTGAACTCTTAAGACAGTCCCAGGTCCTGAGCGGTAGAACCCTTTACACAGCTGCATTAAATGGCGTACCTTTTGGGTCTTGCTTCTTGGATTTTGTAAGCTAGAAGCCTCAGAGTGAGGGGCTGAGCAGACTTGGGAAGGGCTGGGAGAAAGAAATCAGACTGCATCTCCGGGACACTTAAGCCCGTGCTTCAGAAACCTAAACACACTCTGCGCAGTGAGTTATCAACACTTGATAAATTCTCTCAGCAAGTTTGTGAGGTACACAAGACTGTCCTCAGCCGCACCGAGCGCCTCGCCCAAGATGGCGCAGGTAGTAAGGGATGCAGGTAGCAGCCCAATCCAGTCTGTCCGATACCCAAAACCCACGCGTTTTTCACAGCCCACGCCCTCTTCAATGTCTGTTTCGTTCTAGTCTTACTACTAAGCCCCTGGGGTGGTTACAGCTTCTGCCATTTAACTGATTGTGTACATGTGGCTCGGAGCGAGCCAGCATCCTTCCGAGCACCGTGGGCGTGCACAGGGACGCCTCTGCCGCGTCTCCCTCAGGTTCAGCTTCCCCAGCGGCTCCCACCTTTCCAGGTCCCGGCCCCACTGCGGACTACACTTCCCGGCAGGACGCGGGCGCGCGCACGCGCACCGGGGGCCTCCGCCATGGCGACTGTGCTGTCCAGGGCGCTCAAGCTCCCGGGTAAGGAGTCTCCGCAGCCTCGCGACCACCCCTGCCCGCACCGGGTTTGGGGAGACAGACAGACGAGGCTGTGGTGGGGAACGGACGAGGCCGTTGGAGCCGTGGGCGCAGTTTGCGGGAGCCCGGAGGCGAGGAGGGTGCAGCCCCCGCGGGCTGGGGTCCTTGCACCCGCAGGGGCCGGGGGGTGGGGGCGCCGGCGCTCGGTGAGCCTGGGGGCTTCCGGGGAAGGGCGGCCGGGGCCTGGCCGGACAGGTGAGCGGAGGCCGGTGGGCGCTGCTGCGGAGAGACTGTCAGCCGTCCTGGGGAGGGCTGCGGAGAGAAGCATCCTTCCGGGGACGAGGTACCGCGGGGACTCCAGCCGCCTACGCCCTGCGCAGGACCTGGGCCTGAGCAGGGGCGACTGGACAGCCAGGGACGGTGGAGAAGCCGTCCCCCGTGGTGCCGGCGGTGACGCAGCCGTGGCTAGGTATTACCGGTACCTCAGTTCGTTGCCATTGTACAAGAGAGGAAAATGGGCGCATTGGGAAAGGATTAATTCGGTTGTCCAGGATCACGAAGGCAGGCCTGGAAAAGCCTGGTCTTGAACTCAGGGGTGTCTCCAGCTCTGAAGGTTTTGAAGGTTTTGATACCCTCCCCACCCCGCCAGGCCCAGCCAGGGGATGATTTGCCGCCTGTAAGTTGCAGTGAATGTGTGGAATATATTCCTTCCAGAAGCACTAGGGTGATAACAACTTGCAGAGTCCGATTCAGGACTTTGTGCAGCAACTGCAAGTTTTTTTTTTTTTCCCCATCTTAAACCGTCAGAATGGGACAACCAGGAACTTGGCATTTTCTTAAAAGTAGATTCATTCTGCTGGCATGAATGGTGAACACAGCATTTCTGCCTGAATAGGTGTTAGCCATTAGAGAGAAACAGGTATGTGCAGATGGCTGAAGGCGTTAGAGGGAGAAGCAGTGGCTTCTGCTGCCACGGATATCGGGGTTACAGTGTAGGTGCTTGGGGGGCTGGCAGTCTGCTGCCCTGAAACAGGCTTGGCACCTTGGATAGTGCTGCTGCTGCCAGACTTGGTGACCAGGGACAATTTTTTTTTTTTAACAAGGGCTCACAAGGACAGGAGAAGGGACACTGATGCTATCTGTCTTGGAATGTGTGCATAGTGGTGAAAGGAAACAGGAGACGAGTCCCTGAACCTGCAGAGTGAATCTGCTTGGAAGAGCGTAGCCTTGGGTGATGCAATATCGCATGTTTAGCTTCCTTTAGTGGTTACATTTCTTTTTCAGCATAGGAGGCTGGTATTCGCTGAGGCTAAGAGTACAAGAAAGTCTTGCTTTAGAAATTCTTGAGCTGTGGTGTTGTTGCTGTTGGTAGCGGATGGGCTAGGTAAAGGATTTCTGGTAGCGTTGTCCTTGGACCTGTTTGGAAGGCAGCCTGGCCCTTCAGCAAGGTGTGTCTGATACTGTTGCCTTACCTATGTTCTTCATGTGAAGTGATTTTTTTAAAACTACAATTTTGCTTGTTTTCCTCCTGTACCACTCCCTCCCACTCAAAATACAAATTTTTAGCTTTTATATTGGATAGTAGTTGCTTTCTTCTTATTATTTCCAGATACCCTGTAATTGGGGCTCTAAGACTTCTATTTGGACTGCCTTGTCATATTAGTTTAACAGCCCATTTGTGTGTGTGTGTGTGAGAGAGAGAGCGAGAGTGAGCGAGCAAGAGCGTGCACCTGTGAGGAAAAACAGAACAGAAAGGCAGCTAAGAGCCACAGATGGGCTCTGCCTTCAGCCAACTGGCTGCTTGTTCCAGGAAGCTTGTTGCCTCAGCTACAGTGCTAGTGCCAGGATAGAGCCGTCAGTGTCTGCCCCAAGCTGTAGGACCCTTTACCTGAAAGGGTTGGTTGTAACTGACAGGCTTGTTAACCTTTGACCAGGTTAACGACTCAGTAAAGGTTAGCTGTTATATTATCTCTGTCAGTACCAGGGTCATTGATGAATGTGATGCCTGGAGGAAGGTCAGCTGCTGTAGCAATCTGAAGAGGGCCACCTCCAGAGGAAAGAGCAGTTTCTACCAATGAGTTTTATCAGTTTCCCAGTTGCTCCCTAAGCTCGAGGTTCACAAAACTCCCCAACTCAGGGTTCACCAGGCTTGGGGTTCACTAAGCTCCCCAGAGGCTCCCCGAGCTCGAGGGTCACTCGGCTTGGGGTTCACCAGGCTCCTGGTGGACTGCCGGCTGGCTCATGGGCATCAGGTGAGGTTAATTAGTAACAGGTGCATGCCTAAAGCCGGTGGGGCAGACATCCCATTTTAAAAGTTTGAAGGTCAAACACAGAAGGGAATTTCATATCATAATATTATTGTTAAGGTTTGTTTTATTATGTGTAACTTAGAGCAGTTATGTGCTGCTAGATAAACTGGGTCGTGATATGAATTATTTACCTTGATTTGCGCTGAGGTGTGTGGTGTAGTAAGTGTGCATATAGTGCTGCAGGGTAGCGTATGTTGCAGAATGGGATATTTTGAAGGAGTTTCCCAAAAACATTTGGGGGGTGGTTTCGTCACATTGCTTTCTCATGTATGTCTGCCTTTGCATGACATTGTAAATACTGTGACCCAACGTGCCCAGTCTTCTAAGAGGAAAACCAGAGGTGGTGGGAACCTCATTTATGTTGACGTAATTTGGACTCAGAACCTGCCTTATGCTGTGAAAACTTTGTACTCAGGACATACCTAGCTGAGAGCAGCAAAGAGAATAAATGCTAAGTGCCTGTGGCTTTCGTATCCAGCTGCAAAACCTAGGTAGGGCTGGAGGAAGTTCGAGAGCTGCTCACACAGTCTTGGAGCACGTGTTTGGCCTAGTTAAGACACCCACATCCTACAGCACAGTGTCCAGGTTTGATTCCTGTCTCTGACTTTAGTTCCTGATTTTAGCTTCCTGCCGCTATAATTGGGTCCCTGTGGGAGAGCTGGAGTGTGTGCCCAGTTTCCGGCTCCATCCCTGGCCCAGCCCTTGCTGTTGCAGGCATTTAGAGAATGAACCAGTGTGTGGAAGATTAACCTCTTGTTAATCTCGCTTTGTCTCTGGCTCTGAAATAATAAAATTGGTGGAAAAAACCCACCCAAAGGCCTGGTAGTCTGTAATAATTAAGCTTATTTCTATATGATCTGAATGACATATAATATATTAGCGTCAAAATAAATATTTAATCTTCTTAAAAAGTCTGGCCCTAAATCAGCCAAAGACGCAGGAGGGTTCTTGAGTGTTAGCCTTCATGCTTCAAAGACAGAGTGGTCGATTCTGAGTTCTGGAACTTATAGCCACGCTTGCTTTCTCTGAAGACTTTTTCGGTATTGGGCCCATTTTTCAGCATTGTCCATTTCTGGGGAAAAACCGGCCTGTTTCATTTCCATTCTTGGTAATTTGACTCTTTCGTTTGACCCATAGGATCCCTTGGTGCCCTTGAAGTGCAGTGCCTCTGCCAGGCACTGTCTCTCTTGAATTCTGTATGCTGTTGTCTGGGGATTCTGTGTACCCTTTACTCTGAAGCTTTTGGTGGGAACTTCTAAAAACATCTCTTCAATATTTCTTTTGGTTTCATCTTCTGTGCGCCTCTTCCCTTGTGCCTGTCTTGGTATCCTTTTTTCTCAGTATCCGTCACTTTCTGATCTTTCCTAAAGCCTTGACCTTTTCCATGGGAAAAGGTAGACTTTGAAGCCGACTACTAGGATTTGAGCTTACTTGCTGCTTAACCATGGCTCACTTGAGTTTCCCAGTCTCCACCAAGGAGCTAATGGGTCTGCCATGAAGAGTAGTCTGGATTCACTCAGCCAAGACAGGCAGAAGGCTGGGAGAGTGGCTGGCGAGTGCTCAGGATGACCAGCCATTCGTGTGACTTCGTTTTGCCTTCCTTTTGCTTGATTTTCACGGGATTATCCTCTGTGTCTCTGACTCTGTTTTTTCACAGTATCTTTTATTTTGGCTGGTTCCAATAGTGGTTATTTTCCTAAACTCATTGTGTTACTGTCTCCCATGTTTTCATTGAACCCTGCTTGTTTACTTTTTGCCTTTTCCACAGAATTGATATTTCTTTCCTAGAAAGATGGTATCTTTCTGTGAATCGGTATTTCAGGGAAGGCCGTGTTTAATTTCTTGAACTTAATGAGGCCCGATGGATCTTGTGGTATCATTAGTCCAGCACTTGTTCTCTGGCTGATTCTGTTTGCTTTGTGTCACTATAATTTTTTCTTCAATGTTTGCAAAATTCTGAAGAATGTTCTGGAGTGAGTACTAATGCTGGTGGTTCCTTCCTTAGTTAATAGTTTTATTTATTGGGGGAGTTGTTTTCCAGCTGTTGATGGTCCAACTCAGAAGGGGCAGAACCTGGGGCAGGAGTGTGGGCTGGTGCTAGAAGGACACAGGAATTTCATCCAGAATCACTCAGATCCTTTCCCACTTGCGCTTGCTTTGTACAGGTGTCATTCCTGGCCTGTCTGAGGCTACCTGCTTGTCACTATGTTAGAATGCTGGTTCAGCCTTTGCTTTCATTTATGGAGCCTGTTATTCACATTCACTTTGGTGTCTGGAGATGCTGGGCCCTTTTCCAGGGTGACTTTGTCCATCCTTGGCCACTGTCAGCTGTAGGATGCCTGTGTGTTCTTGTCCCATCGTCACAGTGGTTCTCCTATCATTGCTTAGTAGTTTTATAATGTTAAATTTATCCTCCTTGAATTTGTGCCTCATTTCTGTTTCCAGTGGGTTCCATATGCTATTTTTCTTTAAGAACCTGTTGAGAACTGATTGTGCCTCTACTTCCCTGAGCTGGCATCCTGCAAGTTTCCTTCTTGTCACAACATCAGCTTGCAACGTTTCTCATTCAGTCTTCCCTCCCCTGTGACTCCAGAGTGTTGAGGGGGGTTATTGGTGCGTCTGTGGCCCCAGTCCTGTCTTTCCAGGGAGGACATTACTGCTTCAGCCTCTGTTTGGGACACAAGGGCGGCTGTATAACTTGCTGGTGAGAACAAGTGGGTTTTGCAGTGAAAAGCCTGGGTTTACATCCTGGCTGTTCTTCTTGTTAGTTCATGTGATCTTGGGCAGTTTCCACCTGTGCATTTTAGATTTCTTGTTAAAATGAGGATAATACCCATCATGTAAGGTTGCTGTGGGCATTAAGTGAACTAATACCTGTAAATGATTAGATCAGTGTCTGATATAGTAGCATTAGATACATTTCCAATTACCGTCGTCGCCACCACTGTTGTCATCGTCATCATCTTTGTTGTCATCATCCATTCTTTGGACTCTGCTCACTGCTGAAGCTCACTGCGCCTGCCCAGGCTGTGCAGTTTATGCCTTAGCAGGAAGGTAGAATTGTGAACAGACTCAGGCCCAGATCTCGGCCCTCCAGCTGGAGGTGCGGCCTCTGCATTTGCCATTTCAACTGCTGTGTTTGGTGTCTCCCACCCCGTTTCCTCAGTGCAATACATGGATGGTTGCATTTCGCCATAGCTGTTCATAAATCATGGTTTGGCAATGTGGCTGTTTCCTCCCCCCCTCCATTTTTATTTTAAGGAAGAGAGTATGACAAAGATGTCTTCCTTTGCCATCCTCAATAAAGACGAATTCAGCAGCAGCTCCCTGATCCACTCCCAGATGTTCAAAAGCATTGTTAAGGATTTTGGAAAGATTCTATGTTTTGTAGCACATGGAGCCATGTTCTCTTCTTTCCTGTGAACTACCATTGATTAATATCATGTGAGAAACATGGATTTCTTTTGTTAGCCAATGTCTTAGTAATGCTTTCACTTCGGCAAAGGTGCTGTTCCAGGCTGGTGTGATTGTTGTAAACGTGGAAGCTGATTCCTGAGGTTAAGTAGATGTTGATGCTGACTTTCTCATTTGGTGCTAAGCCTCCAATTGCACAATTATGGAATGATCTTAGTGTGTGTTAAGGATGCTCAGGAGTTTAAGTAGAATGGGTGCTGCGCTGAGGCTGCTGGGAGAACTACCCGGATCTGGCAGTGTGTGGTCCGAGAGCAGGCAGATAGGTGCTTCCCTGCGGTTCTCTGGCCAGCCCCACCCTGGGATTGGGAACTGCCCTTGAAACAGCACTGGGAAATCCTAATGCATCCAAAGGAGCGTATCAGGGCATTGGGCAGACCTGAGACAGTGCCGCCCATGGGTTGGAAAAATCTGGAGATGGGGAGACCAGATGGAGTTAGTTGGGAACCAGCGATAATAATGATAATGACAATAATAGACACTAAAATTTACTGAGTTTGGTGGTCAACTGACTACTAAGAACCGTGTATATGCTACTTTATCTTCATAATAGTCGTATAAGATGGGAATAATATCCCATTCCATAAAGAGTGAGACCCACTGTTAAGAAATCTTAGGTCATTACAGAAGATCCCAGAGACAGCGAGCGGGCCAAGGTTTGGCTCCATGGTTATTCACTTGGGAGGAAGCAGCTCTTATATACTGTGTGATAGTTCTCTGTGGCTGATAATGTTAAGCATTTGAAGAATTTGCGTATGGAAAAGGAGTCCAGAAATCAAAATGAGAAAACCACCCAGAAATCGATTGTTGGTTCAGTGTAAATAATTGTTTTCTAGATTGGGGGACCATGGGTCCATTTAGATTGCTTACATCCAGGTATGCCGAGTGACTGCCTGCTGTGTGTCTAGAATCAGTTGTAGTGCAGGTTAGGAATAAGGGTTGGAGAGGAGTATGCGATCTTTGAAGTCTCAGGTCTGAGATGTGAAGATTCTGTGTGTTAGGTTTTAAGATTCACTTACAGGTCTTATGCACAGCTAATTTCCCTCAGCCAAGTCCTCTTTTCATGATTAGCTTACCGAACACCAAAATCCCAGATGCAGCAAGATGCTTTAGGAGGTCGTCTATTGCAACGGAGTAGGAGTGGGAACGGGGTTGGAGGGGAAGAGAACTAGAAGATGCATGTCTTCAGCCATGGTGGCATGATGAGGGTCTGCCAGGGCAGGGGAAGGGAGCAAGATGGAGGATGGGGGAGAGCCAGGTAAAAAGGAAGGGGAGGGAAGGAGGAGAAGAGAGAGAGGAAGGGGCACATGTGGAGGCTCATTTATACAGCCTAGGTGAGCCTGCAGTGTGTGGGGGGCCTGGGGAATTGGGAGGGGTTGTGGGTGGGCCCCAAGGGATTGGTGACTAAGATTGTCACAAGTGATTGCCTGAGGGTGATTGGTAAATGGATTAGGGGAAGGGGCTGCAAGAGATTGGTGGGTGGGGTTCTCAGGTAAGATGCCAAGAGGTTACATTTCATTGGTAGATAACCAGACCGGAATGGGGCAAATTTCACAAGCAGTGGGAAGGGAAAGCTGGAGGTGGTGCTAGGTCCAAGGTGGGATGTTCACATCACTCCTCACACTGTGTGTGTGTTTTCTTCTTTGTTAGGTACAGTCTTTAAAAATATAGTTTTTAATTGTGGTGCAGTACACATAGCATAACATTTGCTGTCTGTATTTTGTTCTTATTCCTATAACAAAGTGCCTGAGGCAGGCTGCCTCTGTAAAGAGAGGAGTTTGGATTAGCTCACAGTTTTGGAGGTTCGGGGCATGACACCTGCAGCAGCTCAGCTCTGGTGAGGGTCTTCATGGTGGGTTACATATGGACATGGCAATGACAGGAGCCTGTGCAGCGGGGTTAGCTGAAGTCTCAATACAGGGTGCCAGAGAGGCTGTGTGTTATCAGGCTTGGGCTTCTGTGACACTTCTCTCTTAGGAATTAACCAAGGCCCCATGAGAAATATGCTCATCCCCTTGGAGGGCAGGGCCCCCAGTGTCCTGACTCCCTACTGGACCCCATTTCTTCAAGGTCCCCTCACCTCCCAGCGCCATCCCTGGAGACCAAGCTTCCATGCATGGATCTTTGTAGGAGGGGTACTTAAATCATCTGCACATTAGAGCACCCTCTTTCTCATTTGTAAGTGCACAGGTTATGTCCACACTGCTGTGTAGTCAACAGGCAGAAGCTTTTTTACCTGATGGAACAGAAATGCTCTGCTCGTAAAACATGACTCCCCTTGCCTGCTGCCTCCAGACCCTGGGACCCATGTCTGCTTTCTGTGTCTGGGAGTGTGACTGTTCTTGGTGTGTAAGTGGAAGAGGCTGCGTTGTCTGTTGGTGACTGTCATGATGTCCTCAAGGTTTATCTAATTGTAGCGTCTATCAGCAGGTCCTTCTATTTGGAGGCTGAGTAGTATTCCATGGTAGGTATATGTTACTACTATACCAATGTCAGGTATATTTAGCTTTAAAATAAAGAAATAAATAAAGCAGTATCTTTCTACGATATTACAGTTACAGTAGTCTATGGCTATGTTTGCTGGTTATGACAGATGGAGTTATATGGGATGATTAGGGAATGCCATGACCTAATTGGTAAAATCATTTGACTTGTAGAACAGCAGTGTAGGAACTAGCCTGAGCTTGATGACCTTATGATGAAGTCCTGTTTTGCATTGAGTTCCTAATAATAGATTTATTTTCTTATAATTTTTGCCTTTAAAAACTAAATTTAGTATTTATTAGAGAGAATGAATAGCTTTGATCATGAAAATCAGTAGAAATTTCAAATCAGAATGACAGATTACTCAATATCTTTCATCCTTTTTTTTTTTTTTTTGGAAATGAATATATGTTGTAAAATACTTTATTGGGTATCCATTTAAAAGCACTGTTAGTTTAGGGTGCACCAGATGCTCAAGTTTACAGTAAAGATTTTACTACTCAGATCTTGTACCCATGTAGTGTTTTATCACTTCATTTCATCATTGAGTAAACTCAGGCGTGATCGGTGACATGACAGCGTCGCAGTGACCCAGAGACCGAGCTCAGCCCGCAGAACTCCTCTTGGGGCCAGGGTTTGGCTTGGCGCTAGAGGCACTGCTTGCCGTGCCATGTCAGAGGGCCGGGGTCTGAGTTCCAGCCTGCTCTGGTTCTAGCTTCCTGCTAATGCAAACCCTGCGAGCCACAGGAGAGGGCTCAGGCGCCGGAGACCACCTTGCCTGCTGAGCCTCGGCCTTGGCTTGTTGCGGGCATTTGGGGAACCAAGTCATAAAAGTGCTCCTCCCCCTTTCCCTGCCTGCCTTCTCATCTCTTCCCTCCTTCCCTCCCTCCATTTTGAATCAGCTGGGTTGTGTGTGTGTGTTTTTTTTCAAAAATTCCTGAGTGAAACATTATACAAGCTCAAGATTATACCAGACCAAAAAAAAAAAAGGTGGGGAGGGATGCTTCTTTGGCTGTAGCATGAAGCAAGGCTATAAAACGTTCAGTGAGGGGCAAAGGGGTTGAACGGCTGTGCTGAAGTCACCTGTAATCTCTCCCTCTCAGCCACCTGAAATCAGCATGTAGTCTGAGAGCTTGGTGCTTGCTGTGTACACCGGCTGCAGGACAGGTTCTCCGAGCCTGCTCTCCTGCTCCCTGGGTTCACGCCCCACTCCCGCCAGAGCACCTGCTCAGAAGGGTGGTTCTGGAGGTAAATACCAGTTACTCCAAGATGGCAGTCTCAGATGGCACAGTAAGTCTCAGAGGTGAGGGTCCTGAAAGCACCTCCCCCTAATGTGCAGCATTAACTGACCTGTTTCCATAGAAACACTTGAGAAGCCAGAAATACTGGGCTGTGAGTTGCAGCACCCAGAGAATTGTTCTCCGAGTTTCCCAGGAAGGATCAGGACCTCGCGGCTCTGTGGAAATCTGTGGCAGCCTGCACCATGGGCCTATGGGAAGTTGATTCGCAAGCTGTGGGGATGGTCGTTAGTGAAGTTCAAGCAGAGAGAGAGAGAGAGAGAGAGAGAGAGAGAGAGAGAGAGCGAGAGAGGCGGGGGGAAGACACTGAGAGAGCCTGGAGCTGCATTTGAGTGTTCTACACGTGCCAGGGATCCAAGGACTTCTGTTGTTGTTTTCCAGGTTGCATTAGCAGGGAGCTGGATCAGAAATGGAGCAGCCAGGGTTCTAACTGGTGCTCCTACGTGAGATGCAGGTGTTCCATAAAGATATTTCCAGTGTGCCTATTTCTCTGTCCCTTTTGGTTTTCTAGGCCTCAGGGCGGTGGTCATTCTAGAGCATGGTGCTTTTCCTTCTCCCCCAAACCCTCCCACCTCCCCCTGCCTGCTGCCATGTGTTCTAGAGAACCGCTGAAGCCCAGACCGGGTTTGTGCTCTCTTCCGTGTTTATGGTCGCCGTGTATATGAAGGCTATTCAGAAAGGTCATGGATAAGACATATGATGGGAAAACTAAAATTTTCGGTATTTTTTGTTTGCAATAAAAAAAATTTCCTTTTGATTTCATTTCCAACTAACTTTTTGGTGTTCCCTCATATTGGTCTGTTTTCTGTTGCCATAATGAAATAGCCAAAATTGGCCATTTCATAAAGAAAAGAGGTTTATGTGGCTCACGATTTTGGAGGCCGGAAGTCCTCGTCTGGGTGGCCTCATTGACTTGGCCTCTGATGTGGGCACCTGGCTGCCTGCCATCACGGCACATGCATGGCCTCTTGGGAGAGTTGGGAGATTGGTGGTGGAACAGGAGGCAGAGGGGGCAGGGCCTGGCTTGTTGGTTTATGAAAAGGTGGAGAGCGTACCTCCCCTGGGCTGCTGCATAAGAGGTGCAAAATCATCTATCTGCTAAGGCAGGTGCAGGTAGGTCTTAAAGGTCAGTACATGCAGGCTAAGTTTGAGGTTGATAATTTCCAATGGCACGTGGATGATGTTATACATACACGAATAGCCCTTGGGCGACGCATTGTTCTCTCCCCTTCGTGTCTTGGCAACTCTTGTGGCAAATATCTCAGGGTCTCAGGAGACCTGCATTAACGCCCTCCTGAGGCTTGACCTTGTGAAGGTCTCACAGGCTCTGAGCATCGTCATGCTGGAGCCCGAGCGCCCTGCAGTGAGCCCTGGGGTCCACTCTCACACCCTGTCCACATGTCCGGTTGAAAACACTTGCCAAGGTCTCCCTGATTCCCTGTCCTACTCTTGCAGGGAAGAAGAGCCCAGACCTGGGGGAGTATGATCCCCTCACTCAGGCCGACAGCGACGAGAGTGAGGATGACCTTGTGCTGAACCTGCAGCAGAAGAACGGAGGGGTCAAAAATGGCAAGAGCGCTCTGGGGGAGGCCCCCGAGCCTGACTCGGACGTGGAGGCTGCAGGGGCTGCCACGCCGCACCTCTCAGAGGTCACCACGGAGGGGTACCCCACGGAGCCCCTCGGGGGCCTGGAGCAGAAGGCGACCTCCCCGCTGGTGT
Source organism: Ochotona princeps (assembly GCF_030435755.1). Classification (NCBI taxonomy): domain Eukaryota; kingdom Metazoa; phylum Chordata; class Mammalia; order Lagomorpha; family Ochotonidae; genus Ochotona; species Ochotona princeps. Next base: position 17,398,397 of record NC_080858.1, on the reverse strand, counting down.
CGTACGTGCGCACCTCTGTCTTCCTGCTGGCGCTGGGGCTCTCCATGCTGCTGGTACTGCTCTGTGCTTTCCTGATCCCCTGTCCACCCCGAGATCTGCACAGCACGTGGAGCCGCCACTTGGGCTTCCAGGCAGGTGAGGTGCAGGGTTGTCGGCCCTTGTTCCATCTGTTTGATCGTGTTTAACTTCCCCCCCAAGTCTCAGGAACTAGTGGGCCCGCTCAGCATTCTGCTCAGTGTGTGTGTGGCTGGGGGGCGGAGAGAAGTGGTGTGGAGGCGAGATCTGAAAATGAAACCTCGAGATGGATGTCTGCACCCATAGGCGCATGGCAATCACTCTTTGGTGTTGTGGTCTTTATTGGATTGCATGAGGGCACAGTGCTGCTGGTTTCCAGACTGTGAGGCTGCAGGAGAGCTGTCGACAGAGGAGTCAGGCCCAAGGCCAGCCTGACCACCCCGGGCACCTGCTGATTTAAACAGCCTGACCTCATTCAGACTTGAAAATTATCTCATGTAAAAGGGAGTTTTCTGTCTTGCTCCTAACAGGTTCCTGGGATTTTGTCTCCCTTGGGAGCAGGCTTCATTCCCTGGGGATTGTGTGACAGTGCTCAGCAGCCTGTCACTTGTCAGCCTGACTGAGTGGTTCCCAGGCCCCTTGCGTGGTCTTACTTTTCTCTCATCACAGTTGAGTTCACTTCTGACAAATTCTGTGTTCTCATTTTCCATTTTTCCTAAGGCCAATATAATCTACACATGGAATATTTACCTGCAGGGTCAAGGTTCGTGACCTTTTGTGGGTGTACCCACTGCCCAGCCTAAGCTCTAGAACATTCTTGTGAACAAACAAGAAAGGTAGAGAGAAGGAGGCAGAGTGGCTAGGGACTGTGAGACCCACGGCACGACAAGGTAATGAGCACGCTGGGTTTGCTCTTGGCCTTGTACATCCCATGACTGGAGAAGCCAGCAGTCAGGAAGTAGCATAGGTGCCAGATTTTAAAAAAATCTAAAAAAACCTGATTGCACTGTTACTGGTATGGCAAAGCTCTAAAACAAAGTAAAGGCACAGCCAGTACCAAGTTCAGGAGAGCAGAACCCTGTGCTGAGTGTAGGGTATACGGTCAGGAAGAACGCACAAACCTAGGGTGCTCATTACCTTGTTGTGCCGTGGATCTCGCAGTCCCTAGCCAGTCTGCCTCCTTCTCTCTACCTTTTTTGTTTGTTTTCTGTTGGTTGCCAAGGGTTTTATGGTATACTCACACAGCAGGAGGAACAGGGAGAAGCAAGCGTTCTTGGGGAGGACCAGGAAGCCGGCCCGGTTTCTCTGCAGTTGCCAGCAGCGTCGCATCATCCTCTGTCGGCTTTCTAACCTGGCAGCAGAGAACTGGATGGCAGTAACTGGATGAGGACCTTCCTCTTTTTCTGTGTATCAGGTGGGGATCTGTCTCCCTTGGAACTGGCTGACGTGAATGGAGACGGCCTGCGTGACGTTCTTCTGTCCTTTTTGACAGCAAGCAATGGGAGTGCAGTGGGTAAGAGAAGCGTTTTCTTCTTGTTGTTAAGATATCTGTTTGAAAGGCAGAGTCACAGAGAGCTATGTTTCATCCAGTGCTTCACTCAGATTTCTGCAGTAACGGGCCAGCCTGGGCCCGTGCCAGGAGCCAAGAAGGCCTGCTGCTTCTCCTGTGCGGGGAGCAGGGACTCGAGTGCTTGAGCCATCTTCTGCTTCCCGCGGGTGGTGGAAGGGAAGCTGGATTAGGAACCGAGTAGTCGGACTTCAGCCAGCCTCCAGTGTGGGAGCCCAGGCAGTGCCTACCTCAGATTTGTCTTTTTTTTTTTTTTTTTTTTGGTTAAGATTTATTTATTTGAAAAGCAGTTTACAGAGATAGAGGGAGAAAGAGAGAGACCTTCCATGTGTTGGTTCACGCCTCAGCTGGTCACAATGGCCAGGGCTGGGAGCTTCTTCCAGATCTTCCATGGGAATGGCAAAGGCCCAAACACTTGGTTCATCTGCTGCTGCTTTTCCAGGCCGTTAGCAGGAAGCTGGATGGGAAGTGGAGCAGCCGGGACCTGAACTGGCATCGCCCACTGATGATGCCGGCGTTGCAGACAGGGCCTTTAACCGGCTCTGGGCTGTGTCTTCTTGAGGCTGCTACAGGTGAGCAGGCGCTGGGACAGAGTACCAGGCTTGTCTCTATAAATGCTGCCGAAGAGGATCTGCTGGGAGTAATGTCACCCAGCTGCTTCCTGCAGGAGAGCCCCGCGTTTAGAGGAAACTCAGGCTAAGACACCCGAGAGAGCCACCCTGGAGGGAGCTACTGGTCACCCAGGCCAGTAGAAGCAGAGCCTGAGAGGAAGTGGCTTGTCCACACTCTGTAGTAGCAGCCAGAGAACTTGGGATTTTCAAGGTCTCTCCTCATGCTGTTTCCATCCATGTTATCTCTGTCCTTCATCCCACCCCCCGGCAGGAAACTCCTGTTCTAGATCCCACAGCTTTGCACACGCACATCGTGGTTGGTTATCTCTGTCCTTCATCCCACCCCCCGGCAGGAAACTCCTGTTCTAGATCCCACAGCTTTGCACACGCACATCGTGGTTGGTTATCTCTGTCCTTCATCCCACCCCCCGGCAGGAAACTCCTGTTCTAGATCCCACAGCTTTGCACACGCACATCGTGGTTGGTTATCTCTGTCCTTCATCCCACCCCCCGGCAGGAAACTCCTGTTCTAGATCCCACAGCTTTGCATACGCACATCGTGGTTGGTTATCTCTGTCCTTCATCCCACCCCCTGGCAGGAAACTCCTGTTCTAGATCCCACAGCTTTGCACACGTACATCGTGGTTGGGTATTCTCCTTTCCCTGCTCCGTTTACTCTCCAACTCTGCTCTATGCTCAGGCAGGTTGAGAGTAACCAGTGGCTTTGATGGTGGCTTGCACCTGAGCTTGGCCTGTGGGCAGGTTGGCAGGGGGGATGCTTCCAGGTCCCTGTAGGTGACAACATCCATGACCACTTAGATTGGCATCTTGTTACGGGCCCTCCTGGAGTGCAGGGACTGTTTCCTCTCCTTGTCCCTGTGTGCCTGCGGGCAGTAACAGTTCTGACGGACCGTCCTGTCACTTCGGTGTCCCTTACATCCTGCTCAGAGTGTCCTTACTGAGCCTGGAGTGTGCTGTTTGAGGAATTCCAGTGCTACACCATCTCCTGCAAAAGCAAACACAGGGTTACGTTTCCCCGTGGGTACACAGGGGCATTCTGTTTGTCCCACAGCTTCCACACCCAAGCAGAGCTGAGGCAGTCTGTAAGCTGATCCGAGCTGGAGACTAAGGACACGAGTAACTACTTTTGAATCATTTAGGCCAGAATGGGGAACCTTGTTTCTGCCAAGGGCTACTTGGATATTTATAATGCCATTTGTGGGCAGTTCGGAGTTATCCACGTAGGGCCCAATGCAATAGCCTCACGTCGAAAGTCCTCACCTTGCACGTGCCGGGATCCCATATGGGTGCCAGTTCTAATACCAGCAGCCCTGCTTCCCATCCAGCTCCCTACTTGTGCCCTGGGAAAGCAGTCGAGAATGGCCCAAAGCCTTGGGACCTTGCACCTTCATGGCAGACCCGGAAGAGGCTCCTGGCTGCTGGGTTTGGATTGATTCAGCTCTAGCTGTTGATGTCTGTTGGGGACTGAATCAATGGACAGAAGATCTTCTTCTTTGTCTCTCCTTCTCTCTGTATATCTGACTTTCCAATAAAAAATAAAATAAATCTTAAAAAAAGAATTATCCACTTAAAGATTAGCCTATTGTAGATTTATTGACTTTTGAGTCCTGCTTGCAGTTGCCTTGGCAGGGTCAGGCCAAATGATCTCAACTATCTAACCATGTGGGCCCATGGGCCAGTGGTTCCCCACCCCTGATTTAGCCCCAGCATAAGCACCAAAGTAAGTTCTGGAGACTTGGCAGCTGCATGTTTCCTTGACATGGTGAGAAATCCTTTATGAGGCTTGTGTGATGTTTTGAAGAGCCACCGTGGGCCGAGATCTGTCCCAGGGAGAACTCAACAGCCTCGAAGTCTATTTTCAGGCCCCTGGGCCTTGAGTCCATTTTTCCTGCTTATAAACCTTTGCATAAAATTTCCTCCATTAGAGCCAAGATCGTGATGTATGGATAAAGCTGACCCTCTTGATGCTGGCATCCCATATGGGCACAGGTTTGGGACCCCAAGCTGCCCTACTCCTGAAACTGCTCCCCCTCAGTGCACCTGGAAAAGTAGCAGAAGATGGTCCAAGTCCTTGGCCCTGTGTCCGTGTGGGAGACGGGAATGAAACTCCTGGCCTTGACCTGGCCCCAGCTCTGCTTCTTTGTGGACATTCGGGACAATGAACCTGTAGATGGATTATCTCCTCTCTCTCTTTGGTTTTCTGCGTGTGTGATTTTTAAAAAAGATTTATTTATTTTTATTGCAAAGTCAGATATATATATAGAGGAGGAGAGACAGAGAGGAAGATCTTCTGTCCGATGGTTCACTTGCCAAGTGACCACAACAGCTGGAGCTGAGCCGATCCGAAGCCAGGAGCCAGGAGCCTCTTCCGGGTCTGCCATGAAGGTGCCAGAGTCTCAAGACTTTGGGCTGTCCTCGACTGCTTTCCCAGGCAATAAGCAGGGAGCTGGATGGGAAGCAGGGCTGCCGGGATTAAAACCAGTGCCCATATGGGATCCCAGGGCGTCCAAAGCGAGGACTTTAGCAGCTAGGCCACCATGCTGGTCCCATGTGATTTTAAAAAACTTTTTTTCTTCATCAGCTTTTGAACTTAGAGATGTCTGCAGTCAGTTTTAAGTGGTTTACTGTGGATTGAGACTTAAAATGGCAGGGCGATAGGGTGGACACAACATGGCCAGCCTGATGTATCATAAATTATGAAAATAAGAGCGTAGCTGGCATTTGGTGCTTTCTGTATGTCGTGTGCAAGCCTAAATATGTAATGTCCAGGGATCAACTTATCCCTGAAAACCATCCTAGGTAGAGTGATGTAAGGATCCTCATCTGCAGACAAGAAAACAGACACAGCGAGGCTAGTGGACTTGCCCCAGGGACCCCAGCTGGCAAACGGTCCAGCCAGGGTTCAGGTCCTGAACAGTATTGTGCCTTAACCCATCAAGCTTTCTACTGCTGCACACACAGGGACAGTGCTTTTAAGCCATTCACTTGTTCATTGATTCATTCACTGCTCAAATACCTGAGGTGTGGCTGGTTCTGAGGGACTACTGGCGTGACAGAGAGTGCCAGACAAGTGGAACCTGGTCTCCGCCTCTACCAGCTATGGTCGCACAGGGCAGAGGTCACCATCAGCACCCAAGAAAGGAGCTGATCTGGGGTCAGCAGGTCCCTGGAGGAGGAAGAGTGGCCACAGGCCTGGTCTTAGCATCCTTGCAAAGCCTGGAAGCTCACACTTGTGGCCCCTGTTTGTCATGTCTCTCTGCCTCTGCCTGCAGGGTCTGACCAGGGAACCACAGTGTGTCGCTTGTTCTTGGGTCTCTGATGTCCTTAGCGATACCAGGAAGAGGTAGAATGAAGCCTTGAAGCACATGCTTGCTTACTGCTATCAGATGTGGCCCTGAGGGGGAGGTGTGTGAGACGTTTTGAGGAATACCTGTCCTAAAAGTGAAACTGGCAGGAGGGGCAGTTACTGCTTTGGTTTCTTTGTGGAGGCTTATTTGCTAGAGGCGAGCAACACTCCTGCCTTACACGCGTCCTGGGCCCTGCGTTTTCCATTTCTGCAAGGTGTCTTTCCTAACTGAGGCCAGTCCAGTGCAGCATCATCACCTTTGGATGATTGCTGTGGGTGATGTTTGTTCAGGCACAGCTGTTCTGCACACGAGGAGCAGTTGTGGTGGTGATTAGGACAGAGGTGTTTGGCTCCCTGCCCTGCATGTGTTCTGGATCAGTCTCGTGTTTCTGGGCGCACGTTGTTGTCCTCTTGGTTATCTGTGTCCCCAAACGGCTTTACCATATTCTTGATTTTGCTCCTTGCTTTTATTCCATAAGTGATGGGCTGCTGTCTGAGCTAGGCGCTTGGCAGGGTGCTGAGGGTACAGAAGTGAAGGACATACTCTCTGAGGAAGTTGACAACAGTGGTGAAGGAGGGGTGGGAGATGCCAGATGGAGGTGGGGATGAGGCATATCCCAGGAGGCCTCCGTGGCTTGTCTGCCGTGAGTGTGTTGAGCAAAGGTGTTGCGGGACGATGCTGGCTGCTCAGGGTCAGCGGCTAGCTCTCTGCGATTCGCTCCTGGCTTTCTCTCCTCCCGCTCCTCTTGGCCTCCCCTGTTGTGTCTGCCTGTATTCATTTCTTTCCTGTCTTGTGCACCCACAGATGCCTCAGGGCCAGCTGCTAATTTGGTGTGCCTTTCGGGCATGAATGGCAGCGTGCTGTGGTCCAGTGCTCTCCCAGAGGAGGTGCGCGAGATCAGTTGTCTGGACCTGATGCCAGGAAGCCTAGCAGCAACCACCTGCCTCGTGACAGGGACGCACAAGATGCTGAACGCATTGAACGCCACCTCAGGTGAGGAGCATGGGCCACACGTATCCCGAGGCCTGATGCTGGAAACGGGCAGTTCCATGGGGAGGACACGTTTCTGCCCGTCCATGGTGGAGGATCTGATTTAGAGCTTGGGAGGGTAGCTGTTAAGGGAATCAGAGCAAAGCTTGGCCAGATGGAGTGGAGAGAGCCATGGTTCAGCCTGTGTGCCCTGTGCTGCCCCAACGGAGACTGCCCTGAGACTCTTGGTTTATGAATAGTCTCTCTCTGTTCTTTTGCCAAAGAAAACGGAGTGTTGTCGCTTTGTGTCTGATAGCATGGGATTCACGGACAAACGGGGGCATCAGCTGCTTGCAGATCCCTCAGTGCAGAAACCAAAATGTGCACGGGGCCTGTGGAGCTGGCACTGTAGTATCTGGTTGCACTTACATGTAAGGGAACTTCAGAAAGTTTGTGGGGAAATGGAATGAAGAGGCAAATTTACCTTAGTGCAAAAAATTAAAAAGGAAAAAAAGTATTATGAAAAAACCATGCATGGACTTCCTTTGCATGCTTGCTTTTTCCTTTGTCGTCGTCTTTTTTTTTTCTTTGCAGCAAAATAACCTTTAAAATTATGTTATTTAAGGGGCAGAGAGAGATCGATCTTCTATCTATTGGTTCATTTCTCAGTTTCTTACCATAGCCGGGGCTGTCGAAGCTGAAGGCTGGAGCCCAGAACCCTGTCTGCATCTTCCCACGTGGGGGTCAGGAGTGCCGCTGCCTGAACATCCCCTGCTGCCCTTCGGTGGGCATTAGCAGGAGGCTGCAGTTGGAAGTGGAACCAGGACTTAAACGAGGCATTCCAGTGTAGAGTGTGGGCACCCCAAGTGGCATCTTAGCCACTGTGCCACACGTCTGCCCCAACTCTTCTTTTAATTCCATTTTTCCCTAAGCTTAAAAGTACCCTTTTACATAACAAAAGGAAAGACAAGGACTTTTGTAATGAAGCCTCCTTACAGAATCCTAACCATAGTACAATACACTTGTTAACACCTAGGTGCAGCCACTCAGGAAGCTGCCTAAATTAGGACATTCTCAGTGATAGTGGTTGGAAATTGGTGGTGGGAAGCTTTGGAGTGGGGGAAGAAGGTGAGAATTTGGTTCACTGCAGGACTGAGGTCACCTTGAAAACCTTGCATGTTTCTCTGGTGCCTATCAGTGGATGGTTTGTAAAAACCTCCAACAGGTCAGTTCCTTCTCCGCAGACAGGTGGTCCTCTTTCTTGGGGACACTTGAGCACCCCCCTTTTGTGTAACAAATCCAAATGGAAAGTTCCTCCATGGAGCTGTCGGCTGGATAGTTGAGGATTACGGATGACAGTCCTCATCGAGCTGAGAACTGCGGGCAGAAGGAAGTGGTAACTGCTGGGGGTTGTGGGCAGCCCTTTGAGCTTCTCTCTGCTGCCTGGGAGCGTTGGCCTGGCTTTCCCAGAGGCAGGAAGCAGTAACAGTGAGCAGCACATTTGTCCTTCTCCAGGGAAGGCCATTTGGACTTTAAACCCCAGCTCCTTGTTCAACGGCACCTTGGCCGCCCCAGCTGTGGTGCTGCCGGACTTGGATGAGGACGGCGTTAGAGATCTTGTGGTTCTGGCCATTGGGGAAATGCAGGTAGGCTCTATGACGTGGCTTTTGTTTCTTGCAGAGAATGCTTCCGTTGTGGTCATCTCTGTTCCTTGTGTTCTACATACTGCTTAAAACTTTGTTTTTGCAGCAGCCGAGGCTTAAGTAGGTTTCCTTTGTGGGAGATGAATGACTACATGACTGTCACAAAACCATCCTTCCCCGGGTTCTCATTGTGATTCTGGGGACTGTCGGGTGTTGGAACTTTGGAGCCATATCTGTCTGTGTTTAAATCCTCTTTTGCCACCTCATAAGCTTTGTGGCCTTAAAGCCATGGAAAACTATCTTTGTGGAAAATGCAGGTAATTTTGCCTCATTTGATAATTTAATTTTAGCAGACTTTATGTTCTTTTATACTTACTATATGGAGTAGAGTATCAAATTCTACAAGTAGGGATCAGTGTTGTGGCGCAGTAGGTTAAGCTGCTTCTTGAGACTCCAGCATCGGTGTTGAAGTGCTGGTGTGTGCCCTGGCTGCTCTGCTTCTGATCCAGCTTCCTTCTGATGCATATGGGAAAGCTGTAGGTGACGGCCCACATGTTTGGGTCCCTCTAAGCCATGATGGAGCTCCTGGCTCCAGCTTAACCCCGACCTGGCTATTGCTGCCATTTGAGTAGTAAGCCAGCAGATGGAAGACCTCTCCCTGTCCCCACTCCCCACTCATTCTCTGTTACTCTAATTTTCAAGTAAATAAACAAATCCTCAAAATAAAATTAGTGAGGACAGTTATTTAGAATAGAACTAAAGCTGTCCATGTCTTATGGCTTTCATCCCAGAGCACCACATACTGCCCGTCGTAAGGTTTTGATGGAGTGTCACCCGAGAATGCCAGATAATGCCTTATCCTTGTGATACCAGGGGGAGGGAAGATAATGTGCTAACTCTCTGAAGTCCTTCAGCTAGCAAGTTGGTTTCCAAATGGACCCAAGCCAAGAATTCAGGAACAGTCTGTGTGATCTTTTTATCCCAACATTGTGACTCCAGATGTTGGAGTTCTGGGCAAATTACAATGATTCTTCCCAGTGGGGACTGATTTTCTTAAGGTTCCCAAGGGGATAATTTGAGGGAGAAGGAGGAAAATTTTGTGTTTGTGGAATCATGATCAGCACAGGCATAGCAGGCATTGAACAAGCTTGTATGTGCAGAACACATCTGAAAATCTTGGCTCTAATACTCCTTTTGGCTTTTTAGCCAGTGGTGGCTGATGGCACGGTAGGGTAGGCCTTCAGGGTCACTACATTATTAGTGAGGAAGCTGTTGCAAAAGGGATTGGTCTCTGGAATGCTCTTTCCAACATTAGTGCCTCTTTTATTTTCTTGTTGTACCAGTGTGTAGCTGATTTGCCTCCCAGAATTTACCCATTTGTGCAACAGCGTACAAATGTGGAGTAGTCCCTCCTCTGCTCACAAGGTAATAGGCAGTTCTAGCAAAATGTTGGCAGGGCAATGGTATTTAAGCAGTAGCTTCATCTTGGTTTTCACCTCTATGCCAAGAACTGAGAAGCAAAGGAAACTGCTAAGCTGCAGCAGTATAAGGCCATCTCCTCCCAGGGAAGGAAACCCAGTAGGTGTGTGACCATACCTGTTGCATAGAGTCGGGTAGCCTAGGGAGAGCTGGACCTGGTTTGGGGTGAGGGAGACTGGTGTGGTCCTGTGTGTGAGTGGGAAGGCACCGCGAAATCTGTGAGGTCACCCTGTTCTGCTACACTGCAGTCACTCACTCGGCCTGCCCAGCTCGCCGGCTCCCATCTCTCCTCTGTGCCTGCCTGGACTGATGGGAGCACCACTCGGTGGGGCAGGGCGCTCACTGGGGACCGGTTCTGGAAAACCCTGTCCCGCTGATGAGAAATGTGCCTTTTCAGAGGTTTTGTTCATTGTGCCAGTGGCTGTCCCATGGAGCTAGTCTCAATGAAGCTAATCCCCTTTCTCCATGAAAGCCCTTGCACTCTTGGCCTGCTCCCTCCCAGCTTGCTGTTCGCAAGGCCAAACAGCCCTGATCTCCACAGCTGAAAACCGTGTTTTGTTTGTGGTACAACCAGTTATATCAACCTAAGGAAATCATTACCTTCGAAAATTTTGTTTTATTTTATTTTATTGAGTGAGAGCGAAGGACATATCCTTAACAGGTTTGCTGCTTTAATGCCTGGGAGCCAGGAATTCAATCCAGGACTCCCATAATGGCCGGGTCCCAGCTGATTGAGCCTCTCAGAGTATGCATAGCAAGAAGCTGGGATCAGGAGCAGAGGCAGGACTTGAACCCAGACCCTCCCATCTGTGGTGCAGGTGTCTCAGATGGCAGCTTGGCCGCTGTGCCAGGCATCCACTCAAGGTGTCCTTTGATGTGGATTCTACATGAGGGTACTTTGGAAAGGTCACGGGTAAATGGAATTCACTTTTCCATGAGCTTTTTAAAGACTCCTTGCATTCTGTGTTTGCAGCCCAAGATTGCAGTAGTCTTTTGTAATAATCATGTTTTATGATTGAAGAGCCCACAGGTTTTTTAAAAAGGTATTTATTTGAAAGACAGTGACAGAGAAAGGAGAGAGAGGGAGGGAGAGAGGGAGAGAGAGATCTTGTTTCTATTGGTTCACTCCCCAGATGACCCTAATGGTCAGGACTGGGCCTGTCGATCCAGGAACTCCATCCAGGTCCCCCACATGGGTGACTGGCGTCCTAACAAGTTACTGAATGGGAAGAGGAGCAATGGAGATTCCACCTGGTGCTCTAATACAGGATCCTGATTCTGCAAGTGGCAGCTTAACCCTTTGTGCCACAACAACTGCCCAGAAAGCAGCTCCACCTTTTAAATAATTCAGTGTTAATCAATTTTTAGTTATTTAAATGAGTTTCTTCTTACAGATTTGATCATCTTATAGTCAAAGGACTTTCTGAATTTTGATTTTTTTTTTTTAAAAAAACCATGTGTTGGCTGTCCCTCAGCATTGTGACAAACTAGAATTCTATTCGTTCAAGTCTTTGACAAGAAAGGTGGTAACAGAATGCCATGGCATTTCATTAAAAATCTTCCTGTAAGGTTTGTGTTTATTCTGCAAACCACACTTCTCTGTCTTGTGTATACATGTTCGTAGAATAATAAACTTTGTCAAAAGCTTTACTGCAGATAAGGAAAACATCCTGCATATCCCCATTGGTGATCCTGTTCCTCCCAGAAAAATCTTCCAGAATTGGATGTGGGAAACCATGGCCTGCGGGCTGTAGTTGGGCCCTTGCTTGTTCTTGTAAATAAAGTTTTATTGGGACACCGTCATGGCCATTTGTTTATGTATTGAGTGTGACTGCTTCTGCCCTAGAACAGCAGGACAAACTGGCTGGCAGAGAGAGCGGCTCACTCTCTGGCAGCTCACGGAGTCTCCTGATCTTTGCTCAGCCAGTGAAGATGACAGTGGCCAGGCCAGGCATCTCCTGTTTGGATGAGAGAGCCATGTAGGGTCGATTCCTGCTGGGATGTCTGGGTCTGAGAGGCGAGCCCTTGGGGATCTGGTATCTGAATGCAGTTCACATCTCTGCGAGGTGCTGCCCGAGCACCAGCCAGACTCCTGGGAGGTCTGGGCTGCAGTCCCGAGGACCTCTGCCTGCACGTGGGAAGGGCAGGGGTCTTGGCTTTCCCTTCTGAGTCTCGGGGAAGCCAAGTGTGGCGCTGCCCAGCCTTGGGAGATACTTCTGAACAGCTAAGGAGATGAAGCTGACTGTCTCAAGAAGCTGTTTGCTTAAGAAATCCCAGGGCTTCTGCTCACTGGACCCCTCCCTGTCCTGTCCTCTTTAGCCAGATCTGTGCTTCCTGCTGGTGTCTGGCCGGACGGGGAGCCCACTGGGCCGACCAGTCAAGTACAACATCGTGGGCGTGGGGAATCTGATTGGTCCTCAGGTTTACGTCACCGCCAGTGGTGCTGTCTACATCCTGTTTGGCTTTGGTAAGAAGCAGGAGTGATGTTCACTCTGGTTCTGCGCTGATGGGTGCAATTGGGCCTCCCTGGGGAAACAGTACCACCCCTTCTGTTGCTACCTACTGCAGAGGCCGCTCCCACTCTCCCTCCCCACTGCCAGTTACGGCTTCTGCTCTCCCTTGCTGCCTTCTCTACAAAGAAGACTGTCCAGTGTTGGTCTGATCACTGTCCCACTTTCTCATGGCACTCGTCCAGCACCCTGCTGACACCCTGCCGTGGGCCAGCCTGCGCAGATTCTAGGAGGCCCTCAGGCCAGGCTCGATGTCCCTTGCTCGGATCTCATGCTGGGGTTGTTCTGCTGCATTCAACTTCTCAGTGTTGGTTCTTCCTGTGGCGCTAGGAAATATACAAGCTGTGGCTCTGCGGGACATTTTTGTTCAGGCCCAGAATCGAGACAGCTCGCCACCTTCCCTGCAGATAGAAGAGCCGGAGTGGGAGAAGCGGAGATCTGTCAACCTGTCTGAGCTCATCGACATCTACAGGTACGGCAGGCGTGCTGCGTTGGTCCTAGTGCCTGAACTTGCACGCTGCGGAGTCTCTAGGTTTGGTTGGGCTGGTGAATATGTGGGTGAAGAATTGGACAAACACTGCCGGTGTGTCTGGTTAGCATGCATAAAAAGCTTTTTTTGTTTTCATTTCTGTGTATGTCTTACGAACTTGAAAGAGAGAGCATGAGTGAGTGAGCAAGCTCTCTCATCCACTAAGTTGCTCCTGAAATGCCCGTGAGAGTTGGGCTTGGCTCATACCAAAGCCAGGAACCTGCAGCTCACTCCAGGTCTTCCCCCATGGGTGCCAGGAACCCAAGTACTTGAGCTGTCACCTGGTGCTTCCAGGTTAAATCCTAGCAGCAAGCTGCAGTCGGGAGCAGGGCTTGGAATTCAAGCCAGGTGCTCTGGTATGCATTGCAAGTGTTCCAAGTGCCATTGCAGCTCCCACAGTGTACCTGCTCCAGAGACATTTTCTTCTCTTGATAGAGTAGTGTGTTGATATTTCTGAGAGTGTGTTGGGGACTGGGATGAATTTAGAGGTAGGTTATTTGTTGAGGGTTTCGAATCACAGAGGAGCAAGATGAGGGGCTGTAGGCTCTTGAGGTAGGGTGATCAATTTGTTTCTTCTATAGTACTGAAGTACCTGACCTACTTTTGCTGTGTATTTTCCTCTTGGTTGAAGAGTTATTATGACACAAGCAAGCATAGCAGGCATGAAATCTTACTTTTTAATGTTATTTATTTTTTAAAACCTATGCTTATGTTAGGTGGTAGATTTTTACCCATTTAACTCCAGGCATGGGTCATAATTATTTTGTTCTTTCCCACCAGAAGTTGTTTATAATTTTTTTAGCATCTGCTTTGGCAGTGTGATGTTACCTTGGTGGATAGGACAGGTGCTAAGTAAAATGGTCTCAGTGGCACAAAGAAATAATGCAGGGAAGGCTGGGTGGGCCACAGGCTGTTGTCCAAGCTCGCTGATAATTTCCCACGTCTGTCCTGATGTCTGTCTACTTCCTCTGTTCTGTTCTTGACCCTGTTGCCATTTGCCCCCACGTGAGAGGTGTTGCACTGTAACTCTCTGCCTGGGAGTTCCTACTGAACTTGCGTGAAGTTTTCCAGGGTCCCTAAGGTGGGGTGCGGTGCATGAACACCAGAGCATGGACGAGCATGAGTCCACTGAGAGAAAAAGACAGACTCGATGGCCTCAGGCTTCTTCTCGGAGCCAGACTAACCTCTAGGATCTGTTGGGTGCAGTGATGGCGTGGAGCTCCTCCAGTTGGTAAAAGCGCCAGACTCCAACTGCAGCAACCTCCTGATTACCACCAGACAAGGCCTGGTTCTGCTTCGGGGCCAAAGCCTGACTCCCTACTGGACGCTGAGCCTGCCCGGCCTGCGCAGGTTTGCATGGGGTTTCACACCAGGCCTGCTGTTGGGAACAGTGACCTACCATGGTTGCTTGATAAGTGTGGCTTATGCCAGGGAGGGGCGGGGATGGGGGCGGGGAGGTCCTTGCTTTCCCTCCTGTCATGCTCACCATCAATCTCTTCCTTGTTGCCTACAGCCAGCCTACTCCCGGATATTTCACCGATGACCAGATTCTAGACTTCCTTCTGCAGGTGCAGGATGGTGTTGGGATGAAAAAGGTAAAATGCCAGGACTCAGTCCACACATGGGAGAAGCAATACCCTGTGTAGCCATGTCCTATGCACTGTGAGGAATAAAAGAGCTTCAGATACGCTCTCCCCTCAGAGAGAACTAGTTCTCACATGCCAGTACAGGCAGTCAGGGAAGCGTCCTTGGGCTCGCCTCCTTGCCCTGTGCGAGTCGCTTCTGTGTCCCTTGCCCGTGATGAGGCCATAGGAGGAGCCTGCTGGATTCTCTCGGGAGGGAGAGGCAGGTACAGATATGTGCACTGCTTCGTGTCTGCCTTGCCTCTCACAGCAAGGCTGCGTCTGGTGCCTGGTTTTCAGGTACTTTTATTTACCCCTTGGTTGGTTGGTTGAGTTACTTAGCCAGCTACTCATTTATTTGCCTGTTTGTCTTTGCCAGCTGTCTAGTTTGTTTTTTTAAGATTTGTTTTATCTTTATTGGAAAGGCAGATTTACAGAGAGGAGAGACATAAAGATCTCCCATCTGCTGATCACTCCCCAAGTGGCCACAATGGCCAGAGCTGAGCTGACCTAAAGCCAGGAGCCAGGAGCCCCCTTGGAGTCTCCCATGTGGGTTCAGGGTCCCAAGGCTTTGGACCATCCTCTACTGTATTCCCAGGCAATAAGCAGGGAGCTGGGTAGGAAGTGGAGTAGCTGGGACATGTACCAATGCCCATATGGGTTGCCAGCACTTTTACAGGTGGAGGATTAGCCACGCAAGCCATCACACCAGGCACCTGGCTGTCAATTTATGAATGAAGCAGAGACAGAGCTCCCCAGATGCCTGCAGTGTGTCTAGGGCTGTGCTGGGCCAAGGCCAGGAGCCTGGAGTGCAACCCAGGCCTCACATGCCTCCTTGTAGATGGCAGGAGCCCAACTACTTGGGCCATCACTGCTGCCTCCCAGGGTCGGCATTAGCTGGAAGCTGGAGCCGGAAGTTATAGCCAGGAGTCAGACCCAGGCACTCCCATAAGGAACCTGGCCAAATTAACCATTAGGCCCAATGCCTTATCCTGCTGCCTTGGTGCACAGTGTTCTTAGAGTGAATGAAATCCAACAAACACTGATGGAGCATCCCCTCCCAGGTGTGCCAAGTGTTAATGCTGGAAACACAAACAAGTGAAGACAGGGCCCCTGGTCTTGGGTAGTTCATAGTCTGCTGTGGTACTGGGAGCACATGGCTATACCATGTCATTTAAGGTCCCTGGAGCCCGTGGCTCTACCACCTCGTGTAGGATGCTGCTGTGGAGGTGTGTGCTTGTTGTCGCCAGGACCATGGGAGCAGGTGGAGAAAGGAGAGCCGGGCCAGGGCATCAGAGCTGCTTCACGTTGGTGCAGGGAAGTGCATGGCTGGATGGAGCACTGGGGAGGGCCTGGGTGAGTGCGTTCCTGCCAGAGAGGTCGGAGTGAGGCCAGCTGCTCGAGGGCACTGGAAGCAAGGCTGCGAGTGTGGCTGTGATGGTGGAGGCCACAGGGTGGCTTGGCCATCAGCAGAGGACAGCTGTAAAGCTACAAGCATTCCCCCAGGGAGTCTTCCTGGAGTATCTGATTATGATTCAGAAGAGTTGAGGATGGAGATGGGCATTTTCGCTGTGTTCTGAGGAGGATTAAAGAAGGGTTTATGGTAGATTGGTTAGGAGCTGAGATATTAGGAGTTTTAATCCTGGTTGCTGGATTTATTGCTGACCTTGGATGGAGTCTGTAATCTTGCCCAGCTGCTGTTCTGTGTCTGAATGTGAAACCATAGCATCATCGTCTTCCTGGGTTATCGTACCAGACAATATGGGAACCCATGGGTGTGAGTGGGTGGGCCCCCTCGATACCCTGTCTCTGGATTTCTTTCCTCTTGTAGCCTGCTGCTGGCCTGCCTCTGTGCTCTGTTGGCTCACATGAGCCTGCCTCAGCCAGGTTGGCCCCGGGACCTTTGGTGACACAGTCCGAGGTTGGGTGGAGAGGGGCAAGACTCAGGACAGTGGAAACAAGGACAGGTGATTGTCCACGGTGGCCTAGGACTTCTGTTTCCCGCAAAGCTGGGACACGGAGGAGACAGGGAGTGAGACCCTGGGGCTGCAGGGCAAGGAGACGTTTCTTGGTGATATGCATGGATGAGGGGTTCTAGAGGAACCAGACTGGGGGACAAGAAACCTCAAGTGCCAGTGCTGCCAGCGGCTGCACCTGATCCGTTTAGTCATCCTGAGGGAGGTACTGCTAAGCAATGAGGTCCTGCTGCATTTGCTTTCGGCTTTGCTTAAGCTGTTTCCTGTACATTGGAGTATTCCCCTGGGGATGGAGTTTGTTGTGCCCCGGCGTCCATCACATCAGACCTATGGGGCTCGTAGGACGGAGGACAGTTGCTGGATGGACAGTTGCTAAGAGGTCGCTGCAGTTGTGGAAGGGAAGGGACAGAAATGAAGCCCCACTGCTGGCCTTGGGTTACAGCTGCTCTGGAGCAGCTGGCTGCTGCTCTGGCTGCGACTAGTCACACGTGGAATGAACCAGGCTGTTCCCTGTCCCTGAGCCTGCATGTTTCTACCTGTGAGATGAGGGCCTGTCACCTCTCAGCAGCAATGAGGGCTGCAAAAGTTTGGATCCTGGTCCCTGCTGTGACCCAGACTGTCAGTTCACACACCTGTTAGTGTGTAAGCATATGTGTGTGTGTGTGCTTGTGTGTGTGTGCACACTTTTTAAAATTTATTTTTCTTGTGTGTGTTCTTTGTTTTGTGTGTCCCTGGCCATGTTCACGGCCTGCCTTCTGTTCTGCAGATGATGGTGGTGGATGGCAACTCCAGCTCCATCGTGTGGAGTTACAGTGCCCCATGCCACGTGAAGGACATGCCAGCCACATCCGCACTGACTGCAGACCACAAGTCTGTCTTCCTCTTCTGGGCGGAAGCACTGCCCACTGCACCTCCTGATGCCGTGAGTGTCCCTGGGCCACAGGGCTGACTGGGGCTCAGTCACCTTCCCAGGGTTGGAGTGGAGTGGGTCAGCACGCGCGTGGCAGAAGCAGGAACCTCTCTTCCTCCATGGCTGTGCCTCCCATCTCTGCATCACTGCTCGGAGATCACTGCCTGACACTGGCCCCTGACCGCAGGCTGCTGTAGTAGAATGAAAAATTAGGAAGGCTTCTACAGGCTGTGGTGGGGGGGAGAAAGCTGCCAGTTGTTCACACTGGCATCCCGGAGGTGAGTGTCACAGTGGGTCTGGCTGCTCCTCTTCTGATTCAGCTGCGTGCTCTTGTGCCTGGGAAAGCAGCATGTGGTGGCCCCCGTGCTTGGGCCCCTGCACCCACGTGGGCTCCTGGCTTCCAGCCAGCCCAGCCCTAGCTGTTGTGGCCATTTGGGAGTGAATCAGCAATGGATGATCCTCTCTCTGTCTCTGTTGCTCTGATTTTCAAATTAATAAATACCTAGATGTTTTTAAAAAGGTAACAAATTCAAATTTACAGGTAATTTTTGTTTTTTTAAAAAAGCATTTGCTGTAGAGGCAGAGGAAGAGAGGCAGATGGACACACAGAGCACACTCTTGCACCCTGCTTTACTCTCCAGATGCCCGCATCAGCTGAAGCTGGACAAGGTTCCAAGGGGAGTCCGAAGCTCAGGCCAGTTTTCCCACGCTAGGGGCAAGGACCCGAGTCTTCCAGCCATCACTTGAAAGATGAAGTCAAAGTCAGGAGTGAAGCTGAAACTTGAACCCACACATTCTAATATGGGACATCCCAGGCAGCATCTTAACCACTGGGCCAAACTCCTGTCCCTATAGATAGTTCCTATGTGCTATGGTTGTTGAGGGGAAGAGATCATTATGTCCGATCTGGAGTGTCCAGACAGTTGGTGAAGTTTAGACTGGGTTTTAAAATGAATAAACAGGCTGCAGACACAAGCATGGGAGTGGGGACAGGTAACAGATGAGAGGTCAGCAGGCAGTGTGGGAGAACAGACCTGACACCCAGAAGGCGTTCTGCAGAGGGTCACAAATGTGCCCTGGTGTGTGAGTGGGGCTCAGCATGCAGAGGCCGCCCAAGCAGGTGCCTGGGAGCTCTAAGCAAGGTCCGCCCTGCCCTGGTTTAGTAAGACATGTCTTGACTTGACAGTCACTCTGTGCCAGGCCTTGTGGTCCCTAAGGACTGAAGGGAAGCAGTTCTAGCCCCGTAGAGAAGTCACAGTGTGTGGATGCTGTGGCACAGGGTGTGATGGAGGCAGAGTCTGGAATTCAGCAATCACACACTCTCAGGAAACGATTGAATTTTTTTTTTTTTTTTTTACTTTGGAAGGCAGAGTTACAGAGGAATAGAGCAAGATCAAGAGATAGATAAATACCATGTGCTTCCATTCACTGGTTCACTCCCCAAGTGGTGCCCTGGAAGGGAGATGGTTGGGAAGCCGACTGCCAGGGCTCACCAGTGCTTGTAGAGGGTGCACACTTCAGGTAAATCTGATCTTAATCCAGCTTAATCCAGCGCGCCAAGTGCTGGCCCCTCACCGTCCGAGCTGCATGTTCTTCTTCATTAATAGAGGTATTGATCTATTCCCTCTTTAAAAAGAAAAAAGAAAAAAATATTTGGTTTTCTTTGAAGGACAGATTTACAGAGGAGGAGTGACAGATCTTTCATGTATTGGTTTGCTCCTCAGATGGCTGCAGCAGCTGGAGCTGGGCCGGTCCAAAGCCAGGATCCTGGAATTTTCTTCTGGTCTTCCACATGGGTGGGAGGGCCCAAAGACTTGGATCATCTGCTTTCTGCTGCTGCTTTCCCAGGCATATTCACAGGATCAAAAGTAGAGCAGCCAGGGTTTGATTCAGTGCCCATATGCAGTGCTGGCACTGCAAGTGCAGGCTTAGCTGGCTGTGCCTCAGCACGGCCCTTATTTTCTCATTGTAAAGATCAGATTTACCTGAATGTTAGATCTGATTCTAACCCAGCCACGGACCTGCCACTGGCTGTGGGCACTTTACTTGACATTGTAGGATCTGGGGTTTCCTCACATGTTAGCTGTGAGGGGACTGGACCAAGTGACTGTCACAGTAAGCTGCTGTGAACACCTTATGGAGGAGAGACCCCCGTGCAAATGCTGCAGTAGGAGGGCAGATAGGACAGGTGGACAGACACATGAAAGGATGAGGCAGTACCCAATTTGCCTGAGGTAGTTAGGGGTGTTTTCATGAGGGAGACAACATTCAAGTGGAGGACCACATGAAGGGAAGTGTTAATATCTGTGGGTAGGGAGCATGGTCGGACATGATAAGAACAGCAGCGGTTAGAGCCCGGGAGGCATGTGTTCATGTAGATAATCAAACACCCTTCTCACGAGGGCTGGGTAGGTAAATAACAGCCATGGAGGTCTAGAAAAGGCAAACTTTGGTAAGGTGGTCTAAAGCCTTGGTTTTCATGTTCGGGAACTTTGGCCTCAACTGGTAGGCAGCCAGCTGTTTTCTGGCCATGTTAGCTGAGCCAGAGATCCTGGCTGGGATCCTAAGAGTGTCCCTCAGACAGTGTGTCTTTCATGTCGGCATGGAGTGGCAAGCTGCCTGCCCCCATTTCTTCTCCCTGGGGCCAACAACTTTCTCTTCTGGCATGGAGCATGTGGACGTGGGGGTGACACTCATCCCAGGGCTTGCACTTCCCCCGCTGACAGAAGCTTAGACTGGCTTGGAGGTGCTCTGGGGGGCACCGATTACTGACATGCCCTTGCGCAAAGGTGTTTGTGGGCATTAGCCAATGGCCACGTGGCTGCTCACGTGTACACCTGCTCTGTCCCCTCCATGCATGGACATGACACTGACAAAGATCGTCCCCATGTGCATGTCTATGCCGTAGGGATTTGGGACTGATGTTCAAACTGGGGGGGGGGGGGGAGGCTGGTGTTTTATAATTTATTTGCTTTTGTGTGTTTATTTTAGGAACTGATGTTTTTAATTTTGAGCCTAATGCTTGCAATTAGCTTTCTTGTCCATTGGAAAGAAATATCTCTGGCTCACTAGGTTTTGGTTGTGGCTGTTGTTAAGATTTATGTTACTGATTTAAAAGGCCAAGTTACAGAGAAGAGAGAGATCTTCCATCCCCCTGGTTTACTCCTCACATAGTCCCAGTGGCCATTGCTGGACCAGGCCAAAGCCTGGAACCCAGAATTCCATCTGCGTGACAGGAGCTTAAGCAACTAGGACAGCTTCCTGCTGCTTTCCCATGAGTATTAGCAAGGCCTTGGGTCTGAAGTGCAGCAGTTGGGACTCAAACTGGCATTTATATGGGATGCTGGTATTGCAGGCAACCACTTAACCTACTGTGCCACTGAGCCTAGAGCAGCAGCCCTGGCTGACTGTGTTCAGTGAATAGATTTCGTCTCCTCCAAGTCCCACCTGCTTGCTGTTGACCTAGTGTTGTGATATTCCCGCAGGCTGAAGGCTGGATTGTCAGCAAGGGGTGGCCGTAGGAAGAGGGGATAACTCTAATGAGATTCCTCCAGAAGTGTACACATTTCCTCGGTCTGGTGAATAAGCAGTTTCTAGCCACAGTAGTGGTTTGGAGGTTAGTGGTTTGTAGTGTTTTGAGTTCTCTGAACTAGCTTTGAAATGTCTTTTATGTGAGTTTCAAACGGAACATTTTTTAAATTTATTTTTATTCAAAAGGTGAATTTATTAAGGAGGAGAGACAGAGGAAGATCTTCTGCTCACTGGTTCACTTCCAAAATGCCCACCGTGGCTGGAACTGAGCTGGACTGTAACCACGACCCAGGAGCCTCTTCCACACCTCCCATGTGGGTGCAGGAGCCCACTGCTGGAGCCATAAGCAAGGAGCGGGTCAAAAGTGGAGCATCTGGGACACAAACCAGCACCCATATAGGATACTGGCACTTGGCAGGCAGAGGATTTGCCTGTTGAGCCTCTGTGCTGGACCCACAAATAAGTATTTTTTAAAAGAAAAAATATTTGAAAGGTAGAATTTCAGTCAATGAGAGGTTGTTTGATTGATTAATTGATTCATTTCCTAAATGTCTGCTATGCCCAGGGCTGGACAGACATAGGCCAGAAATCTGGAATTCCATCCGGTCTCTCATGTGGGTAGCAGAGACCATCTTCTAGTTTGTCAGGTGCATTAGCAGGGAGCTAAGTCACTGGTGGAGCAGCATATGGGACGCCTGTATCCCAGGCACTGTGCTGCCATGCAGCCCTATCAGATACATCATTATGGCTGAGGTCTGGTTTCGCCTCTAAGAGGAATGAGATACCACCATCCGCCCCTCTACCTTTGTGAAGGATGCCCTGTGTGGGTGACGTGTGGGCACGTCCAGTGACCCTTGCTCTTTCTTTGCTGCTGCCCATTGCCAGGAGACCATGCTGGGAGCCGAGCTGCCCCACCTTTACCACCTCTACCTCCTGCATCCAACCTTCCCTTCCATTCTCCTGGATCTGGCCAATACCACGGGCACTGTGACTGCTTCAGAAGGTGAGGCCCAGGGCAGGCGGGGGTCTGGGTGCTCGAGCGAGGAGAGAGCATGTGGCTGTGTGTGATGACATCACTGCCCCTCCCAGGGAAGGATATGGACATGTGCCAGGGCAGGAGTGTTCTTGTGCCCCTGGTGTGCCCAGTGAGAGGGGGCATTGCTGGAATGGATGGTGTGCCTGGCTTCCAGGGTAAGACCACATCTGCTCCAAGTTTGCCCAATCCTGTGAGCAATGGGTGTCCGCATTCCAGAAGGCTCCAAGATGATACACACACTTATTGAGCACCAGCTGTAGCCCTGCTCAGTGCCTGGGGCTGGCCAAATAACACTAGGTTCTTGCCACTCCTGAAGGGGCAAGAAGCTTGAGATTTGGAATTTTCCAGAAGGGATTTGAAGGTAGAATATGCTTTATCTGGGCATTGATTTAGTTTTTGAATAGTGAGCAGACATATTGCCTAGATTTGGAGCCAAGAGAAAATTCAAGGGAAACAAGAAAAATTGCTCATAGTCTGGCCACTCACAAGCCACTGAATGTCTGTGATGCCCAGGGCTGGACCAGGCCATGGCCAGAAGCCTGGGGCTCCATCTGGGTCCCTCAGGTGGGTAGCAGGGGCCATCTTCTGCTTTCTCAGGTGCATTGCATGGGAGAGTTCTGCTTTCTATCAGAATACTCCTGTAAAGCTAATTTGGGCTCATACCTGGAAGAGTCTTGACTCAGGAAACAGAGCCCTGGATGCTCGGCCACTGCTCCCAGCTGGTTCGGGTACCCTGCTGGTCTCTGCCTCCTAGAGCCCTGGTTTCATGAAATCAGCTCTTCACCATGGAGGGTCGGATCAGCCCCATGTGCTGGGACCTGCATGTGGGGAGGTGTCAGCTCACAGACGCCTGTGACGGATCTGAATGAGCTGTTTTTTTCTTTTATTTTTTTGGAAGAGAAGAGATGGATGGATTGATCCCATCCACTGCTTCATTTTGCTCCTTATATCTCAATACCGGTCCTCCTGGTGGAACTGAAGTTGGGAGCCAGGAACTTGGTCCAGGTGGGAGTCCAGGTGGGAGCCCAGTCCCTAGGGCCATGACCTGCTGCTCACCAGGGTCCGAGCCGGCAGGAAGCTAGAGCCAGGAGCTGGAGCCAGGAATTGCACTCAGCCACTTTGATAGGGAACACGGGCATCTTAACCACTAGGCCAAATGCCTGCTCTTGTTTTTTCAATATTAGTATACAATAATATTAGTGAATATTACTGCAGAATGATAACGAAGACTCTTGAAACCATTTTTACCACAATTCTATTTTTAAAGATGAGGCACAATAAGCAGCTGAGTTGGTAAACAGCGTACATGGCCACGGAGTACTGATCGTGGGCATCCTCTCATTTCCTGACTCGAGGCTTTCTTGGAACTTGCTTCAGAGAAGAAAGATGCAGAGGCCCCAGACAAACATCAGGCTGCTTTGCTGGCTTCTGGCCGCTCCTCGCACTCACTGCCTGCCTGGGTCACTGGCTGGTATTGTTGGGTGCTCAATAAATTTCTTTCTTCTTCTTTTTTTTTTTTAATTTATTTTTACTGGAATGTCAGATTTACGGAGAGGAGAAGAGACAGAGAGGAAGATCTTCCATCTGCTGATTCATTCCCCAAGTGGCTGCAATGGCCAGAGCTGAGCTGATCTGAAGCCAGGAGTCAGGAGCTTCTTCCAGTTCTCCCACATGGGTACAGGGTCCCAAGGCTTTGGGCCATCCTCTGCTGCTTTCCCAGGCCACCAGCAGGGAGCCACATGGGAAGTGGAGCAGCTAGAACATGAACCAGTGGCCATATGGGATCCCAGTGCATGCCAGGCGAGGACTTTAACCATAGGTCACCATGCCCAGCCCAGTAAATTTCTTGTGTGATTTACCGAGTGAGTGGCTGGCTGGGCTCCTGAGCCAGAGGAGAGTTCCTCTTGGTAGAAGCCAGCTGTCCTTGCTGACTGGTCTGCTTCGTCTTTCCCCAGTTGGAATTAACGACTTCTGGAAAGATGCCTTCTACGTGACCAGGATGACCGGGCCCAACTCTGAAGGACACCTAGCGTCCCTCGCGGTGAGCAAGCTTAGCCTACGGTGGGCGCTGATGGAGGGCCAAATGGTCCAGCTAAAGGAGACCATGCCCAAAATTGGCCGGGGCGAGCTGCGAAGGTTCCTCTCCAGGATCAAGTTTGTGGATTCTCCCTATCAGGTGAGCCTCTACTCAAAGAATTGGTCCCTCCCGAGAGTTTAGGGCACCTGCTGCTACAGCTTTGTTCTTTACCAAGAGGGGAGAAAATGAATTTTATTTAAAAAAAAAAAAAGTGGTTTATTTAATTTGAAAGGCAGATTTACACAGAGATCTTCCATCCGCTGGTCCACTCTCCAGATGGCCTCAGTGGCCCAGAAGTGAATCGATCTAAAGCCAGGAGCTTGCTCCATGTTTCCCACATGGGTACAGAAGCCCGAGAACTTGAACTGTTCTCCACTGCTTTCCCAAGACCATAGTCGGGAGCTGGATCAGAAGTGAAGCAGCCGGGACTAGAATTGGTACCCATATGGGATGTTGGTGCTGCAAGATGGAAGATTAGCGTGTTGAGCCACCACACCGGCCACATAGGAACTTTCTTTAAATTAAAAAAAAAAAAAAATTCTTTGTAAGGTGGAGCAAGAGAGACACAGGAAGATTGGCAACTCCCAGCCACGAGTTTACTCCCAGATGCCTGCCAGGGCTGAGCCAGGAAGCTGGAGCTCAGTTCTGGTCTCCCATGTATTTGCAGGAGACTGGGAGGCAGCAGAGCTGGGACTCAAACGCAGGCACTGCGGAGCGGCTGTGGGCGTCCCCGGTGCCCTCCACAGGCGCTTTCTTGAACAGGTGCTGAGGCATAAGCACTCTTTCCTGAGGCTGGTTCATGAGCACAAAGAAAAAGCTCTCTCTCTCTCTCTCTCTCTCTTTTTTTTTTTTTTAGCTAGAAATGGTACCATTCCCTTAGGGGGGACCTTTTGGAAATGGTTTTAATGGCCCCTGTGACTGAGAGGGGTGAACACGGCTGGAATTCTGTGTAGGGGCCGACAGTGCAGAGCTTGAAGCAGTTACATCTTCTGTAGATTTTTCTTGGGATTAAATGAAAATGCCAGTGACCCCTCCTTGGCCTGAGGGACACTGGGGACTGGTTGAGTTTCAGAGCCTGTCATGGAGGAAGACATCTTTTGGCCTTTCTGGAGGGAGGCAGAGCCAAGCCACTGGAGCTCGGCAGAGGGCGGCAAACCGTCGGCCTTCCAGTTTCCTCCCCTTCTTCACTTTTGCTGAGAAATGGTGTGTCACTGATGTTTTGCTCCCCCTCCCCACCCTGCAGAGCTAGTCTGATGCAGTCTGGGGTCTCAGAAGTGGCAGTCACAACGGCCACCCCTCTGTCCTGCCAGCGTGAAACCCGTCCTTGAGAGACGACGTCCAGCGTCCACGTCCTTGACCACTGCTGCGTGTGACTGTGGCAAAGCACTTGAGGAAGCGCCTTCTGCAACACAGCCTGAGCCGTACTGCACCTCTGCCCCGTGGTCCCACTCGCTCAGAACTGGGGGTGCGGACTTTGGAAATGGTTTTTAAGTGTGGTTTGGTTGTGGGCTTTTTTTTGTGTGTGTGTATGTCTTAATTTATAAATTTGTGCTGGGAAACCAGTTAAGATTGCAGGAAAGGTTGCATTTGGCATAATGCCGTGTGTGTGTGTGTGTGTGTGTGTGTGTATGTATGTATGTGTGTTGGGGGTGGGTGAAGTCTCTTTGCTGTTTGAGTGTGACACAGTTATTTTCCAGGTGTGTCCTAAACTTCAGGGATCCAGTTTCTCGTCCCTCTGAAATGTATGTGGTTTGTCTCCTTGAGACATCCCAGTGACCTGGCTGAGTGGGAATGTCCCTCGTGATGTCTCGCCTTCTCTCCCCACTTACTTCCCATAGTATTTTTTCTAACCGTATTTCCCAGTTGTTGAGAACAGTAAAAAGGTCTGGGGGAGGTACTGCAGCTTTTGCACCTTTTCCTGAAGCATCCCGTTTCCTGATCCTTTCCATCTTTATGTAGTGACCCTCAGAATCATCTTGTCTCCATCCCAGAGGGAGCAAAAACAACAGTTTCAGAGCCCCTTCCCCGCTCACCGACCACGTGCCTGTGTTGGGTTGTATGCGGCTTTAACAGTCCCGCCAGTCCCGACTGTCTCCATGCAGTAACCTCAGACACACGGGTGTGTGCCTGCTGTCTTCAGCCTCCAGGCCGGCCAGCTTCCTGTTCTGTAAGGGGTCCTCCCTGCCACCTCCGGCTTGGCTTCCTCTTATTCAGGGATCTGTCCCTGAACTAGGACTTTTCAGTCCAGCATGCAGAGCCATTCCCCGCCCCCAGCTCCAGGCTTCCCCTCTTCTAGAGCCCTTGAGGCATTCTATTTTGAGGAGGTTCTTGGGTAAAGTTACTTTTGTAAGGGGTTACATTGTATGGAATTGCCTCTCAGATTTATTCCCCCTTCTATACAAATGCATTCTTTCTAGTAAGCTTTCTGTACTTGTAGGCCACTGGTTATATAGCAGAAAATCCCAGCATAGCTGGTGGAAAACTGCTTTTTTGGCATAATTTTGATCTGACATCCCTGAATGCAAATCTGGCGCTCTCTTTACTTGGGCTTAGCTCTGTAGCTTGTGCTGATAGAGATTCCAGAGCATGATGGATTCTGGAGTTAAAAGGATATCTGTGAACTGCCAGTCAGTAGGCGTTGTGACATCCCAGGAGGTTGGTCATGAAAGATCCAAGCTGACTTGTCATTCCGGCCTGCAGGTTACACTTGACGGTTTCTCACCACCCAGTCTGCCTTAAGACACTTCGAAAGCAAACTTGGCTTCAATCTTTGAGATGTGTGTGAATTTCAGGCTGACTTTTGGGAAGCAGGAGACCCTAATGAGGGGATGACTCCCAGATTGTTTTTTCCTAGGCTTTGCGTCTACTTGGTGGTAAGGCCTAGGGTCTGGTTTGGCTTAGTGCAGAGTTCTAAAGCCTCACAGGTGGTTGGCTGGGTGGTGGTCCTGTGGCCTGCCTGAGGGCCTGTTTCTTGGGGACCTGTTTGGGGGCAACTGTTTGGAGCAAAGTAGTCCCAGAAACAGCTGTGACCCCCCCCCCCCAGGGAGAAAAATGCAATGTCACCAAATTCCTCACGGAGAGCCAATCAGTGAACGTCACATAAACTCTATGGCAAGTTTGACTTTTTCCCTTGTTAAACATGGAAAGGGGAATGGAATAACGGGTGACTGGGGATTGAAGAAGCTTTACATGACTCTGATGCAGGTGCTGGTCTCTTGTCAGTGTGTCCCAAGACATTCTGCTCCTTGCGGGTAGCCACTCCCTGAAAAGGTCTGAATCAGCACATACTCCTCCCTCTCCACAATGCAGAGTTGCCGACCACAGCAGTGTGCCCATAACTTAGAAATGATGATGTTGGCTAATCAAGAGTCTTTCCCCTGCTGCCAGCCTCTCCTCTTTCCTTCCATCCCAGATACCCAGCCCTAGCAGCCCCCTCTTCCTTCCCTGTGGCACGGCGATCCTAACAGCCCTATGAATGTGAACTGCTCTCATTGTGTGTATGAAAGAAGAGCCAGCTGGTGTGTTGTCAGGAAGCACCACTGAAAATGTGAACTGTTACACAACAAATAAACACTCAGTCCCAGAATATACTCGGGTGCTGTTCTCATTCTTCTTAGCCATCAGGGGTATCTTGTTTGTTTGTTTTTTCTTTATGGAAGACAGAAAGGGCAAGTAGGTGGTTGGTCTTCTTTCTAAATGGGGGAAAAGAGCAGGGTAAATTTTCTCAAAAGCCAAGAGAAGGTAGGAATCCAGAGAGGAATCCTGTGTGATCCTTCCATGGGGGCCACAATCCCATCTGAACACACAGCCAAGTATTCTGGCAGTGAACCTGATCCTGTGGCAAGGCTGGAAGACCCTTCTCACGTTACACTCTTTTCAGCATGGTTTCTAGGATCCTGTTTAATAACCCTTCTGCTGGTGCCTGGTATGTGGACATGGGACACTGTTGACAGGCAGGTGGAGGACGTCTGTCCCATACACCGGAGCAGTCGGCAGTGCTTTCATTGCCAGCATGTGACTTCCAGAAGAGTCGAAGTGCATCATGGCAAGCGGAGCCACAAGCCACTGCTGCGTTGCACACCTCCCTCCAGTTCCCAGATGAGTACGACTCTTACGGAAAGGAGTTGTGTTTACTGCTCTTTTTCATCACCATGGCTTAGAGCAGAGCCTGGCACCCAAGCAGTCAGGACAGGGAAGAAGGGAATTTCGGGTGCATGTGATATTGGGGGAGAACTAGACAGAGCCATGGGAGGAAAGGGAACAGTGGGACTCAGGTGCACCCTTGGACTTGGACATAAAGACCCCCTGGTGTTCTCAGCCTCTAAAAATCATGCTCCAGAGACAAAAGTGTGGCTTAAGCAGTTGTTAAGATACATGGAAGCTAGGGCTCAGCCAGCTCTCCAAACCCACCTAGCACCTAACACTGAGCCTCCTCTACCACGCCCCCAATCACTTCTTTCAGCTCCTGGCCGGTGCCTTGTTGAAACCCCTTGTTCTGTAGCGCTGAGTAGAAGTCAACTCCTTCAGAGACCGAGCGCAGAGGCCGATTGGGGTACTGGTGGTAGCTGGGCAAGAGCCCTCCCGGGTGGGCTGCGCATGACAGCTGCTGAAGGAAACACTGGTGGTGGTGCGGTAGGCACCCCGGGTTTTCTTTGAAGCTTTTGTTGTGCCTGCACTTGAACTCCAGCACCATCCTGGTGTAGGTATTGAAGGTGGTGACAGCGGATGCCATGCAGCAGGTAAAGGAAACCCAGGCTGTGCTAGGGACAAAAACAAACAATCGTGACTGGTAACAAAGAAAGCTGCCGTGATCACCTCATACTCAGTGAACGAGGCAGAACCTCATGACAATTCAGGGATCTGGGTATGCTGTCTTTTCTCACGTTTCAGGTACACTGTGGACCAGAGTACCTAGTTGGCTGCATTTGGGGGGATGTTCTGAATGTTTAGGAAGATGGCAACTGATGCAGAACTCAAGGCATGGAAAGTGAAGTGGATTTATTTTCACTGAATTGATAACATATCATCCTTGTGCCCTTTTATACCTGCTGTACCTATTGTGTGTGCGTGTGTGTGTGTGTGCATTTCCCAAACTGCAAGTGCCCATGTAAAAATCTCCAAAATTCTACATTCCTGCAGCTCAGCCTTGTGCAAGGGCAGCCTAATGCACTCCCTGCCTCTTCTCCATTCCTCTTATCCCAATACTGCCAAAGACTTCCCTTCCCAAAGATGGCCAGTGGGGGCACCATCCCTCTCCCATCATCCTTTGTTTTGAACTGCCAGGTCTCAAGATCCCCAGAGTGGAGCCTCAGTTCAGGAAAGCATTTACTACAAAGGGGAGGTACTGTGGCTTGCACAGTGGAATTTATTTATGAGAATGTGGTTCTTGGCTGAGGGGAGTTCATGAGGGATGGAGGAGAAGCTGTAGATAAATAGGAACTGGGTGGATTCAAGAAAGGAAAAAAATGACACCAGGGAACTGTATCAAACACATTCCTAAACACTTGGAAACCCCAAGCCCTAAATCTCTCCATGGTTCTGGGAAGCTCAGGAAACAGGTAATTTTGTGAGGTTAGGGAGGGATTTCAGGAAGCCAAGAGTGATGGTCAAGCCAGGCCAATGTGGGAGAACTATGTGTTTTTATCTGCTGCTGACCAAGTAGATCCAGGCTGGAATACTTCTGGTGCAAGTTTTGGAACCGAACTCTACAGTTTTGGTGCCAAAGATAGCTTGAAGACAAAGGATGAAGAAACAGTGGGTTTGGAAAATGGGTGCAGCTGGAGTGGCGCTTGACAGAGTGGATTAAAGACTCTTGAGTTGGGCCCGGCATGGTAGCCTGGCGGCTAGGGTCCTTGCCTGGCATGCATTGGGATCCCATGTGGGCACCAGTTCTAATCCTGGTGGCCCTGCTTTCCATCCAACTCCCTGCTGGTGGCCTGGGAAAGCAGTCGAGGACAGCCCAAAGCCTTGGGACTCTGCACCCAAATGGGAGACCCGGAAAGGAGCTCCTGGCTTTGGGTCGGTGAGGCTGTGGCCGTTGCAGACAGTTGGGGAGTGAATAGTGAATCATTGGACAGAGGATCTTGCTCTCTGTCTCTTCTCCTTTCTGTGTATCTGACTTTCCAATCGAAAACAAAATAAATCTTAAAAAAAAAAAGACTCAAGTTAATTTGCATACATCATACGATGGAAAAAGGGGATAGGATCCAGGTTTTCATCCTGCCCAGCACTGACTTGGCCCAGACAGTTAATGCATGTTCAAGTTGGCAACCTTGTGAGTGTTCCTCAAGGGAGAAAGCAGGAAGCTTTTAAACAAAGGGAGTTTGGCTTCAGTGCTTGTTTGCCACATTCCTACTTCTGTTTAAGAGAAATCTAAAGTGACTAACATCTTAGTTGTTGAAGGAAGTCTAATACGGTTTGGTAGGACAAGAATGGAGATTGGAGCAGGAAGGAAGTTGTTCTTAGCTTCAGGGAGTTTAGAATGGATAGATGAGAATTCAACTGATGACTAGCTGCATTAATAGAACTCAGTTCAAATCTCAAAAAGCTAATTTTCCATCCTCTGCTCTCCAGTATCTCAAATTTAAAAATTACATAGCATCATTTCCATAAACCATACAAAATCAGTCTCATTGCTCAAGGCAATTGCCACAGCTGGTGAGCCCCAAAATTGGAGAAAACAGCCTCATGAAGCCAACCAGAGGAATTCTCTCTGCACCTTTCAGCAGGTGGGGAAGGGATGGGCATGTGATAGGGGTCCACTGGCTGCTGGGCTGCTGGGATGAAGGGTGAAGGACAGAGGAGCAAACATCTTTCCAAGGCCAGGAATTCTGTTGCAGGTTGGCTGGGGAAGGAACTGAAAAGATTTGAAATAAATGAGAAGCACTTACTAGAAGGCCCACCCGTAATTCCAGTCATGTGGCCTCCAGTCTTCTGGACCCAGGTTGGCAGTTGCTTGGAAGACTTGTGAGTACAGCATGTGGGCAACCATCCCCAGAAGGCCTACAAAGGGAAGAGGCAGGTAGAGCCCTTGGAGAAAGGCTGTCATTGCCATCTCCTGGGGTCATGACTTTAGAGTGAGGGTCTTTGAGTTTTCCCCAGGTACAGCCTGTGTGGGGGCATCCATTCCTCTTGTACCCCTACACTTCAAGGGAGACTAGGGGGTCGTGGGGCATCGCGTTGAATGTCCATCTTTACGATGGGTTGCCCCAAACCAGGCTGAGAACTATGGGTAGGGCCTTGAAGTCAGTGCTGCACCCAGAGCTGTGGTTCCCTTTGATCCTTCCCACCTGTCCATCTTCCTTTTAGATACATCTTCCAGTTTGTTCAGCAGAAAGAGGCTTGAACAGTTGGGCATGTGCCACAACCAAATGACAGAAATGGAGAAAGCTCGCCAATACAGGAACGCTCAGGTGAGTTGTGTTATAAAGGCCAGAATGATCTTATACATAACATTTCCCTTGTTATTTCATGTGGAAATTCCAGGTGTCTGTAAAGCAACTCCCTCTACCAGTTGTGTTGTGTTGTGTTTTGTTTGTTTTATCCCTTTGCATTCTCCTCGTCCTCCTCCAGGCTACTGGGCGACTCCAACCTGGGAAGCCACTCACCCGACAAGACGGAGGAGATGGCGGCAAAGGCGCTCAGCTTGAGTCCGCAGCCCGGGTTCTCAGGGAGGAGCAAGTCAGTTAGAAGCAAGAGGAAGCTGACGAACTGAAGGCCAATGTAGGTGATCTGGGCTCCCAGGGATAACCAGAGGATCTCTATCAGAAACCAGAGGAAGGAGTGGGACCTCAGTGACAGTGAAACACTGGAGAGAGTGAGCATTGCAGACCCCCCAGAAGTCAAGAGCCCGACAATGTCTGCCAAGAGCGAAGTAAAGGGAGCATGGGTTGGACATATGACTGGGGAGGTCTGAAAAGGAGCCACTGAAGTCCCGTAAATCCTTGCCAAACCATCATCTTGTCTCTCTTGTTGCTTATGTCATCTGGGGACAGTCAATGTTGTCTCCTTTCCTCTTCTCTTCCTCCCTCCCTTTTACTTTACAGGGGGGAAAAATAGGAGAGGAAAAGTCTATTGTCCATAGCTATGTGGCAACAAAAGTAGGATTGGGTAGGTGATATTGATGGTTTTCTTCTTGTAAACTTTCTTCCTCCCTGCCGTCCTCCTGTTGCCTGGAAGTCAGCTGGAGGAGGAATGGGCGCCACCCCCTCAGGACTCAGAAGAAGAGAAAAGCAGATCACAGCGCAGGGAAAATCCAGAGAAGCCCCACTCAAGGGTAAGCGAACAAACACATACTTGCCAGGAGCCCCAAGGGAAGGTGGGGGAGGAAGGGCTTCTCCATCAACCGCTTCCCTCCAAATCGGAGAGCGGAGTGACATGGGCCTTGCAACGCGGCAAATTCCAGTAGTCCTTTCTCACCTCTCTCGGTTGGTGGTGTGAGTTCAAGGAAACTTCGGCACCTCTCCCCTGAAACGTACAATGGGCAACTTTGTGGAGGTGCTGCCACCCTGGGCAGATGGGGGAACAAGAAGCCTTCTCTGCCCCCCCCCACATCGGGGCTGCCTCCGAAGCAGGTGCACAGAATATGTCTCTTTGTGCAAGCAGGGAGGAATTGCATGCAAGGCTGATGGGCACAGGCTACACTCCTCCAACATCAGCTTCTTTTCCCTCTGACTGTGAAGATGCCTCCCTGCTGTGTGGTCTGTGTGGGTCTGTGTGGGTGAATGCTCCCACGGACATGTCAGGAAGGGCTTGTTATCACGGGGCTCACTTGTACCTTTTGCTGCTGCAGTATCAACGGGTTCTAAAGTGCTTCCAGGTCTGGAGTGGAGCAGGCTTAAATGGCTCAATAATAAATGAAAATGCAAGTGCACCTGCATTTTCATTCCCTCTCCATCTCTTTGTTTCTTTCCCTTAAGCCCAACCAGGAGAAGTAGCGGATCTCAAATTGCACGGCATTTAGAGAAACTTCACCACCAGGTGCTCTATTCACAGGCCACAACACAACTTTTGTTCTGAGCAGGAAGGCAGTATCCTCCAGCCCTGCCTGTCCATCTGAGGATTCTACCTTGTTAACACACGCACACTGTGCCTGCCTGCTGGCCCCCGCCAGGTGGCAAGGGACCTGGGAAGGTTTTTCATCAGCTTTCCTGAGGGTGTTCCTTGGGGGCTTCAGAGACCCACTTTTTAAAATAATTCTAACAGTAATTCCAAGAATGAGAAAAACCCTTTTTGGAGGAGAGATGGAGGAAGACTTGAGAGGTGACCTTCTAAGATCCTTTTTGCTCCTGACTACAAAAACCAACACCTGCACAGAGTGGAGTTGCGCATAGCATGTCACAGCTGGACAGAGCTGGGGCTTTTGCTGCAATACTCTGTCCTCCTTGTTCTGTTTTAGAAATCAATTCTAGCTTACAAGGCTGGAAGTTCTGATACGTGGAAGATCTAGTGGCAAAGCCAAGCATTACAAACTTGCTATTTTAAGCCAGTGAAGCTACTAGAGAGAGAGAGAGGAGGTACAGAGCCAGGGCTTTTGACCTTAGGAAAGTGGAAACCCAAGGAAATGGGATGGAATACAGAGAAGGTTCCAGGTTGGGGGAGTGCACTGTACTCCCACATCCATCTCTACCCCATGCTGTCCTGACTGGTTTGCTTGCCTGCATAAGCAGCCCCCTAGTCCCCCCTCTGAAAACCACCTGGGCAGATTGGGTGAGGGGACTACCTGGTTCTTCCATGATTTCCTCACAGGATAGCCACATGCCACTCCGGAAGGTAAGGAAGGTGAAGCGGTCATCCCCAGCCTCCCAGCTGTATTGCACCACCTCCTGGGATGATGCGTTGGCGATGCCGGCATCCAGGGGCACCGGCATGTCAAAGCACTTGGTTGCCAGACTTTTCCCGCACACGGGCTTGGGCACCTTCTGTGTGCCCACAAACCAGTAGCTGCTGAGCAGGGATGTTGTGGAGAGGCTGAGTGATAGCAGGCCGAGGACGGCAGATAGGCATGTCCGTTGGCCAGAGCAGCCCTTCGGGAGTTCCATCTGTAACAAACACAAAGCAGGGATAGGGGAGGTGAGCTTCCTTAGGCACACTGCAGGGGGCGCTTTCCTGGGGGCTCCGCCCCAACACCCATAAAACCCAGCCCGTCTCTTGAGAGTAGTCTGTGACAGCTCTGTGCAGGAGCTCGGCTTTGGGAGTAGCCTGGAGCCAGCCCCCGCAGCTGATGATTCTTGAAGATCTTATTCACAACTTGCATGGTTTCCACAGAGGAGGATGGTGGTTTTCCCAGAGCAGATACAGGCACTGGGCTGGCTGTGGTACACAGGAAGACACAGAGGCCAGGGAAGAGGGACCCAGCAGATAGGACAAATGGTGAGAGTACTTTCCAAAGGTTCATGGAAATGAAATACAGAGTTTACTTTGGTGCAAAAATTGTTGAAATGCATGCCTGGGAAGAGTCTTTGAAACTTTTCTTGAAAAAGTTATGCCTGGGCTTCAAAAATTGTTGGTACTGTCTTTGCTTGTTTATTTGTTTTAGATTTATTTATTATTTTTTTATTGGAAAGTCAGATCTACAGAGAGAAGATGATACAGAGAGAAAGATCCTCCATCCATTATCCCACTCCCCAAGTGGCCACAACAGCCAGAGTTGAGCTGACCCAAAGCCAGGGGCCAGGAGCTGTTTCCAGGTTACAGGGTCCCAAGGCTTTGGGCCATCCTCCACTGCTTTCCAGGCCACAAGCAGGGAGCTAGAAGGGAAGTGGAGCAGATGGAATTAGAACCGGCGCCCATATGGGTCTCCATTTGCTGCCTCTCAGGATGCATATTAATTAGAAGCTAGAATCTGGAGAACAGCTGGGGCTTGAACGCAGGCACTCTAATGTAGATATAGACATCTGAGTGATATCTCCATGACTCTACCAAACACCTACCCCACTCTTACCTTTTAATTCCATTTCCCATAAACCTATTGAAGGGCCCTGTTAGGATGAGGTAATGTGGAAGTCAGAACCAGATGGGTATCTGAATGTTCCAATTCTGCCATAAAAGGTAACAATCCACAAGTGGGGCACCCAGCCAGCAAAGCCCAGGGGAATGCACAGGTACCTTTGTAGAAGAGCCACAAGCACCCCAGATTTCCCCATTGCCCCTGGCTGGTGCCCTGGGAGCCCAGGGCTTGAGCAGGAGAGAGTGAGGCTGGTCTCTATCCAAAGCTGTCCTTCTCTCTGAGACCCAACCCAAGTCCCCTCTGCTTTAGTAAGATGCCCTAAGTGGCACCTGCTACCATAAGTGTGACTTAGAAGGGATTTGAGGGCTCTTAGCTTTTGTCCCCTCCACAGTCACATTTTATTCTCTGTCTTTTTTTTAAGATTTCAGAGTGCCATTAGGCAGCACTTGTGTTTAATTTTGTCTGTGCCACAGCTACTTGCACACTGGACACTCGATACTAAACTTATGATTAAACTTGGATGATCTGAAGGAGCATCAGGTAACAGTAAGCTCAAGATGGGATTAAGCCACGGAGGCTAATATAGAGAGGGTTTAGAGAAAGAATTGGGAACATTTCAATTGCTCTTTATGGTTACTGTTTTGGGCTTTGTTTTCTCTGAAAATCAGCAGCACAGGCTTGCTGAGGTCTGCATGACTGTGCCTAAAAGTGAGTTGTAGAGGGAATCCTTCTCTACCTTAGGTATTCACCTTGGAGGAGGAATGGGGAAGATGTCTCAGCAGTACATACATGCCAGGGAGCAGATGGGAGCTTTGGGACCTCAAGGGTTAAAGAGGCAGTGAACCATGGAAGCTCTTGGAGTTAGGATACCTGCATCCCACTGCAGAGTCCCTGGGTTTGGGTTCCAGTCTGTTTCTAGTTTGGATTTCCATTTCCTACTAATGAGTACCCTTGGAGGCAGCAGGTGATGGCTCAAGGACAAGGGCCTTGCCACCCTAGTGGGAGACCTGGACTCGTTCTCAGGCTCTCTCCCTAGCTGTTGTGGCTATCTGGGAAATGAACTAGAGGACAGGACTTCTTTGTGTGATCTCTGGAGAGATAGTGGCATTTATGGGTTCTGAGGGAGGTAACATCCAAGCCATCTTCCATCCACTGCCACCCAGGCTACAGAATCTCAAAGGGGAAGTGGCTGCGTGGTTGTGACCATGGGGACACAGGGAGGTTCCCAGAGCCAAGTTCTTGAGGCAGGAGCCATGCCTGACTTATAATGGAGACATACTGTGTGACAGTAGAAAGAGCCCCTGCTTATTTTTATAAAACCACAGCCTAAGAAAAGAGGGAGATGACATAAGGGTCTGAGTGCAGGCCTGGAGAAATTAATTCATTTTGGAATCATAAAGCAATCTGACATGCCTCACACTGGGTTAGGAGCAGATTGTGCTGCTGGGTGCACACTTACTGCACAGAGCAGCCCACACGTAATTAATGACAGACTCTTCTTAAAGTAAACCATCTAGAGCTTTCTGGGGGATCTCTCGTATCAGAGTAGATCAGCCCTAAATCTGCTTAGCTTGAGAGATGGTAAGTAAAACCAGAGCTAAGTTGACAGGCCCATAAATCTGCTTCTGTCATCACTCTCAGCTTACCAGTTTTTGTATTTAACAGAGAATATTACCTTAGTGATGTAACAGTTTGCACTTCAGAATTAGCAGGAACCCAAACGGTACATTTGACAAAGTATGTATTAATAGCAATAAGAAATATATAAGAAGCAGACAAACATTTGATCAAATGGCTTCTGTTACACAATCAACCAGATTTCATTTTTTAAAACACGCTCAAAAAATCAGTTCCACAAAGAATTGTCAGTCCTTCGACTTACTTTGGCTAAGGACAAGAAACACACACACACACACACACACACACACACACACACACACACAAACTGGAAAAAAGGAAGTTTGTTTTCTTTGTTTTGTTTTTTAAGATGATTTGCCTATGTGAAAAGCAGGGCTACACAGACAGATGGATAAAAAGTTCATGTGAGTGCAGGGGCCCAAGCAGTCAAGCCATCCTCTGCTGCTTTCCCAGGCCATTGGCAGGGAGCTAGATTAGAAGTGGGGCAGCTGGGGCTTGAACTAGCACTCCTCTGGGAATTAGCACTGCAGGTGGCAGCTTTCCCTGCCCGATGCTGGCCCCAAGAAATGATCTTCATGAAAGTCATTGATTATAGTCATTGTCTGTTACTGTGTTGGTTTAATCTCATATCCAGGTAATGGATCTTTACGAATCATGAATAATGACTGGACTAAGGATTTAGGCAGTTTTGAATATTCTGACAGGGTTCACTGTTAGGAGCCATTTTCAATCTTGTTCGGTTTGGAAATCAGTTTGCTATCACGCCCTGTTAGATTTAAACTCTATTCACCATCCATTCCAAGTTACATATAATCACAAATTCTTTGAGTTATTCCAATGTGAAGAATAATGGATCTCACTTGGAGGGACATCTGCTTTGTAGCAGCATGGTGATACCTAACAAGGAAGAGGAGATTGAGAAACAGTGTAAGATGAGAAAGAGCTCAGACTGGAGTCCACAGAAGCTCCTTCCAGAAGGAATGCCCAACAAGGACAGACACAAAGGAACCCATAGTTAGGAATCACCAATTCGGTCACTCTAAAACCTTATCAAGAATGACCCTCGACTCCCAGAGCACAATGCTGTTTGTTACATATGTTATTCCTCCCTCCAAAACATGTCCTTTCTCTTTAGGATCCAGGTATCTCTCGAACGGAAGAACAAACCTCATTTTGCAGTGGTTTCCTGAAGCCATCAAAAAGCCTCCATCCGCATGGGAGACAAACCCCACACCAAGGTGAAAAGGGAAGGAGTGGCTTCTTCAACACCCAGGGGGCTCAGACCACCCAAGAGTGCAGGGGTATCAATATGCCCAGAATAATTCCATCAGCATATCTTTTTTATTATTATTAATTACATTGCATTATGTAACACTCTCTCATAGGCTCTGGGATTCCCCCAGTCCCTCCCTGTACCCTCCCTCCATGGTGGATTCCTCCACCTTTTTGCAGTATTACAGTTCAAATTCAGTCAAGATTCTTTCATTGCAAGCATATACCAAGCATAGAGTCCAGCATCTTATTGTCCAGGTAAATTCAACAGTTTTGGGGAGACCATCTCTAGTCTGAAGGCAGAGCTGGCAGAATATCATCCTGATCAATTTAAAGCCACAACACAACATCAACAACAATTTACAACATTATGGAATTATTTGACATGGTACTGAGTAACCAGTATGTTAAAAAATGCAAGTTTTTACCCATATCCTGTGACTACTTCATTGACAGTTCAATTTTGGTTTATATACATCCGGCTTCTATACACCTTAAAATGGCTATAAGGTACTATTCAGCTGTCTCGTGTCTATTTTCATTTTAGTATTTAGCAGTTTATAGTGTTGAAGCATAATTTTGCTGAACCTGGCAGGTTTTAGGATAGTCTAAACTGGCTTATAACTCTAACAAGGCATATGTCAACAGATGAGGTGCAGAACTAGGTAGGACACAAAGATTAGTTACTCCTCATTAAGGTATTGAAGATCTCTCTGCACAACCCTGCATCAGCATAGCTTAATAGAAAAAGTGAGCATCAGCATAGGTTCGTAAGGACAATGAACTGGAGAGGCAGGCACACCTCCTTAAAGGAACCACATGCAAAAGAGCTGTGGAAAGTATCTTCTGGGCGAGAGGAGGAGGAAGTTGGTTACCTTGGCCATGGTCAGCGTCTTGCGGTTTGTCTGGAAGGACCAAAGGCTGCCATCCGCGCTCCAAGTCCCTTTGGTTGAACGTGGCGAGAATGAGAGCTGCCAGCCCACCCTCCCCCTCCCTCTCCTTCCCAGCCCTCCCCTTCTAGCTCATATATTTTGGATTGCCTCATGATTAAATGCTGCCTTTCAGGGCACATGGGCATTTAATAATTGACAATGTAATCACAGGCCAGCTGTTCTGGGAGATTACACTGGAGAGCCTGCCAATGGGGATGTGGAATTAAGCACAAAGAAGCAGGGACCTGCACTGGCAGAAGAGCCTGTCTCAGGGGTAGGTGATGGGTTAGCTTGTTTCTAGCCGTCATTCCCTAGGTAAGTGGTGGAATGGACTGGGTTTGGTTTTGCAGCAGACATGGAAAATGTTGCAAGATCAAAGATACTATGAAAATTCTGTTGAATTGGGTTCTGTGTCCCTTTGAAGCAGCTCTATTTTCCGCAGTGTTCTCAGGCGCGCAGTGAGATGAAAGAACTTCCTGGTGGCATGGGTGATTTCTATGCCTTCTAGATAACCCTAATTGGTAAGGATCATGGAGAGTACCACTTTCTACACGGAGTGCTGAAGGACACAGTCATGGAGTGCTGGGAATAGGATGGGAGATAAATACCAGCCAGGGTTCAGTGCTGCTATGGCTTGTATACTACTACTTTTTCAAACTATTAGGGAAGGATTTTTTTTTTAATTTATAGTTTCTAAAATCTTAAAAAGGAATCCAGCAAGTCAACACATTAATTTGCTGCCATACCTTAGATGTAGAAGTTGTTCTTTTTGCCTTCAAAATTGCACACAGTACTTGGTGGGCAGCTTTGGGAGGCACCTTGTAAGTACTTGCAATTCTCTAAATGCTCTGTGGACTTGACTTGCCATGCCTTGATTGAGGCGTTTCCTTTGGCCTTCGGTGCCCTGCACCCCTCCTGCCTGGGCCACTCACCAACACTAATGTGAACTGCCTTTGAGAAGGTTGTTTTCCTCCCTGAAATAGTTCCTTCCTCTTTGTCCTGGTCACACCGCACTTCTTTCTCAACTCTTTCTATATTCTTCTATTACGATTGTTGGCCTTGACTGCAATTTCTCCCAAGGCCTTGCCTTCATTTTAAAGCAAAGTCCTCAATGAGTTCCAAGCAACACAACACTCTCTGGAAGCTGGGAGAATATATACGTTCCTGGGCCCCACTTTGAGATTCCATAGAAGTCCTGAGAGTCGGTAATGTTATAAAGTTCTTAATAGATATCTTGGAAATTAATGGACAGTGACACTGTGTGTCATAGAAACTTGTCTTTTTGCTTTGAAACCCTCTGAATTCTGCTCTGCCTTCCCCCTTCTGTTCCAGGTAAGCCACGAAGTCATGTTTTTCCTTTACTGTATTTGTGCGTCTAGTTTCGGAGAGCCAAGTCAGGTTTCCTGTAACTTCACTGTCTGAATTTGTTACGGATTGGCCAAATGATTCTCTCTGTATCTTGTTTTCGCCCCTCAATACAGTCTCAGATTGACATGAACAGGCAAAGGAATATACATGGAGAGCTATCCAGGCACATTTTCTGTCTCATCCAAATCAGCAGGAATTGGGTGCTCACTTTTACAGTTGAATTGGCTCTGGGTTTCTTGACTCCACAGTGCCAGGACAACGCTGGGTGGTGCTGTCCCCTCACACTTTCTTCCCTCTTCCTGCTTCCTCCCACCTGGCAGGCAGAGATGTGGGTGGAGGTGGCAGCTCCTCCCTGCAGGACTGCCCTTCTTTTCCCTCCTCTGGCACACTCATGTAGGAACCCCGTGTGTCACTGTCATGGAATTCAGGGCTCACAGTGAACTCCGGGGACACCCAGACACTCCCTGGGAGCACATCTTGGGGGATTGCTTCCAGTAGCACATTTTTGTGTGGCTAACTCCACTTCTTAGTGACTCCAGATATCCTCAGAGACTTTGCACAGGAATCACACCCGCACCCCATCGGAACATACAGCTGGCCAGTGCTTCCGGATGAGTTGTATGTGCATTTTTCTTTACTGAATGGTATCCTTCTTACACCCTTCAAATACTTGCACGCACTTCTCACATCCCGCTTGAGTCACTGTTTGGCAGTCCAGGCTCTTTGCTTTTTATTGCCTCTGCTCATAAACCGCACCCCTTGTGTCTTAATAGCCTCAAGTTTGCCTTTTCCAGGGAAAAGGGGAGAGGAGTGGTTAGAGTTCTGTGTTACAGGAGGCAGCCCAGGGATGGATTCAGAGTGAGTGGAATGAAACTTCGGCTTCGTGGTTGCCTGCTTACTTGGGGCCCTTCCGAGACCTGGTTGCTTAATTTCTTTCTTATAACTTTATTTATCTCTTCAAGAAAACCTTTAAAAATATATGACTTTAGGCCTCCACGGAGCAACCCTTAAGAAGCTGTATTTTGGGTGTGGGCTTGCTGGCTGCTGGATACAACCCATCTTGAGTTTCCCCCTTCTCCCAAGAACTCTTGAGCCGCAATGTCTAATTTCCTCTTTTTGACAAAACATGGGTTTCTCTGCCGAGCCACAAAACTCAGAGTCCAGCAACCCACTCACTTCCTCTCGTTTTAATTTTGGGGATGTTAATATATATATATATTTTATATATATATATATTTTTCTTCTTCTCCTTCCTCTCTTAGAAAAAGTAATTGCCAGTCAATGCAACATGAATGTAATTGGGCTGGGCTCCGAAGCTGGTGACTCAGTCCAGACCTAAAGATTCCACATGCCAACATAGTGTTTAACAGGATGACTTCCATGGCGAACTGCATGCGGCCCCACCAAGTGTGACATCACAAAGCCAGGAGATGTGACCAATAGGATTTACTGAGGTTCTCGGTCACTAGCCCCAGTACTGTTAAAAAGTAACATTACTAGGCATGTGTAAAACAAAACGATGGCCTTGGACACTCTCCAGCCCTTGGTAGATAGGAATTCAGTTCACTGCTTTGTAGAGACAAGGGGATGGGATGATGGGTGGCATTGGGCTTGAATAGGTGGTGCAGCAAGACATTTCCTCAGTGCCAGAGCCTGAGCTTAAGGGACCCAGCATTTGGTTGTCATTTTGTTTTTTGCATGTCATCCGCCCCTCCCTGGTAGTGGTTTCTCTGAGAAATTTCTGATCCATGTCTCATCAATTCCTGTTACTCAGTAGTGGGAAGCCTGGAGCAGAGTGTAACCCTTCTGTCAGTGCGTTCTTGGTTCCTGTCCCAGCAGGCACCTCTCTCATGAAACTCCTCACACAGCGTGCTTGTGTGTTACAAAGCTCATGTGACTTTACATTGTCTGACAGAGTAGCAGCTGTGTTTTGCTCATGGTTGAGCCTCCGAGCTTAGCCCTCGCTTAATGCCCCCAGTGAATGAAGGAGCTTTGCAACACAAAGTCTCAGGGGTACAGTTAGGGAACATCCAGGTAAGGATATGAAGGAGGCCGTGTCTAGACAGCCCATGGTTGCTAAAGCACTATGGTTCCTCCCAATTCACATGCGTAACAGCAGCAGGGAGCCACCAAGCGGTCCACAACTCCAGACACACCCACCCCAAGGCTTTCCACACAGATGCACTCAGCGTTTTACTCGGTTCTCTGCCAGTACATATCCTCCCACCTGTGAAAACATTCCTGCTTTTCAGCAAGCAGAGCCCAGAGCACAGCAGTGAGCTCATGCACGAGGATTAATTTTAGTTCAGCAGAGCCCAGGGAACAAACAGATCACTGGAGGGCCAGTGACAGTTCGGAAACGTGATGTCCTTTCTCAGGCAGGGTGTCACTGCTCGGCAGAACCTGGTGACACCAGGGGTGAGGGGTGTTCTGAGACTTTACTGCTCTAATCACAACGTTTACTTCAGAGCTTGACACTCATCTCGGGGGTGATGAGAAAGGAAATGTCCTCACCCGGTATATATTTTTTTATTTCGTGGCGGAGTGTTTGCCATCCAAATGACTTTGCTGGGAGGTCAGTGTGCCTACAACGGCATGGGT
Organism: Ochotona princeps; assembly: GCF_030435755.1. Lineage (NCBI taxonomy): Eukaryota > Metazoa > Chordata > Mammalia > Lagomorpha > Ochotonidae > Ochotona > Ochotona princeps. The sequence goes on along the minus strand of NC_080858.1, from coordinate 17,355,795 downwards.
CATGGCTGTGAGATTAATTCGGAGAATTCGTCCCTGTTAAGGGCACACAGAGCCTCGAGCACTCCCAACAGTGAAAACGACCCCAGTCTTTCCGAGGCTGGGAACAGGTCTGTTCAGGGTTGAGGGGGCATCTCCGGGCCTGCTTCTCGCCTTTCCAACAGTGGCGGGCACGCTGTGTGGACAGTGCTTCAGCCAAGGCAGTCACTTCCAGGAGGGGAAGCCGCCTGCTGTCCATGCACCACAGCTGGTGTCTCATCTACACTTCCTGTGGAGCAATCGCTCACGCGCGGGGAGCTGGGGGCTCTTGGGGACCCGGGACAGGGTGCGGGCGGTGGTGTGATGGTGGTGGAGGGGTGCTCAGGGCGTGGCTCGGCCTTCCCATTTCCATTTCCTTGCGCGGCCCCTCCGTCCCTCCCTTTCCTGCCCTCGCCCTCCCCTCCCCCGCCAGCTGCCCTGCTCTCCCCTGCAGTGAGTCATTGCCGCTTCCCCCCCACGCCCTGCCCGTGGTTTACTACGCTCCCGATTGCCTAGCAGCGGGCGCGCGTTGCTAGGGCACCGCACGGGGGTGTGGTCTAAATTATGCCGTGAGGCCCCGCCCCGGAGGCGGCTGTGCGCGTGGAACTTCGGGAGCGGGTGTGGCATCTCTGCACCTGGGGTTCCTCGCGTCCACGGAGAACGGGGACGGGCCCCTAGGGGCACGGGAGCCGGCCGGGGCGCGGGTGAGGGGGTTGGCTGTGATGTCCTACGCATGTTTTCCCTCCCTTCTTCCTCTCCCCGAAAGGTGCAGGCCCCTGGCGCCTCTCATGAGGAAAAGGACGCGCACCTTTGCCCCGTTTGTGGGGCTCCACACCCGCGGGCCTCGCAGCGTCACTTCTCCACCCACGACTTCCCCGAGGCATAAATGTGCCCTTAGGGATAAAAATAAGGGCAAGGGTTGGCTTTGTCACCGTTCCCTGTGAAGAGGGGAAGGCGCCACAGCCTTCACACACGGGCTCCTGGAAGGTGAGGCCGAGGCGCCGCCTCGGGCGCCAGCCGGGACACCTCGGAGGCGGAGGACCCAGGCCACAAGGCCGGCTTCAGCACTCAAAACGCTCCCAGCCCACCACCCCGCATAGCGAAGGTCCCATCCCCTTTCACCAAAGTCACATGTTGCGGTCTTGGTTATGAAAAGAGATTGTTTTTGTACTGTATACTTTTCGGGTGCCTATCAGCAAACACTCTCCCATACTCCCTATCTTGCTTAGAAAACGATAAAATGCACCCTCAGCCACCGCTGGCTTTGCCAGTGTGCCTGCGTCGTTTCAGAGAGCTTTGTTGCTTAGGGCCTGGTTGCGTTGGCTTTGGTCAGAGCCCAGCTACCTTAGTTCTGGGTCTTCAGGGTCCACTGGTGTGGCCCTTGATGTCCAGTGTCCTGGCAGCTCTAACTCCTAAGTGTCCCACAGCCTCACTTTCTCAACCCTGTGTGTTTGTTTCCTAGCTTTCCTGAGTCTGAAACTTCATTTTTCTCCCTGAGAAAGGCGAGAGCTTTGGGAACACAACACCACTTTCTTGTTCAGTGGCTCCCTGAGCTTCAAGTTGGCAGCTCCCTGGAACTTTCTGGATGTTTGATCCAATCCAAGGACAAGCCAAGATGTCTCTACTTGTCGAGCGAGCCTTCCTGTGTCTGGAAGGATCTCAGAGCCGAGGCTGTGAAGGCCTCTCCTGGGGTTCCAGAGCTGAGCTGGCTCCTAGCAGGACCTGGGGGGCTTTGGGGGGAGAGTTTGTCTTTCTGTTGTCAGGCACAGAACTCAATGTTTGTCCTTTCAGGCTATCTGCATCTCTGTCCTGCCCGTCCTCATTGGGCGTTGGCCCTAGGACTGGATTTTTGGCAACTGAAACCAGACAGATGGAAGGGGAAAGAAGAACTGAAGGGCTGTCGGCAGCCTTAGGAAGAAAGAGGAAATGGAAGAAGAAATAAAAGTTTTAATGGGAAACAAAAGAGCAAGAGGCCAAGGTATGAGCATGCCAGATTTACCCATTAAACACTGGGCTGCAGTGACAAATTATCATTCCATTTTGTATAGTCCTGTAGTGTATGTTCCCAAGCACCCTACTGTGAGCAGTAGGTTAAATTGATGAATTAGTATAACCTGTATCACACTTACAAGACCTCAAAATCAGTGTACCTACCTTGTTTTGGTGTACCTACCTTCTGGGTGAGACAAACATTTTTAGTTGAGGGGGACTGGTCATCCACTGTTGTTCTGTCGCTTTTTGGCTGGGTCTTAATCAGCTGTGTGGAGTGAGTGTTGATCTGAGGATGAACCAAGTCCCCTCTTGCCAGCAGAGGGATGCGGTGGTGTGGGTGGGCTGGAGAGGATGGAAAAGATGTCCTTCAGGTGGGAAACCTGTTTGGGTGTGGTTGGGTGACCCGTGGACTCCCTCTGTGATGTCACAGTGGCCAGCAGTGAGGTTCTCCTTGCTACTCCCCTGCCTCCTGTCCCCACCCCAATTCAACCCCCACCTGGAACAGGCTGTGCTCCACCTATGGTTTGGGCCCTTCCCAGGCCTTCTATCTGTTTCTCTCTCACTCTGCGTGGGAATCACTTGGGGAGTGAGTTAAACGTGAATTCTGCAGGTCTAGGGTGGCTCACGCCTGATGCAGACCAGACCACACTGAGTTGTCAGGCTCTACTCTAAAGCCACCTATGTAATTTACAATTCCCTAGTAGCTGCATCTTACCAAGTAGCATGTACACACATGCTGTAGGACACAGCAACATGTGACACAACACTATAGCTAAACTAAAACATAGTGGTTGGCTTCCATGGAAGTGTGTATTACATTGTTTCCATTTTAAAATTCAAGCTTAAGCATTAAAATCTAAGAGGGGAATAGGCATTTGGCACAGTGGTTGTACCAGTGCTTGAGATGCCACATTCCTTATTGGAGTTCATGGTTCAGGTTCCAGCTATGCTGTCCGTGCTGCCATCCTGCTAATGTGTACCCTGGGAGCCAACTGATGGAAGTAGCTGGGTTCCTGCCATCCAAATGGGAGGTCTAGAGTGAATGAACCAGTGGAGGGGATCTCTCAATCTTTCCATCTCTTTAGCTTAAAAAAATCATTTTAAAAGGTTTAAATATAATTGTTGCCCCAGCTGGCCCATCCAGGTCATATTGGCTTAAGGGCCAGCTGTGGCTAGTAACTATATTGGGACTAGCACAATGTAGAAGGTTCCCTGGAAAGGCAGTGCAGTAGAGATTGTACCGTTCTAGAAGACGGGTGTCTGAAATCCTAGTAGGCATTCTTGAAGGTGATTTGAATGAATGTGGATTGGGATTTGTGACTGCTTACACAGAAGGCTGAGTCTCTGAGGCTTGCAGGGAGGAGGCTGTTGGCTTCCGCAGTCCTCTAGCCACACACACCTGGGCCTTCTGCTCCGGCTGTTACGTTGCTCTCACTTCACCTCTGATTCTTGGCTTGCTGGGATTCTGTTTTCGTTTTGCTGCTCTAGCTACGTGTCACGTTTCTTTCAGGGCTGTGACAGCAGTCTCACACAGTACCTTATTATTCCCATCCTCTCCCTCCTGTGTTCTTTATTTCCTCCTAGCTGCATGGCGTGAGTGTGCTTCTGTTGTAAAATTCTAGGCTGCCTGAGGACAGAGCCTGCTTCTACACGTCCACAGTGTCTAATGTAATGCCAACTTCTGCACTGTGGACGTGTCTAACGCAACTTGCTTAATAGTGATTATTTGACCCAATGTCCTAGGATGCCGCAGTGAGGGGCCAGGAGAGATTGTTAGACCTGGGAATAGCAATAACTTGAACAGAAGGAATAACATGCGTACTTCTTGGTGTGGCCCACTTGACTAAGATGTCGATTCTCCCAAAGTTCATTGAAAAATGTAATGTAACCCTGATTCAAATGCCAGTGAACATTCTAAAAGACCAAGACAAATCTGATGTTAACAGTTAGCCTAGCGGTTAAGGTGTGAGCCTGCATTCCTGGATTTGATGCCTGGCTCTCACTCCTGACTATAGCTTTTCTGCCCCTACAGACCTTGGGACGCAGCAGTGATGACTCAGAGAGCTGAATTTCTGTAACCTATGCACAGGGAATCCTACCTGAGTTCCTGGCTGTTGGCTTGGGCTTGGTCCACTGCTTCTGTTGTAGAGACTTGGGCAGTCAGCCAGTGGAAAGGAGCTATAACTTTTAAAAAATTTGTTTATCTTTATTGAAAAGATCTATACAGTTACAAAGAGAAGAGAGACAGACAGATATTCCATCTACTGGTTTACTCCCCAAATAGCCATAATGGCTGGAGCTGGCTGGTACAATGCTAGGAGCCAGAAGCTTCCTCTGGGTCTCTCATGTGAATGCCGGGTCCCAAGGCTTTGGGATGTCCTTCACTGCTTTCCCAGGTCACAAGCAGGGAGCTAGATGGAAAGCAATGCAGTTGGGGCACAAGCCAGGGCCCATATAGGATGCTGGGACTGTAGGAAGAGGCTTGGCTGACTACACCACTGTGCTGGCCCTCTAGCTAGGGGATTTTTCCACATCTGTCTGATTCTGTGTGTGTGGGTTTCAGATAAATCCATAAGGTTACTGTCTTTAAGTGTAAAAATTGTCAACATTTTCGTACTGGGATAAAATGCACAAGGGTAAGTAGGAAAACCCTACAAAGGAAGAGTGCTAAGATGACTTTAAATCTGCTAGGTACTGAAGTATTCTCCCTAGCCTGCAAGGTACATGGCTAAAGGAATAAAACAGAAAGTTCAGAAATAAACACAGGCTCTGACAAAGATGCTGTGATCTTTAGAGCAAACACGAGCATTTTAACAGATAGTGTCATTATAAAGTGAATAGCAATTGAGAGAAGCATAAACTGTGCTTGTTTTCCTACGTCTATAGAAGGCCAAGCTTCAAATAGGAAAGTAAAGTATGCAAACACTAGAGGGAAGCATGGACAGATTTCTTTACAAGTTGGCTATACAGAAAGATTTTATAACAGTGACCAAGAAACCCGGATTCTTGAGAAGATGGATGGACTTGATTCTACTTAAAACACCCCAGAGTTTTAAATGAGGAAGAAGTCACCAAAAACAGATTGTCTATCGGAAGAGAGTAGTGTAGTGCATATTACAGATAAAAATCTAATGTTTCTGCCTAAGAGGAGAGTTTAAAAGTTCATTGAAATGCATGTTTTGAGAAAACCACATGGATTTAAAAATTTTTTGTAGCAAAATGAACTGATCTTTGAATTCTATCTTCTGCAAATTTTTGGAAGTATTCTTATATAAAGAACTGATTAAAAAATGGAAAAAAGATCCAAATTGTATAGATAATTGGATGAAGTTCAGGAATAGCTGATTTGCAAAAAGAGACATGCAAATAGCTCTAAGTAGATGAAAAAGACATTCAAGTCACTCATAGCAAATGTAAGGCAAATGAAAACAGCCATGAAATGCCACTTTTCACCCACCAGACTGTCACACTTGAAAAGCTTAACAGTACACCATTAATGGGGCTGGTTTCCTTAGGGAGACATATCTGGTGATATCTAACACAACCCCAAGCATTCTTCCTTTGACCCAGACACCTATTTACAATAATCTACTTGGAAAATGTACTTGCAACAATATGAAAATATATTGCCCAGACTTGTTCATTGTAACATTATTTATGGTCATAAAACAGTGGAAACTATCTGAACATCCAAGTATAGGGAACTGGTTGAGTTAAATACCTTATATATTCATTCTGGAGCACTATGCAGCTATGGAAAATGAACCCAAACCAGGGAGATATATGTGAATGAACATGGAATTATATCCAGAAAATACTAACTGGAAAAATTAAGTCTGAAAAATTCTAAGTTCAGAAGAGGATTCATAATACCTTACCTTTTGTGTAAGAAAGGGAAACAAAACTTGCACAAGTCATGTGAGTATCTATGTATGCATATCATTGCCAAAAGAAGTACAGGGAGAATTATCCAGAAAGCAATTACTGGAAGGAGAGAATGGAAGTGATTCCTGAGGAGTAACGCTTCTTTGAGGACTTTTTTGGTATAGTTGCGACTTGTGGAAGCATGTTAATGTTTTACATATTCAAATATAAAATGAAAGGGAACAGAGATGTAGCCTAATAGTTAAGACACCTACATCCCACATTGGAGTTCCTGGGCTCAGTTTCTGTCTCCTGCTTCCTGTCTTTTAAGACCCTGGGAAGCAGTTGGTGATGCCTGAAGTAACCAAGTCCTCACCTCCCTTATGGGAGACATTGAGTTCCTGGCATCTGGCATCTGGCTCTGGCCCTGCCAGCTGATGGTGCTTTTGGGGAGTGGGTCAACAGACAGGAGCGCTCCTTTTCTTTCTCTCTTGAAAAAAAAAGTTTAAACAAACAAGATGGGGGGAACCCTAAAATTGAAAGTAAACTGAGACAAGTGAACTAAAATGTATTTCAAGTGTATACTTGTAGCCACAGTGAAAGAGGAAAGCAAAAGAACTGTGGAATAGAGTGTTTGCCCAGGGTCAGCCTGGGGTGGATTGAGTATAGGTGAATTGGATCGGCTTCTGAACTCATTAGTATGTGTACCCACTTCGTCTTTGGTATCTATGTGAGGCTATTTGGAAACTGTTTCAGGTGTGCTGTGGAACTGGGCAAATGAGGAAATGGGTTAGTGGTTTCGTGAGTCAGAATCCTCATTTGGGAAGTGACGTCAAAATGTGGAATGACGAAAGGCAAGAAGTGGCTGCATGGGCTGGATTGGGATTAAAAGCCTTCATGTGATCTCATGACTTCAAATGCAAAGGTCTTAAAAAGGTTCATGGAGAATTTTTTTTTCCTGAAAAAACTGCATGGATACAAAGCACCACAATGAACTTACCCTCTCTTGTTAAAGATTTATTTATTTAAATGGCATAGTTAGAGAGGAGACACACACACACACACACACACAGATATTCTGTCCATACACAGATCTGCCATCCACTGGGTCACTCCTCAAATGGCTACAGTGGCCAGGGATGCTCCAATCTGAAACCAGGAGCCAGGAGTTTCCTGGGTTTCTCCCACGTGGGTTCATTGTAGGATGCTGGTGCAAGAAACAGTGGCTTTTACAGGCTGCACCACAGCACTGTCCCCTGGAATGAACTTCTCTCCTTTCTTTCTTTCTCTCTTTCTTCCTTCCTTCAAATGAACTTCTCTCTTGATTTTTCTTTTTCTCCCTTCCTTCCTCCCTTCCCTTCCCGTTCCTTTCCTTTTTTCCTTTCTTCCTCTCTCTTTCTCGCTTTTTAATTATTTTTTTTTAGAGATTTATTTATTTGATCTGAAGGCAGAGTTAGACAGATGGAAAGAGAATTTCCAAAGACTCATTCACTCCCCAGATGGCCACAGTGGCCAGGGCTGAGCCAGACTGAAGCAAGAAACCAGAAGCTTCTTCTGGGTCTCTTGGTTGGGTCCAGGTCCTCAAGCACTTCTGCTTTCCCAGGCCATTCATTATCAGGCAGCTGGGTTGGAAGTGGAGCGGTAGGAATGTGAACTGGTGCCCGAATAGGATGCCACCATCACAAGCAGTGGTTTTGCCAGCTATGCCACAGTTCTGGTACCTCTATTATTATTTAAAATTTGAATTTTCTAATACACTTTTTGAAGACTCTCTGTATATGTATGTAATTTTATGATAGGAAGTATACAAATGCATAACATAAATATGCAAACACACATGCATATTTGTGTATTTGTGCATGTGTATATGTGCATTGTATTTGTGAGTATACATGCAGCATGTGTATTTTTTTTTCTGCCAAAATTGCCCAGAAACAAAGACTTCAAAATGACCCACGACAAAGGCTTCTGAGTAGCAGTGAACTCCTAGTATGTAGATCTTGGTCTTTAATATTACAAGGAGTCAGAGCTTCACATAGGAACCATAACTGGGACAAGGTGAGTGTAAGATAAACTTTAAAGATCTTGTTATGCTGGAAAGCCAAGAAATGCTTGGGAAGAAAATGAAGGGAGTGGGAAGGCATTTCAGAAGGATCTCGGATTCTCCTGATAAATTGTATGATTTGAGCATAAAAGTCATTTTGGAATGGAGCTTGGAATGCGGCAGGATCTGCTGTGTGGGAGGTAAGAGTGCAAGTACTGGAGCCATTATTCATTGCCTGCTAGGGTGTGCATTAGCAGGAAGCTGAACTGGAAGCGCAGTAGCTGGTATGTGAACCAAGCACTCCAATATGGGATCTAAGGGTCGCAGGCAGAGGCCTAACTGCTGTGCCGCCTGCCTGCCCTTCCTGAAGCTTTTGTGAAGCGTCAAGGAGAGTAGTCTGATGATCAGCATCTCCAAGATCTCCCCTTTTGGATCTGGAGAAGACAGTGTTAACAGAGTTGGAAAGAGTTTAGTTGAAAAAGTGGATCAAGTGCCTGCACTGTGCTGAAAATGCCCCTCTACCCCAACCCCACACCCTCTTGCCCCCAACAAAAGACAACCACATGCAAATCTCTGACCCTGTGAAGGTTACCTTATGTGCCACTAAAGGACATCGGTGGATGCGATTAGGACCCTTGGGATGACGATCCAAGGTCGTTAGAGTGGTCCCTTCATTTAGGGAAGCAGGGGGAGATTTAACACCTATGCAAGAAAAGATGATGGTGGAGACCATGGAGTGATACAGTCACAGCCCAGGGCATGCTGGCAGCTACCAGAGATTGGAACAGGCAGCGAAGGATTCTCTGAGCCCCTGCAGAGGTGAATGTAGTTCAACACATCACCTTCAGGAAGGCTAGACCTTTCCAAGTCTTACTGCCTTAAATTTGTAACATAGAAAATGTATACAAATAGGGGCCAATGTGTTGGCTCAGCTGACTAATCCTCTACCTCCAGGTATGGCATCCCATATGGGCACTGGTTCATGTCCTGGCTGTTCCACTTCCCACCTAGCTCTCTGTTTGTGGCCTGGGAAAGCAGTATAGGACAGCCCAAAACCTTGGGACCCTGTGGCCTCATGGGAGAACTGGAAGAAGCACTTGGCTGGTGGCCTTGGATCGCCTTAACTTTGGCTGTTGTAGCCATCTGGGTAGTGAACCAGCAGATGGAAGATCTTTCTGTCTCTCCTTCTCTCTTTAAATCTGCTTTTCCAATAACAATAAATACATTTTAATAGACTTGTATACAAATAGGTATATTGTGTGTAAAGGAGCAAAAGGTCTGAGACATAACAGCTTCTTCACATGCGTGTTTCCTCCTTCCATAGGTATGCATTGCCCAGCTTCCATAGTGACAAATATGGCATTGGTCTGGAGAAAGGAAGCTCTGTGGCAGTATCTGAGAGTGGATATGACGTGTGTGCGGAAAGGCACTCCAGTGGAGATGGAAGTTAACCGTCCCACCAGGAATCCAGAGGTAACTGCTGTTTCACAGTGGGTAAGTGCTCCAGGGACTGTACTACTCCTGGCATCGTGTGGCTTAGACAGGATCTCTGGAGTTCTCTCAAAGTTAGGTCATTTCTAACTTGACTTTGAGGATTTCAAACTGTCTCATTCTGTACTGGATTATCCAATGTTTGGGTCCACCGCTATTCGTATAACAAAGAACAATAAAAAAATGAATGGATTTATATCCTGTTCATACTGAAGTCTTAAGGAATGTTATGAAATTCTGGATTTCCTTCTTGATGCAAATAGCTACTGATATCTTAGAAAGATGATGGGATGGATTGTAAATAGAAGCAGAGTTTGAGGCCTAGTGCTGAAACTCCTAGGTAAATCACTGACCCTCTGGGCAAACCCATCTTTCATATGGGGTCAATGAAACCTGCCTTCCTAGTGATGACATAATGTTAAGAAAACAAACTTCTGAGAGTTTTGGATTTAGACAGGTCTTGGTTTGAATCCTCTTTTGTTCCACTTACAAGCTAAGTGACTTTGGCAGGTTTATTAAAAATCTGTCTGGTCAATTCCATACTTGAAGAGTGGAGGTAATAAAAGCTACTTTATGGGATTAGAAAAGTTAACAAATCTAGCAGTTCTAGGAGTGGCATGCACAGAGCAAAACAGTTAATGAAGGCTATTATTACCAAGGATCCTAATTTAAATAAAAGGGATTAAAAAGTTGAACAAATCTCAACTGAACTTGAACTGTGGTTATGCAACAAGGTGGAGGAATCTACCATGGTGGGAGGGCTTGGGGAGGGGTAGGGAGAATCCAAGTACCTATGAAACTGTGTCACATAATACAATGTAATTAATGAATTAAAAATAATAAATAAATAATAAAAAAGTTGAACAAGAATGTTATTTGTAGTAGTGCATGTCAGGCTTGTGAAATTGAAACCTGTAGGTGAAAAATGTGCAAGTATGGCTCTATTTAATAATGATAGCAAAGCAAATATTATTCCAGCAATTAGCCTCAGCCATAGAAGGATGACAAACGCTAATGGTTTTCCAGTGATTGAGGTGTTGTCCGGCTGTACTGAAGACTCGTGGTCTGGCATTCCATGAAGGAGTTTATGCCTTGTGTTGCTTGATATGCATATTATCCTTCCTTCGAAGAGTGTAAATTCCTTGAGAATAAAGAAGCATTTTCTTCATAGCCATAAAAGCACCCCCCCAAGGCTTGGTGAGGACTGTGTGGGTGTTCAATATATTAGGTGCTAATTGGTGCCTGAGGGAAGCAGAGCTTTTTATTAACTTTTCCACCAGCCTGTTTTTGGGGAGTAGTGTGCCCTAAACTCCTGGGAGCTCCTGAGGTGAGGCCAACGATTTGCCAGGCATTTGGAACCTCTTACAAAGGCGCGTGCTCCCAGCTCTCTCCCTGGGGCTTCATCCAGCAAGAGTGGGAATGGAAGGGAATCCTGGCAAATGAAAAGGATGGGTTCTGTCTCCTTTTGCCCTCTTTTGAAGTGCTGCCTTCCGTTAATTTAGACTCGAGGCTTCACCCTCTGGCCCTGCCTGGCTATTGGATCACACCTGGTGTGTTTCATTAGGTCACTTGGGGACTCTGTTTTCTCACTTGTAGATCACGATGAAAAGTGTCCATTTGCTTTACTGTATACCATCCCTGTAAGCCTCCAGTCAGCTTATAGCGAGTGCCTAAAAGCTAAACCTGGTAGCTGTGTCAGGTGCCAGTATGATGTCACTCAGCTGAGTTGTGGGCCTTTCTTGGTGGCCTTGTGTCTCAGCCACCTTCAGAGCAGTGTGTGCAGGAGGGATGGCTGTGCGGAGAGTCCTCTGAGTATGAGTCCCTTGGTGGAGACCTTAGTTCTCCAGGTCGCGGGCTGGGCTGCAGTGCTCCCCAGCAGCACAGACCAACCTCCCTGCTCTTTAGAAGCACAGGGAGGTGCTCACTGATGTGAGCTCTCTTCTGACACTTGTGCTTTTTGCGCTGCTGGCCCCTGTTTCTCTCCAAGCCACCCAGGGTCTCTAGCCAGCATGTTAGCAGCGGCCAGCTGTGGGTAGGGGTGTTTTAGGACCCCAGAACAGAATTTCCTTATCCAATTACTAAAAAGCTTCTTGGTATTTTCTGGGTCTTCTGCAAATATTTCTACCCTGACATCTCCCATGTCTGTTCCACATTTTGCCAGATTGCTCTTTCCAGATTCTCTGCTTTAACTGAGGATGTCAGGTCGTCCACCTGTATGTTGGCCCATGGAGCATTAGCCATGAACTAGCTAGTGACAAAGGGAGTTGCAGATGCGAGCTAGGGCTCCTGACTGTGCCTGGTCAGGTCCCCTGGAGAAAGGGCCACTGTTAGCGCATTGTTGAGATTTCCTGAGAGAGTGGGTCATCAAGCTTCCTTTTCTCCACCTATGGGTAATCAGGAGGCATAGAGGGAGCTGATCCTTAGGCCCATCTTGGGGACTTTACTCATAGGCTCTTTTCCTTTGACAACTACTTCAACAGACTCTGGAAAGAGGAAGGTGTTTCCAGGGCCGAGCCAAACTGCTTTCAGTTTAAATCACAGCCTCAGTGCACTTGTTGTGAGGAGGTGATGTGGCCATGAGGCAGACTGCCCAGGGAAGAAGAGAGGTAGCCCGGGCCCTTGGCTGTGCAGGAGAAGGGATTCCCAGCCAAGTGCTCCCTGGCCTCTCACACTGCACTGGACTCAAATTCCTCTTTGCATTAATTAAGGAATTGTGAGTTGGAGGAAAACTTGCGGGAGACTTGCTGCTCACCTATTGTGGAGGGGCCTGGCACCCAGAAGATAGAATGTCTACTGACTTCTTCTGCCACATGACTTTCTTTCATTGAGGTCACTTCCCAGTCCCTCCTCTCTCTTCTTTGCCTGCTTCTTCTGTTAATTCCTTCTTTGCTATAATCTGTTGTTAAAAGCAACTGTTTTAGCCAGTAGACATGTGGTGCGTTTTCTTAAAACAACCACAACAAAACAAAATAGAGCAGAGCTACCTTGTGTCCCCAGTTGGCTGCTGTTTCCTACTGGGGACACCACAAGGAATGACACACATGGATACCAGCCTGGCCCTTCTACCGTTTTTTGCCCTTGCTGCCAATTGTTTCTTTTAAAGATTTACTTATTTTTATTTGAAAGGCAGATTGTATAGATGGAGGAGAGATATAGATGTCTTACATTTGTTGTTTTGCTCTGCAAATGGCAGCAACAATTAGAGCTGAGCTGATCCAAATCTGGGAGCTAGGAGCTTCTTCCAGGTCTCCCACATGGGTGCAGGGTCCCAAGGTCTTGGATTGCCCTTCACTGCTTTCCCAGCCCATAAGCAGGGAGCTGATGGGAAGTGGAGCAGCCGGGACATGAGTTGATGTTCCAGTGCCACAGGACAGAGGTCAGCCTGAGTTGCCACCGTGCTGGCCCCTGCCCATTTGTTTTGAACTTAGAGACCTGCACCAAGTTTCCTAAGAACACTCTGTTCAGAAAGCTCAGTCTCTCCTCCACCCTGCCTGCTGCAGGCTGTGGACTTCCAAGTCCATCAGCTCTTTTCTGCCTTTCTCATGCAGCTCAACATCGCTGGGCTTGTTTCTGCTGCTGGCACAGAGCTCCCGTGGAGAGGAAAGTGGAGCAAAGCTTTGAAGGAATGTGTTCAGCTGCCACAGTGGAAAAGATGGAATCATAGTAGAAAGTCTAAAACATGTGGTTACAAATCATTAAATAGTTTACTGATGGCAATAACAAATCTATATGCACACATTAAAAATTCTGTGTTCAGAACTATTTTGAGGGCTGCACAAAATACCCAGAGGTTAAGAGCTGTGTTCCCTATCTTTGTGATCATTTAAATGTTACCAAGACTCTGGGGATGGAAACCAGGAGCTGGGAAATCACTCTGGTTTCAGTATATGTGACAAGGACCCAGTCACTTCACCGTCATTGCTGCTCCTGGAGTCTGCACTGGAGTAACTTACTGCTGGAATCACCAGTTGCAATTGAAGCCAAGCACTTCATCTTAACTGTTAAATCAGGCGCCTGGCCAAATGCTTTCCAAAGTCCTTCCGTATAAAGTGTTTTAAGTTTGAGCAAGTTACTGAATCTCTCTAGGTGCCTCAGTTTCCTCATTTGAAAGTGTAAAGCCATGCTGCTGTGGTGAGATTGAGATGGAAAGTGCTGAGAGCAGCATTTGGCAAGCTGGTCAGTTTGCTCGTGGTATCGCTGTTGTGGTCGTGGCTGTTTATCAAGGCCTCCTTTTCTCTCAGTGCCATCAATCACCCCTGGAGAGATTTTTCTGCAGCAGCAAAAGTGCACATCACCAGAGTGTTTCTGGCTGAAAATTCTCTCCAGCTCGTAGATTGCAGGTGTCTCTGTGGGAGGATTTAACACCTGAGCCTGTGGTTAATCCCTTCCAGCCTCCTGGGGCTTTTCATCCTGTATGATTCCTAGGCCTTTCAAGAAAAGAAGTGAAAACAGTCATTAAAGCATTAGCATTTGTATGGCAGGTCACCCGCTACACCCCTTGTAGAACAGGCTTGTTATCAGAAGCATTTTAGTGGTTTTAAGAGGGGAGCTTATTCCAAGTAATCTAAAGAGCTTTAACCCAGAGCCACCTTTCTCTTTTCCTTCCCCCTGGCAAACCTGTGGCTGAAGCTTGGCCTGAGTGCCTCCATCTCTGTCTCCTTGGATGTGTACAACACAGCATCAAAAAGAGGGCAGCTATACTGGCTGTCTGCATATTGCCATCCACAAACAGCAAAGAGAACAGGCCTTTCATTTTAAGATCTCAAAGCTACTTATATTTTATGTATATGATGTCTGCTGCCAGGTACTATTGTACTTAATTCATGGAAAGTATCTTTACTTGACCAGTATTGGAGTTTCACTTCTCCAATTGATGCAACAGTAATATGTTGGCTTGTGAAAACGTTAGCGCGTTGTTTCTGATTTTTAATAAATGTTGCAACGCTTACCAGTCATTGATGTGTGGAAGATTTGCTCTAGCCCCCATTCAGGGCAGCGCGTCTGGCCAAGCTGCTTGCATTGGAGTGACCTAATAGAAGGACATTCAGAGATGTCACTTGTACAGACTTCAGTGAGTGAAGACTTGAATTTGAATCTCATTGAGTATGATTCAGTTGCATTGTACATCCCTCATGCTCTATTGAAAGAAAGCAGTGGCAAAATTTCATTTTCCTATCATGCATTATTGACCAGTGTCAATAGGGCGTGCCATCTGCCCACAGATAAATGGACCTATCAGAGCAATTAGAGTCTGTTAATCCAGGCAGGTCACTTCACGGCACAGGCTTTTTGAAGATGAGTGTTCCCATATACAGTGGCAGCAGATGCCATGGGAGTTTCTTCTTAGATCCTGCACAGGTGGGTGTTACTCTCAACCTCTGGTGGAAGAGAGAAGCAAATTAACCTTTAGCAAATGCTTATCATGAATTAGATACATTAATCTTATCCATCTCATAGATGATTTCACAGGTTATAATGTTACCTGTGACCCCTTACTCTTTTTAAAGATACAAGTGGATACCAATCACATAAAGCTTAGATTACACCATAAGCAAAAGGACACGGAGACACTCTTCAGGACCTCGTCTGCTTTCTGCTCTTTCTGGTCAAATGGTCAGACCGTCGCGTTGATGTATGAATGAATACACATTTGGACATGTTGTGGGCTCCCTCTCTCTCCTCCATGTTGAAGATTTTAAAATTTTCATTTGAAAAGCAAAGATACAGAGAAGGAAATACAGAGAGATTTTCCATCCTCTGGCTCACTCGACCCATCTGAAGCCGGGAGCTCCTTCTGGGTCTCCCACAGCGTGCAGTGGCCCAAGCACATGTGCCATCTTCTACTGCTTTGCTAGATCATAAGCAGGAAGTGTGGATTGGAAGTGTAACAGCTGGGACTCAAACCAGCCACCCATATGGGATGTCAGCACTGCAGGTGGAGGCTTATGGGGCTAAGCCACAGCACTGGCCTTGGGCTGTCTCTGTTAATGACAGTAGCACTTCAAATCTAAAGTGGTGACTCTGTAGAAATAATTTACTGTCTTCCATATAACTCCTTGAGAGAACATTCTCAATTCTTAGCTATGTGTCTGAGGATCACAGTTCCTAAACTTCAGTCAAAATTAGGCTAATGTCTACTCACTGCTGGGCAGACAGTTCACTACAGAGAAGAATTGATGCAAGGAAGCATGTTTAGGGGTTGGCAATACTGGGGCGAAAGCAGATCTCTTCAATCTCTAAAGGGCTTATCCCAATTTGAAATCATCAGGAAGACTTAAAAGGAGAAAGGGAAGTTGGGAGAAGGGTTAGGGAAGCTGTGGGTGCAGTTGATTGATAATCAGGCAGGTTCCCAGGGTCAGTTCCAGTGATCCTTTGGATTGAGTGGAAATTCCTTTGGCATAAGCTTGGTGTTTACAGCTGGTCACTGTGAATTCTTGACCAGGCAGCGATGTCAATGAAAACTAGACTCATTTGTTACAAATTCCTTCTTTGTAGAAGTCTGCCTTTGTCATCCCCGGAATTCTGCTTATTTGAACAAATATTCAGATTAGTTCCCAGGTCAGCAGTTAGCTTTTGTTAATTAGAATTTGAAAAGGAAAGGAAGATGTATTCCTTTATCCTTACAGATCTATGGTTAGGCACAAGGTTTGGATGTCAAAAGGGATGGGCCGTCGCTCTGGCACTCTTGTCCAGGACAGACTCTGAGGACAGGTGTCCCCTGAGCATGGCCCCTATGTGCTGTATTCCTCACCCTCTGCTCACTGCTTGGGTGGGACAGTAAAGATAGCAATGCTAAGATGCTTTTATTTCTAATTTGTGTTCCATCGGGAGTTCCAGGAGAGGTGAGGCCTAGCAGTGATAGAATATGGGCAGAGAAGCCAGGGAAAGGTGAATGTCTACAACTTTGTAAGTGTGTCCAGGTTATTCATTGCATGTCTCTTAGGATAACTTATATTGTCGGGGAAGCTGGGATATAGGTCTTCAGTTAACGGATGGACTTCAGGGTAATAATAACCATTTGTTCCTCTTGGGATTATACTTGGATTATCATGTGGACTTGTGATTTGCTATTTTTAGTGGGCCCTGTTATCACCAAGCATGGTTAATAAGGACTCCTTAATAAACCTTAAATAAAAAGGATGGGTTACATTGATCTTGGTTATATTAGACCTTGAGGACATAATGGAGGCACCTCTTCCCACCTTGCAGACAAGTGGATTGGAGGAAATACACGACCTATATACCCCATACATATTTAATGCAGAAATAGCATAGTCATTTGTAGTATGCCCTTAATTTTGGTTTCTATTGCTTTATTTTTGCTTTTGCTCATAAGAATTATTGTTTAATAACCATAATAGTTGAGGCCTTAATTCCATGAACATCTTTTTTGGAATAGATGACATGCATTGTGGCTCAGGGATCCCAGGAACAGAGCGACAATGTGGCTTTTGAGGCTTGACCCAGACTGTTTCCTGTGGGTGAGCAGATGGCCTGTTCCACACAATGAGTCGCTAGAAAGAACTAATATGAGTTATTGTGGTTTACTTTGCATATCTAAGTACTTGAGGTTGTGCTTAATAATACACTTGATGCAAATATCCTATGAACACATTAGCTACTAATTATCTGTTTAGACTCAGATAAGTTCTGTTGGCTTTCCATTCCACAAACAGTTTTATCAGCCTATCCTCTCTGCTCGCTCCAAAACTGCTAATGCAGAGACAGTAAAGCTGATGGGGAACTATTAACACTCTTTCCTAATACCCTTTCTTAAGTGTCCCCTGGTAATGGACATATAGCATGGTGTGTGTGAGACTCAGGGAGTTTGCAGATATTGACTTGCATCTACTGTAAAGCTCAGAATAGATGCCTGCTCTAGAACAGAAAGTGTGATTGCCACGTTTTCTTATCTGCAAATAATGAAGTCAGGGTGCTAAAATAACAAAGAAGTGAAAACACGCATGTATAAACATGTGACTAGTTTCTGAATGGTCCTTATGGAAACAAAAGGATGAGTTAAGTCTTAAAGATGGTGAAAGTTTATATTAATAGTAATAATAATTTATTTATTTATTTTTCAGAAATCTATTTTTCATTGGAAAGTCAGATATTCAGAGATAAAGAGTGACAGAGAGGAAGATTTTTCCGTCCGTTGATTTTATCCCAAGTGGCCGCAATGGCCAGAACTGAGCCAGTCTGAAGCCGCGGGGACACAAACACACACCCATATGGGATCCTAGCATCTTGAAGGTGGAGAATTAGCCAGTTGAGCTATTGCAGCAGGCCCAATGTAGTTAATTATAAATAATCATTATTATTTTTATGGGCCCAGCACAGTAGCCAAGTGGCTAAAGTCCTCACCTTGCACACGCTGGGATCCTATATGGGCACTGGTTCAAATCCCAGCAGCCCCACTTCTCATCTAGCTCCCTGCTTGTGGCCTGGGAAAGCAGTCAAGGATGGCCCAAAGCCATGCATGGCACCCTGCATCTACATGGGAGACCTGGAGGAAGCTCCTGGCTCCTGACTTTGTATCAGCTCAGCTCTGGCCATTGTAGCCATTTTGGGAGTGAACCAACAAATCTTTCCTCCAGTAAAAACAAATAAGTCTTTTTAAAAATTAAATATAAAAACTGTATTAGCTTAGTGTTGTGATATTTTTAGTTTTTTAGAAGGGACAGCTCTTTTTTTAGATACATTTATTTATTTGAAAGGCAGAGTGACTGAGAGAGAGGGGGGAGAGAGAGATATGCCATGCGCTGTTTCGCTCCCCAAATGTTTGCATAGCTGAGCCTATGCCCGGCCAAAGCCAGAGGAGGAACTTAATCCATACCTTCCACCATGGGTAACAGATAACCAGCTATTTGGGGCATCGTCTGTTGTGTCCTAGGAGCATTATCAAGAAGCTGGGGCAGAAGTGGGGAACAACTGGGACTTAAATCAGGTGCTGTGGTGTGGGATGTGACATTCCAAATATGGACTTGACCCACTGTGCCATAATACCTGACTCCAGTGAACCTTTGTTTTTATAACCCCTGAGATAAGTCATAGGAGGAAACAATGAAACTTGGTCCGTGATGGACCAGATGACAGCTATACATCAAGTGGGTTTCACTGCATGGCAGGAACCTTGAGCTTAAGTAACCCAGCTCTTTATAGTGGCAATAAGCCTGCTGGACTGGGCAGTAAGTCTGCCAACTACTGTGTCTTTCTTTCTTTTTCTTACTTAGATATGTTTACTTTATGTGAAAGGCAGAGATAGAAAAGGAGGGACACACACACACGCCATGGGGGATTGTGGAAGAGAGAGAGAACCATTCTTGCAAATGGCCACAATAGCTGGAGCTGGTCCAAGCCGAAGCCAGGAGCTGGGAGCTCCATTCAGGTCTCCCACATGGGTACAGGGAGCCTAAACACTTAGGCTGTCTTTTGCTGTTTTCTCAGGCACATTAGTAACTGAACCTATGGAATAATGCAGGGAAGGGTAGGATCAAGATCTGAGTGGGCAGGGTAGAATCCAGGGCCTCCTGTAAGTGTGATCCACGAAACCAACACACCTGGGACAAAAGACAAAACATTCAGGCAGCCTGGGGTAAGGTAGCTGGATTCTTGCAGCTGTGGGACTACTGAATCAAGGACCAAAACAGACACTCATCCCTAAAGACTGAGGCAGGAAACATCCCAAGAATAGGGTCCAAGATTGGAGGTTGGTCCCCAAGACAAAAAAGGAGTGTGAGCACTCTGCAAGGATGCCACATATGAAGAGGCTCAGGTGAATCACCAGATATCTTACACTGGATGATCTGCCCTTCCTTCTTGCCTCACCCTGTGTCATGTGTTTCTGCTGCTGGGTCACTCACTATCTTCATTCATTCATGTGTCCTCACATGACAGAAGGTGTGAGGGAGCTTCCTGGGGTTTCTTTGAAAAAAAGGTTCTAATTCCGTTTACTTCCTAATCACCCTGCAAAGGTCCTACCTGCTAATATTGTCTAGGGGTGAGGGTTTCAGCATACAAACTTTGGCATAACATAGTCCATCTAAAGCAGTTTTGGTTAAGTTTTGTACTTTATTTCATTGCAGTGGGAGAGGGAGGTAATAATGAGCCCATAAGGATAAACCATATAAGCCAAGTACTGCAGGTAAAAGAATATATTGGACCAAGCAGAAGTCAGTCTGATTAAAATCAAGGAGAAGGGTGGGACAAAAGTGACTCTGAATACCAAATTGAAGCATACTAGCAAATATGGAGCAGATAAGAGACTTCGAGGCAGTGTAGACTGACGGGCAGAGCATCCGTGTTGGACTCTTATGGTACTGGGTTTGAGTATTTGATCTGCATATAAGGTGCACAGCTTTAGAACTTTCCTCTCCGTTTCTGATTGTCTTTTCTAGAAAGTTGTGGTTGTAATACCTGTCTCCTGGGACTGGTATAAAGATTATTGGTGATACAGAAACAACCTCTTAGCACAGCAATTGTATATTGTAAAAGCTTGTAAGGAGCAGCTATTAAATACTTATCCTTATGGGATGCTAACCCCAGAAGAGAACATGGGGCACATTTTACCCAACTATCTTGTTTTTTTTAGACATGAGAAACAAGGAAGCACAGAGTGGTAGGAAAAGTGACCTATTTGTCCAACCTGCTGGTGGAGTGCTGGTGTCTTACCCTGCAGCACTCGGGCATGTGCAGTGAGACGGTAATTAGTAGGTGATCGCTCTTGCAGTAGCCACAGGCTCTGGAGCCTCAGCCTGCCTGTTTGATTCTGGTATACCTCGTGGTGGGGACACATTTCTGTCTTAGCCGTAGCCTATCTAGATGTCAAGTGGTCAAGTGCTCCTTGTATGCAGCCAGCCTCCCAGCAGCCTCAGCACTTTCCTTCAGGCCCTCCAAGGCGCCTTATTCTTGTGACTTAGGGTTGCATTATCCAGCTTATTTCTTTGGGTCCCAGCTTAAGTGTTATTTTCTCAGGCTGGCTTCCCCCTGTTTCTCGCAAGGTGAAGTTGTCTGACTTGGGCTTCCATCACACCTGATGCCTCTCCCTCACTTTGTTCCTTGTACTGCTCCTGACATCATCCATGTCCATCTTTCCCATAAGTAGCAGTCCACTGGGTTGATCTGGTTCCATGGGATACCCTCAGAATCTGGCTGATAAGTAGACACTTGATGAATGTTGGTTATTAACTGAATAGGATTTATTAACTATAATAGTTGTCCTACACTTTTGGAATTGCTCATTGGGATGGAAAAAACAATGCACCAAAGATGGTAATATTATGAACTTTTTTTTTTAATTGGAAAGGCAGATATACAGAGAGAAGGGGATACAGAGAGAATGATCTTCCATCTGCTGACCCACTTCCCAAGTGGACACAATGGCTGGAGTTGAGCTGGTCCAAAACCAGGAGCCAAGAGCCTCGTCCAGGTCTTCCATGTGAGCATAGGGTCCCAAGGCTTTGGACCATCCTCTACTGCCCTCCCAGGCCACGAGCAGGGAGCTGGATGGAACAGCCAGGAAATGAACTGGTGCTCACATGGGATCCTGGCAGATGCAAGGATTTAGCCACTAGGGAATCACACTGGGGCAAGGATAGTTCTTGAGAAAGGCAGTTAGAAAAATGACTCTGAAAGTACATGTCTAAATAATATGTGCAGTCCTACTTGCATGCAAGCATCATCCATATTTTTTTCATTTTATCTTTCAGTATTACTTTCATTAGGAACCTACTTGGTCCAAAGACTAGCATGTGGAAACTGCTATCTTAAAAGTCATAGTTATTAATTAACTCTAGCAATTGCTATGGGTCCATATTGCTGAGGAAAGCAAACTTCGGAGCTCCAAAGGTCTCTGTGACAGATGTGTCAAGGATTGATCCAGCCTCAATTTCCTCTTGGCTCAACTGTTATCATAGACCCACTTTATTTTCTTGTGCTAATGAAAACCCCACCTTGTCTTGGTGATTTATTTAGCTCCTGGGAAAGGGCTCACAGTTGAGGAAGGAGACAGCAGCAGGTGGGCCGGAGCATCCCTGCAGGAAATGTCACTTAAACAACATGGAATGTGACCGCCTGCAGCAGCTGAACTCCCTACCCGGACTTTGCGTGGTTTTAAATCTATCTAGTGCTGTCTCAGAGTGATAACTGTGCGTTCCTGGGTGTAAGAAATGGGGCTTGGGAACAGCTTTTCATGCTTTCCCATGCCAAGCATTTCTAGTAACTGTACTTAAAGGGGTGCTTGCCTCTGTGGGCCTTCAGTTAAGGTGGGAGGGTTGAGGTATGGAGGAAGGTGGGTAGAAGAAATGTTTCAGTTTTTTTTTCTTTTCTTTTGTTTTCCTGTGTCTGCAAGGATGGAAGTGTAAACGGTCACTCCTTGCTGTCAAACTGCATCAGCACCTGGGGATGGGGGACGGTTCCTTGATGATGCCTTAGAGACTCTAAGGGAGAAGAACAGTGCTCTGAGGCTGTTACTTGAGTGGTTTTTTTAGTTCTGAGATGTTGCTGGTCTCATTGCATTGGGGTTGAGAAAATCTTCCCAAGTTCTCTTGGCTGATCAAGTTATCCCACCTTAGTGCATCTGCAGACCCAGAGTTTTGCTGCAGAGCTTGGTTGGAATTGTCCACGCTGCTCTGCTTTCCATCCTCTGGTGGGACATTTGATGTCCTCTGCTGGCCTAGGTGAGTGCCCACTGCCTCTCCTTTGATACTGCTTACCTCAGTGCCTTCCTTTCAGTTCCCAGCACTCTTGTTCACTAAAGTCGGAAACCCAAAAGCCATCCTGGATGACCCTCACCCCTTCCTCCCTTCTGTCATCCAACTAGGGCTGAGGAGCTTTTTGTTTCTGCCAAGGACTATGCACAGTTGAACACCCACTTGCTATGATACTGGGCCAGTCTCTTCCTGTAACCAGCCATTGATTACTAATGGTTTTGTGCTGTTACTGTATTTTTTTTTTTTACAAACACCCATTGTATTTAAATTTACACATAAGTTTGTGAGATGCTTCAGAGGGAAAAGGATCATGCCAGCCATTTTTGTATTCCAGGTTGAAGTGCAGTGTCAAGCATTAAATGCATACACAGTAGCTTGGCGTTGAATGAGTTGAAGGTGTAGGACAAGGACACACTTGAGTCCTTGCTTACCCCTGTTTTCACTGAGTGAGTTTTTCCTTCAGCAGAGGCAGTGAGAAACACACCCTATGAATTTCATTTTGATCTTGCTTACCTTTGCCTGGATATAGGTTATTTGGACAGTTGTCAGATACAAGCTATTAATCCCCACTAGAGAAGTGATGGACGAGAAAGAGGCTGGATGTCACCCCACTCAGTGCAAGAACATTGTAAAATTCTCTAGTTCACTCCCCAAGTGGCTACAAAGGCCAGAATGGAGCTGATCTAAAGCCAGGAGCCAGGAGCTTCTTCGGGGTCTCCCTCATGTGTACAGAGTCCCAAGGCTTTGGGCCATCCTCTACTGCTTTCCCAGGCCACAGGCAGGGAGATGGATGGGAAGTGGAGCAACCAGGACACGAACTGGCATCTGTAAGGGATCATAGTGCATGCAGAGTGAGGATTTAGCTTAGGATTTAGGCTATCACACCGAGGCACTGCCTGTGATCTTTTAGAGTATTTAGCTGTGTTATTCACTTTTCAGGAATGATTTACTATCCTGTCTGCCTCCACAGAGTCTCTCTTGTTTACTGGAGGAGCTGTGCGTGCACTGACATGTGCGTGCTTTGGTGGCAAAATTCCTTCTGAATTCTTGGATGGGTTGGTGTATTACAAACTGAAGCCAAAATCTATCCTTGTTCCCTTCTCCACCAAGATCTGCCTTCTGTTTTTTCTTTTTTGCCCTTTCATCTTTGCCTCTTTTTCTTTTTTTCCCCTTTCATCTTTGCCTCTTTTTGCAGTGTTTTTGTAGCATTCAGTCCTTGCTGATTCCATCCACTCACTGGTATATAGCTCAGAATATGTTTCACTATATTGAAGGGTACTTCTGCTCAGTAGGGCTTCTTTTGAGACCAGAATCTGCATCCAGAGTTGGCAAAGCCCTAGCGGAATGAAGTTGGGAGAAGAAAGGCCTTTCACATGATTTATGGGCTTGTGACTGACTCGTAGACATGAATGCGGAGACATTTAGATGAAAAGTAAAGAAAATCCCATGAAAGTTCACCAGATGGTTTTGTCTGTAAGACTTCAGGCTTTTGATGTCAGGCAGGAAAAATATGTGAATTCTTGACTGAATTTTGAAATTCGCATGAGATGCTTTAGGGAAATCTAGATAACAGCCATTATGAACTTCTTGGGTCAGTAAGTTGATTTAGATAGTGACCAAAATATTGCATGCCTGTTATGAGAAGTTCAAATAATGTAGAAATCTGTACAGAAGGAAACTTTGTCTTTTCATTTTATTTATAGAATAGAGATACAGAGACACGCAGAGAGGCCTTTTCATGCAGTGCTGGGGTCCTTCATAGCCAGACTACGCCAGACCAAAGCTAGGAGGTTAGAACTCAAACAGAGTCTCTCATGTGGGTGGCAGGGACTGCTTGAAGCCATCACCTGTTGTCTCCAAGAGGGCACATTGACAGGAACTTGGAATCTGAAACTGAGCCAGAACTCAAGGCACACGCTCTGATACGAGGTGCCAGTGGTGGCTGGCACCGTGCCCCAGTTTCCACTACCAAAGTAGAAATGTAAATCTTCTTTCACCCCTTTTGCTCCTCTTTTCAAATGTCACTCATTCCTTAGATGAATTTAAAGTTTTGTGATTTGGGACTTTTTTCCCCTGTATATTTACCAATACTTAACATTTTGTTATTTTTCTGTAAATGATTATGTTATATATTGCATTCTTTAATATTCTTTTTAAAAAAGGTTTGTTGTTGATTTAAATGGCGGAAGAACAGAAAGAGTGCTTGCTTCTATGCCTTTTTGCTTGTCCCTCCTCTGATAGCCAGGACTGTGCCAAACCAAAGCCAGGAGCCTAGTACTCCACCCAGGTCCTTCATGTGGGTAAGGGCACTCAAGTACTAGAGCCGTCACTCACTGTCTCTCTGGATGTATGTAAGCAGGAAACTGCATTGGAAGCAGAGAAGCTGGGACTCAAGCCTAGCAGTCTGATGTGGGGTAGAGTATGTGAAGTGGAAGCTTAACTGCTGTGCCACAAGGCCCATGGCCTGTGACAGTCATGTATTTCAGAAGCCAAGAGAAGGAGAGAGACTGAATATGGAGATTCTCCTATCTGCTGGTCTACAGCTCAGATCTCTCCAGCATTTCTGGCTGGGCCAAGCCAAACCCAGGAACCCAGAACTCCATGTGGGTCTCCAGTGTGAGAACTGTCACAGCTCCTCTCAGGTTAGCAGGAAGCTGAAAGTGAGGTTCACTTTTTCAGTGAATGATGGGCCATGGATATTCATTGTAACTGTTGGAAGGAGTTCTGAAGTTGGGTACTCTGCCATTTATTTATTTATCACATATTTCCCCATCTGTTCATTCCTGTATTTGTCTGTTTGCCTTATTTTTACACATTGTGAAGTGGCAGTCCTTGAGTTTTGGAGGCAAGATTTGCATTCCATTCTTAAGGTACAATTAGATGTATGGAATGTAACTGTTGCTCTAGGGAAGGTTGTCCCTTTTCTTCGCTTCATTTTCTTTCCTTTTTTTTTTTAAATTTTAAAACAAGCAATGATAGGCTAATACACACTTTTCCCCATTGTGTATTTCTGTGGATGAGCTGTGCTTTCAAAAGTTTTCTGAATCCAGGTGAGGTTACGTGTCATTCTTTTTGATCCACTATTTAAAAAAAAAATTCCATGTTGTCTGTTAATATTCTTTGAATTTGTACCTATTATCCTATTAATTTTAGGGGATTTCTTTCCCACAGTTTTGTTAGGAATATTTTCAAGCATGATTGAGAAGTTGGAAGAGTTAGTTGTACAGTAACCATCCATGTATCGGCCATTGGGAATCTATAATTAACATTAGGCTGTATTGACTTTATCACATATTTCCCCTTCCTCATTCCTTTGTTTATCTATTTACCTCATTTTTATACATTCTGAAGTGGCAGATGCTAGTACTAAACACTGAAGATGTTTGATTGTAGTCCTTGACTTTTTGAGTAAGATTTACATTCAACCAAGTGCACAATTCTTATGATACAATTAGATGTATGGAGATAAAGAGAAGTGATTTAGTTAAATGTTTTCTTCAAATTAGAGAGGTAAAATGGGCCTGGTGTTGTAATAGAGCAGGTCAAGCTACCCTGTGCAGTGCTGGCATTCTGTATGAGCACAGTTTGAGTCACAGCTGCTGTGCTTCCAAGCTAACTCCTTAATAATGCTCCAGAAAAAAAGAGGAAGATGGCTTATGTACTGGGTCCACTGGCACCTGCGTGGGAGACCTGATTGGAGTTCCAGTCTCCAGGCTTGCTGCTGTGTTGGGGGAATGAACCAAAGGATAGTAGGTCCTCTCTGTCTCTTCGACTCTGTCTGTAATTCTGCCTTTCAAATAAATAATAAAGTTTTAAAAAAACACATTCTAAATTTGATGTCTTGCACATACAGAGCTAGATAGTATGTAGACCCATCTACCAATAATCTTTATTTTAGAATGAATTTTATTTATTGAGTGTGGAATCACAGAAGGAGAGACACAGAGAGATCTACATCTGCTGATTTGCTCCCCAGATGCCACAGCAACTGGAACTGGGCCAGGCTGAGATCAGGAGCCAGGATTTTCTTCCTGATCTTCTACATGGGTGCAGGGGTCCAAGGACTTGGGCTGTTTTCCATTGCTTTCCCAGGAGCATCAGCAGGGAGTTGGATCAGAAGTGGAGCAATCAGAGCTCAAACTGGTACGCATATAGGATGCCATAGATACACACTGTTGACTTAACCTGATTTGCCTCAGCACTAGCCCCAGAAATATTTTTAAGTGGATTTTATAGAGTCTTCATTTTCCTTATGGAGACTTCTCTTATTGCTGGTATTATTTTTAAAATTTGATTTTTTTCAGTGCTTTGGTATGTTTATTTTCATCTAGTTGAAAGGCAGATAGTGAAGCAGAGTGAGCATGCAGGAGCATGCATGCACACGATGGAGGTTGATCTCCCACCCTCTGGTTCACTCTCCAAATGCCTGCAAAAGCCAGAGATGGGCCAGACATAGGCCAAGAGCCATCAGACTCCATGTAGAGCTCCCACATGGGTGACAGGACACTCAGCGCCTCCCATTATGTATCAGCAGGGAGCTAGATCAGACAGGGTAACTGACACTCCATTTGTTGGATGTGGATGTCTCAAGCATGGACCTAATGTGCTGGACCACAGTGCCTGCTTGTCTGTTCTTAATTTTAAAAGTACATATGAAATTCTATTTTTGTGTAGGAAGTGATAAAACTTTCTCAGTGGGAATCCAGTTTTTTCTGAGCCAGAAACTATAGAATTATCTGCTATAGTCTGACTGACACAGTTCTCTGAAATTCAGAGATAATTGGGAGAGTGAAGAGGAGAAACAGGCAGTGTGTGGAAGAGATAGGAGGAGACAGAGTGAGGCTTTTAGAGAGGATTCAAAAACTCCCACTACATTTTTTCACAACAATTGGATGAGATTATTTCTGGCATAAAACAGTAAAAATGCAAGATTAATCTTTAGCAGTGTCCCACCTACATGGTACTATTTTTTTTTTTAACTTAAATAGCATGGTAAAGTGACTCAGAGCTTGGGAATTGAATAAGAAATGGTCTGTATATTTTTAATTTTTTAAAAAAATTCTTTTCATTGAAAGACAGAGATATCTTCCATCATAGTTTATTCATGGATGTATGGATGGTCATACAGCCAGGGTTGTGCCAGGCTGAAGCTGGAGGCCAAGACGGGTTTCCCACTTGGGTGTCAGGAACCCACGTGCTTGAACTAATAATCTACTGCCTCCCAGGGTACACATTAGCAGGAAGCTGGTTGTGAAGTAGAACTGAGACTTGAATCTAGCTACTGCCCCATGGGTTACAGGCGTTTTAACTGTGGAGCCAAAATTTCTGAGAACAATCTGGAAAGCTTAAGGCTCAAGAATGTTAGTGTTGTTTAGGGAGACAGCTGGAGTGAATCAGAGAGAGAAGAGATTACTTGTAAATCTGTTAAAATAATATACGCAAAATAATTTTGTAAGTTGCATTGTGTAACACAAAAATTCTTCCCATTGTTGTCATATGAGGAAAGAAGGAAACGCCAGTTTTTTGGTTTTGTGGTAAACACATACAGGCATCAGGAGAACACTATGTAGGAATTCACGTATGTCATGCACAGTATCTATTCATTTGGGTATGTACCCAAGAAAATGAAAAAAAAATATAGCCATACAAACTTGTAAACAGTTGGCCACAGCAACTTTATTTGTAATAGCACCAAAACAAGAAGAGCCTATATGATCATCAACAAGTAGGTAAAACACTATGGTCAGCCTACACAGTAGAGTACTGTCCAATAAAAAGTAGTGAAGTGTGGATGAGCATTAGGCCTGTATCCTGTATTGCATTGGCTGGGTTCGGATCCTGATATGGCTCTAGACTCTATCTTCCTGCTAATACAAACCCTGGAAGGCAGTGACAGTTTATGTGATTGGGTTTCTGCCACCTACGTGGGAAACTTGGATTGAGTTCTGGGTTCATGGCTTGGGTCAGCCTCAGCCCTATCCCTAGCTGTTGTAGCAATTTGAGGAGAGAACCAATGAATGGGGGCTCTCTCTCCATCTCTTTCTTTCTCTGTGTCTTTCTGACTCTCAAAAGAAAAGTGACAAACTGTGATGTACCCAAGAACATGGTGAATTTTGAAATAATTACAGTAAGTGAAGGAAGCCAAACAATAAGATCATATGCATTGTAATTCTATTTATATGAAATTCTGGAAATGAGAACTATAGAGCAAAGGGAAACACTGGTTTCCCTTTGGCCTGGTTATATGGATGGTCATACATATCAGAAAATTTGAAATTGTACGACTTAAACTATGTGTTTTATTATTTATCAATTATACTTCAATAAATCTATTTAAAAAGATAATTTCAGAAAGTAGTTATTCACTTTGGAAAATTTGATCCTTTCTAAAATATTCAAAATAAAAAATTTGAAGCCAGCAAGATTTAAGACAGTATTCAGTCCACAGTTCGATTTTGAAAAATCCAGTTTATACCAAATATTTTCTGAATTAATAGTTTTCAAAGAATTTCTCTCAGAAATGAAGGAGTTTGGCTTCGTCATTAATGATATGAAAAGTTAGAAATTTAAAAGGTTTGTAAGTGCGACTATTTGCCACCAAACTCTTTGGATTAAAGAATTAGTTCTCCAAAGGGAAGTTATAAAGCCTCATAGTGAGTAAAATCCAGCTGTACAAAGACTTTAGCTAAGAACAGAGCTGTAAACTTACAAATGCTTTCATCTGAAGATACAAGCTTTTCCAAATACTAATGACCAAAATCACACACCGTGACTAGAGCAGAGGGTTGTGATCTTCTGTCCTTTTACAGATGGGGCTCAGACAGCCTGCTGGTCACCTGCTGAGGCAGCCGCTGACTCACAGGCCAGGCTGGAGAAGTCTGTCTCCTGGCCCTGCCCTATCTTACTCCAGCCAACAGCGAGCTCTCTGGCCTCCAACCAGACCAAGTAGAGGGAAGAAACCTCATGGTATAACCAGTTTGCTTTGGAGCTGAGATGTCATTGGAGGTCACACCAAGGATGGGAGCCAGAGGTCACGCACTAAATCGATCTCATTTCCTGTCTTCCCCCTCCCTGCTTGAATCCTTCATTGCTGTATTCTTTTTGTGACTGATAGTGTGCTGTTGAGGGCTGAATGATTTCTTGGTAACACAAAATCACTGACCTTTCCTGTTTTCAAAGAGCCATTGGCGTAAAGGAGAGATTCTTACTATTCCCTGGGAACTCTGGGAAACTCAGCCTTGCAGAATTGATTGTGTGATAGATTTGGAGACATATGGACCCAGAGAAGGAAACACTATTACATCTAAATCACCAAGCAAATGGAAGCAAATCTGCTGGAAAAGATTTACCTTGGAGTTGAGCAATGTCGTAGCCATCAAGATGTGTCGGGGGTCTCCTTTTTGTCTGGAGTAGACTCCTGGTTTTCTTAAATGAACTGAGTAGTGAGATTCTATCACCTGAAGTGGTCTGTTCCAGAGTAGCATGCAAATATTACAAGTTTCTATTGTAGCTCTCATGGCAATAATCCACTCATCTGGGATTATTCAGATATCAGGCACAGCCATCCAAGCCATAGCTGAGAAACCAGAAGAAGGCAGGAAGAGTTTTTTGGGTGGCCAGTATGAGCATCAAAAATTCACAAAATTATTCGGCCCCTCTTAAACACTATTTGCTTTTGTTTTGGCATAAACTGGTAAGTTTAATTCTGATCTTCAGGGAATTAAATGCAGTGTATTTGTGGCACTAGAGGAGACTTTAGAAACAGAAGCCAAGAAGCTTACAGCTTCATGTTGGTGGAGACGGGAGAATTATAAAAGCTCAAATAAGTGTGTCAACTAGGGTTGGTGTTTGGCACAGTGGTTAAGACACTGTTTTGGATGCTCACGTCTCATACTGGACAACCTGATTTGAGTCCCAACCTCTGCTTTTGATCCAGTCTTCTGCTAATGCATACCCTGGCAGGCTGCAGGTGATAGCTCAAATACTTGGGTCTCTGCCAGCCACGTGGAGGACCAGGATTGAATTCTTGGCTATTTTGGGAATTTGGGGAAGTGAGCCAGTGGATAGAAGATCTGTCTCTGTCTGCTTTTCAAATAAAATAAAATTAAAAACAAAAGAATGAGTGTGAGCGGGGATTTTGAACAAAAAAATAAGGATGCAAAACCGTAGCAATTTGAGGTAAAGGCCAGAAATTGTCCATAATTTTGAAGCTGAAGAGCTTATTATTTTTCTTCATCAAAATTCAATATTAAAGGTCATCATTTTTTCTTCTACAAATATATGTCAATAGCCTGAATATCCTAACATCCTAACAGGCAATGTGTATGACAAATGCAGTGCTAGTCTTATGAAGTAAGAGAAGTTGTACCAGTTGAATTCTACTTAGAGGAATAGAGAATAAGTCAATACATTTAGAAAAATGTCTGTGACGACAACAACAAATGTTCAAATGACTCGATTTTCAAAATTGTAAGCTCCCAGAATGTGGGAGAATCAATTATATAGGACAGCTCATTCCCCAGAAGATATCTTGAATGAGGCATTAATTATATTAGCGTGACATTGTTATTAGTTTTAAATTAAGAGTGGTATGCATATGCGTTACTGTCTGAAGACACAGAAGTCTGCCTTATCCTTTAATTATTGCCAGCTCCTGTGACATGATATATTTTAGCTCAATTACAGGAGCCCTCTCCTTGGGAGGAGCCTGGGCGCAGGCTTAGGAAGTCTGATGATTGGAGGCGACATGTTCCAGGGAGGGGAAAAGTGAAAACTCAGAGCAGGGGTGCAAGGAACCCTTAGTTTTCTTTTAATTTTTTGTAGCCAACTCTGGTTTTATCAGCTTCTTTTCCCACCCTCTCTGCTAGTCCCCCTTTCCGCTACATGAAAAGAAAGTCCAAAAGGAATAGATTTAATGGAATTAGAATGGAGGGTGGAGTTGCCTGAGGATGTATTGTGCATTTAAAATAAAACAAAGTGCCTGCTGATTACCAGAACAGGAAATTTCAGCCCAACTGGAAGGGCTGGTTGCTGGAAGAGGTGCCCTTCTGGAAAAGCAAGGGGAGGTGTGGTTGTGGGAGAGCTCCCCAAGGGACCACACCCCACTGTGGCCTGGCTGGGGAGTGAGTCAAATACAGCAGGGATGTCAAGGCCCTGAGATGCATGTAACCCAGCAGAGTGATCTGGTCGGAATGAGTCCGTACTCTGGCAGGGTCATCTCCATGTCACAGAACACTGGGTGCTCCCAGGCTGAAGGTGATTGGGTTGGACAGCTAGCTGGTCTAAAGCCAGGTTCAGGAGCAGAGCCTGTCCGCTGGGCCTCCTTGGCAGCTTCCTTGACCACAGCCTTTCTGAGTGCTTTGCTCATCCTTGGGCCCTTAGCAGAGACAAGTGCTCAGTAGGGTCAGTTAAATGGATGGGTAGGTGGACAGATGGACGAAGGAAGCTTTGTTTCTGTCCTTTAAGACTATAACTGTAAATGTTTTTCAGACGTCTTACCATTCTTGATCTAAAACAAATTTGTAGGAGTGAATGTTTGGTCTAGCAGTTAAGATGCTTTTTAGGATGCCTGGGTCCCACATTGGAATAGCTGGGATCAACGTCTGGCTCTGGTTCCTGACTCCAGCTTCCTGCTAGGGTACACCTCGGGATATGGCAGTGATGGCTTGAGTAATTGGGTCCTTGCCTTCCTCTCCTAGCCTAACCTCAGGCAAGGGCTGAGGTCAGATGAAGAACCTAGGTGTTTTCTGCTTTTGTGATTTCTGCCTTGCTTGCTTGGCTGGGAGCTGTGTGAACTCCAGGCCTGACAGTCTGAATGTGATACCTGGCAGGTCACTCCTCAGGA